>NC_086444.1:935671920-936871920 GCF_028390025.1 Pseudophryne corroboree | reverse complement strand
GTGCCGTGCAAAAAATTCTGATACTCTAGGGTGCAGTGATTCAAAAAAGTTTGGAAACCACTGCTATAGCCCCAATTGATCTGTGAAATCCAACATGCTGGAGACGATTTAACAATCCCAACTATGAACCCATACATTGCAGATTTCTTTGCACAATTGTCTGCAAATTGCCCCAATCGACTGCTGATGTATGGGTGCCTTATCACTGCCTATATAAATCTGGTGGTATCATTTGAATTCAAATAATCAAATATTGCAACATATTAAGCAGAAGTAGTTTAGGTTATACACATTTAATCAGGAAACGGGTGGAATTCCCCTTTCACCACCTATGGTTATTTGGCAGTGTTAACCATGGCAACTCTTACACCAAGTAGACTTATTAGGATTATGTAATATTATTCAATATTAGAGCAGGTTTACACTGCTTACGGAGACCTGGCAATGTTGCTTTCTTCGTCGGGCAAGTCAATGTTACCAGTTAAGTATACAAAATTCATTCACTTTCCAGCTTAGTTTGTTTCAAAACACTAGTTGAATACTAAAGTTGCAAGTTTAGCTCTCTTCAGTCAGCCTGTGTACAGCAGAGTAATAGTTCTGTTTTCTTATTAACCGCAAACAAGCTCTATCCTCCACCTGGTATTCGATCTATAGATCTACACGTTGACTACTAATGGTCAACTCACATTAGGTCGACAGGGTCAAAAGGTTGACATGTGAAAGGTCGAAAAGTTCAAATGGTCAACATACATAAGATCAACACTTTTTTAATTTTCCCCCCAACTTTTTCATACTTTACCATCTACGTGGACTACGATTGGGAATAGTAATCTGTGCCTAGCGCAGTGGAGCGAGGCACCTTGGCCAAAATCATGGCGAGCCAATGGGGCTTGTGTGTGGCAGAAGAGTAAAAAAAAAAAAAAAAAAATCTACTTTTTTGTGTCGATCACTGAGCCCAACGAGCAAAATAAACTCAGAATATGTGAGCGTTAGAACAGGTGTTTGAATCTGTACTCACACAGATCTAATAAGCATGCTGGTGCAATCACTGCCTTTAAACAAATTGAAGCTATTCAAATATAATAGGTTAAATCCTTATAGCTAACACTTTATGAATACGGTATATTGCACAGTGCAGGCCCCTGGTGTGAATAAGCCAAGAATAAGCCATGGGCAACATACGCATGGGGCCAATCTGTACATAATTTATTGCATTGACCACTTGTGCGTAATTGGAATAGCTTTATGTGCTACATAGAATTAGAAGTTTGCGGAAGCATTAAATGTGTTATGAAGAATTAAGTCAGACTTGCAGAACGCAGTGAAAATGTTATGGTATAATGCTGTTCAGTGATGAGAGGCACGATCCTAGAACTTTTGCCAAACTTGGTACAAGGAACGAATTCCACTCCTATATGAATGTTACATTATAATAAGATTGAAGGGGCACAATTGTTATGAGTATATTTTCCCATTTATTATACAAGTAACTGTCATACATACTTATATTTACTCGCATTAAAGCTATATATGGTATTTGAGAAGTACTGAGTAAAACAGGAAGTATATATTGCCTCTGTTAACGAGGGAAGATTTTAAATTGAGAAGAAAGATAACATATGGCTGATGTGCTGCAAATGTCTTTATTGCAATAAGCCATGAAGATTGTGTAAACAAAACCTACATAGTTTGGCTTATTCATTTGACAATGGTCGAATTAGAAGTAATATACTATTGACCACTCAGACACTTATAAGTGTGAAGCGTACTGGTACAGAGAACAGGAGAGCTTAAGCAACTGTACAAAAGGCCCACTACCACAATAGAGAAAGAAGGTTATCTAGTTAAGTCTACCACAACTTCTGCTTTCTCTATCAGGATCCACAGGATCTACTGTACCTTGGGACATCCCAAAGCAATACAAAGGTAGGTTACGCTCCTGCTTAGACAGGAGAATCCTTCGCCCAAATGCAGTATCCTGTGAAGCAAATGTGTCAAAGGCATAATGTCTAATGAATGTGTTAATGGATGACCATGTGGCTGCCTTACAGATTTGTTCAGCTGAGGCACCAGTGGGCTGCCCATGACAGACCTACCTTTACGAGTAGAGTGGGCAGAGACATTATCCGGAAGGGGGAGATCAGCTTGGGAGTATGCTTCCGATATAATCATCCGAAGCCATCTCGCCAGTGTCTGTTTATTAGCAGGCTATACTCTCTTGTGAAATCCGAAGAGAACAAAGACAGTGTCCGTCCTTCTGATGGCACTGGTACGATCCACAGAGATCCTTAGAGCACGAACTACGTGCAATGAGGCATCTCCCACACAGAAGTCCCTGAAAGGGCAGAAATACTATTTCTTCTTTAAGATGGAACTTAGAAGAACTGCTCTAACTAAATCTGGATATCTTCCTAAGGTGGTCTCTATAGGGATGAAGTACCAGAAAAGAAGGGTGATGTACCAGAAAAGAAGGGCGACACAACAGTGTCCCTAAATCTTCTAGCAGACAATTGCCAGAAGAAAAAGCACTTTAGCTGCCAGCCATTTGAGATCCACACGATTTAGTGGTTCAAATGGTGCAACTTGAAGTGCCCTGAGAACTAATTCAAAGTCCCAGGGAGCTGTACAGTGAACAAAAGGGAGGTTGGATATGAAGCATTTCCTGGAAAAAAGTGTGAACATCCTGTAGGTCTGCAATTTTCTTTTTGAACCATACAGATAATGCTGACACTTTAACTATGTGGAGACCCGTGTCCATTCCTGCTTGAAAGAAAGCTAGAATTCTAGAAACTCTCAAAGACTTTAAGTCAAAACCTTTAGCAGTGCAACATTGGAAATATGCATGCCAAATTCGGTAATAGATGCGAGCAGTGGATGGTTTTCTTGCTTTAAGCAACGTCTAAATTACCTCTTGTGAAAAACCTTTTGAGTTATGCCGTCAAAGATAGCCGATCCAGATGTTTGTAGAGACAGGGACCCTAAATCAGCACATCTGGACATTGAGGTAGTGGGAACAGAGTGTCCACAGACAGCTTCTGCAGATCTGGGTACCAGTTTCTTCTGGGCCATGCCGGAGCTATTCATTTCACGGCACCCCCTTCCTGTTTGAATTTTCAAATCACTCTAGGTACCAGAGAGAGATTGGTGGAAACACATAAGCCAGATTAAAATTCCATCTCACTGACAGAGCATCCACGAAGATTCCTTCTAGATCTTTTGTTCTTGACCCGTATGCGGGAACTTTGTTGTTCCGCTGGAAGGCCATGAGAGCCACCTCCGGCAGTCCCCACTTGTTTACCAGAATCTGGAACACTTCTGCGTGTAAGGCCCATTCGTTTGCATGAATGTTGTGCCTGCTGAGAAAGTCCGCTTCCCAATTTAGGACTCCTGGTATGAAAACTGCCAACACGACTGGATGATGAAGTTCCGCCCACCGTAATGTGCGGCTTATCTCCTTCATTGCCATTTGACTTTGAGTGCCTACTTGGTGATTGAGGATTGCAATGGCATTGTCCAAACGAATCTGAATCTGTTTGCAGTGAAGTATTTCTTTTGCCTGGGTGACTGCCATGTATATGGCCCGAAGTTCCAGAATATTGATTAGCAGACTACTGTACTTTCTTCCTTGGTCCAGCTACCCTGGAATGAGTACTCTTCCGTCATGGCTCCCCAGCCCTGAAGACTTGTGTCTGTTGTCTCCCAATCTGAAATAAAAAAAGGTCGCCCTTTGTCCAGATGGGCCGTATGTAGCCACCAGGCTAATGATCAACGCATTTCCTGAGGAAGAATTATTGTCTGAGTTTTTATTGTCTGATGCTGTCCGTTCCATTTGGAGAGGATCAGATGTTGAAGGGGTCTTGAATGAAATTGAGCATACTCTACCATGTTGAATGTCGAGACCATTGATCCCAGAACTCGCATTGCTTCTTGGATGGACACTCTCCAACTGTGTAGTGTGGTTCCTGAACCCTCGTCTGCAGTGTGGTTACTTTGTTCAGAGGCAGAAATATTTTCTGAAAACTGGTGTTAAATACAGCCCCCAGATGCGTCATCCTTTGGGTTGGAACTATGGAGGACTTTGCCCAATTTATAAGCCAGCCATGATTCTATAGGCAGGCTATAGTCACTTGAAGATGGCATTGCAGAATTTCCTGAGACTGAGCTATATAGTCTAGATATGGGAAAATCCTTATTGCCGGATGATGAAGATGAGCAGCCATCACCACCATGATCTTGGTAAATACCCTGGGAGCTGTGTCCAGTCCAAAAGGTAGAGCCTGAAACTGGAAATGCTGTTGAAGGATAGCATACCTGATATAGCATTGATGAGAAGATGCTATAAGTACATGGAGGCAAGCATCCTGAATATCCAGGGATACCATAAAATCCCCCAGCTCTATAGCCAGGATAATGGACCGCAAGGTTTCCATACAGAATCAAGGCACCCAGATATATTTGTTTAGTCTTGAGATTGAGAATGGGTCGGTAAGATCCAATTGGTTTCTGAACAAGAAATAGGTTGGAATAGAAACCTCGTCCTCTCTGTCCTGTAGGAACTGGCTATTACTCCTGACTGCAGTAGTTTCTGAACTGCATCCTCTAGAGCCATGGCCTTCGATTCCACAGGAGACGGGCTGGTACAAAAGAATAATTGAGGAAGGTTTTTCTTAAAGGAAAAAGCATAACCGTAAGATACCGCTTTTTGCGCCCAGGTATCTGTGGTTGACTGGAGCCAAACCTGTGCAAAACAAAGTCGTCGGCCTCCCACTCTGGATTCCCCCAGTTGGAGGCCTGCACCCTCAGGCTGATGGCTTGTCTTCTGGTTTAGAAACTGGGTGTCTGGTTGATCAATTCTGCTTCCTCTTAGTCCTACCAGATTTATCTGAGACTGCTTGCTGTAAACTTTTCCTTTTGTTTAACTTTGAGCCAAAAAGGAACGGAAAGCAGGAAAACTGGGTGTAGCCTTATATGAAGAGGGAAACCTCACCTTTTTAGAGTCTGCTTAAGACACAAGAATGTTATTTAATTCTGTGCCAAACAGAATATTTCCAGTAAAAGGCAACAATTCTAAAACCTTCTTGGATTCAGAATCAGCATTCCATGCACGTAACCAAATAGCTCTGCGACCTGCTATTAATGAAGCTACAGCCTGAGAAGCTGCTGTACCCATATCCAGGGCAGCTTCTTCCAAAAAAAAAAAAAACCCAGCTGCCTGCTTTATACATAAGTGTTTTCTTGTAGCAGTTGAAAGGTCTTCTTCCAAAGCTTCTGCCAGCCTGCCACTGCTTTAGCTACCCAGGCTGAAGCCATAGGGGTATATTCAATTGAAGTCGGATCCATTCTGACATTCATTTGTCGAAATGGATCAGACCTTGGCTATTCAATGTAATCTCAATGAATTGAGATGCGGGAGAGGAGACGGGGGAGAGCAGCACTACAGCAGCGTAGCCAGAGGATGTATCACAGCCGCTGCTCACAGCAGCGTCCACCCGGCCCATCCTCCGGCTACGCTGCTCTCCCCTATCTGCCCGTGTCTCTCCCCCGTCTCTGCTCTCGCATATCAATTCATCTTTTTTCAAAGTTGAATTGAGATGGTCGAAAAGAGGGCCAAAACCTGTCGGTTATTGCCCCGTTTTCAACACAGGCATGCGGATCGGCAGCTAGTGATCCACGTGCTTTTCGACAAGTCAAATTCCTCGACTTGTCGAATAATTTGGGGTTAGATTGAATAGGTCGGAACCCCTTCCGACCTAAAAAAGTCGAAAACTGCCGTCTTTTCGACAGACGACAGCTTTTGACTTCAATTGAATATACCCCATAGCGGGGCTAGTTACTGCCCCTGCTAAAAGGAATAACAGTCTTAAGAAACCCTTCAATCTTTGTCAGTTACATCATTTAATGATGTTGAAGGCAGGGGTAATGTATATTTAAGCAGTACGTGTGCATCTACCTTGGGAGTAAACTCCTTTTAATCCACAGTAGGGATAGTATAAAAAGAACCCAATTTTTTGGGAATCTTAAACTTCTTACTGGGTGAAACCCATGCCTTTTGCATAATTTCCTTCAGCTGATCTGAGTTAGGAAATTGTTTTTACTGTTTTTGGATATTTAAACACAGGCGCCTTAGACTTTATCACAGGCTCTGCTGCCTCAATTGACAGAATAGATTTAACTGCCTGAATTAAATCAGGTATAGCCACTGCAGAAGTGTTTCTCTCTAGATGCAGATTCAGCATCATCACCTGAAGTATCCTCTGATTCTGAAAATTGTATAGACAGTGAAGAGGTAGCTCCTTGTCTATCTGACCTCCATTCCTTGGAGCCTATCAGCTTTTTGCTTTTGCTGAAAGGCAGCCGAGGACTGATCTGAATCTAACACTGGCTATAGCATGAACCAAGTGGGATGTTGCATGTAAGGGTTAAGTGCGAACCCCATACCTGGTACCGTAGCAGGCACCATATGGTCTGCTAATTTATACAAAATCTGTGCAAAAGTTGCCCAAGGAGGTTCCTGTGATTGAACAGGAACCCAACTTGGAGCTGGTTTACTCAGGTGTTTATGAAAATTATAGCAATTTGCACACAAGTCATCTTGTACCAGATCCTGGGCAGTTAACCCAGCGTTGCAGGACAAACATGATGTTAATGTAGGTGCCACGTCACTTTTGCCTTCCTTGGACATAGCAACACATAACCACAATAATCTACGCATAAATGTGACCTTCCTCACTCTAATACTTTAAAGTACAATCAGCTCCTAACCTGCTTTGCACCAGCATTGAGGATCTGAATAACAGAGAAACAGCTAACAGAAACAGTTTAAAGTTAGCAGTCACACTAGCAATCAGTCACATTAAAGCATGCATTAATATATATTATGCAACAAGAGCACATTTTTCAAGGACACAAAACATACGTACATAGGAAAAAACATGGTCATGAACTGGGGGCTGGGTCTTACTCCCCACTGCTGACATCAACCTCAGGGATCGCAGCCTCTACTATTCCCCAGAACCTAAGATCCCTGAGGCCTAGTGCT
Source organism: Pseudophryne corroboree (assembly GCF_028390025.1). NCBI lineage: Eukaryota > Metazoa > Chordata > Amphibia > Anura > Myobatrachidae > Pseudophryne > Pseudophryne corroboree. The sequence continues at coordinate 936,864,881 of NC_086444.1, read as the reverse complement.
GGTGCACCAGAGGTGGCAGTCGCATCAGCCCGGTAGTCTCCCCATGGACCAGTAAGGCTGCAGTATATGAGTCTTAAACCGCTAACTAGAAAGACGCCTTACATTCTCCCTGTTCTCCGCCCGCAGCCTGGGATCATCCGTACAGACTTGCTAGCACATCCGGTCTGGCGCCCACTGAAATAGTGTACTCGGAGGTAACAGTTGTCGCAACCCGGGGGAAGTTGTTGGGAGCATTTTTTCTATTATGCGTTTTAAGATGCATTAGAAAGATCACTCTAAAAAATAAAAAATAGTATAAAATAACAAAGCTTGTGGCTGCTTACAAAACAAATTCTGAAGCCCAACCGTTCTAGTGGTCTGGCTCCTGCAGCACCAAACAAATAACTGAATTGCCTGAGCCGGGAATATAGGGGGCTGGCCCATTGCATCCTGGGAGTCTGAAAAGATTAACTGTTTGGTGCCCGTTCCGCTGTCGCTTCCTTATAGCCCAAGGTAGATCTTGTGGACCCTGATAAAGTTACATTTTATCATCTAACTGTACAAACTATAGAATGGGGGAACAATTACACTACCTTCTTTTCCTCTTCAATCCAGTTATCCTACTGGTAGTTGGTAGCAAACCACCTATGAAAATACTATTTACATTAATACTAATACTATTTACATATCCTGGATTAGGTGGTTTTTGATACGAACCGTTGCGGTTACTCTTTTCTCATTACATTGTAAACGGGCCAACCTGAGTCAGAGCCACGGTGTAAACAGGATCTGTCCTGAGTCTGAACTGGGCTGAAACCTTGTTCCAAAACACAGGTCAGACCTGGGATTTTATTATCAAAAGGGGTATTAATAATGTAGTGAAAATTACAAGCCATTGAAACCATTTATTGAAAGAATGCTATAGAAAGCAAAGCTATTCAGCCACAATGCACATATTGTCCCAAATATTCTTTTCCCCAATATACAATAAACTTCAAGGACAGTGGTTGCATTAACACAATGTGCATTTTTACAAAACTGTTATTTACAATCCTGGGAACACTAAAGGTGGCCATACATTAAGCCGATGTATCGCATGCAGCCTCGCATGCGATACCTTGGCAAATCCCTGCCAGCGGATAAATCTATCGTATGCGGTCATTTTGCATACAATGTTTCGCATTTCATCCCATTCACTGCTCCGTGATACGATGTATCCTTGGTGCAGCAGTAACAATCTCCGGATCAGATACGATGCACGGAAGTAAATGACACACGATTTGACAATTTTCACTCAATTTATTGGCCGGATGGGTTGAAATCATGTAGAAAAGGGCCAAATTACAGTTGCAAGAAAAAGTATGTGAACCCTTTGGAATTTCCTGGATTTGTGCATAAATTGGTAATAAAATGTGTTCTGATCTTCATCCAAGTCACAATAGACAAACACAGTCTGCTGAAACTTTACCACACAATTATATGTTCTCATGTCTTTATTGAACACACCATGTAAACATTCACAGTGCAGGGTGGACAAAGTATGTGAACCCTTGGATTTAATAACTGGTTGACCCTTCTTTGGCAACAATAACCTCAACCAAACGTTTCCTATAGTTGCATATCAGACCTGCACAACAGTCGGGGAATTTTGGACCATTCCTCTTTACAAAACTGTTTCAGTTCAGCAACATTCTTGGGTTGTCTGGTGTGAATCGCTCTCGAGGTCATGCCACAGCATCTCAATGGGGTTGAGGTCATGACTCTCACTGGGCCACTCCTGAAGGCATATTTTCTTCTGTTGAAGCCATTCTGTTGATCTACTTCTGTGCTTTGGGTTGTTGTCCTGTTGCATCACCCATCTTCTGTTGATCTTCAATTGGGACAGATGGTCTTAAGTTCTCCTGCAAAATGTCTTGATAAGCTTGGGAATTCATTTTTCTGTCGATGATAGCAATCTGTCCAGGCCCTGAGGCAGCAAAGCAACCCCAAACGATGATGCCCCCTCCACCATACTTCACATTTGGGATGAGGTTTTGATGTTGGTGTGCTGTGCCTTTTTTTTTCTCCACAGAGTTGTGTGTTCCTTCCAAACAACTCAACTTTGGTTTCATCTGTCCACAGAATATTTTGCCAGTAGTGCTGTGGAACATTCAGGTGCTCTTTTGCAAACTTCAAACGTGCGGCAATGTTTTTTTTGGACAGCAGTGGCTTCCTCCGTGGCATCCTCCCATGAACTCCATTCTTGTTCAGTGCTTTACGTATGGTAGATTCGTCAGAGATGTTAGCATGTGCCAGAGATTTCTATAAGTCTTTAGCTGACACTCTAGGATTCTTCTTCACCTCATCGAGAATTCTGCACTGTGCTCTTGCAGTCATCTTTACAGGACGCCCACTCCTAGGGAGAGTAGCAACAGTGCTGAACTTTCTACATTTATAGACAATTTGTCTTACCTTGGACTGATGAACATCAAGCCTTTTAGAGATACTTTTGTAATCCTTTCCAGCTTCATGCAAGTCAACAATTCTTAATCGTAGGTCTTCTGAGAGCTTTTTTCTGGGAGGCATGGATCACATCAGGCAATGCTTCTCGAGAACTGCAAACTCAAAACTGGTGTTTTTTTTATAGTGTAGGGCAGCTTTAACCAACACCTCCAATCTCATCTCATTGATTGGACTCCAGGTTGGCTGACTCCGGACTCAAATTAGCTCTTGGAGAAGTTATTAGCCTAGGGGTTCACATACTTTGTGCTCCCTGCACTGTGAATGTTTACATGGTGTGTTCAATAAAAACATGAGAACATAATTGTTTGTGTGGTATTAGTTTCAGCAGACTGTGTTTGTCTATTGTTGTGACTTAGATGAAGATCAGAACACATTTTATAACCAACTTATGCACAAATCCAGGAAATTCAAAAGAGTTCACATACTTTTTCTTGAAACTGTATACTAGTGTATGGGGGCATTTACCATGTAATTACTAAATGGAGAAAGGTTTCAGGCAGCTGCAGGGGCTGATTGAATATCTTTCTGTCCCTCCAGTTTTCAGCTGAAATAAGGATTTTTCTTCATATAACGCCATTCTGAGATGTCATTATATAAAGTACATTTTAACGCCTTTTTCTTCTTTCTAAAAACATTTCCCTGCTACCAGAATAGCAAAAAAAAAAAAGTTAAAGTGTTGTAGTGTAGAGAGCAATCCATACAGTGTGGTATTGTAGGAATGGGGTATTAATGGTGGGGATACTAAAAATGTGGTGAAACACAAATAGAAATTTGCTTGCTGAATAGTTTTCCCTTGTAGAAACATTTATTTCTGTAAGAAAATCATAAAAAGCACAGAAAAAAATATTAAAACTAGTCCTAAATATCATGCAGTATGCAAAAAACGGCGCTGAATAATATACAATTTGCATTCTCTATCATTTTTCTGCAGCATTCTGCAATATTAGGTGGGAAAAGCTTCTTTATCTTAAAAAATACAAAGTGACTGAGAGGCAGATGTATTAAACCTGGAGAAGTGATAAAGCAGTGATAAATGTAAGGTGATAACACACCAGCCAATGAGCTCCTAACTGTCAGTTTACATATTGGAGCTGATTGGCTGCTGCACAAGCTAGGTGGTCTGTAAATAAGATTTTACTCACCGGTAATTCTATTTCTCGTAGTCCGTAGTGGATGCTGGGACTCCGTAAGGACCATGGGGATTAGCGGCTCCGCAGGAGACTGGGCACAACTAAAGAAAGCTTTAGGACTACCTGGTGTGCACTGGCTCCTCCCACTAAGACCCTCCTCCAGACCTCAGTTAGGATACTGTGCCCAGAAGAGCTGACACAATAAGGAAGGATTTTGAATCCCGGGTAAGACTCATACCAGCCACACCAATCACACCGTATAACTCGTGATACTATACCCAGTTAACAGTATGAAATATAACTGAGCCTCTCAACAGATGGCTCAACAATAACCCTTTAGTTAGGCAATAACTATAAACAAGTATTGCAGACAATCCGCACTTGGGATGGGCGCCCAGCATCCACTACGGACTACGAGAAATAGATTTACCGGTGAGTAAAATCTTATTTTCTCTGACGTCCTAAGTGGATGCTGGGACTCCGTAAGGACCATGGGGATTATACCAAAGCTCCCAAACGGGCGGGAGAGTGCGGATGACTCTGCAGCACCGAATGAGCAAACTCTAAGTCCTCCTCAGCCAGGGTATCAAACTTGTAGACTCTTACAAAAATGTTTTAACCCGACCAAGTAACAGCTCGGCAAAGTTGTAAAGTCGAGACCCCTCGGGCAGCCGCCCAAGAAGAGCCCACTGTCCTCGTGGAATGGGCTTTTACAGATTTAGGGTGCGGCAGTCCAGCCGCAGAATGTGCAAGTTGAATCGTGCTACAGATCCAGCGAGCAATCGTCTGCTTAGAAGCAGGAGCACCCAGCTTGTTGGGTGCATACAGGAGAAATAGCGAGTCAGTTTTCCTGACTCCAGCTGTCCTGGAAACATACTTTTCAGGGCCCTGACTACGTCCAGTAACTTGGAATCCTCCAAGTCCCAAGTAGCCGCAGGCACCACAATAGGTTGGTTCCCATGAAAAACGGATACCACCTTAGGAAGGAATTGGGAACGAGTCCTCAATTCCGCCTTATCCATATAAAATACAGATAAGGGCTTTTGTATGACAAAGCCGCCAATTCTGATACACGCCTGGCCGACGCCAAGGCCCACAGAATGACCACTTTCCACGTGAGGTATTATAGCTCCACGGATTTAAGTGGCTCAACCCAATGCGACTTCAGGAAATCCAACACCACGTTGAGATCCCACGGTGCCACTGGAGGCACAAACGGGGGCTGACTATGCAGCACTCCCTTAACAAAAGTCTGAACTTCAGGCAGTGAAGCCAGTTCAATTTTGGAAGAAAATCGATAGAGCCGAAATCTGGACCTTAATGGAACCCAATTTTAGGCCCATAGTCACCTTCTGACTGTAGGAAGTGCAGAAATCGACCTAGCTGAAATTTCTCCTTTGGGGCCTTCCTGGCCTCACAGTACGCAACATATTTCCGCCATATGCGGTGATAATGGTTTGCGTTCACTTCTTTCCTAGCTTTAAATAGCGTAGGGATAACTTCCTCCGGAATTCCCTTTTCCTTCAGGATCCGGCGTTCAACCGCCATGCCGTCAAACACAGCCGCGGTACGTTTTGGAACAGACAGGCCCCCTGCTGCAGCAGGTCCTGTCTGAGCGGCAGAGGCCATGGGTCCTCTGAGATCATTTCTTGGAGTTCTGGTTACCAAGCTCTTCTTGGCCAACCCGGAACAATGAGTATAGTTCTTACTCCTCTCCTTCTTATTATTCTCATTACCCTGGGTAAGAGAGGCAGAGAAGGGAACACATACACCGACTGGTACACCCACGGTGTTACCAGAGCGTCCACAGCTATCGCCTGAGGGTCCTTGACCTGGCGCAATATCTTTGTAACTTTTAGTTGAGGCGGGACGCCATCATGTCCACCTGTGGCCTTTCCCAACGGTGTACAATCATTTGGAAGACTTCTGGATGAAGTCCCCACTCTCCCGGGTGGAGGTCGTGTCTTCTGAGAAAGTCTGCTTCTCAGTTGTCCACCCCGGGAATGAACACTGCTGACAGTGCGAACATATGATTTTCCGCCCATCGGAGAATCCTTGTGGCTTCTGCCATCGCCATCCTGCTTCTTGTGCCGCCCTGTCGGTTTACATGAGCGACCGCCGTGATGTTGTCTGACTGGATCAGCACCGGCCGGTGTTGAAGCAGGGGTCTAGCCTGACTTAGGGCATTGTAAATGGCACTTAGTTCCAGAATATTTATGTGTAGGGAAGTCTCCTGACTTTTCCATAGCCTTGGAAGTTTCTTCCCTGTGTGACTGCCCCCCAGCCTCGAAGGCTGGCATCCGTGGTCACCAGGACCCAGTCCTGTATGCCGAATCTGCGGCCTCCTAGAAGATGAGCACTCTGCAGCCACCACAACAGCGACACCCTGGCCCTTGGAGACAGGGTTATCCGCCGATGCATCTAAAGATGCGACCCGGACCACTTGTCCAACAGATCCCACTGGAAATTCCTTGCATGGGACCCGGCGAATGGAATTTCTTCGTAAGAAGCTACCATCTTTCCCAGGGCTCGCGTGCATTGATGCACCGATCCCTGTATACGTATTAGGAGGTCTCTGTCTAGAGACGACAACTCCTTGGACTTCTCCTCCGGGAGAAACACTTTTTTCCCTGTTCTGTGTCCAGAACCATACCCAGGAACAGTAGACGCGTCGTAGGAACCAGCTGCGACTTTGGAATATTCAGAATCCAGCCGTGCTGTTGTAGCACTTCCCGAGATAGTGCTACTCCGACGAACAACTGCTCCCTGGATCTCGCCTTTATAAGGAGATCGTCCAAGTACGGGATAATTATTTCGGCCATTACCTTGGTAAATACCTCGGTGCCGGGGACAGACCAACGGCAACGTCTGGAATTGGTAATGACAATCCTGTACCACAATTTTGAGGTACTCCTGGTGAAGAGGGTAAATAGGGACATGCAGGTAAGCATCCTTGATGTCCAGTGATACCATGAAATTCTCCAGGCTTGCAATAATCGCCCTGAGCGATTCCATTTTGAACTTGAACCTTCGTATATAAGTGTTCAAGGCTTTCAATTTTAGAATGGGTCTCACCGAACCGTCTGGTTTCGGTACCACAACATTTTGGAATAGTAACCCCGGCCTTGTTGAAGGAGGGGTACCTTGATTTCACCTGCTGGAAGTACAGCTTGTGAATTGCCGCCAGTACTACCTTTCTCCGAGGGCAGCAGGCAAGGCTGATGTGAGGTAACGGCGAGGGGGAGTCACCTCGAACTCCAGCCTGTATCCCTGTGATACTATTTGCAGAACCTAGGGATCCACCTGTGGGCAAGCCCACTGGTCCCTGAAGTTCCCGAGACGCGCCCCTACCGCACCTGTCTCCACCTGTGGAGCCCCAGCGTCATGCGGTGGACTCAAAGGAAGCGGGGGAAGATTTTTGATCCTGGGAACTGGCTGCTGGTGCAGCTTTTTCCTTCTTCCCTTGTCTCTGTGCAGAAAGGAAGCGCCTTTGACCCGCTTGCTTTTCTGAAGCCGAAAGGACTGTACCTGAAAATACGGTGCTTTCTTAGGCTGTGAGGAAACCTGGGTAAAAAAAATTTCTGCCCAGCTGTTGCTGTGGATACGAGGTCCCAGAGACCATCCCCAAACAATTCCTCACCCTTATAAGGCAGAATCTCCATGTGCCTTTTACAGGCAGCATCACCTGTCCACTGCCGGGTTTCTAATACGCTCCTGGCAGAATGGACATTGCATTAATTCTGGATGCCAGCCGGCAAATATCCCTCTGTGCATCCTTTATATATAAGACGACGTCTTTAATATGCTCTATGTTAGCAACATATTATCCCTGTCTTAGAGTATTAATATTATCTGACAGGGTATCAGACCACGCTGCAGCAGCACTATTTATGCTGAGGCAATTGCAGGTCTCAGTATATAACCTGAGTGTGTATATACAGACTTCAGGATAGCCTCCTGCTTTTTATCAGCAGGCTCCTTCAAGGTGGCCGTATCCTAAGACGGCAGTGCCACCTTTTTTGACAAACGTGTGAGCGCCTTATCCACCCTAAGGGATATCTCCCAACGTGACCTATCCTCTGGCGGGAAAGGGTACGCCATCATTAACTTTTTAGAAATTACCAGTTTCTTATCTGGGGAACCCACGCTTCTTTACACACTTCATTCATTCATCTGATGGGGGAACAAAACACTGGCTGCTTTTTCTCCCCAAAAATAAAACCCCTTTTATGTGGTACTTGGGTTCATGTCAGAAATGCGTAACACATTTTTCATTGCCGAGATCATGCAACGGATGTTCCTAGTGGATTGTGTATATGTCTCAACCTCGTCGACACTGGAGTCAGACTCCGTGTCGACATCTGTGTCTGCCATCTGAGGTAACGGGCGTTTTTCTGAGCCCCTGATGGCCTTTGAGACGCCTGGGCAGGCGCGGGCTGAGAAGCCGTCTGTCCCACAGCTGTTACGTCATCCAGCCTTTTATGTAAGGAGTTGACATTGTCGGTTAATACCTTCCACCTATCCATCCACTCTGGTGTCGGCCCCACAGGGGGCGACATCCCATTTATCGGCCTCTGCTCCGCCTCCACGTAACCTTCCTCATCCAACATGTCGACACAGCCGTACCGACACACCGCACACACACAGGGAATGCTCTGACTGAGGACAGGACCCCACAAAGTCCTTTGGGGAGACAGAGAGAGAGTATGCCAGCACACACCAGAGCGCTATATAATGCAGGGATTAACACTATAACTGAGTGATTTTCCCCCCAATAGCTGCTTGTATACATATATTGCGCCTAAATTTAGTGCCCCCCCTCTCTTTTTAACCCTTTGAGCCTGAAAACTACAGGGGAGAGCCTGGGGAGCTGTCTTCCAGCTGCACTGTGAAGAAAAAATGGCGCCAGTGTGATGAGGGAGAAGCCCCGCCCCTTTTTCGGCGGACTTTTCTCCCGCTTTTTTATGGATTCTGGCAGGGGTAATTTATCACATATATAGCCCTGGGACTATATATTGTGATGATTTGCCAGCCAAGGTGTCTTATATTGCCCTCAGGGCGCCCCTTCCCCCCAGCGCCCTGCACCCATCAGTGACCGGAGTGTGAGGTGTACATGAGGAGCAATGGCGCACAGCTGCAGTGCTGTGCGCTACCTTGGTGAAGACCGAAGTCTTCTGCCGCCGATTTTCCGGACTCTTCATGCTTCTGGCTCTGTAAGGGGGACGGCGGCGCGGCTCCGGGAACGAACACCAAGGTCGGGTCCTGCGGTTGATCCCTCTGGAGCTAATGGTGTCCAGTAGCCTAAGAAGCCCAAACTACCACCTGTTAGGTAGGTTCGCTTCTTCTCCCCTTAGTCCCTCGCTGCAGTGAGTCTGTTGCCAGCAGATCTCACTGTAAAATAAAAAACCTAAATATACTTTCTTTCTAGGAGCTCAGGAGCCTAGTGTGCATCCAGCTCAGCCGGGCACAAGAATCTAACTGAGGTCTGGAGGAGGGTCTTAGTGGGAGGAGCCAGTGCACACCAGGTAGTCCTAAAGCTTTCTTTAGTTGTGCCCAGTCTCCTGCGGAGCCGCTAATCCCCATGGTCCTTACGGAGACCCAGCATCCACTTAGGACGTCATAGAAAAATGTGATTTGTTGGCAGATCTCGAGGACCGGTTTGGCCAGCTCTGCTTTACAGGTTACTAAACCTATGCAACAGCACATGACATTATACAGTGCATCTAGGGACTGTATATAGTAGTTTCTGTCCTGCTGATGCTACAAAGAATGAATGAAATCACCAGTTTGGTATTTACACTGAAACTCAGGCTTTTGGCTATCACAATCTACACAAGCACATAGCTTAACTGGATCTTCCCATGTAAAGTGGACCTGTCATCTGTGTTTTTGATTTACAGCATATTCTATGCTCTAGGCCAGGGAACGTTTTTACTTTTTACCCCAAAATATATTTAGATACGCAGACGTTACCCCCTTGATTTGAAAGGAAGGACATCATGTATTATTGTGCGTATACTGGTTATCACTGTTTATATGGCATTTCTGAGATACTGTGTGTGTGTGTATATATATATATATATATATATATATATATATATATATATATATATAGCATTTCCCACTGTTGTGTATGGGGGTTGGCATGAGGACAGGACAGCGCAGGACAGGCGGGCATGAGGGAGCGCGGTGTGATGTCAACACGTCACATCGCGAGCCGGCCGGGGCTGTGTCTCGGCAGCACGACCGTCCATTACCCCCAGGAATTTCATTTTACCCCATTTACCCCTGTTCCCTGACTACTGCTCTAGGCACCACTGCATACATAAATAAGAATGTAGTTAGTTTAGGCAGGAGATCTGGGAGTCAGGGTAATACTATGATGCCTGGAGGAAGCTATTCATGTGTAAAAATGTAAATTTTATTATAAACAAATACATGTAGCACAACATATATTTACTTGCAATCATCACTAGAGGGGCAATAATTTACAAGGCATGGTTTTGCCTTGAAGGTGTTTGCCCCTTTAAAAAGAGTCAGAGATCGGCAAGGATTCCGCACCTCCAGCGATCTCGGATTCCATTACATCCCCCTGTAAAGCTACACAGCTCTTGCCCCCTTCACCCCAGAATCGCAGTGGTCACAGGACAGTACAATTCTACTTCTGTAAAACAGAAATGTAACTACTCCGTAACATGCTGTGCCTTAAAAACCATATTCACCAGAAACACACACAAGTAGATGGTCACTGGAAGTTTCATTTCTGTCCTGTATCAATACATATGCCATATATTTTTATTCAGCACAATCAGGAACAGCCGTAATGCGGTGCAAGCTTTAGTTCGAGGTGAAGTGCGATGCCATAAAGACACAGTAACACAACAGCGTTATGCTGGCAATGCCCTAAGACAGTGGTTACCAAACTCATGGGCATATGTACTAATCTGTGTTGAGAGTGGACAGAGATAAAGTACCAGCCAATCAGCTCCCAACTGCCATGTTACAGGCTGTGTTTGAAAAATGACAGAGGAGTTGAATGGTTGGTACCTTTATCTAATTCCATCTCCAAGGTGTAGTAAACAGAGCCCTTAGTCCTCAAGCCACCATAACAGTACAGGTTTTAAGGACTCCGATGGCCGAGCACAGATGGGTAAAAAAAAAAAAACTGACTGAGGAACTAATAAAGTAACTTGTGCTGAAGCATGGATATTCTTAAAACCTGGACTGTTAGGGTGCGTGTTTGGGAACCTCTGCCATAGGATATACAGCCCAGTTCATAGCTTTACAGACATGGAGACCTGATAGAAAAAAATAATTTATAATTGTATCAATCAGACAACAGATGAGGCAGATGTAATGAGTGATATTCTTGTTAACACTCGTTACGAGTGATAAATGGTGCTCCAGCCAGCTTCTGTCATATTTCAAACACATGACAGTAGCAGACTGGCTGGAGCACCATTGATCAATCGTAACGAGTGATAACAAGAATATCACTTATTAAATCTGCCCCAGTGTTTAATATTGGTGACCAATTATTACCTACCCAAATTCTTGTACAGTGGGCTTCATCAAACTTCCCTTTGAACAGCACATGAAGGCTGTGAAGATTTATGAAATTATTTACTTTACCTTAATCAACATCTGTAACTGAGGAAAGGTTTTTTTTTTAATTAGTCAGATGTTTTTCAAAATGTTTTATTGCATTATATTTGGTACCTTATGTTTGACAACAAAAAGGAAATGACATAGGTATCTGCAGAGATAAGAAGCTGGCCTGTTATTTGCAGAGGGGGAAAAACAGTATCTGATGCTCCATTACTAAGCACGGAGCCTTCTCTGATAACCAAGCAAGAAATAAATCTCAGAAATAAAAGTTCAAGTATTACAAACCTGTGACACTGGACAAAAATCCAGAGGTATCTAATCTGCAGTACTTTTTATTCTGCATAACATAAACAAGGCCTGCTGAGGTTTAGGATGTCCCGATAGACCATCAGACCAATGAGAATCCACTGTTTGCCAAGCCAGCTCTGGATCCCATTCTTTTCTTATGAAGATAGGCAATGCAGACTTCTGAGAAACCTGTTCAGTTGGTGCCAGAACACAGTGCATGATTTCTTTTGGTTCTTGCAATACAGTTCTGACATGTTTGGCAAAAGAAAAAAAAAATGGTTTAAAAAAAAAATAGCTGTGTGGGGCCTAGTTTCCTTTTCAAAGAATATTAAAGAGCATTCCTCAAGTTTTTGTTTTCAAATAGGTTATTCTAAAATTGATCAAAAAAATAATAAAAAAACAATATTGTTTAAGCACAAACAACTTAAGTATCCAGAGAACTTTTGTAGTTAGATAACAAACTTTGTCATGGAAAGTCCTCCTATTCTCAAGATACTTATTTTATTGTATGCCACTTAGTATCACACATCTCTAGGTCTCTGCAAACTGCATTTCACGTGACCCAGAAAACCCAGAACATCTTGTGCTCAGTAACACAAAAAAAAATAAACAAAGAAAAATCCAGTGCTAAAACAGCAACCTGACCCTGTGCAATGTCTGAGGTGCCTGCGGAGCTCGACCTACACGGCAGGCCCCTCTAACATTATTGGAAGTGTGCTGTCTGAGATCAGTAATCTCTAAACAAGAAAACAAAACCAAAAGCACAAAATTGTAAGTAATATTTCTGCCACACACCTGCTCCGACGACTGTAACACCATTGTATCTTTCTAAGAAACTAAATCGGTTTAAAAACAGGGTATTTTATTCGGATTTTATGCCCTCAAATTCGAATTTTAGCAGCAAGTTATTTTTTTTTATTTTTAAGAACTTGATCTAAGGATATCCTGAAATACATCATATATTTATATATTTTTCTTCAGCAGGATACAAAAGGGGAAAAAAAAAAAAAAAAAAAAAAAGTAAAACAATCTTTAAAGGCAACAATTCTTTTACTCCTTTCATTCTCCACATAAGTTACAGAGCAATACAGCAGGTGCGTGACAAAAATATTAGATTGTTGATATGGTCCAATGTCTGTTTGAAATCCACTGTTCACATTTCATTAGCCAGTTCTTCTGGTTCTGCAGAACTATCTCCGTTAATTGTGATACTCATGTCCTCTTCATATCCAGGCGGCATGAAAGCTAAAGCATAAGGGAAGAGCTTGTGGCAGCTGGCTCTGTATGATTCAGCAGTGTCTTTGCTGTCTCCTAAACTGCCATCTCGCAAGGCTTCTAGCACCTCCGTGCAGGTCTGCAAAATACAACAGAACAAAAGTCATTTTACCCAGTGTTCTGTAACACATGCAAGCAGACGTAAGCAGCATGAGTTGCTATAACATACATAGCGCAAACTTGTGGCTCTACAGCTGGGCTAGATCTTCAAGTTGGCTGGACCTTGTAGTCCCACACCATCTGGAGCTCAAACCTGTTGTGGTTGCGCATTATTCACTTATCAACTTATCACTTATTTATTGCTTTTTGCTGCCAAGTTAACCATTAACTATTTAACCATTCCAGACATATAAATTAAAATAACTAGTAGTAGCAATCAACAGATTCAAACTGATACTATAAAATCAGGTGAACATAATACATTGGGAAGACATTGGGTAGCACAGTGGTTAGCACTGCTGTCTCACAGCATTGGGACACATGAACTCGACTGCTCTATGGCCCTATCTGTGTAAAGCGCTAATAGCTCAAAATAAACTAAACTGTAGCTGCAAGAAGTAATATTTTTTTTAGATAGTGAGAGGGAAACAGAAAGTTCATGTACCTGGAGGCTTCGGTTAGTCAGGGACTCATCCAAGGCTATGGCCAGCTCTACTGCTCGTTTCTGACTAGAAGGATCCAGATAGTACATCATTTTGGCAGCTGCAACAAGAGGCAGATAGGACAGAAGTTTAATAAATTTGCTAAATTTGGATGCTGGGACTCACAGTAAAACATCCAGAACAGATGAGATCCTACATTAAAAGCAGACATTCCATTTACTGCACGTGTGTTTAGCATAAAAAAAATACCCCGCAATTCAACACGCAGAGATATGAAATATTTCCTGAAACTAAGTTTGTCTCGTTTTAAGATAGTTTTTTGTCACGAGGAACCAAAAATCAGCACAATTCAACTCCATAGTCCAAATATTTGATGCTGTAGGTTCTCAGAATCAGAACAGCCACGCTCTACTTAATATACTTTAACTAAGCAAGGCATTCAGGCACACCAGCATTGGCGTATCAATAATGGGTGTAAGGTGTGCTGTCCAGGGGGACCCACACCGAATACCCATAAAACTATACTTACCCCCCTGGAGTCCCACGGCAGCCAGTGCTGCTGACGAAAATCACCGGGAACATGGCGCTCCAGTAATTTTACCTGTGATTTGCGCATGGCTTTATTGTGATGTCACTGGTAACAAGGTGCAGTCACCATTTTCACACAGGCCTGCGCAGTAGACAAACAATACAAGGCCAGAGTCTACAGCGCTGCCAGAGAGGAAGGGAGGCACATGGAGCCTGCGCACAAGGCACTCTCCTCTCGTAAAACAACCCTGCATGCCAGTTCTCTTATGCTGGCGTGACAGTACCCTCTGCTTGCTGCATAAAAACAAATACACTGATTTCAGAGGTACTGCCAAGTCATTACTTGCCAAAGTCAAAATGTACTAGTTGCACTAAAATCTACGGCAGACATATTGCCAAACAATGAAAACAGTTATCGGACTTTCCAGAACTGGAAACATCACCTGATGATCTGTGTGGTATTGAGTCCATGTTCGCTTTCAGGAAGAGGTTATTAAAATTTGCTGGACTTGTTTCACCAAAAAGTCTGTTCATTTCTGCCTTTAACACTGTTCTAACGGATTCATTTAGTTCTTTGCTCTCAGATACTGTAAGAAAAAAGCAAAAACATTTAATGACCATGTTCTCTTATTAAAAAGAAAACCAGCTATTAATTTATTATCTGTGTCAACATAAGGACAATCTGCAAAACCTGGCCTGTAAGCAACAGAATTGCAAATTCAAGTCCTCAGGGCAGGCTATCAGAGAAATGGTGTGCACATTAAACATTTAAAAAGAATTAGAACTATCAAAATATTAGAGGGCAAAAACAAAAGCAAGCAGCGTTATAACCTGCATTACAAAAAGACTGCTTTCAGTGTAGTGTATAATTAGCGGTCAATGAGAGTTACTACTCTCCTTCATTGCACTCATTACCCTTTTACAGTGCGACTGTTTTCTAGTTTCATATGTAATAAAAAAGCAGACTTATGAGCATTGAAAAAATAGATGTTTTACTGTTTTACTGGTGCTACAATGCTATAAAAAACCCCCAGAGAAGCTCCCTTGTAACATCTCGTAAAAAGGAGTTTACAAGAGCTGCATATGTACCAGTGATATATCAAAGAATAGAGCATACAGTGACTGATAGCCTGCACTGCAGAACATAGAACTGTGCTCCATTACATTCCCATACACATAAAACTTGGCAGACAAGAGCTATCAGAACCCACATCAATTAACAGCCAAGCAAAAAATAAAACATGCAACAATTACCTGCACAAAAGAAACGAACCAAACACTGGTGAAGCCAAGGGTGATTAGGATCTATAGCAAACGCCCTCTTCACCGATTGCAACATCAAAAGGAATTTATCTTAAAAAAATAATAATAATGACCAAACGTTAAATGATGGCTGAAGAAAATCGTAATAAAAGCAATCACATTATTCAGCAACATTTCCTTGTAAGAATTACAAGGTGTAGTCGTTTTTTCTTGTTTTTTCTTACCTTTCCTAAAGTAAATTTCAAAGGCATACAGATGTGTTTCAATTTTGTTCTTAACTAAGTTCTTAAGCGGTGTTAAAAATTTGATTGCTTCTTCCAATGGATTGTCAACCTGTACACAAAAAAAAAAAGAAACCCGTAAAACTAATGTTAAAAGACAATACTATGGTTGTAAAAGTACTGTTGTAATACAGTATGATCCAAATCATAATACAGACCAGGGGTGGTCAACTTGCGGCACTCCAGCTGTTGTGGAGCAACACATGCCCTTACCCACTGTCATCTGTGTCATCCCGGTCTGTCTGTCCCTCCCCAACTTAAAATATAAGCTCTTCTGAGCAGCGCCCTCTTCCCTCATGTGCTTTTCCTTCCCATACTTTTACTATCATCTACTCCATACTCCCTATAATGGCACCTAAACCTTGCTTGCTGCCGCCCTGCTGCTTGAGTGTTATGATCAATGATGCAGCAATGTTCATAACAAAGTCCTTGTCCTGCATTGTCTTGTACTGTAAAGGTGCATACACAGTGAGATTCGGACTATGCCCGATTCTCACTATGCAACAGGGACTAGGTCGATATTGCAAGCATATAATGACTGCTTGCGATACTGGCTTTGTCTGATTTTGGCTAAGTGTCAATTTTGACTCTTTTACACGAGATAGTCAAAATTGTCTTGCCTGCGCAGTCTATTTTTGTTTGCGATGCCATTCCCATGGGACCGCGCATTGGCATCGCAAGCTGTGTACACACGGTGCAATATCTACTAACTTTCCTTACGATTTTGACTATATAGTCAAAATCATGAGAAAAGTTAAGGGCATATCGCACCGTGTGTACACAGCTTAAGTGACTCTTTTCTTGTTTTGCTCATTTGTTTATACACTTTGTAAGGTGCTGTGGAACCTCTGATTCACCATAGCAATATAGTATAATACAGGTTGAGTATCCCTTATCCAAAATGCTTGGGACCAGAGGTATTTTGGATATCGGATTTTTCCGTATTTTGGAATAATTGCATACCATAATGAGATATCGTGGTGATGGGACCTAAGTCTAAGCACAGAATGCATTTATGTTACATATACACCTTATACACACAGTCTGAAGGTAATTTTAGCCAATATTTTTTACAACTTTGTGCATTAAACAAAGTGTGTGTACATTCACACAATTCATTTATGTTTGATATACACCTTATATACACAGCCTGAAGGTCATTTAATAGAATATTTTTAATAACTTTGTGTATTAAACAAAGTTTGTGTACATTGAGCCATCAAAAAAACAAAGGTTTCACTATTTCACTCTCACTCAAAAAAGTCCGTATTTCGGAATATTCCGTATTTCGGAATATTTGGATATGGGATACTCAACCTGTAATAATAATTGCCCTGCTACAATATTGCTGTTAGGTCCTGCTAAATCTGTGGTATTGCAATCTAGAATGTGTAGTGCACAGGTTGCTCACCTCTGATATGGACAATACAGTATGTCCACATGAATTAAACCAAGCACCATCATAAGCTTTAACTGCATGCAGCTAGACATAAATAGCCACTGTGACACTATACATGCTCACAGTACCTTGGCCAGCTTTTCTGGAATAAGCTCTTCTTTTGGGCCCCCAATCTCCTCATCGTCATCCTCCTTTTTCTTCTTCTGGTTCCTCTGCTGCTTCTCCTTCTCCGCGTTCTTCTTCTCCTCCTCTAGCTGAGCTTTCTTCTGTGCCCTCCTCTGCTTGTTACGGAGCTTTTTCAGCTCTTTGTCAGACATATTGGCTACAGAGGACACCAAGAAAGCACAAAATGAAGTAAGAAAACATTGAAGAAAAAACAACACCCCCAAACAAAAAAATATTAAATTCCAAACACATGCTTATGCTACAAATCACACAAAAGCAAGTAATAAACATGTGGCAGAACTATATGTTCTGTTTGACTGATCTTAATGTAGGTAAAAAAATGTGCATTTATGAATCTGCTACCTTAAAAAGTATACCTCGAGTTAGTCAAAAGGAAGCTTTCTATTCTTCCCCATTATTTACATAGTGCAGAGTGAGAGATCAGTTACTCACTGCACTATAAAGGAAACATGGAATAGCCAATTTAACAGCATCATTAATGGATGCCTTATTTTACATCTTCACTCAATATTTATCTTCACTATTGCATCATGTATCCTTAAATTAGAGGGCCTCTATTAATGTATTTTTGCAGATAAGGAGCACAGAACTGTACCCACTACTCAATGTGAGGACTTACAAGTGACCATACCAACCTACATCTCTCTCTACAGGCAATTCCCACTTCTTGCTTAGCCTTCATATCATATGACACCAAATCTCTAAGACCCTTTCCTTTGTTATAATGTCACTAATTCTCTATGCTGCTTTTCCATTTTCGTGTTACTACATCAATATGTAGAATAATGCACGAGGTAAGTCTTATTCTTGCACTTCGTCTATTCTGTATACAGCATAGCTCTACGGTACCTGCCCTGTTACAAGTTTCTGGATCAGCTGCAAAAAGAAACACCTTCCCCAATAACCCTCAGTGGTTACCAGCCCTTCCTCTAAGGCTAGGGCCACACATAGCGATAGCCTTTTTGCAGCAGTGCCACTACCGGATTTCCGGCTATGCTGCACTGTGTGAACACATACATTCAAATGTAAGCGTTCTACTTGAAATCTGGTTGTCCTGTCATCCTGCTCAGCAGCAGCATGCTGCAGTTGGGTTCGGTGGATGCGGCAACGCCGCATATGTGCAGGTTCTTTCCTGTCAAGGTGGTCACGCTGAAAGGGACCAACTAAAACGCAATGTGTGGCTGTTCCTCTTAGCTGTGATGGTAATTCAGAGTGAGAAAATTTATACCTGCAACCTAATTATCTCACGGTGTAAATGTGAGAACTGCATATTGTTTGGAGGATTGTTACGCAGAATGTTGTACGGTCAGTCACCACCAAACTGCCACAGCACTGCATAAATCTACATAACCTTACAATAACAATATTACAGACAGGTAATGTTATTTGATTACAAACCGCTAAAATCTTTCTAAAGAGTGGATATATTCTTTATACACCATTCACAAATCTATCAATACAATGGGAGGAGAGAATTAATTTAATTCACTACACAAATACTAAACATTCTGAAGCTGGTGCTTAGCTGGACATACAATCATTTGTTTAGCAGGAAATGTCTATAAAATTTATGTACGTGCATTCATACGTACATACATACTGTCCATGCAAAGAAAAAAATAGTCTGTATGCAGATCTGAACGGAGGAAGGAGGGGTCATACGCAGTACAGTAAGTAACCCATATGGGTGCACAAATACACCCCACAGTTAACAGCTCTTGGGTTTCCTAATGCGAATTCACGTGTGAAAATTAGAATTTATTGCTACTCTCAGTCATACACGAGAAGGCAGATTATACCTGCTGTATTATACATTGTTTGCCATTTAAGTCAAACCTAATAGCAAATGCTGAAATAAAAAAATATTCTAGTGCTCATGACCTGGTTGACAATCTGATGTAAACCAGTCGGTTACTGGTGCACAGCTGGATGCATTTAGATACAACCAACAGGGTTAAGAATTTTTAATAGGGTTATTTTTTTTTTATGGCCCTTTGGGCTTTAAGGTATGACAGGAAACACAGCATCTATCATCATACCATAATGTAAGCTTAATAGTAACACCGTACACCAGTGGTTCTCAAACTGTGTGCCGTGGCACCCTGGGGTGCCTTAGGGCACTTGCAGGGGTGCTTTGGGTTGGTGGTCCAGGACCAATTCTAATTATTTATGATCAACGTAATAAGCAAAATCAGTTTTGCTGGCTGCCAATCATAAAATATGTGGACAAACAGAAGCAAATCTTGTCCCTCACCACACAATTGAACCCAAGGATGACATATAAACACAATTTACTTAATTCAATATTTATTTCTAATTTCCGCAATAAGAAACTTTTGGCCTAGGGGTGCCCCCATCAGCCGTGACACGGCCTGCCTCTACTTATCCCCGCGGCTGGCAGCAGATCCCAGGGAGCTTCTCCTGTGCAGTCCTCTATTTCAAACCCCTGGATGCTGCAGTACCTCTGGCTCGATCAGAGCTCCTCCTTTGCAGTGTAGAGGGTCCAGACTACTGCCTTCCACACTGCGGTGCTATGCTGACTCCGGTGGTGGTGGCCATTTTGAATATCTGCTGCCTCAGTTACAGCATGCTCGTTGTAACCGTTTCTGCACTGCTGTCCAGGGTTTGCATGCTTTCCCTTCCAATCGTACCCTCTCCTGTGCAAGGGTATTCCAGCTGGTCCTGGTACTCCTGCTGTGATTTAGAGAAACAGCTGCCATCTTAGATCCACTGATTGGGTCATGAGGTGGTACACTTTCCTAGTGGTTATAACTTCTTCACGGTCTCTCTGCATACTGGCTGTTCCCTGGAAAGAATTTGGTGATCCTCTTTCAAGATTATTTGAACTCTCCTGACAACGTGGATCTACCCTCCAATGCTCACAGTGTGGCAGCTGGTGGCTATCTCCAGAATTTTACTGTGTTCCCGCTTCTTCAGTCGCACACAGGTCATACACCTGGGTCTAATTCTGTGATTAGTAAGATAATACATACTGAAAACTGGAAGGCTGTGTCGTCGAGGTAGTGTTGTGGATTTTTTGGTATTTACCCTTAAATGTGTTTCTCCATGTCCATCTAAGGGACTATTGAGAGCATGAGGTTATAGTGAGAGTTGAGGAGGTAGCACTTAACAGGTTAACTTTTCAAGGTAAAGAAGCCCCTCCCCTCCAACCCTTCACTCAGGTTAAACTGCTGAAGAATAAGGCAGGATTGCCTTCATCTCACAAGCACAACCCTAAATGGGAGAAAGGGGGGGGGGGAGAGAAGGCTGGCGCCCTGTATTCCTTTAAAGACATTTTAGCAAATATCGTCTATCATCTACGTACTGTATTTATCACTACCCGTAATGTTGTAAATGTTTGTTTTCTTCTATAAAAATTTTCAATAAAGGGGTTACGTGTCGCCCCTGATGTTTCAAAATAAAAAGTGCACATTATCGGATGTGAGGTTTTAAAACTACTAACTTTTGTTCTCAATACACTTCCATTTCTGAGGCTTTCTATAAAACAAAAAAACCTAGATTGTAAATGTGTGTCAGTATGTGCTCTTGGTGTTATCCATCTAGTCAGTACCGCCGTCTGTTTGGCTACTCCTACAACTTACCACTTCAATGAAAACGCAATGAACAATAATACAGGTTATAGTGAAAGATGTAAATAAAATACATGCTACACAACATGGCAAAACAATCCACACACATACCAGTGTCTGCTTCATGCTCTTTATTCTCATCTGTTAAAGGGTTGTCATGGAGCTTCAGGTAAATTTCTATAGCAATCCGTGCAGCTTTGAAGTAAAATGGGTGTTGTCGAAGCACATCTTCTAGCTTTAACAAGTCCACATATGACCTGAGCGTAATTTTCCTCATACAATAGGTGTGGAAGTCAAACTGATCATCCGTGATCTCCACAAAATGCTGAAAAAAAACAAAACATGCCTTGTTGTAAAAACTGGATTTATTTTAAATTTCAAAATAAAGAATTTGGGAAATAGTGACTATGACTCACAAGGGCTTTGTTCATTAACCACGGGAGGCACTGGGGACTACTTACACTGCACACCTCCCAGAGATAAACTGTGGGGAGGGCAGCTGCTTTGCCCTTACCTGGTCTTTAAAAAAAAAAAAAAAAAGCATGAAAAGGGAATGTGTATTCCATATATTTTTATTATTTGCACTTCATCTACAGGCAAATCGTCTGACTGTCATTCAGGCTAAGAATAGGGGGCACAATTTACTTGAAGATATGGAAGTAAAGACAACGAAAGAAATTAAGCAACTACCTTGTCCTTGTGGCTAATAGGGGGTGAACCAATGACCTAGATCATAAGTGACACCCTGAAGGCATATACAGCTATGATTTAGACTCTGCTAAATTCATGTACAGCTCCACCCAGAAGGAAGACAGGCATTATATTCCCAATACAGAACTTACAGAACTGGATGATGGATGGATAGGTGTAGTATGGTATGCCGGCGGGCGGGCTCCCGGCGACCAGCATACTGGCGCCGGAAGCCCTACCGCTGGCATACCGACAGCCTGGCGAGCGCAAATGAGCCCCTTGCGGGCTCGCTGTGCTCACCACACTGCAGGCACGGTGGCGCGTGCTATTTATTCTCCATCCAGGGGGGTCGTGGACCCCACGAGGAAGAAAAAGTGTCGGTATGCCGGCTAACGGGATTCCGGTGCCGGTATACTGTGCGCCGGGATCCCGACAGCCGGCAACCTGAAGATCACCCGGATGGACATGAACCATCTCTTGAAGAAAAGTCTTGACCACAGGAATGAAGGCTAGCGAATTCTGGAAACAAGACCAATAAAACAGAGATCTGCATTGAGTCCTATATCTTGGCCTTTTTGTTGAAATCATGACAAGCATACCTGTATATGGTTGCGAAGGAAAGTGGTGGTCCATTCGCTACTATATATTAGATCAGGGATGGGGCACCTTTGGCCCTCCAGATGTTGTTGAACTACACTTCCCAGCATGCCCCGCAACAGTTTTAGCATGACCAAATTGCAAAACTGTTGCAGGACATGCTGGAATGTGTAGTACAGCAACAGCTGTAGGGCCAAAGAATCCCCATCCCTGTATTAGATGCTCCACACAACCTTGTCCACATATGACAGAGAGTAACAAGATACAGGCTTCCTACACTGCAATATTGTCTGAAACACTATTAACAAAAGTCCCTTGTACCTTAAGGTTTACTGGTAAAAAAAAAAAAAAAAGCACTGGGATAGGATAAAATAGAAACTGACAAAAACTGTCAACTATCGAAGGTCAAAATAAGTCTATGCAACAACCCCATCATTGCTAGTTAACAGCTACAAAAAGTAGGATTTTAATTACCTACCGGTAAATCCTTTTCTCGTAGTCCATAAAGGGATATTGGGGAATCTAGTACGATGGGGTATAGACGGGGTCCAAAGTGACCACTGCACTTTAAATTTCTTAACTGGGTGTGCTAGCTCTTCCCCTCTATGCCCCCTCCCACAGGCAGTTATAGGTAAAAACGTGCCCGAAGGAGAAAGGACATACAGTATATGAGAGAAGGAAATATGAAAACAAAGAGTGGCGAGATTTTTGCAAGCACATCACTAACAATATAACAACCAGCAACAACAGCTGAACAGGTAACCACATAAAGAGAACCTGCAGAAAAGTCAACGCACTGAGGTGGGTGCCCAATATCCCTGATGGACTACGAGAAAAGGATTTACCGGTAGGTAATTAAAATCCTATTTTCTCTAGCATCCATATGGGATATTGGGTAATCTAGTATGATGGGGACGACCCAAAGCTTCCAGAACTGACGGGAACGTGCGGAGACTGCTGCAGCACCGCCTGCCCAAATTGGGTATCTGCTTTGCCCAGGGTATCAAACTTGTAGAACTTAACAAAAGCGTTCTTCCCTGACAGGTATTCGCTCGGCAGAGTTGTAAGGCTGAAACTCCACGGGCAGCCGCCCAGGAAGAGCCCACTGATCTTGTAGAGTGGGCCTTTAGAGACTGAGGAACAGGTAAGGCTGTCAACACATACGCATGTCGGATAGTAAGTCTAATCCAATGAGCAATGGACTGCTTTATTATTTATTTATGCAGGACAACCCTTTTTCTGCACATCATGGAGCACGAACAAAGAATCCATCTTTATGATCCGAGCCGTTCGCTTGATATAGATCTTCAAGGCTCGCACAGCATCCAACGCCTCCGTAGGAGCAGAAGAGCCAGAACTTGACGGAATCACAATAGGTTGATTCAGGTGAAACGCGGAGTTAACCTTCGGCATGAACTGCTGTCTGATATGGAGCTCCGCTCTGTCCTCGTAAAAGACCAAGTACAAACTTTTACACAATAAGGCCCCCAATTCTGAGACACGTCGAGCAGAAGCCAGGGACAGTAACATCACCGTCTTCCACGTGAGGTACTTGTCTTCTACCATCATCAGAGGTTCAAACCAGGAGGACTGTAGAAATTCCAACACCACATTCAAATCCCAGGGTGCCGTAGGCAGCACAAAAGGAGGTTGTATGTGGAGCACCCCTTGCTAGAAGGTCTGAACTTCTGGCAAC
The DNA here is from genome assembly GCF_028390025.1 of Pseudophryne corroboree. Classification (NCBI taxonomy): domain Eukaryota; kingdom Metazoa; phylum Chordata; class Amphibia; order Anura; family Myobatrachidae; genus Pseudophryne; species Pseudophryne corroboree. Next base: position 936,841,267 of record NC_086444.1, on the reverse strand, counting down.
ACTGCCACTTTTTTCTGAAAGAAAACAGAGCGCTGAAATCTGGACCTTAACGGAACTCAGACGTAAGCCCTTATCCACACCAGCCTGCAGGAAATGTAAGAAACGTCCTAAGTGAAACTCTGCAGGCGGATACGTGCGGTCCTCGCACCAAGAGACCTATCCTCTCCAGATATGATGATAGTGTTTTGACGTCACCGGTTTCCGAGCCTGAACCATGGTAGCAATAACCTTCTTGGAAAGGCCCTTATGAGCTAGGATGTTCCGCTCAACCTCCATGCCGTCAAACGAAGTCGCCGTAAGTCCAGGTAGACGAACGGTCCTTGTTGAAGATCACTTCATAGTGGTAGAGGACAAGGGTCTTCAACGGACATGTCCAAAAGATCTGCGTCCACGCCCTTCGAGGCCAATCCAGGGCAATTAGAATTGCCTGGACTACCTGATTTCTGATGCGCTTGAGCACCCTTGAGAGCAACGGAATCAGAGGAAACAGGTAAACCAGCCGGTAAGGCCAAGGCGAAGTCGGTGGATTTACTGCCCTCGCCAGAGGGTCCCTGGTTCGTAAGCAATACCAGTGACCCCACTTCCCCAGGTGGAGATCGTGACAACTCAGGAAGTCCGCTTCTCCCGGAATGAAGATTGCGGACATTGCTCTTGTATTTCTTTACGCCCAGAGGAGTATCTGACTCCTCTCGCATGCAGACTCTACTTTTTGTCCCCTCTTGCCGACTGACGCATGCCACTGCTGTGGCATTGTCCGACTGAACGTGGATCGCTGGATCCTTGAGCAGAGCATTGAAGCAGAGCATTGAAGCAGAGCATTGTAGATCGCCGAAGTTCCAGAATATTGCTCGGAAGGAGGCTTTCGTGTGCTGACCACCTGCCCAGGAACTGTGACCCTTGGGTGTCAGCTCCCCATCCTCTTAGACTTGCATCCGTCATGAGGAGGGTCCAATTCTGAAGCCCAAAACTCCGGCCCTCCAGTAGATTGGAGGACTGGAGCCACCACAGGAGGGAAATCCTGGCCTGAGGCAATAGCTGTATCATCTGGTGCATCTGAAGAGGAGATCCGGACCATTTGCTCAGGAGAACCAGCTGAAAAGTTCTGGCATGGAACTGTCCATATTGGATCGCCTTGGATCCCCAACAATCTTATGCAAAGATGGATGGACACTCAAGCAGGTCGGAGTACCATGCGGACCATCTCCTGAAGCGTTCTCGCCTTATCCTCTGGTAGGAACACCTTCTGGGCCACAGTATCCACATCATCGCCAGGAACAGGAGCTGCTGAGTCGGCTCCAGGTGGGACCTATGCAAGTTGAGAATCCACCCATGGTGTGACAGAAGTTGGATAGCGCGATCGATGTGGAGTAACAAAAGCTCCCTGGATCTTGCTTCGATCAGGAGGTCGTCCAGGTAAGGGACAATATGAACTCCCTGGACCCGGAACATCATCTCTGCCATCACCTTTGTGAACACCCTCGGAGCTGTGGACAGCCCGAACAGCAGCGCCTAGAATTGGTAATGACTGTCCAGCAGGGCAAACTGCAGGTACGCCTGATGAGGCGGCCAAATCGGAATACGAGGTAGGCATCCTTGATATCCAAGGAGACCATGAATTCCTGTTCTTCCAGGCCCGCAATCACTGCTCACAATGATTGCATTTTGAACGTGAACACCTTCAAGTAAGGATTCAAGGACTTTAGATTCAGAATGGGTCTTACCGAACCATCCGGTTTCGGTACCACATACAGGTTGGAGTAATAACCCTTGCCGCGTTGCCGTATTGGTACTGGAACAATGACGTGGGACTGGACCAACTTTAGGATGGCCTGTTGCAACAAAACCTGCATATCCTCCAAAGCTGGTAAGCTTGATTTGAAAAATCGTTGGGGAGGAGTACTGTCGAACTCCAGCTTGTAGCCTTGAGAAACGAGATCCCTGACCCAGGCATCCCCCTCGGGGTGGGTGGGCACCGTCATGCTGAGAACTTAGCAGAAGCAGAACTGGTGGTCTGTTCCGGAGAGCTGGTGCTTGCAGGTTTTCTTGACTTCCCTCTGGTGCCTCTAGTCAAATTTGAGGCACCTCTGGCCTTAGATCGAAATCTGTGAGACAGAAAGGACTGTACAGACGGCCCCGGGTAGGCGCGTCTCACCAGCAGGGCCCCAGAGGGGTGAAACGTGGATTTCCCAGCCGTAACTTTGGGGTTGAATTGGATACCTGGATTTCCAAAGAGCCATACCCTTGAAAAGGAGAGAGATTTCACGTCCGCTATCCACTGATGCAACCACAAGGCCATGCGCACCGACACTGCCATGGCAGAAGTCCTAGCATTAATGTTCCCCATCTCCTTGAACGAATCCCTGATGACACCTGTAGTGTGCTGAATGTGCTTTAGGAGGGTCACCATAGTGACCAGGGGCATAGCCCCGGACAGGACTTTCTGAATTTGCGTGGCCCATGAATGAATGGCATGTGTCATCCAGCAACCTGCAATGACCGGCCTTTGCGATACACCTGCTGCCATGTAAGTAGATTTCAGAGTAGCCTCTATTTTCCTATCCCCAGGTCCTTTATGGTAAGAGAGCCCGGGGCAGGCAGCAGCGCCTTTTTGGACAGCCGAGAGTAATACAACCACCCCTGGCGGTTCCTCCCAAAATTTCCTACCATCAGGAGCAAATGGGAAAGTGCGCAAAAACTTTTTGGACATTTGGAATTTTTTGTCTGGATTTTTCCAGGCCAGCTTGAATAGGTCATTTAACTCTGCAGAATCAGGGAAAGTGACATTAGGCTTGTTTTGTACAAAGAAAAATGACTGCTATCATGCAGCGTCCTCTAGAGGGAGCTTTAACACGTCCCGTATAGCCAGAATTAGGGCTTTAATACCCTGAGCAGAATCGGGAACCCCACTAACGGGGTCCAAGTCCCCCCATCCTCCTGTATATCCTCATCTGTGTCAGATAGGAGAGCAGGCAAACCACACTTTTGTGGTCCTGCTTGAGCGGAGGGGGACTGAGCAACATCTGCCCTAGCAGCTAAATCTGCAGCAGTCTGTTGTAGTAGCTGAGTTTTCTGTACACTAGCATTGAGCTGGGATGACATATGACATCATAGTTTTAAGAGACCCTAGTCAGTGGGGCTCTGGACCCTTTTCCCCAGCCCCTTCACCGATATGTGAAGATTGGCTGCATTGTTCACATGAAACAGAATCAGATGATAATGGAGAGAATCTGGTGTGGTATACACTGCACAGCTTGTGTTTACCCATGTTTCACAGTAAGCACAATCACATACACACAGACCGTAATATATTGCAAGCCTGCCCTACTGTGAGAGGGGAGAGACAGAAAGGAGGACACCAGCACACCCCTAGCTGTACAGCCCCAGTGAGGCTGACAGCTAATTTTTTTTTTTTTTTAAATTGTTTATTTTAATTTTCAGGGTATAAACTTTACAGGTTACAAACATTACAGCAGCCTCCCCTCTTTCTTGGGGTGGGCTGTTCCATCTAACATTACATTACCAATAGCAGAAATATAACCTTAAAATAAGGAACATGTGGTTCCCACAATGCAAAGATACAGCAAAGAGTTATGCCTCAGGGTAGACAGAGACTGTTCAAATGGGTGGGAACCGACATACAAGTTCGTGATTATGACTATAGGAGGGTAGAGACTAAAGAGATAGAACATGAAAGGCGAGAAAAAGAGATAGGGGAGATGGGGAGGGAATAGAGTAGAAGGGGGAGAGGGGACGGGGTTAGAGAGATGCCGCTGGTACGCCCCCGTGTTGCGCTGATTACGCGCAGGGCGCTAGTACAAAATGGAAAGTGCTACTCGGGGAACACGGAAAGGACATGTTGAGGATATCCTCTGAGCTACTTGTCAGGTTAGGAGAGTACAGGGATCATAATAGGAGGGCCGTCGAGCTCCCGGGGGGTCGAACTCCATGTGCGGGAGCCTGTGAGTCAAACCATAGTTCCCATTTTTGAAGAAACTGAAAAGATCTGTTATGGAGGTATGCAGTGATTTTTTCCATGCTTGCGAAGTACCATACTTTGTTGATGATCTGTTGTATAGGGGGGGACTCCCTCTTTTTCCAATTTAGGGCAATTGCGCATCTAGCCGCGTTCAAGATCTGTGTCAGTAATTTACCGGAGTTCGGAGGTGCATTGGCAGTGGGAAGGCCTAGCAGGAAGGACCAAGGATCTTTGTATATCTGGGTCTGGAGCACTGTACTCAACAGGTGGGCGACTGAATCCCAGTATAGCTTGATTTTAGGGCACGTCCACCATATGTGGAGGAAAGAGCCATGTCCGCCGCATCCTCTCCAGCACAAAGGCTGAGAGGAGGGAAACATTTTGTGAAGTCTAGAGGGGACTAGATACCACCGATATAAGATTTTATATGCGTTTTCCTTAACTAGGGTTGAGATCGAGGATTTTGCGGCAGCCGCAAAGACATCCGACCAATCATAGTCATCCGGTATCGGGCCAAGGTCCTGTTCCCACTTGAGTATAAAAGCCGGGGTCGTCACCTTATCCCCTACCTGGAGAAGGGAATACAGTTGGGAGATGATTCCACGAGCGAGCGGTTTGTGATAACAATAGGACTCCAGGGTGGAGAGAGGTTGGAATGGGGATGTGCTCGTTAAGGACGAGACAAAGTGTCTCACCTGGAGATAGGTAAAAGGATTCGCATCCGGGAAGTCATATTTTGACATGATTTCCGGTAAGGGTGCACAGGTCCCTTCGGACAACACATCTAGAACAAAGCGGATGTTATGTGTCGACCATGAGTGCGAGCGGGTCATGGACTGGCCTGGGACGAAAGAAGGGTTGCCCCATAAGGGGGTGAGCGCCGAGGGGAATGACAGCATGTGGAAATGGCGTGTACAATAGTCCCAGATCTGACAAGTGAATTCCAGAACCGGGTGGAGTTGCAAATGGGGAGGTCTAGATTTAGGAGGGGATAAGAGTAGAGACGATAGAGAAGGAGTGTGGCTAAGTGTCCTCTCTAACTGAAGCCAACGTATGGACTGCGTAGGGGCGAACCATGCCACCGCTTGGCTGAGATGAGTAGCCAGATAGTAAAGACGGATATCTGGGAATCCTCTCCCCCCTTCTTGTACTGGTTTGCGGAGGGTAGAGAACCCTATCCTAGGGGTTTTATTTCTCCACACAAAACGTAGCAACCACGTATGAATTTGTGCCAGTACCGAATCCGGTACTTTCACTGGCAGCGTTTGAAATAGATAGAGGAGGCGGGGGATAATATTCATTTTCAGAGCTATGATACGGCCTAACCAAGATATGATTAGTGATTGCCATTTATGGAGATCGGCCTTAAGATTTTTAAGCAAAGGCGAGAAATTTTCCTTAAACAAGTCACCATAGCGGCTCGTAATATAGACCCCCAGATATCGAATTTTAGAGGTGCACCAGGTGAATTTGAAGTTGTTTTGCATGTTGGCTATTTGGGGAGGGGAGATGTGGAAGGGAAGAGCTTCCGTCTTGGACCAATTGACTTTGTAGCCCGATATCTTTCCGTATTCAGTCAGGAGAGTAAAAAGGTTCGGCAGAGAGGTGTGAGGTGAGGAAAGTGATAGGAGGACGTCGTCTGCGAACAAGGAGATCTTGTAAACAGAGTCCCCTACTCCTAGCCCCCCGATATCGGGCGAGGCTCGAATTCGGGCTGACAGCTAATTTTAATCACAGTAACACTAATAAATTCTGTCCTGTAGTGTACAATAGTGGCTCTCCCAATTTGCTACACCCTGTACCAGATTTCCAGCGTGAGTCAGGAAGCGCGGTGTGTGCTGTCCCTGGCTGCAGTAAGCAGAGGAAGGCGCAAAAAATGCCTCCGCCCCCTCCAATGGCACCAGAGCTAGAGTTATTATTTATACTGGCAATGTCTCCTTTCAGCTTAAAAACATCACAACAGGTGCTAGTCAAAGCAATTGTGAGCCAGTCTACACGGAGGGGATCAGAGCGGGAACCCCCAGGAGGGTCCCGTACATCGCGTCCGCGGTCAGCCACACAGTGAACCCCCCCCCCCCCCCCCCCCCTATCTTGCACGGTGCGGTATGCTGTAGCCCAAACAGCATAGCAAAAAAGAAATAAAAAGAAATTGAAGAATACTCTCTGGAGCTCAGAGATGTGCATCCTCTCCTGAGGGCACTTTTTTCTAAACTGCCTGTGGGAGGGGGCATAGAGGGGAGGAGCCAGCACACCCAGTGAGGAAATTTAAAGTGCACTGGCTCCTTTGGACCCCATCTATACCCCATCGTACTAGATTCCCCAATATCCCTTATGGATGCTAGACAAATAGCCCAAATGTTCTACTGTGTTTAAGACCGGGGGAAACAATAACAGAAAGGACAAGGATAATATTTTACACTACCTAAAATCTCTGCATATTGAAGCGAGTGCAGTAACCTAAAACACTGTTGTTTGGTCAGGGGACTACACTTCTGCACTCAGTGGTTACTCAAAGACTCATGCCTGTAGAGCCAAAGAAAGTAACCAGCTGACATCAGGTCCTTATGCCTAACAAATTGTGTTCACCACATACTATTCATTCCAACATATTCCAAACATCATTTAAAGGCGTCCATCACCAAGGTTGGATGATAACTACACAAGCTAACTAGGAAATAAACAAACAAAAGCTTAATCTCTGAAAGAGATGGTAGTTTGCCTGAAGAGCCCTGAGACATGTGCATCCACCAGAAGACATGCTGAAGATATGGCTTGAATGTTTCCCTGAGAAATATGGTACCACGTATGAATAGACTGTTTGGAAATGGCTTTTTGGGGCATTTGACTATGTTAAGAGGGTAGGTTTCTGTTGTGAAGGAAGAGTTACCGGATATGCAGAACTGGAGATGTACTGTACACAGAACAGATATCATGAGCAAGTGGAAAGTATGGTCTCCTCTTGCTCCTGACTTTCACTCTTTTGGTACGGAAGTAGTCTGATAATCCAATTGAATGCTCCCAGGCTATGGTGAAGAAAGGCCAATAATTGGAAGACATGGGACAGAGCTAGTGAAAGGTTTTGCCGGTGTGGACTATAAGAGGAGGAGCATATGATGTGTCTTCATATGCGTTATCCTATCTCATAAAATGGCAAATGCAGTCATAGGAGCCTGAAGTAGATAGGCCAGCATACCCCTACTTGAAACATTTTATCTAAGCAGTCAAACATGCTGGGAGAGCACCCCAGAGTTTGCAATGAACCAAGACCTGCCAGATTATACAAGTGTGATAGGTGGTGATAGTAAGACCTTTATAGGGGTTTTCTTCTGCCATAATCTCACAGGAGAGTCATATTTATGTAAAAATGTAAGCAAATAAAAAAAAAAGAAAAGAAGAGAAAAGAAAGACTTGTCCTGTGTATTTCATTTGCTCTGTGTCCCTAATCTCCATGACTGAGGTAGACCGAGCACTCTGGGCTGGAGGAGGGTATACGGGGTGGTATTCATGTGACCGGCGGTCTGCTGACCGACAGTCACATGACCTCCTCCACCATCCCGCCGGCTCAGTATCCCGATGGTCGGCATGCCGACCAACAGGGACTATTTCCACTCGTGGGTGTCCACGACACCCATAGAGTGGGAATAGAACCCGTGGCGACCGCAGGTCGCCACCGAGCCCGCAGCGAGCCTGCAAGGGGCTTGCTGCACTCGCCCCTCCCCGCCGGGATCCCGGCGTCGGTATGCTGCCGGGATCCCGGCGTCGGTAGGCTGACCGGCAGTCAGGAGACTGCCGGTCAGACATACTACTACACCCGGTATACGTATGGATAACAGCTGCCTTTCTTTAGTCAAGTTCCCTGCCCCATGATAAATGTGCTTAACCCATTTGTGAGTTTATGCCTTGCTTGTTTGCATACGCTTAACCTGCTTTATATGCAGGTAAATAGTTTCTGATATAGTTATAAAGCACGAGCAATCTCCACAGCAAATTATAATTGGGAACAAACACAGCAATGAAGACGGGGACAAGCTAGCTAACATTGTGTTAGAGAAATTATTTTGGAAGGATTATCACAAAGGGCGGAATTCTAGAGGTCCGGTTTAGCCGCTTAAAGCAGCTAAACCCAAAGTACTGGTAGCAACATGAAAAATCTTGTTTGGGGACACTTTCCTTACATTTCAGCTCACCACCCCTGGTGGGGTACGAGCTGAAATCCAGACGCCTGCAAGCGGATCATGCCCGAGCGGAACAATTTAATATCTCCAGTGTGCGCCATTTACTGGCTGACGGCGCGCAAACAATTGAATCTAGTCTAAAGTTCACAATCTGTTATATAGATTTTATGCTGGAAGGAGGGAACTTGGAATAGAAAAGGAAGATTTTGGTACTTACCGATAAATCCCTTTTTCAGATGCCATAGGTGACACTGAACAACAATGAAGACAAGAGAACAGTGATGGGCGGGTGGTCAGTGTCCCCTATGGCTTTCGAAAAAAAGGGATTTATCGGTAAGTACCAAAATCCTCCATTTTCTGTCAGCCACTAGGGAACATTGAAACAACTTCAAGACCGTGGGGACATCCCAAAGTTTCACCCCTGGGTGGAAACTCGCTGTGGAACTTGAAAACAAGACGGCCAAACTGTGAAGATGAAGCCACAAATGTATCAGTCTTGTAGAATTTGGCAAACGTATGAATACTGGACCAAGTAGCTGCTCTACAGAGTTGAGACGTGGTAGCCCCCCTACTAGCGGCCCAGGATGACCCAACTGAGCATGTAGAGTGGGCCGCAATGGATAAAGGAGGTAGTCTAGATTGGTGTAGATAGGCTTGACAAATAGTCAACCGAATCCAGCGGGACAAGGTCTGCTTGGTAGCAGGCCACCCTTGACGCGGGAGATCATATAGCACGAATAAAGCATCAGTCTTCCATAATGATGCTGTCCATTCCACGTACATCTTCAACGTTCTCACTACATCCAGACAAGAAGGTGTCCATGAGTCCTCCTGCAAGAATGGTACCACAATTGGCTGATTGATATGAAAACCCGACACAACCTTAGGAAGAAAGGAAGCATGTATTCTCAACTCAGCCCTATCAGGGTGAAAAATCAAGTAGGGAGGCTTACAAGACAAGGCACTTAATTCAGATACCCTCCAGGCTGAAGCTAAGGTTAGTAGAAAAAGAGTCTTCCAAGTAAGATAGTTAATATCTGCTTTTTCCAAGGTTTCAAAACAGGACGACTGTAGATAATCTAGCATCAGATTTAAATCCCAAGGACCTGTAGGAGGAACAAACGAAGGCTGTACCTGAAGGCCGCCTTGTAGGAAAGTTTGCACATCCGGTAAGAGCGCTAAGCGTTTCTGAAAGAAAATCGATAAGGCAGATATTTGAACTTTCAAGGACCCTAGAGGGAGTCTGGAATCTAAACCTGCCTGAAGAAAGAGCAAAAACCGTGAGAGATGAAAAGAATCTGATGGAAACCCTTTCTGGTCACACCAAGATGTATAAGACCGCCAGATGCGATGGTAATGGGCTGCCGTAACCAGTTTTCGTGCCCGCAACATTGTGGGGATTTCACATTCCGGAATTCCTTTTCTTTTCAGGATGTCTGCCTCAATAGCCATCCTGTTAAACGTAGCCATGGTAAATCAGGATGCACGAAGGGCCCTTGTTGGAGTAGATCCGGACGCAGAGTAAGAGGCCAAGTATCGTCTGCTAGAAGAAGGCGCAGGTCTGAATACCAAGCCATCCGAGGCCAATCTGGTGCCACCAAGATCACCGTGACTGACTGACGTTTGATTCGCTTGAGAATTCAAGACAATAGAGGGAACAGAGGAAACACGTAAACTAGGTCGTACGGCCAGAGCGTCCCCAACTTCCGCTTGAGGATTTCGGGATCTGGAGATGTATTTTGGAAGCTGATGATTGAGACGGGAAGCCATGAGATCCACGTCTGGACACCCCCAGCGTTGTATCAGATCGTTGAACACCTCCGGGTGAAGTGCCCATTTCTCCTAGATGTAGATCATAATGGCTGAGGTAGTCAGCTTCTGGAATGAATACCGCCGAGAGAATTACTGCGTTGCGTTCTGCCCATTGAAGAACACGCAACACCTCTCGCATTGCCTGGCGACTGCGAGTTCCACCTAGTTTATTTAAGTACGCTACAGCAGTCGCATTGTCCGACTGAACTTTTACCGCTTTAGATTGAAGAATGTGGGCGGCTTGTACCAGTGCATTGTAGATCGCTCTCAGTTCCAATACATTTATTGGCAACAGCGATTCTGCTGGAGACCATTGGCCCTGAAGATGGGAGTCCAACACAACTGCACCCCATCTCCTGAGGCTGGCATCCATCACGAGGTGCATCCATTCCCATACACCAAACCACCTGCCCGCAGAGAGATTGTGCAGCTGTAGCCACCAAAGAAGCGAAAGTCGTGTCTCTGGAGTTAGCCGAACTGTTGAAGGTGTAGATGCGACGCCGACCATTGATGTAATAGATCCAGCTGGAAAGGACGTGAATGAAAACAGACCAACTCCAGATTTTCAGAAAGCCACTACCATTTTCCCAAGCAAACAAATGCATAAATGGACAGATACCAGTTGTGGCTTGAGAACAGCTTGGACCAGTTTCTGTATACTCAGAGCTTTGCCTTGAGGCAGAAAAACTCTCTGTACTTTGGTGTCCAGAATCACAGCAAGAAACTGAATACGCGATGACGGCTTAAGGTTGGATTTCCAAAAATGTATTATCCATCCGTGTTCCACTAACACCTTGTATGTTAATATAGCATGCTCCTGGAGAACGAGATCGAATGGAGGTTTGAGGAGGAGGTCGTCTAGGTATGGTATTATTGTGACTCCCAATGATCCAAGGTGAGCAATCAATCATCACCGACATGACCTTGGTAAAACACCCTGGGTGCTGTGGACAGACCGAATGGTAAGGCTCTGAACTGCAAATTATCCTGTTGAATCGCAAACCTGAGAAACGGTTGGTGAGGTTCCCAAATCGTAATGTGGAGATACGCATCCTTGATGTCCAGAGACATCATGGATTCCTTGGGTTCCATGCTCAAAATCACTGAGCTGAGTGACTCCATCTTGAACCGGTAATAAGACAGAAACTGATATAATGATTTCAGATTCAGAATTGGTCATACAGTACCATCTGGTTTTGGTACTACGAAAAGATTGGAATAGTAACCCTTCTTTTGTTGAAGCAGCGGTACCGGCATCAACACCGCTGATTCTGGCAAGGACTGTATTGCACCTTGAAGGACCAAATGTTTGCCTGGAAGAATTGGAAGACTTGTCATAAAATATTTTGCCGGCAAAAATATGAAATCTAACTTGAACCCTTGAGACGGTATTGCGAATCCACGCATTGTCCGATATCTTGTACCAGGCATCCTGAAAGTTTTGAAGCCGCGCTCCCACCGGACTTTGTCCCCCCGTGGGAAGGGAGACCGTCATGCCACGGTCTTTTCTGCAGGCTTTGGGTCTCGACAACGAGCAATGATTGGTTTACTTGCCGCGACCTATACCTCGCAAGGGTGTCGTTCTACCGCGTCCCCTAAAAGGTTGAGTGAAACAAGACGACCAAAAGGAGGTTCCAGTATAAGAGAGCTTATGGCGGAAGGGTTGGCAAAAAGGTAGATTTACTAACTGTAGCCTGAGAAATAAACAAGTCTAGTTCTTTTGCAAAAAGAATGTCACCTGTAAACGGAATTGCTTCCGCTGCCCTTTTTGACTCAAGTGCCCACTTGCCATGACCGAAGCCAAAGAACTGTCCTGGCTGCAATAGTTGCTGCTGAGATTCTCAAATTAACTTGTCAGATATCTATAGCCGATTCCTTAATATGTTCCGCTAAGATCACTAAGATTCTAACAGAACTCCCTCATGTAAATCCTTTATCAATTTAGTGGCCCAGGGCTCCACTGCCTTGTTCACCCAGGAACTTACTAAGGTTGGTCTAAGTGAGACATCTACGGCTGAATAGATAGACTTCAACATGGTGTCCAGCTTCCGGTCAGACGGGTCTTTCAATGAAGTTGCTCCCGGAACTGGTAATGCCGTCTTCTTGGACAACCTGAATAGAGAGGAGACCACTCGAGGTGACTTCTCCCATTTATCCTTCATAGCCGAAGGAAACTGATAAATACTGAGGAATCTACCAAATAATGCAGTACAGGTTGAGTATCCCATATCCAAATATTCCGAAACACAGAATATTCCGAAATACGGAATTTTTTGAGTGAGATAGTGAAACCTTTGTTTTTTGATGCTCAATGTACACAAACTTTGTTTAATACACAAAGTTATTACAAATAATAAGATTTTACACTTACCGGTAAATCTATTTCTCGTAGTCCGTAGAGGATGCTGGGACTCCGTAAGGACCATGGGGAATAGACGGGCACCGCAGTAGACATGGGCACTTTAAGAAATACTTTAGACTCTGGGTGTGCACTGGCTCCTCCCTCTATGCCCCTCCTCCAGACCTCAGTTAGAGAAACTGTGCCCAGAGGAGACGGACAGTACGAGGAAAGGATTTTTGTTAATCCAAGGGCAAGATTCATACCAGCCACACCAATCACACCGTAAAACTTGTGATAAACTACCCAGTTAACAGTATGAACAAACAACATAGTCTCGGTCCAAACCGATGAACTATAATATAACCCTTATGTAAGCAATAACTATATACAAGTCTTGCAGAAGAAGTTCGCACTTGGGATGGGCGCCCAGCATCCTCTACGGACTACGAGAAATAGATTTACCGGTAAATGTAAAATCTTATTTTCTCTAACGTCCTAGAGGATGCTGGGACTCCGTAAGGACCATGGGGATTATACCAAAGCTCCCAAACGGGCGGGAGAGTGCGGATGACTCTGCAGCACCGATTGAGCAAACAGGAGGTCCTCCTCAGCCAGGGTATCAAACTTATAGAACTTTGCAAAGGTGTTTGACCCCGACCAAGTAGCAGCTCGGCACAGCTGTAGTGCCGAGACCCCTCGGGCAGCCGCCCAAGACGAGCCCACCTTCCTAGTGGAATAGGCCTTAACCGATTTCGGTAATGGCAATCCTGCCGTAGAATGCGCCTGCTGAATCGTGTTACAGATCCAGCGAGCAATAGTCTGCTTTGAAGCAGGGCCGCCAACCATGTTGGCTGCATACAGGACAAACAGTGCTTCTGTGTTTCTGATCCTAGCCGTTCTGGCCACGTAAATTTTCAAAGCCCTGACCACATCAAGGGACTCGGAATCCTCCGAGTCACGTGTAGCCACAGGCACGACAATAGGTTGGTTCATATGAAAGTATGAGACCACCTTAGGTAGGAATTGAGGACGGGTCCGCAACTCCGCCCTATCCATATGGAAAACCAGATATTTCAACTCCACTGTTTTAAGTGGTTCAAACCAATGTGACTTAAGGGAACTTAACACCACGTTAAGGTCCCAAGGCGCCACCGGAGGTACAAAAGGAGGCTGAATATGCAGTACTCCCTTCACAAAAGTCTGTACTTCAGGTAAAGAGGCCAATTCCTTTTGAAAGAAAATGGATAAGACCGAAATCTGAACTTTAATGGAGCCTAATTTTAGGCCCAAATTCACTCCAGTTTGAAGGAAGTGAAGAAAACGGCCTAGATGGAATTCTTCCATAGGAGCATTCCTGGCCTCACACCAAGAAACATATTTTCGCCATATTCGGTGATGATGTTTAGACGTCACGTCCTTCCTAGCCTTTATTAGCGTAGGAATGACCTCATCCGGAATACCTTTTTCCGCTAGGATCCGGCGTTCAACCGCCATGCCATCAAACGCAGCCGCGGTAAGTCTTGGAACAGACAGGAGGAAGAGAGGAAGAGGCCACGGATCTTCTGTGAGCATTTCTTGCAGATCCGGATACCAGGTCCTTCGTGGCCAATCTGGAATAATGAGAATTGTTCTCACTCCTCTTTTTCTTATTATCCTCAACACCTTGGGTATGAGAGGAAGAGGAGGAAACACATATACCGACTGGAACACCCACGGTGTCACTAGGGCGTCCACAGCTACCGCCTGAGGGTCTCTTGACCTGGCGCAATACCTTTGTAGCTTTTTGTTGAGACGGGATGCCATCATGTCTATTTGGGGTAGTCCCCACCGACTTGCAATGTGCGCGAAGACTTCCTGATGAAGTCCCCACTCTCCCGGATGCAGATCGTGTCTGCTGAGGAAGTCTGCTTCCCAGTTGTCCACTCCCGGAATGAACACTGCTGACAGAGCGCTTACATGATTCTCCACCCAGCGAAGAATTCTGGTGGCTTCCGCCATTGCCACTCTGCCCCTTGTGCCGCCTTGGCGGTTTACATGAGCTACTGCGGTGATGTTGTCTGACTGGATCAGAACTGGTCGATTGCGAAGTAAGATCTCCGCTTGACGTAGGGCATTGTATATGGCCCTTAGTTCCAGGATGTTGATGTGAAGACAAGTCTCTTGACTTGACCAAAGTCCTTGGAAATTTCTTCCCTGTGTGACTGCTCCCCAACCTCGGAGGCTCGCGTCCGTGGTCACCAGGATCCAGTCCTAAATGCCGAACCTGCGGCCTTCCAGGAGGTGAGCACTGTGCAGCCACCACAGGAGAGATATCCTGGCTTTGGGAGACAGGGTGATCCTTTGATGCATTTGTAAATGAGACCCGGACCATTTGTCCAGTAGGTCCCATTGAAAAATCCTCGCATGGAACCTGCCGAAGGGGATGGCCTCGTACGATGCCACCATCTTCCCCAGGACACCGGTGCAGTGAAGCACTGAAACCTTTTTTGGCTTTAATAGGTTCCTGACCAGAGCTATGAGCTCCTGAGCCTTTTCCATCGGAAGAAAAACCTTTTTCTGTTCTGTGTCCAGAATCAGGCCCAAAAAGGTCAGACGCGTTGTAGGAACCAGCTGGGACTTCGGAATATTGAGAATCCAGCCGTGCTGTTGCAACGTCCTCACTGACAGTGACACGCTGTCCAGTAACTTCTCTCGAGATCTCGCATTATGAGGAGATCGTCCAAGTATGGGATAATTGTGACACCCTGCTTGCGCAGGAGCACCATCATTTCCGCCATTACCTTGGTGAAAATTCTCGGGGCAGTGGAAAGCCCAAACGGCAACGTCTGAAATTGGTAATGACAGTCCTGTACCGTCAATCTCAAGAACGCCTGGTGAGGAAGAAAAATGGGAACATGAAGGTAAGCATCCTTTATGTCCAGGGAAACCATCCAATCCCCCCCCCTCCTGGCTGGCGATGACCGCTCTGAGCGATTCCATCTTGAACTTGAACTTTTTCAAGTACAGGTTCAGGGATTTCAGATTCAAAATGGGTCTGACCGAACCGTCCGGTTTCGGAACCACAAACAGGGTTGAGTAATACCCCTTTCCTTGCTGGAGAAGAGGAACCTTGACTATCACCTGTTGCAGGTACAATTTTTGAATTGCAGTTAACACTAACTCCCTTTCTGACGGAGAAGCTGGCAGAGCCGATTTGAAAAACCGGCGAGGAGGCATCTCTTCGAATTCCAGCCTGTATCTTTGAGAAACAATCTCTATTGCCCAGGGATCCACCTGTGAGTGAACCCAGACGTGGCTGAAAAATCGAAGACGTGCCCCCACTTGATCTGGCCCCCCCAGGGAAGTCCCAGCGTCATGCGGTGGATTTTGCAGACGTAGGGGAGGACTTCTTCTCCTGGGAACTAGCTGTGTGCAGCTTTTTTCCCTTGCATTTACCTCTGGCAAGAAAGGACGATCCCCGTACCTTTTTGCTTTTATTTGAACGAAAGGACTGCATTTGGTAATGAGGTGCCTTCTTAGTATGTTGTGGGGGAACATAAGGTAAAAAATTCGATTTACCAGCCATAGCAGTAGAGACAAGGTCCGAGAGGCCTTCTCCAAACAACTCCTCCCCCTTGTAAGGCAACGACTCCATATGCCGCTTTGAGTCGGCATCGCCCGTCCACTGTCGGGTCCACAAGAGTCGCCTAGCAGAAAACAAGAATTTACTCACCAGTAATTCTATTTCTCGTAGTCCGTAGTGGATGCTGGGGACTCCGTAAGGACCATGGGGAATAGCGGCTCTAGTTGTGCCCAGTCTCCTAGCTCTCGCAGGAGACTGGGCACAACTAAGAAAGATTTAGGACTACCTGGTGTGCACTGGCTCCTCCCTCTTTGCCCCTCCTTCAGACCTCAGTTAGGAAACTGTGCCCGGAAGAGCTGACACAACAAGGAAAGGATTTGGAATCCCGGGTAAGACTCATACCAGCCACACCAATCACACCGTACAACTCGTGATACTATTGAAGAAATAACAAGTGGAAGGGAGATCAAAGGCGCTGCTATACAAGTAACAAATATAATAAACAAAATTTGTATAATATACTTGCAAAACCTTGTGGTCCTTCGTTTAATCTTTTTTTCATATAAATCCAGTGATTACCAGATGTTTACATGCAAAGAACAAAAATAAACAACAAATGTGTAGTAATGTCTACAATAAGTTCAATTTTTTATGTGTTCTCCGATGAAGCAGAGCCCTGTGATGTGGAAGTTTTTCTTGATAGGAGATAAGGATAGTTTCTCACCACCACTTCACAAACATAGGTACACGTACCAAAACTCACTTAGAGTTAAATATCACCATACACATAAAGGTTTCTTTTATACTTCTACTTAAGACACGTGAAACGAGATCCATTCAATGAAAACGTACCACACTCACGTTTTCAGCAGATGGTATCCCACACGTAGCGGTTTCTTTGAATAGATGAATAACTCTTTTCTTCCATAAAGAATTAGTTTATTGGTGCGTGATAACAAATTTTAAAAATAATTCATAAAAACAAATCTCCTTAAATAATTACCAAAAAAATCAGGATAGAGCAAAATGTGTGTCAGAATGGAAAATGACAATCACAAGTGAATTCCGGACTTACACTTGCGAACACAAATGCTGCATATTACCTTGATTTGGTATCGATATAGGAGACTTAAAAAGCACTGTCTGATATCACCAACGCCGTTTCGACACAAGGTCTTTTTCAAGGTGGATGCTCAGACAGTGACTGACAAACATATTTATACCAGTGAACAGGAAATGGAAATGCATCATGGGTAACTTGAATAAAAATGTATAGTTGCGATGTTTTATTGTACTTTCCTCTGCTTGTTACAACTACATTAAATAATGATGCTCACCCAACTAATAAATTTCATTTTCATATCTATTTTATATACTTAGAAGCGCATCGTGGTCGCGGCCAGCCGCACTTCCGCGTTCCACGATGCGTTCCATAGTCCGGAAATGGGCTGCGATCACGTGACCGCTGCTTCCTTTCTCACAAGGAGCAGAGTGACCGATCAACGTGATCACGCCCTGTTAGCTTCATGCGCCTCAGGATGCGTTCCAGCACCCGGAAGTCAGCCGCGGGCACGTGACAGACATCCTCCCCTTTCACGGGGAATGATGCTTACCGCGTCCCGGTTGCCAGGCAACAACAGAAACAGAAAGGGGGATATAATGATGGATCTCACATTGCGTTCCAGTAACCGGAAATAAATAGTGAACACTGCTCCTTCTTACCCTTTCACAGCAAATAAATATACATATATGTCTGAATCACTTTCATTCAATATAATACAATTGTGAGCCTTGCTCTAAGACTGCCGATTATAAAAATAATATTAATTTAAAATAATGCTGTTAAAAATACTATAATAGATAGACACGGCAAGATTACATGCACCTCTAATTGATATACAGTATAATTAAAATGGAGATATATTCTACAGATGTAAACATACAACCTATCAGTGAACATACTTTATGAGCAATTTAAGAAGATGATGGTGACAGGACAGATTAATTACATAAACCATTTAAGCTCGAAGTCTGAATTCAAGCCGCAAGGGACAAGTGTATTTAATTTAAAAATCCACTGCATCTCAGCCTTTGCGAGGTTAGTCTCTAAGTCCCTGTCCCTCCAATTAGATTTAATTTGCTGAATTCCCATAAATGATAATATTTTTGATGTTGCACAGTTATGTTTTTTAGCAAAATGGTCAGAGAGGGAGTGGGTCTGCAATCCCTTTTTTACATTACGAATATGTTCAGCGATCCTTGTTTTTAATGCTCTCCCTGTCCTGCCTACATACAGCAAACCACAATCGCATTTTATTATATAAATGACATTAATTGTGTGGCACGTAATGAAATTATTTATCTCGTAATTTACGTTATTGACTGAAAAACTGGTTATTTTTGATTTTTCTGAAGATATCGTTCTACATGCAATGCATGTGCCGCACCTATGAAAGCCTTTAGTGCGTATGGGATTGGAAGAGGTGAATGGTAATGCACTTCTTACCAATGCACTCTTTAGGTTATTTCCTCTTCTATAAATAAATCTCGGTTGGGTAGGGATAATGTCTTTCAACACTGGATCCCTTAAAAGCAGATGCCAGTGCTGGCGAATTATATACTCCTGTTTTTTATAGTTCGCCCCAAAACCGGATATAAAGGCCCATTCCGCATGGTTATTGATGGATTTATTTTTTTCTTTTTTCAAGATTTCTTTCCTGTCAAGCCTTTCTACTTCTTCTTCCGCCTTCAAAAGCAGCTTTGGATCATAGCCCTTTTTCAAAAATTTATTTTTCATTTCTTTCTTCTGATTAATGTAGTGCTGGGGTTCGCTACAATTCCTTTTTAACCTCAGGAATTGTCCTTTTGGGATTCCTCTAATCCATTGAGGATGATGTTGACTTGAAAATGGTAGGAGGCTATTTGAGTCCGTTGGTTTCGTGTAACCCTTTGTATGTATGGCGTCATCCTTAATATAGATGGTCAAGTCTAGGAAATTGATTTTCTCTTGACTTATATCAAAGGTTAACGTTATATTCACAATGTTGGTGTTCAAATCTTTGCATAGTTTTTCCAAATTCTCTCGATCTCCTTTCCATACAAAGATGATATCGATGTACCTAAACCATGACACCAAGTCCGCACCGGCCAGCGAATGGTTGTATACTGAATCTTCCTCCCACTTAGACATGAAGAGGTTCGCATAGCTCGGTGCGAACTTGGTGCCCATGGCAGTCCCGACTTTCTGCAAAAAATATTCCCCATTGAAAAAGAAATAGTTATTTTCAAGTACAAATTGAATACTTTCTAAAATAAATTGTATCTTTTCTTGTTCCATTTCAGATTTTTCCAAATGCCATTTTACTGCATCCAGACCGTCGCTGTGGTTAATTATGGTATACAGTGACGTAACGTCCGCTGTAACCAAAAAAGAATCATGTTGCCACTCTATCTCTGATAATTTATTAATTGTATCAGTTGTATCTTTGAGGTGTGATTTACCTTTTATTACAAGTGGTTGTAGGTAGAAATCGATCATCTCTGAGAGATTTGTGGTTATACTACCTACCCCAGAAATGATAGGCCGACCCGGCGGTCGTGCCGGGTTTTTATGTATTTTCGGAAGAGTGTATATGGTGGGGGTTTTTGGATGCTCAACATTCAAAAATTCAAACTCCTTTTTTGTCAAGGTGCCCTTTTCCAGATATTTAGTGATGAGTTTTAAATAATTGCTTTTGATCTTTGTAGTCGGGTCTATCTTTAATTTTTGATAAGTCCCATTTGAATTCAATTGGGCCATGATTTCTTTGATGTAATCTGATTTATTTTGAACTGTTATACCCCCACCCTTATCACAGGGTTTTATAATTATGTTTTTATCATCCTTCAATGATTTTATTGCTAATCTTTCTTTTTTGGTGATGTTTTGTTTCATTCGTGGTTTCTTCGTTTTTGAGGTTTTAATTTTCTTGAAGTCTTCTGCAACTGATTTGGTGAAGCTTTCTACCATACATCCCCTCACATGTGTTGGACAAAAGGTAGTTTTTTTTCTAAACGGTGTTTCGACTACTGGATCCACATTTGTGATATTTTTCTCCGTATTGAGTGCAAAGAATTTTTTTAAAGTGAGTTTCCTTGAAAACTTTTGAACATCAATGTAGGCGTCAAATGCATCTGTAGTAGAAGTCGGGGCAAATTTTAGTCCCTTCTTTAAAATGCTGTGTTCCTCTTTGTTTAATTCGTGAGAACTTAAATTAAATATTTTGATCTCATCAGCACTTCCCGTGTCCTCTTTTTCACATTCTTCATTTTTCTTTTTCTTTTTTCTTTTTTTCTTTCTCTTTTTTTGTCCGCCCCTTTTTCCCCGACTATTTGGTTTGATTATCTCATGTTTCTCCAATTGTCTCGCCGTTCTAAAAAAGGCCCTCTGTTCTCTCTAAAGTTATCAAATGCCTCAAATCTATTGTAGGTGTCCACTGGGGGTCTATTATTCCATCTGTTATATCTGAAATTCCTTCTAGCGAATCTCCTTGGGTATGACCAATTATTTTGTTGGAAATTATCTTCATCTCTATTCCTTAATGGGTATCTCCCTCCTCCTTGTCTTGGATAATTTTCATAGATCGATGGATCTTTATATTGATGATCATCTATATCTTGATGGAATCTAACTTTTTTCTTTTTCCAATCTTCACACTCTTCTTTATCCATAGACGGTGATTGGTGTTCCCCTTTATTTCTATTTTTATTTTTATTTTTTCTGTTTTTTGTTTTTAACTTCTTCTCACCATCATTCCCTCCATTCCTATAGAATTTATGATCCCTTTTTAATTTCTTCTGTTTCTTCTCAATTAACTCTTTCGTATGTTTGCTAATGTTAATTTCCATCTCCTTATCTAGAATTACAAATTCTGGTAGTTGCTGATATGGTTGAACCATTGTTTGTAAAGTTTTTATTTTATCATTAAGATTAAGTAATTTATCTCTCCTTTCTTTTATTATTAATTTTATCAGGGAGAAAGAGCAGATTTCTAGAATTTTTTCCCATTCCCTTTTGAACTGTTCACTGGAATCTGTGAAGCTTGGGGATTTTTTAATCCTCAAGCCTTTTGGTATGATGTCATCCGCTTGATATTTCTCAAGGGTTGCCACCTCCCACCAGAGGGAATTCTCTTTTAATAATAGAGACTCTAGTTTACTCATGGCCGTTTCTAAGTCATCATCCGTTAATTCCTCATTCTCTAAACAACAATCCAATTTAAATACTTCTTTTAAGGATTCTTGTCTTTCTTTCAGATGTCTAAACATATTTGCAGCCTAAACTCACACTCCTGGGAATATGAAACACAAAATAATGAATGTGTGTGAGTTCTGGCGCAAAAGCTAGCTGCCCAATCCTAACCTTCCTATGATCTGCCCAAATCCAGATCACAAAAGGGATACAAGTGAAGAAATAACAAGTGGAAGGGAGATCAAAGGCGCTGCTATACAAGTAACAAATATAATAAACAAAATTTGTATAATATACTTGCAAAACCTTGTGGTCCTTCGTTTAATCTTTTTTTCATATAAATCCAGTGATTACCAGATGTTTACATGCAAAGAACAAAAATAAACAACAAATGTGTAGTAATGTCTACAATAAGTTCAATTTTTTATGTGTTCTCCGATGAAGCAGAGCCCTGTGATGTGGAAGTTTTTCTTGATAGGAGATAAGGATAGTTTCTCACCACCACTTCACAAACATAGGTACACGTACCAAAACTCACTTAGAGTTAAATATCACCATACACATAAAGGTTTCTTTTATACTTCTACTTAAGACACGTGAAACGAGATCCATTCAATGAAAACGTACCACACTCACGTTTTCAGCAGATGGTATCCCACACGTAGCGGTTTCTTTGAATAGATGAATAACTCTTTTCTTCCATAAAGAATTAGTTTATTGGTGCGTGATAACAAATTTTAAAAATAATTCATAAAAACAAATCTCCTTAAATAATTACCAAAAAAATCAGGATAGAGCAAAATGTGTGTCAGAATGGAAAATGACAATCACAAGTGAATTCCGGACTTACACTTGCGAACACAAATGCTGCATATTACCTTGATTTGGTATCGATATAGGAGACTTAAAAAGCACTGTCTGATATCACCAACGCCGTTTCGACACAAGGTCTTTTTCAAGGTGGATGCTCAGACAGTGACTGACAAACATATTTATACCAGTGAACAGGAAATGGAAATGCATCATGGGTAACTTGAATAAAAATGTATAGTTGCGATGTTTTATTGTACTTTCCTCTGCTTGTTACAACTACATTAAATAATGATGCTCACCCAACTAATAAATTTCATTTTCATATCTATTTTATATACTTAGAAGCGCATCGTGGTCGCGGCCAGCCGCACTTCCGCGTTCCACGATGCGTTCCATAGTCCGGAAATGGGCTGCGATCACGTGACCGCTGCTTCCTTTCTCACAAGGAGCAGAGTGACCGATCAACGTGATCACGCCCTGTTAGCTTCATGCGCCTCAGGATGCGTTCCAGCACCCGGAAGTCAGCCGCGGGCACGTGACAGACATCCTCCCCTTTCACGGGGAATGATGCTTACCGCGTCCCGGTTGCCAGGCAACAACAGAAACAGAAAGGGGGATATAATGATGGATCTCACATTGCGTTCCAGTAACCGGAAATAAATAGTGAACACTGCTCCTTCTTACCCTTTCACAGCAAATAAATATACATATATGTCTGAATCACTTTCATTCAATATAATACAATTGTGAGCCTTGCTCTAAGACTGCCGATTATAAAAATAATATTAATTTAAAATAATGCTGTTAAAAATACTATAATAGATAGACACGGCAAGATTACATGCACCTCTAATTGATATACAGTATAATTAAAATGGAGATATATTCTACAGATGTAAACATACAACCTATCAGTGAACATACTTTATGAGCAATTTAAGAAGATGATGGTGACAGGACAGATTAATTACATAAACCATTTAAGCTCGAAGTCTGAATTCAAGCCGCAAGGGACAAGTGTATTTAATTTAAAAATCCACTGCATCTCAGCCTTTGCGAGGTTAGTCTCTAAGTCCCTGTCCCTCCAATTAGATTTAATTTGCTGAATTCCCATAAATGATAATATTTTTGATGTTGCACAGTTATGTTTTTTAGCAAAATGGTCAGAGAGGGAGTGGGTCTGCAATCCCTTTTTTACATTACGAATATGTTCAGCGATCCTTGTTTTTAATGCTCTCCCTGTCCTGCCTACATACAGCAAACCACAATCGCATTTTATTAAATAAATGACATTAATTGTGTGGCACGTAATGAAATTATTTATCTCGTAATTTACGTTATTGACTGAAAAACTGGTTATTTTTGATTTTTCTGAAGATATCGTTCTACATGCAATGCATGTGCCGCACCTATGAAAGCCTTTAGTGCGTATGGGATTGGAAGAGGTGAATGGTAATGCACTTCTTACCAATGCACTCTTTAGGTTATTTCCTCTTCTATAAATAAATCTCGGTTGGGTAGGGATAATGTCTTTCAACACTGGATCCCTTAAAAGCAGATGCCAGTGCTGGCGAATTATATACTCCTGTTTTTTATAGTTCGCCCCAAAACCGGATATAAAGGCCCATTCCGCATGGTTATTGATGGATTTATTTTTTTCTTTTTTCAAGATTTCTTTCCTGTCAAGCCTTTCTACTTCTTCTTCCGCCTTCAAAAGCAGCTTTGGATCATAGCCCTTTTTCAAAAATTTATTTTTCATTTCTTTCTTCTGATTAATGTAGTGCTGGGGTTCGCTACAATTCCTTTTTAACCTCAGGAATTGTCCTTTTGGGATTCCTCTAATCCATTGAGGATGATGTTGACTTGAAAATGGTAGGAGGCTATTTGAGTCCGTTGGTTTCGTGTAACCCTTTGTATGTATGGCGTCATCCTTAATATAGATGGTCAAGTCTAGGAAATTGATTTT
Source organism: Pseudophryne corroboree (assembly GCF_028390025.1). Taxonomy (NCBI): domain Eukaryota; kingdom Metazoa; phylum Chordata; class Amphibia; order Anura; family Myobatrachidae; genus Pseudophryne; species Pseudophryne corroboree. Next base: position 936,817,392 of record NC_086444.1, on the reverse strand, counting down.
CTCTTGACTTATATCAAAGGTTAACGTTATATTCACAATGTTGGTGTTCAAATCTTTGCATAGTTTTTCCAAATTCTCTCGATCTCCTTTCCATACAAAGATGATATCGTCGATGTACCTAAACCATGACACCAAGTCCGCACCGGCCAGCGAATGGTTGTATACTGAATCTTCCTCCCACTTAGACATGAAGAGGTTCGCATAGCTCGGTGCGAACTTGGTGCCCATGGCAGTCCCGACTTTCTGCAAAAAATATTCCCCATTGAAAAAGAAATAGTTATTTTCAAGTACAAATTGAATACTTTCTAAAATAAATTCTATCTTTTCTTGTTCCATTTCAGATTTTTCCAAATGCCATTTTACTGCATCCAGACCGTCGCTGTGGTTAATTATGGTATACAGTGACGTAACGTCCGCTGTAACCAAAAAAGAATCATGTTGCCACTCTATCTCTGATAATTTATTAATTGTATCAGTTGTATCTTTGAGGTGTGATTTACCTTTTATTACAAGTGGTTGTAGGTAGAAATCGATCATCTCTGAGAGATTTGTGGTTATACTACCTACCCCAGAAATGATAGGCCGACCCGGCGGTCGTGCCGGGTTTTTATGTATTTTCGGAAGAGTGTATATGGTGGGGGTTTTTGGATGCTCAACATTCAAAAATTCAAACTCCTTTTTTGTCAAGGTGCCCTTTTCCAGATATTTAGTGATGAGTTTTAAATAATTGCTTTTGATCTTTGTAGTCGGGTCTATCTTTAATTTTTGATAAGTCCCATTTGAATTCAATTGGGCCATGATTTCTTCGATGTAATCTGATTTATTTTGAACTGTTATACCCCCACCCTTATCACAGGGTTTTATAATTATGTTTTTATCATCCTTCAATGATTTTATTGCTAATCTTTCTTTTTTGGTGATGTTTTGTTTCATTCGTGGTTTCTTCGTTTTTGAGGTTTTAATTTTCTTGAAGTCTTCTGCAACTGATTTGGTGAAGCTTTCTACCATACATCCCCTCACATGTGTTGGACAAAAGGTAGATTTTTTTCTAAACGGTGTTTCGACTACTGGATCCACATTTGTGATATTTTTCTCCGTATTGAGTGCAAAGAATTTTTTTAAAGTGAGTTTCCTTGAAAACTTTTGAACATCAATGTAGGCGTCAAATGCATCTGTAGTAGAAGTCGGGGCAAATTTTAGTCCCTTCTTTAAAATGCTGTGTTCCTCTTTGGTTAATTCGTGAGAACTTAAATTAAATATTTTGATCTCATCAGCACTTCCCGTGTCCTCTTTTTCACATTCTTCATTTTTCTTTTTCTTTTTTCTTTTTTTCTCTCTCTTTTTTTGTCCGCCCCTTTTTCCCCGACTATTTGCTCACTGTCTGAGCATCCACCTTGAAAAAGACCTTGTGTCGAAACGGCGTTGGTGATATCAGACAGTGCTTTTTAAGTCTCCTATATCGATACCAAATCAAGGTAATATGCAGCATTTGTGTTCGCAAGTGTAAGTCCGGAATTCACTTGTGATTGTCATTTTCCATTCTGACACACATTTTGCTCTATCCTGATTTTTTTGGTAATTATTTAAGGAGATTTGTTTTTATGAATTATTTTTAAAATTTGTTATCACGCACCAATAAACTAATTCTTTATGGAAGAAAAGAGTTATTCATCTATTCAAAGAAACCGCTACGTGTGGGATACCATCTGCTGAAAACGTGAGTGTGGTACGTTTTCATTGAATGGATCTCGTTTCACGTGTCTTAAGTAGAAGTATAAAAGAAACCTTTATGTGTATGGTGATATTTAACTCTAAGTGAGTTTTGGTACGTGTACCTATGTTTGTGAAGTGGTGGTGAGAAACTATCCTTATCTCCTATCAAGAAAAACTTCCACATCACAGGGCTCTGCTTCATCGGAGAACACATAAAAAATTGAACTTATTGTAGACATTACTACACATTTGTTGTTTATTTTTGTTCTTTGCATGTAAACATCTGGTAATCACTGGATTTATATGAAAAAAAGATTAAACGAAGGACCACAAGGTTTTGCAAGTATATTATACAAATTTTGTTTATTATATTTGTTACTTGTATAGCAGCGCCTTTGATCTCCCTTCCACTTGTTATTTCTTCACTTGTATCCCTTTTGTGATCTGGATTTGGGCAGATCATAGGAAGGTTAGGATTGGGCAGCTAGCTTTTGCGCCAGAACTCACACACATTCATTATTTTGTAACTCGTGATACTATACCCAGTGAACAGTATGAATAACAACTGAGCCTCTCAAACAGATGGCTCCAAACAATAACCCTTTTGTTAGGCAATAACTATATACAAGTATTGCAGACAATCCGCACTTGGGATGGGCGCCCAGCATCCACTACGGACTACGAGAAATAGAATTACCGGTGAGTAAATTCTTATTTTCTCTGACGTCCTAGTGGATGCTGGGGACTCCGTAAGGACCATGGGGATTATACCAAAGCTCCCAAACTGGCGGGAGAGTGCGGATGACTCTGCAGCACCGAATGAGCAAACTCAAGGTCCTCCTCAGCCAGGGTATCAAACTTGTAGAATTTAGCAAATGTGTTTGAACCCGACCAAGTAGCAGCTCGGCAAAGTTGTAAAGCTGAGACCCCTCGGGCAGCCGCCCAAGAAGAGCCCACTTTCCTCGTGGAATGGGCTTTTACAGATTTAGGATGCGGCAGTCCAGCCGCAGAATGTGCAAGTTGAATCGTACTACAGATCCAGCAAGCAATAGACTGCTTTGAAGCAGGAGCACCCAGCTTGTTGGGCGCATACAGGATAAATAGCGAGTCAGTTTTCCAGACTCCAGCCGTCCTGGAAACATAGATTTTCAGGGCCCTGACTACGTCCAGCAACTTGGAATCCTCCAAGTCCCGAGTAGCCGCAGGCACCACAATAGGTTGGTTCAAATGAAAAGCTGATACCACCTTAGGAAGAAATTGGGGACGAGTCCTCAATTCCGCCCTATCCATATGGAAAATCAGATAAGGGCTTTTACATGACAAAGCCGCCAATTCTGACACACGCCTGGCCGAAGCCAAGGCCAACAGCATGACCACTTTCCACGTGAGATATTTTAGTTCCACGGTTTTAAGTGGCTCAAACCAATGTGACTTAAGGAAATCCAACACCACGTTGAGATCCCAAGGTGCCACTGGAGGCACAAAAGGGGGCTGAATATGCAGCACTCCTTTAACAAACGTCTGAACTTCAGGCGGTGAAGCCAGTTCTTTTTGGAAGAAAATCGACAGAGCCGAAATCTGGACCTTAATGGAACCTAATTTGAGGCCCATAGTCACCCCTGACTGTAGGAAGTGCAGAAATCGACCCAGCTGAAATTCCTCCGTTGGGGCCCTTCTGGCCTCACACCACGCAACATATTTTCGCCATATGCGGTGATAATGGTTTGCGGTCACCTCCTTCCTAGCTTTAATCAGCGTAGGGATGACTTCCTCCGGAATGCCCTTTTCCTTCAGGATCCGGCATTCAACCGCCATGCCGTCAAACGCAGTCGCGGTAAGTCTTGGAACAGACAGGGTCCCTGCTGCAGCAGGTCCAGTCTGAGCGGCAGAGGCCATGGTTCCTCTGATATCATTTCTTGAAGTTCTGGGTACCAAGCTCTTCTTGGCCAATCCGGAACAATGATTATAGTTCTTACTCTTCTCCTTCTTATTATCCTCAGTACCTTGGAAATGAGAGGAAGAGGAGGGAACACATAAACCGACTGGTACACCCACGGTGTCACTAAAGCGTCCACAGCTATCGCCTGAGGGTCCCTTGACCTGGCACAATATCTTTTTAGCTTTTTGTTGAGGCGGGACGCCATCATGTCCACCTGTGGCCTTTCCCACCGGTGTACAACCATTTGGAAGACTTCTGGATGAAGTCCCCACTCTCCCGGGTGGAGGTCGTGTCTGCTGAGAAAGTCTGCTTCCCAGTTGTCCACTCCGGGAATGAACACTGCTGACAGTGCTAACACATGATTTTCCGTCCATCTGAGAATCCTTGTGGCTTCTGCCATCGCCATCCTGCTTCTTGTGCCGCCCTGTCGGTTTACATGGGCGACCGCCGTGATTTTGTCTGACTGGATCAGCACCGGCTGGAGTTGAAGCAGGGGTCTTACCTGACTTAGGGCATTGTAAATGGCCCTTAGTTCCAGAATATTTATGTGTAGGGAAGTCTCCTGACTCGACCATTGTCCCTGGAAGTTTCTTCCCTGTATGACTGCCCCCCAACCTCGAAGGCTGGCATCCGTGGTCACCAGGATCCAGTCCTGTATGCCGAATCTGCGGCCCTCTAGAAGATGAGCACTCTGCAGCCACCACAGCAGCGACACCCTGGCCCTTGGAGACAGGGTTATCAACCGATGCATCTGAAGATGCGATCCGGACCACTTGTCCAACAGATCCCACTGAAAGATCCTTGCATGGAACCTTCCGAATGGAATTGCTTCGTAAGAAGCCACCATCTTTCCCAGGACTCGCGTGCAGTGGTGCACCGACACCTGTTTTGGTTTTAGGAGGTCTCTGACTAGAGATGACAACTCCTTGGCCTTCTCCTCCGGGAGAAACACTTTTTTCTGTTCTGTGTCCAGAACCATCCCCAGGAACAGTAGACGCGTTGTAGGAACCAGCTGCGACTTTGGAATATTCAGGATCCAGCCGTGCTGTTGTAGCACTTCCCGAGCTAGTGCTACTCCGATCAACAACTGTTCCCTGGACCTCGCCTTTATAAGGAGATCGTCCAAGTACGGGATAATTAAAACTCCCTTTTTCCGAAGGAGTGTCATCATTTCGGCCATTACCTTGGTAAATACCCTCGGTGCCGTGGACAGACCAAACGGCAACGTCTGGAATTGGTAATGACAGTCCTGTACCACAAATCTGAGGTACTCCTGGTGAGGAGGGTAAATGGGGACATGCAGGTAAGCATCCTTGATGTCCAGTGATACCATGTAATCCCCCTCGTCCAGGCTTGCAATCACCGCCCTGAGCGATTCCATCTTGAACTTGAACCTTCTTATATAAGTGTTCAAGGATTTTAAATTTAAAATGGGTCTCACCGAACCGTCCAGTTTCGGTACCACAAACATTGTGGAATAGTAACCCCGTCCTTGTTGAAGGAGGGGTACCTTGATTATCACCTGCTGAGAATACAGCTTGTGAATCGCCTCCAGCACTGCCTCCCTGTCCGGGGGAGCTGTCGGCAAGGCAGATTTGAGGAAACGGCGAGGGGGAGAAGTCTCGAATTCCAGATTGTACCCCTGAGATACTACTTGTAGAATCCAGGGATCCACCCGTGAGCGAGCCCACTGGTCGCTGAAGTTCTTGAGACGGGCCCCCACCGTACCTGGCTCTGCCTGTGGAGCCCCAGCGTCATGAGGTGGACTTAGAGGAAGCGGGGGAGGACTTTTGTTCCTGGGAACTGGCTGTATGTTGCAGCTTTTTCCCTCTACCTCTGCCTCTGGGCAGAAAGGACGCGCCTCTAACCCGCTTGCCTTTCTGGGGCCGAAAGGACTGTACCTGATAATACGGTGCTTTCTTTGGCTGTGAGGGAACATGGGGTAAAAATGCTGACTTCCCAGCTGTTGCTGTGGAAACGAGGTCCGAGAGACCATCCCCAAACAATTTCTCACCCTTGTAAGCCAAAACTTCCATGTGCCTTTTAGAATCTGCATCTCCTGTCCACTGCCGAGTCCACAATCCTCTCCTGGCAGAAATGGACATTGCGTTTATTTTAGATGCCAGCCGGCAAATATCCCTCTGTGCATCTCTCATGTATAAGACAGCGTCTTTAATATGCTCTATGGTTAGCAATATAGTGTCCCTGTCTAGGGTATCAATGTTTTCCGACAGGGAATCTGACCACGCAGCTGCAGCACTGCACATCCATGCTGAAGCAATAGCCGGTCTCAGTATAATTCCTGAGTGTGTATATACAGACTTCAGGATAGCCTCCTGCTTTCTATCCGCAGGCTCCTTTAGGGCGGCCGTGTCCGGAGACGGTAGTGCCACCTTTTTTGACAGACGTGTGAGCGCTTTATCCACCCTAGGGGATGTCTCCCAACGTGACCTGTCCTCTGGCGGGACAGGGTACGCCATTAGTAACTTTTTAGAAATTACCAGTTTCTTATCGGGGGAAGCCCACGCTTCTTCACACACTTCATTTAATTCATCAGATGGGGGAAAAACAACTGGTAGCTTTTTCTCCCCAAACATAATACCCTTTTTTGTGGTACCTGGGGTAATATCAGAAATGTGCAACACATTTTTCATTGCCGTATTCATATAACGAGTGGCTCTATTGGAATGTACACTAGTCTCATCGTCGTCGACGCTGGAGTCAGTATCCGTGTCGACATCTGTGTCTGCCATCTGAGGTAGTGGGCGTTTTAGAGCCCCTGATGGCTTTTGAGACGCCTGGGCAGGCACGGGCTGAGAAGCCGGTTGTCCCACATCTGCTATGTCGTCAAACCTTTTATGTAAGGAGTCGACACTGTCGCGTAATTCCTTCCACATGTCCATCCATTCAGGTGTCGACCCCGCAGGGGGTGACATCACATTTATCGGCACCTGCTCCGCCTCCACATAAGCCTCCTCATCAAACATGTCGACACAGCCGTACCGACACACACACAGGGAATGCTCTGACTGAGGACAGTACCCCACAAAGTCCTTTGGGGAGACAGAGAGAGTATGCCAGCACACACCAGAGCGCTATATAATGCAGGGATACACACTACACGCAGTGATTTTTCCCCTATAGCTGCTATAATACACAGTTTGCGCCTAAATTTAGTGCCCCCCCTCTCTTTTTTACCCTATTGAGCCTGGAAACTGCAGGGGAGAGCCTTGGGAGCGTACTTCCAGCGGAGCTGTGAGAGGAAATGGCGCCAGTGTGCTGAGGGAGATAGCCCCGCCCCCTTTTCGGCGGACTTCTCCCGCTTTTTTCAGGATATTTTTGGCAGGGGATTTTACACATATATAGTCTTACTGACTATATTATGTGTTTTTTTGCCAAGCTAAGGTACTCTTATTGCAGCCCAGGGCGCCCCCCCCCCCCCCAGCGCCCTGCACCCATCAGTGACCGGAGTGTGTGGTGTGCATGGGGAGCAATGGCGCACAGCTGCAGTGCTGTGCGCTACCTTAATGAAGACCGGAGTCTTCAGCCGCTGATTTCCTGGACGTTCTTCTTGCTTCTGGCTCTGCAAGGGGGACGGCGGCGCGGCTCCGGACGACCGAGGCTGGGCCTGTGTTCGATCCCTCTGGAGCTAATGGTGTCCAGTAGCCTAAGAAGCCCAAGCTAGCTGCAAGCAGGTAGGTTCGCTTCTTCTCCCCTCAGTCCCTCGTAGCAGTGAGTCTGTTGCCAGCAGATCTCACTGAAAATAAAAAACCTAAATATACTTTCTTTTCTAAGAGCTCAGGAGAGCCCCTAGTGTGCAACCAGCTCGGCCGGGCACAAAATTCTAACTGAGGTCTAGAGGAGGGGCATAGAGGGAGGAGCCAGTGCACACCAGGTAGTCCTAAATCTTTCTTAGTTGTGCCCAGTCTCCTGCAGAGCCGCTATTCCCAATGGTCCTTACGGAGTCCCCAGCATCCACTAGGACGTCAGAGAAATATACATAGCATTTATTCTGGAGCTTAGTAAACAAATGTCACTTTGAGCATCTCTCATATATAACGCAGCATCCTTGATATGCTCTAGGGTCATTAGAATGGTATCCTTATCTAGGGTCTCAATCTCCGTAGACAAGGAATCTGTCCATGCTGCGACAGCACTACAAACCCAGGCCGATGCCATAGCCGGCCTAACAATAGTACCAGAATGTGTGTAAATGTACTTCATGGTAACTTCCTGCTTATGATCCGCAGGATCCTTGAGGGTAGCAGTATCCTGGGAAGGCAGTGCCACCTTCTTGGATAAGCGTGTCAACGCCTTGTCTACTTTAGGCGAAGATTACCATCGTATCCTGTCCTTTTGTGGGAAGGGATACGCCATAAGAATCCTTTTGGGAACTTGTAGTCTCCTGTCTGGAGATTCCGAAGCCTTTTCGCACAATTCGCTTAGCTCAAATGAGGACGAAAAGGTGATCTCAGGCTTTTTCTCTTTATACATGTGTACCCTCGTGTCAGGGACAGGGGGTTCCCTCAGTAATATGCAAAACCTCTTTAATAGCAATGATCATGTAACGAATACCTTTAGCCACTTTCGGCTGTAATTTTGCATCCTCATAGTCGACACTGGAATCTGAATCCGTGTCGGTATCTGTGTCAGTGATCTGGGATAATGTGCGTTTCTGAGACCCAGAAGGTCCCGGTGCCACTGGGACAGGCATGGTCTGACTACCTGACTGATCCCTAGCCTCAGTCTTGTCTAATCTCTTATGCAATAAATTTACATTAGCATTCAAGACATTCCACATATCCATCCAGTCCGGTGTCGGCGTTGCCGACGGCGACCTGAAAATCATGCACTCCCCCTCCTCCTTAGGCGAGCCTTCATCGTCAAACATGTCGACACACGCGTATCGACACACTCCACACACACAGGGAAATTCTTTTCTGAAGACAGGTTCCCCATTAGGCCCTTTGGAGAGACAGAGAGAGAGTATGCCAGTACACACCCCAGTGCTATATGACCACGGAGAAAAACACAGTATGTTTACCCAGTAGCTCTGCTGTAATGTATAATCGCCAATTATGTGCCCCCCCCGCCCTCTACTTTAAAACCCTCTTTCACCGTGGGTCAAGCAGGGGAGAGTCCGGGGAGCTTCCTCTCAGCGGTGCTGTGGAGAGAAAATGGCGCTGGCGCTCAAACTTAATAAAATATGGCGGGGTCTCTTTTATATACATGTACAGTGCCCACCTGTACATGTATATAGTCATTTGCCATAGGAGAGGTATTCTATTGCTGCCCAGGGCGCCCCCCCTGCGCCCTGCACCCTTACAGTGACCGGAGTGTGTGAGGTGTATGGGAGCAATGACGCACAGCTGCAGTGCTTGTGCGTTACCTCAGTGAAGCACCCGAGGGCTTCTGCCGCCTCAGTAGTCTTCTTTCTTCCGGCTCTGTGAGAACGGCGGCACGGCTCTGGGATGAACGCCCAGGACGAACCTGTGTTCCACTCCCTCTGGAGCTAATGGTGTCCAGTAGCCGAGAAGCAGAGCCTATCATTTCAGTAGGTCTGCTCCTCTCTCCTCAGTCCCTCGATGCAGGGAGTCTGTTGCCAGCAGAGCTCCCTGAAAATAAGAAAAAAAACCTAACAAAATGCTTTCTTAGCAGGAAACTCAGGAGAGCTCCCTGCAGTGCACCCATCTTACTCTGGGCACAGTCTAAAACTGAGGTCTGGAGGAGGGACATAGAGGGAGGAGCCAGTGCACACCCAGAGTCTAAAGTCTTTCTTAAAGTGCCCATGTCTCATGCGGAGCCCGTCTATTCCCCATGGTCCTTACGGAGTCCCAGCATCCTCTAGGACGTTAGAGAAATTGTATGAAATGACCTTCAGGCTGTGTGTAAGGTGTATATGAAACAAATTCATTGTGTGAATGTACACACACTTTGTTTAATGCACAAAGTTATTAAAAATATTGGCTAAAATTACCTTCAGGCTGTGTGTATAAGGTGTATATGTAACATAAATGAATTCTGTGCTTAAACATAGGTCCCATCACCATGATATCTCATTATGGTATGCAATTATTCCAAAATACGGAAAAATCCGATATCCAAAATACCTCTGGTCCCAAGCATTTTGGATAAGGGATACTCAACCTGCATCAGTCCAGTGTCGTCGTCTCGGAAATGTTCAAAACTTGTCTTCTTGAAAAATTAAGAGGTCCAACACCTTGAGAAGGTTCCAGTGTAACTTCATCGTCCGCGTCATTAATTTCGCCCAACTCCCGATCGTCCTCTTCGACTTCATCTTGAGAGAGAAGCTCTCTCAGCCACATCGGACTGAAGAATTAATGGTACTGGGCGTTTCTTAGTCTTAGCCACCGTCTGCGGTTGTTTACTGGACGTGTCCAAGCATTTTGTGAGACCTTCTACCGACTTGGCTAGCCCTGCCACCCAGGGTGGTTCCGTAGCAATAGATGGTACCTCATTTTGAGGCATATCCTTAACCGTCTTACAAGTCTTCCGTAAGGCAGCCACCTCAAGATGTAATTGTGAGATTGTTCCTGTGAGCGCCATCGCCCAGGGGAAAAAATTTGAGTTTTGGGACGGATTAACTAAACTAACCTCCGAAGCACATGCCTCACATAGGGAAGAATCGTCTGTGTGGGCTTTTTTGTAACACTTTGCACAGACGAATAATTTTTGTGACGCCTTTTTCGCATGTCCCTTGCCTGCCATTGTGATGGACACGGTGGAGACACAGACAATTGACACAAACACTCTCAATAATAGAGAGAGAGAGAGAGAGAGAGTAAAAAAAAAATAAGATTTTACTTACCGGTAAATCTATTTCTCGTAGTCCGTAGTGGATGCTGGGGACTCCGTAAGGACCATGGGGAATAGACGGGCTCCGCAGGAGACATGGGCACTTTAAGAAAGAATTTACATTCTGGTGTGCTCTGGCTCCTCCCTCTATGTCCCTCCTCCAGACCTCAGTTAGAGAAACTGTGCCCGGAAGAGCTGACAGTACAAGGAAAGGATTTTGATAATCCAGGGCAAGATACATACCAGCCACACCATTCACACCGTATAACTTGTGATAAACTTACCCAGTTAACAGTATGTACAACAACAGAGCATCAGTTCAACCCTGATGCAACTATAACATAACCCTTAATTAAGCAATAACTATATACAAGCATTGCAGAAGAAGTCCGCACTTGGGACGGGCGCCCAGCATTCACTACGCACTACGAGAAATAGATTTACCGGTAAGTAAAATCTTATTTTCTCTAACGTCCTAGTGGATGCTGGGGACTCCATAAGGACCATGGGGATTATACCAAAGCTCCCAAACGGGCGGGAGAGTGCGGATGACTCTGCAGCACCGAGCAAACACAAGGTCCTCCTCAGCCAGGGTATCAAACTTGTAGAACTTTGCAAAAGTGTTTGAACCTGACCAAGTAGCCGCTCGGCAAAGCTGTAATGCCGAGACCCCTCGGGCAGCCGCCCAAGAAGAGCCCACCTTCCTTGTGGAATGGGCCTTAACCGATTTAGGCAGCGGCAATCCAGCCGCAGAATGAGCCTGCTGAATCGTGTTACAGATCCAGCGAGCAATAGTCTGCTTTGAAGCAGGCGCCCCAAGCTTGTTGGAAGCATACAGGATAAACAAAGATTCTGTTTTCCTGACCCTAGCCGTTCTGGCTACATAAACCTTCAAAGCCCTGACCACATCCAGTGACTCGGAATCCTCCAAGTGATAAGTAGCCACAGGTACCACAATGGGTTGGTTTATATGAAAGGATGAAACCACTTTCGGCAGAAATTGTGGGCGGGTCCGCAATTCTGATCTATCCGCATGGAAAACCAGATAGGGGCTTTTATGTGACAAAGCTGCCAATTCTGACACACGCCTAGCCAAAGCTAGTAGCATGACCACCTTCCACGTGAGATATTTCAATTCCACCGTTTTGAGTGGTTCAAACCAGTGTGATTTCAGGAAACTCAACACCACGTTAAGATCCCAAGGTGCCACTGGAGGCAGAAAAGGGGGCTGAATATGCAGCACTTCCTTTACAAACGTCTGAACTTCAGGTAGAGAAGCGAGTTCTTTTTTTAAAGAAAATGGATAGGGACGAAATCTGGACCTTAATGGAACCCAATTTTAGGCCCAAAGTCACTCCCGACTGTAGGAAGTGAAGGAAACGGCCCAGCTGGAATTCCTCCGTAGGGGCATTCCTGGCCTCACACCAAGCAACATATTTTCGCCATATACGGTGATAATGTTGAGCCGTCACGTCCTTCCTAGCCTTTATCAGCGTAGGAATAACCTCATCCGGAATGCCTTTTTCTGCTAGGATTCGGCGTTCAACCGCCATGCCGTCAAACGCAGCCGCGGTAAGTCTTGGAACAGACAGGGCCCCTGTTGCAACTAGTCCTGTCTTAGAGGCAGAGGCCACGGGTCCTCTGTGAGCATTTCTTGCAGATCTGGATACCAAGTCCTTCTTGGCCAATCCGGAACAATGAGTATTGTTCTCACTCCTCTTTTTCTTATGATTCTCAGCACCTTGGGTATGAGAGGAAGAGGAGGAAATACATAGACCGACTGGAACACCCACGGTGTCACCAGTGCGTCCACAGCTATCGCCTAAGGGTCTCTTGACCTGGCGCAATACCTCTGTAGCTTTTTGTTGAGGCGGGATGCCATCATGTCCACCTGTGGCAGTTCCCACCGACTTGCAATTTGCGTGAAGACTTCTTGATGAAGTCCCCACTCTCCCGGGTGGAGGTCGTGCCTGCTGAGGAAGTCTGCTTCCCAGTTGTCCACTCCCGGAATGAACACTGCTGACAGTGCGCTTACGTGATTCTCTGCCCAGCGAAGAATTCTGGTGGCTTTCACCATCGCCACCCTGCTTACATGAGCCACTGCGGTGATGTTGTCTGACTGAATCAGAACCGGTTGGTCGCGAAGCAGGGTCTCCGCTTGACGTAGGGCGTTGTATATGGCCCTTAGTTCCAGGATGTTGTTCCAGGAAGTCTCCTGACTTGACCACAGACCTTGGAAATTTCTTCCCTGTGTGACTGCTCCCCACCCTCGGAGGCTTGCATCCGTGGTCACCAGAACCCAGTCCTGAATGCCGAATCTGCGGCCCTCGAGAAGGTGAGCACTCTGCAGCCACCACAGGAGAGACACCCTGGCCCTGGGGGATAGGGTGATTAACCGATGCATCTGAAGATGTGATCCGGACCATTTGTCCAGTAAGTCCCATTGAAAGGTCCTCGCATGGAACCTGCCGAAGGGAATGGCCTCGTATGATGCCACCATCTTTCCCAGGACTCGAGTGCAGTGATGCACCGACACCTGTTTTGGTTTTAATAGGTTTCTGACCAGTGTCATGAGTTCCTGAGCCTTCTCCATCGGGAGATAAACCCTTTTCTGGTCTGTGTCCAGAATCATGCCCAGGAAAGGCAGACGAGTCGTAGGAATCAACTGCGACTTTGGAATATTTAGAATCCAGCCGTGTTGTCGTAACACTTCCAGAGAGCGTGCTACGCTGATCAGCAACTGCTCTCTTGACCTCGCTTTTATGAGGAGATCGTCCAAGTATGGGATAATTGTGACCCCTTGCTTCCGCAGGAGAACCATCATTTCCGCCATTACCTTGGTAAATATTCTCGGTGCCGTGGAGAGACCAAACGGCAACGTCTGAAATTGGTAATGACAATCCTGTACCACAAATCTGAGGTACGCCTGATGAGGTGGATAAATGGGGACATGAAGGTATGCATCCTTTATGTCCAGAGACACCATAAAATCCCCCCCTTCCAGGCTTGCGATGACCGCTCTGAGCGATTCCATCTTGAACTTGAACCGTTTCAGGTATATGTTCAGGGATTTTAAATTCAATATGGGTCTGACCGAACCGTCCGGTTTCGGTACTACAAACATGGTCGAATAATAATCCCTTCCTTGTTGAAGGAGGGGAACCTTGACCACCACCTGTTGAAGATACAATTTGTGAACTGCAGTTAACACTATTTCCCTCTCGAGGGGGGAAGCTGGCAGGGCCGATTTGAGGTATCGGTGAGGGGGCATCTCTTCGAATTCCAGCTTGTATCCCTGAGACACAATATCTATTGCCCAGGGATCCAACTGGGAGTGAACCCACTTGTGGCTGAAATTTCGGAGACGCGCCCCCACCGGGCCTAGCTCCGCCTGTGGAGCCCCAGCGTCATGCGGTGGATTTAGTGGAAGCCGGGGAGGACTTCTGTTTCTGGGAACTAGCTGTGTTGTGCAGCTTCTTTCCTCTGCCCCTTCCCCTGGCAAGAAAGGACACACCTCGGACTTTCAGGCCTTTCTGTGATCGAAAGGACTGCATTTGGTAATACGGTGCTCTCTTAGGTTGTGAGGAAACATATGGCAAAAAATTTGACTTTCCAGCAGTAGCTGTGGAGACCAGGTCCGAGAGACCCTCCCCAAACAATTCCTCACCCTTGTAAGGTAAAACCTCCATGTGCCTTTTTGAGTCGGCATCACTTGTCCATTGCCGAGTCCACAGGACCCTTCTGGCAGAAATCGACATAGCATTTATTCTAGAACCCAGTACACTAATGTCTCTTTGAGCATCTCTCATATATAGGACAGCGTCTTTTATATGCCCCAGGGTCATTAATATAGTATCCTTGTCTAAGGTATCAAGTTCCTCAGACAGGGTGTCCGTCCATGCTGCTACAGTACTACACACCCAGGCCGACGCGATCGCTGGCCTCAATAAGGTACCTGAATGTGTATAAATGGACTTCAGGGTACCCTCTTGCTTTCTATCCGCAGCATCTTTTAGGGTAGCCGTATCCTGTGACGGCAGGGCTACCCTCTTGGATAAGCTTGTTAAAGCTTTGTCCACCCTAGGGGAGGATTCCCAGCGTAACCTGTCCGTTGGCGGAAAAGGATACGCCATAAGCATCCGTTAGGAAATCTGCAGTTTTTTATCTGGAGATTCCCAAGCCTTTTCACACAACTCATTCAGCTCGTGTGAAGGGAGAAAGGTCACCACCTGCCTTTTTCCCCATACATATGAACCCTCTTGTCAGGGACTGGGGTTTCCTCTGTGATGTGCAACACATCCTTAATTGCTATAATCATATAACGGATGGATTTAGCCAATTTAGGCTGTAACTTTGCATCATCGTAATCGACACTGGAGTCAGAATCCACGTCGGTATCTGTCAACAATTTGGGATAGTGGGCGCTTCTGAGACCCTGACGGCCTCTGCGACATAGGATCAGGCACGGGCTGAGACCCTGACTGTCCTAAGGCTTCAACTTTATCCAACCTTTTATGCAAGGAATTAACATTATCATTTAAAACCTTCCACATACCCATCCAATCAGGTGTCGGGGCCGTCGGCGGAGACACCACATTCATTTGCTCCCGCTCTGTTTCCACACAGCCTTCCTCGTCAAACATGTCGACACAAGCGTACCGACACACCACACACACAGGGAATGCTCTTTTTGAAGACCGTTCCCCCACAAGGCCCTTTGGAGAGACAGAGAGAGAGTATGCCAGCACACACCCCAGCGCTATATAACCCAGTAATAACACAGTAACTTAATGTTAACCCAGTAGCCGCTGTTTATATTGATTTTTGCGCCTAATTATGTGCCCCCCCTCTCTTTTCACCCTCTTCTACCGTGTATCTGCAGGGGAGAGCCTGGGGAGCTTCCTCTCAGCGGAGCTGTGGAGAAAAAATGGCGCTGGTGAGTGCTGAGGAAGAAGCCCCGCCCCCTCAGCGGCGGGCTTCTGTCCCGCTTCAATGTACAATTTTTGGCGAGGGCTCATACATATATACAGTGCCCAACTGTATATATGCTAAACTTTTGCCAAAGAGGTCCCAATTGCTGCCCAGGGCGCCCCCCCCCTGCGCCCTGCACCCTTACAGTGACCGGAGTATGTGAGGTGTGTGTGGGAGCAATGGCGCACAGCTGCAGTGCTGTGCGCTACCTCAGTGAAGACTGGAGTCTTCTGCCGCCGATTTCGAAGTCTTCTTGCTTCTTATGCTCACCCGGCTTCTGTCTTCCGGCTCTGCGAGGGGGACGGCGGCGCGGCTCTGGGATCGGACGACGAGGGTGATAGCCTGTGTACGATCGCTCTGGAGCTAATGGTGTCCAGTAGCCTAAGAAGCAGGACCTATCTTCAGAGAGTAGGGCTGCTTCTCTCCCCTCTGTCCAACGATGCAGGGAGTCTGTTGCCAGCAGAGCTCCCTGAAAATAAAAAACCTAACAAAATACTTTCTTACAGCAAGCTCAGGAGAGCTCACTGAACAGCACCCAGCTCGTCCGGGCACAGATTCAAACTGAGGTCTGGAGGAGGGACATAGAGGGAGGAGCCAGAGCACACTAGAATGTAAATTCTTTCTTAAAGTGCCCATGTCTCCTGCGGAGCCCGTCTATTCCCCATGGTCCTTACGGAGTCCCCAGCATCCACTAGGATGTTAGAGAAAAAAAAAGACTCCCCTATTCTAAATCCCCTAAGCCACAAGTCTGTATTTTGTGCAGGCTCCTTGGTTTCTGGCAGTCTGTAGCAATGTGCGTATGTCTCTGTGTTACAGTGCAGATTCCTGAGGAGAAAAACAATGTTGCCATTGAATGCCTAGCTGAGAAAAGCACTCTTGATTGACAGGTCAAAGCCTGCCAACTCCGCCCCCCTTCTATGCAAAGGCACCCATCCTCAAGCGCCATCTTCAGTGCGCCTAAAATTCCAATAAACTTTTGCTGCCTACAACCACTGCTATGCTCTGTCAGCGCGGCAGCACAGAAGTGGAGAGAGGAGAGGCGGGCGATGGCGCTGTTATACACATCCAACGCAATTCCCCCTCTCACGCTGAGATCCATCAGCACGGCAGTTCAGGGAGACCGCCCTGCGTCCCGACCAGAACACATAGCGGGAGAGGAAGATGCTCGTCTGCAGTCTAATCCCCACCCCCCTTCCTGCTGCAGCACTGTTTACTGTCAGCGTGGCAGAGTAGAAAAGAACACGCAGGCAGAGGAGGGGAGGAGCGGCTGTATTGGACACGGGTTCTGCTGTGCTCCCAGAAGTGAGCTCACTCACCATACCAGAATGCCTTAGGATGTATTCAGGAGAAACCACTGTTCTCTGATAAGAGTTGTTCCTATTGCAGCTGCTGCTGTTGTGTTACTCCACTTCTCTGGGACAGCACTTCTCAGGTAAGTGCTGTTCCTATTGCAGCTGAACGCTGCTGGTGTATTACCTGGACCCCACTTCTCTCATATAAGTGGCGGAGGGTTCCTGAGGCCGAAGGGATAAATCAGTAGATATTTAAATAGAAATACAAGTAAAAGTAACTGAGCAGGAGCTCAGCCAGCAGTGACTGGCTCCCTCAGCACAAATTCAAAACTGAGGGATAATGGGGGATCGAGGGGGAGGAGCTTCTTAGATTATTTAAAGTGCCAGCTCCCTGTAAGCCACCATCATCACCCCACGGTGTTGAAGTTGTGCTAGTGTTCCCTAGTGGCTGAGAAAAAATAAGAATTTACTCACCGGTAATTCTATTTCTCGTAGTCCGTAGTGGATGCTGGGCACTCCGTAAGGACCATGGAGAATAGAGGGGCTCCGCAGGAGACTGGGCACTCTTAAAAGAAAGATTAGGTACTACATCTGGTGTGCACTGGCTCCTCCCTCTATGCCCCTCCTCCAGACCTCAGTTAAGGAAACTGTGCCTGGAAGAGCTGACATTACTAGGAAAGGATTTGGAATCCAGGGTAAGACTCATACCAGCCACACCAATCACACCGTACAACTTGTGATAACTATACCCAGTTAACAGTATGAACAACAACTGAGCCTCATTCAACAGATGGCTCAGAACAATAAGCAATAACTATACACGAGTATTGCAGAAAGTCTGCACTTGGGACGGGCTCCCAGCATCCACTACGGACTACGAGAAATAGAATTACCGGTGAGTAAATTCTTATTTTCTCTGACGTCCTAGTGGATGCTGGGTACTCGGTAAGGACCATGGGGATAATACCAATGCTCCCAAACGGGCGGGATAGTGTGGATGACTCTGCAGCACCAAATGAGCAAACTCAAGGTCCTCCTCAGCCAGGGTATCAAACTTGTAGAATTTTGCAAAAGTGTTTGATCCCGACCAAGTAGCAGCTCGGCAAAGTTGTAAAGCCGAGACCCCTCGGGCAGCCGCCCAAGAAGAGCCCACCTTCCTCGTAGAATGGGCTTTTACTGATTTAGGATGCGGCAGTCCAGCCGCAGAATGTGTAAGTTGAATCGTGCTACAGATCCAGCGAGCAATAGTCTGCTTAGAAGCAGGAGCACCCAGCTTGTTGGGTGCATGCAGGATAAACAGCGAGTCAGTTTTTCTGACTCTAGCCGTCCTGGAAACATAGATTTTCAGGGCCCGGACTACGTCCAGCAACTTGGAATCCTCCAAGTCCCGAGTAGCCGCAGGCACCACAATAGGTTGGTTCAAATGAAACGCTGATACCACCTTTGGGAGAAATTGGGGACGAGCCCTCAATTCTGCCCTGTCCATATGGAAAATCAGAAATGGGCTTTTACAGGACAAAGCTGCCAATTCTGACACATGCCTAGCTGAGGCCAAGGCCAACAGCATGACTACCTTCCACGTGAGATACTTCAACTCCACGGTCTGAAGTGGCTCAACCAATGTGATTTTAGGAAATCCAACCCTACGTTGAGATCCCAAGGTGCCACTGGAGGCACAAAAGGGGGCTGAATATGCAGCACTCCCTTAACAACGACTGAACTTCAGGCAACGTCTTTCCTAGCCTTTAACAGCATAGGAATCACTTCATCTGGAACGCCCTTTTCCGTTAGGATCTGGCGTTCAACCGCCAAGCCTTCAAACGCAGCCGGGGTAAGTCTTGGAACAGACAGGGCCCCTGCAGTAACAGGTCCTGTCTGAGAGACAGAGGCCATGGGTCCTCCAAGATCATTTCTTGTAGTTCTGGGTACCAAGTTCTTCTTGGCCAATCCGGAACTACGAGTATAGTTCTTACTCCACTCTTTCTTACTATCCTCAGTACCTTGGGTATGAGAGGAAGAGGAGGGAACACATAAACCGACTGGTACACCCACGGTGTCACTAGTGCGTCCACAACTATCGCCTGAGGGTCTCTTGACCTGGCGCAATACTTTTTTAGCTTTTTGTTGAGGCGGGATGCCATCATGTCCACCTGTGGCCGTTCCCAACGGTTTACAATCTGCGTGAAGACTTCTGGATGAAGTCCCCACTCTCCCGGGTGGAGGTCATGCCTGCTGAGGAAGTCTGCTTCCCAGTTTTCCACACCCGGAATGAACACTGCTGACAGTGTTAGCACGTGATTCTCCGCCCATCGGAGAATCCTTGTGGCTTCTGCCAACGCCATCCTGCTTCTTGTGCCGCCTTGTCGGTTTACATGGGCGACAGCCGTGATGTTGTCTGACTGAATCAGCACCGGCTGGTTTTGAAGCAGGGGTTCTGCTTGGCTTAGGGCATTGTAAATGGCCCTTAGGTCCAGAATATTTATGTGTAGGGAAGTCTCCCGACTCGACCATTGTCCTTGGAAGTTTCTTCCCTGAGTGACTGCTCCCCAACCTCGGAGACTTGCATCCGTGGTCACCAGGACCCAGTCCTGAATGCCGAATCTGCGGCCCTCGAGAAGCTGAGCACTCTGCAGCCACCACAGCAGAGACAACCTGGCCCCGGGGACAAGGTGATCAGCCGATGCATCTGAAGATGCGATCCTCACTTGTCTAACAGATCCCACTGAAAGTTCCTTGCATGGAACCTGCCGAAGGGAATTGCTTCGTAAGAAGCTACCATCTTTCCCAGGACTCGCGTGCAGTGATGCACCGACACCCGTTTTGGTTTCAGGAGGTCTCTGACCAGAGATGACAACTCCTTGGCCTTCTCCTCCGGGAGAAACACCTTCTGTTCTGTGTCCAGAAACATGCCCAATATCAGCAGACGCGTCGTAGGAACCAGCTGCGACTTCAGGATATTCAGAATCCAGCCGTGCTGTTGTAGTACTTCCTGAGATAGTGCTACTCCGACCAACAACTGCTCCTTGGACCTCGCCTTTATAAGGAGATCGTCCAAGTACGGGATAATTATAACTCCCTTCTTTCGAAGGAGTATCATCATTTCGGCCATTACCTTGGTACATGCCCTCGGTGCCCTGGACAGACCAAACGGCAACGTCTGGAATTGGTAATAGCTGTCCTGTACCACAAACCTGAGGTACTCCTGGTGAGGTGGGTAAATGGGGACATGTAGGTAAGCATCCTTGATGTCCAGTGACACCATAAAATCCCCCTTTTCCAGGCTTGCAATAACCGCCCTGAGCGATTCCATTTTGAACTTGAACTTCCTTATATAAGTGTTCAAGGATTTCAAATTTAGAATGGGTCTCACCGAACCGTCTGGTTTCGGTACCACAAACATTGTGGAAAAGTAACCTCGTCCCTGTTGAAGGAGAGGAACTTTGATTATCACCTGCTGGAGGTACAGCTTGTGAATTGCCGCCAGTACTACCTCCCTTTCCTTGGGAGTAGCTGTCAAGGCTGATTTGAGGTAACGGCGAGGGGGAGACGTCTCGAACTCCATCTTGTATCCCTGAGATACCACTTGTAGAACCCAGAGATCCACCTGTGAGCGAACCCACTGGTCACTGAAGTACCGGAGACGGGCTAACACCGCACCTGGCACCACCTGTGGAGCCCCAGCGTCATGCGGTGGACTTAGTGGAAGCAGGGGAGGATATTTGTTCCTGGGAACTGGCTGTCTGGTGCAGCTTTTTCCCTCTACCCCTGCCTCTGGGCAGAAAGGACGCGCCTCTGACCCACTTGCCTTTCTGAGGCCGAAAGGACTGTACTTGATAATACGGTGCTTTCTTAGGCTGTGAGGGAACCTGAGGTAAAAAAGTCGACTTCCCTGCTGTTGCTGTGGATACGAGGTCCGAGAGACCATCCCCAAACAATTCCTCACCCTTATAAGGCAAAACTTCCATGTGCCTTTTAGAATCAGCATCACCTGTCCACTGCAGAGTCCATAATACTCTCCTGGCAGAAATGGACATTGCATTAATTCTAGATGCCAGCCGGCAAATGTCCCTCTGTGCATCCCTCATATATAAGACTACTTCTTTAATATGCTCTATGGTTAGCAAAATAGTATCCCTGTCAAGGGAATCAATGTTATCTGACAGGGAATCAGACCATGCTGCTGCAGCACTACACATCCATGCTGAAGCAATAGCAGGTCTCAGTATAGTACCTGAGTGTGTATACACAGACTTCAGGATAGCCTCCTGCTTTCTATCTGCAGGCTCCTTTAAGGAGGCCGTATCCTGAGACGGCAGTGCCACCTTTTTTGATAAGCGTGTGAGCGCCTTGTCCACCCTAGGGGATGTTTCCCAACGCAACCTGTCCGTTGGCGAAAAAGGGTACGCCATTAGTAACCGCTTAGAAATCACAAATTTCTTATCTGGGGAACACCACGCTTCTTCACACAAGTCATTTAACTCATCAGATGGGGGAAAAGTCACTGGCTGCTTTTTCTCCCCAAACATAATACCCTTTTTTGTGGTAACCGGGTTAATGTCAGAAATGTGCAACACATTTTTCATTGCCGTAATCATGCATCGGATGGCCCTTGTGGATTGTACATTTGTCTCATACTCGTCGACACTGGAGTCAGACTCCGTGTCGACATCTGTGTCTGCCATCTGAGGTAGCGGGCGTTTTTGAGCCCCTGATGGCTTCTGAGACGCTTGGGCAGGCGCGGGCTGAGATACCGGCTGTTCCAAAGCTGTTATGTCATCGAACCTTTTATGCAAGGAGTTGACACTGTCGGTTAATACCTTCCACATATCCATCCACTCTGGTGTCGGCCCCGCAGGGGGCGACATCACACTTATCGGCTCCTGCTCCGCCTCCACGTAAGCGTCCTCATCAAACATGTCGACACAGCTGTACCGACACACCGCACACACACACACACACACAGGGAATGCTCTGACTGAGGACAGGACCCCACAAAGTCCTTTGGGGAGACAGAGAGAGAGAGTATGCCAGCACACACCAGAGCGCTATATAACAGAGGGATTTACACTATACACAAAGTGAATTTTCCCCCAATAGCTGCTTATATCACAATTTTGCGCCTAAATTTATGTGCCCCCCTCTCTTTTTTACCCTTTCCGTAGTGTATACTGCAGGGGAGAGCCTGGGGAGCGTCCTTCCAGCTGAGCTGTGAAGAGAAAATGGCACTGGCTGTGCTGAGGAAGATAGCCCCGCCCCTTCAGCGGCGGGCTTCTCCCGCTTTTTTAATAATAATTATGGCGGGGGATTAGGCACATATACAGTTTAGAACTGTATTATGTGCATTTTGCCACTTAAGGTATACTAATTGCAGCCCAGGGCGCCCCCCCCAGCGCCCTGCACCCACCAGTGACCGGAGCGTGTGGTGTGCTGTGGGAGCAATGGCGCACAGCTGCAGTGCTGTGCGCTAACTTATTGAAGACCGGAGTCTTCAGCCGCTGATTTTCTCCGGAATCTTCCGTCTTCTGGCTCTGCAAGGGGGACGGCGGCGCGGCTCCGGGAACGGACGATCGAAGTCGGGCCCTGTGTTCGATCCCTCTGGAGCTAATGGTGTCCAGTAGCCTTAGAAGCACAAGCTAGCTGCAAGCAGGTAGGTTTGCTTCTCTCCCCTAAGTCCCACAAAGCAGTGAGTCTGTTGCCAGCAGATCTCACTGAAAATAAAAAACCTAACAAATACTTTTTTAGTGAACTCAGGAGAGCCCACTAAGTGCATCCAGCTCTGGCCGGGCACAGATTCTAACTGAGGTCTGGAGGAGGGGCATAGAGGGAGGAGCCAGTGCACACCAGATGTAGTACCTAATCTTTCTTTTAAGAGTGCCCATTCTCCTGCGGAGCCCGTCTATTCCCCATGGTCCTTACGGAGTACCCAGCATCCACTAGGACGTCAGAGAAAAATAAAGATTGAAATTAAACATTTACTAGCCATGAATTACTGAATAAAAATGATAACGTTTCTGCGCATAAAAACATAATATAAAATAAAAAGCAAGCAAGGCTTTGCAATACTCACTCTTTCAATTTCATGGCATTTCTTAAGTGCTTCCCCAAACTTGTTCATGGACCTATATGCCTGTGCACACTCTGTCTGGAACCACATACACTGCATTTCATTCAGGTTCTCAACTGCCGACGTGCCTTCCTACAAGAACAAAATTATGTCATAATTATACTAAACCTGATCTAAATTTCTCAGTTTGATTTTATGGCTACCCTGGTTTTTTTCCATTAGCATTTTGTACCAGTCATTTCCCAAGATTCTAGATATTATGCCCAGCACCCCAGGGTTTATTTCCCTCTATTCCCTGCATTTCTCTCTTACACTATTCTCATCACCCCCCTTCATTTGAGCTCTGCACCAATTACTCTCTACCCCCACTCATAACTCACTCTCTTTTTTCCCAAAATAGTAAATGTTTACTGTATACAATTAAAAAAAAAAACACAACTAAATGCATAATAAGGTCCTTAAAATATCAAGCAGATAAAACGTAATTGTCACTGCATACAACTAATAAAATGATAAGATACTAAAACAAATATCAGTTAAAGCTGCATCCTCGGGTAGAGTGACAATAAATGACACTACACACAGCTCCCCTGTCAAAAACCCAGTAATTCAAAATAGCAACACCATGCAGACATTTTTGTCACCAAGTGTAGTTGTACACCTTGTAGCTATGGAGGACGTATAAAAGTGACCAGCATGGAACTCACACCCACCTCCGTGGTTACAGTAGAAATCTGTATAATAACCCCATCTTTGCTTGCAAGTGCTCAGACCGCTGGGTGATGTAAACAGGTTCCACAGGATAACAATGGGATATGATGGAGCGACAGCAGATTGGCACCAAACGATCACAAGCTATCAGTCCCCCCAGGATGCAACGGCCCCGTCCATATACAGTATCCCCGCCCACTGGCTCAGGCAAATCAGTTGTATTCCAAAGCATTTAGGCAGGAGCATCATGTAGAGCCCTAATCAGGCTAGAAGAACACACATGCACACTCTTCCGTACAAGAAGGAAGAGGTTTATTGAGTAGAAAGATCATCAAATCAAGGGCGTCAGGGTGGGATCCCTGTGGACTTAGGAGAAATACCGTTATCAACGGTAAGTTCTTACCATAACGTATATTTCTCCAGCAAAGTCCACAGGTTATCCACAGGATAACAATGGGATTTCCCAAAGCAATTTAGTGATGGGGACGCTCCTGATTGGACAGGAGAACCTTTCGCCCGAATTCAGTGTCATGAAATGCAAAGTATCCAAGGAATAATGTCTAATGTTAATGGAAGACCATGTGGCTGCCTTACATATCTGTTCTGCTGAAGCACCATGTTGTGCTGCCCATGAAGGACCTACCTTACGAGCAGACATATAATCCGGAACAGGGAGATCAGCTCAAGAATATGCTTCTGAAATCGTCATTCGAAGCCATCTTGCCAGCGTCTGTTTAGTAGCAGGCCATCCTCTCTTGTGAAATCCATAGAGAAGTAAGAGAGAATCTGTCTTTCTGATGGCACTGGTACGATCCACGTAGATCCTTAATGCCCAGACTACGTCCACCGACGCATCTCAGAAAGTCCCCATACCTGAAAAGCTGGGACTACAATTTCTTCATTAAGGTGGAATTTAGACACCATCTTCGGAAGGTACCCAGACCTAATTCTGAGAACTGCTTTATCTGGATAAAAAGTCAGAAAAGGAGAACGACAAGACAGCTCTCCTAAATCTGCCACTCGTCTAGCTGATACCATAGTCAGTAGAAAGAGAACTTTAGCTGTCAACCATTTAAGATCCACTTTATTAAGTGGTTCAAATGGAGCAACTTGAAGGGCTTTCAGGACTAAATTTAAGTCCCAAGGCACTGTAGGAGGAACAAAGGGAGGTTGAATGCACAGCCTGTGGTAACAAGGACCCTGCATTAGAAGATCTGGACGTTGAGGGAGTAGAAGTGGAGCATCTATCGACATTCTCTGCAGATCTGTGTACCAATGCCTTCTGGGCCAAGCCGGAGCTATTAGAATCACGGCACCCTTTGCTTCTTTTATCTTCCTCACCACCCTGGGTAGCAGGATGATCGGAAGAAACATACGCCAGATGAAAATCCCATTTCACTGACAGGGTGTCCACAAAGATTGCCACGGGATCCTTTGTTCTTGACCCGTATACGGGTACTTTGTTGTTCAGACAGGGCGCCATGAGCTCTATCTCTGGCAAACCCCACTTGTCTTCTAGAGTTTGGAAGACTTCCGTATGTAGAGACCATTTGCTTGCTTGAATGGCGTGTCGACTGAGAAAGTCTGCTTCCCAGTTTAGGACTCCCGGAACGAATACTGCGGACAATGCTGAAAGATTGAGTGCTGGCCATTTTAGTATGTGACTTACCTCCTTCATTGCTGTTTGACTGCGCGTTTCTCCCCGATGGTTGAGGTACGCTACCGCCGTTACACTGTCCGGGCGGATCTGGACTAGTCTTCCTTGAAGAGTGTACTTTACCTGAATCAGTGCCATGTATATGGGCCGAAGTTCTAACAGATTTACTGGCAGACAACTTTCTTCTGTGGTCCATTGTCCCTGGAACCATCATCTTCCGGACACTGCTCCCTAGCCCTGAAGACTGGCATCTGTTGTCAGGATCTCCCAATCTGATATCCAAAAGGGTCTCCCTTTGTCTAGATGGGATGTTTGTAGCCACCAGGCTAATGACTTTCTTACCTTGTGTGAAAGTACCATAGTCTGTTTCTTTATTGTCTGATGTATTCCATTCCATGTGGCCAGAATCAGATGCTGCAGAGGTCTTGAGTGGAATTGTGCATACTCCACCATGTCGAATGTTGACACCATCAAACCCATCAGTCGCATCGATGAGTGGATTGATATTGTTTGACTGTGTAACAACTCCTGAGTCCTTGACTGTACCTTGACTATCTTGTCCCGAGGTAAAAATATTTTCTGCAGACTTGAATCCAGTACAGCCCCCAAGTGAGTCATCCATCGTGACGCAACTAGAGACGATTTTGCCCAATTTATGAGCCATCCATGCCTCTGCAGACATGTTATTGTCTGTTGGAGATGGTCCAGGAGCATTTCCTGTGATTGTGCTAGAATTAACAGGTCGTCGAGGTATGGAAAAATTCTTATCCCCTGCTTGCGAAGATAAGCTGCCATAACAACCATGATCTTAAATACTCTGGGTGCCGTGGCTAACCCAAAAGGTAATGCCTGGAACTGAAAATGCTGCTGGAGGATAGCGAACCTGAGATAGCACTGATGGGACAGTGCTATAGGAACATGTAGGTAAGCATCCTGAATATCCAGGGATACCATATAATCCCCTGGTTCCATGGACAAAACTATGGAGCGTAACGTCTCCATGTGAAACCGTGGGACCCAAATGTATTTGTTTAGCATTTTCAGATTGAGAATTGGCCGGAATGACCCATTTGGCTTCTGAACCAAAAAACAGGTTGGAGTAAAACCCCTGTCCCCGTGCAGGGGGTACTGGAATGATTACTCCTGACTGAAGCAATTTCTGAACTACTTCTTGCAAAGCCCTGGCCTTCGTCTCTACACGAGATGGGCTGGTGCAGAAGAACCTTCAAGGAGGATGCTTCTTGAAGAGAAAAACATAACCCAGAGATACCACTTCTTGCACCCAGGCATCTGTTGTAGACTGCTGCCATATCTGTGCAAACTGAAGAAGTTGGCCCCCTACCATGGGGTCCCCCAAGAGGAGGCCCACACCATCAGACCGATGGCTTATTCTCTGGTTTTGAGGATAGCGTTCTGGTAGCCCATTGCTTTTCGCCTTACCAAATATATTATATTGGGGCTGCTTACGATCACCTTTTCCCTTTTGCTTTTCCTTGTGACCCAAAGGGCCGAAAAGCGGGACCCCTACGTTTGGGGTTATATGTGGAAGGAAATTTTACCTTTTTGGAATCTGCTTCTGACACCAGAATGTCTGTCAATTCTTTACCAAACAGAATGCTTCCAGTAAAAAGGCAAAGATTCCAGAACCTTCTGAAGACTCTGAATCAGCTTTCCATGTACATAACCAAATTGCTCTGCGAGTAGCTGTTGTTGAAGCTGATGCCCTGGAGGCAATAGTGCCCATATCTAGTGCTGCTTCTTCCAAGAATGTTGCAGCCTGTTTTATATGAGCTATATAGGATTCTTGCTCCCTTGAAGGTGCTGAAAGACCGTCTTCCAGTACCTCTATCCAGGCAGCAACTGCTTTTGCCATCCAAGCTGTAGCCATGGCTGGCCTTATGACTGCCCCAGACAGAGAAAATATGGTTTTCAGAAAACCATCCACTCTTCTATCCATGACATCACCCAATGACGTTGATGGCAAAGGTAATATAGATTTTCGCACTAATCGAATGACATGCGTATCTACTTTGGGAGCCATTTCCCATTTTAAACAGTCCCCAGCTGTAAAAGGATAATTGGAATCCCATTTTTTGGGATTCTATATTATTTACTGGGTGTAGCCCAAGCATTTTTCATGATTTCCGTTAGCTGGTCTGACCCTGGAAACTCAGGGGTAAATTTACTAAGGTGGGAGATTTTTAGAACTGGTGATGTTGCCCATGGCAACCAATCAGATTCTACTTAACATTTATCTAGCTGCTTCTAGCAGATAATAGATATAATCTGATTGGTTGCTATGGGCAACATCACCAGTTCTAAAAATCTCCCACCTTAGTAAATTTACCCCTCAGTCTTACCTGCTTTGGGCCGTTTAAATACAGGAGCCTTTATTTTTAACACAGGCTCTGCTGAATCCTCTAAGGACAGAATGGCCTTTATTGCTCTAATTAACTCAGCTATATCCACTGAGCTGAGACCTTCTACTTGTTCTTCGTATGCCGAAGTAGAGTATATAGAGCTTTCATCATCCGATGAATCATCCTGTGTAGCCTGTGAAGTTTACTTACACTTGGTTTATCAGCTTGTCTCTTTGGAGAAGCTGGCGAGGGAAATGATATACCGTAAGTAGGGAGCTGCATGCATGGGTTATTAGTGTACCCCATTCCTGGTAGCGAAGGTGTAGGAATTACCCGTTCAGCTATACTGGACAAGGTGTATGCAAACATCGCCCAAGGTGGATCTATCTGTACCTGACGTTGAACAGGGATCTGCCTTGTAATCTGCTGAAACGCAAAACAATTTGCACATAAACCATCCTGTACTAGATCCTGAGAGGATAATACAGTTTTTCAAGACAAACATGATATGAGTGTTGGTGTTACTGCGCGTGTACCCTCGTCACCTTTGCCGCTCTTTGACATGATAAATAATCAGCACTTTCACAGTGTACTACACAATTTGTGACTGTAATCACTTTAACCTTCTAAAGTGATATCAATCTGACCCTACCCATGCACCAGCATTGGACCAGAAGAAACAACTGACAAACATATATTAAAGTCAGCAATCACACTAGCAGTCAGTCACATGTTCTATATTAGTCATATGAGCACATAATCAACTACAAACATATTTTAAAGTATGTAGGAGTACATATTTCTGAATTCTGTTTTATACAGATCTTAAAGTATTCAGACGCAATGCAAAAAAAAAATCACAGTAATGTACAGACTCATATGCAAAAGGCACTTAAATTGAACTATTCATACTAACAAAAGTAGATAGAAATTTAGTGCTGTATAACCAGTACTCCGTAGAGTGGTATACAGGGAGACTCACCTCACTTCCAAGATCGATCAATACGTTAGCGAACGCCGAGTGGATCCAGACGCTACTAGTGTACACTGCCGCTCCGGGAACTGTTAAGTGGACACAGACACACTGTGCATACAGACGCACCGTCATACAGACGCCTGTACTGCGAGCGGGTCTCCTCGCGGTAGCGCTTAGTGAACACATATATGCAGCGGCCTATGCTGCGACCGAGACACCTCGTGGTAACATCTGAGACGGAAGTGAGGCAACAGTTCATGACGGGAGACTCGCGGAAACTGGTCATAACTGGGGGGAGGGGTGACCAGGAGAGCGTTTAACTCCCCACCACTGACATCAACCCTAGGGATCGCAGCCTCATACTAATCCTGGTGCCTTATGATCCCTAAGGCCTAGCGCTGGAGCACCCGTGGTGGCAGTGCGTCAGCTACTGTTTGGTAGTCTCCTCCCAATACAGTGCAGCTGTGTCCGTATTCCCCGACTACGTGGAACAGATGCCTTACCTTCTTCCCGTGCTCAGGCCACAGCCTGGTAACGTCTGCTGGACCTGCTATTATATCCGACACAGACGCCCGTCGAGACAGCACTGTACACATTGGTAAGTGTTGTTGCGACCCGGCAGAGAGTTGTTGGAACGACTCTTTCCAATATGCGTATAAGACGCTGTTAAGAAAGATCGCTCAAAAACATAGTAAGGCTATAAACATAAAATAAAAAAGCTTAGTGCTGCCAAGAACAGCAGCCCTCTGACCATGGTCCGGCTCCTGCCGCACCAAACAAAAAAGGGATTTGCCTGAGCCAGTGGGCGGGGATATATGGACGGGCCCATTGCATCCTGGGAGGACTGAAAGCTTGTGAACGTTTGGTGCCAATCCGCTATTGCTCCATCATATCCCATTGTTATGCTGTGGATAACCTGCGCCCCCCAGCCGGAGAAAGCTCAGATTTCCCTGCCTCTTTGTTGGATCTGCAGCGGCTAGCTTGCGCGAACACATGGGTTACGCAGCTGGCCGATACGGTCACAGAAGATCCGATGCCGAGTCCTTTGATCACCTGATGCATTACACTATTATAGCTATATAAGCAGCAGCTATAGCAGCTCCGTTCACATTTGAATCAAAACCACTGTGCCATTCAGCTGGCAGCTTTTAAGCTAGCTTTCCAAAATGGATCAGGGCGTTCTGTCCTTCAGTGTATGCCAATGAGCTGTGAGCAGAGGGCCTCCATCCAGCTCTTCTTGTGCTAAATGGACATCTATGCCGGTTATATATAGATGTAACCATTCACTTTAAGTAAATAAAACTTGCCAATAATCATAAACAACTATTTTTGTATAGTCAGAAAATAAGAAAAACGAACCCGTGTAAACTTTGAGCACATTTCCTCTGCCTCCTTGATCATGTTTGCTTTTAACATGTACTTTGCACATTTTGAGTTGATAAACCTATCTGCCGTGTCCAGAGCCTGTGCTTCATCCATCCACCGAGCAGCTTCTTTGATGTTACCAGCATGCTGAAAGAGGAGTGAGAAACCAATGTTAAGATCAGAGGTAACAAAACAATATGGCAACTGAAATGAAGAGTGGTGAGCACAAGTAACCAGACGTAATAAATACTTGGTAAAACGTTGCTGATTTTTCATCATAAAAAATAAAGGTGCTTGTTGGTATGCCTTAAAATGTCAACCAAGAATTTGAGTATAGATCACACGATACAAACACTCGCTATGGGCACAGTGAGTATGACAGCCTCACAATACCACAGGCATGTTTAACGTTATAACATCTGCACCGGTAAAACGCTCTAAGGAGAATTAAAATCCCAACGTCAGCATTGTGAGGTCGACATACTCAATATAGACATAAGCCCAAATGTATTAAGCCTTAAAAAGTGATAATGTGGAGCCCGATAAAGCGATAAATGACCAATCGGCTTCCTAACTGTGTTTGAAAAATGACAGATGCTGATTGGCTGGTCATTTATCACACTATCAGTCTCCCCATTATCACTTTTTAGGGCTTGATACATTTGGGCCATAGTGAGCATTAACCTATTGTACCCAACCCCACACTCCCTAACTGCAGTATGTCTAAACAGATAAAGCTAACAGTACAACTGATTTCATAAATTAAGCTATTAGAAGCAAGAAAATGCGAATAAATGATTTCAAGCACTTGGTGCAAGCAACTCATACCTATAAGTTTGTAGTTTAACAGGGATTTCTATTTCACAGATATGACCTATCAAAATAAGCAATATCATCTATCTAGCATAAGCAAATATCAGTATGTAGAACAGATGGTTTGTGTTAGCACCACACAAGCATCAGACAGCTACAGTATGGTGAAAATGATGCAGAAAATCATAACTTTGTCTTTATATAAAGGAAGAAAAATAGGATTTTGGTACTTACCAGGTAAAAACTTTTCTTTGAATCCATAGGGGGCACTGGAGTACTCTTGGGGATATGGACGGCTTTAGCAGAACAGGCACTGAATATTTAAATTCAGTAACTCTCCTCCCCTCCATATTCCCAGAGTACCTCAGTGTTTTTTACTGAGCCGAACAGGAGCGATAGAGAGGAGCCGAACAGGAGTGATAGAGAGAATTACATATAACATTATAACATAACGGACAACAATAAAGTTGACATATAACGTTACTGACAACTAAACAGTTGACACCATAACCGATAGAACTTGAAAATTGGAACAAGTCGGTGAGAATGTGTTACCATAAGATCCACCGAACTTACCACAAACCAGGTAAAACTGCTCTGGGTGGGCGTCCAGTACCCCCTATGGATTCAAAGAAAAGGCTTTACCTGGTAAGTACCAAAATCCTATTTTCTTTTTCATCCACTAGGGGTCACTGGAGTACTCTTGGGACGTACCAAAGCTTCCCCCGGCCCCGGGAGAGCTGTTTGGCACCTGTAACACTAGGCGGCCAAAGCTAGATGCTGATGTCGCAAACGTATCAAACTTGTAAAAGCGCACAAACGTGTGCACTGATGACCATGTAGCCGCACGGCAAAGCTGCGTCGTAGAAGCCCCACGACCAGCTGCCCATGAAGTTCCCACAGAACGTGTAGAATGAGCCATTACTGATGTAGGCGGCTGTAACCTAGCATGAAGGTAAGCCTGACGTATGGTCAGTTTAATCCATCTGGATAAGATCTGCTTAGAAGCTGGCAGCATCATAGAGAACAAACAACGTATCCGTCTTACGAACTGTAGACGTTCGGGATACATAAACACGTAGTGCGCGTACCACATCCAAAGTTCCAGAATCTCCTGTTAACACAGGAACTACTATTGGTTGATTGATGTGAAAAGATGACACTACCTTTGGTAAGAAAGCGGGATTCGTTCGAAGTTCCGCTCTGTCATCATGAAACACCAAATACGGTGGCTTGCATGACAAGGCACCCAAATCTGAAACACGCCTTGCCGAAGCCAAGGCTAGGAGAAAAATTGTTTTCCAAGTGAGAAACTTAATATCCACTTGTTGTAAGGGTTCAAAATATGAAGACTGTAAGAAATCTAAAACCAGATTCAAGTCCCATGGCGCTGTAGGTGGAATGAATGGAGGCTGTACTCTGAGGACACCTTGCAGAAAGGTGTGTACAGACGGCAATAGAGCCAAACGTCTTTCAAAGTAAATTGACAAAGGAGAGACCTGCACCTTTAGTGTAGATAAACGCAGTCCTCCATCCAACCCCGTCTGCAGAAATAACAAAAGACGGGATAACTTGAAAGATGTCGGAACCTTCCGAGCTTCACACCAACCTATATAGGCACGCCAAATTCTGTAATAATGAGCTGCAGTAACTGGCTTCCTAGCACGTAACATGGTTGGTATAACAGATTCTGGAATGCCCTCTCTTCTTAAGAGGGCGGTCTCAACAGCCACCCCGTCAAACGCAGCCGCGCTAAATCGGGGTAAAGGAACGGACCCTATTGTAACAGGTCCGGACGTAGCGGGAGCGGCCAAGGATCGTCTGCGAGTAGCCCGCGGAGATCCGAGAACCAAGCTCTCCGAGGCCAATGAGGCGTCACAAGTATGACTGTGGCGGACTCTCGTTTGATCCGTTTTAGCAACAGAGGGAACAGCGGAAACGGTGGAAACAGATACACGAGGCTGAATGGCCACGCGATTGTGAGAGCATCCACCGCCACTGCCTTTGGATCTCGCGTTCTGGACACATACTGGGCCGTTTGATGTTTGTGGTGAGACGCCATCAGATCCACTTGTGGGTAACCCCACCTCTGGACCAACATGTGAAACACTTCTGGATTTAATGCCCATTCTCCTGGATGAAAATCCCGACGGCTGAGATAATCCGCCTCCCAGTTGTCCACTCCCGGAATGAACACTGCCGACAATATTACTTGGTGATGCTCGGCCCAATTGAGGATTCGAGCTACTTCCCGCATGGCCATGCGGCTTCTCGTTCCTCCTTGTTTGTTGATGTACGCGACCGCCGTCGCGTTGTCTGACTGCACCTGGACAGTCTGAGACCGGAGCATGTGCACTGCTTGTCGTAGCGCATTGTAAATTGCCCGGCGTTCCAGGACATTTATAGACAGCAATCTTTCGTGATCCGCCCAGAGACCCTGGAGCTGACAATTTTGTACCACAGCTCCCCAACCTCTGAGACTAGCGTCCGTCGTTAGAATTATCCAATTCCAGGCGCAGAACCGTTTCCCTGCGGTTAGATTGTGTACTTTGAGCCACCAGAGTAGAGATACTCTGGCCCGTGGAGACAACCTCACCCTCTGGTGAATCTGCAGATGCAAACCCGACCACTGTGCGAGCACATCCAGTTGAAAAAGACGTGAGTGAAATCTTCCGAACTGAAGCGCTTCGAAAGCCGCCACCATTTTGCCTAACAGTCGAATGCACAAATGTACAGAGACTGTGCGTGGCTTGAGCACTAATTGTACCAGATGACGAATAATCTGTACTTTCTGTTCTGGTAGGTAAATTCTTTGATCTACCGTATCGAGAATCATTCCTAGGAATTGAAGTAGTTGAGACGGAATCAGATGTGATTTGAAGTTGACAATCCAACCATGCTGAACTAGCACATTGTATGTCAGCAAGGCATGTTGTAGGAGCATCTGTTGAGACGGAGCTTTGATGAGCAGATCGTCCAAGTACGGAACTATTATCACTCCCAGGGATCTGAGATGAGCTATCATCAAAGACATCACTTTGGTGAATACCCGAGGCGCTGACGAGAGGCCAAACGGTAGAGCCTGAAACTGGTAATGGTTTTGCCGTATCGCAAAACGCAAGAACCTCTGATGAGGTGGCCAATTCGGAATGTGTAAGTACGCATCCTTGAGATCCAGCGCAATCATGAATTCCTGTGGCTCTAAACCTGCAATTACTGACCGCAGGGATTCCATCTTGAATCTGTAGTAAGTGACGTACTGATTGAGCCCCTTTAAGTTCAATATTGGCCTGACCGAGCCATCCGGCTTTGGTACTACAAACAGACTGGAATAATAACCCTGACCTTGTTGGTGTACAGGGACTGGAATCAAAACTGCTGTATCCAGCAGAGACTGAATGGCAATTTGCAGAACCGCCCTCTTGTCGTCCGACACAGGCAGTCCGGTCTCGAAAAACAACAGTGGCGGGAGACAGTCGAACTCTATCTTGTAACCTTTTAACACTAAATTGCGGATCCACCCATCTGTGGATGTCTGGAACCACGCCAAATGGAACGTCTGAAGGCATGCCCCCACAACTGGAGATCCGAGATGAGCTGGGAGCCCGTCATGCCACTGGCTTGTCGGTGACCTTAGCGTCCTGACGACTGGTGGTGGTTTGTTGAAAACCACGTCCTCGTCTACCAGGCGTGGCTGTTCCTCTACCACGGCCTCGAAAGGGCCGAGGTCTAAAGGATTTGAACGCCGGCCCAGAGTATTCCCGTCTAGGTACCATTGGAGGCAATGGTAGGAAAACAGACTTCCCTCCCGTGGCCTCAGAAATCCATTTGTCCAATTCAGGACCAAACAACTTCTCGCCACCGTAAGGTAACGCCTCGATACCTCTCTTAACCTCTGCCTCCGCTTGCCAAGAACGCAGCCAGAGTGCTCGTCGTGCCGTAACTAGCGACGATGAAAGTCGAGAACTGAGCTGACAGACGTCAGTAGAAGCTGTACATAGATAATCAGCAGCTTCACAGATTTGATCAGCGAGAAGTATAAGGTGATCGTCATGTAGGCCAGACTTGAGTTCTGTTATCCATACAATTAGCACCTTAGTAACCCAAATGCCAACCAACCCAGGTCTAAGCAACACTCCTGCTGCTATATACATGGACTTTAGCATAGCTTCTATTTTACGGTCTGAAGGGTCTTTAAGCGTAGTAGCAGTTGGTACTGGTATGGTTAATTTTTTTGTAAGTTTTGACACAGATGAATCCACCATTGGCGGATTCTCCCATGTAGAGGTCACAGACTCTGGAAACGGGTAACTAGACTTAAATCTGCGAGGTATAGAAAACCGTTTATCCGGATTCTTCCGTGTTTCTGCTAACATCTTATTAAGAGATTCCGAAACAGGAACACACACTGGAGATCTCTGTCGTTTAGTAAATACCACCTCATCATTTGTCAGAGGTTCTTCAGTCTCTGTAAACTTCAGGGACTGACGCACCGCCCTGATGAGATCATCAATGAATGGGCTGTCAAAATCATCACTATCTGACTGCTGGTCCAATTCGCCCTCCTCACCCTCATCTTGCGCAGTGAGGTCTGGCATAGAATCGTCAGAATGCAACATAGCAGAACCTGGTAAATCATAAGACAAATTAAATTTATCCCTTCTACCCAAAGTGGACTTGGACCTTTGCAAAGGCTGAGACCCCCCTGGTAGTTCTGGCGGTCCCACCCGAGACTCAGATCTTGCCGCTTCCCGCTCGTGCCGAGCGGCGGCCAATTCTGATTGCAATCCAGCCATTACATTTGCTAGCATTGCCCATGGAGGGTCCGGGGATGAAACCGGATTCGAAACCGGAGCGGAAATTGTATTTGTAGCTGAATTTACAAAACATACTGTACATGTGGTAGAACCATCCGGTAACACAGACATTGCAGTGAAACGGCTTTTTTGTTTTTGCTGGTGCCTTACTCATTATGCAGACAGACAATACAATAGACAAGGACAGACAACTTGCACGACTCAGTAAAATTGTTACTAAGGTGTGTCTATATATATATATATATATATATATATATATAGATAGATATACCAAAAGACGGCACTCACTGGTCTCACACAGAATTAATAGACAGCGTCCTCTTGTCAACGTTTCGAGTTTATTTCAACCCGTCATCAGGATACACATAACAAATAACAAATGACACAAACATACCTTATATACCCCTCCATGCTGCCAAACGAGTGCGCGCCAAAATAAGCTCCCAGCTGCATAATCAGTGTGATTAACACAGTCAGTGTGTTCACACTCCTCACGGAAGTCCACATGCGGGAAAAGATCGCGTCCGGTTGCCTTGGCAACCTATAACAACACACGGGCCATCAAGTATGACTCACACCAATAGCGGTGCAGGTCATGATGCATTTCAACGGGGGACCAATCAGTGGACACATCACCTCCCTCACACTAAACTCACTGGCCTCCGCAACTGTTCCCATAGTAACCAAACAGAAGCTGGTTATAAGCGCTAAGCAGTGCATACGGTGTCCGTAATCACCCGTTTGGCAACATAGATTAACAATACCACCAACATATCTATAAAAATCAACAAACACAATAATATATAATCATAATTACCAACACAGAATAAAGTGCACAGTGCATAAAGAACAGTCATAAAAGACCCTCAAGTACAATTTATAAAGGCATCCCATGACGTCACTGCAATCAAATATATCTACAGTTATCTTAATAATACCAGATCTCACATAAATCAAAGTATCAAGTTCAGATCATAGCATAGGGTCACTGACATTACCAATACATATTGTAGGTAAGATGATCATTAAGACCTCTGGGTTTCACAGTATCTAATACCTGTATCCATTTAGTTTCAATCTGTAAAAGCCTCTTATGCCGATCACCACCCCTCGGGCTCTCTGGTACATGATCAATAATAATATACTTAAGGCTTGCAAGCGAATGATTATTCTCAACAAAGTGTCTTGCCACCGGTTGTTCAGATGGCTTACCATTCAATGCCGCCCTAATTGACGACCTATGCAGGGTCATCCGCTCTCTAAAGGTACGTATGGTTTTACCTATATAGCAGGAACCACAGGGACACTTAATCATGTATATCACGAAACTCGTTGTACACGTGACTGCTGATTTGATCATATATTTTTTGCCACTATGTGGGTGGTAGAAATGTTTACTCGCGATCATAAAACGACATGTTGTACACCCAGAGCATTTATAACAACCCCCACTCTTAGTCTGTACTCGAGGGTCATAAAGCATCTGTTCAGTAATATCTGGGTGTACCACCCAGTCACGAATATTCTTACCCCTCTTAAGGCATGACATCACCTGCAAAGGTCTAATAAGGATTACTCCGAACAGCGAGTGTATGCGTGGCTAACTGGTGTCCCTGGTAATAATCAAAGATCACGTCCGCAGAGACGTTGGAGAGGGAGAGGCCAGAAGTCTAATGTGTCATCCAGTGAAGCGTATTCCTCATCAGGTGAGGATGTGACCGCAACACAAGGGGCAAGTGCTAATAAGCCCCCTTTAGTGACACGCTCCCGCGTTGGACGCGGGCGAGGAAAAGACCCACAAGGAGGGGCGGGCAATGCCGTCGGAACCTCCAAAAGGGGACAGAAGAAGAAATGAACCTGGTATTTAACTTGTCCTCTAGAGCGTTGACTGATATAGAAATCAAGGTATTGAATAAAGGCTTGGGATTTGTACCCACAGTCCCCTTTAATGATTTACATTGGAAAATTGACCAGTCCCATCTGCATCGGCAGCTCAAGCTTAGAGAATTTTTTGGAGACAGGAATGAAAATAGGGGTGATGCTCAGACAGTGAAGAGTTTTAGGAGAAAGTCCACTTTTGATCCAGCCTCAAGGAATATGTCTATCATGGCTTTTATGAAAGCATTGGACTGCCAAGTTGTTGAACAGTCGAGAAAACAATCACTATGTAGGTCCAATTTAACAGCTACAGAATATAAGGCATTGAAAGATCTGGGGAACTACAAGGACGTGGTATTCCGTGCTGCCGATAAAGGTGGAGGAATAGTAGTTCAAAATATAACCGATTACTGCGATGAGATTGATAGGCAGTTATCGGATATAAGTACTTACCAGAAATTGATGTGTGACCCCACTAGTGATTATAAATTGGCACTGGACACTTTATTAGATGAGGCAGTGAAGAATGCAGTCATTGATGAGGACACCTCCCTTTTTCTTAAAGTGGATTGTCCCAGAGTACCACTTTTGTATAGTCTGCCCAAGATCCATAAGAATCTGGATAGGCCACCTGGCCGCCCTATAATTTCTGCAAGGGAATCACTGTGCAGTAGGATCTCTGAATATTTGGATTATTATATTCAGCCAGTTGTACAATCTCAGTGTACTTACCTTAAGGACACTACATCTCTGCTGGTTAAACTTAAGGAACTTGGAAACATACCTGATAATACATGGTTGTGCACGCTTGATATTACCAGCTTATATACCAACATTCCGCATGATGATGGTATCCAATCAGTCAGGGAACTATTAAGTGGTGATGCTAAATATAATGGTCCTGATTTGGAGTTCTTGATTTCTCTTCTTGATTTTGTGTTACACAATAATTATTTTTACCATAATGGTGGATACTATTTACAACGCAAAGGCTGTGCGATGGGTTCTCATGTCGCACCAGCCTATGCGAATGCATATATGTTTAAAATAGAAAAAGAATGTTTCTTCAATAGAGATGTTAGGGACAGAATTCTGTTTTATTATAGGTATATTGACGATATTATACTATTCTGGAGAGGTGATCATGGTAGTTTTGTAGAATTGGTTGACACTCTTAACAATCGTGATTGTCCTATTAAGTATACCTATACCTGTAGCTTGGATAATATCTCGTATTTGGATGTAAATATTACAGTTGAGGAAGGGATACTTACCACCTCAATCTTTTCCAAACCTACAGATAGAAATACGCTGTTAGCCTTTAATAGCCACCACCCAGTTGCCATGAAAAAGAGCTTGCCCTTCTCACAATTATTGCGAGTAAAGAGGATTACTAGTGATGAGCAGATGTTATCACGTGATCTTGAGAGGATGACAGATAAATTTATTGAACGTGGCTACCCCAGTAATGTGCTCTCTGAGACTAGGAATAAAGTAGATCTGCTTACTAGAGAGTCTCTTTTGAATCAAACAGATAAAAAACAGAATTTGAACAAATTACATTGGGTGAGGAGGTTTAATACCTCACATTCTATTGTAGAGAGATCAGTTAGGACCCTGTGGCCTATAGTACAGGGTGACAGAGATGCTAAAGTGTTTAGACCTTTGCAGGTGATGTCATGCCTTAAGAGGGGTAAGAATATTCGTGACTGGGTGGTACACCCAGATATTACTGAACAGATGCTTTATGACCCTCGAGTACTATTCCTCCACCTTTATCGGCAGCACGGAATACCACGTCCTTGTAGTTCCCCAGATCTTTCAATGCCTTATATTCTGTAGCTGTTAAATTGGACCTACATAGTGATTGTTTTCTCGACTGTTCAACAACTTGGCAGTCCAATGCTTTCATAAAAGCCATGATAGACATATTCCTTGAGGCTGGATCAAAAGTGGACTTTCTCCTAAAACTCTTCACTGTCTGAGCATCACCCCTATTTTCATTCCTGTCTCCAAAAAATTCTCTAAGCTTGAGCTGCCGATGCAGATGGGACTGGTCAATTTTCCAATGTAAATCATTAAAGGGGACTGTGGGTACAAATCCCAAGCCTTTATTCAATACCTTGATTTCTATATCAGTCAACGCTCTAGAGGACAAGTTAAATACCAGGTTCATTTCTTCTTCTGTCCCCTTTTGGAGGTTCCGACGGCATTGCCCGCCCCTCCTTGTGGGTCTTTTCCTCGCCCGCGTCCAACGCGGGAGCGTGTCACTAAAGGGGGCTTATTAGCACTTGCCCCTTGTGTTGCGGTCACATCCTCACCTGATGAGGAATACGCTTCACTGGATGACACATTAGACTTCTGGCCTCTCCCTCTCCAACGTCTCTGCGGACGTGATCTTTGATTATTACCAGGGACACCAGTTAGCCACGCATACACTCGCTGTTCGGAGTAATCCTTATTAGACCTTTGCAGGTGATGTCATGCCTTAAGAGGGGTAAGAATATTCGTGACTGGGTGGTACACCCAGATATTACTGAACAGATGCTTTATGACCCTCGAGTACAGACTAAGAGTGGGGGTTGTTATAAATGCTCTGGGTGTACAACATGTCGTTTTATGATCGCGAGTAAACATTTCTACCACCCACATAGTGGCAAAAAATATATGATCAAATCAGCAGTCACGTGTACAACGAGTTTCGTGATATACATGATTAAGTGTCCCTGTGGTTCCTGCTATATAGGTAAAACCATACGTACCTTTAGAGAGCGGATGACCCTGCATAGGTCGTCAATTAGGGCGGCATTGAATGGTAAGCCATCTGAACAACCGGTGGCAAGACACTTTGTTGAGAATAATCATTCGCTTGCAAGCCTTAAGTATATTATTATTGATCATGTACCAGAGAGCCCGAGGGGTGGTGATCGGCATAAGAGGCTTTTACAGATTGAAACTAAATGGATACAGGTATTAGATACTGTGAAACCCAGAGGTCTTAATGATCATCTTACCTACAATATGTATTGGTAATGTCAGTGACCCTATGCTATGATCTGAACTTGATACTTTGATTTATGTGAGATCTGGTATTATTAAGATAACTGTAGATATATTTGATTGCAGTGACGTCATGGGATGCCTTTATAAATTGTACTTGAGGGTCTTTTATGACTGTTCTTTATGCACTGTGCACTTTATTCTGTGTTGGTAATTATGATTATATATTATTGTGTTTGTTGATTTTTATAGATATGTTGGTGGTATTGTTAATCTATGTTGCCAAACGGGTGATTACGGACACCGTATGCACTGCTTAGCGCTTATAACCAGCTTCTGTTTGGTTACTATGGGAACAGTTGCGGAGGCCAGTGAGTTTAGTGTGAGGGAGGTGATGTGTCCACTGATTGGTCCCCCGTTGAAATGCATCATGACCTGCACCGCTATTGGTGTGAGTCATACTTGATGGCCCGTGTGTTGTTATAGGTTGCCAAGGCAACCGGACGCGATCTTTTCCCGCATGTGGACTTCCGTGAGGAGTGTGAACACACTGACTGTGTTAATCACACTGATTATGCAGCTGGGAGCTTATTTTGGCGCGCACTCGTTTGGCAGCATGGAGGGGTATATAAGGTATGTTTGTGTCATTTGTTATTTGTTATGTGTATCCTGATGACGGGTTGAAATAAACTCGAAACGTTGACAAGAGGACGCTGTCTATTAATTCTGTGTGAGACCAGTGAGTGCCGTCTTTTGGTATATCTGCATGCTTTCTGCCGACGCAGCACCTTGGCAAGGTACATTTTGGGACAGAAGTGAGTGCCGACCATTTGGAAATTATATATATATATATATATATATATATATATATATATATATATATATATATACACACAGCAACTCCCATATGCATGGGAAGGATGGCACTCCACGGGCTTCTTAAATAGGATATATTTATTGATCCATAAGTCCAACGTTTCAAGGCTTAAACAGCCTTTTTGTCAAGGTGCTAAGAGATATATATATATATATATATATATATATATATATGGCCGAAGTGCAGTGCACGTGGCCAGACTGTATGAAACCTGATCCCAAATTCCCACTAACACTCCTGCGCCATCCGGTGGAGTAGTGTTGTAGGACAGGAACGTTCTGGAATCAGAAACAGAAAGAAACAGGAAGCATGGTTAAAAAAAAAATGGCCCCCATGCCATGCTTACAGTTAGAATCATAGTCTAGGTTATAAAGACATTGATAGCCTGTAACTAACCCCCTGTTTAAATAAGCTGAACAGCCTATTACTTATTAACCCATGCAGCCTTGCTATATGTTGCTGCTGCTATGGGCATTTACTCCCCCTCACCCCCCCTTGTGAGGATAGCTTCTCCCCCCTACTGCTCTCCCCGTGTACCTCCAGCGGACGGGAGCGGGTGCAGGGAGCCGGGGAGCGGAGGCAGGGAGCTGGGGAGCGCTGTGCATAGCGCCTGGGAGCTGCGATCCGGAAGAGCGGCCGGCGTCTGAGTGACGTGCGGCCGCTCCGAGCGGTGTCCCCGTATACAGCGGCGGTGTGGAGCGGCTGGATCGTGCGGCCTCGTAACAGCGGCGGGAGCGGGCGGCGTGTAATCAGCAGCGGAAGCGGGCGGCAGTAAAGGAGCACGTTCCCCACACAGTGGGGTGGCAGCGTGAGCTGACCGCCCTGTCCCCCCAGCATACCTTGTCTCCTGTAGTGAGGGGCTATGACGGTGTTTCTTCTGTAAGCTCCGTCCAGCATTTCCAGCAGGTCTGAGCTGCGTGTGGCTGTGAGGGTGCTCGTTGTGAGGACCGACACGCCAGGCGCTGCTTCCGTGCAGCAGGCACTATCCCGGACCCAAGTTTCTTGATAAACTGGGAAGGGATGTGCCGAAGTTGAAAAAAGTGAAAAGTAAAAATATCAAAGTAAGTGTGGAGACTCCACACAAGCGTGTCAATGCTGTGAGCACAGAAAAAACACTGGAGGTACTCTGGGAATATGGAGGGGAGGAGAGTTACTGAATTTAAATATTCAGTGCCTGTTCTGCTAAAGCCGTCCATATCTCCAAGAGTACTCCAGTGACCCTTAGTAGATGAAAAAGAAATCTAGCAATTTGTAGGCGGGAACAAAAACATGACAGCAGGGTCCTTCCTTCTGGAACACTGTAAGGTAGTGCACCAATTCTATGGACACACCAACATAAACTACAATACAGAAATCAGTATCTGCATGGTTATACTGAAAATCCCATGGCCAGAAAGAGCAACATATGCATTTTTGTTACTTAATCCTCAATATGAACCCCAGAAGCTGGAGAACAGTGTGCTTCATACTGTACCTTGTAAATTTTAGCCTTAACAAGGAAGAGCTCGATCAGAGTCGGTGTGCTGTCAATGGCCGCATTTATATATTCAAGAGCTACGGATGGCTGACCAATCTTGTCATAGTGTTGCGCCAAGTAGTACTGAACCCATAACAAAGTAGTTGGCGGCTCTTCTTTACCATCATCTATTAAAGCAAATAAAACACAGGAAATGAGCAGAGGGGCTTAGACTGTTTCCTGAACTAATGACTACCAAGGATGAAGCACAAAGACACCGATTCATTGTATTCTGCACATCCTGCTGGGCATCTATAGCAATGGGCATCTATCTGAACTATTCAATTGTTGCTCCGATCACTCGACTACTACCAGTTACAGCGCCTAATAGCTCTGGGTTTAGCCACGCAAACCAGTCTAAAGAGCTTGAATGAGAGTCCAAAGTCTGGGGGGTTTGGGCATACCACAAACTTTTTAACACATTTTTCTCGCACCGCCTTAGGCTGTGAGAAAAAATGTGACTGCTGTGGCTAATGGAGGTCTATCGGAGACAATTGAATAGCTCAGAGATGTACCCTTTCCTTTACATGAACAACGGTTGGCATGTGCCACAACTGCATCTGCCCCCAAGTGTAGTTAGGAAATTAAAAAGGTGTATGATGGTATAATTTCTATGGAAGGCCAGAAAGAATAGCTCTATATGAAAAAAAAAGTCTCGTCTTCACCCCACACAGCTAGCGAAATGGCACGGAGATGTAGTATGTATACTATTTATTCAGTAAAATATAGTGTCAGTGTGATGACATAACAGAAGGATCCAGCTTTTAGAGAAATTTACACTAGAATAGCACATACTGTCTCAGGTTAAGGTAGTTTTCATTGTAGCACCAACTGCACCTATTAAAACCTGTGCAGTTCCTTTGTCCTGCCTGGGGATGTTGCTCTCTGCTTTGTTGCATCCAGCACAGTCTGGTCTGCTTCTCAGCACTGAGACATAGACCAGACGTTGCTAGAAGCACCACAGCAGAGAGTGACACCCCAGGCAGGAAAGAGGAACTGCACAGGTTTTGAAAGGTGCAGGATGCTAGAATGAACACTATGGGCAGTACTCAATTATTTTCAACCCCTTCCACAACCGTTCTGTTTCTGCTGAT
The DNA here is from genome assembly GCF_028390025.1 of Pseudophryne corroboree. NCBI lineage: Eukaryota > Metazoa > Chordata > Amphibia > Anura > Myobatrachidae > Pseudophryne > Pseudophryne corroboree. Next base: position 936,773,533 of record NC_086444.1, on the reverse strand, counting down.
GGGCATGGCATAATCATTTCAGCTCGCTACCCCCGGGGAAGCGAGGCGCCCAACCCTTTACAAAGCTAAACCGGATTACTATGGGCGCGATAACGGGGATCACTTTAGAAAGGAGATTAGGCGTGATGTATCATTTGAATACCGCCCTATAAATACATAAATTAAAGCTGCTCCCCTGACCACAAATGAACAGGCTTGTCTGGGCAGACAGCTGGCTTGCACTGAGGCTATCTGTGCTGGCGGACTTCATAACTCTGTAGTAAAGCTCTATGGACATTGGAAGCTGCTCCATAAGGCTCTACCAAAGTGGTCTGAATGGTCAGCATTGTGAGTGACTTCCCTACAGCACCCAGGCAGCTTTGTCTGACATTCTGCTCCCCATTTTAAAGAAGTTTATGCAAGTCATACAAACCATTGATGTTAAATAGCCGGCAGCTTTGTAAAGATGTATCAAAGCCTACAACAAGGTCTTCAATAATCTCCACCTGGAAGAAAAGAAAACTATTTTATTTATTGATTATTATGCTACTGACAATCTTCTAGAAAAAATTAAATCTATAAATCAGTTGGATGTATGAGGTTGTACAGAGAAACACTTTGCACTTTTGGTTGTAAGTTTTGCATAGTTTTATTATTCTAAAGCTGCATACCCACTGGTGATAAAAGACATGCATTTTACAAAGTGGTTCATGCTAGTAACATTGTTGTGATTGAATCCATTGATTAATGAGCCCATCGTTCCCCCCTCTGTACACCTCAAATTCAAGTAAAAACTCTAGTTTTAACAACTGCATGTGTGTTTAATGGGAGTTCTCTCTTTATTGTAAACACACAAATATAACTGCCAAAGGGTGCATAGCCCTAGCAGCAGGCTGGTCTAGTCCTGACAAGTATCAACCCACGGTTTCATTATGACCAGTACCGACGTAACAAAAGCTGTTTAAGTGGATAAGAGGAGGAGAAAAAGAAATGTAATACTATGGTAAGGCAAAATCTGAATGTAGAATAATAAGAATCTCACTGAAGCTGGGCAAAGCCCTGCAGGATTACTGCTCATAAATCGCATTATCAGAAGAGAACGACTTAACTAAACTGGAAGCATGGGCAGCAAAATGGAGAATGAGATTCAACACAGACAAGAGTAAGGTAATGCACTTTGGGCACAAGACCAAAAATTACACCTACATACTAAATGGGGTAATATTAGGAGATTCTGTACTGGAAAAAGACTTAGGGGTTCACATAGATAACAAATTAAGCAGCAGTACCCAAAGTAGGAGTGCAGCAAAGAAGGCTAATAAGATATTAGCATGCATAAAACGGGGAATTAATGCAAGGGACGAGAGTATTATACTCCCATTATATTAATCACTAGTGAGGCCACATCTTGAATACTGTGTGCAATTTTGGGCACCATATTACAAAAAGGATATCCTGGAGATAGAAAAGGTTCAGAGGCAGGCGACCAAACTAATCAAGGGCATGGAGACACTGGAATACGAGGAAAGGCTTGCAAGGCTAGGCATGTTTACATTGGAAAAGAGGAGACTAAGAGGGAACATGATCAACATCTACAAATATATAAGGGGTCAATACACAGAGCTTGGGAGGGACCTGTTATCTATAAGATCAGCACAGAGAACACGTGGTCACTCGCTTAGGTTAGAGGAGAGGAGTTTCCACACATTGAGGCGAAAAGGTTTTTTCACAGTAAGGATAATACGTGTTTGGAATTCCCTGCCTGAGAGAGTAGTAACTGCGGACTCCGTCAACACCTGTAAGAATGGGTTAGATAAATTCCTATTGGATAAAGATATTCAGAGTTATGGTGCGTAGGCACGCATTATAGTTAATTTAACTAGTCCTAACAAAAATAACTAGACCTATAATAAGACTGCATAGGAGACCACAAATAGGTTGAACTCGATGGACAATTGTTTTTTTTCAACCTTAGTTACTATGTTAATATGTTACTATGTAATAATGGGATTTTGGTACTTACCAGTAAATACATTTCTACGATTCCACAGGGGGCACTGGAGGATCTTTATGGTGGGGTATAGATGGTGGACCAGTGGGAGCCTGGCACTTTAAATTGTTTAGAATAGTGACTGGCTCCTCCCCTCTATACACCAGTTTTAAAACTGAGCCCGAGAGGAGACGGCTCGACATACTCGAACAGAGTAGAAAGTGAATTACAGAAACCGGAAAACAAGGTTAACCCAACAACAACCACAACCGTAAATGTCACCAGTCAATTGAACCGGAGAGAATTCTCCAACAATCTCCTAACCGGGAGGAAAGAAAAAACAGAAAGAAAAAAAAAGAAAATGGCCAGAACTGGGAGGGTGTCCAGTGTCCTCTGTGGAATCGGAGAAATTGATTTACCGGTAAGTACCAAAATCCCGTTTTCTCCTTCATCCACTAGGGGACACTGGAGGATCTTTACGGTGGGGACGCCCCAGAGCTCCAAACACGGGCGGGAAAACGCTGAAAGTTCTGAAGCACCGTTCGGCCTAACTGAGAAGCCGAAGCTGCAAAGCTATCAAACTGCTCTAGCATCTGCCCAGGAAGAGCCAACGGATCTAGTGGTAGTGGGCCGAAACGGAACTCGGTGGTGGAAGAGAGGCTGCGAGATAAGCTTGCCCAATGGTAAATTCGACCCAACAAGCCAAAGTTTGTTTTGAGGCTGGACATCCAGGCTTAGCAGCATCATCGAGAACGAAAAGAGTATCAGTCTTGCGCAAATCAGCCGTTCGCTCTATGTAAACACGTAGGGACCGAACTACATCAAGGGATCTTGAAGGAGAATCGTCTTGATAGCACCGGGACTAAAATAGATTGATGTGAAATGTTGAAACAACCTTAGGTAGAAAAGACCTACGAGTGCGGAGTTCCGCTCTGTCCTCATGAAATATTAAATATGGAGGACGGCACGACAAAGCTCCTAATTCGGAGACTCGCCGCACCGAAGCCAGACGTAAAACTACCTTCCACGTACGAAATTTCAACTCCACAGATTCAAAAAAAGATGACTGTAAAAAGGTTAGAACCGCATCCAGATCCCAAGGTGCTATAGGAGGGATAAATGGAGGTTTAAGGCAGATAACCCCCTGAAAAAAGGTCTGTGCTTCCGGGAGTAACAGCAATTTTTTCTGTAAAATAATGGAAAGGACGGAGACTTGAACATTGAGAGAACCAATACTTAATAAAGCCGAGAAACCAGCCTGGAGGAAAAGGAGAAGCGTTGGCAATGCAAAGTAGTAGCAGAACACTGATGCTGCTTACACCAAGTGATATAGGCTTTCCATATGCGGTAATAGTGCTTTGAGGTGACCTCCTTTCTAGGACTCAGTATCGTAGGGATAACTAGTGATGGAATTCCTTTTTGCTTAAGGATTTCCCTTTCAACAGTCACACCGTCAAAGTAGCCGCTTTAAGTTTGGATTAACGATTTACCAGTTGCTAAAAAACTTGAAGATGCAAATCTCATTCGCTCAGATGCATATCCTGACGACTTAAGTAATCGGCCTCCCAGTTCTCCACTCCTGGTATGAACACTGCTGATATTGCCACTGCATACCATTCGGCCCATAACAGGATCTTGGTTCCTTCCATCACAGCTGCCCTGCTGCGGGTTCCACCCTGTCGATTTATGTATACCACTATAGGAGAGCATTGTAGAAAGCCCAAAGTTCCAGTATATTGATAGGAAGAGTCCGTTCTTGTGGAGTCCATATGCCCTGGAATTGGCAATCCAGAGTCACCGCTCCCCATCCGCGAAGACTAGCATCGGTTGTGAGGAGCACCCAATCTGTGACAACAAAGGTTCTCCCCTTGGACAGATTTGTCGTGTTCATCCACCAAAGCAGTGACAAACATGTTCTGGGTCGTAGCTGAACTATCGGACGCATAAAGAGATGCGAACCTGACCACTGAGAAAGGAGATCTAGTTGAAAAGGCCGGGAGTGGAATCTGCCATTGTGTACTGCCTTGAAGGCCGCTATCATCTTTGCTGGTAGTTGAATGCACAGATGAATAGATACTCTGTGATGCTGAAGGACCAGACAAACCATTTCCTGAATGGACTGAATTTTGTCCGGAGGAAGGAAAATCCTCTGCCGCACAGTGTCCATGATCATTCCTAGGACTTGAATCTGCTGTGTCGGTTATGAGACTTTTGGAAATTGATGATCCAAGCGAGTCGTACGAGAAAAGCTTGGGCTATTCTCAGGTCGTTTACCAATTTTTCTTCTGACAGGGCCTTTAGGAGTAGATCGTCCAAGTAGGGAACAACATTCACCCCTTGAGATCATAATTTTGTAAAGACTCGAGGCACTGAAGAAAGACCGAAAGGCAAGGCCTGGAATTGAAAATGTAAATCTTATACCGCAAACCTGAGAAAACTTTGATGCGGAGGACAAATTGGTATGTGGAGATAAGCGTCCTTGATGTCTATTGACACAAGAAAATCTCCTGCTTCCAGACCGGTTATCACCGAGCGCAGAGACTCCATCTTGAATTTGAATACTCTCAGAAAGGGATTGAGATCCTTCAAATTCAGGATGGGCCTTACCGAGCAGTCGGGTTTCAGTACTAGCAACAAACAGGAATAAAATCCCAGTTTCTGCTGGTGGAGAGGAACTGGAACAATGACTCCTATCTGTAGAAGTCTTTGTATTGCCTGGAGAAGGGAATCTTGACGTTCCTGTGAAACTGTAAACCTGTTGTAAAAAATCTCTGCGGAGGCTTGAACTGAAAATCTAGTCTGTAACCGTGGACAATATCTCTTACCCAGGCATCTGTGCAGGTTTCTAAACAAACTTGTTTGAAATTCAGTAAATAAGCTCCCAACCTGGGATCCCCCAGGAGGGAGAGTAGCCTGTCATGCTGTGGGTTTAGCGGCAGGCTTAGGGTCCTGTGGTAAGGCAGCTGTGGAAGCCGCACGACCTCGGCCTTTGTTACCTCTAAAAGAGGCGTTTCCTCCTCTGCCACGTCCTCTGAACTTTGATGGGACACAAAAGGACCGGAAGGACGAACCAGAATAAGTCTTCCTGGGAGTAGTAGCTGCATAGGGAAGATCGGTTGCCTTACCACCAGTGGCTTTGGAGATCAGGGCATCCAGGTCTTGACCAAACAGGAACTCGCCATTAAACAGTATTGCGTCTACCGCCTTCTTGGAATCCGCATCCGCCTGCCATTGCCGAAGCCAGAGCGCGCGGTGTGCAAAATAGATAATGTAGAAATCTTTGATCCAATGGTTCCAGTATCCATGGATGATTCACCTAAATAAACAGCAGATTCTCTGATATGTTCTGCCAGTGTAATCTATTGATCTGTAGACCCGCTCGTAACCCTGTCACCAATTGCTCTGCCCAGACCTCTATAGCCTTAATAACCCACAGACCCACCATGGTAGGTCGAAGAAGTATCCCTGCTGCTGTGTATATAGACAAAGTATTTTCCAACCTACGATCCGCCTAATCCTTTAACCAGGTAGCACTGGCAACCGGTAGGATAGTCTTTTTTGAAGTGGGATTTTCCCACTTTGTTCTACTATCCTCTGGAAAAGGATAGGTAAACAAAATGGTTATCTATTTCTGAAGAGACAGGAAAAGAAATAGCACTCCGCTGGGTTTATTTCTAAAAAACACAAAGCTGCGGCGGAGTCTGATCAGAATTCGAAATCTGTAAAACCTAGCACACTGCTCGTATGAGGCATCTAACGCTTCAGACTCAATTTCCGCATTGTCCTGAATTAATTCAGTGTCTGAGTCCAGTTCAAACTCTCCCTCCTCTAAAGGAGGTAAATCTTCAGTGTCTGAATAATCAGACTGTAATACCGGTGGAAATTGTCTTTTTTGAGACCGCCTGCGTAGAAAAGGAAGTGGGGGATTTAGAGGTCCCCTTAGTTTTTCTTAATCCCTCTACTGATTTGGCTGAACTTTGTGCCCAATCTGGTTCGGGTAGTGAAACCTGGGACCTGGATGCTTCTCTATCCTTACAAGAAGCATACAATTCAGCAGAAACATCAGACATGACCCCAGTCATCTGAGCTAACCAAGTAGGAGTGGGGTCCTGTATAGTGGCAGGACTTTCCATTGGGTTGGCTGACACACATGTATCACAGTACAGGGAACCCTCAGTTTGTTGTGTGAATTTTGCTGAGCACATTTTACAAGCATATAGCTTCTGTGAAGCCTTTGAAGAAGTGCTCCTTCTTGTAATCTTGTCAAAGTCAGCACACACACACACACACACACACACACACACACACACACACACACAGAAACGATCCTTAGAGAAGGGGGAGCATACAGGAGAGGGCCAGTCATAGCCGCCCTAAGACAACAGCCACAGAACACTGCAACTACAAAAAGTATCTCTGTAGGTATATAATTAAATTTACATCCCTTTTTAACTTCCCCTGTAACTCACGCTACCAGTGGTCCTTCCTGAGTGCAAGAAGATGGCCGCTGCCTCGTGGACAGTATGCTAGTCCCGCTGCTAGAATGACACTGTAAGCGGCATGCGTAATGGCGCTGCAACACCGGGAAGGAGAAGCCGCACGGAAGGTGTAGCTCCGCCGTCCAGCTTCAAAGTGCCAAATTCAAAGCTTTCCAGTGCAGGGGCAGGCGCTGTAGTACCACTGCGTCTAGCCGGATGCCGTACCAGCGCTGGGGAGAGTGCCCTCTAGGAAGTGCTTCTCCCGGAGAGTCTGCTAATCAGAGCTCCGGGCTATACTCACCCCCTGGCAAGCTGAAACAGCTGGGCACAGGCTGTGTGGACCTTACAGGATGCTATATGCCGCTCCTAAGGAATTACCTCCAGGACTGATGTCCTTGTAGCCTGGAGCTCCGGCTGCAGACTAAAGGAAGCTGTGCCAGAGTCCCACCGTCAACTCCCGCTGTGCAGACAGACAGGGGCAGTAGGCTGCCTGTCTATCCTCAGTTCTTAATGCAGAAAAATAGAAAAAATATCCAGAGAAACCCAGAGAGAGGACCGGCGCCCTCTGGCACGTTTTTCAAACTGGTCTGTAGGGGGAGGGGGGGGACAGAGGGGAGGAGCCAGACACTAGTTTAAACAATTTAAAGTGCCATGGTCCCACTGGTCCACCATCTATACCCCACCGTAAAGATCCTTAAGTGTCCCCTAGTGGATGAAGGAGAAAATAAGATTTTACTCACCGGTAAATCTATTTCTCGTAGTCCGTAGTGGATGCTGGGACTCCGTAAGGACCATGGGGATTAGCGGCTCCGCAGGAGACTGGGCACAACTAAAGAAAGCTTTAGGACTACCTGGTGTGCACTGGCTCCTCCCACTAAGACCCTCCTCCAGACCTCAGTTAGGATACTGTGCCCGGAAGAGCTGACACAAATAGGAAGGAATTTGAATCCCGGGTAAGACTCATACCAGCCACACCAATCACACCGTATAACTCGTGATACTATACCCAGTTAACAGTATGAAATATAACTGAGCCTCTCAACAGATGGCTCAACAATAACCCTTTAGTTAGGCAATAACTATAAACAAGTATTGCAGACAATCCGCACTTGGGATGGGCGCCCAGCATCCACTACGGACTACGAGAAATAGATTTACCGGTGAGTAAAATCTTATTTTCTCTGACGTCCTAAGTGGATGCTGGGACTCCGTAAGGACCATGGGGATTATACCAAAGCTCCCAAACGGGCGGGAGAGTGCGGATGACTCTGCAGCACTGAATGAGCCAACTCTAGGTCCTCCTCAGCCAGGGTATCAAACTTGTAGACTGTTGCAAAAATGTTTGAACCCGACCAAGTAACAGCTCGGCAAAGTTGTAAAGCAGAGACCCCTCGGGCAGCCGCCCAAGAAGAGCCCACTTTCCTCGTGGAATGGGCTTTTACAGATTTAGGGTGCGGCAGTACAGCCGCAGCATGTGCAAGTTGAATCGTGCTACAGATCCAGCGAGCAATAGTCTGCTTAGAAGCAGGAGCACCCAGCTTGTTGGGTGCATACAGGATAAATAGCGAGTCAGTTTTCCTGACTCCAGCCGTCCTGGAAACATACTTTTCAGGGCCCTGACTACGTCCAGTAACTTGGAATCCTCCAAGTCCCAAGTAGCCGCAGGCACCACAATAGGTTGGTTCACATGAAAAACTGATACCACCTTAGGAAGGAATTGGGAACGAGTCCTCAATTCCGCCTTATCCATATAAAATACAGATAAGGGCTTTTGTATGACAAAGCCGCCAATTCGGATACACGCCTGGCCGACGCCACGGCCCACAGCATGACCACTTTCCACGTGAGATATTATAGCTCCACGGATTTAAGTGGCTCAACCAAATGCGACTTCAGGAAATCCAACACCACGTTGAGATCCCACGGTGCCACTTGAGGCACAAACGGGGGCTGACTATGCAGCACTCCCTTAACAAAAGTCCGAACTTCAGGCAGTGAAGCCAGTTCTATTTTGGAAGAAAATCGATAGAGCCGAAATCTGGACCTTCATGGAACCCAATTTTAGGCCCATAGTCACCTCTGACTGTAGGAAGTGCAGAAATCGACCTAGCTGAAATTTCTCCTTTGGGGCCTTCCTGGCCTCACACCACGCAACATATTTCCACCATATGCGGTGATAATGGTTTGCGTTCACTTCTTTCCTAGCTTTAAATAGCGTAGGGATAACTTCCTCCGGAATGCCCTTTTCCTTCAGGATCCGGCGTTCAACCGCCATGCCGTCAAACGCAGCCGCGGTACGTCTTGGAACAGACAGGCCCCCTGCTGCAGCAGGTCCTGTCTGAGCGGCAGAGGCCATGGGTCCTCTGAGATCATTTCTTGGAGTTCTGGTTACCAAGCTCTTCTTGGCCAACCCGGAACAATGAGTATAGTTCTTACTCCTCTCCTTCTTATTATTCTCATTACCCTGGGTAAGAGAGGCAGAGAAGGGAACACATACACCGACTGGTACACCCACGGTGTTACCAGAGCGTCCACAGCTATCGCCTGAGGGTCCCTTGACCTGGCGCAATATCTTTGTAGCTTTTTGTTGAGGCGGGACGCCATCATGTCCACCTGTGGCCTTTCCCAACGGTGTACAATCATTTGGAAAACTTCTGGATAAAGTCCCCACTCTCCCGGGTGGAGGTCGTGTCTTCTGAGAAAGTCTGCTTCTCAGTTGTCCACTCCGGGAATGAACACTGCTGACAGTGCTAACACATGATTTTCCGCCCATCGGAGAATCCTTGTGGCTTCTGCCATCGCCATCCTGCTTCTTGTGCCGCCCTGTCGGTTTACATGAGCGACCACCGTGATGTTGTCTGACTGGATCAGCACCGACCGGTGTTGAAGCAGGGGTCTAGCCTGACTTAGGGCATTGTAAATGGCCCTTAGTTCCAGAATATTTATGTGTAGGGAAGTCTCCTGACTTTTCCATAGCCTTGGAAGTTTCTTCCCTGTGCGACTGCCCCCCAGCCTCGAAGGCTGGCATCCGTTGTCACCAGGACCTAGTCCTGTATGCCGAATCTGCGGCCCCCTAGAAGATGAGCACTCTGCAGCCACCACAACAGCGACACCCTGGCCCTTGGAGACAGGGTTATCCGCCGATGCATCTGAAGATGCGGCCCGGACCACTTGTCCAACAGATCCCACTGGAAAATCCTTGCATGGGACCTGGCGAATGGAATTTCTTCGTAAGAAGCTACCATCCTGCCCAGGGCTCGCGTGCATTGATGCACCGACACCTGTATACGTATTAGGAGGTCTCTGTCTAGAGACGACAACTCCTTGGACTTCTCCTCCGGGAGAAACCCTTTTTATCCTGTTCTGTGTCCAGAACCATACCCAGGAACAGTAGACGCGTCGTAGGAACCAGCTGCGACTTTGGAATATTCAGAATCCAGCCGTGCTGTTGCAGCACTTCCCGAGATAGTGCTACTCCGCCGAACAACTGCTCCCTGGACCTCGCCTTTATAAGGAGATCGTCCAAGTACGGGATAATTATTTCGGCCATTACCTTGGTAAAAACCTCGGTGCCGGGGACAGACCAACGGCAACGTCTGGAATTGGTAATGACAATCCTGTACCACAATTTTGAGGTACTCCTGGTGAAGAGGGTAAATAGGGACATGCAGGTAAGCATCCTTGATGTCCAGTGATACCATGAAATTCTCCAGGCTTGCAATAATCGCCCTGAGCGATTCCATTTTGAACTTGAACCTTCGTATATAAGTGTTCAAGGCTTTCAATTTTAGAATGGGTCTCACCGAACCGTCTGGTTTCGGTACCACAACATTTTGGAATAGTAACCCCGGCCTTGTTGAAGGAGGGGTACCTTGATTTCACCTGCTGGAAGTACAGCTTGTGAATTGCCGCCAGTACTACCTTTCTCCGAGGGCAGCAGGCAAGGCTGATGTGAGGTAACGGCGAGGGGGAGTCGCCTCGAACTCCAGCCTGTATCCCTGTGATACTATTTGCAGAACCTAGGGATCCACCTGTGGGCAAGCCCACTGGTCCCTGAAGTTCCCGAGACGCGCCCCTACCGCACCTGTCTCCACCTGTGGAGCCCCAACGTCATGCGGTGGACTCAGAGGAAGCGGGGGAAGATTTTTGATCCTGGGAACTGGCTGCTGGTGCAGCTTTTTCCTTCTTCCCTTGTCTCTGTGCAGAAAGGAAGCGCCTTTGACCCGCTTGCTTTTCTGAAGCCGAAAGGACTGTACCTGAAAATACAGTGCTTTCTTAGGCTGTGAGGAAACCTGAGGTAAAAATTTTTCTTCCCAGCTGTTGCTGTGGATACGAGGTCCCAGAGACCATCCCCAAACAATTCCTCACCCTTATAAGGCAGAATCTCCATGTGCCTTTTATAGGCAGCATCACCTGTCCACTGCCGGGTTTCTAATACCCTCCTGGCAGAATCATGGACATTGCATTAATTCTGGATGCCAGCCGGCAAATATCCCTCTGTGCATCCTTTATATCTAAGACAACGTCTTTAATATGCTCTATGTTAGCAAACTATTATCCCTGTCTCAGAGTATTAATATTATCTGACTGGGTATCAGACCACGCTGCAGCAGCACTATTTATGCTGAGGCAATTGCAGGTCTCAGTATATAACCTGAGTGTGTATATACAGACTTCAGGATAGCCTCTTGCTTTTTATCAGCAGGCTCCTTCAAGGTGGCCGTATCCTAAGACGGCAGTGCCCCCTTTTTTGACAAACGTGTGAGCGCCTTATCCACCCTAAGGGATATCTCCCAACGTGACCTATCCTCTGGCGGGAAAGGGTACGCCATCAGTAACTTTTTAGAAATTACCAGTTTCTTATCGGGGGAACCCACGCTACTTTACACACTTCATTCATTCATCTAATGGGGGAACAAAACGCTGGCTGCTTTTTCTCCCCAAAAATGAAACCCCTTTTATGTGGTACTTGGGTTCATGTCAGAAATGCGTAACACATTTTTCATTGCCGAGATCATGTAACGGATGTTCCTAGTGGATTGTGTACGTCTCAACCTCGTCGACGCTGGAGTCAGACTCCGTGTCGACATCTGTGTCTGCCATCTGAGGTAACGGGCGCTTTTTTGAGCCCCTGATGGCCTTTGAGACGCCTGGGCAGGCACGGGCTGAGAAGCCGGCTGTCCCACAGCTGTTTTACGTCATCCAGCCTTCTATGTAAGGAGTTGACATTGTCGGTTAATACCTTCCACCTATCCATCCACTCTGGTGTCGGCCCCACAGGGGGCGACATCCCATTTATCGGCCTCTGCTCCACCTCCACGTAACTTTCCTCATCCCACATGTCGACACAGCTGTACCGACACACCGCACACACACACACACACACACACACACAGGGAATGCTCTGACTGAGGACAGGACCCCACAAAGTCCTTTGGGGAGACAGAGAGAGAGTATGCCAGCACACACCAGAGCGCTATATAATGCAGGGATTAACACTATAACTGAGTGATTTTTCCCCCAATAGCTGCTTGTATAAACAATATTGCGCCTAAATTTAGTGCCCCCCCCTCTCTTTTTAACCCTTTGAGCCTGAAAACTACAGGGGAGAGCCTGGGGAGCTGTCTTCCAGCTGCACTGTGAAGAGAAAATGGCGCCAGTGTGCTGACGTAGATAGCTCCGCCCCTTTTTCGCGGACTTTTCCCCCGCTTTTTTATGGATTATGGCAGGGGTATTTATCACATATATAGCCTCTGGGGCTATATATTGTGATGATTTTGCCAGGCAAGGTGTTTATATTGCTTCTCAGGGCGCCCCCCCCCAGCGCCCTGCACCCATCAGTGACCGGAGTGTGAGGTGTGCATGAGGAGCAATGGCGCACAGCTGCAGTGCTGTGCGCTACCTTGGTGAAGACTGAAGTCTTCTGCCGCCGATTTTCCGGAACACTTCTTGCTTCTGGCTCTGTAAGGGGGCCGGCGGCGCGGCTCCGGGACCGAACATCAATGGCCGGTTCCATGCGGTCGATCCCTCTGGAGCTAATGGTGTCCAGTAGCCTAAGAAGCCCAAGCTACCACCAGTTAGGTAGGCTCGCTTCTTCTCCCCTTAGTCCCTCGCTGCAGTGAGTCTGTTGCCAGCAGATCTCACTGTAAAATAAAAAACCTAAAATATACTTTCTTTCTAGGAGCTCAGGAGAGCCCCTAGTGTGCATCCAGCTCAGCCGGGCACAAGAATCTAACTGAAGTCTGGAGGAGGGTCTTAGTGGGAGGAGCCAGTGCACACCAGGTAGTCCTAAAGCTTTCTTTAGTTGTGCCCAGTCTCCTGCGGAGCCGCTAATCCCCATGGTCCTTACTGAGTCCCAGCATCCACTTAGGACGTCAGAGAAAATATATTCATTGTTTGCCCTTGATATAAAAAGAGGACATTTATAACAAAAATGAAACCCCTACTGGTTTCTTGTAAAAAAATAAAAAAGGACTCCAGTTACTCCTCACATTGTTGATATAAATGACATATTAGTTACCTTTTCTTTGTCATGGTACAATGAACGCAAAGTGTTGAAAACAGGAGGGCATCCTTTGCTAAAGTTCATTCTCAGATACTTATCCAGACACACTCTCAGTTTCTCACCTGGGGGATTAGCGAGAAGAAAGAAAATTAAGTACCGAGGGTGACTCTGAAGGTTAACAGCGATGAAAGGCCTTAGCTGCCCTTAGCATGAAAAGTAACGCTGTTTTACATACCTGTTAAGAAATTTAAAGGCAGCCTCCTCGGCACCAAGCCCCTGGGATATTTAGTCCAACTGTCCTCATAAATCTTCAATCTCTCCTCCATGTTAGCTACATATAAAGACACACAATGATGCATTTATCACATGGATGAGACGGATAGAGATAGATTTTATATATATATATATATATATATATATATATATATATATATATATATATATATATATATATATAGTTTATAGTTGTTACAAGATCATAGAGTTGAAAAAGTGATCAGTACTTTGATATGTCAATAATATAGGGCTCGACTCTTGACTGGCGCCATAAATGAATACGCCAGATCACCTTAATCACTGCCTGGAGAGAATAGCAACTAAATGCAAAAGTAGGAGCAAACGCATCCATGAAAGTCAAAAGAAGCCGCAGTTCATATTATTCAATGGAATCGGTAGGTTATCCTCCCCTCTCATAATATAGGTATATCCTCTCTAAACTCTATGCTGACTTCTCTGCAACCGCTAATAGGTCTGGCTACACATGCTCCTTAAGCATACCACTGCAGGTCAGTAACCCAAGCACAAAATAAAGTATACAGCCCACTTGGAGATTATATTATATTATATATAATAAGAATTTACTTACCGATAATTCTATTTCTCGTAGTCCGTAGTGGATGCTGGGGACTCCGTAAGGACCATGGGGAATAGCGGCTCCGCAGGAGACTGGGCACAAAAGTAAAGCTTTAGAACTACCTGGTGTGCACTGGCTCCTCCCCCTATGACCCTCCTCCAAGCCTCAGTTAGGATACTGTGCCCGGACGAGCGTACACAATAAGGAAGGATTTTGAATCCCGGGTAAGACTCATACCAGCCACACCAATCACACCGTACAACTCGTGATCTAAACCCAGTTAACAGCATGATAACAGAGGAGCCTCTAGAAAAGATGGCTCACTACAGCAATAACCCGATTTTTTGGTAACAATAACTATGTACCAGTATTGCAGACAATCCGCACTTGGGATGGGCGCCCAGCATCCACTACGGACTACGAGAAATAGAATTATCGGTAAGTAAATTCTTATTTTCTCTAACGTCCTAAGTGGATGCTGGGGACTCCGTAAGGACCATGGGGATTATACCAAAGCTCCCAAACGGGCAGGAGAGTGCGGATGACTCTGCAGCACCAAATGAGAGAACTCCAGGTCCTCCTCAGCCAGGGTATCAATTTTGTAGAATTTTACAAACGTATTTGCTCCTGACCAAGTAGCTGCTCGGCAAAGTTGTAAAGCCGAGACCCCTCGGGCAGCCGCCCAAGATGAGCCCATCTTCCTTGTGGAGTGGGCATTTACAGATTTTTGGCTGTGGCAGGCCTGCCACAGAATGTGCAAGCTGAATTGTACTACAAATCCAACGAGCAATAGTCTGCTTAGAAGCAGGAGCACCCAGCTTGTTGGGTGCATACAGGATAAACAGCGAGTCAGATTTTCTGACTGCAGCCGTCCTGGAAAAATATATTTTCAGGGCCCTGACAAGGTCTAGCAACTTGGAGTCCTCCAAGTCCCTAGTAGCCGCAGGCACCACAATAGGTTGGTTTAAGTGAAACGCTGAAACCACCTTAGGGAGAAATTGAGGACGAGTCCTCAATTCTGCCCTGTCCGTATGAAAAATTAGGTAAGGGCTTTTATAGGATAAAGCCGACAATTCTGAGACACGCCTGGCTGAAGCCAGGGCTAACAGCATTACCACTTTCCATGTGAGATATTTTAAGTCCACAGTGGTGAGTGGTTCAAACCAATGTGATTTTAGGAACCCCAAAACTACATTGAGATCCCAAGGTGCCACTGGAGGCACAAAAGGAGGCTGTATATGCAGTACCCCCTTGACAAACGTCTGAACTTCAGGGACTGAAGCTAGTTCTTTCTGGAAGAAAATCGACAGGGCCGAAATTTGAACCTTAATGGACCCTAATTTTAGGCCCATAGACAGTCCTGTTTGCAGGAAATGCAGGAAACGACCCAGTTGAAATTCCTCTGTAGGGGCCTTCCTGGCCTCACACCACGCAACATATTTACGCCAAATACGGTGATAATGTTGCACAGTTACATCCTTCCTGGCTTTGATCAGGGTAGGGATGACTTCATCCGGAATGCCTTTTTCCTTCAGGATCCGGCGTTCAACCGCCATGCCGTCAAACGCAGCCGCGGTAAGTCTTGGATCAGACAGGGTCCCTGCTGGAGCAGGTCCTTTCTTAGAGGTAGAGGCCACGGGTCCTCCGTGAGCATCTCTTGAAGTTCCGGGTACCAAGTCCTTCTTGGCCAATCCGGAGCCACGAGTATAGATCTTACTCCTCTCCTTCTTATGATTCTCAGTACCTTGGGTATGAGAGGCAGAGGAGGGAACACATACACTGACTGGTACACCCACGGTGTTACCAGAGCGTCCACAGCTATTGCCTGAGGGTCCCTTGACCTGGCGCAATATCTGTCTAGTTTTTTGTTGAGGCGGGACGCCATCATGTCCACCTTTGGTTTTTCCCAACGGTTCACAATCATGTGGAAGACTTCTGGGTGAAGTCCCCACTCCCCCGGGTGGAGGTCGTGTCTGCTGAGGAAGTCTGCTTCCCAGTTGTCCACTCCCGGAATGAACACTGCTGACAGTGCTATCACATGATTTTCCGCCCAGCGAAGAATCCTTGCAACTTCCGTCATTGCCCTCCTGCTTCTTGTGCCGCCCTGTCTGTTTACGTGGGCGACTGCCGTGATGTTGTCCGACTGGATTAACACCGGCTGACCCTGAAGCAGAGGCCTTGCTTGACTTAGGGCATTGTAAATGGCCCTTAGTTCCAGGATATTTATGTGAAATGACGTTTCCATGCTTGACCACAAGCCCTGGAAATTTCTTCCCTGTGTGACTGCTCCCCAGCCTCTCAGGCTGGCATCCGTGGTCACCAGGACCCAGTCCTGAATGCCGAATCTGCGGCCCTCTAGAAGATGAGCACTCTGCAACCACCACAGGAGAGACACCCTTGTCCTTGGAGACAGGGTTATCCGCTGATGCATCTGAAGATGCGATCCGGACCATTTGTCCAGCAGATCCCACTGAAAAGTTCTTGCGTGGAATCTGCCGAATGGAATCGCTTCGTAAGAAGCCACCATTTTTCCCAGGACCCTTGTGCATTGGATGCACTGACACTTGGCCTGGTTTTAGGAGGTTCCTGACTAGCTCGGATAACTCCCTGGCTTTCTCCTCCGGGAAAAACACCTTTTTCTGGACTGTGTCCAGAATCATCCCTAGGAACAGCAGACGTGTCGTCGGAATCGGCTGCGATTTTGGAATATTTAGAATCCACCCGTGCTGTCGTAGTACTACTTGAGATAGTGCTACTCCGACCTCTAACTGTTCCCTGGACCTTGCCCTTATCAGGAGATCGTCCAAGTAAGGGATAATTAAGACGCCTTTTCTTCGAAGAAGAATCATTTCGGCCATTACCTTGGTAAAGACCCGGGGTGCCGTGGACAATCCAAACGGCAGCGTCTGAAACTGATAATGACAGTTCTGTACCACGAACCTGAGGTACCCTTGGTGAGAAGGGCAAATTGGGACATGGAGGTAAGCATCCTTGATGTCCAGAGACACCATATAGTCCCCTTCTTCCAGGTTCGCTATCACTGCTCTGAGTGACTCCATCTTGAATTTGAACCTTTGTATGTAAGTGTTCAAGGATTTCAGATTTAAAATAGGTCTCACCGAGCCGTCCGGCTTCGGTACCACAAACAGCGTGGAATAATACCCCTTTCCCTGTTGTAGGAGGGGTACCTTGATTATCACCTGCTGGGAATACAGCTTGTGAATGGCTTCCAATACCGCCTCCCTGTCGGAGGGAGACGTTGGTAAAGCAGACTTCAGGAACCGGCGAGGGGGAGACGTCTCGAATTCCAATTTGTACCCCTGAGATACTACCTGCAGGATCCAGGGGTCCACTTGCGAGTGAGCCCACTGCGCGCTGAAATTCTTGAGACGGGCCCCCACAGTGCCCGAGTCCGCTTGTAAGGCCCCAGCGTCATGCTGAGGACTTGGCAGAAGCGGGGGAGGGCTTCTGTTCCTGGGAAGAGGCTGCCTGCTGCAGTCTTTTTCCCCTTCCTCTGCCCCGGGGCAGATATGAGTGGCCTTTTGCCCGCTTGCCCTTATGGGGACGAAAGGACTGAGCCTGAAAAGACGGTGTCTTTTTCTGCTGAGAGGTGACCTGGGGTAAAAAGGTGGATTTCCCAGCCGTTGCCGTGGCCACCAGGTCCGATAGACCGACCCCAAATAACTCCTCCCCTTTATACGGCAATACTTCCATATGCCGTTTGGAATCCGCATCACCTGACCACTGTCGCGTCCATAACCCTCTTCTGGCAGAAATGGACAGCGCACTTACTCTTGATGCCAGAGTGCAAATATCCCTCTGTGCATCTCGCATATATAGAAATGCATCCTTTAAATGCTCTATAGTCAATAATATACTGTCCCTGTCCAGGGTATCAATATTTTCAGTCAGGGAATCCGACCAAGCCACCCCAGCACTGCACATCCAGGCTGAGGCGATTGCTGGTCGCAGTATAATACCAGTATGTGTGTATATACTTTTAAGGATATTTTCCAGCTTCCTATCAGCTGGTTCCTTGAGGGCGGCCGTATCAGGAGACTGTAACGCCACTTGTTTTGATAAGCGTGTGAGCGCCTTATCTACCCTAGGGGGTGTTTCCCAACGCGCCCTAACCTCTGGCGGGAAAGGGTATAATGCCAATAATTTTTTAGAAATTAGCAGTTTTTTATCGGGGGAAACCCACGCTTCATCACACACCTCATTTAATTCATCTGATTCAGGAAAAACTACGGGTAGTTTTTTCACACCCCACATAATACCCTTTTTTGTGGTACTTGTAGTATCAGAAATGTTCAAAACCTCCTTCATTGCCGTGATCATGTAACGTGTGGCCCTACTGGAAAATACGTTTGTTTCCTCACCGTCGACACTGGAGTCAGTGTCCGTGTCTGGGTCTGTGTCGACCATCTGAGGTAACGGGCGCTTTAGAGCCCCCGACGGTGTTTGAGACGCCTGTACAGGTAATAACTGATTTGCCGGCTGTCTCATGTCGTCAACAGTCTTTTGTAAAGTGCTGACGCTATCACGTAATTCCTTCCATAAGACCATCCAGTCAGGTGTCGACTCCCTAGGGGGTGACATCACTATTACAGGCAATTGCTCCGCCTCCATACCATTTTCCTCCTCATACATGTCGACACAACGTACCGACACACAGCACACACACAGGGAATGCTCTGATAGAGGACAGGACACCACTAGCCCTTTGGGGAGACAGAGGGAGAGTTTGCCAGCACACACCAGAGCGCTATATATATATATATATATATACAGGGATAACCTTATATAAGTGTTTTTCCCTTATATAGCTGCTGTATTGATTTATCTGCCAAATTAGTGCCCCCCCTCTCTTGTTTTACCCTGTTTCTGTAGTGCAGGACTGCAGGGGAGAGTCAGGGAGCTTCCCTCCAACGGAGCTGTGAGGGAAAATGGCGCCAGTGTGCTGAGGAGATAGGCTCCGCCCCCTTCTCGGCGGCCTTTCTCCCGCTTTTTTAAGGAAAAACTGGCAGGGGTTAAATGCATCCATATAGCCCAGGAGCTATATGTGATGTATTTTTTGCCATCTAAGGTATTTTTATTGCGTCTCAGGGCGCCCCCCCCCAGCGCCCTGCACCCTCAGTGACCGGAGTGTGAAGTGTGCTGAGAGCAATGGCGCACAGCTGCGGTGCTGTGCGCTACCTTATTGAAGACAGGACGTCTTCTGCCGCCGATTTTCCGGACCTCTTCTGCTCTTCTGGCTCTGTAAGGGGGACGGCGGCGCGGCTCTGGGACCCATCCATGGCTGGGCCTGTGATCGTCCCTCTGGAGCTAATGTCCAGTAGCCTAAGAAGCCCAATCCACTCTGCACGCAGGTGAGTTCGCTTCTTCTCCCCTTAGTCCCTCGATGCAGTGAGCCTGTTGCCAGCAGGACTCACTGAAAATAAAAAAACCTAATTTAAACTTTTACTCTAAGCAGCTCAGGAGAGCCACCTAGATTGCACCCTTCTCGTTCGGGCACAAAAATCTAACGGAGGCTTGGAGGAGGGTCATAGGGGGAGGAGCCAGTGCACACCAGCTAGTCCTAAAGCTTTTACTTTTGTGCCCAGTCTCCTGCGGAGCCGCTATTCCCCATGGTCCTTTCGGAGTTCCCAGCATCCACTAGGACGTCAGAGAAATATATATATATATATATATATATACATACACAATACAGAAACTGCGGCACTCAGGGTCTTATATTCAAAAGTTTGTATTGGCACCCAATTACATCGCGCACCCGCGCCCCACCTGGTGTAATTGAGTGCCAATACAAACCTTTCAATACAAGACCCTGAGTGCCGCAGTTTCTGTATCGTCTATCAAGCATCCATTCTGAGGGCACCGGGGCACGGAGTTTGCTGAGGGAGTGCCGGGCTTTACGACTTATATATATATATATAATTAAAATAAATACAAATAATAACAAAAATTGAAAGTACAGAGATAAACAATGCACCCTGCGCTTCTGTCCACTAGCTGTAGAACATTTGCCTTAAAAATCCATCAGTGAGAATGAATTGTAAATCCATTCAGACCTCTACACTGACTGAGGTCACAGCATCACTGCTCTACTGCTAGCTGTATGGTTAAACCTAAAAGAGCCAGACACTCAGTCTCCGTGTCCTATTCACAGGGACCTTACAATTTGTTTTAGACGCATTAAATGAGTTGATGTAAATCCTGTCTTACATGCGCACTTTTCGGGTTGTCTGATGCTTGATGACCAACATTACCATACTGCACTCATCTCATCATTGTGAACGGTGCAGCGGGGACTGAGGTGTGCAAGCATTACAGCCCTTAAGAGACCCTGCCTTAAGGGATTATGGTGAAAATAAATTCAAGGACACTCATTGAAACAATTACTGTACAAGAATATATCTAAAAACACGTCTTAATATTTTAGACAAATACAAAGTACAAATGTATGGCTGTAAGAAGGTCAGCATGATGGAAATAATAAAAACAGTATCTGCTGAACACTTACCTGGTTTGAGAGCCTTTTCTAATCCCTTGTAATAAGCCCAGTTCTCTGGACTTCTGTCCTGCAAGCCCCTGTACACTTCTGCTGCCTCCTCAAGACGGCCCAGACGCAGCAATAATTCACCTGGGGGAGGGAGAAAATACTTAAAGTACTGTTTAATGGGATTAGATACAAACATTACATGACAGCGACATTCAAGTGTGAACAATACAGTTTGTTGGGGTGAAATCTGAACAGTGGTTGGTTTTTCCCAGTTCAAAAATTTGGTTAAAAAAATAAGAATTTACTTACCGATAATTCTATTTCTCGGAGTCCGTAGTGGATGCTGGGGTTCCTGAAAGGACCATGGGGAATAGCGGCTCCGCAGGAGACAGGGCACAAAAGTAAAGCTTTTACAGGTCAGGTGGTGTGTACTGGCTCCTCCCCCTATGACCCTCCTCCAGACTCCAGTTAGGTACTGTGCCCGGACGAGCGTACACAATAAGGGAGGATTTTGAATCCCGGGTAAGACTCATACCAGCCACACCAATCACACCGTACAACTTGTGATCTAAACCCAGTTAACAGTATGATAACAGAGGAGCCTCTGAAAGATGGCTTCCTAAACAATAACCCGAATTAGTTAACAATAACTATGTACAAGTATTGCAGATAATCCGCACTTGGGATGGGCGCCCAGCATCCACTACGGACTCCGAGAAATAGAATTATCGGTAAGTAAATTCTTATTTTCTCTATCGTCCTAAGTGGATGCTGGGGTTCCTGAAAAGACCATGGGGATTATACCAAAGCTCCCAAACGGGCGGGAGAGTGCGGATGACTCTGCAGCACCGAATGAGAGAACTCCAGGTCCTCCTTTGCCAGGGTATCAAATTTGTAAAAATTTACAAACGTGTTCTCCCCTGACCACGTAGCTGCTCGGCATTACAAGTTGTAATGCCGAGACCCCTCGGGCAGCCGCCCAAGATGAGCCCACCTTCCTTGCGGAATGGGCCTTAACAGATTTAGGCTGTGGCAGGCCTGCCACAGAATGTACAAGTTGAATTTTGTTACAAAACCAACGAGCAATCGACTGCTTAGAAGCAGGTGCACCCAACTTGTTGGGTGCATACAGTATAAACAGCGAGTCAGATTTTCTGACTCCAGCCGTCCTTTAAATGTATATTTTTAAGGCTCTGACAACGTCCAACAACTTGGAGTCCTTCAAGTCGTCTGTAGCCGCAGGCACTACAATAGGCTGGTTCAGGTGAAACGCTGATACCACCTTAGGGAGAAAATGCGGACGCGTCCGCAGCTCTGCCCTATGTCGAATGGAAAATTAAATAAGGGCTTTTATAAGACAAAGCCGCCAGTTCAGATACTCTCCCGGCCGAAGCCAGGGCCAGTAACATAGTCACTTTCCATGTGAGATATTTCAACTCCACATTCTTTAGTGGTTCAAACCAATTGGATTTGAGGAAATCTAAAACTACATTTAGATCCCACGGTGCCACCTTAGGCACCACAGGAGGCTGTATATGCAGTACTCCTTTGATAAAAATCTGGACCTCAGGGACTGAGGCCAATTCTTTGTGGAAGAATATTGATAGGGCCGAAATTTGAACCTTAATAGATCCCAATTTGAGACCCATAGACAATCCTGATTGCAGGAAATGTAGGAAAACGACCCAGTTGAAATTCCTCCATCGGAGCACTCCGCTGCTCGCACCACGCAACATATTTTCGCCAAATACGGCGATAATGCTTCGCGGTGACTTCCTTCCTTGCCTTTATCAAGGTAGGAATGACTTCTTCTGGAATGCCTTTTCCTTTTAGGATCTGGCATTCAACGCCATGCCGTCAAACGCAGCCGCGGTAAGTCTTGAAAAAGACAAGGACCCTGCTGAAGCAGGTCCCTTCTCAGAAGTAGAGGCCACGGATCGTCCGTGACCATCTCTTGAAGTTCCGGGTACCAAGTCCTTCTTGGCCAATCCGGAGCCACTAGTCTTACTCCTCTTTGCCGTATAATCCTCAATACCTTTGGTATGAGAGGCAGAGGAGGAAACACATATACCGACTGGTACACCCAAGGTGTTACCAGCGCGTCCACAGCTATTGCCTGCGGATCTCTTGACCTGGCGCAATACCTGTCCAGTGTTTTGTTGAGGCGAGACGCCATCATGTCCACCATTGGTTTTACCCAACGGTTTAATAGCATGTGGAAAACTTCTGGATGAAGTCCCCACTCTCCCGGGTGAAGGTCGTGTCTGCTGAGGAAGTCTGCTTCCCAGTTGTCCACGCCCGGGATGAATACTGCTGACAGTGCTATCACGTGATTCTCCGCCCAGCGAAGGATCCTGGCAGCTTCTGCCATTGCCCTCCTGCTTCTTGTGCCGCCCTGTCTGTTTACATGGGCGACTGCCGTGATGTTGTCCGACTGGATCAACACCGGTCTTCCTTGAAGCAGAGGTTCCGCCTGGCTTAGAGCATTGTAGATTGCTCTTAGTTCCAGAATGCTTATGTGAAGAGACTTTTTCAGGCTCGACCACACTCCCTGGAAATTTCTTCCCTGTGTGACTGCTCCCCAGCCTCTCAGGCTGGCATCCGTGGTCACCAGGATCCAATCCTGTATGCCGAATCTGCGGCCCTCCAATAGATGAGCCTCCTGCAACCACCACAGAAGGGATACCCTTGTCCTCGGCGACAGGGTTATCCGCAGGTGCATCTGAAGATGCGACCCTGACCATTTGTCCAACAGATCCCTTTGCATGGAATCTGCCGAAAGGGATTGCTTCGTAAGAAGCTACCATTTTTTCCCAGGACTCTTGTGCATTGATGTACAGACACCTTTCCTGGTTTTAGGAGGTTCCTGACCAGGTCAGATAACTCCTTGGCTTTTTCTTCGGGAAGAAAAACCTTTTTCTGAACTGTGTCCAGAATCATCCCCAGGAACAGCAGACGAGTTGTCGGCATTAATTGGGATTTTGGAATATTCAGAATCCATCCGTGCTGCTTTAGCACCTCTTGAGATAGTGCTAAACCCATCTCTAGCTGTTCTCTGGACCTTGCCCTTATTAGGAGATCGTCCAAGTATGGGATAATTAATACGCCTTTTCTTCGAAGAAGAAATATTATCTCGGCCATTACCTTTGTAAAGACCCGAGGTGCCGTGGACAAACCAAACGGCAGCGTCTGAAACTGATAGTGACAGTTTTGTACAACGAACCTGAGGTACCCCTGGTGTGAGGGGTAATTGGAACGTGGAGATACGCATCCTTGATGTCCAAGGATACCATAAAGTCCCCTTCTTCCAGGTTCGCTATCACTGCTCTGAGTGACTCCATCTTGAACTTGAACTTCTTTATGTATAGGTTCAAGGACTTCAGATTTAGAATAGGCCTTACCGAGCCATCCGGCTTCGGTACCACAAATAGAGTGGAATAATACCCCTTCCCTTGTTGTAGAAGAGGTACCTTGACTATCACCTGCTGAGAATACAGCTTGTGAATGGCTTCCAAAACCGTCTCCCTTTCTGAGGGGGACGTTGGTAAAGCAGACTTCAGGAAACGGCGAGGTGGCTCTGTCTCTAATTTCAACCTGTACCCCTGAGATATTATCTGCAGGATCCAGGGATTTACCTGCGAGTGAGCCCACTGCGCGCTGTAATTTTTGAGACGACCGCCTACCGCCCCCGAGTCCGCTTGCGAAGCCCCAGCGTCATGCTGAGGCTTTTGTAGAAGCCGGGGAGGGCTTCTGTTCCTGGGAAGGAGCTGCCTGTTGCTGTCTCTTCCCTCGTCCTCTGCCTCGTGGCAGATATGAATAGCCCTTTGCTCTCTTATTTTTAAAGGAACGAAAGGGCTGCGGTTGAAAGGTCGGTGCCTTTTTCTGTTGGGGAGTGACTTGAGGTAGAAAGGTGGATTTCCCGGCCGTAGCCGTGGCCACCAAATCCGATAGACCGACCTCAAATAACTCCTCTACGCATCGCCTGTCCACTGTCGTGTCCATAAAGCTCTTCTGGCCGAAATGGACATAGCACTTACCCGTGATGCCAGTGTGCAGATATCTCTCTGTGCATCACGCATATAAAGAAATGCATCCTTTATTTGTTCTAACGACAGTAAAATATTGTCCCTGTCCAGGGTATCAATATTTTTGATCAGGGACTCTGACCAAACTACCCCAGCACTGCACATCCAGGCAGTCGCAATAGCTGGTCGTAGTATAACACCTGCATGTGTGTATATACCTTTTTGGATATTTTCCATCCTCCTATCTGATGGATCTTTAAGTGCGTCCGTCTCAGGAGAGGGTAACGCCACTTGTTTTGATAAGCGTGTTAGCGCTTTGTCCACCCTAGGAGGTGTTTCCCAGCGCTCCCTAACCTCTGGCGGGAAAGGGTATAAAGCCAATAACTTCTTTGAAATTAGCAGTTTTTTATCGGGGCACCCCACGCTTCATCACACACGTCATTTAATTCTTCTGATTCGGTAAAAACTACTGGTAGTTTTTTCACACCCCACATAATACCCTGTTTAGTGGTACCTGTAGTATCAGCTAAATGTAACATCTCCTTTATTGCCAAAATCATATAACGTGTGGCCCTACTGGAAAATACGGTTGATTCGTCACCTTCACCACCGGAATCAGTGCCTGTGTCTGGGTCTGTGTCGACCGACTGAGGCAAGGGACGTTTTACAGCCCCTGACGGTGTTTGAGGCGCCTGGACAGACACTAATTGAGTGTCCGGCCGCCTCATGTCGGCAAACGACTGCTTAAGCGAGTTGACGCTATCCCGTAATTCCACAAATAAAGGCATCCATTCTGGTGTCGACCCCCTAGGAGGTGACATCCTCATATTTGGCAATTGCTCCGCCTCCACACCAATAACGTCCTCATACATGTCGACACACACGTACCGACACACAGCAGACACACAGGGAATGCTCTATACGAAGACAGGACCCACTAGCCCTTTGGGGAGACAGAGGGAGAGTCTGCCAGCACACACCAAAAAGCGCTATATATGACAGGGATAGCCTTATGATTAAGTGCTCCCTTATAGCTGCTTTTATATTAATATATTGCCATTTATTCTGCCCCCCCTCTCTGTTATACCCTGTTTCTGTAGTGCAGTGCAGGGGAGAGACCTGGGAGCCTTCCTGACCAGCGGAGCTGTGACAGAAAATGGCGCCGTGTGCTGAGGAGATAGGCCCCGCCCCTTTTTCGGCGGGCTCGTCTCCCGCTATTTAGTACATTTAGGCAGGGGTAAATATCTCCATATAGCCTCTGGGGCTATATGTGAGGTATTTTTAGCCTTTTTAAAGGTTTTCATTTGCCTCCCAGGGCGCCCCCCCCCAGCGCCCTGCACCCTCAGTGACTGCCGTGTGAAGTGTGCTGAGAGGAAAATGGCGCACAGCTGCAGTGCTGTGCGCTACCTTAAGAAGACTGCAGGAGTCTTCAGCCGCCGATTCTGGACCTCTTCTTGCTTCAGCATCTGTGAGGGGGCCGGCGGCGTGGCTCCGGTGACCATCCAGGCTGTACCTGTGATCGTCCCTCTGGAGCTTCATGTCCAGTAGCCAAGAAGCCAATCCATCCTGCACGCAGGTGAGTTCACTTCTTCTCCCCTCTGTCCCTCGTTGCAGTGATCCTGTTGCCAGCAGGAATCACTGTAAAATAAAAAACCTAAGCTAAACTCTCTAAGCAGCTCTTTATGAGAGCCACCTAGAATTGCACCCTTCTCGGCCGGGCACAAAAATCTAACTGGAGTCTGGAGGAGGGTCATAGGGGGAGGAGCCAGTACACACCACCTGACCTGTAAAAGCTTTACTTTTGTGCCCTGTCTCCTGCGGAGCCGCTATTCCCCATGGTCCTTTCAGGAACCCCAGCATCCACTTAGGACGATAGAGAAAAAACAATACCAAAAAAACTTTTCATTGACATTTTCTTGTCTCCCAAAGAGAATGCCTGGGTGAGGTAACACAATGATGAAGAACATAGAAGCCGGTGAGCAGCAGACAGGCGCTAACCTTTTCAGATCTACATTAATAATCACATATAACCAAGGCCAGTGGAGTAAGTGTATGAAGCAGTGATATGAGTGGAAAAGAGAGCCAGTGGAGAAGTTGCCCATGGCAACCAATCAGCATTGAAGTAACATTAATAATATGCATACTGTAAAACAATACAGAGCAGCTGATTGGTTGCCATGGGCAACGTCTCCACTGGCTCACTGCTTCATACATTTACCTCAGTGTTTCCAAAACTCAGGCACCCTAACAGCCCACGTTTTAAAGGATATCCATGCTTATGTACAGGTTAATTAGTACAACAGTCAGTTTGATGCACCCATGTAATGGATATCCATAAATCCTGGACTGTTAAATTGCCTTGAGGACCTGGTTTGAGAGACCCTTCACTAGGCAATAAACATGACATTTTAGGCTTTGTGGTTGTCTTGTTAACAAAAATAGGATTTGGTACTTACCAGATAAATAATTTTCTTTGAATCCACAGGGGGCACTGGAGTACTCTTGGGATATGGACGGGGCGTTAGCAGGGACAGACACATTTAAATATTTAAATTAATAACCCTCCACCCCCTCCATACTCTCAAGGTACCTCAGTGTTTTTTACCGAGCCGAACAGGAGCGATAGAGGAAGAACTATGGAGAATTACATATAACATAACAGACTAGAAAGTTGACACGACAAAAGATAATCACCTGACCAACTCGGTGAGAATGTGCTACCGTAAGATCTACTGAACTTACCACAAGCTAGATAAAACTGCTCTGGGTGGGCGTCCAGTGCCCCCTGTGGATTCAAAGAAAAGGATTTATCTGGTAAGTCCCAAAATCCTATTTTCTTTTTCATCCACTAGGGGTCACTGGAGTACTCTTGGGACATACCAAAGTTTCCCCCTTGGGCGGGAGAGCGGTTTGGCACCTGTAACACTTGACGGCCAAAGCTAGATGCTGATGCCGCAAACATATTAAACTTGTAAAAGCGCACAAACGTGTGCACTGATGACCACGTCAAGGTTGCGTCGTAGACGCTCCACAATCTGCTGCCCATGACGTTCCCACAGATCGTGTGGAATGTGCTGAAACGGATGCAGATGGTTGTAGACTAGCATGAAAGTAAGCCTGATGAATGGTCAGCTTAATCAATCTAGCCAAGGTCTGCTTGGAAGCAGGCCAGCCTATTTTGACTGCAGCATAGAGAACAAACAATGTATCTGTTTTATGTACTGTTGATGTTCGGGGCTACATAAACGTTAACTGTGCGTACCACATTCAAAGTAGCTGGAGTTCCTGAACCTTCTGAAAAACAGGAACTACGATTGGTTGATTGATGTGAAAAGAAGATACTACCTTTTGTAGAAAAGCGTGATTCGTCCGAAGTTGCGCTCTGTGATCATGAAATACCAGATACGGTGGCTTGCATGACAAGGCACCCAATTCTGCAACATGCCTTGCCAAAGCCAAGGCTAGGAGAAATACTGTTTTCCAAGTTAGAAACTTAACATCCACGTGTTGCAAGGGTTCAAAAATTGAAGACTGCAAAAACATGCAAACTAGATTCAAGTCCCATGGAGCTGTAGGGTGAATGAATGGAGGCTGAACTCTAAGGACACCTTGCAGGAAAGTGTGAACTGTTGGCAAAAGAGCCAAACGCCTTTGAAAGAAAATTGACAAGCAGAGTACTGCACTTTTAGTGTAGCTAAACGTCCTCCATCTAACCCCGTCCGTAAAAAAAGAAAAAAGAAAAAGACGGGTTAATTTGAAAGATGTCGGAAACTTCAGAGCTTCACACAAACCTATGTAAGCTTGACAAATTCTGTGATAAGGAGCTGCTGTAACTGGCTTGGTATAACAGACTCTGGAATGCCCTCTCGTCTCAAGAGAGTGGTTTCAACAGCCACCCTGTCAAACGTAGCTGCACTAAATCGGGGTAAAGGAACAGACCCTGCTGTAGCAGGTCTGGACGTAGCGAAAGCAAAGAAACCAGGGATCGTCTGCAAGTAGACCGCGGCAATCAGAGAACCACACTCGCCGAGGCCAATGAGGCGCCACTAGTATGACGGTCATGGACTCTCTTTCGATCCGCTTTAGCAACCGAGGAAGCAGCGGAAATAGATATCCGTGGCTGTATGGCCAAGCTATTGTGAGAGCATCCACTGTCTTGTTCTGGACACATACTAGGGAGTTTGAGGACTTTGGCGAGATGCCATTAGATCCACCTGTGGCTAACCCCACAGTTGGACCAACATCTGGAACAACTCTGGATGTAAAGTCAATTCTCCTGGATGAAAATCTGGTCGGCTGAGATTATGCTTCCCAGTTGTCCACTCCAGGAATGAACACTGCCAACAATATCACTTGGTGATGCTCGGCCCAATTCAGGATTTAAGCAACTTCTCGTAGTGCCATGTGACTGAGTCCCTCCTTGTTTGTTGATGTACGCGACTACCGTCGTGTTGTTCGACTGAACGAACAGTCTGAGACTGGAGTATTTGAACTGCCTGACGCAGTAGATTGCCCTGAGCTCCAGGACATTTATTGACAGCAATATTTCTCTGTCTGACCATAGACCCCGAAGCGGACAATGTAGGACCACTGCTCCCCAACCTCTGAGACTTGCGTCTGTCGTCAGAAATATCCAATTCCAGACTTTTTTCCTGCGGTGAGATTGTGTACGTGGAGCCACCAGAGCATAGACACTCTGGTCCTTTGAGACAGTCACACCATGTGATGACTTTGTAAATGAGAGCCTGACCACTGTGCGAGAAGATCCAGTTGAAAGGGACGTGAGTGAAATCTTCCAAACTGGAGTGCTTTGAAAGACGCCACCATCTAGCCTAACAGTCAAATGCACAGAGATTGTTCGTGGTTTGAGCACTAACTGTACCAGATGACGAATACTTTGTGCGTCCTGTTCTGGTAGGTAAATTTGTTGATCCACCGTATCTAGAATCATTCCTACAAATTGAATTCTTTGACATGGGACAAGGCTTGATTTTTTTAAGTTGACAATCGAACTGTGCAGAACTAGTACATAGTACGGTAGTAAGGCATTTTGAAGGAGTATTTATGGAGACAGAGCCTTAATGAGAAGGTTGTCTAAATACGGAACTATTATCACTCCCAGGGATCTGAGATGAGCCATCATCACAGACATAACCTTTGTGAATACCCGAAAAACTGATGAGAGGCCAAACGGTAGCGCCCGAAATGGATAATGGTTTTGTTGTACTGCAAAACTTAAGTACACCTGATGCAGAGACCAAACTGGAATGTGTAAGTACACATCCCTGAGATCTAGCGAAATCATGAATTCCTGTGGTTCTAAACCTGCAATCACGGACCGCAGGGATTCCATCTTGAATCAGTAGTAAGTAACATACGGATTGAGTCCCATCAGGTTCAATATTGGTCTGACCAAGCCGTCCGGCCTAAGTACTACAAAAAGATTGAAATAACCTTGACCCTGTTGGTGATTGGTACCTTTGAACACCAAATGGCAAATCCACCCATCTGTGGATGTCTGAAACCACGCCAAATTAAAAGGTTTGAAGGCATGCCCCCACAACTGAAGATCCGAAATGGGCTGGAAGGCTGTCACGCCACTGGCTTGTCAGTGGCCTCTGTGTCCTGACGGCTAGAGGTTTGTTGAAAACCACGTCCTCTACCACGCCTACTCTGCATGGTTGTTCCTTTCGTACGGCCTCGAAAGGACTGAGTCTAAAATATTTGAACGCTGGCCCAGCGTATTTCCTTTTAGGTTCTGGTGCGGGCAATGACAGGAAAAAAACTTTTCCCAAGTAGCCTGAGAAATCCATTTGTCCAATTCAGGACCAAATAACATTGCCAACGTAAGGCAACGCTTCTATTCTCATTTTGACTCTGCCTCTGCCTACCAAGAAAGCAGCCAAAGCGCCCGTCGGGCTGCAACTAGCGAAGCTGAAAGCCGAGAACCAACCTGGCTGATGACCATAGAAGCCATACCTAAATACTCAGCAGATTCACAGATGTGATCAACAAGAAGCATAAGCTGGTCTAGGGAAAGATCCTGTTGTAGGTCCAACTTGAACTGTGTTGCCCATGCAATGACAGCCTTGTTAACCTAAACTCCAACTAAAGCAGGTCCAAGCAACACCTCTACTACTGTATATATGGACTTTAGCATAGCTTCTAGCTTACGCTCTGACGGGTCTTTAAGAGTCGTTGCAGCAGGGACTGGAATGGTTAACTTTTTTGAAAGTTTTTACACTGAGGAATCCACTGCTAGTTGTCAGACTCTGGAAACGGATAGTTAGACAAACCACCTAGGATAGAAAACTGTTTATCTGGATTTTTCCATGCATACATTAACTGCTTATGAAGAGAATCTGAATAAGGAAAACACACACAGGTGCTCTGTGTTTTTTTTAGCAAATAAAACTTCATAATTTGAAAGAGCTTCCTTAGTCTATGTAAAATTTAGAACCTGGCGGACCGCCCTGATGAGATTATCAATGGCCGGGCTATCAGTAACTTCACTATCTAACTCATGGCCCAATTCACCTTCTTCCTGAGACATAGGGGTATATGCAATTGCAGTCAAATTCCCGAAAATGTCGAAAAACGGGGCATTTTTGCCACAAATTTTTTTTCGACAATGCAATACAGTACTTTTCGCCCAAAAAAACGGCCATTCCAAATTCGACTTTTTGAAATTCGACATTTGTCAAATTCGACATTTCTGCAATGGTACAAATGCGTCATTTCGACAAAAGTATCTTCAATTGAAGATTGCAAATTCGACAACAGTGCTTTTAGACAGTAAATTCGTCATTTTCAATCCGCCACACTTTGCTGGCGGAATCTAATAAAAAAATTTAAAAACATGTTTTTTTTTTGTGGTTTTTTTATTGGTAATAGCATATCTATTTATATTAGAAGGGATTAGGTACTTGGTTTGTCTATTTAGGAGCCACAAGTATTATTTATATATTTAAAAAAAAAAATCTTTTTTTTTTTAATGGAATGGTGTGAAAATCAGAAGAAAAAAAAATGCGTGGGGTCCCCCCTCCTAAGCATAACCAGCCTCAGGCTCTTTGAGCCGGTCCTGGTTGCCAAAATACGGGGGGGGGGAAATGACAGGGGATCCCCGTATTTTAACAACCAGCACCGGGCTCTGTGCCTGGTCCTGGTGCAAAAAATACGGGGGACAAAAAAGAGTAGGGGGCCCCCGTATTTTTTGTACCAGCACCGGGCTCCACTAGCTGGACAGATAATGCCACAGTCGGGGGTCACTTTTATACAGTGCCCTGCGGCCGTGGCATTAAATACCCAACTAGTCACCCCTGGCCGGGGTAACCTGGAGAAGTGGGGACCCCTTCAATCAAGGCCCCCCCCCCCAGCCACCCAAGGGCCAGGGGTGAAGCCCGAGGCTGTCCCCCCATCCAAGGGCTGCGGATGGGGGGGATGATAGCCATGTGTAAAAAAGTAAGAATATTGTTTTTTTTTTTTTTTTGCAGAAGAACTACAAGTCCCAGCAAGCCTCCCCGCAAGCCGGTACTTGGAGAACCACAAGTACCAGCATGCGGGGGGGGAAAGGGGCCCGCTGGTAACTGTAGTTCTACTGCAAAAAAAATACCCAAATAAAAACAGGACAAAGACACCGTGAAAGTATAATAAGATTTTACTCACCGGTAAATCTATTTCTCGTAGTCCGTAGTGGATGCTGGGGACTCCGTAAGGACCATGGGGAATAGACGGGCTCCGCAGGAGACTGGGCACTCTATAAGAAAGATTTGGTACTATCTGGTGTGCACTGGCTCCTCCCTCTATGCCCCTCCTCCAGACCTCAGTTAGGATACTGTGCCCGGAAGAGTTGACACAATAAGGAAGGATTTTGAATCCCGGGTAAGACTCATACCAGCCACACCGTATAACTCGTGATACTATACCCAGTTAACAGTATGAAATTTAACTGAGCCTCTCAACAGATGGCTCAACAATAACCCTTTAGTTAGGCAATAACTATATACAAGTATTGCAGACAATCTGCACTTGGGACGGGCGCCCAGCATCCACTACGGACTACGAGAAATAGATTTACCGGTGAGTAAAATCTTATTTTCTCTGACGTCCTAGTGGATGCTGGGGACTCCTTAAGGACCATGGGGATTATACCAAAGCTCCCAAACGGGCGGGAGAGTGCGGATGACTCTGCAGCACCGAATGAGAGAACTCAAGGTCCTCCTCAGCCAGGGTATCAAATTTGTAGAATTTAGCAAACGTGTTTGCCCCTGACCAAGTTGCAGCTCGGCAAAGTTGTAAAGCCGAGACCCCTCGGGCAGCCGCCCAAGATGAGCCCACTTTCCTCGTGGAATGGGCTTTCACTGATTTAGGATGCGGCAATCCAGCCGCAGAATGCGCCAGCTGAATTGTGCTACAAATCCAGCGAGCAATAGTCTGCTTAGAAGCAGGAGCACCTATCTTGTTGGGTGCATACAGGACAAAAAGCGAGTCAGTCTTCCTGGCTCCAGCCGTCCTGGAAACAAAGTTTCAAGGCCCTGACTACATCCAGTAACTTGGAATCCTCCAAGTCCCTAGTAGCCGCAGGCACCACAATAGGTTGGTTCAAGTGAAAAGCAGATACCACCTTAGGGAGAAACTGGGGACGAGTCCTCAATTCTGCCCTATCCATATGAAAAATCAGATAAGGGCTTATACAAGACAAAGCCGCCAATTCTGACACACGCCTGGCCGAAGCCAAGGCCAATAACATGACCACTTTCCACGTGAGATATTTCAGATCCACAGTTTTAAGTGGTTCAAACCAATGTAATTTTAGGAAACTCAACACCACATTGAGATCCCAAGGTGCCACGGGAGGCACAAAAGGGGGCTGAATATGAAGCACTCCCTTTACAAAAGTCTGAACTTCAGGCAGTGAAGCCAGTTCTTTCTGGAAGAAAATCGACAGGGAAGAAATCTGGACCTTAATGGAACCCAATTTTAGGCCCATAGTCACTCCCGACTGTAGGAAGTGTAGAAAGCGACCCAGCTGAAATTCCTCTGTTGGGGCCTTCCTGGCCTCACACCACGCAACATATTTTCGCCAAATACGGTGATAATGGTTCGCGGTTACTTCTTTCCAGGCTTTTATCAGCGTAGGAATGACTTCCTCCGGAATGCCCTTTTCCTTTAGGATCCGGAATTCAACCGCCATGCCGTCAAACGCAGCCGCGGTAAGTCTTGGAACAGACAGGGTCCCTGCTGCAGCAGATCCTGTCTGAGCGGTAGAGTCCATGGGTCCTCTGATATCATTTCTTGAAGTTCCGGGTACCAAGCCCTTCTTGGCCAATCCGGAACCACGAGTATCGTTCTTACTCCTCGCCTTCTTATTATTCTCAGTACCTTTGGTATGAGAGGCAGAGGAGGGAACACATAAACCGACAGGTACACCCACGGTGTCACTAGAGCGTCCACAGCTATCGCCTGAGGGTCCCTTGACCTGGCGCAATATCTCTTTAGCTTTTTGTTGAGGCGGGACGCCATCATGTCCACCTGTGGCTTTTCCCAACGGTTTACCAACAGTAGGAAGACTTCTGGATGAAGTCCCCACTCTCCCGGGTGTAGGTCGTGTCTGCTGAGGAAGTCTGCTTCCCAGTTATCCACTCCCGGAATGAACACTGCTGACAGTGCTAGTACGTGATTTTCCGCCCATCGGAGAATCCTTGTGGCTTCTGCCATTGCCATCCTGCTTCTTGTGCCGCCCTGTCGGTTCACATGGGCGACTGCCGTGATGTTGTCTGACTGGATCAGTACCGGCTGGTTTTGAAGCAGGGGTCTTGCCTGACTTAGGGCATTGTAAATGGCCCTTAGTTCCAGAATATTTATGTGTAGGGAAGTCTCCTGACTTTACCATAGTCATAGGAAGTTTCTTCCCTGTGTGACTGCTCCCCAGCCTCGAAGGCTGGCATCCGTGGTCACCAGGACCCAGTCCTGTATGCCGAATCTGCGGCCCTCTAGAAGATGAGCACTCTGCAGCCACCACAGTAGAGACACCCTGGTCCTTGGAGACAGGGTTATCAGTTGATGCATCTGAAGATGCGATCCCGACCACTTGTCCAAGAGGTCCCACTGGAAGGTCCTCGCATGGAACCTGCCGAATGGAATTGCTTCGTATGAAGCCACCATTTTTCCCAGGACTCGTGTGCAGCGATGCACCGATACCCGTTTTGGTTTTAGGAGGTCTCTGACTAGAGATGACAACTCCTTGGCTTTCTCCTGCGGGAGAAACACTTTTTTCAGTTCTGTATCCAAAATCATCCCCAGGAACAGTAAGCGAGTGGAAGGAACCAGCTGTGACTTTGGAATGTTCAGAATCCAGCCATGCTGTTGTAGCACTTCCCGAGATAGTGCTACTCCGACCAGTAACTGCTCCCTGGACCTCGCCTTTATAAGGAGATCGTCCAAGTACGGGATAATTAAAACTCCCTTTTTTCGAAGGAGTATCATCATTTCTGCCATTACATTGGTAAACACCCTCGGTGCCGTGGACAGTCCAAACGGTAGTGTCTGGAATTGGTAATGGCAATCCTGTACCACAAATCTGAGGTACTCCTGGTGAGGAAGGTAAATAGGGACATGCAGGTAAGCATCCTTGATGTCCAGGGATACCATGTAATCCCCCTCGTCCAGGCTTGCAATAACCGCCCTGAGCGATTCCATCTTGAACTTGAATTTTGTTATGTAAGTGTTCAAGGATTTCAAATTTAAAATGGGTCTCACCGAACCGTCTGGTTTCGGTACCACAAACAGTGTGGAATAGTAGCCCCGGCCTTGTTGAAGTAGGGGTACCTTGACTATCACCTGCTGGGAATACAGCTTGTGAATGGCCTCTAGCACAGCCTCCCTGCCCGATGGAGTCGTCGGTAAGGCTGATTTGAGGAAACGGCGGGGGGGGGGGGGGGGGGGGGGGAGGCGCCTCGAATTCCAGCTTGTACCCCTGAGATACTACTTGAAGGATCCAGGGATCCACCCGTGAGCGAGCCCACTGATCGCTGAAATTCTTGAGGCGGCCCCCCACCGTACCTGGCTCCGCCTGTGGAGCCCCACCGTCATGCGGCGGATTTGGAAGAAGCGGGGGAGGACTTTTGGTCCTGGGAACCTGCTGTGTGTTGCAGCTTTTTCCCCCTTCCTCTGCCTCTAGACAGAAAGGACCCACCTTTTCCCCGCCTGTTTTTCTGGGGTCGAAAGGACTGTACTTGGTAATACGGTGCTTTCTTAGGCTGTGAGGGGACATGGGGCAAAAATGCAGACTTCCCAGCTGTAGCTGTGGAAACAAGGTCTGAGAGACCGTCCCCGAATAACTCCTCACCCTTATAAGGCAAAACTTCCATGTGCCTTTTAGAATCTGCATCTCCTGTCCACTGCCGAGTCCATAAGCCTCTCCTAGCAGAAATGGACAAAGCACTAATTCTAGATGCCAGCCGGCAGATCTCCCTCTGTGCATCTCTCATGTATAAGACAGAGTCTTTTATATGCTCTATGGTTAGCAATATAGTGTGTCTGTCTAGGGTGTCAATATTTTCCGACAGGGAATCTGACCAAGCAGCAGCAGCACTGCACATCCAGGCTGAAGCAATAGCTGGTCTCAGTATAACACCAGTGTGTGTGTATATAGATTTTAGGATAGCCTCCTGCTTTCTATCAGCAGGTTCCTTTAGGGCGGCCGTATCCGGAGACGGTAGTGCCACCTTTTTAGACAAACGTGTGAGCGCTTTATCCACCCTAGGGGGAGTTTCCCAACGTGACCTATCCTCTGGCGAGAAAGGGAACGCCATTAGTAATTTTTTTGAAAGCACCAATTTTTTTATCGGGGAAAGCCCACGCTTCTTCACACACCTCATTCAATTCCTCAGATGGGGGAAAAACTATAGGTAGTTTTTTCTCCCCAAACATAATACTCTTTTTTGAGGTACCTGGGTTTATATCAGTAAGGTGTAATACCTCTTTCATTGCCTCAATCATGCCACAAATGGCCCTAGTGGACATTAAATTTGACTCATCGTCGTCGACACTTGCATCAGTATCCGTGTCGACATCTGTGTCTGCCATCTGAGGTAGTGGTCGTTTCAGGGCCCCTGACGGCCTTTGAATCGTCTGGGCAGGCACGAGCTGAGAAGCCGGCTGTCCCGCATTTGGCATGTCGTCAAATTTTTTATGTAAGGAGTCGACACTTGCACGTAATTCCTTCCATAAATCCATCCACTCAGGTGTCTGCCCCGCAGGGGGTGACATCACATTTATAGGCATCTGCTCCGCCTCCACATAAGTCTCCTCATCAAACATGTCGACACAGCCGTACCGACACACCGCACACACACACAGGGAATGCTCTTAAAGGAGACAGGACCCCACAAAAGCCCTTTGGGGAGACAGAGAGAGAGTATGCCAGCACACACCAGAGCGCTATAATAATACAGGGACTAACTGAATTATGACCCTTTATAGCTGCTTATTGTATTAAACTGCGCCCAAATTTAGTGCCCCCCTCTCTTTTTTACCCTTTCTGTAGTGTAGACTGCAGGGGAGAGTCAGGGAGCTTCCTTCCAGCGGAACTGTGAGGGAATAATGGCGCCAGTGTGCTGAGGGAGAAGGCTCCGCCCCTCTTTCGGCGGCCTTTTCTCCCGCTTTTTTCTGTATTCTGGCAGGGGTAATTACCACATATATAGCCTCTGGGGCTATATATTGTGGTTATTTTGCCAGCCAAGGTGATATTATTGCTGCTCAGGGCGCCCCCCCCCAGCGCCCTGCACCCTCAGTGACCGGAGTGTGAAGTGTGTATGAGGAGCAATGGCGCACAGCTGCAGTGCTGTGCGCTACCTTGGTGAAGACTGAAGTCTTCTGCCGCCGATTTTCCGGACCATCTTCATGCTTCTGGCTCTGTAAGGGGGACGGCGGCGCGGCTCCGGGAACGAACACCAAGGACGAGTCCTGCGGTCGATCCCTCTGGAGCTAATGGTGTCCAGTAGCCTAAGAAGCCCAAGCTAGCTGCAAGCAGGTAGGTTCGCTTCTTCTCCCCTTAGTCCCTCGATGCAGTGAGCCTGTTGCCAGCAGGTCTCACTGTAAAATAAAAAACCTAATTTAAACTTTCTTTCTAGCAGCTCAGGAGAGCTCCTAGTGTGCAACCAGCTCGGGCCGGGCACAGAAATCTAACTGAGGTCTGGAGGAGGGGCATAGAGGGAGGAGCCAGTGCACACCAGATAGTACCAAATCTTTCTTATAGAGTGCCCAGTCTCCTGCGGAGCCCGTCTATTCCCCATGGTCCTTACGGAGTCCCCAGCATCCACTAGGACGTCAGAGAAAACTTTATTACATACATGCCGACACACATACTTACCTATGTTGACACGCCAACTCTGGCCTCGTCTCCAATGTCGATGTCCGGGGTACCTGAAAATAAAATTATACTCACCTGATCCAGTGTCCAGTTCTTTTATTATAATCCACGTACTTGGCAAAACAAAAAAACGCATTTACCCAAACCAGACGGACTGAAAGGGGTCCCATGTTTACACATGGGACCCCTTTCCCCGAATGCAGAGACCCCCCGTGACTCCTGTCACAGAAAGGTCCCTTCAGCCAATCAGGAAGCGCCACTTCGTGGCACTCTCCTGATTGGCTGTATGCGCGTCGGAGACGTGCATCGCACAGCCCCCTCCATTATCTTCAACGGTGGGAACTTTACGGTCAGCGGTGAGGTCACCTGCGGTCAGCGGCTGACCGCGGGTAACCCCACCGCTGACCGCAAAGTTCCCACCATTGAAACTAATGGAGGGAGCTGTGCGATGCGCTGTCTGCCAGCTCAGACGCGCAAAACCAATCAGGAGAGTGCCACGAAGTGGCGCTTCCTGATTGGCTGAAGGGACCTTTCTGTGACAGGAGTCACGGGGGGTCTCTGCATTCGGGGAAAGGGGTCCCATGTGTAAACATGGGACCCCTTTCAGTCCGTCTGGTTCGGGTAAATGCGTTTTTTTGTTTTGCCAAGTACGTGGATTACAATAAAAGAACCGGACACTGGATCAGGTGAGTATAATTTTATTTTCAGGTACCCCGGACGTCGACATTGGAGACGAGGCCAGAGTCGGCGTGTCAACATAGGTAAGTATGTGTGTCGGCATGTATGTAATAAAGTTATACTTTCACGGTGCCTGTGTCCTATTCTTACATTTTTACACATGGCTATCAGCCCCCCATCCGCAGCACTTGGATGGGGGGGGGGGGGGACACAGCCTCGGGCTTCACCCCTGGCCCTTGGGTGGCTGGGGGGGGGGACCCCTTGATTGAAGGGGTCCCCACTCCTCCAGGGTACCCCGGCCAGGGGTGACTAGTTGGGTATTTAATGCCACGGCCGCAGGGCGCTGTATAGAAGTGACCCCCGGCTGTGACATCTGTCCAGCTAGTGGAGCCCGGTGCTGGTACAAAAAATACGGGGGACCCCTACTCTTTTTGTCCCCCGTATTTTTTGCACCTGGACCAGGCGCAGAGCCCGGTGCTGGTTGTTAAAATACGGGGGATCCCCTGTAATTTTTCCCCCCGTATTTTGGCAACCAGGACCAGCTCAAAGAGCCCGAGGCTGGTTATGCTTAGGAGGGGGGACCCCACGCAATTTTTTTCGGGTTTTTTACCGTTTTTTTAAACATTTTTTAAAATCTAATCAAAATCCGTCAAATCGTCCGTTTTGACAGCGGGACTGTCGAATTTGTTTTTTACTGAGTATGTCGAATTCCGGCACCCACCTGCCGGAATTCGACGGTCGAATTGTGTCGAATTTAAAAACGGGCGAAAAAGTGCCGCAATTCGCCCGGAATTGCATATACCCCATAAAGTCTGGCATGGAATCGTCAGAATGCAACACAGCTGAAACTGGTAAATTGTGTGACAACTGATGACTACTCTTAGGAATTGAGCTAGACCTAGACATTTGTAAACTGTGCAAAGGGGGTCATTCCGAGTTGATTGTAGCTGTTCTAAATTTAGCACAGCTACGATCTTCTTTCCTGACATGCGGGGGGGACGCCCAGCACAGGGCTAGCCCGCCCCGCATTTCATTCCGGGCCCCCCTCGCAGAAGTGCAAAGGCATCGCACAGCGGAGATGCCTTTGTACTTCAAGAGTAGCTCCCGGCCAGCGCAGCTTAGCGTGCTGGCTGGGAGCTACTCATCGCTCCCCGGCCCGCAGCGGCTGCATGCGACGTCACGCAGCCGCTGCGACCCTCCCCCCGTTCGGTCCGGCCACGTCTGCGTTGGCCGGACCAAACCCACGAAACGGCGGCCAAAAGCTGCCATTCCGCCCCCTACCGCCCAGCGATCGCCTCTGCCTGTCAATCAGGCAGAGGCGATCGTATCCCTGCTACTGCCTTTGGCCGTCTGGCATGCGCCGGCGCATGCGCAGTAGGGACCTGTTCGCTCTGCTGCATTAAAACGCAGCGAGCGAACGGGTCAGAATGACCCCCAAAGTCCTTTACATATCCTGAGCCCACTCTGGTAGCTCAGATGATATTAACCTAGCATCAGACATAGCCGCCTCACGATCTTTTCGCGAAGTGGGAAACTCTGTCTTTAACTGAGACATCAAACCTGCTATTATCGCCCAAGGAGGATCAGGGTAGATGTCTGTATTTGGACTCGTATTTACAAGACACACTGGGGGTAATTCTGAGTTGATCACAGCAGGAACTTTGTTAGCAGTTGGGCAAAACCATGTGCACTGCAGGGGATGGGGGCAGATATAACATGTGCAGAGAGAGTTAGATTTGGTACCAGAGTGAAACACAAGTCCGCACGAATGTAACAGAAGTGTGTATAAAACCGAATGCACTGCACTTGGTACACACAGTTTCTTTTAAACGGTGCTTCACTAAATGTTCCACTAACACCACTGCTCCCTCTGGTGGCCGTGTACTGTAGGATCCACACCAAATTTCTGTAGGAAGAAACAGGAAGTTATTAGAAAATGGTGTCCACACCATGTGTGTGTAACATGAATACACAAGACTTTTTAAATAACGGATAAACCTGTTCTCTTAGGCTTATTAGCCTGTAAGAACCCTCTTGTCCACCTCACTTTTGGTACTTATGTAGGCTTAATAGCCTGTAATATACATAATAATTTCCCCCACCACTGTTACTGCAGAGCTGTGCGGGTGGCCAGCGGCGGCAGCGGTATCTCCCCTGAGCTAGGAGCACACCACTAATGATGGGAGCGGTTACTGAGGCTCCCGGCAGCTGTAGGAGCTTTCCACTGCAAAATCACTTCCTTCTTTTAAGGAACACCATCTTTGCGCGGCAACAGCTGTCAGCGGGTGTCATGTCTTCCATGTCTGTGTGCGTCCCGCAGCAGCAGCCGGAGCTGTCCGTGGGCGCAGGATGCTCTGTGCCGGGATCGGTGGGCACCCAGCGGCGGCAGTGGGACTGACCGCGGCTGGGCAGGGGAGCGTGCTGTAATTGACACACATAGCAGGCGTGGCAGCATGAGCTGACCGCTCCGCTCTACAATAAAAAGTGATCACACTCTTTGTTTATGGAGCGGCGGCAGTGTGCGCTCCTTACCTCAGTGCACAGTGGAGTGTGTGGAGGCTCTGACGGGGCTTCTCATGTAAGCGTCGTCCAAGCTCCTTACAGCCGAGGGCTGAATCAGCACAAGCTTTAAGACTTCCAGCACATGCTCTTATCCCTGTGAAGGCACAAAAAAAACACTGAAGTACCTTGGGAGTATGGAGGGTTACTAATTAAAATATTTAATTGAGCCTATAACCTGCTAACGCCCCGTCCATATCCCAAGAGTACTCCAGTGACCCCTAGTGGATGAAAAAGAAATTCAATAACCATTGCCTTCTGCTGTAAAGTAGACACTTTAAAGTATCTGAGTACAGTGCTAACAAGTCACAAAAACAAGAATAAAGTAGGCCCCACCGTAAAATACCTTTAGTTTCTTCTACTGCCAGCTTATCACAGATTTGCTTTTCATAGGTGCACAGATGATCCAGCGCCTCCTTGTAGAGCTCAGCTTCACGGAGCACCTGGTTCTGATAGAGCAACAGCTCGCTATACTCATAATCAATTTTGTCTGGCGAGGTCTAAGTAAACCAGAAAACAGATCAGCTTAGTAAGTTTGACATCTTTCACAGCAGAATGAACATAATAGCAACTTTCAATATACAGATGTGTCCTCATACATCTAGCCTCAATACACCACGGAGCAAAAGATACCTGATGCGAGTGAGCTGCAATGTCCCATGCAACTCTGCTAAAATCAGGCATCTGTTTTTGCCGAAAAATGCATCTTCGTTTACACCAGTTCACACTAGAGCAACGACTAATTGTCCCAAGATTTGCCTACACCATGCAAGATTGGCCGTACACAATACACAATAAAATGAATGGCAGAACGATACCTTGTTCCGTCCTTCATTATACTGCACAGACCCTAATACAATATCGTTCAATTGGCCCTTAGTCGCAATGCAACGCGTTTAGGACGCATCAGGAGACTTCTGATTAATTTGAGCGCAACACTTATATGTCGTATATGACCAAGTCTGCATACTGAATGTAACGGAACGTGTACTTGAAAAAACTTTCGCTGCTATTTTGTAGCACTTCGTATACAGATTCAGAAACTCATTTGCACACAGATGTACTGTACAAGTGTCGCATATCAAATTAATCAGCACAGTCTACTGGTGGGTCCTAGCTGCGTTTCAACATTTTCAGCAAAAAAGATGCCGGACACTAGCAGTCTCACAGGACCTGGTGCACTGAGAGGCCATTTGGCTCGACTGCAGCAGTGATGTATGAATACACATCTGTAACTAGCAATTCAAGAAACATTCAAAAGAAAGTAGACACCGAGATGCCCAACTGTTACAAAGTCTGCATTACACGAAAAATGTACCACTCTATACTTTATGCTGACTCCTCAGCAAACCAGTAAATTCTAAATACTGTATTATATGCATGCTCCATAAAGCATACCAATACAAATAGCAGAAGTCTACTGAAAAAGACAACCCAAACTGAACCTTGTATTATATAAATAAAAAACAAAATAAAACCCCCAACAAAACCCAAATTTACATTTAAATCTCTTGGGTACACAGTTATTTTTAAAATAGGAATTTAATAACTACCGGTAATTCCTTTTCTTGTAGTCCGTAGGGGATACTGGGAAACGTAGTTACTA
The DNA here is from genome assembly GCF_028390025.1 of Pseudophryne corroboree. Classification (NCBI taxonomy): domain Eukaryota; kingdom Metazoa; phylum Chordata; class Amphibia; order Anura; family Myobatrachidae; genus Pseudophryne; species Pseudophryne corroboree. The sequence goes on along the minus strand of NC_086444.1, from coordinate 936,730,983 downwards.
TGGGTATAGATCGAGTCCATTGGAGCCTGGCACTTCAAGAAATCAATGTGTGCTGGCTCTATGCCCCTCCTGCAGACTCAGTCTATGAAAACTGTGCCCGAGGAGACGGATATACAGTACTTTGAGAGAAAGATACATAAACAGCGGTGAGGCAACAAACAAACGCATACACAACTAAGAGGTAGCAGTGCTACCCAGACTGAAGGATAGCAAGGCCAACCAGAACAGGGACAGCAACAGCAGACCCAACCAAGAAACTTACAACCAGGTAAGCAAGAAAACGAAGCACTGAGGTGGGTGCCCAGTATACCCTACGGACTACTAGAAAAGGAATTACCAGTAGGTATTAAATTACTATTTTCTCTAACTTCCTAGGGGATACTGGGAAACGTAGTTACCAATGGGGAAGTCCCAAAGCTCCCAGAACGGGTGGGAGAGTGCGGAGACCCCTGCAAAACCGCCGGACCAAACTGAAGGTCATCACCGGCCAAGGTATAAAACCTATAGAACTTCACAAACGTGTTCGAACCAGACCAAGTAGCAGCTCGGCACAACTGTAAGGACGAGACGCCCCGGGCAGCCGCCCATGAAGAACCCATCGACCTTGTCGAGTTGGCCTGAATAGAAGTCGGAAAAAGGCAATGCTGCAGAAGAATAGGCCCGTTGAATCGTCAACCTGAGCCACTGAGTAATGGACTGCTAAGAAGCAGGACATCCAATTTTGGTAGTGTCATAAAGTACAAAAAGCGAGTCAGACTTCCTGTGACGAGCTGTCCTCTTGACATAAATCCTTAAAGCCCTAACCACGCCCAAGGACTGTGGAGCAACAGATGTGTTAAACAGTACCGGACACCACTATCTGTTGATTCATGTGAAAAGCCGAAAATAAGGGCTCTTACAAGAAATGGCCCCCAATTCTGACACACTCCTCGCCGAAAGCCAGTAACATGACAGTCTTCCAGGTAAGATATTTCAAATCTACCCTGTGTAACTGTTCAAACCAGTCCGACTGTAGAAAGGTCAGAACCACCTTGAGATCCCACGGAGCTGTGGGAGGGACAAAGGGCGGTTGGATGCAGAGAACACCCCTCAGGAACACTTGTAATTCCAGAAGTACAGCCAGCTGTTTCTGGAAGAAGATGGAGAGAGCCGAGATCTGAACCTTTATGGAGCTCAAGCATAGGCCCATATCCATGCCCGCTTGCAAGAAGAGCAGAAAACGGCCAAGATGAAAATCCAAAGTAGAATATTTTCTACCCTAACACCCAAGCAACATATTTCTTCCAGATACGGTGGTACTGTTTAGACGTGACCACCTTACGGTCTTGGGCCATAGTTGAAATAACCCTTGAGGGAAGACCTTTCCTGGCTAGAATCTCCCTCTCAACTTCCAAGCCATCAAACGTAGCCACAGTAAGTCTTGATAGACGAACGGCCCTTGTCGAAGAAGATCCTTGAGAAGTGGCAGAGGCCAGGGCTCCTCCAGAGACATGGCCAGAAGGTCTGCATACCAGGCCCGCTGAGGCCAATCCGGGGCAATTAGAATTGCTTGAACACTTTCCCTTTTGAGACTTTTTAGAACTCTGGGAATGAGAGGTATTGGGGGAAGAAGGTACACGAACTGGAAAGTCCATGATCCCGTCACAGTGTCCACCGCTGCAGCCTACAGATCCCTCGTTCTGGAACAAGCAGCCATCAAGTCTATCTGTGGACAGCCCCAACGGTAAAACTAGCTGTTGAAATACCTGAGGGTAAAGGCCTCATTCCCCCAGATGGAGGTCGTGCCTGCTGAGGAAGTTTGCTTCCCAACTGTCTACGCCTGAAATGAATATGGCTGAGATGGCCCTTGCATTGGCTTCCGCCTAGAGAAGTATTTGTGACATCTCTTACATTGCATCCCTGCTTTTTGTTCCTCCCTGTTTATGTACGCCACCGCTGTGGCGTTGTCCGATTGTATCTGAATGGCCTGATTTCAGAGAAGACTGGAGGCCTGCAGAAGAGCTTTGTAAATTGCCCTGAGTTCCAGAACATTTATCGGGAGTGCAGATTCCTAACTCGACCACTTTCCCTGGAACTGAGCCCCCAGGGGTCACTGACTCCCAACCTCGGAGGCTGGCATCCGTTGTCAGGAGAGTCCAAGATTGTGTACTGAAACTACGACCCTCCACAAGGTGAGAGATGTGTAGCCACCGTAATAGGGAGATTTGTGCTCTTAGCGACAGAGCTATACTCTGGTGCATGTGTAGGTGAGCCCCTGACCACTTGTCCAGCAGATCTAGCTGGAACGGACGGGCATGGAACACGCCGTACTGTACGGTCATAGGGGGCCACCATCTTTCCCAGTAGGCGGATGCAAAGGTGAACAGAGACTCTGCGAGGTCTGAGCACCAAGCGGCCCATAGTCTGGATTGTCAATGCTTTGTCCATGGGGAATAACACCTTTTGAGACACCGTGTCCAGTATCATTCTCAGGAACTGAATCCTTTGTGACAGTTCCAGGTGAGATTTCTGGACATTTAGGATCCAACCATGATCCATAAGAAGGTGAGTAGCCAAGTTGATAATGTTCAGCAGACTCTCCCTGGACACCGCCTTTATCAGGAGATCGTCCAAGTAGGGAACTATGTTGACTCCCAACATGCGGAGTTGCATCATCATCTCCGCTATGGCTTTTGTGAATACCCTTGGGGCTGTGGAGAGACCAAGGAGTAAGGCCTGAAACTGGAAGTGGTGGTCCAGTACAGCAAACCTTAGATAAGCTTTATGAGGGGGCCATATCGGGATGTGTAGATACGTATCCTTGACACCTAGAATTTCCTCCAGGCCACAGACCACAGCCCTTAGGGAATCCATCTTGAACTTGAACACATGTAGGTTATGGGTTCAGAGATTTGAGGTTTAAGATCGGCCGTACCAAACCGCCCAGGTTCTGTACCACTCATAGACTGGAATAAAATCCCCTGTTGTGCAACAGAAGAGGCACTGGAACAATAATGTTTGTTTGTAGTAGTTTTTGAATGGCGTCTTGCAAGGTAACTCTTGCTACAGGTGAAGCTGGTAAGCTGGGCTTGAAGAAACTGGGAGGAGGTAGTGCTTAAAATTCCAATCAGTACCCAAGCAGGAGTTTGCCCACACGTCGGCGAAGTGTTGAAGACGAGTACCCACCTGAAAGTCTCCCTGTAGCTCGGGCCGTCACGTGGAGGGCTTAGTGTATGAGGATCCGGAGGTCTGGTCCAGATATCCAGCAGCCGCTGGTTTGCGCGACTTACCTCTATTTCCCCTAGATGCATTTGAGGCACTTCTGGCTCTGCCTCTAAATCTGGCCACACGAAAGGACTGCAGAGAGGGCCCAGGATAGAAAAGTCTAGCAGGAGGCACAGCAGACGGCAGGTATGTTTACTTCTCTGCAGTCGCTTGAGAAATCCACTTGTTCAGTTCTTCCCCGAACAAGCCATCCCCTGTAAAAGGAAGATTTTCCACGCCTTTCTTGGAATCAGCATTCGCTGACCATTGTCGCAGCCACAGAGCCCTGTGAGAAGAGACCGCCACTGCTGTAGCGTGGGCATTGATGAGGCCTATTTCTTTGATCGCCTCACTCAAAATCCTGGATATGATGCAGTAGAGTTAGGATCTCATCCTGAGGTAGATTGTCAAAACCCTCTATTATATAATCAGACCATTTCACCATGGCCCTTGTAATCCAACCGCAAGAAATAGTGGGCCTCTGTGCTACGCCCACTGCTATATAAATTTGAGTATAGGCTCAATATTATGGTCAGCCGGGTCTTTGAGAGAGATAGCCCCAGGTACAGGCAGCACAATCTTACGTGACAGCCTGGACACTGAAGTATCCACACACGGGGGGTTTTCCCATACTTTCCTATCCCAGGGTGGGAAAGGAAAAGAATTCAGCAACCGTTTAGGTGTTTGAAATTTTTTGTCAGGATTGACCCACGCCTCTTTAAAGAGTGAGTTTAATTACTTGGATATAGGGAAGGTGGCAGAAGATTTTGGTTTTATATTAAACAATTCTTCCTCAGGTTCTGTTCTCCTTATCTGGAATATTGAGGACTTCCCTAATAGAATAGAGCCTCCACACCCTGAGAGAGTATTATCATCCTCCATTATCCACCTCCCCGTCAGCAGCCTTGATCAAAAAAATTATCTACAGATTTTTAAGGGTCTGCCTTTCCTGTCTGGCAGTAGCCAACTCTTTATTTATATTATTAATCAATCCTTTAAATTATTTTAACCACTCTGGTTCCTGAACGCTACTACCCTGTGAAGGTAGAGAACACTAGGTACATATGAGAGATCCCCCTGGTGAAGGGGAAAACTTAAATGTTGCATGAGGAACATACAGCCTTCTTCCCAGACATTCTGATTTAGCAGAAATACACAAGTTCAGTGAAATAACACAGTTCAGTGAAAACGCAGGAGTGAAATAAAACAGTAAACCCTAGACAGCCTGAATGGAGTGACAGAGAGGAATGAGATCAGCACACAATTTACCTCAGCCAAAGCAGTGCTCTGCTGGGTACAATTCCAGAGCCTTAGTAAGGCAGAATTTATAAAATAGCCTAAATGCTCCCTCCATCTCTATAAAACCCCCCTGGCACCAGTACAATTGGTGATTCAGTAGGTTTTGCGGAGGAGCAGCGCTTCCATGAAGCCTGGAAGTCAGCAGCAGCAGGAAATGGCGCCGTTCAGCCGCTGGTCCCGCTCTCCGGGAAGTCATCCCCCTCACTGGCACGCGGTTCCTCTGTGTTTATACTGACTTTAATCAGTGTAAAAAGGAGTTTAAAATCCCCTTTATGTCAGCGCCAGTGTGGGTGTCTCAGCGGGCACCTCAGCCAGCAGCCAGGTGCCCGCCGCCCTATATGCCATTTTCGCTAACCGGGACCCGGGTGGCTGTACTCACCGTACCTTCGGCATCTGTTAGGGGTGGGCATGCTGCTGGTGTGCGCACACCCTGGGGGCATGTGAAACAGCACCTCAGGAGCTTATAGTCCTGTCAGCGAGGATACGGACCATTAACCTTACAGGAAGTTGGTTCGGTGTACCCCCTAAGTCCCACGAAGCAGGCAGACAAAAATTTCTGAAGAAAACTCTGGAGCTCCAGAGGAATGCACCCGGCTCCTTGGGCACATTTTTCTAAAAGGAGGAGCATAGAAGGGAGGAGCCAGCACACACACTATGGATTTCTTAACGTGCCAGGCTCCAATGGACCTGTTCTATAACCATAACAACTACGTTTCCCATTATCCCCTAGGACGTTAGAGAAAATAAGATTTTAAACCTACCGGTAAATCTTTTTCTCGTAGTCCGTAGAGGATGCTGGGACTCCGTAAGGACCATGGGATAGACGGGCTCCACAGGAGACATGGGCACTTCAATAAAGACTTTGACTCTGGGTGTGCACTGGCTCCTCCCTCTATGCCCCTCCTCCAGACCTCAGTTAGAGAAACTGTGCCCAGAGGAGATGGACAGTACAAGGAAAGGATTTTTGTAATCCAAGGGCAAGATTCACACCAGCCACACCGTATAACTTGTGATATACTATCTAGTTAACAGTATGAAAAAACAACATAGCATCGGTCCAAAACCAATGAAACTATAACATAACCCTTATGTAAGCAATAACTATATACAAGTCTTGCAGAAGTAGTCCGCACTTGGGACGGGCGCCCAGCATCCTCTATGGACTACGAGAAAAAGATTTACTGGTAGGTTTAAAATCTTATTTTCTCTAACGTCCTAGAGGATGCTGGGACTCCGTAAGGACCATGGGGATTATACCAAAGCTCCCAAACGGGCGGTAGAGTGCGGATGACTCTGCAGCACCGATTGAGCAAATAGGAGGTCCTCCTCAGCCAGGGTATCAAACTTATAGAACTTTGCAAAGGTGTTTTACCCCGACCAAGTAGCAGCTCGGCACAGCTGTAGTGCCGAGACCACTCGGGCAGCCGCCCAAGACGAGCCCACCTTCCTAGTGGAATGGGCCTTAACCGATTTCGGTAACGGCAATACTGCCGTAGAATGCGCCTGCTGAATCGTGTTTCTTCTGCTCCCCAACCTCGGAGGCTCGCGTCCGTGGTCACCAGGATCCAGTCCTGAATGCCGAACCTGCGGCCCTCCAGAAGGTGATCACTGTTTTGCCACCACAGGAGAGATACTCTGGCCGGGATATACAGTGTGGTCACAAGAAGCTTGGGCACTATAAAATTTACTGGTAAAAACTTTTAAGCACCACTTCCTCTATACTACATTGCCGAACAAAACCCCATAGGACAGCCAGGTGACATAACTAGAGAGAGGGGAGAACAATAATGTTTTGTACAAAAAACAAATGGTAACCATGTAAACAGTGACGTAAAAAAAAAAAATTAAAAATGAAGGCATGAAACACAAAGGCTAATGTATTCCCCAGGCTATTTCTAATTCTATTATCAAAGTTGTGACGACACTACTGTTGTGGGGCTCATCATAGACGGTGATGAGAAGGCGTGCCGTGATGAATTCGAGATTTTGGTTAACTGGAGCGGCAGCAATAAAGTTTAAATTTGAAAAAAAAAACAAAGATCATTATTGACTTCAGACGGCAGAGTAGGTCTGTGCTGGTGCCCTTAACTATCAATAACTTGGTGGTATAAAGAGTTAGGGATGTTAAACTGTAGGGCACTGTTCTCTCAGATTTGACTTGGACCGCTAATATCGTATCTAATGTGAAGAAAGCCCAACAGCGCATATTTTTTTGCAGCAAAGGAAATTGCGCGCTGCAAACTCCTCTATGGTAAGTTTGGTTAGGTTTTATTGGTGTTATTGAAAGCGTGTTGACGTACTGTATTACAGTTTGGTATGGCAACGGCACCAAGGGAGATCGCAAGCTCTTGGAGCGTGTTGTTGGTACAGCTAGGGATATTACTGGCACTGAGTTAAAGTCAATTGACGATATTTACATTGTAAACTAATGTTGTAATGGAAATAGCATTGTACACAATTGTTGTCATTCTAACCATTGTATAGTCTCTCTCCTTCCATCTAAAAAACGGTTCAGGTGTATCATACCTAGAACACCTTGTTTCAAGAATAGCTTATTCCTATTCGTTATAGTCCGTCTTAATTTCAAAAAAATAAAAAAAAAATAATTTAAAAATATATAGGATTTTAATACCTACCGGTAAATCCTTTTCTCTTAATCCGTAGAGGATGCTGGGGATGCTTCAAGAACCATGGGGTATAGACAGGATCCGCAGGAGACATGGGCACTTTAAGACTTAAAATGGGTGTTAACTGGCTCCTCCCTCTATGCCCCTCCTCCAGACTCCAGTTATAGGAACTGTACCCAGGGAGACAGACATTTTGAGGAAAAGGATTTATTGTTAAACTAAGGGTGAGATACACACCAGCTCACACCACAAACACGCCGTACAACATGGCATTAGCAAAAATCCAGTCAACGGCATGAACAAAATCAGCAACAGGCTGACCATAACTGAAACACAACCTTTGTGTAACACAAGCAATAACTATTAAACAAGTACTGCAGATAGTGTCCGCACAGGGACGGGCGCCCAGCAACCTCTACAGACTAAGAGAAAAGGATTTACCGGTAGGTATTAAAATCCTATTTTCTCATACGTCCTAGAGGATGCTGGGGATGCTTCAAGAACCATGGGGTTTATACCAAAGCTCTAGAATGGGCGGGAGAGTGCGGATGACTCTGCAGCACCGATTGACCAAACAAGAGGTCCTCCTCAGCCAGGATATCAAACTTGTAAAACTTCGCAAAGGTGTTTGATCCCGACCAAGTAGCAGCTCGGCGAAGCTGTAATGCCGAGACTCCTCGGGCAGCCGCCCAGGATGAGCCCACCTTTCTGGTAGAATGGGCTTTCACCAATTTCGGTAACGGCAATCCTGCCGTAGAATGAGCCTGCTGAATCGTATTACAGATCCAGCGTGCAATAGTCTGCTTTGGAAGCAGGAGCCCCAATCTTGTTGGGAGCCCACAGGACAAACAGAGCCTCTGTTTTCCTAATCTGAGCCTTTCTGGTGACATAGATTTTCAAAGCTCTGACCACATCGAGAGACTTCGATTGCGCCAAGGCGTCAGTAGCCACTGGCACCCCAATAAGCTGGTTTACGTGAAATGATGAAACAATTTTTGGCAGAAATTGCTGACGAGTTCTCAACTCCGCTCCATCTGCATGGAAGATTAAATAGGGCCTTTTGTGAGACAAAGCCGCCAATTCAGACACCCGCCTTGCGGATGCCAAGGCCAACAGCATGACCACTTTCCAAGTAAGGAATTTAAATTCAACCTTACGCAAAGGTTCAAACCAATGAGATTGCAGGAACTGCAACACCACGTTAAGATCCCATGGTGCCACTGGGGGCACAAAGGGAGGTTGGATGTGCAGCACGCCCTTCACGAAGGTCTGAACTTCTGGAAGGGAGGCCAATTCTTTCTGAAAGAAAATAGATAAGGCCGAAATTTGTACTTTAATGGAGCCTAACTTTAGGCCCGCATCCACACCTGCTTGCAAAAAATGGAGCAAACGCCCCAGCTGAAATTCTTCCGTAGTAGCCTTCTTGGATTCACACCAAGACAAATATTTTCTCCCAATACGGTGGTAATGCTTCACCGTTACTTCTTTTCTAGCCTGAAGTAGTGTGGGAATGACTTCACTGGGAATACCCTTTCGGGCTAGGATTTGGCGTTCAACCGCCATGCCGTCAAACGCAGCCGCGGTAAGTCTTGATACATGCACGGGCCTTGCTGTAACAGGTCCTCTCGTAGAGGAAGAGGCCAGGGATCTTCTATGAGTAATTCTTGAAGATCTGGATACCAAGCCCTCCTTGGCCAGTCCGGAACAATGAGGATCGTCTGAACCTTTGTTCTTCTGATGATCTTTATCACCTTCGGAATGAGTGGAAGTGGAGGGAACACATAGACCGACTGAAACACCCACGGTGTCACCAGGGCGTCCACCGCTATTGCTTGAGGGTCCCTCGACCTGGAACAATATCTCTGAAGTTTCTTGTTGAGGCGAGATGCCATCATGTCTATTTGAGGAATTCCCCAACGACTTGTCACTTCTGCAAAGACCTCTTGATGAAGACTCCACTCTCCTGGATGGAGATCGTGTCTGCTGAGGAAGTCTGCTTCCCAGATGTCCACTCCTGGAATGAAGACTGCTGACAGAGCGCTTGCATGTTTCTCCGCTCAGCGAAGAACTTTTGTGGCCTCCACCATCGCCGCTCTGCTCTTTGTTCCGCCCTGGTGGTTTATGTACGCCACTGCTGTTACGTTGTCTGACTGAATCAAGACGAGCAGAGCGCGAAGAAGATGTTCCTCGTGCCGAAGGCAGTTGTAAATGGCCCTTAATTCCAGAATTTTGATGTGCAGACAAGCTTCCTGGCTTGACCATTTTCCATTGAAATTTTCCCCCTGTGTGACTGCTCCCCAGCCTCGGTCACCAGGATCCAATCCTGGATCCCGAACCTGCGTCCCTCTAGGAGGTGAGAACTGTGCAGCCACCACAGGAGAGAGTTCTGGTCCTGGAAGATATGATAATTTTCCGGTGCATGTGGAGGTGAGACCCGGACCACTTGTCCAACAGGTCCCACTGAAACACCCTGGCATGGAACCTGCCAAACTGAATGGCCTCGTAGGCCGCCACCATCTTCCCCAGCAACCGCGCGCATTGAAGAATCGACACGCTTGCCGGTTTTAGAATCTGTTTTACCATGTTCTGTATTTCCAGAATCTTTTCCACTGGAAGAAAACCTCTCTGTAATTCTGGAACCAGAATCATACCCAAGAACGACAGCCGTGTTGTCGGAACCAACTGTGATTTTGGCAAGTTTAGGAGCTAACCATGTTGTTGCAGAATTGTCAGGGACAGCGTAACGTTGTTTAGTAATTGCTCCATGGATCTCGCCTTTATCAGGAGATCGTCCAAGTACGGGATAATTGTGATTCCTTGCTTGCGCAGGAGAACCATCATTTCCGCCATAACCTTAGTGAAAATCCTCGAAACCGTGGACAGACCAAACGGCAACGTCTGAAATTGGTAATGACAATCCTGAACAGCAAACCTCAGATAAGCCTGATGTGGAGAATATATGGGGACGTGCAAGTAGGCATCCTTTATGTCGACCGACACCATAAAATCCCCCTCCTCCAGACTGGAGATCACTGATCGGAGAGATTCCATCTTGAATTTGAATTTTTTCAGATAGAAATTGAGGGATTTTTGGTTCAGAATCGGTCTGACTGAGCCATCCGGCTTCAGGACCACGAACAGGCTCGAATAAAAGCCTTCCCCCTGTTGTGACGGGGGTACCGTGACAATGACTTGATTTTGACACAGCTTTAGTATTGCAGCACAAACTACCTCTCTTTCTGGAAGAGAAGCTGGCAAGGCCGATTTGAAAAAGCGGTGAGGGGGCACGTCTTGAAACTCCAATTTGTAACCTTGGGTTACTATTTCTAATACCCAAGGATCCAGGGCCGAGCAAACCCAGACCTGACTGAAGAGTTGGAGACGTGCCCCCACCGGTGCGGACACCCGCAGAGGAGCCCCAGCATCATGCAGTGGATTTGGTAGAAGCCGGGGAGGACTTCTGCTCTTGGGAACTTGCCACAGCCATTGACCTTTTTCCCCTTCCTCTTCCTCTCGTAGGAAGGAAGGAAGACCCTCGTCCATCTTTGTATTTATTGGGCCGAAAGGACTGCATCTGATAGTGGGCCGTTTTCTTTTGTTGTGCAGGTACATAAGGTAGAAACGATGACTTACCCGCGGTAGCCGTAGATACCAGGTCAGTGAGGCCGTCACCAAACAAGACACCACCGTTGAACGGCAGAGACTCCAAAGTCTTCTTAGAATCAGCATCAGCAATCCATTGATGAATCCACAATGCCCTCCTAGCCGAGACTGCCATGGCATTGGCCTTTGATCCCAAAAGGCCAATATCCCTCGCAGCTTCCTTTAGATAGGCTGCAGCGTCCCTGATATGAGCCAGTGTCAAAAGAACGCTATCCCTGTCCAGGGAATCCATATCAGATGACAAGTTATCTGCCCACTTTTCAATGGCGCTACTCACCCATGCCGATGCCACGGCAGGCCTGAGTAGCGTACCTGTAGTGACATAAATGGATTTTAGTGTATTTTCCTGCTTACGATCCGCAGAATCCTTTAGGGCTGCCGTGTCAGGAGACGGAAGCGCCACCTTTTTGGACAGGCGCGATAGAGCTTTGTCCACCGTGGGGGTTGACTCCCACTTTTCCCTGTCCCCAGAGGGGAACGGATATGCCACCGGAATTCTCTTTGGAACCTGTGACTTCTTGTCAGGATTTTCACAAGCTTTTTCAAAAAGAGCGTTCAGTTCATGAGAGGGAGGAAGCGTCACCTCAGGTTTCTTTCCCTTAAACATGCAGACCCTAGTATCAGGAACAGCAGGGTCTTCCGTGATATGTAATACATCTTTTATGGCCACAATCATGTACTGAATGCTCTTAGCCAGTTTAGGATTCAATCTGGCATCACTATAGTCGACACTGGAATCAGAGTCCGTGTCGGTATCTGTATCCACTATCTGGGTAAATGAACGCTTCTGTGACCCCGAGGGGGTCTGAACTTGTGATAATGCATCCTCAATGGATTTTCTCCATGTCTGGTTCGGAGACTCAGATTTATCCAATCTTTTATTCAATCGAGCCACATTAGCATTCAAAACACTAAAAACATTTACCCAATCAGCCGTTGGCAGTGCTGACACGGTCACTCCCACAGCTATACAAAGATTTGCCAAACATATTTTGAGTTATCTATTTTGTCTACTTTTTTTTATTAAAGCACTTTGAAATTTCTAATTTTTCCGCTTTGCACCTAAACTGACCTCTAATATCTCTGGTGGGGGACCTGATAAAAATGTCCAATTCACAGCATACACAATACTCTATGAGGGGTAACTGTAAACAACCAAAAACATTGGAGTTTGCTATTCCATGTGGAACAAAGCTACACTAAAAACATGGAATAGCAAACTTTTTTTTTTTCTTACAGGTACCCCTCAGAGTAGTGTTTTCTGTGAATTTGGAAGGGAAATAGTGACAAAAATGTAGCTTTAAATGTGCTCAAAATAATGTTTTTTATCCCAGCTTTCTATGACTTTTCTGATCGAAGATATTGCATTTACCCCAAATGTCCGGAAAAAAATGTCATAGGCTATGATACAAAAAAGGCCACCATCTTAATCTGAAGGAAAATAAAAAAGTAATGGTGGTTTCAGACTACTAATACCCCTTTCACACCACACAAATAACCTGGTATCGACCCGGCATATTGCCTGGTCGGCGTGCGGTGTGAAAGGGGCCTTGCCGAAATCGCGGGTCTCCTGACCCGGCAATTTAACCCGGAAATAAAGCAGTGTTATACCCGGGTTGAATACCGGGTCAGTGGCTGCGTAAACGGGCTAGATAGGTAGAGGCGGCGCGGAGATGAGCTCATCTCCCAGCGCCGCCTCCACCTCCGCCCCCCCCAATGCTATGGCAACCCGCCCGGCTTATTGTCGGGTCGGGGAAGCCAGCAGCAGCTGCCAATGCCGGATTCCACCCGGGAAGTACCCGCTTCCAATTCCCGGGTGGGATCCGGCAGTGGCAGTGTGAAAGCGGTATAACTTACAGGGGACATCACACACAAAAATAACATTTTTAAAAATGGTCAATCAACTAGGGCTGGACCACTTCACACGGATTGACCCTTTATCATGTTCTTTCATCCTTTGCAGAAGGTTGCTGTACGGAGAGAAAGTAATCCTCTAACAGCAGAGTATGAATGCAAGCTTTTACTTCATCTATGCTAAATATTATTGGGACGCAATCCTAAATATATGGGTGGGGTTTCCAGCATGTGCAATGAGAGAAAACACAAAGCTGCAGTGGAGTGCTAGGATAATACTGCACAATGTATTTGACCCTTCATGGTTTTTAGGTTTATAGTACTTTAATGGCAATTGTGCCAAAATTAGAGTTTTGCAAACAGACTTACTCTAGAACATCACATAAACTAGGCAAAAATTGATACTCCATTCGATGCACTATAACTGGTGCAAATAATACATTTCTTTTGCATCTTGTGGAACACCATACAAATTTACTAATATACTATTATAAGCGTATTTTAGTTACCTAAACAGATGCACTGAATAATTTATTCCAAGGATAAATGATGTACAGGAAGTTAGGCTGCGAAAGGATTGATAAGGTTGCAGGGGTGGGGAACTTTATGTGCTGAGGGCTGAGAGTTAACTATGGGAGAGCTGCAGGGCAGAATTAGGCTGCTAGGGGTGGGGCTCAGTCTGGCCACCGCCAATACCACCGCCGTCAGTAGCCTGGCAAAACAGGTAACATGCACTGTGTCGGAACCAAGCATGCCGGATTATCGGATTTATACCTGTATTTTGTAGTTCACTTTAAACAAAGTTAAGAGATAAATACAAAGTGGGTAAGCTCAATTTAGTTAAATCAGCAGCACAGGGGCATTTGGAGCCAGTTGCAAGAAAACAAGTTTCTCAGTCAGAAAAACACTTGCAGATAACTCCCTGCATGCCTTCATCTACTGTGCTCTCACACAGATCTCTACTACATAACAAGTGAATAAGGTTGTGGCAACTAACATTTGGCCGCTCGGCAAAGCTAACGCCGAGACCCCTCAGGCAGCCGCCCAAGATGAGCCCACCTTTCTCGTAGAATGGGCATTCACCGATTTCGGCAACGGCAATCCCGCCGTGGAATGAGCATGCTGAATCGTATTACAGATCCAGCGTGCAATAGTCTGCTTGGAAGCAGGAGCCCCAATCTTGTTGGGAGCATACAGGACAAACAGAGCCTCCGTTTTCCTAACCTGAGCCGTTCTGGCGACATAAATTTTCAAAGCTCTGACCACATAGAGGGACTTAAATTCCGCCATGGCGACAGTAGCCACTGGCACCACAATAGGTTGCTTCATGTGAAACAATGAAATCACTTTTAGTAGAAATTGCTGACAAGTTCTGAACTCCGCTCTATCTACATGGAAAATCAAATAGGGGATCTTGTGAGACAAAGCCGCTAATTCAGACACCCGCCTTGCGGATGACAAGGCCAACAGCATGACCACTTTCCTAGTGAGGAATTTGCGCTCAACCTTATGTAAAGGTTCAAACCAATGAGATTGCAGGAACTGCAACACCACGTTAAGATCCCATGGTGCCACTGGGGGCACAAAGGGAGGTTGGATGTGCAGCACTCCTTTCACGAAGGTCTGAACTTCTGGTAGGGAGGCCAATTCTTTCTGAAAGAAAATCGACAAGGCCGAAATTTGTACTTTAATGGAGCCTAACTTTAGGCCTGCATCCACACCTGCTTGCAAAAAATGGAGAAAACGCCCCAGCTGAAATTCTTCCGTAGGAGCCTTCTTGGATTCACACCAAGACACATTATTTTCTCCAAATACGGTGATAATGCCTCGCCGTTACTTCTTTTCTAGCCTGAAGTAGTGTGGGAATGACTTCACTGGGAATACCCTTTCAGGCTAGGATTTGGCGTTCAACCGCCATGTCGTCAAACGCAGTCGCGGTAAGTCTTGATACACGCACGGTCCTTGCTGTAACAGGTCCTCTCGTAGAGGAAGAGGCCAGGGATCTCCTATGAGTAATTCCTGAAGATCCGGATACCAGGCCGTCCTTGGCCAGTCTGGAACAATGAGTATTGACTGAACCTTTGTTCTTCTTTTGATCTTTATCACCTTTGGAATGAGTGGAAGTGGAGGGAACACATAGACCGTCTGAAACACCCACGGAGTCACTAGGGCGTCCACTGCTATTGCTTGAGGGTCCCTCGACCTGGAACAATATCTCTGAAGTTTCTTGTTGAGGCGAGACGCCATCATGTCTATTTGAGGAATTCCCCAACAACTTGTCACTTCTGCAAAGACCTCTTGATGAAGACCCCACTTTCCTGGATGGAGATCGTGTCTGCTGAGGAAGTCTGCTTCCCAGTTGTCCACGCCTGGAATGAAGACTGCTGACAGAGCACTTGCATGTCTTTCTGCCCAGTGAAGAACTTTTGTGGCCTCCGCCATTGCGGCTCTGCTCTTTGTTCCGCCCTGGAGGTTTATGTACGCAACTGCTGTTATGTTGTCCGATTGAATCAAGACGGGCAGACCGCGAAAAAGATGTTCCGCTTGCAGAAGGCCGTTGTAAATGGCCCTTAATTCCAGAATGTTTATGTGCAGACAAGCTTCCTGGCTTCACCATATTCCCTGGAAATTTTCCCCGTGTGACTGCTCCCCAGCCTCGGAGACTTGCATACGTGGTCACCAGGATCCAATCCTGGATCCCGAACCTTCGTCCCTCTAGGAGGTGAGAACTGTGCAGCCACCACAGGAGAGAGATTCTGGTCCTGGAAGATAAGATTATTTTCCGGTGCATGTGCAGGTGAGACCCGGACCACTTGTCCAACAGGTCCCACTGAAACACCCTGGCATGGAACCTGCCAAACTGAATGGCTTCGTAGGCCGCCAAAATCTTCCCCAGCAACCGAGTGCATTGATGAATCGACACTCTTGCCGGTTTCAGAATCTGTTTGACCATGTTCTGGATTTCCAGAGCCTTTTTTACTGGAAGAAAGACTCTCTGTAATTCTGTGTCCAGAATCATACCCAAAAATGACAGCCGTGTTGTCGGAACCAACTGTGATTTTGGCAAGTTTAGGAGCCAACCATGTTGTAGCAGAATTGTCAGGGAGAGCGTAAAGTTTTTCAGTAATTGCTCCTTGGATCTCGCCTTTATCAGGAGATCGTCCAAGTACGGGATAATTGTGATTCCTTGCTTGCGCAGGAGAACCATCATTTCCGCCATTACCTTGGTGAAAATCCTCGGAGCCGTGGACAGACCAAACGGCAACGTCTGAAATTGGTAATGACAATCCTGAACAGCAAACCTCAGGTAAGCCTGATGTGGAGGATATATGGGGACGTGTAAGTAGGCATCCTTTGTGTCGACCGACACCATAAAATCCCCCTCCTCTAGACTGGAGATCACTGCTCGGAGAGATTCCATCTTGAATTTGAATATTTTCAGATAGAAATTGAGGGATTTTAGGTTCAGAATCGGTCTGACCGAGCCATCCGGCTTCAGGACCAAGAACAGACTTGAATAAAAGCCTTCTCCCTGTGATGGGGGTACCGTGACAATGACTTGATTTTGACACAGCTTTTGTATTGCTAAACACATACTACCTCCCTTTCCGGAAGAGAAGCTGGCAAGGAAATTGGAAAAATCGGTGAGGGGGCACGTCTTGAAACTTTAATTTGTACCCTTGGGCTACTATTTCTAATACCCAAGGATCCAGGGCCGAGCGAACCCAGACCTGACTGAAGAGTTGGAGACGAGCCCCCACCGGTGCAGACTCCCACAGAGGAGCCCCAGCGTCATGCGGTGGATTTGGCAGAAGCCGGGGAGGACTTATGCACTTGGGAACTTGCCACAGCCGGTAACCTTTTTCCCCTTCCTCTAGTAGCAAGGAAGGAAGACCCTCATCCTTTTTTGTATTTATTGGGCCGAAAGGACTGCATCTGATAGTGGGGCGTTTTCTTTTGATGTGCAGGGACATAAGGTAGAAAATAAGAATTTACTTACCGATAATTCTATTTCTCATAGTCCGTAGTGGATGCTGGGGACTCCGAAAGGACCATGGGGAATAGCGGCTCCGCAGGAGACTGGGCACATCTAAAGAAAGCTTTAGGACTATCTGGTGTGCACTGGCTCCTCCCCCTATGACCCTCCTCCAAGCCTCAGTTAGGATACTGTGCCCGGACGAGCGTACACAATAAGGAAGGATCTTGAATCCCGGGTAAGACTCTTTCCAGCCACACCAATCACACCGTACAACTTGTGATCTGAACCCAGTTAACAGCATGATAACAGAAGGAGCCTCTGAAAAGATGGCTCACAACAACAAAAAACCCGATTTTTGTAACAATAACTATGTACAAGTAATGCAGACAATCCGCACTTGGGATGGGCGCCCAGCATCCACTACGGACTATGAGAAATAGAATTATCGGTAAGTAAATTCTTATTTTCTCTAACGTCCTAGTGGATGCTGGGGACTCCGAAAGGACCATGGGGATTATACCAAAGCTCCCAAACGGGCGGGAGAGTGCGGATGACTCTGCAGCACCGAATGAGAGAACTCCAGGTCCTCCTCAGCCAGGGTATCAAATTTGTAGAATTAAGCAAACGTGTTTGCCCCTGACCAAGTAGCAGCTCGGCAAAGTTGTAAAGCCGAGACCCCTCGGGCAGCCGCCCAAGATGAGCCCACTTTCCGTGTGGAATGGGCTTTTACAGATTTTGGCTGTGGCAGGCCTGCCACAGAATGTGCAAGCTGAATTGTACTACAAATCCAACGAGCAATCGTCTGCTTAGAAGCAGGAGCACCCAGCTTGTTGGGTGCATACAGGATAAACAGCGAGTCAGATTTTCTGACTCCAGCCGTCCTGGAAACATATTTTCAGGGCCCTGACTACGTCCAGCAACTTGGAATCCTCCAAGTCCCTAGTAGCCGCAGGCACCACAAATAGGTTGGTTCAGGTGAAACGCTGAAACCACCTTAGGGAGAAACTGAGTACGAGTCCTCAATTTCGCCCTGTCCGAATGGAACATCAGATAAGGGCTTTTTCAGGATAAAGCCGCCAATTCTGACACGCGCCTGGCCCAGGCCAGGGCCAACAGCATGACCACTTTCCATGTGAGATATTGTAACTCCACAGATTTAAGTGGTTCAAACCAATGTGACTTTTGGAACCCAAAACTACATTGAGATCCCAAAGTGCCACTGGAGGCACAAAAGGAGGCTGTATATGCAGTACCCCTTTTTCAAACGTCTGAACTTCAGGGACTGAAGCTAGTTCTTTTTGGAAGAAAAGGGACAGGGCCGAAATTTGAACCTTAATGGACCCCAATTTCAGGCCCATAGACACTCCTGTTTGCAGGAAATGTAGGAATCGACCCAGTTGAATTTCCACCGTCGGGCCTTATTGGCCTCGCACCACGCAACATATTTTCGCCAATTGCGGTGATAATGTTTTTGCGGTTACATCCTTCCTGGCTTTGATCAGGATAGGGATGACTTCATCCGGAATGCCCTTTTTCCTTCAGGATCCGGCGTTCAACCGCCATGCCGTCAAACGCAGCCGCTGTAAATCTTGGAACAAGACAGGGTCCTTGCTGGAGCAGGTCCCTTCTTAGAGGTAGAGGCCACGGATCCTCCGTGAGCATCTCTTGAAGTTCCGGTTACCAAGTCCTTCTTGGCCAATCCGGAGCCACGAATATAGTGCTTACTCCTCACCATCTTATCAATCTCAGTACCTTGGGTATGAGAGGCAGAGGAGGGAACACATACCCTGACTGGTACACCCACGGTGTTACCAGAGCGTCTACAGCTATTGCCTGAGGGTCCCTGGACCTGGCGCAATACCTGTCGAGTTTTTCCCAACGGTTTATAATCATGTGGAAGACTTCTGGGTGAAGTCCCCACTCTCCCGGGTGGAGGTCGTGCTGAGGAAGTCTGCTTCCCAGTTGTCCACTCCCGGAATGAATACTGCTGACAGTGCTATCCCATGATTTTCCGCCCAGCGAAGAATCCTTGCAGCTTCTGCCATTGCCCTCCTGCTTCTTGTGCCACCCTGTCTGTTTACGTGGGTGACTGCCGTGATGTTGTCCGACTGGATCAACACCGGCTGACCTTGAAGCAGAGGTCTTGCTAAGCTTAGAGCATTGTAAATGTCCCTTAGCTTCAGGATATTTATGTGAAGTGATGTCTCCAGGCTTGACCATAAGTCCTGGATATTCCTTCCCTGTGTGACTGCTCCCCAGCCTCGCAGGCTGGCATCCGTGGTTACCAGGACCCAGTCCTGAATGCCGAATCTGCGGCCCTCTAGAAGATGAGCACTCTGCAACCACCACAGGAGGGACACCCTTGTCCTTGGTGACAGGGTTATCCGCTGATGCATCTGAAGATGCGACCCGGACCATTTGTCCAGCAGGTCCCACTGGAAAGTTCTTGCGTGGAATCTGCCGAATGGGATTGCTTCGTAGGAAGCCACCATTTTACCCAGAACCCTTGTGCATTGATGCACTGAGACTTGGCTCGGTTTTAGGAGGTTCCTGACTAGCTCGGATAACTCCCTGGCTGTCTCCTCCGGGAGAAACACCTTTTTCTGGACTGTGTCCAAGATCATCCCTAGGAACAGAAGACAAGTCGTCGGAACCAGCTGCGATTTTGGAATATTGAGAATCCAACCGTGCTGCAGCAACACTACCTGAGATAGTGCTACACCGACCTCCAACTGTTCCCTGGATCTTACCCTTATCAGGGAATTGTCCAAGTAAGGGATAACTAAAATTCCCTTCCTTTGAAGGAATATCATCATTTCGGCCATTACCTTGGTAAAGACCCGGGGTGCCGTGGACCATCCATACGGCAGCGTCTGAACTGATAGTGACAGTTCTGTACCATAAACCTGAGGTACCCTTGGTGAGAAGGGTAAATTTTGACATGAAGGTAAGCATCTTTGATGTCCCGAGACATCATGTAGTCCCCTTCTTCCAGGTTCGCAATCACTGCTCTGAGTGACTCAATCTTGAATTTGAACCTCTGTATGTAAGTGTTCAAAGATTTTAGATTTAGAATCGGTCTCACCGAGCCGTCCGGCTTCGGTACCACAACAGTGTGGAATAATACCCCGTTCCCTGTTGCAGGAGGGGTATATTGATTATCACCTGCTGGGAATACAGCTTGTGAATGGCTTCCAAAACTGTCTCCCTGTCAGAAGGAGACATCGGTAAAGCCGACTTTAGGAAACGGCGAGGGGGAGACGTCTCGAATTCTAATTTGTACCCCTGAGATATCACCTGAAGGATCCAGGGGTCTACTTGCGAGTGAGCCCACTGCGCGCTGAAATTCATTAAGACGGGCCCCCCCCACCGTGCCTGATTCTGCTTGTAAAGCCCCAGCGTATACTGAGGGCTTGGCAGAGGCGGGAGAGGGTTTCTGTTCCTGGGAACTGGCTGATTTCTGCAGCCTTTTTCCTCTTCTGTCACGGGGCAGAATTGAGGAACCTTTTGGCCGCTTATCCACGAAAAGACTGCGCCTGATAATACGGCGTCTTCTCATGTTGAGAGGCGACCTGGGGTACAAACGTGGATTTCCCAGCTGTTGCCGTGGCCACCAGGTCTGAAAGACCGACCCCAAATAACTCCTCCCCTTAATAAGGCAATACTTCCAAATGCCGTTTGGAATACGCATCACCTGACCACTGACGTGTCCATAACCCTCTACTGGTAGAAATGGACAACGCACTTAGACTTGATGCCAGTCGGCAAATATTCCGCTGTGCATCACGCATATATAGAAATGCATCTTTCAAATGCTCTATAGGCAAAAATATACTGTCCCTATTTAATATAATGCCTCAGACCTGTTAGCAATTTTAATATTAATAAAACAGCACCAAATTACTGTGCTTCCCCCCCCCCCCCCTCCGTTTTGCACCCTGTTTCTTGTACAGCAGTGTAGGAGGCCAGGAAGAGCGTTTCTGCAGCTCTGTGAAGAGAAAATGGCGCTGATTAGCGCGGTGAAGGCTAAGCCACGCCCCCCTTAATGGCGCGCTTCAGCCCCGCTGTTTTCCACATATTTATACTGGCGGGGGTCTGGTTTTAGTGCCCAAGCACTTTATACCGCTTTTGACAGTCCATTTGTGAGGTTTTA
Organism: Pseudophryne corroboree; assembly: GCF_028390025.1. NCBI lineage: Eukaryota > Metazoa > Chordata > Amphibia > Anura > Myobatrachidae > Pseudophryne > Pseudophryne corroboree. The sequence continues at coordinate 936,710,165 of NC_086444.1, read as the reverse complement.
TGCTGCCCAGGGCGCCCCCCCCTGCGCCCTGTAGTGCCGCTTTGTGAGTGGGAGCGTGGCGCGCAGCGCGGTACCTCAAAGCAGTCACTGAAGTCTCCTGATCTTCTTCTACTCACCCGTCTTCTGACTTCTGGCTCTGCAAGGGGGGTGACGGCGCGGCTCCGGGAATGAGCATCTAGGCGTACCTAGCGATCAGACCCTCTGGACCTAAAGGTGTCCAGTAGCCTAAGAAGCAGAGCCTTGAAACTCACAGAAGTAGGTCTGCTTCTCTCCCCTCAGTCCCACGAAGCAGGGAGCCTGTTGCCAGCAGGTCTCCCTGAAAATAAAAAAACCTAATATAAATTCTTTTTCAGAGAAACTGAAATCTAACTGGAGTCTGGAGGAGGGGCATAGAGGGAGGAGCCAGTTCACACCCAAAGTCTTAAAGTGCCCATGTCTCCTGCGGATCCCGTCTATACCCCAAGCGTCCCCAGCATCCTCTAGGACGTATGAGAAAATCTGTTTAGTAATCCAATGAAAATAAAAATCTAAATCATGAGTGAGGAAGCAAGCATTATATGTCTACCTCACAGGCTGCTCCATCTCACCAGGTTTCAAACAGTCTGATTGTTCACATGTGCAGAGCCTGGAATTCTTTAGACTAAGCAGTCTAAGCTATAGGGGTATATTCAATAATGGCCGGAAGCTGCCGGATTGTCGGAAAGACGGCAGCTTCCGACAGTTTTAGGTCGGAAGGGGTTCCAACCTATTCATTACGGCCCCGTTTTCTCCGATAAGTCGGGAAACCCGACTTTTCGGAATGCTGTAGGAATGCTTCAGTCGCCAGTCAGTGTGCATTGGTCGGAAGCTGGGCCAAACCCTACAGGTTTTAGACCCATTTCCAACAAACTCAATCGAGGTGAGGAGACGGGGAGTGGTACGGTGGTCTACGGGGATGAGGTACCTTGACAGCTGTCCCCTGGCCAGGCACCTCTCTACCTGTAGTGCCTCCCCCGCCGCAGACATCACCTCCGCCGGCTGCCGTGGCAGCTCCCACCGCCGCACGCAGCCGTCCAACTCCCCCCGCCGCTGCTGTCAGCGCACCCGCCGACAGCAGCGCCAGCACAGGACCCTCAGTACGGCCTTAAGAACAGGTAAGGCTGCCGACACACAGGCCTGTTGGATAGTAGGCCTAATCCAACGAGCAATTGACTGCTTTGAAGCAGGGAAACCCTTTTTCTGTGCATCATAGAGCACAAACAAGGAATCTTTCTTTCTGACCCGAGCTGTACGCTTGACATATCTTCAAGGCGCGCACAGCATCCAATGCCTCCGGAGGAGCAGAAGCGTCAGAACTGGACGGAACAATAATAGGTTGATTCAGATGAAACACGGAGACCACCTTCGGAAGGAACTGCAGTCTAGCCCGGAGATCCACTCTGTCCTCGTAAAAGACCAAGTATGGACTTTCACACGATAAGGCCCCCAGTTCTGGAACACGTTAAGCAGAAGCCAGGGCCAGTAACATCAACGTCTTCTACGTGAGGTACTGTCAAACTCCAGCTTGTAGCCTTGAGGCCTTAGTGGAAGTAGAACAGGTGTGCTGTTCCTGAGAACTGGTACTTGCAGGTTTTCTGGACTTACCGCTGGTGCCTCTAGCCACACTGAAGGCACCTGTGGCCTTCAATCGTAATGTGCGAGACCGAAAGGACTGGACAGACAGTCCCAGATAGGAGCATCTCCCCGGTGGCACCCCAGAGGGGAGAAACATGGATTTCACACCGGTAAGTCTGGAAATCCATGCGTCCAGTGCAACCCCAAAAATCAATTCGCCAGTAAAGGGGAGGGATTCCACATTACTTTTGGTTTCTGTGTCCGCAATCCACTGACGCAACCACAAGGACCTGCGCGTCAACACCGCCATGGCAGACATCCATGCATTAATGTTCCCCATCTCCTTGAGGTAGTCACAGAGGACACGGGTAGTGTCCTGAATATGTTTCAGGAGCGTTACCATAATTACTAAGGGCATATCCCCCGAAAGGCCCCCCTGAATTTGTGTGGCCCAAGAATGAATAGCATGGGTCATCCAGCAACCCGCAAAGACCTGAAAAGGCCGGCTGCAGTGTATATAGATTTTAGGGTAGTCTATCTTTCGATCCCCAGGATCCTTCATAATAAAGGAGCCCGGGGCAGGCAGCACCGCCTTCTTAGACAGGCGAGAGTCTGAGACAACCACCCCAGGGGGTTCCTCCCCAAATTTTCTACCTTGAGGAGCAAATGGGAAAGTGTGCAAAATTTCTTTGGACACTTGGAATTTTTTGTCTGGATTTTTCCAGGCCTGTTTGAATAAGTCATCTATCTCTGGAGAATCAAGGAAATTGATATTGGGTTTGTTTTGTACAAAGAAAAACGACTGCTGTGATGCAGCGTCCTCTAGAGGGAGCTGTAACACATCCCTTATAGCCAAAATGAGGGGTTCAATATGCTGAGTAGCATTGAGATCCCCAATAATGGGATCCAGGTCATCCCCATCATCCTGAATATCATCTGAATCTAACGATAGAGCAGGTAAACCACGCTTCTGTGGACCTGCATAAGAGAGGGGGGGCTGTGCATCTGCCCTAGCAGATAAATATGCAACAGCTTGTTTGAGTAGCTGAGTCTTCTGCACATTAGCAGTGAGTTGGGAAGAAATATCTGACGTCACAGTCTTAATAGACCCTAAACAGAGGGGCTCTGGACCCTCTCCCCCAGCCCCTTCACTGATTTGTGACTATTGACTGCATTGTTCACAGGAAACAGAATCATTAGATAATGGAGAGAATCTGGTGTGACATACACTGCACAGCTTTTGTTTACCCATATTCACAGTAAGCACAATAACAAACACACAGTTATAATGCAAGCCTGCTCTACTGTATGTGAGAGGAGACACAGATGAGAGAGGACACCAGCACACCCTGAGCTGTACAGCCCCAGTGAGGCAGTCAGCTTTATAAACACAGTAAACACTAGCAATTGAAGTCCTACAGAGTATCAGGATAGTGTACATAAGCGGCTCGCCCCCTTTGCTACACCCTGTACCAGTTTTCCAGCGTGTCTTGTGAGGCAGGAAGCGCTGTGTGCGCTGTAGATGGCTGCTGTTAGCAGAGGAAGGCGTCAAAACACCTCAAGTACCACTCTGAGCTAGCTCCGCACCCTCTAATGGCGCCAGAGCTATAATTAATATTTATACTGGCAAAGCCTCCTTCATAGCTTTAAACATCACAAGAAGTGCTAGTCAAGCCCTTTGTGCCAGTTCTACATGGGGGATCTTAGCAGAACCTCCCAGGAGGGTCCCGTACGCCGCGCCGGAGGTCAGCCGCACTTCAAACGGGGGGGGGGGGGGGCCCTTAGCGGGGCCCCCGGTTTGTACTCACCACCGATGCCACCTTCAGGCAGCGTTAGGGGTGTGCGGCGTACTGCGGCTGTGACAGCCAAGGCGCAGGGCCAGCTGAACAACAACCCTTCAGGACGGTGGTCCTGCAGCAGGGAAGTGGCTCTGCACCTCTTAAGTCTGGTCACAGTGAGACATACAAACAGTATACCCTGTATTGCACTATATATTATATGAGACCCTGACGCACCTAGTTACCCAGGACACAGAATATAGTGACAGCAAACGTGTGATACACAAGAATGGAATCCACACAGCAGCTACGGGCACACTCAGTCACAGGTACAATGCAGGAATTATTACATATAAACAATAAAACTCATATTACATATAAACAATAAAATCTCACAATAAAACTGCACTGGACTAGAAATTACATATAAGCATGTTTGTATACAGATAACAATGCACAGTAAACACTGGACTTATATCACAGAATACTTGTACTAAATATTCAGATAGCAGTACACTTGTTCTTAACTAACACTGTCTAAAATTACATGTAGAATACTTAAGTGCCTGTAAATGCACAGCGCTGATGACGCAGGCGGATTTACAGAGGAGACAGTGCCCAGCAGTCCCGCAGATCAGCCCAGCTATGAAATGGCATCAAAATCTCTTCAGGGAGTAAGGGAGAGAGATGCAGCTCCAGGGTGGGAACACCAGCAGTAGATGGAGCCCGGAGCTAGCGTAGAGGATACAGCCTTATCCTCTGTTGGACTTCACCACCGGGTACTGTGGAGCCTTTTACAAACGTATTTTAATAAATCCAACCTGTGCTCCTTGCCCTGGTGGATATAGTGGGGTCCCTGTGCAACTTAGTACACGCCAGCGGCGCGGTCCGTCTCCCGGGACCGCAACCGGATCGTATTTTACTGACAGGTCCTGCCTGGGGGACCCTCTTACCTCCTCCCTTTAATGCAGCCACGCGATCCGGGAGAATGACAGCGGTGGTGTGCCTGAAAAACTAGTGCGTCTCCATTGCAAGTACCCGGAAACCAGGCCGCGGGAGTATGCAGCGCCACTGAGGAATGTGATGGAGCCGCAGCACAGCATGTCATAAAGACATGGAAAGTGCTGCGGCCCTTGCAGTCTTCTAAAAAGTTATTTTCAGGGCTGCCTAGCGCAGCCCCACCTGCTAGTGACCTGCACTGCAGACACCAACTTACAAACTGAGCTCCAGTGCCTGGAGGCGGGGCTATAGAGGAGGCGGTGCAGTGCATCCTGGGAGCAGTCAAAGCTTTAGCCTAGGCATGTCCAAACTGCGGCCCTCTAGCTGTTGTGAAACTACATATCCCAGCATACCCTGACACAGTTTTGCTGTCAGAGAATGCTAAAGCTTTGTCAGGGCATGCTGGGATGTGTAGTTTCTAAACAGCTGGAGGGCCGCAGTTTGGACATGCCTGCTTTAGCCTGTTGGTGCCTCGGATCAAGATCCAACTCTACACCCCGATGTTCTTCCCTGTGGAATACCAGTGTACCCAGCTGCAGAAAAATAAGAATTTACTTACCGATAATTCTATTTCTCATAGTCCGTAGTGGATGCTGGGACTCCGTCAGGACCATGGGGAATAGCGGGCTCCGCAGGAGACAGGGCACATCTAAATAAAGCTTTTAGGATCACATGGTGCGTACTGGCTCCTCCCCCTATGACCCTCCTCCAAGCCTCAGTTAGGTACTGTGCCCGGACGAGCGTACACAATAAGGAAGGATCTTGAATCCCGGGTAAGACTCATACCAGCCACACCAATCACACCGTACAACTTGTGATCTGAACCCAGTTAACAGTATGATAACAAAAAACGAAGTAGCCTCTGAAAAGATGGCTCACAACAATAGTAATAACCCGATCTTTGTAACAATAACTATGTACAAGTATTGCAGACAATCCGCACTTGGGATGGGCGCCCAGCATCCACTACGGACTATGAGAAATAGAATTATCGGTAAGTAAATTCTTATTTTCTCTAACGTCCTAGTGGATGCTGGGACTCCGTCAGGACCATGGGGATTATACCAAAGCTCCCAAACGGGCGGGAGAGTGCGGATGACTCTGCAGCACCGAATGAGAGAACTCCAGGTCCTCCTTAGCCAGAGTATCAAATTTGTAAAATTTTACAAACGTGTTCTCCCCTGACCACGTAGCTGCTCGGCAAAGTTGTAATGCCGAGACCCCTCGGGCAGCCGCCCAAGATGAGCCCACTTTCCTTGTGGAGTGGGCCTTTACAGATTTAGGCTGTGGCAGGCCTGCCACAGAATGTGCAAGTTGGATTGTGCTACAGATCCAACGTGCAATCGTCTGTTTAGACGCAGGAGCACCCATCTTGTTGGGTGCATACAATATAAACAACGAGTCAGATTTTCTGACTCCAGCTGTCCTTGAAATATATATTTTTAATGCTCTGACAACGTCCAGTAACTTGGAGTCCTCCGAGTCGCTAGTAGCCGCAGGCACCACAATAGGCTGGTTCAAGTGAAAAGCCGAAACCACCTTAGGGAGAAAATGAGGACGTGTCCGCAGTTCTGCCCTGTCCGAATGGAAAATCAGATATGGGCTTTTGTATGATAAAGCCGCCAACTCTGAAACTCTCCTGGCTGAAGCCAGGGCCAATAGCATGGTTACCTTCCATGTAAGGTATTTTAAATCTACCGATTTTAGAGGCTCAAACCAATGAGATTTGAGAAAATTCAAAACTACGTTCAAATCCCACGGTGCCACTGGAGGCACTATTGGGGGTTGTATATGTAGTACACCTTTGACAAAAGTTTGTACTTCAGGCACTGATGCCAATTCCTTCTGGAAGAAGATTGATAAGGCCGAAATTTGAACTTTAATGGACCCCAATTTTAGGCCCATAGACAATCCTGCTTGCAGGAAATGTAAGAATCGACCCAATTGAAATTCTTCCGTTGGAGCCTTCTTGGCCTCACACCACGCAACATATTTTCGCCAAATGCGGTGATAATGTTGTACAGTCACTTCCTTTCTAGCCTTAATCAAGGTAGGAATAACTTCCTCTGGAATGCCCTTTTCTTTTAGAATCCGGCGTTCAACCGCCATGCCGTCAAACGCAGACGCGGTAAGTCTTGGAACATACAAGGTCCCTGCTGAAGCAGATCCCTTCTTAGAGGTAGAGGCCACGGATCCTCCGTGAGCATCTCTTGAAGTTCCGGATACCAAGTTCTTCTTGGCCAGTCCGGAGCCACCAGTATTGTTCTTACTCCTCTTTTCCGTATAATTCTCAGTACCTTTGGTATGAGAGGCAGAGGAGGGAACACATACACTGACTGGTACACCCACGGTGTTACCAGAGCGTCCACAGCTATTGCCTGAGGGTCTCTTGACCTGGCGCAATATCTGTCCAATTTTTTGTTGAGGCGAGACGCCATCATGTCCACCTTTGGTCTTTCCCAACGGTTCACAATCATGTGGAAGACTTCTGGATGAAGTCCCCACTCTCCCGGGTGAAGGTCGTGTCTGCTGAGGAAGTCTGCTTCCCAGTTGTCCACTCCCGGGATGAACACTGCTGACAGTGCTATGACATGATTCTCCGCCCAGCGCAGAATCCTTGCAGCTTCTGTCATTGCTCTTCTGCTTCTCGTGCCGCCTTGTCGGTTTACGTGGGCGACTGCCGTGATGTTGTCCGACTGGATCAACACCGGCTGACCCTGAAGCAGCGATTTTGCCAGGCTTAGAGCATTGTAGATCGCTCTTAGCTCCAGTATATTTATGTGAAGGGACGTCTCCAGGTTTGACCACACGCCCTGGAAGTTTCTTCCCTGTGTGACTGCTCCCCAGCCTCGTAGGCTGGCATCCGTAGTCACCAGGACCCAGTCCTGTATGCCGAATCTGCGGCCCTCTAACAGATGGGCACTCTGCAACCACCACAGGAGAGACAACCTTGTTCTTGGTGACAGTGTTATCCGCTGATGCATGTGCAGATGCGATCCGGACCATTTGTCCAGCAGATCCCACTGAAATGTCCGTGCATGGAATCTGCCGAATGGAATCGCTTCGTAAGAAGCCACCATCTTTCCCAGGACTCTTGTGCATTGATGTACTGACACAGTTCCTGGTTTTAGGAGGTTCCTGACAAGTTCGGATAACTCCCTTGCTTTCTCCTCCGGGAGAAACACCTTTTTCTGAACCGTGTCCAGAATCATTCCCAGGAACAGCAGACGAGTTGTCGGGGTCAATTGAGATTTTGGAAGATTCAGAATCCACCCGTGTTGCTGAAGCACTACCTGGGTTAGTGCTACACCGACTTCCAGCTGTTCTCTGGACTTTGCCCTTATCAGGAGATCGTCCAAGTAAGGGATAATTAATACGCCTTTTCTTCGTAGAAGAACCATCATTTCGGTCATTACCTTGGTAAAGACCCGAGGGGCCGTGGACAAACCAAACGGCAGCGTTTGAAACTGATAATGACAGTCTTGTATCACGAACCTGAGATACCCTTGGTGTGAGGGGTAAATTGGGACATGCAGATAAGCATCTTTTATGTCCAGGAACACCATGAAGTCCCCTTCTTCCAGATTCGCTATCACTGCTCTGAGTGACTCCATCTTGAACTTGAATTTCTGTATGTACAGGTTCAAGGATTTCAGGTTTAGAATAGGTCTTACCGAACCGTCCGGCTTCGGTACCACAAATAGTGTGGAATAATACCCCTTTCCCTGTTGTAGGAGGGGTACCTTGACTATCACCTGCTGAGAATACAGCTTGTGAATGGCTTCCAAAACCGACGTCCTTTCTGAGGGAGACGTTGGTAAAGCAGACTTTAGGAACCGGCGAGGGGGAGACCTTTCGAACTCCAACATGTAACCCTGAGATATTATCTGCAGGATCCATGGGTCCACTTGTGAGCGAGCCCACTGATTGCTGAAAATCTTGAGTCGACCCCCCACCGCTCCTGAGTCCGCTTGTAAAGCCCCAGCGTCATGCTGATGGCTTTGTAGAACCCGGGGCGGGCTTCTGGTCCTGGGCAGGGGCTGCTTGCTGCCCTCTCTTACCCTTTCCTCTGCCTCGCGGCAGATAAGACTGTCCTTTTGGTCGCTTGTTTTTATAGGAGCGAAAGGACTGCGGCTGAAAAGACGGTGTCTTTTTCTGTTGGGAGGGGGTCTGAGGTAAAAAAGTGGATTTGCCGGCAGTTGCCGTGGCCACCAGGTCCGAAAGACCGACCCCAAATAATTCCTCTCCTTTATATGGCAATACTTCCATATGCCTTTTGGAATCCGTATCACCTGACCACTGTCGCGTCCATAAACTTCTTCTGGCAGATATGGACATCGCGCTTACTCTTGATGCTAGAGTACAAATATCCCTCTGAGCATCTCGCATATAAAGAAAAGCATCCTTTAATTGCTCTAGAGTCAATAAAATACTGTCCCTATCCAGGGTATCAATATTTTCAGTCAGAGAATCCAACCACACTACCCCAGCACTGCACATCCAGGCTGAGGCTACTGCCGGTCGCAGTATAACACCAGTATGTGTGTATATACTCTTCAGTGTAGTTTCCAGCCTCCTATCTGCTGGATCCTTGAGGGCGGCCGTATCAGGAGACGGCAACGCCACTTGCTTTGATAAACGTGTGAGCGCCTTATCCACCCTAGGGGGTGTTTCCCAGCGCGCCCTAACCTCTGGTGGGAAAGGGTATAATGCCAATAACTTCTTGGAAATTAGCAGTTTTCTATCTGGGTTAACCCACGCTTCGTCACACACGTCATTCAATTCCTCTGATTCTGGAAAAGCTACAGGTAGTTTTTTCACCCCCCACATAATACCCCTTTTTGAGGTACCAGCAGTATCAGAGATCTGCAAAGCCTCCTTCATTGCCGTGATCATATAACGTGTGGCCCTATTGGAAAATACGTTTGTTTCTTCACCGTCGACACTAGATTCATCTGTGTCGGTACCCGTGTCGACTGAATGAGGTAAGGGACGTTTTACAGCCCCTGATGGTGTCTGAGACGCCTGAGCCGGTACTAACTGGTTTTCCGGCCGTCTCATTTCGTCAACTGACTTTTGTAATGTGCTAACATTATCACGTAATTCCATAACTAAAGCCATCCATTCCGGTGTCGACTCCCTAGGGGGTGACATCACCATTACCGGCAATTGCTCTGCCTCCACACCAACATCGTCCTCATACATGTCGACACACACGTACCGACACACAGCAGCCACACAGGGAATGCTCTAATCGAAGACAGGACCCTCTTAGCCCTTTGGGGAGACAGAGGGAGAGTTTGCCAGCACACACCAAAAGCGCTATAAATGTATATAAACAACCCTAGAAGGTGTTGTTTTTGATATAAGCGCTTTTAATATATCAATATCGCCAAATTATGCCCCCCTTCTCTTTGTTACCCTGTTTCTGTAGTGCAGTGCAGGGGAGAGTCCTGGGAGCCTTCCTCACCAGCGGAGCTGAGCAGGAAAATGGCGCTGAGTGCTGAGGAGAATAAGCTCCGCCCCTTTTTCGGCGGGCTTTTCTCCCGGGTTTTAAGAAAACTGGCCTGGGTTAAATACATACATATAGCCTTAATGGCTATATGTGATGTATTTATTTTGCCACTAAAGGTATTTAATATTGCTGCCCAGGGCGCCCCCAGCAGCGCCCTGCACCCTCCGTGACTGAATCAGTGAGACGTGTAGCAACAATGGCGCACAGCTGCAGTGCTGTGCGCTACCTTCATGAAGACTGAGGAGTCTTCTGCCGCCTGCTTTCCGGACCTCCGTCTTCAGCGTCTGTAAGGGGGATCGGCGGCGCGGCTCCGGGACGAACCCCAGGAGGACCTGTGTTCCGACTCCCTCTGGAGCTAAGTGTCCAGTAGCCTAAGACTCCAATCCATCCTGCACGCAGGTGAGTTGGAAATCTCTCCCCTAAGTCCCTCGATGCAGTGATCCTGTTGCCAGCAGGATTCACTGAGATTTAAACCTAAAAAAACTTTTTCTAAGCAGCTCTTTAGGAGAGCCACCTAGATTGCACCCTTCTCGGACGGGCACAAAAACCTAACTGAGGCTTGGAGGAGGGTCATAGGGGGAGGAGCCAGTACGCACCATGTGATCCTAAAAGCTTTATTTAGATGTGCCCTGTCTCCTGCGGAGCCCGCTATTCCCCATGGTCCTGACGGAGTCCCAGCATCCACTAGGACGTTAGAGAAACAAAAGTTTAAAATGAAATTGAAGAAAACTCAGCCAGCCAGCCACACCCAGTTGAAGAAATTTAAAGTGCACTGGCTTCTTTGGACCCCATCTATACCCATCGTACTAGTTTTCCCCAATATCCCTTATGGATGCTAGAGAAACATATAAAGTAACACCCAAGCAAAAAGCAAACTTGCATCAGTCACTTGCAGAACTACAAATAGCTGATGATGTAAATTTCGCTGTTTTTTCCAAGCACTAAAACAGATGCTACCTGCTGGGTCTTCCGGAATTCCTCCAGTATTTTCGCTGCCATTTCATAGTCCTCCAGTAAATGGTATGCAATGGCATAGCCAATCCAAGATGCTCTCTGTGCAGGTCTCAGCTGCAGCAACTGATATCTGGTTTCCTGTAAAACACAGATTTTTTTACATTTAAAATATGCTCACACTGTTGACAAGTCATATTTATAGGATGTGATAGCATTTGTATTTACCAAGTGAATGGAAGAAAGTAAAACTTGCTGGAAATGGTGTTGGTGGCTGCACTGCAAGGCATACCCACATAAAGAGTACTGGATATATAGTGGTAATGGTTAGGAAGCCACAGAAAATCTCACATACCCGGTAACCTTCCAAGTCCCTCATTTGGATTTGAAGCAGAGAGAGGTCCCTCAGGATCTGGAGATTGTCTTTATCCCATTTCAGAGCATTCCTGTAACACTTGATGGCTTCGTCATATTTTTTATCAGATCTTTGCAATAAGCCATACACATGCCAACCTGGAGACGTAACAGTTAAGGAAAGTGGGGCTCAAACAAAAGTATATCTAGACAAAATCAGTTCTAAAGCAGGTACGTAAATACGTTTCAACATATACATGGGACAAAATCTATGGAACTGGCAGAACAAATGGTATATCATTACTCCAGGCATTTGAATTTACATTTCCTTCTAGAAAGATAAAAATGAACTAAAAACATTCCTAAATAAAGCCTTGTGTCAGAAATCACTATTTATCCACTATTATTTCCAAGCATCTGTTAGTGGTTGGCTGCTCACACACTGCATGCTTGGCAGGGCAACTCATTTGTGCAGTTCCCCAGGAGTGCCCTGACTTGTGGAATGGATCACAGTTCTTAAACTGGGTCCCCAGGACCCCAAACAGCTCATGCTTTCTTGGTTACTTAGCAAGTGCACAGGTGTAATCATCACTGGCTGACACATTTTAAAAGATCCACAAGTGGAGCTAAATATTTCCTCTGTGATTCGGTGAGGAGATCTGGAAAACATTCACTGTGTGGGTTCCTGAGGACAAAGTTTGAGAACCTGTGGAACAGATTAAAGAATAAATATACAAGGCAAGGAGGTAGGGAACGATCAAATTAAAGGTGGGCTTAGAATTAAAAAACGATTATTACTTAGCAATATGCACCTCTCTTGTATTCTCTAAGGAACAGTAGGCAAAATTATTTTTTTAATTACAGTGAAATTTATTTACGGTCTAATAAATATTCTGGTAAAACAACAAAACTATTAAAAATCCTGTTCCAATATATGTAGCAAACAGATCTAAAAACAATCAAAACAGATTCCAACCAATAAAAACATTTCCCGTATTGAAAAGCAAACTTACATATTTCTTTCAAACATATGGTTAGAAATGATTTTGCCTGAAAAACAAAGCTATCTATATAAAGACATCACCCACACATTAAACAGAAATATCTGAACACATGACAAATATGTTAATCGAACGCTTACTTCTAAATCCAACATTTATGAATCTGCATGCAGTTAGCAATCTTCTCCGTGATTATGAAATTCTCAGGAATATTAATATGAACATATAAACTTAATGTATGAATTATTATAACCATTGCTTCATACCCAGAAAGCAAACCCTTTTCCTTAACTGAATTTGATGGCTGCTAATGCCTTATGTGAAAGCTGGAGACGCACCCTGGACACAGAGGGGGCTATTCAAATGTTTGTTATTTAGTGATAATTAAAGGACGTCCATTGTTGCTATTCAATTGTTCTGGGAGCCCTTTAATTTTCGTACCCAGTTAGACAGGGTTTAGCCGCATAAAGCGTCAAAAACCGTCTAAACTAATGGGCACGAAGGTCGGCCAAACCGCAGACTTCTCACACATTTCAGCTTGCAGCCTCAAGAGGTGCGAGCTGAAATGCGACTGCTGCAGCTAATTGGCGTCTGTCAGAGCTATTCAATTGTTGCTCCGATTAGACGAGAATTAGCTGCAGCAGTCACATTAATATTCCACACCTCGCAAACATTTGAATAGCCCCCCAAAAGGCTCAAGAAACTGCACGCAGATGTAGTTTATTTTATGTGTACAAGCTGCATCTCGGCACCTATTAGCATGTTTTGCATCTGAAAGCTCTGGTCAGTGATTTCCCACAGTGAATCTGTTTTCAGTGGGTGTCTTTGACACAGCCTAGCGCTTCAATGGAGGTGGTGTCTCACTTGGTCTTCCTCTTCGGCATTGCCAGATGTTCAATACAAAAGCCATGTGTTTATGTAAGTCACATGAACACCAGAATGTACGATCTCCTTTTTTTGCATCACCACACACTGATCCATGAGATCCACTCCCCCATGTGCGAGTTATACTACTCTGAAGCCAACTCTGTTTTTAGATGCTCTTAATGTCTGATTAAAAAACAAAACAATATTAATAAAGCTTTCTCCACAGCTATGACAGCTGTTACTATTCATAATTTGAAATCATTTCCAATTTTAAAAAAAGATAATATATAATGATACATATATAAGGCTATCAGCTGTCATAAATGGCACACATGGCTATTATATAACGAAAATTAAATAGGCAGGGTTAACCTAGCATGCAGTATGGACCTCTGACCTGCATGACGTCCACTGAAATTAACATTTGGTTTTATAGCAAATGCAAAAAAAAAAAAAAAAAGTGAGTATGTGACCAAAACATCTACCATATTATGCCCTAAACGTTACTTACCCCGATTTTTTTTATTTACCTGCTTTGCTATCTTTGAGTAAAAAAATTTCCAGAAATCCATGAAGTGTTCAGTGCTGTTGAACTTTTCAGCTATTATATCCTGACCTTTATGTTTGTGTAGGAATTAAAAGCTACCACATACCTTCTAAGTTTGGTAGAAGTCCAAAGAAGAGGACACCACACACAAGTTATGTCAGAAGAGTTTCTATAGCAGATGTCGTCTTAAAAACAGCTGTCCACTGTAGTGCCCTCTATGCATGAAAGGGTTAATGAACAGATAGGAGTATGCTTAATGGGGGTGGGGGGGATTTGTAAAACTGGTATGGGAGAACTATGGTATCACACACATTTTTTTTAAATATAGAGTACCACAGAGACAAAAAATAGGATTTTAATACCTACCGGTAAATCCTTTTCTCTTAGTCCATAGAGGATGCTGGGGGTTACATCAAGAAACATGGGGTATAGACAGGATCCACAGGAGACATGGGCACTTTAAGACTTTCAAAGGGGTGTGAACTGGCTCCTCCCTCTATGCCCCTCCTCCAGACTCCAGATATAGGAACTGTGCCGAGGGAGACGGACATTTCGAGGAAAAAGATTTATTGTTAAACTAAGGTGAGATACATACCAGCTCACACCTCAAGCACGCCGTACAACATGGCATTTAACACAACGCAAGTCAACGGCATGATCAGCAGCAGCAACAGGCTGACTATAAACGTAATACAACATGTGTGTAACCACAACTAACTGCAGATACAGTACGCACTGGGACGGACGCCCAGCATCCTCTATGGACTAAGAGAAAAGGATTTACCGGTAGGTATTAAAATCCTATTTTCTCATACGTCCAAGAGGATGCTGGGGTCACATCAAGAACCATGGGGTTTATACCAAAGCTCTAGAACGGCGGGAGAGTGCGGATGACTCTGCAGCACCGATTGACCAAACATGAGGTACTCATTAGCCAGGGTATCAAACTTGTAGTACTTCGCAAAGGTGTTTTAACCCGACCAAGTAGCTGCTCGGCAAAGTTGTAATGCCGAGACCCCCCGGGCAGCCGCCCAGGACGAGCCCACCTTTCTGGTACAATGGGCCTTCACCGATTTCGGTAACAGGAAAACAGCTGTAGAATGAGCCTGCTGAATCGTATGACAGATCGAGCGCGCAATAGTCTGCTTGGAAGCAGGAGCCCCAATTTTATTGTGAGCATACAGGACAAACAGAGCCTCTGGTTTCCTAAACTGAGCCGTTCTGACGACATAAATTTTCAAAGCTCTTACTACATCGAGAAACTTCGATTCCAGCAAGACGTCAGTAGCCACTGGCACCACAATAGGTTGATTCAAGTGGAACGACGAAACCACTTTCGGCAGAAACTGCTGACGAGTGCTCAACTCTGCTCTATCTTCGTGGAAGATCAAATAAGGGCTCTTGTGAGACAAGGCCGCCAATTTAGACACCCGCCTTGCGGATGCCAAGGCCAACAGCATGACCACTTTCCAAGTAAGGAATTTCAACTCTACCTTCTGTAAAGGTTCAAACCAATGAGACTGAAGGAATTGCAACACCACGTTAAGATCCCATGGTGCCACAGGGGGCACAAAGGGAGGTTGGATGTGCAACATGCCTTTCATGAAGGTCTGAACTTCTGGAAGGGAGGCCAATTGTTTTTGGAAGAAAACCGATAAAGCGAAATTTGAACTTTAATTGAGCCCAACTTTAGGCCCGCATCCACACCAGCTTGTAGAAAATGGAGAAAACGTCCTAATTGAAATTCTTCGTAGGAGCCTTCTTGGAGTCACACCAAGACACGTATTTTCTCCCAATACGGTGGTAAGTTTAGACGTTACTCCTTTCCTGGCCTGAATAAGAGTGGGGATGACTTCCTAGGGAATACCCTTTCAACCTCCAAGCCGTCAAAGTAAGTCGCGGTACACGCACGGCCCCTGCTGTAACAGATCCTCCCTCGGAGGAAGAGGCCAGGGATCTCCTATGAGTAATTCCTGAAGATCTGGATACCAAGCCCTTCTTGGCCAGTCTGGAACAATGAGGATTGCATGAACCTTTGTTCTTCTTATGATCTTTATCACTTTTGGAATCAGTGGAAGCAGAGGAAACACGTACACCGACTGAAAAACCCATGGTGTCACTAGGGTGTCCACTGCTATTGCTTGAGGGTCTCTCGACCTGGAACAATATCTCTGAAGTTTCTTGTTGAGGCGAGACTCCATCATGTCTATTTGAGGAAAACTTGTCACTTCTGCAAAGACCTCTTGATGAAGATCCCACTCTCCTGGATGGAGATCGTGTCTGCTGCTGAGGAAATCTGCTTCCCAGTTGTCCACTCCTGGAATGAAGATCGCTGACAGAGCGCTTGCATGCCTTTCCGCCCAAAGGAGCACCTTTGTGGCCTCTGCCATTGCCGCTCTGCTCTTTGTTCCGCCCTGGCGGTTTACGTATGCTACTGCTGTTATGTTGTCCGACTGAATCAAGACAGGCCGATTGCGAAGAAGATGTTCCGCTTGCAGAAGGCCGTTGTGAATGGCCCTCAACTCCAGAACGTTTATGTATAGACACATTTCCTGGCTTGACCATCTTCCCTGGAAGCTTTCCCCCTGCGTGACTGCTCCCTAGCCTCGGAGACTCGCATCCGTGGTCACTAAGATCCAGTCCTGGATCCCGAACCTGCGTCCCTCTAGGAGGTGAGAGCTGTGCAGCCACCACAGGAGTGAGATTCTGGTCTTGGAAGACAGGGTTATCCTTCGGTGCATGTGCAGATGGGACCCCGGACCACTTGTCCAACAGGTCCCACTGAAACACACTGGCATGGAATCTGCCATATTGAATGGCCTCGTAGGCCGCCACCATCTTCCCCAGCAACCCAGTGCATTGATGGATCGATACTCTTGCTGGTTTCAGCATTTGTTTGACCAGGTTCTGAATTTCCAGAGCCTTTTCCACTGGAAGACTCTCTGTAATTCTGTGTCCAGAATCATTCCCAAAAATGACAGCAGTCTCGTCGGTACCAACTGTGATTTTTGCAAGTTTAGGAGCCAACCATGTTGCTGCAGAATTGTCAGGGAGAGCGTAATGTTCTGCATCAATTGGTCCATGGATCTCGCCTTTATCAGGAGATCGTCCAAGTACGGGATAATCGTGACTCCTTGCTTGCGTAGGAGAACCATCATTTCGGCCATTACTTTGGTGAAAACCCTCGGAGACGTGGACAGGCCTAACGGCAACGTCTGAAATTGGTAATGACAATCCCGAACTGCAAACCTCAGGTAAGCCTGATGTGGGGGTTAAAAGGGAACATGCAAGTAGGCATCCTTTATGTCTACCGACACCATAAAATCCCCCGCCTCCAGACTGGAGATCACTGCCCGGAGAGATTCCATCTTGAATTTGAATTTTTTTAGGTAGAAATTGAGGGATTTGAGGTTCAGGATTGGTCTGACTGAGCCGTCTGGCTTCGGGACCACGAACAGGCTCGAATAAAAGCCTTCTCCCTGTTGTGACGGGGGAACCCTAACAATGATTTGATTGTGACACAATTTTTGTATTGCGGCGCATACCACCTCCTTGTCTGGAAGAAAAGCTGGTAAGGCTGGTTTGAAAAATGGGTGAGGGGGGATGACTTGAAACTCCGTTTGTACATTTGGGATACTATTTCTAAAACCCATGGGTCCAGGGCCGAACGAGCCCAGAACTGACTGAAGAGCCTGAGACGTGCCCCCACCGGTGCGGACTCCCGCAGAGTAGCCCCAACATCATGCGGTGGACTTGGCAGAAGCCAGGGAGGACTTCTGATCCTGGGAACCGGCCACAGCCGGTGATCGTTTACCTTTTCCCTTTCCTCTAGTAGCAAGGAAGGAAGACTCTCGGCCCTTTCTGTATTTATTGGGCCAAAAGGACTGCATCTGATAGTGGTGTGCTTTCTTTTGTGGTGCAGGCACATAAGGTAAAAATTATGACTTACCCGCGGTAGCCGTAGATACCGAATCAGCAAGGCCGTCACCAAACACCACATCACCTTTATACGGCAGAGACTAAATAGCTTTCTTAGAGTCAGCATCAGCATTCCATTGATGAATCCACAATGCTCTCCTAGCTGAGACTGCCATGGCATTTGCCCTTGATCACAAGAGGCCAATATCTCTCGCAGCTTCCTTCAGGTAGACTGCAGCGTCCCTGATATGACCTAGTGTCAAAAGAATGCTATCCCTATCCAGGGTATTCATTTCAGATGACAAGTTATCTGCCCATTTTTCAATGGCATTACTCACCCACGCAGATGCAATGGCTGGTCTGAGTAGCGTATCCGTGGTGACATAAATGGATTTTAATGTATTTTCCGGTCTACGATCCGCAGGGTCCTTTAGGGCTGCCGTGTCAGGGGACGGGAGAGCCACCTTTTTGGACAGCCGTGACAGAGCTTTGTCCACAATGGGGGGTGACTCCCATTTTTCCCTATCCCCAGAGGGAAACGGATACGCCACTACAATCCTTTTGGGAATCTGAAACTTTTTATCAGGACTTTCCCAAACCTTTTCACAAAGCGTGTTCAGATCATGAGAGGGAGGAAATGTTACCTCAGGTTTCTTCACTAGTATCAGGAACAGTAGGGTCCTCAGTGATATGTTATACATCTTTTACAGCCACAATCACGTACTGAATGCTCTTTGCCAGTTTTGCATCTAATCTGGCAACACTATAGTCGACACTTGAGTCAGTGTCCGTGTCGGTATCCGTGTCTGCCAGCTGGGCAAATGAACGTTTTTGTGACCCCGAGGGGGTCTGGACTTGAAACAACACATCCTCTACAGATTTCTTCCAAGCCTGGTTCAGAGACTCAGATTTATCCAATCTTTTATTTATCAGAGCCACATTTGCATTCAAAGCACTCAAAACATTCACCCAATCAGGTGTCGGCGGTGCCGACAGGGTCACTACCACAGCCATTTGTGTCCCTAACATAGTCTCCTCCTGGGAAGAGCACTCCACCTCAGACATCCCGAGACACGTGCACCCACCACACGCAGATACACTGGGCCTATGGGGGACAGACCCACAGTAAAGCCCGTCAGAGACACAGAGGGAGATATTGCCAGCTCACACCCCAGCACCCAAACCCGGTCTGACAACACTACAGAAAATGTCCCAGACCCGCAGCGCTTTTATAATTTACATATAATGCACCAAAATCACTGTGCCCCCTCCCCCCCCATTTTGTACCTTATTACTTGTACAGCAAAGTGAGGAAGGACCAGCATCTCTGCAGCCTTGTGAAGAGAAAATGGCGCCGGGCTGTGTGCTGTGAGGGCTAAGCCCCGCCCCCGTAATGGCGCGCTTCAGACCCGCGCTTTTTTGCTTTTTTATTATGTTATACTGGCGGGGGTCCGGACAGTGCCCTAGCACTCTTGCCTCTCTCCACCCCCTGCACCCTGTAGTGCCTCTGAGTGTGGGAGCATGGCGCGCAGCTCGCCCGCTGTGCGGTGCGGTGCCTCAAAGCCGTCACTGAAGTCTTCTGATCTTCTTATACTCACCTGTCTTCTGACTTCTGGCTCTGCAAGGGGGGTGACGGTAGGCTCTGGGAAGGAGCATCTAGGCTAGGGGTGAGCTACATGCGGCCCGCGGGCCGGATGCGGCCCGTGGACCGATCTTGCCTGGCCCGAAGTCCCCCACCAGTGAGCAATGACAAGCGGCCCGATTGGCTGAGCCGCTTGTCATTGCGCTACACAGCTCCCAGAAGCGGCGCCGCTGAGGAAATGCCGGTCACGTCACAGGGTCACCTGACCGGGATTTCCTCTGTGACGTCGTGCGCGGCGGCACGGGGGCGGAGCCACAGCAGGAGTGGACAGCGGGCAGCAGCAGTGACTCCGTGCAGCACAGCGGGCGGCGCGGATCATCTGGCAGCAGGAAACGAGGATCTGGCAGCGGGGATCTGGCAGCAGGCAGCGGGGATCTGGCAGCGGGCAGCAGATCTGCCACTGAAAAAAAGGTAAAGGGATCTGTGCATAACTTTAAAAGCTGTTATATGGGTCCAGGGGAGGGGGGTAGAGACTGCTCTATGGGTTTAGGGGAGGGGGTGGGAAGGGGAGTAGAGACTGCTATATGGGTCCGGGGGAGGGGAGGAGCTAGTAACTGTGCCCAGGGACAGAGACAGGAGTGGTGAATAACAGCATTACACAGGATGCTGTTTGTTTGTTTTCAGCATTGTTTTTTTTATTTTTATTTTTAATTTTTTTTATTACTGGATTAATGTTTTTTTTTTTAGACATTTGTATTTTGGCTGTAAAAAAAACTACATATGCAACGTACTGTATATTGTGGTGTGTGTTATTATAGTTATATATACTATGTTTTTATAGTTCTATACATAATAATTCAGACCTGATCGCTAGCAGGCGATTTTTGCACTGCTGCGATCAGTTCGTCACCACCTACAGGGGGAGGGGGAAATCGCTGTGCAGGTGTGTGATCACAAGTGCAGAGAGCTGCACAAACAGAAGTTTGTGCAGTCTCTGAACAGCCCAGGACTTACTCTTCCAGTGCGATGATCGGAGCCTGAGCTGACATCAGAAACCCTCCCTCCAAATTGCCTGGTCCCTCCAGCGTTTTTTCCGGACACTCCTCTAAAACGATCAGTTGCCACCCACAAACACCCTCTGCCTGTCAATCACCCTGCGATTGCCCGTACGATCGCTTTGTTCGCACCATCCCGTTGCTGCCCGGCGCTGCGGATCGACGCACCTGTGCATTGCGGTGCATACGCATGCACAGTTCAGACCCGATCGGTATTGTATATACAAGATATTTTGTGTGCGGCCCTCGAATATTCACTGGAAGTGTTAAGCGGCCCCCCAGCTGAAATAATTGCCCACCCCTGATCTAGGCGTACCTAGCGATCAGACCCTCAGGAGCTAATGGTGTCCTGTAGCCAAAGAAGCATAGCCTTTAAACTCACAGAAGTAGGTCTGACTTCTCTCCCCAAAGTCAAACGAAGCAGGGAGACTTGCCAGCAGTTCTCCCTGAAAATAAAAAACCTAACGTAAGTCTTTTCAGAGAAACTCAGTAGAGCTCCTCAGTGTGCATCCAGTCTGCCTGGGCACAGATTCTAAACTGGAGTCTGGAGGAGGGGCACAGAGGGAGGAGCCAGTTCACACCCCTTTGAAAGTCTTAAAGTGCCCATGTCTCCTGTGGATCCCGTCTATACTCCATGGTTCTTGAAGTGACCCCAGCATCCTCTGGGACGTATGAAAAAAATAGGATTTTGGTACTTACCAGGTAAATCCTTTTCTTTGAATCCATAGGGGGCACTGGAGTACTCTTGGGATATGGACGGTTCCACAGTAACTAGGCACTGAATAGTTAAACTTTGACTATACCTCCCCTCCATATCCCAGAGTACCTCAGTGTTTTTTTACTGAGCCGAACTGGAGCTATAGAGGTTGACAATGGAGAAAAACATAACCAAAAAAAAAAAAAAAACGGACAACAATAAAGTTGACACAAAACAAATCTGACAACTAACAGTTGACACCAACCCGATAAATTTCTAATTTGAAACAGTCGGTAAGAGTGTGTTACCATAATATTCCCTGCACTTACCACAACCAGGTAACAACTGCTCTGGGTGGGCGTCCAGTGCCCCCTATGGATTCAAAGAAAAGGATTTACCTGGTAAGTACCAAAATCCTATTTTCTTTTTCATCCACTAGGGGTCACTGGAGTACTCTTGGGACGTACCAAAGTTTCCCCCCGTGGGCGGGAGAGCTATTTGGCACCTGTAACACTAAACGGCCAAAGCTAGATGCTAATGCCGCAAAAGTATCAAACTTATAAAAGCGCACAAACGTGTGCACTGACGACCATGTAGCCGCACGGCAAAGCTGTGTCGTAGAAGCTTCACGACCAGCTGCCCATGAAGTTCCCACAGAACGTGTGGAATGAGCTGTTACCGATGTAGGCGGCTGTAACCTAGCCTGAAGATAAGCCTGACGTATGGTCAGTTTTATCCATCTGGATAAGGTCTGCTTAGAAGCTGGCCAACCTCTCTTGGCAGCATCATAGAGAACAAACAACGTATCCGTCTTACGAACTGTAGACGTTCGGGATACATAAACGCGTAAAGCGCGTACCACATCCAGAGTTTCAGAATGTCCTGTCAACACAGGAACTACTATTGGTTGGTTGATGTGAAAAGATGACACTACTTTTGGTAAGAAAGCGGGATTCGTCCGAAGTTCCGCTCTGTCATCATGAAACACCAAATACGGTGGCTTGCATGACAAGGCACCCAAATCTGAAACCCGCCTTGCCGAAGCCAAGGCTAGGAGAAAAAATAAGATTTTACTTACCGATAAATCTATTTCTCGGAGTCCGTAGTGGATGCTGGGGTTCCTGAAAGGACCATGGGGGATAGCGGCTCCGCAGGAGACAGGGCACAAAAAGTAAAGCTTTTCCGATCAGGTGGTGTGCACTGGCTCCTCCCCCTATGACCCTCCTCCAGACTCCAGTTAGGTACTGTGCCCGGACGAGCGTACACAATAAGGGAGGATTTTGAATCCCGGGTAAGACTCATACCAGCCACACCAATCACACCGTACAACTTGTGATCTAAACCCAGTTAACAGTATGATAACAGCGGAGCCTCTGAAAGATGGCTTCCTTCAACAATAACCCGAATTAGTTAACAATAACTATGTACAATTTATGCAGATAATCCGCACTTGGGATGGGCGCCCAGCATCCACTACGGACTCCGAGAAATAGATTTATCGGTAAGTAAAATCTTATTTTCTCTATCGTCCTAGTGGATGCTGGGGTTCCTGAAAGGACCATGGGGATTATACCAAAGCTCCCAAACGGGCGGGAGAGTGCGGATGACTCTGCAGCACCGAATGAGAAAACTCCAGGTCCTCCTTAGCCAGAGTATCAAATTTGTAAAATTTTACAAACGTGTTCTCCCCTGACCACGTAGCTGCTCGGCAAAGTTGTAATGCCGAGACCCCTCGGGCAGCCGCCCAAGATGAGCCCACCTTCCTTGTGGAGTGGGCCTTTACAGATTTAGGCTGTGGCAAGCCTGCCACAGAATGTGCAAGTTGGATTGTGCTACAGATCCAACGAGCAATCGTCTGCTTAGACGCAGGAGCACCCATCTTGTTGGGTGCATACAATATAAACAACGAGTCAGATTTTCTGACTCCAGCTGTCCTTGCAATATATATTTTTAATGCTCTGACAACGTCCAGTAACTTGGAGTCCTCCAAGTCACTTGTAGCCGCAGGCACTACAATAGGCTGGTTCAGATGAAATGCTGACACCACCTTAGGGAGAAAATGCGGACGAGTCCGCAGTTCTGCCCTGTCCGAATGGAAAATCAGATATGGGCTTTTGTAAGATAAAGCTGCCAATTCTGACACTCTCCTGGCAGAAGCCAGGGCTAGAAGCATGGTCACTTTCCATGTGAGATATTTCAAATCCACCTTTTTTAGTGGTTCAAACCAATGAGATTTTAGGAAGTCCAAAACCACATTTAGATCCCACGGTGCCACTGGAGGCACCACAGGAGGCTGTATATGCAGCACTCCCTTAACAAAGGTCTGGACTTCAGGGACTGAAGCCAATTCTTTTTGAAAGAAAATCGACAGGGCCGAAATTTGAACCTTAATAGATCCCAATTTGAGACCCATTGACAATCCTGATTGCAGGAAATGTAGGAATCGACCCAGTTGAAATTCCTCCGTCGGAGCACTCCGATCTTCGCACCACGCAACATATTTTCGCCAAATTCGGTGATAATGTTGCACGGTTACTTCCTTCCTTGCTTTAATCAAAGTAGGAATGACTTCTTCCGGCATGCCTCTTTCCTTTAGGATCCGGCGTTCAACCGCCATGCCGTCAAACGCAGCCGCGGTAAGTCTTGAAACAGACAGGGACCCTGCTGAAGCAAGTCCCTCCTTAGAGGTAGAGGCCACGGATCTTCCGTGATCATCTCTTGAAGTTCCGGGTACCAAGTCCTCCTTGGCCAATCCGGAACCACTAGTATCGTTCTTACGCCTCTTTGCCGTATAATTCTCAATACTTTTGGTATGAGAGGCAGAGGAGGAAACACATACACCGACTGGTACACCCAAGGCGTTACCAGCGCGTCCACAGCTATTGCCTGCGGATCTCTTGACCTGGCGCAATACCTGTCCAGTTTTTTGTTGAGGCGAGACGCCATCATGTCCACCATTGGTCTTTCCCAACGGGTTACCAGCATGTGGAAGACTTCTGGATGAAGTCCCCACTCTCCCGGGTGAAGATCGTGTCTGCTGAGGAAGTCTGCTTCCCAGTTGTCCACTCCCGGGATGAACACTGCTGACAGTGCTATCACATGATTCTCTGCCCAGCGAAGAATCCTTGCAGCTTCTGCCATTGCCCTCCTGCTTCTTGTGCCGCCCTGTCTGTTCACATGGGCGACTGCCGTGATGTTGTCCGACTGGATCAATACCGGTTTTCCCTGAAGCAGAGGTTCTGCCTGGTTTAGAGCATTGTATATTGCTCTTAGTTCCAGAATGTTTATGTGAAGAGACGTTTCCAGGCTCGTCCATACTCCCTGGAAGTTTCTTCCTTGTGTGACTGCTCCCCAGCCTCTCAGGCTGGCGTCCGTGGTCACCAGGATCCAATCCTGTATGCCGAATCTGCGGCCCTCCAATAGATGAGCACTCTGCAACCACCACAGAAGAGACACCCTTGTCCTTGGAGACAGGGTTATCCGTAGGTGCATCTGAAGATGCGACCCTGACCATTTGTCCAACAGATCCCTTTGGAAAATTCTTGCGTGGAATCTGCCGAATGGAATCGCTTCGTAAGAAGCCACCATTTTTCCCAGGACTCTTGTGCATTGATGTACAGACACCTTTCCTGGTTTTAGGAGGTTCCTGACAAGCTCGGATAACTCCTTGGCTTTTTCCTCCGGGAGAAAAACCTTTTTCTGAACCGTGTCCAGAATCATCCCTAGGAACAGCAGACGAGTTGTCGGCATTAACTGGGATTTTGGAATATTCATAATCCACCCGTGCTGTTTTAGCACTTCTTGAGACAGTGCTAATCCCATCTCTAGCTGTTCTCTGGACCTCGCCCTTATTAGGAGATCGTCCAAGTATGGGATAATTAATACGCCTTTTCTTCGAAGAAGAATCATCATCTCGGCCATTACCTTTGTAAAGATCCGAGGTGCCGTGGACAATCCGAACGGCAGCGTCTGAAACTGATAGTGACAGTTTTGTACAACGAACCTGAGGTACCCCTGGTGTGAGGGGTAAATTGGAACGTGGAGATACGCATCCTTGATGTCCAAGGATACCATAAAGTCCCCCTCTTCCAGGTTCGCTATCACTGCTCTGAGTGACTCCATTTTGAACTTGAACTTCTTTATGTACAGGTTCAAGGACTTCAGATTTAGAATAGGCCTTACCGAGCCATCCGGCTTCGGTACCACAAAAAGAGTGGAATAATACCCCTTCCCTTGTTGCAGAAGAGGTACCTTGACTATCACCTGCTGAGAGTACAGCTTGTGAATGGCTTCCAACACCGTCTCCCTTTCGGAGGGGGACGTTGGTAAAGCAGACCTCAGGAAACGGCGAGGTGGATCTGTCTCTAATTCCAACCTGTATCCCTGAGATATTATCTGCAGGATCCAGGGATCTACTTGCGAGTGAGCCCACTGCGCGCTGTAATTTTTGAGACGACCGCCCACCGTCCCCGAGTCCGCTTGAGAAGCCCCAGCGTCATGCTGAGGCTTTTGTAGAAGCCGGGGAGGGCTTCTGATCCTGGGAAGGAGCTGCGTGTTGCTGTCTCTTCCCTCGACCTTTGCCTCGTGGCAAATATGAATAGCCCTTTGCTCTCTTATTTTTAAAGGAACGAAAGGGCTGCGGTTGAAAAGTCGGTGCCTTTTTCTGTTGGGGAGTGACTTGAGGTAGAAAGGTGGATTTCCCGGCTGTAGCCGTGGCCACCAAATCTGATAGACCGACTCCAAATAACTCCTCCCCCTTATACGGCAAAACTTCCATATGCCGTTTTGAATCCGCATCGCCTGTCCACTGTCGCGTCCATAAAGCTCTTCTGGCCGAAATGGACATAGCACTTACCCGTGATGCCAGTGTGCATATATCCCTCTGTGCATCACGCATATAAAGAAATGCATCCTTTATTTGTTCTAACGACAGTAAAATATTGTCCCTGTCCAGGGTATCAATATTTTCAATCAGGGATTCTGACCAAACTACCCCCGCACTGCCCATCCAGGCAGTTGCTACAGCTGGTCGTAGTATAACACCTGCATGTGTGTATATACTTTTTTGGATATTTTCCATCCTCCTATCTGATGGATCTTTAAGTGCGGCCGTCTCAGGAGAGGGTAACGCCACTTGTTTAGATAAGCGTGTTAGCGCCTTGTCCACCCTAGGAGGTGTTTCCCAGCGCTCCCTAACCTCTGGCGGGAAAGGGTATAATGCCAATAATTTCTTTGAAATTATCAGCTTTTTATCAGGGGCAACCCACGCTTCATTACACACGTCATTTAGTTCTTCTGATTCAGGAAAAACTATAGGTAGTTTTTTCATACCCCACATAATACCCTGTTTAGTGGTACCTGTAGTATCAGCTAAATGTAACGCCTCCTTCATTGCCAAAATCATATAACGTGTGGCCCTACTGGAAAATACGGTTGATTCGTCACCGTCACCACTGGAGTCATCGCCTGTGTCTGGGTCTGTGTCGACCGACTGAGGCAAAGGGCGTTTCACAGCCCCTGACGGTGTTTGAGTCGCCTGGACAGGCACTAATTGATTGTCCGGCCGTCTCATGTCGTCAAACGACTGCTTTAGCGTGTTGACACTATCCCGTAGTTCCATAAATAAAGGCATCCATTCTGGTGTCGACCCCCTAGGAGGTGACATCCCCATATTTGGCAATTGCTCCGCCTCCACACCAATATCGTCCTCATACATGTCGACACACACGTACCGACACACAGCAGACACACAGGGAATGCTCCTAATGAAGACAGGACCCACTAGCCCTTTGGGGAGACAGAGGGAGAGTTTGCCAGCACACACCAAAAGCGCTATATATATATATCAGGGATAGCCTTATAATAAGTGCTCCCCTATAGCTGCTTTGTTATATAAAAATATCGCCATAAATTTGCCCCCCCTCTCTGTTTTACCCTGTTTCTGTAGTGCAGTGCAGGGGAGAGACCTGGGAGCCGTCCTGACCAGCGGAGCTGTGAGAGGAAATGGCGCCGTGTGCTGAGGAGATAGGCCCCGCCCCTTTTCCGGCGGGCTCGTCTCCCGCTATTTTGAGAAATCAGGCAGGGGTTAAATATCTCCATATAGCCTCTAGGGCTATATGTGAGGTATTTTTAGCCTTTATAGGTACTCATTTGCCTCCCAGGGCGCCCCCCTCCCAGCGCCCTGCACCCTCAGTGACTGCCGTGTGAAGTGTGCTGAGAGGAAAATGGCGCACAGCTGCAGTGCTGTGCGCTACCTTTAGAAGACTGCAGGAGTCTTCAGCCGCCGATTCTGGACCTCTTCTGTCTTCAGCATCTGCAAGGGGGCCGGCGGCGCGGCTCCGGTGACCATCCAGGCTGTACCTGTGATCGTCCCTCTGGAGCTTGATGTCCAGTAGCCAAGAAGCCAATCCATCCTGCACGCAGGTGAGTTGACTCCTTCTCCCCTCAGTCCCTCGCTGCAGTGATCCTGTTGCCAGCAGGAATCACTGTAACATAAAAAACCTAGCTAAACTTTCTCTAAGCAGCTCTTTAGGAGAGCCACCTAGATTGCACCCTTCTCGGCCGGGCACAAAAATCTAACTGGAGTCTGGAGGAGGGTCATAGGGGGAGGAGCCAGTGCACACCACCTGATCGGAAAAGCTTTACTTTTTGTGCCCTGTCTCCTGCGGAGCCGCTATCCCCCATGGTCCTTTCAGGAACCCCAGCATCCACTAGGACGATAGAGAAATCGTTTTCCAAGTGAGAAACTTTATATCCACTTCTTGTAAGGGTTCAAAATATGAAGACTGTAAAAAATCTAACACCAGATTCAAGTCCCATGGCGCAGTAGGTGGAGTGAATGGAGGCTGTACTCTGAGGACACCCTGCATAAAGGTGTGTACCGACGGTAATAGAGCCAATCTTCTTTGAAAGTAAATTGACAAAGCAGATATCTGCACCTTTAGTGTAGATAAACGTAGACCTCCATCTAACCCCATCTGTAGAAATAACAAAAGACGGGATAACTTGAAAGAAGATGTCGGAACCTTCCGAGCTTCACACCAACCTATATAGGCACGCCAAATTCTGTAATAATGAGCTGCCGTAACCGGCTTCCTAGCTCGTAACATGGTTGGAATGACTGATTCTGGAATGCCCTCTTTCCTTAAGAGGGCGGTCTCAACAGCCACCCCGTCAAACGCAGCCGCGCTAAATCAGGGTAAAGGAACGGACCCTGTTGTAACAGGTCCGGACGTAGTGGGAGCGGCCAAGGATCGTCTGCGAGTAATCCGCGAAGATCCGAGAACCAAGCTCTCCGTGGCCAATGAGGCGCCACTAGTATGACTGTGACGGACTCTCTTTTGATCCGTTTTAGCAATAGAGGGAGCAGCGGAAACGGTGGAAACAGATACACTAGACTGTATGGCCACCTGACTGTGAGAGCATCCACCGCCTCTGGATCTCTCGTTCTGGACACATACTGGGGCGTTTGATGATTGTGGCGAGATGCCATCAGATCCACCTGCGGGCAACCCCACCTCTGGACCAGCATGTGAAACACTTCTGGATTTAATGCCCATTCTCCTGGATGAAAATCCCGACGACTGAGATAATCCGCCTCCCAGTTGTCCACTCCCGGAATGAACACTGCTGACAATATCACTTGGTGATATTCGGCCCAATTGAGGATTCGAGCTACTTCCTGCATTGCCATGCGGCTTCTCGTTCCGCCTTGTTTGTTGATGTATGCGACCGCCGTCGCATTGTCTGACTGCACCTGAACAGCTTGAGCCTGCAACAAGTGCACTAGACGTAGGGCATTGTATATGGCCCTTAGTTCCAGGATGTTGATGTGAAGGCAAGTCTCTTGACTTGACCACAGACCTTGAAAAGGTCTTCCCTGTGTGACTGCACCCCAACCTCGGAGGCTTGCGTCCGTGGTCACCAGGACCCAGTCCTGAATGCCGAATCTGCGGCCCTCGAGAAGGTGAGTGCTCTGCATCCATCACAGGAGTGACACCCTGGCCCTGGAGGATAGGGTGATTAACCGATGCATCTGAAGATGTGATCCGGACCACTTGTCCAGTAAGTCCCATTGAAAGGTCCTCGCATGGAACCTGCCGAAGGGAATGGCCTCGTATGATGCCACCATCTTTCCCTAGACACAAGTGCAGTGATGCACTGACACCTGTTTTGGTTTTAATAGGTTCCTGACCAGTGTAATGAGTTCCTGAGATTTCTCCATCGGGAGATAAACTCTTTTCTGGTCTGTATCTAGAATCATGCCCAGGAAAGGCAGACGAGTCGTAGGAATCAACTGGAATATTTAGAATCCAGCCGTGTTGCCGTAACACTTCCAGAGAAAGTGCTACACTGATCAGCAACTGCTCTCTTGATCTCGCTTTTATGAGGAGATCGTCCAAGTATGGGATAATTGTGACCCCTTGCTTCCGCAGGAGTACCATCATTTCCGCCATTACCTTGGTAAATATTCTCGGAGCCGTGGAGAGACCAAACGGCAACGTCTGAAATTGGTAATGACAATCCTGTACCACAAATCTGAGGTACGCCTGATGAGGTGGATAAATGGGGACATGAAGGTTATGCATCCTTTATGTCCAGAGACACCATAAAATCCCCCCCTTCCAGGCTTGCGATGACCGCTCTCAGCGATTCCCTCTTGAACTTGAACCTTTTCAGGTATATGTTCAGGGATTTTAAATTCAGTATGGGTCTGACCGAACCGTCCGGTTTCGGGACTACAAACATGGTCGAATAATAACCCCTTCCCTGCTGAAGGAGGGGAACCTTGACCACCACCTGTTGAAGATACAATTTGTGAATTGCAGTTAACACTATTTCCCTCTCGTGGGGGGAAGCTGGCAGGGCCGATTTGAGGTATCGGTGAGGGGGCATCTCCTCGAATTCCAGCTTGTATTCCTGAGACACAATATCTATTGCCCAGGGATCCAACTGGGAGTGAACCCACTTGTGGCTGAAATTTCGAAAACGTGTCCCCACCGGGCCTAGCTCCACCTGTGGAGCCTCAGCGTCATGCGGTGGATTTTTTAGAGGCCGGGGAGGACTTCTGTTCCTGGGAACTAGCTGTGTTGTGCAGCTTCTTTCCTCTGCCCCTGCCTCTGGCAAGAAAGGACGCACCTCGTACTTTCTTGTTTTTGTGTGATCGAAAGGACTGCATTTGATAATGCGGTGCTCTCTTAGGCTGTGAGGAAACATATGGCAAAAAATTTGACTTTCCAGCAGTAGCTGTGGAGACCAGGTCCGAGAGACCCTCCCCAAACAATTCCTCACCCTTGTAAGGTAAAACCTCCATATGCCTTTTTGTGTCGGCATCACCTGTCCATTGCCGAGTCCACAGGACCCTTCTGGCAGAAATTGACATAGCATTTATTCTAGAACCCAGCAGACTAATGTCTCTTTGAGCATCTCTCATATAAAGGACAGCGTCTTTAATATGCCCCAAGGTCAACAATACAGTATCCTTGTCTAAGGTCTCAATTTCCTCAGATAAGGTATCTGTCCATGCTGCTACAGCACTACACACCCAGGCCGACGCGATCGCCGGCCTCAGCAAGGTACCCGAATGTGTATAAATGGACTTCAGGGTAACCTCATGTTTGCGATCCGCAGCATCTTTGAGGGTAGCCGTATCCTGTGACGGCAGGGCTACCTTCTTGGATAAGCGTGTTAAAGCTTTGTCCACCTTAGGGGAGGATTCCCAGCGTAACCTGTCCGTTGGCGGGAAAGGATACGCCATAAGAATCCTTTTGGAAATCTGCAGTTTTTTATCTAGAGATTCCCAAGCCTTTTCACATAACTCATTTAGCTCGTGTGAAGGGGGAAAGGTTACCTCCGGTTTCTTTTCCCCATACATATGCACCCTCTTGTCAGGGACTGGGGTTTCCTCTGTGATGTGCAACACATCCTTAATTGCTATAATAATATAACAGATGGATTTAGCCAATTTAGGCTGTAACTTTGCATCATCGTAATCGACACTGGAGTCAGAATCCATGTCGGTATCTGTGTCAACAATTTGGAATAGTGGGCGCTTCTGAGACCCTAAAACAAACCACCAGGTCGGCGCATAATAACAATGGTGTTGATAAAAAACAATTAACATAAAAACAATAACAGACTTACTAAAAGACCACAACAATTCTCAAAGCATGAAACTGAGGTATTATAAGCCTCTAAGATGAAATCGATGCATACATATATAGTGTATTAATGTGTTAAAGGGACGCTGAAATATATGGAGAACGCCACTCTCTGTTGGATAGAATTAGTCTCTCAAAATAATTCCATATCTCACAGTTCAAATGGGAATAAATCCTCCAAATGATATAATTAAGGTCTATGACCATATAAAAGCGTCCAAATTTAGATAGCTGTTTCCATGGAGCAAGTAGGAATAATAAAACCATGCGGTTGCTGTTACTCACTGAGACGCTGTAATCCCTTACTGCACGGGATAAGTCGTTGAAAGCCGCTTGTTATCACCCTGTGCATGGGTGAGACATCCGTCAGCGGTACGTTCAGGTAAGAACCGTTCCCTTCAGTGCGGCACAGTGTGGATGCGCCGGGCCACCGTGCAGATCCCCCAGCTCAAGTGAGCAATGCCCAACCGGGCAGAGTGTTAATATGTTCCAAGTGCAGGGGGAGGTTTGAGTGAGATAGTTTGATCACAGCTGAACAATTCACCGGTAACTTGTAACAGCCAGCCAGTAACGGTGTGTATTTCTCTCCTTGGGACACTTAATGGTCAAAAGCGGCCCTTTCTTCTGTACCCTCAACGCGTTTCTCCGCACCCCAGGCGGCTTCTTCAAGAGTCAGAGCTTCTGAGACCCTGACGGCCTCTGCGACATAGGAACAGGCACGGGTTGAGACCCTGACTGTCCTGAGGCTTCAGCTTTTTCTAACCTTTTATGCAAGGAATTAACATTATCATTTAAAACCTTCCACATATCCATCCAATCAGGTGTCGGCGCCGTCGGCGGAGACACCACATTCATTTGCTCCCGCTCTGCTTCCACATAGCCTTCCTCGTCAAACATGTCGACACAAGCGTACCGACACACCACACACACAGGGAATGCCCTTATTGAAGACAGTTCCCCCACAAGGCCCTTTGGAGAGACAGAGAGAGAGTATGCCAGCACACACCCCAGCGCTATAAACCCAGGAATAACACAGTAACTTAATGTTAACCCAGTAGCTGCTGTTTATAATGATTTTTGTACCTAATTAAGTGCCCCCTTCTCTCTTTTACCCTCTTCTACCGTGTATCTGCAGGGGAGAGCCTGGGGAGCTTCCTCTCAGCGGAGCTGTGGAGAAAAAAAAGGCGCTGGTGAGTGCTGAGGAAGAAGCCCCGCCCCCTCAGCGGCGGGCTTCTGTCCCGCTTAAATTTACAATTTTTGGCGGGGGCTCATACATGTATACAGTGCCCAACTGTATATATGCTAAACTTTTGCCAAAGAGGTCCCAATTGCTGCCCAGGGCGCACCCCCCTGCGCCCTGCACCCTTACAGTGACCGGAGTATGTGAGGTGTGTGGGAGCAATGGCGCACAGCTGCAGTGCTGTGCGTTACCTCAGTGAAGAACGGAG
Source organism: Pseudophryne corroboree (assembly GCF_028390025.1). NCBI lineage: Eukaryota > Metazoa > Chordata > Amphibia > Anura > Myobatrachidae > Pseudophryne > Pseudophryne corroboree. The sequence continues at coordinate 936,677,700 of NC_086444.1, read as the reverse complement.
TCTTCTGCTGCCAATTTGAAGTCTTCTTTGCTTCTCATACTCACCCGGCTTCTGTCTTCCGGCTCTGCGAGGGGGACGGCGGCGCGGCTCTGGGATCGGACGGCGGCGCGGCTCTGGGATCGGACGGCGGCGCGGCTCTGGGATCGGACGGCGAGGGTGAGATCCTGCGTACGATCCCTCTGGAGCTAATGGTGTCCAGTAGCCTAAGAAGCAGGACCTAGCTTCAGAGACTAGGGCTGCTTCTCTCCCCTCTGTCCCACGATGCAGGGAGTCTGTTGCCAGCAGAGCTCCCTGAAAATAAAAAACCTAACAAAATACTTTCTCTCAGCAAACTCAGGAGAGCTCACTGAAAAGCACCCAGCTCGTCTGGGCACAGTATCAAACGGAGGTCTGGAGGAGGGGCATAGAGGGAGGAGCCAGTGCACACCAGAACCTAAATTCTTTCTTAAAGTGCCCATGTCTCCTGCGGAGCCCGTCTATCCCCATTGTTATTACGGAGTCCCCAGCATCCACTAGGACGTTAGAGAAAACCTTTTTGGAAAGGCCCTTGTGAGCTAGGATGTTCCGCTCAACCTCCATGCCATCAAACAAAGTCGCAGTCAGTCCTGGTATATGAACGGTCCTTGTTCAAGAAGATCTCTTCTTAGTGGTAGAGGCCAAGGGTCTTCGATGGACATGTCCAGAAGATCCGCATACCACGCCCTTAGGGTAGTCTCAATCTTCCTATCCCCTGGATCCTTCATAGTAAAGGACCCCGGGTCGGGTAGCACTGCCTTTTTAGACAGGCGAGATACTGAGACATACACCCCAGGGGGTTCCTCCCAAAATTTTCCACCTTCAGGAGCAAATGGGAAAGTGCGCAAAAACTTTTTGGACACTTGGAATTTTTGTTTGGATTATTCCAGGCCTGTTTGAATAAGTTATCTAACTCTGGAGAATCAGGAAAAATGACAGGCGGCTTGTTTTGCACAAAGAAAAACGACTGCTGTGATGCAGCGTTCTCTAGAGGGAGCTGTAACACATCACGTATAGCCAAAATAAGGGGTTCAATACCCTGAGCAGCATCGGGACCCCCAGGTCATCCCCATCATCATCTGTATCATAAAGAATAGCAGGTAAACCACGCTTCTGGGGACCTGCATGAGAGAGGGGAGGCTGTGCATCTGCCCTAGCAGCTAAATCTGCAACAGCTTGTTATAGTAGCTGAGTTTTCTGCACATTAGCATTGATCTGGGATGACATAGCTGACATCATTGTTTTTAGAGACCCTAACCAGTAGGGCTCTGGACCCACTACCCCAAGCCCTTTCACTGATTTGTGAAGATTGACTGCATTGTTCACAGGAAACATTCATTAGATAAGGGAGAGAATCTAGTGCGACATATACTGCACAGCTTGTGTTTATCCATAGTCACAGTAAGCACAACAACATACACACACAGACCGTTAAAATGCAAGACTGCCCTACTGTATGTGAGAAGAGAAAGAGAGAACACCAGCACACCCTGAGCTGCACAGCCCCAGTGGGACTGTCAGCTCCCTATTGCAGTAGACTAACAATTATTGTCCTAGATAGGATCAGGATAGTGTACCCAAGCGGCTCTTCCCCCTTTGCTACACCCTGTACCACATTTCCAACGTGTATGATGATCAGGAAGCGCTGTGTGCACTGTGTGTGCTGCAGTAAGCAGAGGAAGGCGCCAAAACGCCTCAGGTCCCGCTCTGAGGTAGCTCCGCCCCATCCTATGTCGCCAGCGTTACATACATAGATCATACTGACAAAAGTCTCCTTTTAGGCTTAAAACATCACACAAGTGCTAGTCAAGCCCTTTTGTGCCAGTTCTACATGGGGGATCTTAGGGGGGGATCTTCCCCCAGGAAGGTACGGTATGCCGCACCCGAGGTCAGCCGCACTTTGGACCGGGGCCCCCCCTAGCGGGGCTCTCGGTTTGTACTCACCACCAATGTCACCTTCAGGCAGCATTAGGGGTGTGTGGCGTGCTGCGGCTGTGACAGCCAAGGCCCAGTGCCCCGCTGAACAACCCCCCTTCAGGACAGTGGTCCTGCAGCGGGGAAGCGGCTCTGCACCTCGTAAGGCCGGTGACCGCCCCCCAACTCCCACAGTGCAGGTATGCTGTTGCCCAGACAGCATACCGAAATAATTAAATATTTGAAAGAAATTGAAGAAAACTCTCTGGAGCTGCAGAGATGTGCATCCTCTCCTAAGGGCACTTTTTTCTTAACTGCATGTGGAAGGGGGCATAGAGGGGAGGAGCCAGCACACCAGTTGAAGAAATTTAAAGCGCACTGGCTCCTTTGGACCCCATCTATACCCCATCGTACTAGTTTCCCCCAATATCCCTTATGGATGCTAGAGAAATATACACTGCACTTCAGTTTTTACTCTGGAGGTGAAAGACTGCTGCTTCTGGGCGACCGCAGGTCTCTAACCGATTAGCTCTAGGAACCTTACCTGGGAGAAGAGACCGTGCAACACAAGCTGCTTGTAATGGAATATGCCCCATAGATTCAATAGCAAAATGAGATCAGAACACAATTAACTTACATTAAAGGGAGAAGGTAACAGTTACCAGTTCAAAAACACAAGTATATATTAAAACAGAACAGATTTGTTTTTGCGTTAGATGATCTATAAAAGGATACAGACATGACTCTTGAGGTCATTCCTTAGTCCTCTTCGTACAAGATCATAAGCATCTTCTTTCTTCCCAAGACAATTTAAAGTCAATCCTTTCATTGCTAAAGTTTCTGTGGAGAATATTAAAGAAAAACAATTGTTTTATTAAAGTGAAGAACATTTATTTGTAAATTCGGGTCATGTGTTACACAAAATGGAATACCACTACTTAGTAAAAAAAGGGGACATCTCAAAAATGTAAAATGTCTCCACAGTGCAGTCAATAAAACAGTAAAAGAGGTTAGGGAGAGCTTCAAAATACTCCTCAGCCAAATGCAGATAAGCAACACTTTTTCCAGAGTGACTTCTGAGAACAGACATTGCTATGGCAGCCCTTACAGTCAATTCCTTATTAACTGGGTATTCAGAGCAGAGAGACTGAAGGACATGTTTATCACAATCCGCATAACAGATCGCTACACTAAAACATAAATTTGCCTCAATACACAACGTGATAACCATGTACATTGCAGAGGTGAATCAACTATCACATGCAGTTAGAGCATGCGAGAAAACTCTGTCCCTGTGAAACCCCATCACACAAATCATTGTATTGGTTTGGAAAACAGGATTTTAATTACCTACCGGTAAATCCTTTTCTCGTAGTCCGTAGAGTATACTGGGGTCCATTTAGTACCATGGGGTATATACAGGTCCACTAGGAGCCATGGGCACTTTAAGAATTTGATAGTGTGGGCTGGCTCCTCCCTCTATGCCCCTCCTACCAGACTCATTCTAGAAACTGTGCCCGAGGAGACGGACATACTTTGAGAGAAGGATAGACAAGGATAGTAGTGAGATTCCGAACCAGCAAACACAACAAGAGGAAAGCCAAGCTAACCAAACTTGAAACAGGAACAGCAACGTCTGAACCAACAATACTTAACCAAGTAACAGTGCAGGAAGAACGAAGCACTGCGCGGGATTTACTGGTAGGTAATTAAAATCCTATTTTCTCTTACATCCTAGAGGATACTGCGGTCCATTTAGTACCATGGGGATGTACCAAAGCTCCCAAACCGGGTGGGAGAGTGCTGAGGTTCCTGCAGAACGGATTGACCAAACTGAAGGTCCTCAAAGGCCAAAGTATCAAACTTGTAGAACTTAGCAAACGTGTTCGGACCTGACCAAGTAGCTGCTCGGCAGAGCTGTAAAGCAGAGACACCCCGGGCAGCCGCCCAGGAAGAACCCACCGACCTAGTAGAGTGGGCCTGTACAGATTTTGGCCATAGTAAACTTGCCGTGGAATAAGCATGCTGGATAGCAAGTCTGATCCAGCATGCAATTGTCTGCTTGGACACCCAATCTTATTGGGATCATAAAAAACAAACAGCGAGTCCGTCTTTCTGTGACAAGCTGTTCTTTTCACATACACCTTCAAAGCCATTAAAATATCCAAAGACTTTGAAGTAGCAGAGGTGTCTGTGACAACCGGAACCACAAGAGGTTGGTTGATGTGAAATGCGGACACCACTTTAGGAAGACATTGCTGACGAGTTCCGAGTTCAGCTCTGTCCTCATGGAAAATGAAATAGACTTTTGTGAGACAAAGCCCCCAGCTCCGACACACGTCTTGCTGAAACCAAGGCCAACAGTGTGACGGTCGTCCACGTCAGATACTTTATGTCCGCCTCCTGTAACGGTACAAACCAGTCCGTGGGAGGCACAAAGGGTGGTTGGATGTGCAGAACACCTTTCAAGAAAGTCAGGGAGAGAAGCCAATTGTTTCTGAAAGAAAACGGACAAGGCCGAAATCTGGACTTATATGGAGCCCAGACGCAGGCCCACATCCACGCCTGGCTGCAGAAAAAGCAGAAAACGTCCCAGATGAAATTCCACCACAGGAAAATTTCTGGTCACGCACCAAGAGACGTATTTCTTTCAAATACGATGGTAATGTTTAGACTTTACCCCCTTCCTGGCTTGGATCATAGTCGGGATAACCTTTTTAGGGAGCCCACTCCTGGCTAGAATCAGCCATTCAACTTCCATGCCGTCAAACGTAGCCACGGTAAGTCCTGATATACGAACGGGCCCTGTTGCAGAAGATCCTCGCGAAGAAGAAGAGGCCACGGATGTTCGAGGAGCATCTCCAGAAGGTCCGCGTACCAGGACCTTCTTGGCCAGTCCGGAACAATGAGTATTGCTTGAACCTTTTCCCTTTTTACTAGTTTTAGAATTCTTGGGATCAGAGGAAGTGGCGGAAACACGTACACCATCTGTTAGAGCATCTATCGCCACTGCCTGCGGGTCTCTCGACCTGAAACAATACCGCCTGAGCTTCTTGTTGAGACGAGAGGCCATCATGTCGATCTGTGGATATCCCCATCAACTTGTCAAGCACCTGACACTTTCGGGTGAAGGCTCCACTCCCCCGGGTGCAGGTCGTGTCTGCTGAGGAAGTCTGCTTCCCAGTTGTCTACTCCCAGAATTAAGACCGCAGACAACGCCACAGCGTTTCTTTCTGCCCAGAGGAGAATTCTTGACACCTCTGACATTGCTGCTCTGCTTTTCGTTCTGCCCTCTGTCTGTTTACGTACGTTACTGCCATCACATTGTCCAACTGGACCTGAATTGCCCAACCTTGAGAAGCTGAATAAGTCCACAATCTAAATCTGACTGAAGAAAGAGTAAGAACCGTGAGAGACGAAAAGAATCTGACTGAAACGCTTTTCAGTCACACCAAGAGATATAAGAATGCCAGATGCGATGGTAATGGGCTACCGTAACAGGTTTTTGTGCACGCAACATTGTGGGAATCACACATTCCGGAATTCCTTTGCGTTTTAGGATGTCTTCCTCAAGAGCCATCCTGTTAAATGTAGTCGTGGTAAATCTGGATACACAAAGGGCCTATGTTGGAGTAGATCCGGTCGCAGAGGGAGAGGCCAAGGATCGTCTGCTAGCAGAGGGCACAGGTCTAAAAACTAAGCTGTCCGAGGCCAATCTGGTGCCACCAAGATCACCGTGATTGACTCCAGTTTGATTCTCTTGAGAATTAAGAGACAATACAGGAAACGGAGGAAATACGTACACTAGGTCATTCGGCCAAGGCACAGCCTGAGTGTCTACAGCTACTACCTGAGGATCCCGTGTTCTATAGATGTATCGAGGAAGCGGATGATTGAGACGGGATGCCATGAGAGCCACCTCCGGACACCCCCAGCGCTGTCAGAGCATCTGATACCTCTGGGTGAAGTGTACATTCTCCCGGATGTAGATCCCGACGGCTGAGGTAGTCTGCTTACAAATTGTCTACTCCTGGAATGAATACTGCTGAGAGGACTACAGCGTTGCGTACAGCCCAATGGATAATGCGTGTCACCTCTCGCATCGCTTGGCGACTGCGAGTTCAACCCTGCTTATTTACGTACGCTACAGCAGTCGTGTTGTCCGACTGAACCTTTACCACCTTGGATCAAAGAACTTGGGCAGCTTTTACCAGCGCACTGTAGATCACTCTCAGTTCCAACATATTTATTGGCAACAGTGATTCCTGTGGAGACCAATGGCCCTGAAGATGGAAGTCCAACACAACCACGCCCCATCCCCCGAGGCTGGCATCAGTCGTTAGGAGCGTCCAGTCCCATACACCGAACCGCATGCCCGCAGTGAGATTGTGCAGTTGGAGCCACCAAAGAAGCGAAAGTCGCATCTCTGGAGTTAGTCTAACTAACTGTTGAAGGTGTAGATGCGATCCCGACCACTGATGTCCTAGAACCAGCTGGAAAGGATGTGAATGAAAACAGACGAACTCCAGATTTTTGAAAACCGCTACCATTTTCCCAAGCAAACGAATGCATAAATGGATGGATACCAGCCTTGGCTTGAGGACAGCTTGGACCAGATTCTGTATACCCAGAACTTTTTCTTGAGGCAGAAAAACTTTCTGGACGTTGGTGTCCAGAATCACACCAGGAAACTGGATACGCTGCGACGGCTGAAGGTTGGATTTCCAGAAATTGATTATCCATCCGTGTTCCACTAACACATTGTATGTTAATAAAGCATGCTCCTGGAGAATATCTGATGGAGCTTTGAGGAGGAGGTCGTCTAGGTATGGTATTATTGTGACTCCCAATGATCTGAGGTGAGCAATCATCACTGACACGACCGTGGTAAGCACCCTCGGGGCTGTGGACAGACTGAATGGTAAGGCTCTGAACTGAAAATGATACTGTTGAATCGAGAACCTGAGAAATACTTGGTGAGGTTCCCAGCTCGGAATGTGGAGATAATCATCCTTCATGTTCAGAGATATCATAAATTTCTTGGGTTCCAGGCTCAAGATCACCAAGTTGATGGAGTCATTTTGAACCAGTAATAAGACAGAAACTGATTTAACGATTTCAGATTCAGAATTGGTCGTACAGTACCGTCTGGTTTTGGTACTATGAAAAGATTGGAATAGTAACCCTTCTTTCATTGAAGCAGTGGTACCGGCATTTACACAGCCAATTCTACCACGGACTGTATTGCGCCTTCAAGGGCCAAACGTTTGTCCAGAAGAAGTGGAAGACTTATCGAAAAATATTTCTTTGGCGGCAAAACTTCAAAATCTAACTTGTACCCTAGGGAGATAATATTGCGAATACACGCATGGTCTGATACCTTGAACCAGGCATCCTGAAAGTTTCGAAGCCACACTCCCACCGTACTTGGGCCCCGGTGGGAGGGGAGACCGTGATGCTACGGTCTTTTCTGCAGGCTTTGGGTCTTGATGAGGAGCAGCGACTGGTTGCTTGCCGTGACCTCTACCTCGCAAGGGTGTAGCTCTTCCATGTCCTCTAAAAGGCTGAGTGGAACAAAAGCACCAAAACAAAATTCCAGTATAAGAGTGCTTATGTGGTGGCGGAAGGGTTGGTAAAAGGTAGATTTACCACCCGTAGGCTAAGAAATTTACGAGTCTAGTTCTTTCCAAAAAGAATGTCACCTGTAAACGGAAGTGCTTCCGCCGCTTTTTTTTTTACTCTGCGTCAACCTGCCATGACCGAAGCCGAAGAACTCTTCTGGCTGCAATAGTTGCTGCTGAGATTCTCAAGTTAACTTGTCCGATATCTCTAGCTGCTTCTCATAGGTATATAGCCGATTCCTTAATATGTTCTGCTAAGATCAATACTTCTTCTAACGGAACTCCCTCTAGTAAGTCTTTTATCAATTTAGTGGCCCAATGCTCAACTGCCTTGTTCACCCAGGAACTTACCAAGGCTGGTCTAAGCGAGACAATTGAGGCCGGATAGATGGACTTCAACATGGTGTCCAGCTTCCGGTCAGACAGATATTTCTTCAAAGTTGCTCTCAGGAAAGGTAATGCAGTCTTGGATAAACTGGACAACCTGGATAGAGAGGAGTCCACTCGAGGTAACATCTCCCATTTATTTGTCATAGCTGATGGAAATGAATAAATACTTAGAAATCTTTTAGGCATCTGAAACCGCTTGTCTGGATGTTTCCAAGCCTCCGTCAGCTGATCATCCAGATTCTTGGAAAAAGGATAAGTGACCGTTGAGCGCTGCTTTCTACCAAATAATAAGAATTTACTTACCGATAATTCTATTTCTCGGAGTCCGTAGTGGATGCTGGGGTTCCTGAAAGGACCATGGGGAATAGCGGCTCCGCAGGAGACAGGGCACAAAAAGTAAAGCTTTAGGATCAGGTGGTGTGCACTGGCTCCTCCCCCTATGACCCTCCTCCAAGCCTCAGTTAGATACTGTGCCCGGACGAGCGTACACAATAAGGAAGGATTTATGAATCCCGGGTAAGACTCATACCAGCCACACCAATCACACTGTACAACCTGTGATCTGAACCCAGTTAACAGTATGATAACAGCGGAGCCTCTGAAAAGATGGCTCACAACAATAATAACCCGATTTTTGTAACTATGTACAAGTAATGCAGATAATCCGCACTTGGGATGGGCGCCCAGCATCCACTACGGACTCCGAGAAATAGAATTATCGGTAAGTAAATTCTTATTTTCTCTATCGTCCTAGTGGATGCTGGGGTTCCTGAAAGGACCATGGGGATTATACCAAAGCTCCCAAACGGGCGGGAGAGTGCGGATGACTCTGCAGCACCGAATGAGAGAACTCCAGGTCCTCCTTAGCCAGGGTATCAAATTTGTAGGATTTTACAAACGTGTTTGCCCCTGACTAAATAGCCGCTCGGCAAAGTTGTAAAGCCGAGACCCCTCGGGCAGCCGCCCAAGATGAGCCCACCTTCCTTGTGGAATGGGCATTTACATATTTTGGCTGTGGCAGGCCTGCCACAGAATGTGCAAGCTGAATTGTATTACACATCCAACTAGCAAAAGTCTGCTTAAAAGCAAGAGCACCCAGTTTGTTGGGTGCATACAGGATAACAGCAAGTCAGTTTTCCTGACTCCAGCCGTCCTGGAACCTATATTTTCAGGGCCCTGACCACATCTAGCAACTTGGAGTCCTCCAAGTCCCTAGTAGGCGCAAGACACCACAATAAGCTGGTTCAGGTGAAACACTGACACCACCTTAGGGAGAGAACTGGGGACGAGTCCGCAGCTCTGCCCTGTCCGAATGGACAAACAGATATGGGCTTTTTTGAGAAAAAAACCACCAATTTGACACTCGCCTGGTCCAGGCCAGGTCCAAGAGCATGTTCACTTTTCATGTGAGATGCTTCAAATCCACAGATTTGACTGGTTTTAAACCAATGTGTTTTGAGGAATCCCAGAACTACGTTGAGATCCCACAGTGCCACTGGAGGCACAAAAGGGGGTTGTATATGCAATACTCCCTTGACAAACTTCTGGACTTCAGGAACTGAAGCCAATTCTTTCTGGAAGAAAAATCGACAGGGCCGAAATTTGAACCTTAATGGACCCCAATTTGAGGCCCATAGACACTCCTGTTTGCAAGAAATGCAGGAATCGACCGAGTTGAAATTTCTTCGTGGGGCCTTCATGGCCTCACACCACGCAACATATTTTCGCCACATGTGGTGATAATGTTGTGCGGTCACCTCCTTTCTGGCTTTGACCAGGGTAGGAATGACCTCTTCCTGAATGCCTTTTCCCTTAGGATCCGGCGTTCCACCGCCATGCCGTCAAACGCAGCTGCGGTAAGTCTTGGAACAGACATGGTACTTGCTGAAACAAGTCCCTTCTTAGCGGCAGAGGCCATAAGTCCTCTGTGAGCATCTCTTGAAGTTCCGGGTACCAAGTCCTTCTTGGCCAATCCGGAGCCATGAGTATAGTTCTTACTCCTCTACGTCTTATAATTCTCAGTACCTTAGGTATGAAAAGCAGAGGATGGAACACATACACCGACTGGTACACCCACGGTGTTACCAGAACGTCCACAGCTATTGCCTGAGGGTCTCTTAACCTGGCGCAATACCTGTCCCGTTTTTTGTTCAGGCGGGACGCCATCATGTCCACCTTTGGTAATTCCCAACGGTTTACAATTATGTGGAAAACTTCCCCATGAAGTTCCCACTCTGCCGGGTGGAGGTCGTGCCTACTGAGGAAGTCTGCTTCCCAGTTTCCATTCCCGGAATGAAACACTGCTGACAGTGCTATCACATGATTTTCCGCCCAGCGAAAAGTCCTTGCAGTTTTTGCCACTGCCCTCCTGCTTCTTGTGCCGCCCTGTCTATTTACGTGGGCGACTGCCGTGATGTTTTATCCCACTGGATCAATACCGGCTGACCTTGAAGCAGAGGTCTTGCTAAGCTTAGAGCATTATAAATTTACCCTTAGCTATATTTATGTGGAGAAAAATCTCCAGACTTGATCACACTCCCTGGAAATTTTTTTCTTGTGTGACTGCTCCCCAGCCTCTCGGGCTGGCCTCCGTGGTCACCAACATCCAAAACTGAATGCCGAATCTGCGGCCCTCTAGAAGATGAGCACTCTGTAACCACCACAGGAGAGACACCCTTGTCCTTGGATATAGGGTTATCCGCTGATGCATCTGAAGATGTGATCCGGACCATTTGTCCAGCAGATCCCACTGAAAAGTTCTTGCATGAAATCTGCCGACTGGAATTGCTTCGAAGGAAGTCACCATTTTTTTACCATGGCCCTTGTGCAATGATGCACTGATTTTAGGAGGTTCCTGACTAGCTCGGATAACTCCCTGGCTTTCTCTTCCGGGAGAAACACCTTTTTCTGGACTGTGTCCAGAATCATCCCTAAGCACAGGAGACTTGTTGTCGGGATCAGCTGCGATTTTGGAATCTTTAGAATCCACCCCTGCTGTTGTAACAGTATCCGAGATAGTGCTACTCCGACCTCCAACTGTTCCCTGGACTTTGCCCTTATCAGGAGATCGTCCAAGTAAGGGATAATTAAGACGCCTTTTCTTCGAAGAAGAACCATCATTTCGGCCATTACCTTGGTAAAGACCCGGGGTGCCGTAGACAATCCAAACGGCAGCGTCTGAAACTGATAGTGACAGTTCTGTACCACGAACCTGAGGTACCCTTAGTGATAAGGGCAAATTTGGGACATGGAGGTAAGCATCCCTGATGTCTCGGGACACCAGATAGTCCCCTTCTTCCCGGTTCGTTATCACTGCTCTGAGTGACTCCATCTTGATTTGAACCTTTGTAAGTGTTCAAATTTTTTTAGATTTAGAATAGGTCTCACCTAGCCTTCTGGCTTCAGTACCACAATATAGTGTGGAATAATACCCCTTTTCTTGTTGTAGGAGGGGTAATTTAATTATCACCTGCTGGGAATACAGCTCGTGAATTTTTTCCCATACTGCCTCCTTGTCGGAGGGAGACCTTGGTAAAGCAGCCTTCAGGAGCCTGCGCAGGGGAAACGTCTCGACATTCCAAACTGTACCCCTGGGATACTACTTGTAGGATCCAGGGGTCCTGTACGGTCTCAGCGTCATGCTGAGAGCTTGTCAGAAGCAGTGGAACGCTTCTGTTCCTGGGAATGGGCTGCCTGCTGCAGTCTTCTTCCCTTTCCTCTATCCCTGGGCAGATATGACTCTTATAGGGACGAAAGGACTGAAGCTGAAAAGACGGTGTCTTTTTCTGCAGAGATGTGACTTAGGGTAAAAACGGTGGATTTTCCAGCAGTTGCCGTGGCCACCAGGTCCGATGGACCGACCCCAAATAACTCCTCTTCCTTTATACGGCAATACACCTTTGTGCCGTTTGGAATCTGCATCACCTGACCACTGTCGTGTCCATAAACATCTTCTGGCAGATATGGACATCGCACTTACTCTTGATGCCAGAGTGCAAATATCCCTCTGTGCATCTCGCATATATAGAAATACACCCTTTAAATGCTCTATAGTCAATAAAATACTGTCCCTGTCAAGGGTATCAATATTTTTAGTCAGGGAATCCGACCAAGCCACCCCAGCTCTGCACATCCAGGCTGAGGCGATCGCTGGTCGCAGTATAACACCAGTATGTGTGTATATACTTTTTATGATATTTTTCCAGCCTCCTGTCAGCTGGCTCCTTGAGGACGGCCCTATCTATAGACGGTACCGCCACTTGTTCTGATAAGCGTGTGAGCGCCTTATCCACCCTAAGGGGTGTTTCCCAACGCGCCCTAACTTCTGGCGGGAAAGGGTATACCGCCCATATTTTCTATCGGGGGGAACCCACGCATCATCACACACTTCATATAATTTATCTGATTCAGGAAAAACTACGGTAGTTTTTTCACATCCCACATAATACCCTCTTTTGTGGTACTTGTAGTATCAGAAATATGTAACACCTCCTTCATTGCCCTTAACGTGTGGCCCTAATAAGGAATACGTTTGTTTATTCACCGTCGACACTGGATTCAGTGTCCCTGTCTGTGCCTGTGTCGACCGACTAAAGTAAACGGGCGTTTTAAAACCCCTGACGGTGTTTTTGAGACGTCTGGACCGGTACTAATTGTTTGTCGGCCGTCTCATGTCGTCAACCGACCTTGGCGCGTGTTGACATTATCACGTAATTCCCTAAATAAGCCATCCATTCCGGTGTCGACTCCCTAGAGAGTGACATCACCATTACAGGCAATTGCTCCGCCTCCTCACCAACATCGTCCTCATACATGTCGACACACACGTACCGACACACAGCACACACACAGGGAATGCTCTGATAGAGGACAGGACCCACTAGCCCTTTGGAGAGACAGAGGGAGAGTTTGCCAGCACACACCAAAAACGCTATAATTATATAGGGACAACCTTATATAAGTGTTTTCCCTTATAGCATCTTTTTTATATATTTCCAACGCCAAATTAGTGCCCCCCCTCTCTGTTTTAACCCTGTTTCTGTAGTGCAGTGCAGGGGAGAGCCTGGGAGCCTTCCCTCCAGCCTTTCTGTGAGGGAAAATGGCGCTGTGTGCTGAGGAGATAGGCCCCGCCCCTTTTTCGGCGGCCTCGTCTCCCGCTCTTAACGGATTCTGGCAGGGGTTAAATATCTCCATATAGCCCCCGGAGGCTATATGTGAGGTATTTTTAGCCAAAAAAGGTTTTCATTTGCCTCCCAGGGCGCCCCCCTCCCAGCGCCCTGCACCCTCAGTGACTGCCGTGTGAAGTGTGCTGAGAGGAAAATGGCGCACAGCTGCAGTGCTGTGCGCTACCTTAAGAAGACTGAGGAGTCTTCTGCCGCCGATTCTGGACCTCTTCTCGTTTCAGCATCTGCAAGGGGGCCGGCGGCGAGGCTCCGGTGACCATCCAGGCTGTACCTGTGATCGTCCCTCTGGAGCTAATGTCCAGTAGCCAAGAAGCCAATCCATCCTGCACGCAGGTGAGTTCACTTCTTCTCCCCTAAGTCCCTCGTTGCAGTGATCCTGTTGCCAGCAGGACTCACTGTAAAATAAAAAACCTAAGCTAAACTTTTCTAAGCAGCTCTTTAGGAGAGCCACCTAGATTGCACCCTTCTCGGCCGGGCACAAAAATCTAACTGAGGCTTGGAGGAGGGTCATAGGGGGAGGAGCCAGTGCACACCACCTGATCCTAAAGCTTTACTTTTTGTGCCCTGTCTCCTGCGGAGCCGCTATTCCCCATGGTCCTTTCAGGAACCCCAGCATCCACTAGGACGATAGAGAAAAAGCAGTATATATGGTGAATCCGGTGTCGTAGTCTCGGAAGTGTTCAAAACTTATTTTATAGCTAAAATAAGAGGTTCAACCCCCTGAGAAGATTCCTGCGGAACTTCTTGGTCTGGGTCAGCAATTTCGTCCAACTCACGATCGTCCTCTTCAGCTTCGTCCTGAGAGAGAAGACCTGCCACCCAGGGTGGTTCAGTGGCAATAGAAAATACATCATTTTGAGTAATCTCCTTAACCGTCTTTCGTAAAGCAGACACCTCATTATGTAATTGTGAGGTGGTTCCTGTAAGCGCTACTGCCCAGAGGGGAAATTAGCGTCTTGGGACGGATTAACTAACGTAACCTCTGAAGCACATGCCTCACATAGGGAGGAATAGTCTGTGTGAGCTTTTCTTTGTTACACTTAGCACAGAGTTTTTGTGATGTCGTATTAGCTGGTCCCTTGTCTGCCATTGTGACGGACAGCGTGGAAACACATACAAATCACACCAGCACTCTCAATAATATAGAGAGCAAGAGATATCAGAAGGATAGAGGGAGGTATAATATTTGTACTACTCCCCTATTCTAACTCCCTCTGCCACCTGCTTATATTTTATGTGCAGGCTTTCAGGTTTCTGGTAATCTGAAGGAATGTCTCTGCTAACAGTGCTGATTCCTGAGGAGAGAAGAAACATTGTTGCTATTCATAAGCTGCCTAGCTGAGGAAGGCAGTTTGAAAACCTGCCAACTCCATCCCCTAAGCCAGTGGTTTCCAAACTTTTTTGAATCACGGCGCCCTAGAATATCAGAATTTTTTTCACGGCACCCCTGGGCCAAACATTTCTTATTGAGAAATTTAGAAAGAAATATTACATTAAGTAGATCGCGTTTATATGTCATCCTTAGGGTCAGTTGTGTGGTGAGGGACAAGATTTGCTTCTGTTTGGCCACATATTTTATGACTGGCAGCCACCAGCACTGGTTTTGCTCATTATATTGACCATGAATAATTTGAATTGGTCCTGGACCACCAACCCAGGGCACCCCTGCAAGTGTCCCGTGGCACCCCAAGGAGCCACGGCACACAGTTTGGGAACCTCTGCCCTAAGCACAGGCACCCGTCTCAACCAGGTCCCTAAGATGGGAATTGCACCATGGTGCTTTCACACCGCACATCGAGCCGTGTCGACCCGGCAATATGCCGAGTCGATACTGGGTTATTTGTGCGGTGTGAAAGGGGTACAATCAGTTTAATAGTTCCAAAGAAGGAGCTGTGCAGTAAATCCCTACAGTACAACAGCAGGACAGTCATACCGCTTTCACATCGCACAAATAACCCGGTATCGACACGGCATATTGCCGTGTCGAAACGGGTCAGTGTGCAATGTGAAAGCGCCTTTGCCGAATTAGCGGGTCGCCTGACCCGGTAATTCAACCCGGTAAAAAAATAAGATTTTACTCACCGGTAAAATCTATTTCTCGTAGTCCGTAGTGGATGCTGGGAACTCCGAAAGGACCATGGGGAATAGCGGCTCAGCAGGAGACTGGGCACAACTAAAAGAAAGCTTTTAGACTACCTGGTGTGCACTGGCTCCTCCCACTATGACCCTCCTCCAAGCCTCAGTTAGGATACTGTGCCCGGAAGAGCTGACACAATAAGGAAGGATTTTGAATCCCGGGTAAGACTCATACCAGCCACACCAATCACACCGTATAACTCGTGATACCATATCCAGTTAACAGTATGAAACATAACTGAGCCTCTCAACAGATGGCTCATAATAATAACCCTTTAGTTAACAATAACTATATACAAGTATTGCAGACAATCCGCACTTGGGATGGGCGCCCAGCATCCACTACGGACTACGAGAAATAGATTTACCGGTGAGTAAAATCTTATTTTCTCTAACGTCCTAGTGAATGCTGGGAACTCCGAAAGGAGCATGGGGATTATACCAAAGCTCCCAAACGGGCGGGAGAGTGCAGATGACTCTGCAGCACCGAATGAGAGAACTCAAGGTCCTCCTCAGCCAGGGTATCAAATTTGTAGAATTTAGCAAACGTGTTTGCCCCTGACCAAGTTGCAGCTCGGCAAAGTTGTAAAGCCGAGACCCCTCGGGCAGCCGCCCAAGATGAGCCCACTTTCCTCGTGGAATGGGCTTTTACTGATTTAGGATGCGGCAATCCAGCCGCAGAATGCTCCAGCTGAATTGTGCTACAAATTCAGCGAGCAATAGTCTGCTTAGAAGCAGGAGCACCTATTTTGTTGGGTGCATACAGGATAAAAAGCGAGTCAGTTTTCCTGACTCCAGCCGTCCTGGAAATATAATTTTTTAAGGCCCTGACTACGTCCAGTAACTTGGAATCTTCCAAGTCCCTAGTAGCCGCAGGCACTACAATAGGTTGGTTCAAGTGAAAAGCTGATACCACCTTAGGGAGAAACTGGGGACGAGTCCTCAATTCTGCCCTATCCATATGGAAAATCAGATAAGGGCTTTTACCTGACAAAGCCGCCCATTCTGACACACGCCTGGCCGAAGCCAAGGCCAATAACATGACCACTTTCCACGTGAGATATTTAAAATCCACAGTTTTAAGTGGCTCAAACCAATGTGATTTTAGGAAACTCAACACCACGTTGAGATCCCAAGGTGCCACAGGAGGCACAAAAGGGGGCTGAATATGTAGCACTCCCTTTACAAATGTCTGAACTCCAGGCAGTGAAGCCAGTTCTTTCTGGAAGAAAATCGACAGAGCCGAAATCTGGACCTTAATGGAACCCAAGTTTAGGCCCATAGTCACTCCTGACTGTAGGAAGTGCAGAAAACGACCCAGCTGAAATTCCTCTGTTGGGGCCTTCCTGGCCTCACACCACGCAACATATTTTCGCCAAATACGGTGATAATGGTTTGCGGTTACTTCTTTCCTGGCTTTTATCAGCGTAGGAATGACTTCCTCCGGAATGCCCTTTTCCTTTAGGATCCGGAATTCAACCGCCATGCTGTCAAACGCAGCCGCGGTAAGTCTTGGAACAGACAGGGCCCCTGCTGTAGCAGATCCTGTCTGAGCGGTAGAGGCCATGGGTCCTCTGATATCATTTCTTGAAGTTCTGGGTACCAAGCTCTTCTTGGCCCATCCGGAACCACGAGTATCGTTCTTACTCCTCGTTTTCTTATTATTCTCAGTACCTTTGGTATGAGAGGCAGAGGAGGGAATACATAAACCGACTGGTACACCCACGGTGTCACTAGAGCGTCCACAGCTATTGCCTGAGGGTCCCTTGACCTGGCGCAATATCTAGTTTTTTGTTTAGGCGGGACGCCATCATGTCCACCTGTGGCCTTTCCCAACGGTTTACCAACAGTTGGCAGACTTCTGGATGAAGTCCCCACTCTCCCGGGTGTAGGTCGTGTCTGCTGAGGAAGTCTGCTTCCCAGTTGTCCACTCCCGGAATGAACACTGCTGACAGTGCTAAGACGTGATTTTCCGCCCATCGGAGAATCCTTGTGGCTTCTGCCATCGCCATCCTGCTTCTTGTGCCGCCCTGTCGGTTTACATGGGCGACTGCCGTGATGTTGTCTGATTGGATCAGTACCGGCTGGTTTTGAAGCAGAGGCCTTGCCAGACTTAGGGCATTGTAAATCGCCCTCAGTTCCAGAATATTTATGTGTAGGGACGACTCCTGACTTGACCAAAGTCCTTGGAAATTTCTTCCCTGTGTGACTGCCCCCCAGCCTCGAAGGCTGGCATCCGTGGTTACCAGGACCCAGTCCTGTATGCCGAATCTGCGGCCCTCTTGAAGAGGAGCACTCTGCAGCCACCACAGTAGAGATACCCTGGTCCTTGGAGACAGGGTTATCAGCCGATGCATCTGAAGATGCGATCCCGACCACTTGTCCAAGAGGTCCCACTGAAAGGTTCTTGCATGGAACCTGCCGAAAGGAATTTTGCTTCGTAAGAAGCTACCATTTTTCCCAGGACTCGTGTGCAGTGATGCACCGATACCTGTTTTGGTTTCAGGAGGTCCCTGACTAGAGATGACAGCTCCTTGGCTTTCTCCTGCGGAAGAAACACTTTTTTCTGTTCTGTGTCCAGAACCATCCCCAGGAACAGTAGGCGTGTGGTAGGAACCAGCTGTGACTTTGGAATGTATAGAATCCATCCGTGCTGTTGTAGCACTTCCCGAGATAGTGCTACTCCGACCAACAACTGCTCCTTGGACCTCGCCTTTATAAGGAGATCGTCCAAGTACGGGATAATTAAAACTCCCTTTTTTCGAAGGAGTATCATCATTTCTGCCATTACCTTGGTAAAGACCCTCGGTGCCGTGGACAGTCCAAACGGCAGTGTTTGGAATTGGTAATGGCAATCCTGTACCACAAATCTGAGGTACTCCTGGTGAGGATGGTAAATGGGGACATGTAGGTAAGCATCCTTGATGTCCAGGGATACCATGTAATCCCACTCCTCCAGGCTTGCAATAACCGCCCTGAGCGATTCCATCTTGAACTTGAATTTTTTTATGTATGTGTTCAAGGATTTCAAATTTAAAATGGGTCTTACCGAACCATCCGGTTTCGGTACCACAAACAGTGTGGAATAGTAACCCCGTCCTTGTTGAAGTAGGGGCACCTTGACTATCACCTGCTGGGAATACAGCTTGTGAATTGCCTCTAGCACAGCCTCCCTGCCTGAGGGAGTTGTCGGCAAGGCAGATTTGAGGAAACGGCGGGGGGGGGGGGGGGGGGGGGGAGACGCCTCGAATTCCAGCTTGTACCCCTGAGATACTACTTGAAGAATCCAGGGATCCACCTGTGAGCGAGCCCACTGATCGCTGAAATTTTTGAGGCGGCCCCCCACCGTACCTGGCTACGCCTGTGGAGCCCCCGCGTCATGCGGTGGACTCAGAGGAAGCGGGGGAAGAATTTTGATTCTGGGAACTGGCTGACTGGTGCAGCTTTTTCCCTCTTCCCTCGTCTCTGTGCAGAAAGGAAGCGCCTTTTACCCGCTTGCTTTTATGAAGCCGAAAGGACTGTACCTGATAATACAGTGCTTTCTTAGGCTGTGAGGAAACCTGAGGTAAAAAAAATTTCTTCCCAGCTGTTGCTGTGTATACGAGGTCCCAGAGACCATCCCCAAACAATTCCTCACCCTTATAAGGCTCTATGTGCCTTTTAAAGTCAGCATCACCTGTCCAGTGTCAGGTCTCTAATACCCTCTTGACAGAATGGACATTGCATTAATTCTGGATGCCAGCCGGCAAAATATCCCTCTGTGCATCCCTCATATATAAGACGACGTCTTATGTTCGCAAAATAGTATCCCTGTTTGACAGGGTTACAGACCACGCTGCAGCAGCACTATCTGCAGGTCTTAGTCTAGTACCTGAGTGTGTAAATACAGACTTCAGGATAGCCTCCTGCTTTTTATCAGCAGGTACCTTCAAAGTGGCCATATCCTAAGACCGCAGTGCCACCTTTTTTGACAAACGTGTGAGCGCCTTATCCACCCTAGGGGATATCTCCCAGCGTAACTTATCCTCTGGCGGGAAAGGGTACGCCATCATTAACTTTTTAGAAATTACCAGTTTCTTATCGGGGGAACCCACGCTTTTTCACACTTCATTCACTCATTTGATGGGGGAACAAAACACTGCCTGCTTTTTCTCCCCAACATAAAACCCTTTTTTAGTGGTACTTGGGTTAATGTCAGAAATGTGTAACATTTTTTATTGCCGGGATCATGTAACGGATGTTCCTAGTGGATTGTGTATATGTCTCAACCTTGTCGACACTGGAGTCAGACTCCGTGTCGACATCTGTGTCTGCCATCTGAGGGAGCAGGCGTTTTTGAGCCCCTGATGGCCTTTTAGACGCCTGGGCAGGCGCGGGCTGAGAAGCCGGCTGTCCCATAGCGGTTACGTCATCCAGCCTTTTATGTAAGGAGTTGACATTGTCGGTTTATACCTTCCACCTATCCATCCACTCTGGTGTCAGCCCCACAGGGGGCGACATCACATTTATCGGTATCTGCTCTGCCATCACATAAGCCTCCTCATCAAACGTGTTGACACAGCCGTGTCGACACAGACGTACCGACACACCGCACACACACAGGGAATGCTCTGAGGACAGGACCCCACACAGCCCTTTGGGGAGACAGAGAGAGAGTATGCCAGCACACACCAGAGCGCTATATAATTTAGGGATTAACACTATATTGAGTGAATTTTTCCCAATAGCTGCTTGTATATACAATATTGCGCCTAAATTTAGTGCCCCCCCTCTCTTTTTAACCCTCTGAGCCTGCAAACTACAGGGGAGAGCCTGGGGAGCTGTCTTCCAGCTGCACTGTGAAGAGAAAATGGCGCCAGTGTGCTGAGGGAGATAGCTCCGCCCCTTTTTCGCGGACTTTTCTCCCGCTTTTTTATGGATTCTGGCAGGGGTATTTATCACATATATAGCCTCTGGGGCTATATATTGTGATATATTTGCCAGCCAAGGTGTTTTTATTGCTGCTCAGGGTGCCCCCCCCCCAGCGCCCTGCACCCTCAGTGACCGGAGTGTGAAGTGTGCATGAGGAGCAATGGCGCACAGCTGCAGTGCTGTGCGCTACCTTGGTGAAGACTGATGTCTTCTGCCGCCGATTTTCCGGACCTCTTCTTGCTTCTGGCTCTGTAAGGGGGGCGGCGGCGCGGCTCCGGGAACGAACACCAAGGCCAGTTCCATGCGGTCGATCCCTCTGGAGCTAATGGTGTCCAGTAGCCTAAGAAGCCCAAGCTAGCTGCTAGCAGGTAGGTTCGCTTCTTCTCCCCTTAGTCCCTCGATGCAGTGATCCTGTTGCCAGCAGGTCTCACTGTAAAATAAAAAACCTAAAATAAACTTTCTTTCTAGGAGCTCAGGAGAGCCCCTAGTGTGCATCCAGCTCAGCCGGGCACAGAAATCTAACTGAGGCTTGGAGGAGGGTCATAGTGGGAGGAGCCAGTGCACACCAGGTAGTCTAAAAGCTTTCTTTTAGTTGTGCCCAGTCTCCTGCGGAGCCGCTATTCCCCATGGTCCTTTCGGAGTTCCCAGCATCCACTAGGACGTTAGAGAAAGAAGGGTTATTACCGGGTCAGGTGCAGTGTGAATGGGAGCCGTTCCGATGCGACACGGCTCCCATTCACAGCATAGGGAGAGGCGGCGCAGGAGATGAGCTCATCTCCCAGCGCCGCTTCCACGCCCGCTGCGCCCCCCGCTGCTATGGCAACCGACCCGGTATATTGCCGGGTCGGAAAGCCAGCAAAGGAGCGCAAATGCCGGATCCCACCCGGTAAGGACCCGTTTCTCTTACCGGGTGGGATCCGGCATTTGCGATCTGAAAGCAGCATCAGTCTATAGAAGCAGCCAACATATTTTAGCAAGTTATACTATAAATACCCAGCCTCAAAGGATTGCCTTGCAAGCGGCATTTCAGATTGGTTGTTCTTCCTCCTCAACAGAGTTGGACTAAAGAACACATTTACATGTATAGACCATTTCAAAAGACATTTTTAAAAAGCATTTACCTCCATGTTCGGCAAACTTTGGATTGGACAGTATCTGTTTGCAAAACTTTAAACCATTTCGATATTGCTTGTGTTCGTAACATCTCTGAAAATACATAAGGTTAACAAAACATCAGTATGAAAATGGGAAAGGCAGCACAATCAGAAGAATGTGACAACTGTCCTAAAAAATTTCTGCTAATTACAATGAAAAAAAAATAAGATTTTACTTACCGATAAATCTATTTCTCGTAGTCCGTAGTGGATGCTGGGGACTCCGTCAGGACCATGGGGAATAGCGGCTCCGCAGGAGACAGGGCACAAAAGCAAGCTTTTAGGATCACATGGTGTGCACTGGCTCCTCCCCCTATGACCCTCCTCCAAGCCTCAGTTAGGTACTGTGCCCGGACGAGCGTACACAATAAGGAAGGATCTTGAATCCCGGGTAAGACTCATACCAGCCACACCAATCACACCGTACAACTTGTGATCTGAACCCAGTTAACAGTATGATAACAATGAAGTAGCCTCTAAAAAAGATGGCTCACAACAATAATAACCCGATTTTTGTAACAATAACTATGTACAAGTAATGCAGACAATCCGCACTTGGGATGGGCGCCCAGCATCCACTACGGACTACGAGAAATAGATTTATCGGTAAGTAAAATCTTATTTTCTCTAACGTCCTAGTGAATGCTGGGGACTCCGTCAGGACCATGGGGATTATACCAAAGCTCCCAAACGGGCGGGAGAGTGCGGATGACTCTGCAGCACCGAATGAGAGAACTCCAGGTCCTCCTCAGCCAGGGTATCAAATTTGTAGAATTTTACAAACGTGTTCCCCCCTGACCACGTAACTGCTCGGCAAAATTTAAAGCCGAGACCCCCTCGGGCACCCGCCCAAGATGAGCCCACCTTCCTTGTGGAATGGGCACTTACAGATTTTGGCTGTGGCAGGCCTGCCACAGAATGTGCAAGCTGAATTGTACTACAAATCCAACAAGCAATAGTCTGCTTAGAAGCAGGAGCACCCAGCTTTTTTGGGTGCATACAATATAAACAGCAAGTCAGAATTTCTGACTCCAGCCGTCCTGGAAATATATATATATATATATATATATATATATATATATATATATATATATCGATATATTTTTAGGGCCCCGACAACGTCTAGCAACTTGGAGTCCTCCAAGTCCCTAGTAGCCGCAGGCACCACAATATGTTGTTTCAGGTGAAACGCTGACACCACCTTAGGAAGAAACTGGGGACGAGTCCGCAGTTCTGCCTTGTCCGACTGGAAAAACAAATATGGGCTTTTTTAAGACAAAGCCCCCAATTCTGACAATCGTCTGGCCGAGGCCAGGGCCACAACATGGTCACTTTCCATGTGAGATATTTCAAATCCACAGATTTGAGCGGTTCAAACCAATATGATTTTAGGAATCCCAACACTACGTTGAGATCCCACGGTGCCACTGGAGGCACACAAGGGGCTGTATATGCAATACTCCCTTGACAAACGTCTGGACTTCAGGAATTGAAGCCAATTTTTTCTGGAAGAAAATCTACAGGGCCGAAACTTGAACCTTAATGGACCCCAATTTGAGGCTCATAGACACTCCTGTTTTCAGGAAGTGCAGAAATCGACCTAGTCGAAATTTTTTCGTGGAGCCTTCCTGGCCTCACCCACGCAATATATTTTCACCACATGTGGTGATAACGTTGTACGGTCACCTCCTTCCTGGCTTTGACCAGGGTAGGTATGACTTCTTCCGGAATGCCTTTTCCCTTAGGATCCGGCGTTCAAACCGCCATGCCGTCAAACGCAGTCGCGGTAAGTCTTGGAACAGACAAGGTCCCTGCTGGAGCAGGTCCTTTCTTAGAGGCAGATGCCACGGTTCCTCTTGGAACAGACATGGTTCTTGCTGAAAGCAAATCCCATCTTAGTTCCCGAGGCCATTAGTCCTCTGTGAGCATCTCTTGAAGTTCCGGGTACCAAGTCCCTCTTGGCCAATCCGGAGCCACGAGTATAGTTCTTACTCCTCTACGTCTTATAATTCTCAATACCTTGGTTATGAGAAACAGAGGAGGGAACACATACACCGACTGTTACACCCACGGTGTTACCAGGACGTCCACAGCTATCGCCTGAAGGTCTCGTGACCTGGCGCAATACCGGTCACGTTTTTTGTTCGGGCGGGACGCCATCATGTCCACCTTTGGTCTTTCCCAACGGTTCACAATCATGCGGAAAACTTCCCGATGAAGTTCCCACTCTCCCGGGTGGAGGTCGTGCCTGCTGAGGAAGTCTGCTTCCCAGTCATCCACTCCCGGAATGAACACTGCTGACAGTGCTAACACATGATTTTCCGCCTAGCGAAAAATCCTTGCAGTTTTGACCACTGCCCTCCTGCTTCTTGTGCCGCCCTTTCTGTTTACGTGGGCGACTGCCGTGATGTTATCCCACTGGATCAATACCGGCTGACCTTGAAGCAGAGGCCTTGCTAAACTTAGAGCATTATAAATTTGCTCTTAGCTCCAGTATATTTATTGTGGAGAGAATTCTCCAGACTTGATCACACTCCCTGGAAATTTTTTCCCTGTGTGACTGCTCCCCAGCCTCTCAGGCTGGCCTCCGTGGTTACCAGCATCCAATCCTGAATGCCGAATCTGCGGCCCTCTAGAAGATGAGCACTCTGTAATCACCACAGGAGAGACACCCTTGTCCTTGGATATAGGGTTATCCGCTGATGCATCTGAAGATGCGATCCGGACCATTTGTCCAGCAGATCCCACTGAAGAGTTCTGTGAAATCTGCCGAATGGAAGCGCTTCGTAATAAGCCACCATTTTTACCAGGACTCTTGTGCAATGATGCACTGACACTTTTCCTGGTTTTAGGAGGATCCCGATTAGCTCGGATAACTCCCTGGCTTTCTCCTCTGGGAGAAACACCTTTTCCTGGACTGTGTCCAGAATCATCCCTAGGACCAGCAGACGTGTCGTCGGAACAACTGCGGTTATGGAATATTTAGAATCCACCCGTGCTGTCGTAGAACTACTTGAGATAGTGCTACTCCGACCTCCAACTGTTCTCTGGACCTTGTTCTTATCAGGAGGTCGTCCATTCTCTTTGACGACGAATCCTCATTTCGGTCATTACCTTGGTAAGGACCCGGGGTGCCTTGGACAATCCAACGGCATCGTCTGAAACTGATAGTGACAGTTCTGTACCACGAACCTGAGGTACCCTTGGTGAGAAAAGCAAATTTTTGGGACATGGAGGTAAGCATCCCTGATGTCCCGGGACACTATATAGTCCCCTTGTTTGCTATCACTGCTCTGAGTGACTCCATCTGAATTTGAACCTTTGTAAGTGTTCAAAAAAATTTTTTGATTTAGAATCGGTCTCACCTAGCCTTCTGGCTTCAGTACCACCATATAGTGTGGAACAATACCCCTTTCCTTGTTGTAGGAGGGGTATTTTTATTATCACCTGCTGGGAATACAGCTTGTGAATTATTTTCAATACTGCCTCCCTGTCGGAGGGAGACATTGGTACAGCAGACTACAGGAACCTGCGAGGGGGGAAACGCCTCGACATTCCAATCTGTACCCCTTGGATACTACTTGTAGGATCCAGGGGTCCTGTACGGTCCCAGCGTCATGCTGAGAACTTAGTAGAAGCGGCGAGGGGCTTCTATTCCTGGGAATGGGCTGCCTGCTGCAGTCTTCTTCCCTTTTCTCTATCCCTGGGCAGATATGACTCTTATAGGGACGAAAAGACTGAGGCTGAAAAGACGGTGTCTTTTTCTGCAGAGATGTGACTTAGGGTAAATAACGGTGGATTTTCCAGCAGTTGCCGTGGCCACCAGGTCCCATGGACCGACCCCAAATAACTCCTCCCCTTTATACGGCAATACATCTTTGTGCCGTTTGGAATCTGCATCACCTGACCACTGTCGTGTCCATAAACATCTTCTTGCAGATATGGACATCGCATTTACTCTTGATGCCAGAGTGCAATATCCCTCTGCGCATCTCGCATATATAGAAATGCATCCTTTAAATGCTCTATAGTCAATAAAATACTGTCCCTGTCAAGGGTATCAATATTTTTAGTCAGGGAATCCGACCGAGCCACCTCAGGTCTGCACATCCAGGCTGAGGCGATCGCTGGTCACAGTATAACACCAGCATGTGTGTGTATACATTTTAGGATATTTTTCAGCCTCCTATTAGCTGGCTCCTTAAGTACGGTCCTATCTGTAGATGGTACCGTCACTTGTTCTGATAAGCGTGTGAGCGCCTTATCCACCCTGAGGGGTGTTTCCCAACGCGCCTTAACTTCTGGCGGGAAAAGGTATACCGCCAATAATTTTCTATCGGGGGAAACCCACGCATCATCACACACTTCATATAATTTATCTGATTCAGGAAAAACTACAGGTAGTTTTTTCACCTCACACATAATACCCTTTTTTGTGGTACTTGGAGTATCAGAAATATGTAACACCTCCTTCATTGCCCTTAACGTGTGGCCCTAAAGGAAAATACGTTTGTTTCTTCACCGTCGACACTGAAATCAGTGTCCTTGTCTGGGTCTGTGTCGACCGACTGAGGTAAATGGGCATTTTACAGCCCCTGACGGTGTTTGAGACGCCTGGACAGATACTAATTTGTTCGCCGGCCCTCTCATGTCGTCAACCGGCTTACAGCGTGTTGACATTATCACGTAATTCCATAAATAAGCCATCCATTCCGGTGTCGACTCCCTAGAGAGTGACATCACCATTACAGGCAATTTGCTCCGCCTCCTCACCAACATTTACCTCATACATGTCGACACACACGTACCGACATACAGCACACACATAGGGAATGCTCTGATAGAGGACAGGACCCACTAGCCCTTTGGGGAGACAGAGGGAGAGTTTGCCAGCACACACCAAAACGCTATAATTATCCAGGGACAACCTTTATATAAGTGTTCCTCCCTTATAGCATTTTAATATATGTACATATCGCCAAATCAGTGCCCCCCCTCTCTGTTTTAACCCTGTTTCTGTAGTGCAGTGGAGAGCCTGGGAGCCTTCCCACCAGCATTTCTGTGAGGGAAAATGGCGCTGTGTGCTGAGGAGAATAGGCCCCGCCCCCTTTTCGGCGGGCTTCTTCTCCGGAGTTTTTGATATCTGGCAGGGGTTAAATACATCCATATAGCCTCAAGGGCTATATGTGATGTATTTTTCGCCATACAGGTATTATACATTGCTGCCCAGGGCGCCCCCCCCCCCGCACCCTGCACCCTCCGTGACTGCTGTGAGAAGTGTGCTGACAACAATGGCGCACAGCTGCAGTGCTGTGCGCTACCTGATGAAGACTGAAAGTCTTCTGCCGCCTGGTTCCGGACCTCTTCATCTTCAGCATCTGCAAGGGGGGTCGGCGGCGCGGCTCCGGGACGAACCCCAGGGCGAGCCCTGTGTTCCGACTCCCTCTGGAGCTAATGGTGTCCAGTAGCCTAAGAATCCAATCCATCCTGCACGCAGGTGAGTTGAAAATCTCTCCCCTAAGTCCCTCGATGCAGTGAGCCTGTTGCCAGCAGGACTCACTGAAAATAAAGAACCTAAAAACTTTTTCTAAGTAACTCTTTAAGAGAGCCACCTAGATTGCACCCTACTCGGACGGGCACAAAAACCTAACTGAGGCTTGGAGGAGGGTCATAGGGGGAGGAGCCAGTGCACACCATGTGATCCTAAAAGCTTGCTTTTGTGCCCTGTCTCCTGCGGAGCCGCTATTCCCCATGGTCCTGACGGAGTCCCCAGCATCCACTAGGACGTTAGAGAAATAATAAGATTTTACTTACCGGTAAATCTATTTATCGTAGTCCGTAGAGGATGCTGGAACTCCGTAAGGACCATGGGGAATAGACTGGCTCCGCAGGAGATGGGGCACTTTAAGAAAGCTTTGGACTCTGGGTGTGCACTGGCTCCTCCCTCTATGCCCCTCCTCCAGACCTCAGTAAGGGAAACTGTGCCCAGAGGAGATGGACAGTACGAGGAAGGATTTTTGTAAATCTAAGGGCGAGATTCATACCAGCCACACCGTATAACTTGTGATAAACTTACCCAGTTAACAGTATGAACAACAACAACATAGCCACGGTTCCACCGAAAAACTATAACATAACCCTTATGTAAGCAATAACTATATACAAGTCTTGCAGAAGAAGTCCGCATTTGGGACGGGCGCCCAGCATCCACTACGGCAGGGGTGGGCAATTATTTCAGCTGAGGGGCCACTTAACATTTCCTGTCAGTATCCGAGGGCCACATACAAAATAGCAGCTCGCCCCACTTGCCAAAAATATAGGGACGTGGCTTTATGTGGAAGGGGTGTTGGCAAAAAAATAAGAATTTACTTACCGATAATTCTATTTCTCGTAGTCCGTAGTGGATGCTGGTGACTCCGTAAGGACCATGGGGAATAGCGGCTCCGCAGGAGACTGGGCACATCTAAAGAAAGATTTAGGACTATCTGGTGTGCACTGGCTCCTCCCCCTATGACCCTCCTCCAAGCCTCAGTTAGGATACTGTGCCCGGACGAGCGTACACAATAAGGAAGGATCTTGAATCCCGGGTAAGACTCATACCAGCCACACCAATCACACCGTACAACTTGTGATCTGAACCCAGTTAACAGCATGATAACAGAGGAGCCTCTAGAAAAGATGGCTCACTACAGCAATAACCCGATTTTTTTTGGTAACAATAACTATGTACCAGTATTGCAGACAATCCGCACCTGGGATGGGCGCCCAGCATCCATTACGGACTACGAGAAATAGAATTATCGGTAAGTAAATTCTTATTTTCTCTAACGTCCTAAGTGGATGCTGGGGACTCCGTAAGGACCATGGGGATTATACCAAAGCTCCCAAACGGGCGGGAGAGTGCGGATGACTCTGCAGCACCAAATGAGAGAACTCCAGGTCCTCCTCAGCCAGGGTATCAATTTTGTAGAATTTTACAAACGTATTTGCTCCTGACCAAGTAGCTGCTCGGCAAAGTTGTAAAGCCGAGACCCCTCGGGCAGCCGCCCAAGATGAGCCCACCTTCCTTGTGGAGTGGGCATTTACAGATTTTTGGCTGTGGCAGGCCTGCCACAGAATGTGCAAGCTGAATTGTACTACAAATCCAACGAGCAATAGTCTGCTTAGAAGCAGGAGCACCCAGCTTGTTGGGTGCCTACAGGATAAACAGCGAGTCAGTTTTCCTGACTCCAGCCGTCCTGGAAACATATATTTTCAGGGCCCTGATAACGTCTAGCAACTTGGAGTCCTCCAAGTCCCTAGTAGCCGCAGGCACCACAATAGGTTGGTTCAGGTGAAACGCTGAAACCACCTTAGGGAGAAACGGAGGACGAGTCCTCAATTCCGCCCTGTCCGAATGGAAAATCAGATAAGGGCTTTTACAGGATAAAGCCGCCAATTCTGACACGCGCCTGGCCCAGGCCAGGGCCAACAGCATGACCACTTTCCATGTGAGATATTTTAACTCCACAGATTTAAGTGGTTCAAACCAATGTGACTTTTGGAACCCAAAAACTACATTGAGATCCCAAAGTGCCACTGGAGGCACAACAGGAGGCTGTATATGCAGTACCACTTTTACAAACGTCTGAACTTCAGGGACTGAAGCTAGTTCTTTTTGGAAGAAAATTGACAGGGCCGAAATTTGAACCTTAATGGACCCCAATTTCAGGCCCATAGACACTCCTGTTTGCAGGAAATGTAGGAATCGACCCAGTTGAATTTCCTCCGTCGGGCCTTACTGGCCTCGCATCACGCAACATATTTTCGCCAAATGCGGTGATAATGTTTTGCGGTTACATCCTTCCTGGCTTTGATCAGGATAGGGATGACTTCATCCGGAATGCCTTTTTCCTTCAGGATCCGGCGTTCAACCGCCATGCCGTCAAACGCAGCCGCGGTAAGTCTTGGAACAGACAGGGTCCTTGCTGGAGCAGGTCCCTTCTTAGAGGTAGAGGCCACGGATCCTCCGTGAGCATCTCTTGAAGTTCCGGTTACCAAGTCCTTCTTGGCCAATCCGGAGCCACGAATATAGTGCTTACTCCTCTCCATCTTATCAATCTCAGTACCTTGGGTATGAGAGGCAGAGGAGGGAACACATACACTGACTGGTACACCCACGGTGTTACCAGAGCGTCTACAGCTATTGCCTGAGGGTCCCTTGACCCTGTCGAGTTTTTCCCAACGGTTTATAATCATGTGGAAGACTTCTGGGTGAAGTCCCCCCTCTCCCGGGTGGAGGTCGTGCTGAGGAAGTCTGCTTCCCAGTTGTCCACTCCCGGAATGAATACTGCTGACAGTGCTATCACATGATTTTCCGCCCAGCGAAGAATCCTTGCAGCTTCTGCCATTGCCCTCCTGCTTCTTGTGCCACCCTGTCTGTTTACGTGGGTGACTGCCGTGATGTTGTCCGACTGGATCAACACCGGCTGACCTTGAAGCAGAGGTCTTGCTAAGCTTAGAGCATTGTAAATGTCCCTTAGCTTCAGGATATTTATGTGAAGTGATGTCTCCAGGCTTGACCATAAGCCCTGGATATTCCTTCCCTGTGTGACTGCTCCCCAGCCTCGCAGGCTGGCATCCGTGGTCACCAGGACCCAGTCCTGAATGCCTAATCTGCGGCCCTCTAGAAGATGAGCACTCTGCAACCACCACAGGAGGGACACCCTTGTCCTTGGTGACAGGGTTATCCGCTGATGCATCTGAAGATGCGACCCGGACCATTTGTCTAGCAGGTCCCACTGGAAAGTTCTTGCGTGGAATCTGCCGAATGGGATTGCTTCGTAGGAAGCCACCATTTTACCCAGAACCCTTGTGCATTGATGCACTGAGACTTGGCTCGGTTTTAGGAGGTTCCTGACTAGCTCGGATAACTCCCTGGCTTTCTCCTCCGGGAGAAACACCTTTTTCTGGACTGTGTCCAGGATCATCCCTAGGAACAGAAGACAAGTCGTCGGAACCAGCTGCGATTTTGGAATATTGAGAATCCAATCGTGCTGCCGCAACACTACCTGAGATAGTGCTACACCAACCTCCAACTGTTCCCTGGATCTTACCCTTATCAGGGAATCGTCCAAGTAAGGGATAACTAAAATTCCCTTCCTTCGAAGGAATATCATCATTTCGGCCATTACCTTGGTAAAGACCCGGGGTGCCGTGGACCATCCATACGGCAGCGTCTGAACTGATAGTGACAGTTCTGTACCATAAACCTGAGGTACCCTTGATGAGAAGGGTAAATTTTGACATGAAGGTAAGCATCCTTGATGTCCCGAGACATCATGTAGTCCCCTTCTTCCAGGTTCGCAATCACTGCTCTGAGTGACTCAATCTTGAATTTGAACCTCTGTATGTAAGTGTTCAAAGATTTTAGATTTAGAATCGGTCTCACCGAGCCGTCCGGCTTCGGTACCACAACAGTGTGGAATAATACCCCGTTCCCTGTTGCAGGAGGGGTACCTTGATTATCACCTGCTGGGAATACAGCTTGTGAATGGCTTCCAAAACTGTCTCCCTGTCAGAAGGAGACATCGGTAAAGCCGACTTTAGGAAACGGCGAGGGGGAGACGTCTCGAATTCTAATTTGTAGCCCTGAGATATCACCTGAAGGATCCAGGGGTCTACATGCGAGTGAGCCCACTGCGCGCTGAAATTCATTGAGACGGGCCCTCCACCGTGCCTGATTCTGCTTGTAAAGCCCCAGCGTCATACTGAGGGCTTGGCAGAGGCGGGAGAGGGTTTCTGTTCCTGGGAACTGGCTGATTTCTGCAGCCTTTTTCCTCTCCCTCTGTCACGGGGCAGAAATGAGGAACCTTTTGCCCGCTTGTCCACGAAAAGACTGCGCCTGATAATACGGCGTCTTCTCATGTTGAGAGGCGACCTGGGGTACCAACGTGGATTTCCCAGCTGTTGCCGTGGCCACCAGGTCTGAAAGACCGAAACCAAATAACTCCTCCCTTTAATAAGGCAATACTTCCAAATGCCGTTTGGAATACGCATCACCTGACCACTGACGTGTCCATAACCTTCTACTGGTAGAAATGGACAACGCACTTAGACTTGATGCCAGTCGGCAAATATTCCGCTGTGCATCACGCATATATAGAAATGCATCTTTTAAATGCTCTATAGGCAAAAATATACTGTCCCTATCTAGGGTATCAATATTTTTAGTCAGGGAATCCGACCACGCCAACCCAGCACTGCACATCCAGGCTGAGGCGATTGCTGGTCGCAGTATAACACCAGTATGTGTGTAAATACATTTTAGGATACCCTCCTGCTTTCTATCAGCAGGATCCTTAAGGGCGGCCATCTCAGGAGAGGGTAGAGCCCTTACAAGCGTGTGAGCGCTTTATCCACCCTAGGGGGTGTTTCCCAACGCACCCTAACCTCTGGCGGGAAAGGATATAATGCCAATAACATTTTAGAAATTATCAGTTGTTATCGGGGGAAAACCACGCATCATCACACACCTCATTTAATTTCTCAGATTCAGGAAAACTACAGGTAGTTTTTCCTCACCGAACATAATACCCCTTTTTGGTGGTACTCGTATTATCAGAAATGTGTAAAACATTTTTCATTGCCTCAATCATGTAACGTGTGGCCCTACTGGAAGTCACATTTGTCTCTTCACCGTCGACACTGGAGTCAGTATCCGTGTCGGCGTCTATATCTGCCATCTGAGGTAACGGGCGCTTTAGAGCCCCTGACGGCCTATGAGACGTCTGGACAGGCCCAAGCTGAGTAGCCGGCTGTCTCATGTCAACCACTGTCTTTTATACAGAGCTGACACTGTCACGTAATTCCTTCCAACAGTTCATCCACTCAGGTGTCGACCCCCTAGGGGGTGACATCACTATTACAGGCAATCTGCTCCGTCTCCACATCATTTTTCTCCTCATACATGTCGACACAAACGTACCGACATACAGCACACACACAGGGAATGCTCTGATAGAGGACAGGACCCCACTAGCCCTTTGGGGAGACAGAGGGAGAGTTTGCCAGCACACACCAGAGCGCTATATATATATACAGGGATAACCTTATATAAGTGTTTTTCCCCTTATAGCTGCTGTATCTTTAATACTGCGCGTAATTAGTGCCCCCCCCCCTCTCTTTTTTAACCCTTTCTGTAGTGTAGTGACTGCAGGGGAGAGACAGGGAGAACGGAGCTGTGAGGGAAAATGGCGCCAGTGTGCTGAGGAGATAGGCTCCGCCCCCTTATCGGCGGCCTTATCTCCCGTTTTTCTATGTATTCTGGCAGGGGTTAAATGCATCCATATAGCCCAGGAGCTATATGTGATGCATTTTTTGCCATCCAAGGTGTTTGTTTGTTTTATTGCGTCTCAGGGCGCCCCCCCCCCCCCAGCGCCCTGCACCCTCAGTGACCGGAGTGTGAAGTGTGCTGAGAGCAATGGCGCACAGCTGCAGTGCTGTGCGCTACCTTGTTGAAGACAGGACGTCTTCTGCAGCCGATTTTCCGGACCTCTTCTGCCTTCTCGCTCTGTAAGGGGGCCGGCGGCGCGGCTCTGGGACCCATCACGGGGGGGGACAGAACACGGGGGGGGTGACAGAACACGGGGGGGGGGGGGGTGACAGAACACGGTGGGGGTGACACGGTGACAGAACACGGTGGGGGTGACACGGTGACAGAACACGGTGGGGGTGACACGGTGACAGAACACGGTGGGGGTGACACGGTGACAGAACACGGTGGGGGTGACACGGTGACAGAACACGGTGGGGGTGACACGGTGACAGAACACGGTGGGGGTGACAC
Source organism: Pseudophryne corroboree (assembly GCF_028390025.1). NCBI lineage: Eukaryota > Metazoa > Chordata > Amphibia > Anura > Myobatrachidae > Pseudophryne > Pseudophryne corroboree. The sequence goes on along the minus strand of NC_086444.1, from coordinate 936,644,549 downwards.
GGTGACAGAACACGGTGGGGGTGACACGGTGACAGAACACGGTGGGGGTGACACGGTGACAGAACACGGTGGGGGTGACACGGTGACAGAACACGGTGGGGGTGACACGGTGACAGAACACGGGGAGGGGGGGTGACAGTGACAGAACACGGGTGTGTGACAGTGACAGAAAACGGTGGGAGTGACAGAACACGGGGAGGAGGGGTGACAGAACACGGATGTGTGACACGGTGACAGAACACGGAGGGTGTGACACGGTGAAAGAACACGGGGAGGGGGGGGGGGTGACAGAACATGGTGGGGGTGACAACACGGGGAGGGGGGTGACAGAACACGGGGGGTGTGACAGTGACAGAACACGGTGGGAGTGACAGAACACGGATGTGTGACACGGTGACAGAACACGGGGGGTGTGACAGTGAAAGTACACGGGGAGGGGGGGGGTGACAGAACACGGTCGGTGTGACAGAACACGGGGGGGGTGACAGTGACAGTACACGGGGGGTGTGACACAGTGACAGAACACGGGGGGTGTGACACAGTGACAGAACACGGTGGGGTTGACAGCGACAGAACACGGTGGGGTTGACAGCGACAGAACACGGTGGGGTTGACAGCGACAGAACACGGTGGGGTTGACAGCGACAGAACACGGTGGGGTTGACAGCGACAGAACACGGTGGGGTTGACAGCGACAGAACACGGTGGGGTTGACAGCGACAGAACACGGTGGGGTTGACAGCGACAGAACACGGTGGGGTTGACAGCGACAGAACACGGTGGGGTTGACAGCGACAGAACACGGTGGGGTTGACAGCGACAGAACACGGTGGGGTTGACAGCGACAGAACACGGTGGGGTTGACAGCGACAGAACACGGTGGGGTTGACAGCGACAGAACACGGGGAGGTGACGCAGTGACAGAACACGGGGAGGTGACGCAGTGACAGAACACGGGGAGGTGACGCAGTGACAGAACACGGGGAGGTGACGCAGTGACAGAACACGGGGAGGTGACGCAGTGACAGAACACGGGGAGGTGACGCAGTGACAGAACACGGGGAGGTGTCGCAGTGACAGAACACGGGGGGGTGTCGCAGTGACAGAACACGGGGAGGTGACAATGCTAGAACACGGGGGGTGTGACAGAGACAGAACACGGGGGGGTGTCACAGTGATAGAACACGGGGGGGTGTCACAGTGATAGAACACGGGGGGGTGTCACAGTGATAGAACACGGGGGGGTGTCACAGTGACCGAACACGGGGGGGTGTCACAGTGACAGAACACGGTGGGAGTGACAGAACACGGATGTGTGACACGGTGACAGAACACGGGGGGGGTGACAGTGAAAGTACACGGGGAGGGGGGGGGGGGTGACAGAACACGGTGGGTGTGACAGTGACAGAACACGGGGGGTGTGACAGTGACAGAACACGGGGGGTGTGACACAGTGAAAGAACACGGGGAGGGGGGGGTGACAGAACACGGTGGGGGTGACAGTGACAGAACACGGGGGGTGTGACATGGTGACAGAACATGGTGGGGTTGACAGCGACAGAACATGGTGGGGTTGACAGCGACAGAACATGGTGGGGTTGACAGCGACAGAACACGGGGAGGTGACGCAGTGACAGAACACGGGGAGGTGACGCAGTGACAGAACACGGGGAGGTGACGCAGTGACAGAACACGGGGAGGTGACGCAGTGACAGAACACGGGGAGGTGACGCAGTGACAGAACACGGGGAGGTGACGCAGTGACAGAACACGGGGAGGTGACGCAGTGACAGAACACGGGGAGGTGACGCAGTGACAGAACACGGGGGGGGTGACGCAGTGACAGAACACGGGGGGGGGTGACGCAGTGACAGAACACGGGGGGGTGGCGCAGTGACAGAACACGGGGGGGGTGACGCAGTGACAGAACACGGGGGGGTGACGCAGTGACAGAACACGGGGGGGTGTCACAGTGACAGAACACGGGGGGGGGGGGGGTGTCACAGTGACAGAACACGGGGGGGGGGGGTCACAGTGACAGAACACGGGGGGGGTCACAGTGACAGAACATGGGGGGGTGTCACAGTGACAGAACACTGGGGGGGGGGGGGTCACAGTGACAAAACACGGGGGGGGGGTCACAGTGACAAAACACGGGGGGGGGTGTCACAGTGACAAAACACGGGGGGGGGTGTCACAGTGACAAAACACGGGGGGGGGGTCACAGTGACAAAACACGGGGGGGGGGGTCACAGTGACAGAACACGGGGGGGGGGGGTCACAGTGACAGAACACGGGGGGGGGGGGTCACAGTGACAGAACACGGGGGGGGGGGTCACAGTGACAGAACACGGGGGGGGGGTCACAGTGACAGAACACGGGGGGGGTGTCACAGTGACAGAACACGGGGGGGGGGTGTCACAGTGACAGAACACGGGGGGGGTGTCACAGTGACAGAACACGGGGGGGTGTCACAGTGACAGAACACGGGGGGGTGACACGGTGACAGAACACGGGGAGGGGGGGTGACAGAACACGGGTGTGTGACAGTGACAGAAAACGGTGGGAGTGACAGAACACGGGGAGGAGGGGTGACAGAACACGGATGTGTGACACGGTGACAGAACACGGAGGGTGTGACACGGTGAAAGAACACGGGGAGGGGGGGGGGTGACAGTGACAGAACATGGTGGGGGTGACACGGTGACAGAACACGGGGAGGGGGGTGACAGTGACAGAACACGGGGGGTGTGACAGTGACAGAACACGGTGGGAGTGACAGAACACGGATGTGTGACACGGTGACAGAACACGGGGGGTGTGACAGTGAAAGTACACGGGGAGGGGGGGGTGACAGAACACGGATGTGTGGCACGGTGACAGAACACGGAGGGTGTGACACGGTGAAAGAACACGGGGAGGGGGGGTGACAGTGACAGAACATGGTGGGGGTGACACGGTGACAGAACACGGGGAGGGGGGTGACAGTGACAGAACACGGGGGGTGTGACACAGTGACAGAACACGGTGGGTGTGACAGTGACAGAACACGGGGGGGTGACACTGAGGTCCCGTGTAGCCCCGCCCCCTCATCGGCACGTAGCTCCGCCCCCTTCTCGGCTGAACACAGCCGTTGTCACTGGGGACTCTGGAGGAGGCTGCTACAACGCAGCAGCAGGAGCAGCAGGGGAGAGAGGCGCCGCTGGCAGCTTGGAGGTACTGCAGTGCAGAGCAATGACAAGCAGCTCAGCCGGTCGGGCCGCTTGTCATTGCTCGCTGGTGGGAGGCAGTGGGCCGGGCAGGATCGGTTTGCGGGCCGCATCCGGCCCGTGGGCCGTATTTTGCCCACCCCTACTCTACGGACTACGAGAAATAGATTTACCGGTAAGTAAAATCTTATTTTCTCTAACGTCCTTGAGGATGCTGGGACTCCGTAAGGACCATGGGGATTATACCAAAGCTCCCAAACGGGCGGGAGAGTGCGGATGACTCTGCAGCACCGATTGAGCAAACAGGAGGTCCTCCTCAGCCAGGGTATCAAACTTATAGAACTTTGCAAAGGTGTTTGTCCCCGACCAAGTAGCTGCTCGGCACAACTGTAATGCCGAGACCCCTCGGGCAGCCGCCCAAGAAGAGCCCACTTTCCTAGTGGAGTGGGCCTAAACCGATTTCGGTAACGGCAATCCTGCCGTAGAATGCGCCTGCTGAATCGTGTTACAGATCCAGCGAGCAATAGTCTGCTTTGAAGCAGGAGCGCCAACCTTGTTGGCCGCATACAGAACGAACAAAGCTTCAGTCTTCCTGATTCTTGCCGTTCTGGTCACATAAATCTTCAAAGCCCTGACTACATCCAGGGACTCGGAATCCTCCAAGTCCCGTGTAGCCACAGGCACGACAATAGGTTGGATCACATGAAAAGATGAGACCATTTTTGGCAGAAAGTGAGGGCGAGTCCTCAACTCTGCCCTATCCACGTGAAAAACCAAGTATGGGCTTTTATGTGATAAAGCCGCTAATTCGGAAACACGTCTTGCCGAAGCCAATGCCAACAACATGACCACTTTCCACGTGAGGTATTTCAACTCTACAGTTTTGGGTGGTTCAAACCAAGGTGACTTGAGGAAACGTAACACCACGTTAAGATCCCAAGGCGCCACCGGAGGCACAAAGGGAGGCTGAATATGCAGCACTCCCTTCACAAAGGTATGTACTTCAGGAATAGAGGCCAATTCTCTTTGAAAGAAAATGGATAAGGCCGAAATCTGGACCTTTATGGACCCTAATTTTAGGCCCAAAGTCACTCCTGTTTGAAGGAAGTGAAGTAGACGGCCCAAATGGAACTCCTCCGTAGGAGCAGCTCTGGCCTCACACCAAGAAACATATTTCCGCCATATACGGTGATAATGTTTTAACGTCACGTCTTTCCTAGCCTTGATCAGGGTAGGAATGACTTCCTCCGGAATCCCTTTTTTCGCTAGGATCCGGCGTTCAACCGCCATGCCGTCAAACACAGCCGCGGTAAGTCTTGGAACAGACAGGGCCCCTGCCGCAGCCGGTCCTGCCTTAGAGGAAGAGGCCACGGATCCCCTGCGAGCAACTCTTGCAGCTCCGGATACCAAGTCCTCCGTGGCCAATCCGGAACAATGAGTATTGTTCTGACCCTGCTTCTTCGTATTATTGTCAACACCTTGGGTTTGAGAGGAAGAGGAGGAAACACATAAACCGATCTGAACACCCAAGGTGTCACCAGAGCATCTACCGCTACCGCCTGAGGGTCCCTTGACCTGGCGCAATACCGCTTTAGCTTTTTGTTGAGACGGGATGCCATCATGTCGATTTGAGGCAATCTCCAAAGATCCGTGATCTGTGCGAAGACTTCTTGATGAAGTCCCCACTCTCCCGGACGCAGGTTGTGTCTGCTGAGGAAGTCCGCCTCCCAGTTGTCCACCCCCGGGATGAACACCGCTGACAGCGCGCTTACATGGCCTTCCGCCCAGCGTAGAATCCTGGTCGCTTCTGCCATGGCCATTCTGCTCCTTATTCAGCCTTGGCGGTTTATATGAGCCACCGCCGTGATATTGTCTGACTGAATCAGAACCGTTTTTTTCCAAAGCAATTCCTCCGCTTGACGCAGGGCGTTGTATATGGCCCTCAACTCCAGGACGTTGATGTGGAGACAAGACTCCAGGCTTGACCAGAGACCTTGGAAATTTCTTCCCAGTGTCACTGCTCCCCAGCCTCGGAGGCTTGCGTCCGTGGTCACTAGGACCCAGTCATGAATGCCGAACCTGCAACCTTCTAGAAGGTGAGCACTGTTCAGCCACCACAGGAGAGATACCCTGGTCCTGGGAGACAGGGTGATCCTTTGATGCATTTGTAAATGGGACCCGGACCACTTGTCCAAGAGGTTCCATTGAGAAGTCCTCGCATGGAACCTGCTGAAAGGGATGGCCTCGTAGGAAGCCACCATCTTCCCCAGGACCCGCGTGCAATGATGCACTGAAACCTTTTTTGGTTTTAATAGGTTCCTGACCATGGCCATGAGTTCCTGAACCTTTTCGATCGGAAGAATAACCTTTTTCTGGTCTGTGTCTAGAATCAGCCCCAAAAAGGTCAGACGCGTTGTAGGTACTAGCTGGGACTTCGGTATATTGAGAATCCAGCCGTGTATCTGCAACGTCTTCATGGACAGAGACACGCTGTCCAGCAACCTCTCCCGAGATATCGCCTTTATGAGGAGATCGTCCAAGTATGGGATAATTGTGACCCCCTGCCTGCGCAGGAGCACCATCATTTCCGCCATTACCTTGGTGAAAATTCTCTGGGCCGGTAAAAAGCACAAACGGCAACGTCTGAAATTGGTAGTGACAGTCCTGCACTGCAAATCTCAGGAACGCCTGATGCGGGGGGAATATCGGAACATGAAGGTAAGCATCCTATATGTCCAGGGACACCATCCAATCCCCCCCCGCCAGGCTGGCGATGACCGCCCTGAGTGATTCCATTTTGAACTTGAACCTCTTCAAGTACAGGTTCAGAGATTTCAGGTTTCAAATGGGTCTGACCGAACCGTCTGGTTTCGGGACCACAAACAGGGTTGAGTAATATCCCTCTCCTTGCTGGAGATAAGGAACTGTGACAATCACCTGTTGAATATACAATTTTTGGATTGCTGCCAACACTAGCTCCCTCTCTGACGGGGAGAGCAGATTTGAAAAATCGGCGAGGAGGCAAGTCTTCGAATTCCAGCCTGTATCCCTGAGAAACAATCTCTAATGCCCAGGGATCCACCTGCGAGTGAACCCAGACGTGGCTGAAAAATCGAAGACGAGCTCCCACCAGATCTGCCTCCCCTCGGAAAGCCCCAGCATCATGCGGTGGACTTTGCAGACGCAGGGGAGGACTTCTGCTCTTGGGAACTAGCTGTGTGCAGCTTTTTTACCCTGCCTTTACCTCTGGCAACAAAAGGTGATCCACGTACCTTCTTGTTTTTATAGGAACGAAAGGACTGCATTTGATAATGAGGTGCCTTTTTTGTATGCTGCGGGGGGACATAAGGTAAGAAATTTGACTTACCAGCCGTAGAGACAAGATCCGAGAGGCCGTCTCCAAACAACTCCACCCCTTTGTAAGGCAAGGACTCCATATGCCGCTTTGAATCGGCAACTCCCGTCCACTGTCGTGTCCACAAGAGCCGCCTAGCAGAAATAGACATAGCATTTATTCTGGAGCTTAATAAACAAATGTCTCTCTGAGCATCCCTCATATACAAGGCAGCATCTCTGATATGCTCTATGGTCATTTGAATGGCGTCCCTATCTAAGGTGTCAATTTCCGTAGATAAGGAATCTGCCCATGCCACAACCGCACTACAAACCCAGGCCGACGCCATAGCCGGTCGAGCAATAGTACCGGAGTGATTGTAAATGTGCTTTAAGGTAATTTCCTGCCTGCGATCAGCAGGTTCCTTGAGGGAAGCCGTATCCTGAGAAGGCAGTGCCACCTTTTTGGACAAACGTGTCAGCGCCTTGTCAACTTTTGGCGAAGATTCCCAGCGTATCCTATCAGTTTGTGGAAAAGGATACGCCATGAGAATCCTTTTGGGAACTTGTGGTCTCCTATCCGGAGATTCCCAAGCCTTTTCGCACAAGTCACTTAATTCAAATGAGGATGGAAAAGTGACTTCAGGCTTTTTCCCTTTATACATGTGTACCCTCGTGTCAGGGACAGGGGATTCCTCAGTAATATGCAAACCTCTTTAATGGCAATAATCATGTACCGTATACCCTTAGCCACATTCGGCTGTAATTTTGCATCTTCATAGTCGACACTCGAGTCAGTATCTGTGTCATCGATCTGGGAAATGGTGCGCTTCTGAGACCCCGAAGGACCTGGCGCCCCAGGGACAGGCATGGACTGGCTACCTGACTGATCCCTAGCTTCTGCCTTGTCTAATCTTTTATGCAATAGATTGACATTTGCATTCAAGATATTCAGCATATCCACCCATTCCGGTGTCGGCGTTGGCGACCTGACATTCAAGCACTCCCCCTCCACATTAAGCGAGCCTTCCTCGTCAAACATGTCGACACACGCGTACCGACACACTACACACACACACAGGGAACCCCTTTCCTGAAGACAGTATCCCTGTCAAGGCCCTTTGGAGAGACAGAGAGAATGCCAGCACACACCCCAGCGCAATAACCCTGGAGACCAACTCAAAATGTTTTTCCCCAGCAGCGCTGTATAATATGTAAACTGCCAATTGTGCCCCCCCTCTCTTTTAAGCACCCTTTCACCGTGTGTAAGTAGGGGAGAGTCCGGGGAGCTTCCTCTCAGCAGTGCTGTGGAGAGAAAATGGCGCTGGTGAGTGCTGAGGGAGAAGCCCCGCCCCCTCGGCGGCGGGCTTCTGTCCCGCTCAAACTTAGTAAAATATGGCGGGGGCTCTTTTATATACATGTACAGAGCCCACCTGTACATGTATATAGTCTTTTTGCCATGCAGAGGTTTATATTGCTGCCCAGGGCGCGCCCCCCCCCCCCCCCCCCCCCTGCACCCTTACAGTGACCGGAGTATGTGAGGTGTATGGGAGCAATGACGCACAGCTGCAGTGCCGTGCGTGTCCTCAGTGAAGCTGAAGGCTTCTGCCGCCTGACTACTTCTGTCTTCTGTACTTCTAGCTCTGTGAGGAGAACGGCGGCGCGGCTCCGGGGGTGGACACCCAGTAAGAACCTGCGTTCACCCCCTCTGGAGCTAATGGTGTCCAGTACCCGAGGAAGCAGAGCTTATCTTTGACAAGAAGGTCTGCTCCTCTCTCCTCAGTCCCTCGATGCAGGGAGCCTGTTGCCAGCAGTGCTCCCTGTGAAAAAGTAGTAAAAGGTAGGGGGAAAAAAAAAAATCCAAACAAAAATGCTACTAGTCAGAACTCTGGAGAGCTCTCTGCAGTGCACCCATCTTGCTCTGGGCACAGTGTAAAACTGAGCTCTGGAGGAGGGGCATAGAGGGAGGAGCCAGTGCACACCCAGAGTCCAAAGCTTTCTTAAAGTGCCCCATCTCCTGCGGAGCCCATCTATTCCCCATGGTCCTTACGGAGTCCCAGCATCCTCAAGGACGTTAGAGAAAAACAATTATGTTCTCAGATCTTTAAAGCAGAAAATGATCATTTGTAATAGGGCAATGTACTTCAAGTGAACGGTAACAGACATCTCTGGCTGCTTCACAGTCCATAGATCTATTTATAGCACTAAGGAAATACTCAGACACCGTGGTCTATGAGACCAAGTCACTCAATAGCAAATTACAGACAACTGCCTGTATGAGTCAGGTTCAAGAATTAATTGGACCATGGATGAAGCGCCCAATTTCTGTGGAACTCAATTCAATACAGATTCAACAGCGCTGTGAGGGAGCTCCTGGAGCTATTCAATACAGCGTGATGTTAAGTCGGAGGATGCCTGTACTCCTGGACTAAACAGGGTGTTTAGTCGCGAGAATGGGCATTATCTGACTAAACTGACTCGCCACAATGCTGTTTGCGCAGTGCTAGGTCACAAAACAACACCGTGGACCTAGTTTTGTAGGATTTCTGCTCACACCCCTACAGTACAGCATCATGCTGAATTGAATAGCACCGGGAGCTCTCTCCCTGCACTTTTCAATTCATTGAATTGACCCCACAGTATGGAGAACAGTGTAATAAGCTCAGGCAAAAAAAAACAACAAAAAAAACACACTGTTCGCTTGCAACATGATTAGCACAATGACAAAAGTAAAAATGTATCCGACTTATTTATGGCAGGAGGTTTTTTTTACCCATATTTCACCAATAAATCCCACCCACAACAGAATAGAGGCGGTCCGGCTGTTCTGAGCCACTTGCTTTCCAATAGCTGCCTCTGTGCAGGGTTACAAGTGACTCCGGAAAGCTGCACAGATAAATTGACATACGAGAAGAAAACATAGAATCAAATGAAAATTTTATTTTAATTATAACTCATATTTACAGTTGCTTCTCACCTAAGTGCCAGTTATTGTATTTTGTAATTGGCTAAACATAGACAAAATGAAAGGAGGACAAGTCAGTGTGTTTTTATGAATGATTTCATCCGTGTAACTCCAGATTACAAGCACTACGTTAGTAGTAATTGGCCATATTTGGTTCGCCTATAGTTAACAAAAACGAACATACCGTAAGGTTTCTGTCAAGAAAAAAAAACGAAAAAAAACATTTTAAGTTATTAAGCGGGACACCAGCTCCTTCTGTGAAATGAAATCTAAGAAAGACTAGATTTCCATAGAAACCACCAACATCTTATCCATGAAAAACACTAAAACCCCTGTTTAAGCAAACCATAGTCTCCATTTTTAGAAACATGTTGAATATGACCAATTACTACTAACCATGTTGACATACAAAATACTATGGAAAGAGCGTCCAATTTACCAACAAAAAAAAATCTGCTTGTGTATAAACAAAATGAACTGATCTTTCTAGTAAAACAATTTATAACTAAATAATTTATTATCAGAAATAGAGGTATTTCCTATATTCTCCTGACACTTGGATGGACAAGCTCACATGGAGCTAGCCAAGTAAACAGATATGTTGGCAGTAAACACTGTGCCACACTGACCTCCCTGCGAGTATTTCAGTATTTTCCTTAAAAGTAAGCAGAGCAAAACTGGTTAAGATGGACTTCCTTTTGCCAAGCATCCTAGATGAACATTCTGTATTTCCAATAAAGGAGGCAATTGTTTCAAACATTTCCCCTTATACCAAAGCAATATTAAGTCGTGTCCCCCCTCCCCCCCAGCATATTCTTACTCAAATTTATTTAGATCAGTAGTTACTTCTCCTATGTTGATGAGAAGTGTTTTCTAGGAGACACTGGTATGAAAGCCACCTGCAGCTGTCACCACCAGTCAAGGGTGGAAATCACATCTACTGTAGGCCCCTAAAAATAGGATTTTAATTACCTACCGGTAAATCCTTTTCTCACAGTCCGTAGAGGATACTGTGGTCCACATTAGTACCATGGGGTATAGACGGGTCGACTAGGAGCCATGGGCACTTTAAGAATTTAAAGCTCCTCCCTCTATGCCCCTCCTACCAGACTCAGTCTAGAAACTGTGCCCGAGGAGACGGACATACTTTGAGAGAAGGATATAAAAGGATAGTGGTGAGATTCCGAACCAGCACACACAAACTAGAGGAAAGCCAGGCTAACCAAACTTTAAACCAGGAACAGCAACCGCTGAACTAACAATACTTAAAGTAACAGTGCAGGAAGAAACGAAGCACTGGGCAGGCGCCCAGTATCCTCTACGGACTACGAGAAAAGGATTTACTGGTAGGTAATTAAAATCCTATTTTCTCTTACGTTCTAGAGGATACTGGGGTACACATTAGTACCATGGGGATGTACCAAAGCTCCCAAACCGGGTGGGAGAGTGCTGAGGATCCTGCAGAACTGATTGACCAAACTGAAGGTCCTCAGAGGCCAAAGTATCGAACTTGTAGAACTTAGTAAACGTGTTCGAACCTGGCCAAGTAGCTGCTCGGCAGAGCTGTAAAGCTGAGACACCCAGGGCAGCCGCCCAGGAAGAACACCCCCGACCTAGTAGAGTGGGCCTGTACAGATCTTGGAAATGGCAAACCTGACGTGCAATAAGCATGCTGGATAGTAAGCCTGATCCAGCGTGCAACTGTCTGCTTTGAAGCAGGACACCCAATTTTATTGGGATCATAGAGAAATAAAAGAGAGTCAGATTTTCTGTGACGAGCTGTCCGCTTCACATAGATCTTCAAAGCCCTCACAACATCCAAGGACTTTAAGCAGCAGAGTTGTCGGTAACCACAATAGGTTGGTTGATTTGAAACGCAGACACCACCTTTTGAAGAAATTGCTGACGAGTTCCCAGTTCAGCCCTATCATCATGAAATATCAAATAGGGGCTTTTGTGAGACAATGCCCCCAGCTCCGACACACGCCTCACAGAAGCACAGGCCAACAGCGTGACGGCATTCCATGTAAGAAATATACGTTATGGTAAGAACTTACCGTTGATTTCTCCTAAGTCGACAGGATCAGCAGGATAACAATAGGATATGATTAAGCGACAGCGGATTGGCACCAATAGATCAAAGCTTTCCGGCCTCCAAGCATGCAACGGGCCCGCCCATACATCCCCGCCTCCTGGCTCAGGCAAATAGGTTATATTCCAAAGCACAAGGCAGAAGCATCATGTAGAGCCCTAATCAGACAAGAAGAACACACATGCACACCCTTCCGAACAAGAAGGAAGAGGTTAGTAAGGATCCTCAAATCAGGTGCGTCAGGGTGGGATCCCTGTGGAACCTGTGGACTTAGGAGAAATACCGTTATCAACGGTAAGTTCCTACCATAACGTATATTTCTCCGGCAGGGTCCACAGGTTATCCGCAGGATAACAATGGGATTTCCCAAAGCAATTTAGTGGTGGGGACGCTCCTGATTGGACAGGAGAACCCTTCGCCTGAATTCAGCATCATGAGAGGCAAAGGTATCCAAGGCATAATGTCTAATGAATATGTTAATGGAAGACCATGTGGCTGCATTACATATCTGTTCTGCTGAAGCACCACGCTGTGCTGCCCATGAGGGACCTAGCTTACGAGTAGAGTGAGCAGAGACATTAGACGGAACAGGGAGATCAGCCTTAGAATATGCTTCTGAAATCGTCATCCGAAGCCATCTTGCCAGCGTTTGTTTACTAGCAGGCCATCCTCTCTTGTGAAATCCGTAGAGAATGGAGAGAATCTGTCTTTCTGATGGCACTGGTACGATCCACGTAGGTCCTTAATGCACGGACCACGTCCAGCGATGCATCTCCCGCAGAAAGTCCCGGCACCTGAAAAGCCAGGACTACAATTTCTTCATTAAGGTGGAATTTAGACACCACCTTAGGAAGATACCCAGATCTAGTTCTGAGAACTGCTCTATCTGGATTAAAAAAAAACAGAAATGGGGAACGACATGACAATGCCCCTATATTTGATACTCTTCTAGCTGATGCCATAGTCCGTAGAAAGAGCGCTTTAGCTGTCAACCATTTAAGATCCACTTTTTTAAGTGGTTCAAATGGGGCAACTAGAAGGGCTTTCAGGACTAAACGTAAGTCCCAAGGCACTTTAGGCGGAACAAACGGAGGTTGAATGCTCAGCATTCCCTGGAAAAAAAGTACGCACATCCTGTAAATTGGCAATTTTCTTTTGGAACCATACAGCCAATGCCGACACTCGCACTCTCAAGGAAGCTACCTTCAAACCTTTATCCATTCCTGCCTGAAGGAATGCTAAGACCCTGGAAACAATGAAAGATTTAGGGTCCACCTTTCTTTCACTGCACCAATGAATATAGGTTTGCCATATTCAGTGATAAATACGAGCGGAGGAAGGTTTCCTTGCTCTGAGCATTGTTTGAATTACTTGTTGTGAGAATCCTCTTGACTTCAGGATAGAAGTTTCAAGAGCCACGACGTCAAAGACAGTCGATCCAGGTGCCTGTGGTAACAAGGACCCTGCGACAGTAGGTCTGGACGTTGAGGGAGAACAAATGGAGCATATATTGACATTCTCTGCAGATCCGTATACAAATGCCTTCCGGGCCAAGCCGGAGCTACTAGTACCACGGCACCCTTTCCTTGCTTTATCTTTCTCACCACCCTGGGTAATAGAGTGGTTGGAGGGAACACATGAGCCAGATGAAAGTCCCATTTCACCGACAAGGCGTCCACAAAGATCGCTCTGGGATCCTGTGTTATTGACCCGAATGCGAGCACTTTGTTGTTCAGATGGGACGCCATGAGAGCTATCTCTGGCAACCCCCACTTGTCGACTAGAGTCTGGAAAACCTCTGGGTGTAGAGCCCATTCGCTTGCTTGAATGGTGTGTCGACTGAGAAAGTCCGCTTCCCAGTTTAAGACTCCCGAAATGAACACTGCGGACAAGGCTGGATGATGTTAAGTTCTGCCCACTTTAGTATGTGACTTGCCTCCTTCATTGCGTTTTGGCTGCAAGTTCATCCCTGTTGGTTGTGGTACGCTACTGCCGTCGCATTGTCCGAGCGGATCTGGACTGGTTTTCCTAGAAGAAAGTCCTTTGCCTGAATCAGTGCCATGTATATGGCCCGAAGTTCCAACACATTTATTGGCAGGAAACCTTCTTTGGTCCATAGCCCCTGGAAACACAACCTTACAGAAACAGTTCCCCAGCCCTGGAGACTGGCATATGTTGTCAGAATTTCCCAATCTGATATCCAAAAAGGTCTCCCCTTGTCCAGATGGGACTTCTGTAGCCACCAGGCTAATGACCACCTTACTTTTATCGAAAGTGTGTTTTTATCGTCTGATGTAATCCATTCCATTTGGCAAGAATCAGACGATGCAGAAGCCTTGAGTGGAATTGTACATACTCCACTATGTCGAATGTTGACACCATCAAACCCATCACTCGCACTGCTGCATGAATGGATACTGTTTGACTGTGTAGCAAGTCTTGAATCCTTGACTGAACCTTGGATATCTTGTTCCGAGGTAAAAATACTCTCTGCCGACCTGAATCCAGTACAGCCCCCAAGTGAGTCATCCATTGTGACTGAACTAGAGACGATTTTGCCAAATTTATGAGCCACCCGTGCCTCTGCAGACATGTTATTGTCTGTTGGAGATGACATAGGAGCAATCCCTGTGACTGTGCCAGGATTAAAAGATCGTCGAGGTATGGAAAAAATTTTTAACCCCTGCTGGCGGAGATAAGCTGCCATAACCACCATAATCTTGGTAAATACTCTGGGGGCTCTGGCTAACCCAATAGGTAGAGCCTGGAACTGAAAATGCTGCTGGAGGATAGCGAACCTGAGATAACAACGATGAAACAGTGCTATAGGAACAAGTCGGTAAGCATCCTGTATATCCAGAGATACCATATAATGCCCTGGCTCCATGGCCAAGACTATGGAACGTAACGTCTCCATGTGAAACCGAGATACCCAAATGTATTTGTTTAGCATTTTGAGATTGAGAATGGGCCGAAATGACCCATTTGGCTTCTGAACCAAAAACAGGTTGGAGTAAAAACCCTGTCCTCGTTGTGCAGGGGGAACTGGAATGACTACTCCTGACTGAAGCAATTTCTGAACTGCTTCTTGCAAAGCCCGCGACAGGCTGGTACAAAAAAACCTTCGAGGAGGATGCTTCTTGAAGGGGAAAGCATAACCTAGAGATACCGCTTCCTGCACCCAGGCATCTGTTGTAGACTGCTGCCAGATCTGTGTAAACTGAAGAAGTCGGCCCCTTACCCTGGAGTCCCCCAGGAGGAGGCCTGCACCATCAGGCTGATAGCTTGTCTTCTGATTTGGAAGTCGGCCCTCTGTTAGCCCAATGCTTTTTTGACTTACCAGACTTGTTGTATTGGGGCTGCTTGTGATCCATTTTTACCCCTAGCTTTTCCTCGAGACCGAAAGGGCCGAAAAGCTAAAACTTTAGGTTTGAAGGTGTATGTGGAAGGAAACTTGACTTTTTTGGAGTCTGCTTCTGACTCCAGAATATCTGTCAATTCTACCAAAAAGAATATTTCCAGAAAAAGGCAAAGATTCCAAAACCTTCTTAGATTCTGAAGCAGCTTTTCACGTACGTAACCAAACTGCTCTGCAAGCAGCTATTGTTGAAGCTGATGTCCTGGAGGCAATAGTACCCATATCTAATGCTGCTTCTTCCAAGAATATTGCAGCCTGATTTATATGAGCTATATAGGATTTTTGCTCTCTAGAAGCTACAGAAAAATCCCCCTCCAATGTATCAGCCCAGGCAGCCACTGCCTTTGCCATCCAAGCTGAAGCTATGGCTGGCCTTATGACTGCCCCAGACAGGAAAAATATGGTTTTTAGAAACCCATCCACTCTCCTATCCATGACATCATTTAATGATGTTGAAGGCAAAGGTAATATAGATTTTCGAACTAATCGAATCACATGCCTATCTACTTTAGGAGCCACCTCCCTTTTTAAACAATCCCTAGCTGGAAGAGGATAATTGGAATCCCATTTTTTAGGAATTCTAAACTTTTTATTGGGGGTAGCCCAAGCCACTTCCATGATTTCTGTCAGCTGATCTGACCCTGGAAACTCAGTTTTAATCGTTTTGGGATGTTTAAACACAGGTGCCTTGGTTTTTAACACAGGCTATGCTCAATCCTTTAAGGCAGGCCTGGCCAACCTGTGGCTCTCCAGCTGTTGTAAAACTACAAGTCCCATCATGCTTTGTCACAGTTTTGCTATTAGGGAAGGCTAAAATTGTGGAAGGGCATGCTGGGATGTGTAGTTTCACAACATCTGGAGAGCCACAGGTTGGCCAGGCCTGCTTTAAGGATAGAATGGCTTTCATTGTTTTAATTAACTCAGCTAAATCCACTAAGCTAAGACCTTCTTCCTCTTCGTATGCCGAAGTAGAATTGAGCTTTCATCTTCCGATGAATCCTCCTCTACCTCATGTGTAGCCCGTGAAGGTGAAGATTTACTTACCATCGGTTTATCAGCCTGTTTCTTTTGAGAAGCTGCTGGTGGAAGTGATATACCGTAGGTAGGGAGCTGCATGTAAGGGTTAATAGTGTAACCTATTCCTGGTACAGAAGCTGTAGGAATTATCCGTTCAGCTATACTGGATAAGGTCTGTGCAAACATAGCCCAAGGTGGATCCACCTGTACCTAACTTTGTACAGGGTTCTGCCTTGTACTTTGCTGAAAACTAAAATAATTTGTACATAAACCACCCTGAACCAGATCCTGAGAGGATAATACAGTTTTGCAAGACAAACATGTTATGAGTGTTGGTGTTGCGGTGAGTGTACCTTCCTCACCTTTGCCGCTCTTAAGGTGCATACACACGGAGAGATTTTGACTATGGGGGTAATTCCAAGTTGATCGCAGCAGGAATTTAGTTAGCAATTGGGCAAAACCATGTGCACTGCAGGGGGAGCAGATGTAACATGTGCAGAGAGAGTTAGATTTGGGTGGGGTGTGTTCAATCTGCAATCTAATTTGCAGTGTAAAAATAAAGCAGCCAGTATTTACCCTGCACAGAAATAAAATAACCCACCCAAATCTAACTCTCTCTGCACATGTTAAATCTGCCTCCCCTGCAGTGCACATGGCTTTGCCCAATTGCTAACTAAATTCCTGCTGCGATCAACTTGGAATTACCCCCTATGAGAGATTTTGACTGAGCGATTTCCCTTGAACTGGCTGTAGGAGATTGTGACTAATTTTACCAGAGATTTTGACTAATTTTTCCAGCGATTTTGGCTAATTCATTTAAGCAAGGGGATGCTTTTTCTTTTCCACCGACCTAGCCAAAATTTACTTGCCTGCACAGTCTATTTTTAGCAGCGATAGCGACCTGGCGGGGACGCGCATCGCTATCGCTGGCTGTGTACACATGGAGAGATATGCACTAACTTTCTGAGCGATTCGGACTATATAGTCAAAATCGCTCAGTTATATCACTCCGTGTGTATGCACCTTATGACATGATAAATAATCAGCACTTTCACAGTGTACTACACAATTTGTGAATGTTATCCCTTTAAAGTTTCTCAAGTGACATACAATCTGACCCTACCCATGCACCAGCATTGAGGATCAGAAAAACAAACTGACAGACATATAGTAAAGTCAGCAATCATAGTAGCAGTCAGTCACATGTTATATAGTGTTCACTCTAGGCTGTTTTAGCAGGGCGCCGCGCCCTGCCCAATTTTTTAAGGGCAAAACCCGCCATGCCCTTTCTGCAGCGCCCTGCTAAAACAGCCGCCCGCTTTCTGCCCTCTGAGCGTGTAAAGATACCGCGCGCATGTGCACGGCATCCATTCACGCTGTCAGAGAGCTTGGGGGAAGCCCAGCACCTCCGTAGGTGCTGGGCACGCCCCCAACAGTGACGGCGCCGGCCACCCACGCCCCCGTCTGTGCACTGAACCACCCACTTGCATCACGTGCAAGTGGCCACGCCCCCTATTTGCATGGCCATGCCCTTTTTTGGCGCGCGCTTGTGCCCCTCACGGACCCGCGCTCTGCCCGTCCCCTAGAGTGAACGCTATTATACATTAGTATAATTAGCAATATGAGCACATGATCAACTACAAACACATTTTTAAGTATGTAGGAGAACATATTGCTGATCATGTTTGACTGGATCTAACGTATTCAGACGCAAAGTGAAAGAAACAGTAAATGTATAAAGACTCATATGCAATAGGCACTTATCTAACTATTCGTACTCAAAAGGTAGATCGAGATTTAGTGCTGTATAACCCGTACTCAGTAGAGTGGGATACAGGGAGACTCGCCTCGCATCCAGGATCGATCAATACGTTAGCGAACGCTGAGTGGATCCTGACGCTACTAGTGTACACTGCCACTCCATGAACCTATAGTGAACACAGAGGCACCCACCACACAGCCGCCTATGCTGCGACCACATCCCCTCGTGCACAGCGTCTGGGACGGAAGCGAGGAAACAGTTCATGGCGGGAGACTCGGAGGAAACTGGTCATGAACCAGGGGGAGGGGCAACCAGGAGAGCATCTGACTCCCCCTGCTAACATCAACCCTAGGGATCGCAGCCTCATGCTATTCCTGGAGCCTATGATACCTAAGTCCTAGCGCTGGTGCACCCACAGTGGCAGCCGCGTCAGCTCCTGTTTGGTAGTCTCCTCCCAAAACAGTGCGGCTGTGTCCGTATTCCCTCTAGCTAAGCGGAACCGATGCCTTATCGTCTCACCTGCTACATATATATGGACGGGCCCGTTGCATGCTGGGAGGCCGGAAAGCTTTGATCGATTGGTGCCAATCCACTGTCGCTTCATGATATCCTATTTTTATCCTGTGGATAACCTGCGGACCCTGCCGGAGAAACTTGACGTCAGCGTCCTGTAAAGGCTCAAACCATTCCGATTGCAGGAACTGCAACACCACGTTGAGATGCCTTAGGAGGTACAAAGGGTGGTCGGATGTGCAGAACCCCCTTCAAAAAGGTCTGAACCTCAGGGAGAGAAGCCAATTGTTTCTGGAAGAAAACGGATAAGGCCGAAATCTGGTATTTTATGGAGCCCAAACGTAGGCCCACATCCACGCCTGAATGCAGAAAAAGGAGAAAACATCCCAGTTGAAATTCCACCACAGGAAATTTCCTGTTATCACACCAAGAGACATATTTTTTCCAAATACGGTGGTAATGTTTAGACGTTACCCCCTTTCTGGCTTGGATCAGTGTTGGAATAACTTTATCTGGGATCCCTTTCCGGGCTAGAATTTGACGCTCAGCCTCCTTGCTGTCAAACGTTTCCATGGTAAGTCTTGATAGACGAACGGCCCCTGTTGGAGAAGGTCCTCGCGAAGAGGTAGAGGCCACGGGTCCACTAGGAGCATCTCCAGTAGATTCGCATACCAGGCCCTTCTTGGCCAGTCTGGAGTAATGAACCTTTTCCCTTTTTATTCTTTTGAGAATCTTTGGGATCAATGGGAGTGGTGGAAACACGTACACCATCTGGTAGACCCATGGGGTCACCACAGCGTCCACCGCCACTGCTTGTGGGTCCCCCGACCTGGAACAATACCGCTTGAGCTTCTTGTTGAGACAAGAGGCCATCATGTCGATTAGTGGCATTCCCCACTGACGTGTCAAGCACCCGAACACCTCTGGGTGAAGGCCCCACTCTCCTGGGTGGAGGTCATGTCTGCTGAGGAAGTCTGCTTCGCAGTTGTCTACTCCCGGAATGAAAATCGTGGACAACACCACAGCATGTCTTTCTGCCCAGAGGAGAATCCTTGTTACCTCTGACATTGCTGCTCTGCTCTTCGTTCCGCCTTGTGTACATTACTGCCGTCACATTGTCCGACTGAACTTGAATGGCTTGATCTTGAAGATGCGATGCTTGTAGAAGGGCGTTGTATATGGCCCTTAGTTCCAGAATGTTGATCAGAAGAATGGCTTCCCGACGACCATTTTCCTTGGAACTGTTCCCCCCTGGGTGATAGCTCCCCAACCTCTGAGGCTTGCGTCTGTGGATGGCAGAATCCAATATTTAATCCCAAACCTTCGGCCCTCGGTCAGGTGAGAAATCTGAAGCCACCACAGAAGAGAAATCCTGGTTTTTGGCGACAGACTGATCTTCTGGTGCAAGTAAAGATGCGATCCGGACCATTTGTCCAACAGATCCAGCTGGAAGGGCCTTGCGTGAAACCTTCCGTACTGCAGCACCTCGTAAGCAGCTACCATCTTTCCCAGAAGGCGAATGCATAGATGCACCGATATCCGGGTTTGTCTTAGAACATCCCACACCATCGACTGGATCACCAATGCCTTTTCCAGCGGAAGTAACACCTTCTGTGCCTCCGTATCCGGTATCATCCCCAGGAACGGAAGCCTCCGTGTTGGTTCCAGATGAGATTTTGGTAGATTCAGAATCCACCCATGATCCTGGAGAAGTCGGGTTGAGAGGGCAATGTTGTCTAACAACCTCTCCCTGGATGGTGCTTTTATCAGCTGATAGTCCAGGTACGGTATTATGCTCACTCCCTGTTTGCGGAGGAGGAACATCATCTCTGCCATTACCTTGGTGAACACCCTTGGTGCTGTAGAGAGGCCAAATGGCAGGGCCTTGAACTGGTAGTGACAGTCCTGTAAGGTAAACCTTAGATAAGCCTGATGAGGCGGCCAAATCGGAATATGAAGGTACGCATCCTTGATATCCAGAGACACCAAAAATTCCCCCACCCCCAGACCTGAGATCACCGCTCTCAGAGACTCCATCTTGAACTTGAACACCCGACTTGAGATTTAAAATGGGCCTTACCGAACTGTCCGGTTTCGGTATTAAAACAGATTGGAATAATAACCCTGGTTTTGCAGCTGAAGTGGAACTGGAACAATGACCTGAGTCTGTACCAATTTTTGAATTGCTTCCTGTAAAGTCATACTTGCTTCTCGAGACGCTAGTAAGCCTGATTTGAAGAATCTGTGAGGTGGGAGTTCCTGAAACTCCAGTCTGTAGCCCTGGGCTATAAGATCTTTGACCCAGGGATCCTGGTATGACGTTGCCCATATGTCACTGAAGAAACAAATGGGCTCCCACCTGCATGTCTTCCAGGCAGTGCGGTCCACCGTCATGCTGAAGGCTTAGAGGAAGCAGAACCGGGGTTCTGTTCCTGTGAACCTTTCTGGGTTTACCTCTATTGCCTTTAAAGGCCGTAGGAGAACCTTTGATTTGGTTTTTAAACTTCGCTGTCCGAAAGGACTGCAGAGTTGGAGCAGTGTAGGATTTTCTAGCCGGGGGAGCTGCGGAAAGGAAGGTATGTAGACTTACCCGCCGTAGCCTTGGATATCCACGTATCCAGTTCATCTCCAAAAAGGGCTTCACCTGTGAAAGGTAGGCTTTCCACGCTTTTCCTGGAATACGCATCCGCAGTCCACTGGCCACAAGCCCCTACGTGCTGACACTGCTATGGCAGTGGTGCATGCATTGAGTAAACCAACTTCCTTTATGGCCTCCACCATAAGGTTAGCAGAATCCTGTATATGCTGTAGGAGTAAAATTATACCCCCCCCCCCCCCCACACACACACACACACACACACCGGATAAGGAATCTAACCCGTCAATAGATTAGGGCCATTGCAAAATGGTCAGGTAGAGATCCATGCACAAGCTATAGTGGGTCTCTGGGCCACCCCCGCAGCTGTATACAGAGATTTGAGAGTGGTCTCAATCTTGCGGTCTGCAGCCTCCTTCAAGGAGGCTGCCCCAGGAACAGGTAAAACTATCTTACGTGACAGGCTAGAAACTGATGCATCAACTATCGGTGGGTTTTCCCATTTTTTCTTATCATCCTGAGGAAACGGGAAGGATGTGAGTACCCGTTTTGGGACCTGAAACTTCTTGTCAGGATTTACCCAAGATGCTTCAAATAAGGAATTTAATTCCTTAGATGCCAAGAAAGTAGCTAAGGATTTCTTTTTCACATTAAAATCTGATTCCTCTTCGTCCTCTGACACCTTATCAGGTATGTGCAGGACATCTCTAATAGCTTCCATCAGGGCCTGTATTCCCTGTGACAAAGCTGCATATCCCCCCTCCCGAGTCCACCTCACCCTCCTCATCATCGGTATAAGCTTACATGATTTGGACCAGAGTATGCTTCTGTGGACAAATGGCATGGGTCTGAGATGCTGGAATGACCACTGAATCTCTATTCATCAGGTCATCAACAGATTGCCTTAAGTACTGCGTCTCCTTCTCATTTTGGGATAATTTATTCTACATATTTGAAATCATCCCTTTTAATGAATCTAACTATACTGGTTCAGATCCACTAGCCTGAGAATGTGTACTATCCTGAGTACACTGCAGTGACCCCCCAGGCTGAAAAAAATAAGAATTTACTTACCGATAATTCTATTTCTCGTAGTCCGTAGTGGATGCTGGGGACTCCGTCAGGACCATGGGGATCAGCGGCTCCGCAGGAGACAGGGCACAAAAATAAAGCTTTAGGATTAGGTGGTGTGTACTGGCTCCTCCCCCTATGACCCTCCTCCAAGCCTCAGTTAGGATACTGTGCCCGGACGAGCGTACACAATAAGGAAGGATATTGAATCCCGGGTAAGACTCATACCAGCCACACCAATCACACCGTATAACTTGTGATCTGAACCCAGTTAACAGTATGACAAACGTAGGAGCCTCTGAACAGACGGCTCACAACAATAACAACCCGAATTTGTTTTTAACAATAACTATGTACAAGTATTGCAGACAATCCGCACTTGGGATGGGCGCCCAGCATCCACTACGGACTACGAGAAATAGAATTATCGGTAAGTAAATTCTTATTTTCTCTAACGTCCTAAGTGGATGCTGGGGACTCCGTCAGGACCATGGGGATTATACCAAAGCTCCCAAACGGGCGGGAGAGCGCGGATGACTCTGCAGCACCGAAAGAGAACTCAAGGTCCTCCTCAGCCAGGGTATCAAATTTGTAGAATTTTGCAAACGTGTTTGCCCCTGACCAAGTAGCAGCTCGGCAGAGTTGTAATGCCGAGACCCCCCGGGCAGCCGCCCAGGATGAGCCCACTTTCCTTGTGGAATGGGCCTTGACAGATTTAGGTTGTGGCAAGCCTGCCACAGAATGTGCAAGTTGAATTGTGCTACAAATCCAACGAGCAATCGTCTGCTTAGAAGCAGGAGCACCCATCTTGTTGGGTGCATACAATATAAACAGTGAGTCAGACTTTCTGACTCCCGCCGTTCTTGAAATATATATTTTCAATGCCCGGACCACGTCCAACAACTTGGAATCCTCCAAATCGTTAGTAGCCGCAGGCACCACAATAGGCTGGTTCAGGTGAAACGCTGACACCACCTTAGGCAGAAAATGAGGACGCGTCCGCAGTTCTGCCCTGTCCGTATGGAAAATCAGATATGGGCTCTTATATGATAAAGCCGCCAATTCTGATACTCTCCTGGCTGAAGCCAGGGCCAGTAGCATGGTTACTTTCCATGTAAGATACTTCAACTCCACCGATTTGAGCGGCTCAAACCAATGGGATTTGAGAAAATCCAAGACTACATTAAGATCCCACGGTGCCACTGGGGGCACAACCGGGGGCTGTATATGTAGTACTCCTTTTACAAAAGTCTGGACTTCAGGAACTGAAGCCAATTCTTTCTGGAAGAAAATCGACAGGGCCGAAATTTGAACCTTAATGGACCCCAATTTGAGGCCCATAGACAATCCTGTTTGCAGGAAATGTAGGAATCGACCCAGTTGAAATTCCTCCGTGGGGGCCTTCCTGGCCTCACACCACGCAACATATTTTCTCCAAATGCGGTGATAATGTTGTGCAGTCACCTCCTTCCTGGCTTTTACCAGTGTAGGAATGACCTCTTCCGGAATGCCTTTTTCCCTTAGAATTCGGCGTTCAACCGCCATGCCGTCAAACGCAGCCGCGGTAAGTCTTGGAATAGACACGGTCCCTGCTGAAGCAGGTCCCGTCTTAGAGGTAGAGGCCACGGATCCTCCGTGAGCATCTCTTGAAGTTCCGGGTACCAAGTTCTTCTTGGCCAATCCGGAGCCACTAGTATCGTTCTTACTCCCTTTTGCCGTATAATTCTCAGTACTTTTGGTATGAGAGGCAGAGGAGGGAACACATACACTGACTGGAACACCCACGGTGTTACCAGAGCGTCCACAGCTATTGCCTGAGGGTCTCTTGACCTGGCGCAATACCTGTCCAGTTTTTTGTTGAGGCGGGACGCCATCATATCCACCATTGGTTTTTCCCAACGGTTCACAATCATGTGGAAGACTTCTGGATGAAGTCCCCACTCTCCCGGGTGTAGATCGTGTCTGCTGAGGAAGTCTGCTTCCCAGTTGTCCACTCCCGGAATGAATACTGCTGACAGTGCTATCACATGATCTTCCGCCCAGCGAAGAATCCTTGCAGCTTCTGCCATTGCTGTCCTGCTTCTTGTGCCGCCCTGTCTGTTTACGTGGGCGACTGCCGTGATGTTGTCCGACTGGATCAACACCGGCTGACCCTGAAGCAGGGGTTTTGCCAGACTTAGAGCATTGTAAATCGCTCTTAGCTCCAGTATATTTATGTGAAGAGACATCTCCAGGCTTGACCATACTCCCTGGAAGTTTCTTCCCTGTGTGACCGCTCCCCAGCCTCTCAGACTGGCATCCGTGGTCACCAGGACCCAGTCCTGTATGCCGAATCTGCGGCCCTCTAACAGATGAGCACTCTGCAACCACCACAGAAGAGACACCCTTGTCCGTGGCGATAAGGTTATCCGCTGATGCATCTGCAGATGTGATCCGGACCATTTGTCCAGCAGATCCCACTGAAAAGTTCGTGCGTGGAATCTGCCGAATGGAATCGCTTCGTAAGAAGCCACCATCTTTCCCAGGACTCTTGTGCATTGATGCACAGACACTTTCCCTGGTTTTAGGAGGTTCCTGACAAGTTCGGATAACTCCTTGGCTTTCTCCTCCGGAAGAAACACCTTTTTCTGAACCGTGTCCAGAATCATTCCCAGGAACAGCAGACGTGTCGTCGGGGTCAACTGAGATTTTGGAAAATTCAGAATCCACCCGTGTTGTTGCAGCACTAGTCGGGTTAGTGCTACTCCGTCCTCCAGCTGTTCTCTGGACCTTGCCCTTATCAGGAGATCGTCCAAGTAAGGGATAATTAATACGCCTCTTCTTCGCAGAAGAATCATCATTTCGGCCATTACCTTGGTAAAGACCCGAGGTGCCGTGGACAATCCAAACGGCAGCGTCTGAAACTGATAATGACAGTTTTGCACCACGAACCTGAGGTACCCTTGATGTGAAGGGCAAATTGGGACATGCAGGTAAGCATCCTTTATGTCCAGGGACACCATAAAGTCCCCTTCTTCCAGATTCGCTATCACTGCTCTGAGTGACTGCATCTTGAACTTGAATTTTTGTATGTACAGGTTCAAAGATTTCAGATTTAGAATAGGTCTTACCGAGCCGTCCGGCTTCGGTACCACAAATAGCGTGGAGTAATACCCCTTTCCCTGTTGTAGGAGGGGTACCTTGACTATCACCTGCTGAGAAAACAGCTTGTGAATGGCTTCCAATACCGTCGCCCTGTCTGAGGGAGACGTTGGCAAAGCAGACTTTAGGAACCTGCGAGGGGGAGACTTCTCGAATTCCAACCTGTAACCCTGAGATACTACCTGCAGGATCCAGGGGTCCACCTGTGAGCAAGCCCACTGTGCGCTGAAATTCTTGAGTCGACCCCCCACCGCTCCTGAGTCCGCTTGTAAGGCCCCAGCGTCATGCTGAGGGCTTTGCAGAACCCTGAGAAGGCTTCTGTTCCTGGGCAGGGGCTGCTTGCTGCCCTCTCTTACCCCTTCCTCTGCCCCGAGGCAGATATGACTGTCCTTTTGTCCGCTTGTTCTTATAGGACCGAAAGGACTGCGGCTGAAAAGACGGTGTCTTTTTCTGTTGGGAGGGGGTCTGAGGTAAAAAGGTGGATTTTCCGGCCGTTGCCGTGGCCACCAGATCCGATAGACCGACGCCAAATAATTCCTCCCCTTTATACGGCAATACTTCCATATGTCGTTTGGAATCCGCATCACCTGACCACTGTCGCGTCCATAAACTCCTTCTGGCAGATATGGACATCGCATTTACTCTCGATGCCAGAGTGCAAATATCTCTCTGAGCATCTCGCATATAAAGGAAAGCATCCTTTAATTGCTCTATAGTCAATAAAATACTGTCCCTATCCAGGGTATCAATATTTTCAGTCAGGGAATCCAACCAGACGACCCCAGCACTGCACATCCAGGCTGAGGCGATGGCTGGTCGCAGTATAACACCATTATGTGTGTATATACTTTTTAGGGTAGTTTCCAGTCTCCTATCAGCTGGATCCCTGAGGGCGGCCGTATCAGGAGACGGTAACGCCACTTGTTTTGATAAGCGTGTGAGCGCCTTATCCACCCTAGGGGGTGTTTCCCAGCGCGCCCTAACCTCTGGCGGGAAAGGGTATAATGCTAATAACTTTTTTGAAATTAGCACTTTTCTATCTGGGTTAACCCACGCTTCATCACATACATCATTTAATTCCTCTGATTCAGGAAAAACTACAGGTAGTTTTTTCACCCCCCACATAATACCCCTTTTTGTGGTACTTGCAGTATCAGAGATATCCAAAGCCTCCTTCATTGCCGTGATCATATAACGTGTGGCCCTACTTGAAAATACGTTTGTTTCTTCACCGTCGACACTAGATTCAGTGTCTGTGTCTGGGTCTGTGTCGACCGACTGAGGTAAAGGGCGCTTTACAGCCCCTGACGGTGTCTGAGACGCCTGGGCAGGTACTAACTGGTTTGCCGGCCGTCTCATGTCGTCAACTGATTTTTGTAATGTGCTGACATTATCACGTAATTCCATAAACAAAGCCATCCATTCCGGTGTCGACTCCCTGGGGGGTGACATCACCATTACCGGCAATTGCTCTGCCTCCACACCAACATCGTCCTCATACATGTCGACACACATGTACCGACACACAGCAGACACACAGGGAATGCTCTTATCGAAGACAGGACCCCACTAGCCCTTTGGGGAGACAGAGGGAGAGTTTGCCAGCACACACCCAAGCGCTATAATATATATGGGAACAACCTTATATAAGTGTTGTTCCTTATAGCAGCTTAAATATATCAAAATATCGCCAAAAAATGCCCCCCCTCTCTGTTTTACCCTGTTTCTGTAGTGCAGTGCAGGGGAGAGTCCTGGGAGCCTTCCTCACAGCGGAGCTGAGCAGGAAAATGGCGCTGTGTGCTGAGGAGAATAAGCCCCGCCCCCTATTTCGACGGGCTTTTCTCCCGGAGTTTTAGATATCTGGCATGGGTTAAATACATACATATAGCCTCAATGGCTATATGTGATGTATTCTTTTGCCATAAAGGTATTAAATATTGCTGCCCAGGGCGCCCCCAGCAGCGCCCTGCACCCTCCGTGACCGCTTGGTGTGAAGTGTGTGACAACAATGGCGCACAGCTGCAGTGCTGTGCGCTACCTTCATGAAGACTGAAGAGCCTTCTGCCGCCTGTTTCCGGACCTTCAATCTTCAGCATCTGTAAGGGGGGTCGGCGGCGCGGCTCCGGGACGAACCCCAGGGTGAGACCTGTGTTCCGACTCCCTCTGGAGCTAATGGTGTCCAGTAGCCTAAGAATCCAATCCATCCTGCACGCAAGTGAGTTGAAATTCTCTCCCCTAAGTCCCTCGATGCAGTGAGCCTGTTGCCAGCAGGACTCACTGAAAATAAAAAACCTGAAAACTTTTTCTAAGCAGCTCTTTAGGAGAGCCACCTAGATTGCACCCTGCTCGGACGGGCACAAAAACCTAACTGAGGCTTGGAGGAGGGTCATAGGGGGAGGAGCCAGTACACACCACCTAATCCTAAAGCTTTATTTTTGTGCCCTGTCTCCTGCGGAGCCGCTGTTCCCCATGGTCCTGACGGAGTCCCCAGCATCCACTTAGGACGTTAGAGAAAACCATTTGCTGTGCATGATACACACTCCTCTGACATAGTAAATGTGAAAAAACACACATAGGAAATAGGCTAAAAGCACAGTTAACCCACACACAGCCCTTCTAGGGAGACATAGTATAATGGAGCCAGCCACACAGCGCCCCTATAGCTAAAGAACAAGTTTAACTGGGTCGCAAACTAAGTACCCTTAATAGGGTTTAGTACACCAAATATTGCTCCCCCCCCCGGTATGAAACCCTGGTACCACTGAGGTGTTTTGGAGTCCTTGTGGAGGAGCTGCGCTTCCCTGCCAATCTGCCTGTGTATAGCTACTGAGGGAAAATGGCACTGGTGAGCTGCTGGATCTGCTCATAGTGAAGCCCCGCCCACTTAATTGCGCGCAGTCTTCCTCGGTTTTTTATACTGGCTGAGGTAAATATTCTGTTCTACAGTGGGTTAAAACCCCTGTAGTGTACTGCCAGTGTGGGTATCATTAGTGGCTTCAGCTCGCCCCTCACAGCAGTCAGACAGTGTCTCTGAAGCTTGGAGCGCAGCCTGCACGTCAGTGCTGCGCTCCTACCCTTGTGCCGCCATTACATCAGACGACCCGCTAACCGGGACACCGGCCACCTACTCACCACTCTTCTGACTTCTGGCTCTGTTAGGGGAGGCGGCATGCTGTGGGTCTGTACGCTCGACATGGTGGGGCTTGCGAATAGGCCCCTCAGGAGCTCTGTGTCCTGTCAGCGGGGAACGGGACCATTAACCCTAGGGAGGTTGGGCCGTTCGCCCCCCTAAGTCCCACAAAGCAGGCAGGCTGGTGCCAACCAGACCTGCCTGAAAATAAAAAATAGAAATAAAAATGCAGAAAACTCTTAAGGAGCTTCCCAAGCATGACCGGCTCCTCTGGGCACATTTTCTAAATGGAGTCTGGTAAGAGGGGCATAGAGGGAGGAGCTAGCCCACACGATCAAATTTTTAAAGTGCCCATGGCTCATAGTGGACCTGTCTATACCCCATGGTACTAATGTGGACCCCAGTAGTGTTCACTCTAGGCTGTTTTAGCAGGGCACCGCGTCCTGCCCGTTTTTTAGCAGGCAAAACCCGCCCTGCCCCTTTTGCGGCGCCCTGCTAGAACAGCCGCCCGCTTCCTGCCCTCCCGGTGTGTATAGATGCCGTGCGCATGCGCGCGGCATCCATTCACGCATTGGGAGAGGGCTGGGGGAAGCCCAGCACCGACGGAGGTGCTGGGCACGCCCCCAACAGTGACGTCGCCGGCCACAGACGCTCTCTATAATAGCGTCTGTGGGCCGCACCGCCCCCTAAAATGACGTAGGCGTAGCCACGCCCCCTAATTTGCGTGGCCGCGGCCCCGTTTCGAACCCACGCTCGCGCACATGTGCCCCCGGAGTCCGGCGCCCTGCCCCTTTTCACTCCTAGAGTGAACACTACCCCAGTATCCTCTAGGACGTAAGAGAAATTAGTTTGTTCTGTCTGACACTACTACACAAACAATTAGAACAAGCACACACACAAATGCAGACAGGTTTAGACAAGACCAGAAAGTGTGGAAAGCGGAAAGCAGCAACTCCTTAAATGAATAAGGCCTATCCAGAATTAGAAAGCCTCTTTAAACTAACATTGATGAAACATTTATTTTGTATAGGTCTATAAATCTATTCAGAAAATCAAAGCAAATAAATTACTCTGTGAAATGGGGCAGGGATACCACCAAAAGGATTACTATATTTTAGCTGTCAGTCTTTATCTGACACACACTGTTAGGATTACAATGTTCATCCCTTTAATGAAAGGATCCCTTGACATATTACAAATAGTGGGGAAGATGTATTAAGACTGGAGACGCCATAAGGAAGTGATAAACAAGTGATATGTGCAAGGTGATAAACGCACCAGCCAATCAGCTCCTAACTGTTAATTTACATATTGGAACGGACTGGCTGGTGCGTTCATCACCTTGCACATATCACTGGTTTATCACTTCCTTATGCCTTCTCCAGGTTAATACAGGTTGAGTATCCCTTATCCAAAATGCTTGGGACCAGAGGTATTTTGGATATAGGATTTTTCCGTATTTTGGAATAATTGCATACCATAATGAGATATCATGGTGATGGGGCCTAAGTCTAAGCACATAATGCATTTATGTTACATATACACCTTATACACACAGCCTGAAGGTCATTTTAGCCAATATTTTTTATAACTTTGTGCATTAAACAAAGTGTGTCTACATTCACACAATTCATTTATGTTTCATATACACCTTATATACACAGTCTGAAGGTCATTTAATACAATATTTTTAATAACTTTGTGTATTAAACAAAGTTTGTGTACATTGAGCCATCAAAAAACAAAACTTTCACTATCTCACTCTCACTCAAAAAAGTCCGTATTTCGGAATATTCTGTATTTCGGATATTTGGATATGGGATACTCAACCTGTACATCTGCCCCAGTGTCCCCTCTCCAACACTGGAGGCTGCTGTGGATCTCTGAACAAGAGAACCCGATACATCCATACCTCTGCAACAGAGATCTTCTAGTGATGAGCTATGGATGGTGCAACAGCATGATTCAGCAAATAGCATCAGGGAGGTGGCTGGGTGGGAAACTATATACTATTGGGAAGATTCCATAAGCAATTACGAGAAGACAACCAAGCTTACATTTGCTTAAACTTCTATGGGATACAGGCAAAATTAAGCAAGGATTCCGTATTGGACACACGGCAGGCATGTTTACTTGAGGTGGACATGCCACCTACAAGTAGTAGAAGCAGTCATTTTTGGGCTGAACTTCAATTTGCCAACAACCAGCTCTCATACAAGTGCCTCATATCTCATGAATATTAGGCAGAACCTCTAATGCTTCAGTGTAAATTCATAAGCTGTCTCCTGGATCAGAGCAAATCAGCAAATGATTAGTCTTCACCATGGGGAGATGATAATTGCACTTTAAAGATGGGTACACTGGGGGGCGTGGCTAGGCTACTGAAAGGGAAGGAAGTGCAGCCTGAGAGCTCCTGCAAGACACCTAACTAAAATCCCGTTTTGGTGCGTTGAAACTCACCCACCCGCTCCTACCCTTCTCCCTTACTGTACACAAACCGGCTTGGAGTATTCTGGTGGGATCCCGCGGAATCGGGGAGTGCTTTTCAGCACTCCTGCGGTTTGCGGCCCTCCCCCCAGACTGAAGCCGGGACCTGGAGTAAACGCGGGCTCCGACCTATGCTGTGGGGGCCGTGCTGATACCCTCCCCGGCGTCCTTAGATACCTGAGCGGGGCCTGCTACATTCTTCCCTCACGCTGGTTGTTTCAGGGGACGCCCGGCGCTGTCGGCCTCTGGAGATCCGGGCGGCGAGGTCCGTGGCGGGAGCGTCCGCCATCTTGCTGGGACTCTGGGTGAGCGGCAGGACGGAGACGCGCGACACCTGACCCGGCGTCCTCTTCATCGACGCCGCAGCCCCTGGCGACTTGGACACCACGGCGCCTGGCGGCCTGGATACCCGCGGCGGGTGACTGGTGGGCTGGGACGGAGACAGACGGCAGGGAGGTAAGAGGTGCCCTCTCGGGCCTACACTGGTCCCGACCTCTGCCCCTGCGACTGCCCTCCCTTGCTTTCCCAGAGACTCCCCGTACCCCGGCACGCATACCCCAGTCCTCATATCCCCGCGCTTAGACATTGGCGGGTGAGAACCGCGGAATAGGTCGAGGCCCTCTCACCTGGCAGAAACCGGGGACCGGACTCTGACGCTGCCCCCAGACGAGAGGGGGCTGCCCCCACCTTCCTCTATAGGTCTGTGTACCTGTGCTCACCTCTCTGTGCCCCTTCCTCACCTCCGGAGCCCATCTGCGCCACTGCGGCTTATCAGGGCAGAACGAGTGAGCCTCCGGACGGTGGTGCCACTCTGATGTGCCGAAGGCGGGGGAGAGCCTAGGGCCCCACACAATCTCGGGATCGAGAGGCGGCCACACAGCTACTCGTGACCTCTCGCTAGGTCTGGTGGGACTCAACCGTGCTGGGACCTGGACGTCCTCCATCCGCTTGCGGACCGCTGCGGCCTCCTGCCGAATGTCTGCCGCCTTGACCCTCCTATAGTCTGCGGTGGTCCCCTCCGAACCGCGAATTATTTACAAAGCCTAAATGAGGCACATTACCTGACCTGCAGCCCTTGCGGCCCCGCGGTTACCATTCTCCAGATAACCGCGGATGCCGATGCGGCCTCCCCACCTGAGCTATGTAAATACCAACAACGGAACATGAATCACCGTGTTCTATATGATGCCATGCTGCAGACCCCAGCGTTTGCAGGAGCTCGCCTGATGTATATTATGCTATAAATAAGAATTTACTTACCGATAATTCTATTTCTCGTAGTCCGTAGTGGATGCTGGGGACTCCGTAAGGACCATGGGGAATAGCGGCTCCGCAGGAGTCTGGGCACAAAAGTAAAGCTTTAGGACTACCTGGTGTGCACTGGCTCCTCCCCCTATGACCCTCCTCCAAGCCTCAGTTAGGATACTGTGCCCGGACGAGCGTACACAATAATGAAGGATTTTGAATCCCGGGTAAGACTCATACCAGCCACACCAATCACACCGTATAACTTGTGATCTAAACCCAGTTAACAGCATGATAACAGAGGAGCCTCTAGAAAAGATGGCTCACTACAGCAATAACCCGATTTTTGGTAACAATAACTATGTACCAGTATTGCAGACAATCCGCACTTGGGATGGGCGCCCAGCATCCACTACGGACTACGAGAAATAGAATTATCGGTAAGTAAATTATTATTTTCTCTGACGTCCTAGTGGATGCTGGGGACTCCGTAAGGACCATGGGGATTATACCAAAGCTCCCAAACGGGCGGGAGAGTGCGGATGACTCTGCAGCACCAAATGAGAGAACTCCAGGTCCTCCTCAGCCAGGGTATCAAATTTGTAGAATTTTACAAACGTATTTGCTCCTGACCAAGTAGCTGCTCGGCAAAGTTGTAAAGCCAAGACCCCTCGGGCAGCCGCCCAAGATGAGCCCACCTCCCTTGTGGAGTGGGCATTTACAGATTTTTGGCAGTGGCAGGCCTGCCACAGAATGTGCAAGCTGAATTGTACTACAAATCCAACGAGCAATAGTCTGCTTAGAAGCAGGAGCACCCAGCTTGTTGGGTGCATACAGGATAAACAGCGAGTCAGATTTTCTGACTCCAGCCGTCCTGGAAACATATTTTCAGGGCCCTGACCACGTCTAGCAACTTGGAGTCCTCCAAGTCCCTAGTAGCCGCAGGCACCACCATAGGTTGGTTCAGGTGAAACGCTGAAACCACCTTAGGGAGAAACTGAGGACGAGTCCTCAATTCCGCCCTGTCCGAATGGAAAATCAGATAAGGGCTTTTACAGGATAAAGCCGCCAATTCTGACACGCGCCTGGCCCAGGCCAGGGCCAACAGCATGACCACCTTCCATGTGAGATATTTTAACTCCACAGATTTAAGTGGTTCAAACCAATGTGACTTTTGGAACCCAAAAACTACATTGAGATCCCAAGGTGCCACTGGAGGCACAAAAGGAGGCTGTATATACAGTACCCCTTTCACAAACGTCTGAACTTCAGGGACTGAAGCTAGTTCTTTTTGGAAGAAAATTGACAGGGCCGAAATTTGAACATTAATGGACCCCAATTTCAGGCCCATAGACACTCCTGTTTGCAGGAAATGTAGGAATCGACCTAGTTGAAATTCCTCCGTCGGGCCTTACTGGCCTCGCACCACGCAACATATTTTCGCCAAATGCGGTGATAATGTTTTGCGGTTACATCCTTCCTGGCTTTGATCAGGATAAGGATGACTTCATCCGGAATGCCTTTTTCCTTCAGGATCCGGCGTTCAACCGCCATGCCGTCAAACGCAGCCGCGGTAAGTCTTGGAACAGACAGGGTCCTTGCTGGAGCAGGTCCCTTCTTAGAGGTAGAGGCCACGGATCCTCCGTGAGCATCTCTTGAAGTTCCGGTTACCAAGTCCTTCTTGGCCAATCCGGAGCCACGAATATAGTGCTTTCTCCTCTCCATCTTATAATTCTCAGTACCTTGTGTATGAGAGGCAGAGGATGGAACACATACAGTGACCGGTACACCCACGGTGTTACCAGAGCGTCTGCTGAGGAAGTCTGCTTCCCAGTTGTCCATTCCCGGAATGAACACTGCTGACAGTGCTATCACATGATTTTCCGCCCAGCGAAGAATCCTTGCAGCTTCTGCCATTGCCCTCCTGCTTCTTGTGCCACCCTGTCTGTTTACGTGGGTGACTGCCGTGATGTTGTCCGACTGGATCAACACCGGCTGACCTTGAAGCAGAGGTCTTGCTAAGCTTAGAGCATTGTAAATGGCCCTTAGCTTCAGGATATTTATGTGAAGTGATGTCTCCAGGCTTGACCATAAGCCCTGGAAATTCCTTCCCTGTGTGACTGCTCCCCAGCCTCGCAGGCTGGCATCCGTGGTCACCAGGACCCAGTCCTGAATGCCGAATCTGCGGCCCTCTAGAAGATGAGCACTCTGCAACCACCACAGGAGGGACACCCTTGTCCTTGGTGACAGAGTTATCCGCTGATGCATCTGAAGATGCGACCCGGACCATTTGTCCAGCAGGTCCCACTGGAAAGTTCTTGCGTGGAATCTGCCGAATGGGATTGCTTCGTAGGAAGCCACCATTTTACCCAGAACCCTTGTGCATTGATGCACTGAGACTTGGCTCGGTTTTAGGAGGTTCCTGACTAGCTCGGATAACTCCCTGGCTTTCTCCTCCGGGAGAAACACCTTTTTCTGGACTGTGTCCAGGATCATCCCTAGGAACAGAAGACGAGTTGCCGGAACCAGCTGCGATTTTGGAATACTGAGAATCCAACCGTGCTGCCGCAACACTACCTGAGATAGTGCTACACCGACCTCCAACTGTTCTCTGGATCTTACCCTTATCAGGAGATCGTCCAAGTAAGGGATAACTAAAACTCCCTTCCTTCGAAGGAGTATCATCATTTCGGCTGTTACCTTGGTAAAGACCCGGGGTGCCGTGGACCATCCAAACGGCAGCGTCTGAAACTGATAGTGACAGTTCTGTACCACAAACCTGAGGTACCCTTGGTGAGAAGGGTAAATTGGGACATGAAGGTAAGCATCCTTGATGTCCCGAGACATCATGTAGTCCCCTTCTTCCAGGTTCGCAATCACTGCTCTGAGTGACTCCATCTTGAATTTGAACCTCCGTATGTAAGTGTTCAAAGATTTTAGATTTAGAATCGGTCTCACCGAGCCGTCCGGCTTCGGTACCACAACAGTGTGGAATAATACCCCGTTCCCTGTTGCAGGAGGGGTACCTTGATTATCACCTGCTGGGAATACAGCTTGTGAATGGCTTCCAAAACTGCCTCCCTGTCAGAGGGAGACGTCGGTAAAGCCGACTTTAAGAAAACGGCGAGGGGGAGACGTCTCGAATTCCAATTTGTACCCCTGAGATATCACCTGAAGGATCCAGGGGTCTATTTGCGAGTGAGCCCACTGCGCGCTGAAATTCATTGAGACGGGCCCCCACCATGCCTGAGTCTGCTTGTAAAGCCCCAGCGTCATGCTGAGGGCTTGGCAGAGGCGGGAGAGGGCTTCTGTTCCTGGGAACTGGCTGATTTCTGCAGCCTTTTTCCTCTCCCTCTGTCACGGGGCAGAAATGAGGAACCTTTTGCCCGCTTGCCCTTCTGGGAACGAAAGGACTGCGCCTGATAATACGGCGTCTTCTTATGTTGAGAGGCGACCTGGGGTACAAACGTGGATTTCCCAGCTGTTGCCGTGGCCACCAGGTCTGAAAGACCGACCCCAAATAACTACTCCCCTTTATATGGCAATACTTCCAAATGCCGTTTGGAATCCGCATCACCTGACCACTGTCGTGTCCATAACCCTCTTCTGGCAGAAATGGACAACGCACTTACACTTGATGCCAGTCGGCAAATATTCCGCTGTGCATCACGCATATATAGAAATGCATCTTTTAAATGCTCTATAGGCAATAATATACTGTCCCTATCTAGGGTATCAATATTTTCAGTAAGGGAATCCGACCACGCCAACCCAGCACTGCACATCCAGGCTGAGGCGATTGCTGGTCGCAGTATAACACCAGTATGTGTGTAAATACATTTTAGGATACCCTCCTGCTTTCTATCAGCAGGATCCTTAAGGGCGGCCATCTCAGGAGAGGGTAGAGCCCTTGTTCTTACAAGTGTGTGAGCGCTTTATCCACCCTAGGGGGTGTTTCCCAACGCACCCTAACCTCTGGCGGAAAAGGATATAATGCCAATAACATTTTAGAAATTATCAGTTGTTATCGGGGGAAACCCACGCATCATCACACACCTCATTTAATTTCTCAGATTCAGGAAAACTACAGGTAGTTTTTCCTCACCGAACATAATACCCCTTTTTGGTGGTACTCGTATTATCAGAAATGTGTAAAACATTTTTCATTGCCTCAATCATGTAACGTGTGGCCCTACTGGAAGTCACATTTGTCTCTTCACCGTCGACACTGGAGTCAGTATCCGTGTCGGCGTCTGTATCTGCCATCTGAGGTAACGGGCACTTAGAGCCCCTGACGGCCTATGAGACGTCTAGACAGGCACAAGCTGAGTAGCCGGCTGTCTCATGTCAACCACTGTCTTTTATACAGAGCTGACACGGTCACGTAATTCCTTCCAACAGTTCATCCACTCAGGTGTCGACCCCCTAGGGGGTGACATCACTATTACAGGCAATCTGCTCCGTCTCCACATCATTTTCCTCCTCATACATGTCGACACAAACGTACCGACACACAGCACACACACAGGGAATGCTCTGATAGAGGACAGGACCCTACTAGCCCTTTGGGGAGACAGAGGGAGAGTTTGCCAGAACACACCAGAGCGCTATATATATACAGGGATAACCTTATATAAGTGTTTTTCCCCTTATAGCTGCTGTATTTTTAATACTGCGCCTAATTAGTGCCCCCCTCTCTTTTTTAACCGTTTCTGTAGTGTAGTGACTGCAGGGGAGAGCCAGGGAGCTTCCCTCCAACGGAGCTGTGAGGGAAAATGGCGCCAGTGTGCTGAGGAGATAAGGCCGCCGAGAAGGGGGTGGCGCCTATCTCCCGTTTTTCTGTGTATTCTGGCAGGGGTTAAATGCATCCATATAGCCCAGGAGCTATATGTGATGTATTTTTTGCCATCTAAGGTGTTTTTATTGCGTCTCAGGGCGCCCCCCCCCCAGCGCCCTGCACCCTCAGTGACCGGAGTGTGAAGTGTGCTGAGAGCAATGGCGCACAGCTGCGGTGCTGTGCGCTACCTTATTGAAGACAGGACGTCTTCTGCCGCCGATTTCCCGGACCTCTTCTGTCTTCTGGCTCTGTAAGGGGGCCGGCGGCGCGGCTCTGGGACCCATCCATGGCTGGGCCTGTGATCGGTCCCTCTGGAGCTAATGTCCAGTAGCCTAAGAAGCCCAATCCACTCTGCACGCAGGTGAGTTCGCTTCTTCTCCCCTTAGTCCCTCGATACAGTGAGCCTGTTGCCAGCAGGTCTCACTGAAAATAAAAACCTAAAAACTAAACTTTTCACTAAGCAGCTCAGGAGAGCCACCTAGTGTGCACCCTTCTCGTTCGGGCACAAAAATCTAACTGAGGCTTGGAGGAGGGTCATAGGGGGAGGAGCCAGTGCACACCAGGTAGTCCTAAAGCTTTACTTTTGTGCCCAGACTCCTGCGGAGCCGCTATTCCCCATGGTCCTTACGGAGTCCCCAGCATCCACTAGGACGTCAGAGAAATAATAAGATTTTACTTACCGATAAATCTATTTCTCGGAGTCCGTAGTGGATGCTGGGGACTCCGTCAGGACCATGGGGATTAGCGGCTCCGCAGGAGACAGGGCACAAAAATAAAGCTTTAGGATCAGGTGGTGTGCACTGGCTCCTCCCCCTATGACCCTCCTCCAAGCCTCAGTTAGGATACTGTGCCCGGACGAGCGTACACAATAAGGAAGGATTTTGAATCCCGGGTAAGACTCATACCAGCCACACCAATCACACCGTACAACTTGTGATCTGAACCCAGTTAACAGTATGACAACGTAGGAGCCTCTGAACAGACGGCTCACAACAAGAAACAACCCGATTTTTTTGTAACAATAACTACGTACAAGTATTGCAGACAATCCGCACTTGGGATGGGCGCCCAGCATCCACTACGGACTACGAGAAATAGATTTATCGGTAAGTAAAATCTTATTTTCTCTAACGTCCTAGTGGATGCTGGGGACTCCGTCAGGACCATGGGGATTATACCAAAGCTCCCAAACGGGCGGGAGAGTGCGGATAACTCTGCAGCACAGAATGAGAGAACTCCAGGTCCTCTTTAGCCAGGGTATCAAATTTGTAGAATTTTACAAACGTGTTCTCCCCCGACCACGTAGCTGCTCGGCAGAGTTGTAATGCCGAGACCCCTCGGGCAGCCGCCCAGGATGAGCCCACCTTCCTTGTGGAATGGGCCTTGACAGATTTAGGCTGTGGCAGGCCTGCCACAGAATGTGCAAGTTGAATTGTGCTACAAATCCAACGAGCAATCGTCTGCTTAGAAGCAGGAGCACCCAGCTTGTTGGGTGCATACAGTATAAACAGCGAGTCAGATTTTCTGACTCCAGCCGTCCTTGAAATATATATTTTCAATGCCCTGACAACGTCCAGCAACTTGGAATCCTCCAAATCGCTAGTAGCCGCAGGCACCACAATAGGCTGGTTCAGGTGAAACGCTGACACCACCTTAGGCAGAAAATGAGGACGCGTCCGCAGTTCTGCCCTGTCCGAATGGAAAATCAGATATGGGCTTTTATACGATAAAGCCGCCAATTCTGACACTCTCCTGGCTGAAGCCAGGGCCAGTAGCATGGTTACTTTCCATGTAAGATATTTCAAATCCGCCGATTTGAGTGGCTCAAACCAATGGGATTTGAGAAAATCCAAAACTACATTAAGGTCCCACGGAGCCACTGGGGGCACAACCGGGGGCTGTATATGTAGTACTCCTTTTACAAAAGTCTGGACTTCAGGAACTGAAGCCAATTCTTTCTGGAAGAAAATCGACAGGGCCGAAATTTGAACCTTAATGGACCCCAACTTGAGGCCCATAGACAATCCTGTTTGTAGGAAATGTAGGAATCGACCCAATTGAAATTCCTCCGTGGGGGCCTTCCTGGCCTCACACCACGCAACATATTTTCTCCAAATGCGGTGATAATGTTGTGCAGTCACCTCCTTCCTGGCTTTAACCAGTGTAGGAATGACCTCTTCTGGAATGCCTTTTTCCCTTAGAATTCGGCGTTCAACCGCCACGCCGTCAAACGCAGCCGCGGTAAGTCTTGGAATAGACACGGTCCCTGCTGAATCAGGTCCCTTCTTAGAGGTAGAGGCCACGGATTTTCCGTGAGCATCTCCTGAAGTTCCGGGTACCAAGTTCTTCTTGGCCAATCCGGAGCCACGAGTATCGTTCTTACTCCCCTTTGCCGTATAATTCTCAGTACTTTGGGTATGAGAGGCAGAGGAGGAAACACATACACTGACTGGAACACCCACGGTGTTACCAGAGCGTCCACAGCTATTGCCTGAGGGTCTCTTGACCTGGCGCAATACCTGTCCAGTTTTTTGTTGAGGCGAGACGCCATCATATCCACCTTTGGTTTTTCCCAACGGTTCACAATCATGTGGAAGACTTCTGGATGAAGTCCCCACTCTCCCGGGTGTAGATCGTGTCTGCTGAGGAAGTCTGCTTCCCAGTTGTCCACTCCTGGAATGAACACTGCTGACAGTGCTATCACATGATCTTCCGCCCAGCGAAGAATCCTTGCAGCTTCTGCCATTGCTCTCCTGCTTCTTGTGCCGCCCTGTCTGTTTACGTGGGCGACTGCCGTGATGTTGTCCGACTGGATCAACACCGGCTGACCCTGAAGCAGGGGTTTTGCCAGGCTTAGAGCATTGTAAATCGCTCTTAGCTCTAGTATATTTATGTGAAGAGACATCTCCAGGCTTGACCATACTCCCTGGAAGTTTCTTCCCTGTGTGACCGCTCCCCAGCCTCTCAGACTGGCATCCGTGGTCACCAGGACCCAGTCCTGTATGCCGAATCTGCGGCCTTCTAACAGATGAGCACTCTGCAACCACC
This sequence comes from Pseudophryne corroboree, assembly GCF_028390025.1. Classification (NCBI taxonomy): domain Eukaryota; kingdom Metazoa; phylum Chordata; class Amphibia; order Anura; family Myobatrachidae; genus Pseudophryne; species Pseudophryne corroboree. The sequence continues at coordinate 936,604,685 of NC_086444.1, read as the reverse complement.
ACAGAAGAGACACCCTTGTCCCTGGCGATAAGGTTATCCGCTGATGCATCTGCAGATGCGATCCGGACCATTTGTCCAGCAGATCCCACTGAAAAGTTTGTGCGTGGAATCTGCCGAATGGGATTGCTTCGTAAGAAGCCACCATCTTTCCAAGGATTCTTGTGCATTGATGCACAGACACTTTTCCTGGTTTTAGGAGGTTCCTGACAAGTTCGGATAACTCCTTGGCTTTCTCCTCCGGAAGAAACACCTTTTTCTGAACCGTGTCCAGAATCATTCCCAGGAACAGCAGACGTGTTGTCGGGGTCAACTGAGATTTTGGAAAATTCAGAATCCACCCGTGTTGTTGCAGCACTACTTGGGTTAGTGCTACTCCGTCCTCCAGCTGTTCTCTGGACCTTGCCCTTATCAGGAGATCGTCCAAGTAAGGGATAATTAATACGCCTCTTCTTCGCAGAAGAATCATCATTTCGGCCATTACCTTGGTAAAGACCCGAGGTGCCGTGGACAATCCAAACGGCAGCGTCTGAAACTGATAATGACAGTTTTGCACCACGAACCTGAGGTACCCTTGATGTGAAGGGCAAATTGGGACATGCAGGTAAGCATCTTTTATGTCCAGGGACACCATAAAGTCCCCTTCTTCCAGATTCGCTATAACTGCTCTGAGTGATTCCATCTTGAACTTGAATTTTTGTATGTACAGGTTCAACGATTTCAGATTTAGAATAGGTCTTACCGAGCCGTCCGGCTTCGGTACCACAAATAGCGTGGAGTAATACCCCTTTTCCTGTTGTAGGAGGGGTACCTTGACTATCACCTGCTGAGAAAACAGCTTGTGAATGGCTTCCAATACCGTCGCCCTGTCTGAGGGAGACGTTGGCAAAGCAGACTTTAGGAACCGGCGAGGGGGAGACTTCTCGAATTCCAACCTGTAACCCTGAGATACTACCTGCAGGATCCAGGGGTCCACCTGTGAGCAAGCCCACTGCGCGCTGAAATTCTTGAGTCGACCCCCCACCGTTCCTGAGTCCGCTTGTAAAGCCCCAGCGTCATGCTGAGGGCTTTGCAGAACCCGCGGAGGGCTTCTGTTCCTGGGAAGGAGCTGCTTGCTGCCCTCTCTTACCCTTTCCTCTGCCTCGGGGCAGATATGACTGTCCTTTTGCCCGCTTCTTATAGGACCGAAAGGACTGCGGCTGAAAAGACGGTGTCTTTTTCTGTTGGGAGGGGGTCTGAGGTAAAAAGGTGGATTTCCCGGCAGTTGCCGTGGCCACCAAATCCGATAGACCGACGCCAAATAATTCCTCCCCTTTATACGGCAATACTTCCATATGCCGCTTGGAATCCGCATCACCTGACCACTGTCGTGTCCATAAACTTCTTCTGGCAGATATGGACATCGCACTTACTCTCGATGCCAGAGTGCAAATATCCCTCTGAGCATCTCGCATATAAAGAAAAGCATCCTTTAATTGCTCTAAAGTCTGTAAAATACTGTCCCTATCCAGGGTATCAATATTTTCAGTCAGGGAATCCGACCAGACCACCCCAGCACTGCACATCCAGGCTGAGGCGATGGCTGGTCGCAGTATAACACCAGTATGTGTGTATATACTTTTTAGGGTAGTTTCCAGCCTCCTATCAGCTGGATCCTTGAGGGCGGCCGTATCAGGAGACGGTAACGCCACTTGTTTTGATAAGCGTGTGAGCGCCTTATCCACCTTAGGGGGTGTTTCCCAGCGCGCCCTAACCTCTGGCGGGAAAGGGTATAATGCCAATAACTTTTTTGAAATTAGCACTTTTCTATCTGGGTTAACCCACGCTTCATCACATACATCATTCAATTCCTCTGATTCAGGAAAAACTACAGGTAGTTTTTTCACCCCCCACATAATACCCCTTTTTGTGGTACTTGTAGTATCAGAGATATGCAAAGCCTCCTTCATTGCCGTGATCATATAACGTGTGGCCCTACTGGAAAATACGTTTGTTTCTTCACCGTCGACACTAGATTCAGTGTCCGTGTCTGGGTCTGTGTCGACCGACTGAGGTAAAGGGCGTTTTACAGCCCCTGACGGTGTCTGAGACGCCTGGGCAGGTACTAACTGGTTTTCCGGCCGTCTCATGTCGTCAACTGATTTTTGTAATGTGCTGACATTATCACGTAATTCCATAAACAAAGCCATCCATTCCGGTGTCGACTCCCTGGGGGGTGACATCACCATTACCGGCAATTGCTCTGCCTCCACACCAACATCGTCCTCATACATGTCGACACACACGTACCGACACACAGCAGACACACAGGGAATGCTCTATTGAAGACAGGACCCCACTAGCCCTTTGGGGAGACAGAGGGAGAGTTTGCCAGCACACACCCAAGCGCTATAATATATATGGGAACAACCCTATATAAGTGTTGTATCCTTATAGCAGCTTAAATATAGTAATATCGCCAAAAAAAGTGCCCCCCCCCCTCTCTGTTTTACCCTGTTTCTGTAGTGCAGTGCAGGGGAGAGTCCTGGGAGCCTTCCTCACAGCGGAGCTGAGCAGGAAAATGGCGGTGTGCTGAGGAGAATAAGCCCCGCCCCCTATTTCGGCGGGCTCTTCTCCGGAGTTTGTGAGATCTGGCAGGGGTTAAATACATCCATATAGCCTCAAGGGCTATATGTGATGTATTTTTTAGCCATAAAAAGGTATTATACATTGCTGCTCAGGGCGCCCCCCCAGCGCCCTGCACCCTCCGTGACCGCTGTGTGAAGTGTGCTGACAACAATGGCGCACAGCTGCAGTGCTGTGCGCTACCTCAGGAAGACTGAAAAGTCTTCTGCCGCCTGCTTCTGGACCTCTTCCATCTTCGGCATCTGCAAGGGGGGTCGGCGGCGCGGCTCCGGGACCGGACTCCATGGCTGGGCCTGTGTTCGATCCCTCTGGAGCTAATGGTGTCCAGTAGCCTAAGAAGCCAATCCATCCTGCACGCAGGTGAGTTGACTTCTCTCCCCTAAGTCCCTCGATGCAGTGAGCCTGTTGCCAGCAGGACTCACTGAAAATAAAAAACCTAAAAACTTTTTCTAAGCAGCTCTTTAGGAGAGCCACCTAGATTGCACCCTGCTCGGACGGGCACAAAAACCTAACTGAGGCTTGGAGGAGGGTCATAGGGGGAGGAGCCAGTGCACACCACCTGATCCTAAAGCTTTATTTTTGTGCCCTGTCTCCTGCGGAGCCGCTAATCCCCATGGTCCTGACGGAGTCCCCAGCATCCACTAGGACGTTAGAGAAAAGGCCAAACCACGCAGAGGGGATAACGGGTTCTACTTCAGATTGGGATATATCCTAAATGTTTTCTTCCTCGGGGCACCGTTCTGGACTCTGCTCTCATCACTCAGACAAATGACAAGACGACGCCGCTCTGGCAACGCGTCAAAAGCTAAACTCGCGACTACGCAAGCTGCAGCCTTTCATACTTTATTTGGCGCCCCCGTTCCTGACCCCGCCATCTCTACACCTCTCCCTGACTCCTCGCCGTCAACCATAATGGAGGAGACCGGGACCCCGTCCTCTCCGAAACACCGACAAACCGGGCCTGTGGGCAGAGACTCTGCGGATATGGCGGTAGTCCTCATACAACTACGCTCTCTTCCGACTCGCCAAGACATTCAACAAGATTTGTCTAATATGGAAAAAAGAATCCATGATTCCCTACAGGCGAGCCTATCCACCATCCAGTCTGATCTCACGCAAGTAGCAAACAGAGTGGTCGACCTGGAGGAGCACAGAGATGCAACAGACTCTAAACTCGCCGACCTCCACGATCTAGTATCCCGATACTCACGTACCACCACTGAAACGAGGCGTAGGCTGGGTGATATAGACAACAGAGGTAGACGGAACAACTTGAGGGTCAAGGGTTTACCTGAAGATGTACAGCCCCAGGCCCTAGTGACGACACTGACTACAATATTTAACAACCTCATTGGCGTCGATCCCAGCTCCCAGATAGAATTTGATAGAGCACATCGGGCACTACGGCCGAGAGGAGCACCCACGGAGCGGCCTAGAGATGTCATCTGCCGGCTGCACTACTTTCAAATGAAAGAGACTATACTACAGAAGTCAAGACAGACCTCGACCATAGATTTTAATGGCCACCACATACAGATCTTCCAGGACCTCTCTTGGACGACCCTACAGCAAAGGCGTCTCCTCCATCCCCTCACGGAAGCTCTTCGGAAGAAGGATATCAGATTCCGCTGGGGCTTCCCTTTGAGCATCCAAGTCACCCGGGATGGGAACAGACATGTACTTGAGGACTATGATGGTATCCCATCATTTTGTACCGCATTGGGTCTGACGCTGATCTCATTGCCAAATTGGATGGACCCCCTGCAACTTCCCACATCGGCACTGCCCCGCAGGGAGCCTTGGAAAACAGTGGGCGTCTCCAGACGACGCAATCGGACTGGGAAACCGGACGAAGCATCGGGAATTTCTTGATTCCGTCGACCAGCCTAAATTGTGTTATCTTTTTTTTCCTGGTTACCCCACTGCATGCTCACATTGATCTTGTTATTGGTTGATTAATATGTGAGCTTCAACTGCCCTGTGAGCACATGCTTTTTTCTTAATATTAGAAATTATTTACGTAATTAACCAGGGCGGTTTCTTATGGGCTGTGTGGGATTAGGTGACGGAGTGGGAGGAGGTGGCTGTTTTGTTTCCTTCTACCCACTTCCTTGCCGACCAGGATGTATCCCTTGGGATTGTTACTTTACTTACTTACTAAAAATTGTTGAGCCCGATATCACCCTTTGAACCCCCCCCCCCCCTCTGCTGTATATTTTTTAGACCATGGGAGGCTTAATCTATACCCGTGGCTATCAATACAGAGACTGCTACTATATGTTGTTGTCTATGTTTTCTTTTTTTTGGTTTTTTTCCATTTCTTTTTCTATGTTACAATTCCTATGTCTCCCTTTCCTTCCTCATGTGTCCACCCGCCTTCCCCCCCCTCTCCTGTGCCACTACCACGTTCAGTTATCTCATGGTACAGCAATGTGTCAGAATCATAGTCGAGATGAATCATTCAATAAGTCGATCCCTGCTTTCATTTCTATATGGCTAGCTTAAAAATTGTTTCATACAATGTAAAGGGTTTAAATGTCCCTGAAAAGAGATCAGGCCTACTACATACCTTACATACTGATGGGGCGGAAGTTGTTTTCCTGCAGGAAACACATTTCAAGCAGGGGGTCTCCCCCGGCCTTTGCTCTCGTCATTTTCCCATTGGTTATTTTAACGACTATTCTGGGGCGAAGGCTAGGGGTGTTGCCATTCTTTTCGCCAAACATTTGAGATTGCAGGATGTCTCCGTAACGCTGATCGGTGACGGGAGGGGGATTCTGGTTAGGGCTTCCATAGCCCATCAGACATTCACCTTCGTAAACCTCTACCTTCCCAACCAGGGCCAAACCCGGTTCCTTAGAGAATCGTTGGAACTAATCGAGCAAAACATACTGGGTACTCTGGTGGTGGGTGGGGATCTTAATTGGGTCCTTGAACCTCGCTTGGATTCTTCCTCTGGGTCCCCACGAAACACTCTTAGAGAGTCCAGGAGATTTAGGACTGTTTTACATGATTTTCAATTGGTCGACGCCTGGCGTCTTTTGCACCCTTCAGATAAAGATTTTACCTTTTACTCACCCCCACATAACTCATATTCTCGAATAGATTGCCTCTGTGTGAGCCATGCCCATCTAGATTTATTGGTTGATGCAACTATCGGCCAAATAACAATGTCAGACCATGCACCGATTACGCTAACCCTCGCTCTCCGTCATCCCCCCCCCCCAAACATTGGCGCTGGCGATTCAATGAACAACTCCTTCGAGATCCTGTTTATCGAGGCCAAATTGAGACAGCAATAGACGACTACATCTCTTTGAACGCGACTGGAGATATATCTCCGGTTGTACTGTGGGAGGCACACAAATGTGTGATTAGAGGCCAGTGCATACAAATGGGCTCACGTCTGAAAAAACAGAAGGCTGAGTGTAGAAATGCCTTATTGGAGAAAATCAAAATACTGGAATTGACTCATAAATCCACGTTGGCGTCAGATACTTATGTTGAACTCCAAACAGCGAGGCAAGCCCTTAACAACTTACTCAGTGACGGTACCCGTAGGGCATTCCGTAAATGTCGACATAAATATCATAGATGGGGAAATAAACCCGGTAAACTTCTAGCGCGTGCTCTTAGAGCTCAGAGATCTTTGACATACATACCTAAGCTCACAGGTGCTGACGGGATATCCCGGGCCTCTGATACGGAAATAGCGGCGATCTTCCATACTTATTACTCAGCCTTATACAACCTGACCTCTAGGCAGACGACAACCGCACGCGCTGACCACAAACATAAAATACAAGAATTTTTGGATGAGATCTCTTTCCCGACCCTTCCATCGGACATTACTCGGGCACTAGATGACCGCTTTACTGAGAAAGAACTGATGGTTGCCCTAAAAGCGTCTCCCAATGGTAAAAGCCCGGGACCGGATGGTTTCCCAGTCACATATTATAAGGCCTTTCAGGATAAACTCAGCCCCCTTCTCCTACAGGCCTGCAATGCCATATCATCAATGGCTCCTTTTTCGAGCCAGTCCTTAGGCGCCCATATTACTGTCATTCCAAAAGACTCTAAAGACCCGACGCTCCCTTCTAGCTATAGGCCGATATCGCTGTTAAATGTAGATGTTAAGTTATTTACAAAGCTCATGGCTAATCGCCTTAAGCCACTGCTACCAGATATAATCCACCCTGATCAAGTCGGCTTTGTTATGGGCAGAGAGGCCAGAGATAATACTATTAGAGTCATTGATCTGATAGCACACGCGCAGATGACTGATACGCCTCTCATGCTCCTTTCCACAGACGCAGAAAAGGCCTTTGATCGGGTGGATTGGGATTTTATGGAGGCAGTGCTTCGGCGATTGGGTCTGGGGGATGTTTTTCTACAAAAGATTCTCTCATTATATAGGGCCCCGTCTGCGCGGGTCAGGGTGAATGGCGTCCTTTCCGAATCCATTTCAATCTCTAACGGCACACGCCAGGGTTGTCCGCTGTCACCCTTAATCTTTGTTTTATGCATGGAGGCCCTGGCACGTGCGATTAGACGCAACCCTGACATTGCGGGACTGCGGGTAGGTAAAGCTGACCATCGCCTGGCCCTCTTTGCTGATGACTTATTAGCGGTCATAACGAATCCTCTGATTTCTCTACCCAACCTTGTGAAGGAATTCGCACGGTTCGGAGATATGTCGAATTTTAAAATCAATTATTCGAAATCCATGGCAATGAATATCACGCTTCCATCTGCCACGGCATCCCTCTTATCGCAATCGTTCCAATTCACATGGCAAAAATCCCATATTACATATCTAGGAATACAGATTCCATCGACACTTACCACTATGATTGCTATTAATCATACCCCTCTACTTCGTAAACTGAGACAGGAGATGAGGCACTGGCTCACACAGAGGTTCTCATGGCTAGGCCGTATAAATATAGTAAAGATGAACATTCTTCCCAGGTTGCTATACCTTTTTCAAACCATTCCTTTGAAACTTCCCTCTCAATTTTTAGCTGAAGCACACAAGGCGATAAGCCACTTTATATGGGGTGGCCGGAAACCTAGGTTCAAGCATAGCCATTTATCTAGACTGAAATCTCAAGGCGGACAACAATTGCCTATGATTTCCGCATACTACCATGCCACGTTACTGCATAGAGTGGTGGACTGGTCCCGTCCCATTCCACATAGAAAGCAGTGGGTTGAACTGGAATCGTCTTCTACCAATCTTAACCTACAGACAGTGCCCTGGCTTCCTAGATTTAGCCGCTCATCGCATCCCACAGTGGGGCCTACTTTAGCTTTATGGCGGACGCTTCGCTACAAGATGGGAATTTCGTCTAGACGAACAACCCTTAGGCCTATCTTCGACAACCCGTTGTTCCCCCCGGGAGGGTCCAATAAGATTGCTTCTAGATGGGAGGGGGCGGGTGTGACTAGGGTGGGTCACTTGCTTGCACATGGCAAAATCAAAACGTTCTCTGAAATACAGAGTGCGGGCGATATTCCCGCTAAAGATGATTGGTTTTACCTTCAGGTACACCATTTTGTTACCTCACAACGAGAGGCGATAGACTTTTATAAAGCTCTTACTCCCTTTGAATCCATGTGTAGTCAAGGGATAACCCCCTCACACGTAGTGTCCGGTATCTACAAAATTCTTCCAACAGGGCTCCTTTCCTACTGTTCCCTCTCTTTGTGACACATGGGATAAAGACTTAATACACCGGGGAATCAAGATCCACTGGGACACACACTGCAAGGTTATGGCACAATGCTCCACTAGTCTGGACGTTGTGGAAACGCAATACAAATTACTGACGAGATGGTATAGATGCCCGTCACTTCTACATAAATATTACCCCTCGGTCTCCCCTCTGTGTTGGCGATGTGGTATGGGTACGGGCACACTGATCCATATATGGTGGGACTGCCCGTCAATTGCCCCATTCTGGAAAACGATCATGGATCTATCCACAAAGATTTTGGGTGGCCCAGTCCCGCTGGGCCCAGACTTTTGGCTATTATCACATTCAGATATACCCCTCTCTCGCTACAAGAAATCCCTCATTAAACACTTAAACAACGCAGCAAGAGCTGTAGTCCCGGTGCATTGGAGATCCACTAACCCACCGACATTATGGGAATGGTTCCAACGCATTGATTTTTACATGCATATGGAGGATGTTTATTCTGCCGCCTTAGACAAATACTCAGACTATATAGCTACTTGGCTTCCTTGGATTGAATTCAAGACTACTAAGACCTATGCTGACTATGCACCCTGACTATACACTGCTGACGGAGGTTCTTAGGGCCTCCGCTCTAGCTTCGATATATTCTACGTGTGTGGCCCACTTACTTCCCTCCCCATTCTTCTTCCCCCCTCTCTCCCTTCTTCCCCTTGTCCTCTTCTTTATCTATTTGTTCCAAATGTCGAATGCCTCATACCTTATATAAATGCTATGTTATTAAGCGATACCGTCATGGGGCTGCTCTTGATTTTAGATTTTGCAAATTCTATTGAACGTTACACGGTTTAAGATAATATAAATGAATCTGCTGATTTCTTTTTGCTGCAAACATTTACTGATGTCTATAACTACAGCTGATAAGTCATATGACTGTTGTATGCGTTCTATTTTGGATATATATGTTGACATATTTGGAAAATGTTTTATATTACAAAATGAAAAATAAAGAATTAAAAAAAAAAAAAAAAAAAAAGGATGGGTACACTGCAACATCCCAACACCGATTGGAATGATATATCGCACATATTGTATACCCGTGGTCTGTCGTCCATGGGATCATCCACCCTAATGCGCTGCACGTCAGGCAGGGTGATCCAACGGACAACGCAATGTATTCTACATGCAGTATATAACGATACATTGCACTGTCTTACAATGGGGGTCATTCCGAGTTGATCGTAGCTGTGCTAAATTTAGCACAGCTACGATCATCTTTCCTGACATGCGGGGGGACGCCCAGCACAGGGCTAGTCCGCCCCGCATGTCAGTCCGCGCCCCCCCACGCACAAATACAAAAGCATCGCACAGCGGCGATGCTCTTGTATTTGTGGAGTAACTCCCGGCCAGCGCAGCTCCTGCGGCTGGCCGAGAGTTGATTGTCGCTGCCATTGGCTGCAGCTGCTGTGGCCCGCCCCAACGGTCCGGACACGCCTGCGTTGGCCGGGCCGCGGCGGCTTAACGCTGCCATCCAGCCCCCTTCTGCCCTCTGACCACCTCTGCCTGTCAATCAGGCAGAGGCGATCGCTAGTGAACGACGGCCATGCGCCGGCGCAATTCCGACCCCATCGCTGCGATAAACTGCAGCGAGCGATCGGGTCGGAATGACCCCCAATATCATGTAGTTTGTACGGCGGTGCGACGTATGGTTATAACTACTTTGCATTGTCGCTGGGATACACCATCGCACAGTGTGTACCCAGCGTTAAGTATTTAATGCACTTCCCCTAACAATAATGCATGCATGTATAACCAAAGTACAGAAGCTCAATGCATTACAGAGAGGCATATCGGGGTTTACAGTGAAGGGAAAAAGGCCAGCTTTAAACAAGTGTTCTGCATTATCCCCAAGTAGTAACCATTATACTTAGCGCAAAATGCTGTAATCTATGGGGAGAATTCAATTGTTATCTCCCCTGATCTCCCTTCTAAAGTGACGGGAGATTGTAGGGGCGATATTCAATTGATCTCCGTTATCACGCTCAATAGTGACAGGTGTAGCCGTGTAAAGCTGCTAAATCCGACTAAACTAATGCTGTTTGGGAACGCATCACTTTTCACACATTTCAGCTTGCCCCACCGGGGTGCGACCTAAAATGTCAGTGCCGGCAGCAGATAGTGAACAAATGGAGCAACAATTGAATAGATCCGTTGGACGCTATCTGCTGGCGCAAATTACATCTGAATTTCACCCTATGGGTTTCCAAGAGGGTGCATTTTACTGTGAACGTTCCTTGCAGCTTCTGAGGCTGCAAGGAACAGTGCACCTTCTGGGGCTTAGCATGCAGGGCATCGGCAGCTCAAGCAGTCGGCGCTGACAACTGGGTATGCCGCAGAAAATACATAATCAGAAACTAGAAGTCACAAAAGGAATTAGGACTATATACTATATAATAAAAGGGTAACGCTACTCCTCACCTCTACGGGGAGAATTCAAGTGTTTTGCACACTGATGGCCACTAGATGGTGCCTGATGGAGCAATTCAAGTGTTGCCCTGTTCGGGCGCACACAGCCGCTGGCGCTGACATTACTGTTATGCTGCTCCGTCATTTTGATGGGCTGGGAAGTAGTAAAAGCATAAAAGTATAGGCCAAATGAATATTACAATTAGTTGTGTTCCACAAAGGTGCTTTAATTACACTAGACAATAGATGCACCTTTCTAGTATAGAAACCAGATTCAACATGATGTCTGATGCATTCTGACAGAATCAGGCAGTTACTGGTCAGCTGAACATTCTGCAGGTCTCCGATTGCAGCACATCCTCTTATCCTATAGATTGTAAGCTTGTCAGCAGAGCCTTCTTACCATTCTGGCTGTTATTAACCAGCCCTGTTTTAATGCCATGTTTGTTACAAATTATAAAGCAGAACAGACTATCCCGGTGCTGTGTGTGTTATGCATGACAGAGTATGCTTATGAATAATGTCAAACTCAGCAGATGCTCCTTCACAATATTGTGTGACAGTATGTAGAGCAGCATCAAAACATTACATTTGTATTTAGTTAAAAAGTGTAGTTATTTTTGTATTACCAAGAAATCTCACGTTTTAAAACTTATCGGTTCTGTGCGCCTAGTGAGCCCTTTAAGTAATATAATAAAGTACAAAAAATGGAGTTTAAAAAAACAACAACCTACAAAACCATAGTCATGTATTATTATGACACATGGCAATAGTGCTGAGGGAGGCAGAAAGCGTATGACAGCCATGGTGTATAAGTATTCATAGAGGAAACAGGTGGTCACTTGCACAGACTACAAATAATTCTTCCACACATTAGTTGCAAGGCTGCAGTGGTGATTAAAGAGAACATGTTACAAACTGCATTCAAGAAAGAAACATACTAGCAGGAAACACGTTTTTCCATAAAGTAAACTACAAGTTCCCCTGTTTATTCTGAATATCCTACAGGTACAACTATTCAAAGTATTCCAAAATCCAGAAACAAACAAAAAAAGTTAAATATTGTGATTCAGAATCACCCAAACACACAAAGGGGTCAATTCAATTCGGCAACTTATGAATAGCGCCGGGAATTAGCTCCCGACGCTATTCAATTCAGCTCCAGTTAAGTCGGCGATGTCCCGTTCTCGCCAACTAAACAGGTTGAATTGTCGGGAGAACGGGCATTCTCCGACTTAACTCCCCGGCGCGAGGCTGATTCCCGACAGAATCAGCCTCGCGGCGGCCGCGAGGCAGCACTTTTGTCGGGTTTTTTCTCTCATCCCCCGGGGATGAGAGAAGAATTCCCGACAATTGCGGGTAACTAGCAGCTGAATTGAATAGCGTCGGGAGCTAACTCCCGGCGCTATTCATAAGTTGCCGAATTGAATTGACCCCAAAGTGTTTATTTCTGAAGATACCATGTGGAGAACTCCTAAACAGTTTATGGAGCAAAGAACTGACAGGGGCAGTGGGCAGAATGACAGAATGGGTAGAATATATATTTTGGTATAAGGCTCCAAACTGTGGAACAACCTCTCACCCAGAGGGCTCTATATCACAAACACTTTAAATTTACAGATTATTTTACTACCGGTATATTTTTACAAGTGAAACCTACCGATGTACTAATGAAGAGGCACAATTTATTGTGTGGGTGGGAGGAAAGAGTGCTGAAGCAGCGTTCTTCAACCTGCCACAGACACATGAAGGCTTGTTCCTGCTTCCCATGGGAGGTACATGAGCAGGAAGCATAATGTTATTAGACTGGCTGATGAAAAGCGCCAATTTGACATGAATGCAGGTTACAGCTTGCAAGTACGTTATGACGCTGATCCCACAATACGACCTTAATATTTGGTTCAAAAGCAGTGTAGTTTGTGGTGAGCAGCATACGGCCCCAGAATATAACACAGCATTTTGTCCAGGAAGCGCTGTAAGTTGCTTATATGAGTTATTTGCATAGTGGTTGTTTCACATGAACTCAATAATAAAGAACTGTCTACTGAACGGTCTCTAACAAAACAAAAAAAACAACCTGTGGAAACTGCCAATTGAAATTCATGAAACATAGCATCTTAATTACAATAATGTCAAAAAAACATAGTATCCCATCAATAGAAATAAATGATATAAAGGATAAGAAATATAATCAAGTATCCAGCATCTCCCAGTTTTAAAGAAACAGGGGAGATAAAAAAATAAAACACTTGACAAACTGAAGAGCTGCCAAGAATTTCCAAACACATAGGGGCAAATCCGCATAACTGCCTGCAATAAAACAGAACATTGCAAGTATTTCCTTGCACCCTGTAAAGGCACACAAGAAAATTTGTGAAGAACTGCCTATCATAATAGGCAGATGTGTGCTAGCTGCACATCATGTGATCAGCGGGCTAATCATGCAGCAGAGGTTCTCACACGCGGTACTCGAGGCACCCCAACGGTCCAGATATATCCATGCTTGACCACAGGTGACTTAATTAGCCTCTCAGCCAATTTCATTTCACCCATGTGCTGAGACCTGAACCGTTAAGGGTGCCTTGAGGACGGCGTTTGAAGCGGACCCACAAATTGCATTTGGGTGCAAAACTTTGAAATTCTGTTTAAAGACAAAATGGGCTTTCTCAGAAGGAAATACCAGATGCCAAAAGTTTGGGCTAAGTTGCACAGCACATGTAAATATAATTATATATAAGGCAGATCTGGTACAATCATATGGCATAGAAACTAAAGTGGAAAAGCTGGAATAACTACTTTAACAAGATTTTGTTGCCATGACATCACTGAGTTACTAAGAATCTTAAACTAAAAAAAACAAATACAACTAACAAAAAAAAAAAAATCTTTGCAGTGACGGTACAGAAAACACTTTATCCTCCAAAGCCTGTTCTGAGTGCCCATGACCCGCCTCACAATGCTTCCCCCTCGTATATCCTAATCTCCAGGTTTGATTTTGGCATTAATAGTATTGCCGTTTTACATTTGTACATTCTGCATGCAGGAATGCAGACAATCAGTGTTTTTTTTTAAAGCTGCTGTTTATAACTGTAGCGCACCAGTCACTCCTCTCCTTCAGTTAATGTACTCCTTTCTATATCCAACCAAGAAATAATGCGGTGTACTTATTTCTAATACTATCCATCCAGGACACTGCTGTTCTCCTCTAACACAAACCATTTCCCTACACCATAGGGCACTCCTCTCTACCACCTCAGTAGTGTAGTGTGCTCCACTCTCTCCTGCTCCAGTCAGCAGTGCGCTACTCTACTTCCCCATCCCAGTCACCGAGCTCCTCTACATCTCCCTTCCAATCATGCTCAGTGTGATCCTATCTACATCTGCCCCCTTCACCCCAGTCAGGGTGCAGTGAGCGCTTCTCTATAATCATCACAGTGCAGTGTGCTTTTCTCTATACTTCCTCACCCCAGTGCAGTGTGCCCTTTTCTATACCCCACCCCCATCCAGTGTGCTCTTCTCTATACCCCCTCGCCCATGTCTCAGGGTAGTGTGCTATTCTCTATACCTCCCCAGTCACAGGGTAGTGTGCTCTTTTCAATACCTGCACAGTCACATGATAATGTGCCCTTTTCTATACCCCCCCAGTCACAGGGTAGTGTGCTCTACTCTACACCCAACTCGCTCACAGGGAAATGTGTTCTTCTCTATACCTCCCCCCCCCCCCCCAGTGCAGTGTGCCCTTTTCTATACCACCACCCCCATCCAGTGTGCTCTTCTCTATACCCCCTCGCCCATGTCTCAGGGTAGTGTGCTATTCTCTATACCTCCCCAGTCACAGGGTAGTGTGCTCTTTTCAATACCTGCACAGTCACATGATAATGTGCCCTTTTCTATACCCCCCCAGTCACAGGGTAGTGTGCTCTACTCTACACCCAACTCGCTCACAGGGAAATGTGTTCTTCTCTATACCTCCCCCCCCCCCCAGTGCAGTGTGCCCTTTTCTATACCCCACCCCCATCCAGTGTGCTCTTCTCTATACCCCCTCGCCCATGTCTCAGGGTAGTGTGCTATTCTCTATACCTCCCCAGTCACAGGGTAGTGTGCTCTTTTCAATACCTGCACAGTCACATGATAATGTGCCCCTTTTCTATACCCCCCCCAGTCACAGGGTAGTGTGCTCTACTCTACACCCAACTCGCTCACAGGGAAATGTGTTCTTCTCTATACCTCCCCCCCCCCCAGTGCAGTGTGCCCTTTTCTATACCCCACCCCCATCCAGTGTGCTCTTCTCTATACCCCCTCGCCCATGTCTCAGGGTAGTTTGCTATTCTCTATACCTCCCCAGTCACAGGGTAGTGTGCTCTTTTCAATACCTGCACAGTCACATGATAATGTGCCCTTTTCTATACCCCCCCAGTCACAGGGTAGTGTGCTCTACTCTACACCCAACTCGCTCACAGGGAAATGTGTTCTTCTCTATACCTCCCCCCCCCCCAGTGCAGTGTGCCCTTTTCTATACCCCACCCCCCATCCAGTGTGCTCTTCTCTATACCCCCTCGCCCATGTCTCAGGGTAGTGTGCTATTCTCTATACCTCCCCAGTCACAGGGTAGTGTGCTCTTTTCAATACCTGCACAGTCACATGATAATGTGCCCTTTTCTATACCCCCCCAGTCACAGGGTAGTGTGCTCTACTCTACACCCAACTCGCTCACAGGGAAATGTGTTCTTCTCTATACCTCCCCCCCCCCCCCAGTCACAGGGTAATATGCTCTTCTCTATACCCTCCCAGTCACAGGGTAGTGTGCTCTCCTCTATACCCCCCCCCCCCCCACCCAGTCACAGGGTAGTATGCACTTCTCTACACCCCCCACCCCCAGTCACAGGGTAGTATGCTTTTCTCTGTAATCCCCCCCCCCCCTCAAGTCACGGGGTAGTATGCTCCTCTCTATACCCCCCAGTCACAGGGTAGTATGCTCTTCTCTACACCCCCCCCCCCCCTCCAAGTCACAGGGTAGTATGCTCTTCTCTATACCCACACGGGTAATCTGCTTTTCTCTACACAACCCGGTCACAGGGCAGTAGTCTCTATTCTACACCCAACGGGGAAGTGTGCACTTCTCTATACTTCCCCAGTCACAGGGTAGTGTGCTCTTCTCTACACGACCCACAGTCACAGGGTAGTATGCTCTTCTCTACACCCCCCCCCTCCAAGTCACAAGGTAGTATGCTCTTCTCTATACCCACACGGGTAATCTGCTTTTCTCTACACAACACGGTCACAGGGCAGTAGTCTCTATTCTACACCCAACGGGGAAGTGTGCACTTCTCTATACCTCCCCAGTCACAGGGTAGTGTGCTCTTCTCTACACGACCCACAGTCACAGGGTAGTATGCTCTTCTCTATACACCCTAGTCACAGGACAGTGTGCTCTTCTCTATACCCCCGTCACAGGGAAATGTGTTCTTCTCTATACCCTCCCCATCACTGAGAAGGGTCTTCTCTACTCTATACCTTCCAATGAAGTGTGCTCCTCTCTTTATTCCCCCCCCTCCCCAGGGAAGGGTCGTCCTCTCCCCCCGTGCAGTGTGCTTCTCTCTACACCCCCCCTCCAGTGCAGTGTGCTTCTCTCTACACTCCCCCCACCCAGTGCAGTGTGCTTCTCTGTACACCCCCCCCACCCAGTGCAGTGTGCTTCTCTCTACACCCCCCCACCCAGTGCAGTGTGCTTCTCTCTACACCCCCCCCACCCAGTGCAGTGTGCTTCTCTCTACACCCCCCCACCCAGTGCAGTGTGCTTCTCTCTACACCCCACCCCAGTGCAGTGTGCTTCTCTCTACACCCCCACCCCCACCCACTGCAGTGTGCTTCTCTCTACACCCCCCCCCCACCCACCCAGTGCAGTGTGCTTCTCTCTACACCCCCCCCCCCCACCCACCCAGTGCAGTGTGCCTCTCTCTACACCCCCCCCCCCCAGTGCAGTGTGCCTCTCTCTACACCCCCCCAGTGCAGTGTGCTTCTCTCTACACCCCCCCCCACCCAGTGCAGTGTGCTTCTCTCTACACCCCCCCACCCAGTGCAGTGTGCTTCTCTCTACACCCCCCCACCCAGTGCAGTGTGCTTCTCTCTACAACCCCCCACCCAGTGCAGTGTGCTTTTCTCTACACCCCACCCCCACCCAGTGCAGTGTGCTTTTCTCTACACCCCACCCCCACCCAGTGCAGTGTGCTTTTCTCTACACCCCACCCCCACCCCGTGCAGTGTGCTTTTCTCTACACCCCACCCCCACCCAGTGCAGTGTGCTTCTCTCTACATCCCCCGCCAGTGCAATGTGCTTCTCTCTACATCCTCCGCCAGTGCAATGTGCTTCTCTCTACATCCCCCGCCAGTGCAATGTGCTTCTCTCTACATCCCCCGCCTGTGCAATGTGCTTCTCTCTACATCCCCCGCCAGTGCAATGTGCTTCTCTCTACATCCCCCGCCAGTGCAATGTGCTTCTCTCTACATCCCCCGCCAGTGCAATGTGCTTCTCTCTACATCCCCCGCCAGTGCAATGTGCTTCTCTACATCCCCCGCCAGTGCAATGTGCTTCTCTCTACATCCCCCGCCAGTGCAATGTGCTTCTCTCTACATCCCCCGCCAGTGCAATGTGCTTCTCTCTACATCACCCGCCAGTGCAATGTGCTTCTCTCTACATCCCCCGCCAGTGCAATGTGCTTCCCCCGCCAGTGCAATGTGCTTCTCTATATCCCCCGCCAGTGCAATGTGCTTCTCTATATCCCCCGCCAGTGCAATGTGCTTCTCTCTACATCCCCCGCCAGTGCAATGTGCTTCTCTCTACATCGCCTGCCAGTGCAATGTGCTTCACACTACATCCCCCCCCAGTGCAGTATGCTTCTTCTCTACATCCCCCCCCAGTGCAATGTGCTTCTCTCTACATCCCCCCCAGTGCAATGTGCTTCTCTCTACATCCCCCCAGTGCAATGTGCTTCTCTCTACATCCCCCCCCCAAGTGCAGTGTGCCCCTCTATCCCCCCAGTGCAGTGTTCCCCTCTCTATGCCCCCCACCACAGTGCAGTGTGCCTCTCGCTATGCCCCCCCCAGTGCAGTGTGCTCTTCTCTATGTCCCCCTCTCTGAGCAGGGTGTCCCTCTCTAGTACCCCCTGCACTCTTCTCACCAGGATCCGTTTGAAGAGTGCGTTCTCCTTGGGCGGGAGGCTGACACTCGGCATCTCGCGGCCGCTCCTCGCCCCTCCAGTTGGACCTGCACGAGCTGCTGCCCCCGCTCCCCGCCTCAAGAGCTCCGCGTGCCGTGGCTCGGTGTCTCACGATGGGCGGATCTGGTGTCACCGCTCGCACGTAGACCGGCCTCGCTGCTTGCTCTCCCCCTCCCTGGCCTGTCAAGGCCCCGGCCGGGTAATTCACGTGGTAACTAAACAGACCCGACAAGAGGCAGAGGCCAAAATGGCGGAAGGAGGAGGGACGGCTTCCCGGGTCACGGGGCGGATGGCGCGTGCGCCATGACCCGGTGCCAGGCTCCTTCCGCTGACACCCTGCTACGCCCGCCCACCAGCAAGAAACAGCAGCAGCCCTTAACAATGTGGCTGTAGTACAGCGGCAAAGAATGCAGGGAGGGGGAGTGTGTGCTGGCGAGCTGTCACAGCCTGTGCCTGTGTTTACATATGGGTGACTGTGACCTGCCGGCTCACCCCACACTAACCCGATATCTGCTCAGCCATGTGACTGGGGGAAGGTAGTGACAGGAGCCGCACTTCTATCTCGGCGGCGGCCATTGCACTGCCTGCTCGCTGCTGGCACCTAGAGGCCAACTCAGTGTATACACCAGCCATTCATGTGCTGTGAGGGGGGTTTATCCTCCCTTATTAATTGTGAGTGAAGGCGTCAAGTTATTCCTTATACTGTACGGGTGTGTGTGACTAGCTGTGCGTTCAGAGCAGCTGTTACCCTATTATTACAGAGAAATGGTTCATTGAATGTAATGTAGCCCATACACTTGTGCATACCCTCCAACTGTACCTTTTTACTACAGTACCTTTTCTCTATCGTCCTAGTGGATGCTGGGGTTCCTGAAAGGACCATGGGGAATAGCGGCTCCGCAGGAGACAGGGCACAAAAAGTAAAGCTTTTCCGATCAGGTGGTGTGCACTGGCTCCTCCCCCTATGACCCTCCTCCAGACTCCAGTTAGATTTTTGTGCCCGGCCGAGAAGGGTGCAATCTAGGTGGCTCTCCTAAAGAGCTGCTTAGAGAAAGTTTAGCTAGGTTTTTTATGTTACAGTGATTCCTGCTGGCAACAGGATCACTGCAGCGAGGGACTGAGGGGAGAAGGAGTCAACTCACCTGCGTGCAGGATGGATTGGCTTCTTGGCTACTGGACATCAAGCTCCAGAGGGACGATCACAGGTACAGCCTGGATGGTCACCGGAGCCGCGCCGCCGGCCCCCTTGCAGATGCTGAAGACAGAAGAGGTCCAGAATCGGCGGCTGAAGACTCCTGCAGTCTTCTAAAGGTAGCGCACAGCACTGCAGCTGTGCGCCATTTTCCTCTCAGCACACTTCACACGGCAGTCACTGAGGGTGCAGGGCGCTGGGAGGGGGGCGCCCTGGGAGGCAAAATGAGTACCTATAAAGGCTAAAAATACCTCACATATAGCCCTAGAGGCTATATGGAGATATTTAACCCCTGCCTGATTTCTCAAAATAGCGGGAGACGAGCCCGCCGGAAAAGGGGCGGGGCCTATCTCCTCAGCACACGGCGCCATTTCCTCTCACAGCTCCGCTGGTCAGGACGGCTCCCAGGTCTCTCCCCTGCACTGCACTACAGAAACAGGGTAAAACAGAGAGGGGGGGCAAATTTATGGCGATATTTTTATATAACAAAGCAGCTATAGGGGAGCACTTATTATAAGGCTATCCCTGATATATATATAGCGCTTTTGGTGTGTGCTGGCAAACTCTCCCTCTGTCTCCCCAAAGGGCTAGTGGGTCCTGTCTTCATTAGGAGCATTCCCTGTGTGTCTGCTGTGTGTCGGTACGTGTGTGTCGACATGTATGAGGACGATATTGGTGTGGAGGCGGAGCAATTGCCAAATATGGGGATGTCACCTCCTAGGGGGTCGACACCAGAATGGATGCCTTTATTTATGGAACTACGGGATAGTGTCAACACGCTAAAGCAGTCGTTTGACGACATGAGACGGCCGGACAATCAATTAGTGCCTGTCCAGGCGACTCAAACACCGTCAGGGGCTGTGAAACGCCCTTTGCCTCAGTCGGTCGACACAGACCCAGACACAGGCGATGACTCCAGTGGTGACGGTGACGAATCAACCGTATTTTCCAGTAGGGCCACACGTTATATGATTTTGGCAATGAAGGAGGCGTTACATTTAGCTGATACTACAGGTACCACTAAACAGGGTATTATGTGGGGTATGAAAAAACTACCTATAGTTTTTCCTGAATCAGAAGAACTAAATGACGTGTGTAATGAAGCGTGGGTTGCCCCTGATAAAAAGCTGATAATTTCAAAGAAATTATTGGCATTATACCCTTTCCCGCCAGAGGTTAGGGAGCGCTGGGAAACACCTCCTAGGGTGGACAAGGCGCTAACACGCTTATCTAAACAAGTGGCGTTACCCTCTCCTGAGACGGCCGCACTTAAAGATCCATCAGATAGGAGGATGGAAAATATCCAAAAAAGTATATACACACATGCAGGTGTTATACTACGACCAGCTGTAGCAACTGCCTGGATGGGCAGTGCGGGGGTAGTTTGGTCAGAATCCCTGATTGAAAATATTGATACCCTGGACAGGGACAATATTTTACTGTCGTTAGAACAAATAAAGGATGCATTTCTTTATATGCGTGATGCACAGAGGGATATATGCACACTGGCATCACGGGTAAGTGCTATGTCCA
Organism: Pseudophryne corroboree; assembly: GCF_028390025.1. NCBI lineage: Eukaryota > Metazoa > Chordata > Amphibia > Anura > Myobatrachidae > Pseudophryne > Pseudophryne corroboree. The sequence continues at coordinate 936,583,953 of NC_086444.1, read as the reverse complement.
TTTCGGCCAGAAGAGCTTTATGGACGCGACAGTGGACAGGCGATGCGGATTCAAAACGGCATATGGAAGTTTTGCCGTATAAGGGGGAGGAGTTATTTGGAGTCGGTCTATCAGATTTGGTGGCCACGGCTACAGCCGGGAAATCCACCTTTCTACCTCAAGTCACTCCCCAACAGAAAAAGGCACCGACTTTTCAACCGCAGCCCTTTCGTTCCTTTAAAAATAAGAGAGCAAAGGGCTATTCATATTTGCCACGAGGCAAAGGTCGAGGGAAGAGACAGCAACACGCAGCTCCTTCCCAGGATCAGAAGCCCTCCCCGGCTTCTACAAAAGCCTCAGCATGACGCTGGGGCTTCTCAAGCGGACTCGGGGACGGTGGGGCGGTCGTCTCAAAAAATTACAGCGCGCAGTGGGCTCACTCGCAAGTAGATCCCTGGATCCTGCAGATAATATCTCAGGGATACAGGTTGGAATTAGAGACAGATCCACCTCGCCGTTTCCTGAGGTCTGCTTTACCAACGTCCCCCTCCGAAAGGGAGACGGTGTTGGAAGCCATTCACAAGCTGTACTCTCAGCAGGTGATAGTCAAGGTACCTCTTCTGCAACAAGGGAAGGGGTATTATTCCACTCTTTTTGTGGTACCGAAGCCGGATGGCTCGGTAAGGCCTATTCTAAATCTGAAGTCCTTGAACCTGTACATAAAGAAGTTCAAGTTCAAAATGGAGTCACTCAGAGCAGTGATAGCGAACCTGGAAGAGGGGGACTTTATGGTATCCTTGGACATCAAGGATGCGTATCTCCACGTTCCAATTTACCCCTCACACCAGGGGTACCTCAGGTTCGTTGTACAAAACTGTCACTATCAGTTTCAGACGCTGCCGTTCGGATTGTCCACGGCACCTCGGATCTTTACAAAGGTAATGGCCGAGATGATGATTCTTCTTCGAAGAAAAGGCGTATTAATTATCCCATACTTGGACGATCTCCTAATAAGGGCGAGGTCCAGAGAACAGCTAGAGATGGGATTAGCACTGTCTCAAGAAGTGCTAAAACAGCACGGGTGGATTCTGAATATTCCAAAATCCCAGTTAATGCCGACAACTCGTCTGCTGTTCCTAGGGATGATTCTGGACACGGTTCAGAAAAAGGTTTTTCTCCCGGAGGAAAAAGCCAAGGAGTTATCCGAGCTTGTCAGGAACCTCCTAAAACCAGGAAAGGTGTCTGTACATCAATGCACAAGAGTCCTGGGAAAAATGGTGGCTTCTTACGAAGCGATTCCATTCGGCAGATTCCACGCAAGAATTTTCCAAAGGGATCTGTTGGACAAATGGTCAGGGTCGCATCTTCAGATGCACCTACGGATAACCCTGTCTCCAAGGACAAGGGTGTCTCTTCTGTGGTGGTTGCAGAGTGCTCATCTATTGGAGGGCCGCAGATTCGGCATACAGGATTGGATCCTGGTGACCACGGACGCCAGCCTGAGAGGCTGGGGAGCAGTCACACAAGGAAGAAACTTCCAGGGAGTATGGACGAGCCTGGAAACGTCTCTTCACATAAACATTCTGGAACTAAGAGCAATATACAATGCTCTAAACCAGGCAGAACCTCTGCTTCAGGGAAAACCGGTATTGATCCAGTCGGACAACATCACGGCAGTCGCCCATGTGAACAGACAGGGCGGCACAAGAAGCAGGAGGGCAATGGCAGAAGCTGCAAGGATTCTTCGCTGGGCAGAGAATCATGTGATAGCACTGTCAGCAGTGTTCATCCCGGGAGTGGACAACTGGGAAGCAGACTTCCTCAGCAGACACGATCTTCACCCGGGAGAGTGGGGACTTCATCCAGAAGTCTTCCACATGCTGGTAACCCGTTGGGAAAGACCAATGGTGGACATGATGGCGTCTCGCCTCAACAAAAAACTGGACAGGTATTGCGCCAGGTCAAGAGATCCGCAGGCAATAGCTGTGGACGCGCTGGTAACGCCTTGGGTGTACCAGTCGGTGTATGTGTTTCCTCCTCTGCCTCTCATACCAAAAGTATTGAGAATTATACGGCAAAGAGGCGTAAGAACGATACTAGTGGTTCCGGATTGGCCAAGGAGGACTTGGTACCCGGAACTTCAAGAGATGATCACGGAAGATCCGTGGCCTCTACCTCTAAGGAGGGACTTGCTTCAGCAGGGTCCCTGTCTGTTTCAAGACTTACCGCGGCTGCGTTTGACGGCATGGCGGTTGAACGCCGGATCCTAAAGGAAAGAGGCATGCCGGAAGAAGTCATTCCTACTTTGATTAAAGCAAGGAAGGAAGTAACCGTGCAACATTATCACCGAATTTGGCGAAAATATGTTGCGTGGTGCGAAGATCGGAGTGCTCCGACGGAGGAATTTCAACTGGGTCGATTCCTACATTTCCTGCAATCAGGATTGTCAATGGGTCTCAAATTGGGATCTATTAAGGTTCAAATTTCGGCCCTGTCGATTTTCTTTCAAAAAGAATTGGCTTCAGTCCCTGAAGTCCAGACCTTTGTTAAGGGAGTGCTGCATATACAGCCTCCTGTGGTGCCTCCAGTGGCACCGTGGGATCTAAATGTGGTTTTGGACTTCCTAAAATCTCATTGGTTCGAACCACTAAAAAAGGTGGATTTGAAATATCTCACATGGAAAGTGACCATGCTTCTAGCCCTGGCTTCTGCCAGGAGAGTGTCAGAATTGGCAGCTTTATCTTACAAAAGCCCATATCTGATTTTCCATTCGGACAGGGCAGAACTGCGGACTCGTCCGCATTTTCTCCCTAAGGTGGTGTCAGCATTTCATCTGAACCAGCCTATTGTAGTGCCTGCGGCTACAAGTGACTTGGAGGACTCCAAGTTACTGGACGTTGTCAGAGCATTAAAAATATATATTGCAAGGACAGCTGGAGTCAGAAAATCTGACTCGTTGTTTATATTGTATGCACCCAACAAGATGGGTGCTCCTGCGTCTAAGCAGACGATTGCTCGTTGGATCTGTAGCACAATCCAACTTGCACATTCTGTGGCAGGCTTGCCACAGCCTAAATCTGTAAAGGCCCACTCCACAAGGAAGGTGGGCTCATCTTGGGCGGCTGCCCGAGGGGTCTCGGCATTACAACTTTGCCGAGCAGCTACGTGGTCAGGGGAGAACACGTTTGTAAAATTTTACAAATTTGATACTCTGGCTAAGGAGGACCTGGAGTTCTCTCATTCGGTGCTGCAGAGTCATCCGCACTCTCCCGCCCGTTTGGGAGCTTTGGTATAATCCCCATGGTCCTTTCAGGAACCCCAGCATCCACTAGGACGATAGAGAAAATAAGATTTTACTTACCGATAAATCTATTTCTCGGAGTCCGTAGTGGATGCTGGGCGCCCATCCCAAGTGCGGATTATCTGCATAAGTTGTACATAGTTATTGTTAACTAATTCGGGTTATTGTTAAAGGAAGCCATCTTTCAGAGGCTCCGCTGTTATCATACTGTTAACTGGGTTTAGATCACAAGTTGTACGGTGTGATTGGTGTGGCTGGTATGAGTCTTACCCGGGATTCAAAATCCTCCCTTATTGTGTACGCTCGTCCGGGCACAGTACCTAACTGGAGTCTGGAGGAGGGTCATAGGGGGAGGAGCCAGTGCACACCACCTGATCGGAAAAGCTTTACTTTTTGTGCCCTGTCTCCTGCGGAGCCGCTATTCCCCATGGTCCTTTCAGGAACCCCAGCATCCACTACGGACTCCGAGAAATAGATTTATCGGTAAGTAAAATCTTATTTTTTTTATGGTCTACAGATTTTTTGCTCTCCAAACTTCCATTGAAAGTATAGGAAAAGGGTAGATGCTAGAATCAAGTGGGCTAAGGGACCTTTTCCGTAAGGGGGAGGAGTTACGACGCAAGGGGGAGGAGCTAGGCCAGCGGGATAGTTCCTCTACTATCCACGCCACCAACTATTACCTTTAGTAATTAGGTGGTGAGCGAAGCGAGCCACCGTGCCCGAAGCGTGGCGAGCGAACGAGCCCGCGAGGGTACTTTTCGGGTACCCTGTTCGCCTGTAGCTCCTCCCCCTGGTGACGTAGCTCCTCCCCTCAATACGTCATAAGGTCCCTTCAGCCCCTCCGATATAGAACCAACCATAGGAAAAGGGTCGTGACCACGCCCCCTTTACCCGTGGCCACACATCCTTTTCGGTTTTGACCCGATTTTGGGGGTCATTCTGAGTTGATCGTTCGCTAGCAGTTTTTAGCAGCCGTGCAAACGCATTGTCACCGCCCACTGGGGAGTGTATTTTCGCTTTGCAGAAGTGCGAACGCTTGTGCAGCGCCTGCAAAATCTTTTTGTGTATAACAAGACCAGCCCCGTATTTACTCTTCGTGTGCGTTGATTCTAACGATGGAGGGACGGCTTTTGACGTCACACACCCACCCAGCCACGCCTGCGTTTTGCCAAACACTCCCTGAAAACGGTCAGTTGCCACCCAGAAACGTCCACTTCATGTAAATCTTCCTGCGTTCGGACATGCGACAGTAATGTTCATTAGACTGTGCAAACCCACGATGCTCATTGTACCTGTACGACGCGCCTGCACATTGCGGTGCATACGCATGCGCAGATATGCTGATTTTTAGCCTGATCGCTGCGCTGCGAACAACGGCAGCTAGCGATCAACTCAGAATGACCCCCTTTGTGTGTAAAATGTTGGAGGGTATGCTTGTGCCAGGGCTGGCCCTAACCAATATGATGCCCTAGGCAAGATTTTGGCTGGTGCCCACAGCACCGCCACTAGTTCCGCCTCTGACACTGCACCCATTTCCCGGCACCATCACCCCTTACCCATAGCATTCCTTCATTTGGTGTTCCTATCCCTATATTTTAAGTAGGAACAGTGCGCACGTTCGGCGCACAGCCCAAAAAGGTGTGTGTTTTTGCTGGCAAGGGGCACGGCCACACAATAGTACAAATTAAGCCACACAGTAGTGCAACTTTATTCACATTTTATCATTCGATATTGTTTCTAATTCACGTTACAATCACACAGTAGTACCACTTTACCTTATATACGTTACTCCTCACAGTAGTGCCCCTTATTCACATTACATCTCACTGAATTGCTTGTTATTCACATTACACCACACCATATTGCTCTTTATTCACATTAGACCACACAGTAGTGCCCTTTCTATATGGTACACCACACAGTAGAGTACCTTATACACATAATGCCACACATTAGTAATGCGTTTATACACATTATACCACACAGTAATAACCCTTACACATGGCACACATTATTAATGTACTTTTCTCCTACGTCCTAGAGGATGCTGGGGACTTCGTAAGGACCATGGGGTATAGACGGGCTCCGCAGGAGATAGGGCACCTAAAAAGAACTTTGACTATGGGTGTGCACTGGCTCCTCCCTCCATGCCCCTCCTCCAGACCTCAGTTAGATCTTGTGCCCAGAGGAGAATGGGTGCACTGCAGAGAGCTCTCCGGAGTTTTCTGTGGAAAAATAATTTTGTTAGGTTTTTTATTTTCAGGGAGTCCTGTTGACAACAGGCTCCCTGCATCGTGGGACCGAGGAGAGAGAAGCAGAGCTGGCTTGTAAAGTTGGGCACTGCTTCTAGGCTACTGGACACCATTAGCTCCAGAGGGAGTCGGAACACAGGTCTCACCTGGGGTTCGTCCCGTAGCCGCGCCGCCACCGTCCTCCTCACAGATGCCAAAGATAGAAGCCGGGTGAGTATTGAGGAAAAGACTTCAGACGGCAGAAGACATCAGATCTTCATGAGGTAAGCGCGCATGGGTAAGCTGCGCGCCATTGCTCCCAGTCACACACACAAAGCAGGCACTGAAGGGTGCAGGGCGCAGGGGGGGGCGCCCTGGGCAGCAATAAACCTCGATTTGGCCATAAATAAGGTGGATTAGGCTGGGGGACAGCTAATCTGCGGACCCCCGCCATTTTATTAATATATGATGAAGGGACCGAAGCCTGCCGTCGGGTGGGCGGGGCTTGATCCTCAGCACTAACCAGCGCCATTTTCTCCACAGAGGCTGCATGAGAAAACGCTGGCTCCCTGTTCTCTCCCCTGCTGAGCTTCACAGGTTGGAAAAAGGAGGAGGGGGGCACTTTGGCGACGCAGTGAGTGGAGATTACGATTATAAACATATAAAAGCGCTATCTGGTTGTATATTCCAGTGTTTTTAAGCGCTGGTGTGTGCTGGCATACTCTATCTCTCTGTCTCTCCTAAGGGCCTGGTTGGGGTTTTATCCCCTTATAGGTAAATCCCTGTGTGTGTGTGGGGTGTCGGTACGTGTGTGTCGACATGTCTGAGGCGGAAGGCTTCTCCAAGGAGGAGGTGGAGCAAATGAGTGGTGTGTCCCCGTCGGTTGTGCCGACTCCTGATTGGATGGACATGTGGCATACGTTGCATGCAAGTGTGGCATCTTTACATAAAAGGCTTGATAAGGCTGGTTTAGGGGGGACATCAGGCGGTCAATCCTCAGATTGGACCGACTCACAGGGCCCGTCGGGGTCTCAAAAGCGTCCCTTAACACAAGACACTACTATTGACACGGATTCTGATTCCAGTGTCGACTATGACGAAGTAAAATTGCACCCTAGGGTGACTAAAACTATTCAGTGTATGATTGTGGCAATAAGGGAGGTGTTGCATATTGTGGATGAACCCTCAGTCCCCGACACAAGGGTACACATGTTTAAGGAAAAGAAACAGATTATTAATTTTCCCACATCTCATTAATTAAATGATTTCTTTGGAAAAGCTTGGGAGACTCCGGATAAGAGACCGCAGATCCCCAAAAGAATTTTTATGGCATACCCTTTCCCTAAGCAGGACAGGGAGATTTGGGAATTACCCCCCACTGTGGACAAGGCCCTGACGCGCTTATCCAAGAAAGTGGCGCTACCGTCTCCTGACACAGCGGCCCTTAAAGACCCAGCAGATCGCAGGCAAGAAACTACCTTAAAGGGTATTTATTCTCATACGGGGGCTGTGCTAAGACCGACGATTGCGTCGGCATGGGTGTGTAGCGCAATTGCAGCTTGGACAGATGAGCTGACAGATCAATTTGATACTATGGATAAGGATACTATATTCCTAACTCTAGCCCATATAAAAGACGCAGTCTTATTTATGAGGGATGCTCAAAGGGACATTGGATTGCTAGCTTCTAGGGCCAATGCCATGGCTATCTCAGCGAGAAGATCCTTATAGACTCGCCAATAGACGGGTGATGCGGATTCCAAGAAACATATGGAAGTACTACCCTATAAGGGTGATGTATTGTTTGGGGATGGGCTGACGGACCTGGTTTCCACAGCTACAGCAGGTAAATCAAATTTTTTACCATATATTCCCCAACAGCAAAAGAAAGTAACACCCTATCAGATGCAGTCCTTTCGGTCGCACAAGTCCAAAAGAGGTCGGGGATCCTCTTTCCTCGCCAGAGGTAAGGGCAGAGGCAAGAGAGCACCTGCTGCGGCAGGTGCCCAGGAACAAAAGTCCTCCCCGGCTGCTCCAAAACCCACAGCATGGCGCTGGGGCTCCCCTGAGGGAGTCCGCACCGGTGGGGGCACGTCTTCGACTTTTCAGTCAGGCCTGGGTCAGTTCGGACCTGAATCCCTGGGTGTTGGAAATAGTTTCCCAGGGTTACAAACTGGAATTCGAGGAGGTGCCCCCGCGCCGATTTTTCAAATTCGCCCTACCAGCTTCCACATCGGAAAGGGATGTAGTGTTAGCTGCAATTCAAACGCTGTGTATACAGCAAGTGATAATCAAGGTTCCCCTGCACCAGCAGGGAAGAGGTTACTACTCAACCCTATTTGTGGTCCCGAAACCGGACGGTTTGGTCAGACCGATTTTGAATCTGAAATCCCTAAACCTGTACATAAAAAGATTCAAATTCAAAAAGGAATCACTCAGAGCGATAATAGCCATGGAGGAGGGGGAGTTTATGGTGTCTCTGGACATAAAGGATGCGTACCTTCATGTCCCCATCAGGAATCCCTGAGATTTGCTGTACAGGATTGTCATTACCAATTTCAGACGTTGCCGTTTGGACTTTCCACGGCCCCGAGGATTTTCACCAAGATAATGGCGGAAATGATGGTAATCCTGCGCAAGCATGGTGTCACAATTATCCCATACTTGGACGATCTCCTGATAAAAGCGAGATTAAGAGAGAAATTGCTGAGCAGTGTGGCGCTCTCTCTGAGAGTGCTCCAGCAACACGGTTGGATTCTACATCTACCAAAGTCACAGTTGATTCCGACAACTCGACTGCCGTTCCTAGGTATGATACTGGATACGGAACAAATGAAGGTCTTCCTCCCAATAGAGAAAGCCCAAGACATCTAGAACATGGTCAGAGAACTGCTAAAACCGAAAAGGGTGTCAGTTCACCAATGCACTCGAGTTCTGGGGAAAATGGTGGCGGCCTACGAGGCCATTCCCTTTGGAAGGTTCCATGCAAGGACTTTTCAATGGGACCTTCTGGACAAGTGGTCCGGGTCCCATCTGCATTTACATCGGAAGATAATTCTGTCCCCAGGAACCAGAGTGTCCCTCCTGTGGTGGTTGCAAAGTGCTCACCTGCTGGAGGATCGCAGGTTCGGGATTCAGGACTGGATCCTGGTTACCACAGACGCGAGCCTCCGAGGATGGGGAGCGGTCACACAGGGAAGGTCTTTTCAGGGTCTTTGGTCAGACCAGGAGTCCTGTCTACACATCAATGTGTTGGAACTCAGGGCCATTTACAACGGCCTTCGACAAGCGGAGAGTTTTCTTCGAAACCTTCCGGTTCTGATTCAATCAGACAATGTCACAGCAGTGGCTCATGTGAACCGCCAAGGCGGGACAAGAAGCAGAGTCGCGATGGCAGAAGCCACAAGGATCCTTCGCTGGGCGGAAAATCATGTAAGCGCTCTGTCGGCTGTCTTCATTCCGGGAGTGGACAACTGGAAAGCAGACTTCCTCAGCAGACACGATCTCCATCCAGGAGAGTGGGGACTTCATCAAGAAGTCTTTGCAGACGTAACACGTCTTTGGGGAACTCCTCAAATAGACATGATGGCGTCACGCCTCAACAAAAAACTTCGGAGGTATTGTGCCAGGTCTCGGGACCCACAGGCAGTAGCAGTAGACGCACTGGTAACACCGTGGGTGTTTGACTCGGTCTACGTGTTTCCTACTCTTCCTCTCATCACGAAAGTGTTGAGGATCATAAGACGAAGAAGAGTACAGACGATACTCGTTGTCCCAGACTGGCCTGGAAGGGCTTGGTACTCGGATCTACAAGAGATGCTCACAGGAGACCCCTGGCCTCTTCCTCTGAGGGAAGACCTGTTGCAGCAGGGGCCCTGTGTATTTCAAGACTTACCGCGGTTACGTTTGACGGCATGGCGGTTGAACGCCGAATCCTAGCAAAAAAGGGGATTCCGGAAGAGGTCATCCCTACTTTAATAAAGGCTAGGAAGGAGGTGACAATAAAACATTATCACCGTATCTGGCGAAAGTATGTGTCTTGGTGTGAGACCAAGAATGCACCTACAGAAGATTTTCATTTGGGTCGTCTTCTCCACTTCCTACAGACAGGAGTGGATATGGGTCTGAAATTAGGCTCGGTTAAGGTACAGATTTCGGCCCTCTCGATTTTCTTTCAGAAGGAATTGGCTTCTCTTCCAGAAGTCCAGACGTTTGTAAAGGGAGTGCTGCACATCCAGCCCCCTTTTGTGCCTCCAGTGGCACCATGGGACTTGAACGTGGTGTTGCAGTTCCTAAAATCACACTGGTTTGAACCGCTTAACAAGGTTGAGTTGAAATTTCTTACCTGGAAGGTGGTAATGTTGTTGGCCTTAGCATCAGCGAGGCGAGTGTCAGAATTGGCGGCTCTATCATACAAGAGCCCCTACTTGATTTTTCATGTGGATCGAGCTGAATTGAGGACACGTCCGCAATTTTTACCTAAAGTGGTTTCGTCGTTCCATATGAATCAACCTATTGTGGTGCCTGTGGCTACTGGTGACCTGGAGGATTCCAGATCCCTGGACGTAGTCAGGGCCTTAATAATTTATGTAGCCAGCATGGCTACAATTAGGAAAACAGAGGCTCTGTTTGTCCTGTATGCGGCCAATAAGATTGGCGCTCCTGCTTCAAAACAGACTATTGCTCGCTGGATCTGTAATACGATTCAGCAGGCTCACTCTACGGCTGGATTGCCGGTACCAAATTCGGTTAAGGCCCATTCCACTAGGAAGGTGGGCTCTTCTTGGGCGGCTGCCCGAGGCGTCTCGGCTTTACAACTTTGCCGAGCGGCGACGTGGTCGGGGTCAAACACGTTTGCTAAATTCTACAAGTTTGATACCCTGGCTGATGAGGACCTAGCGTTTGCTCAGTCGGTGCTGCAGAGTCATCCAAACTCTCCCGCCCGATTGGATGCTTTGGTATAAAGCCCATGGTCCTTACGGAGTCCCCAGCATCCTCTAAGACGTAAGAGAAAATACGATTTTAAACCTACCGGTAAATCTATTTCTCCTAGTCCGTAGAGGATGCTGGGCGCCCGTCCCAGTGCGGAAACTCTGCAAGACTTGTATATAGTTGTTGCTTACATAAGGGTTATGTTACAGTTTACATCGGTCTTGGACCGTTACTGTTGTTTTTGTTCATACTGTTAACTGGTGATGTATGTTCCAGGTTACATGGTATGATTGGTGTGGGCTGGTATGAATCTTGCCCTTGGATTGCTAAATCCTGCCTTGTATTGTCCATCTCCTCTGGGCACAGTTCTCTAACTGAGGTCTGGAGGAGGGGCATAGAGGGAGGAGCCAGTGCACACCCATAGTCAAAGTTCTTTTTAGGTGCCCTATCTCCTGCGGAGCCCGTCTATACCCCATGGTCCTTACGGAGTCCCCAGCATCCTCTACGGACTAGAAGAAATAGATTTACCGGTAGGTTTAAAATCTTATTTTCTCTGACGTCCTAAGTGGATGCTGGGGACTCCGTAAGGACCATGGGGAATAGAGGCTCCGCAGGAGACAGGGCACAAAAGTAAAAGCTTTAGGATCAGGTGGTGTGCACTGGCTCCTCCCCCTATGACCCTCCTCCAAGCCTCAGTTAGGTTTTTGTGCCCGGCCGAGAAGGGTGCAATCTAGGTGGCTCTCCTAAAGAGCTGCTTAGAGTAAAAGTTTTGTTAGGTTTTTTATTTTCAGTGAGTCCTGCTGGCAACAGGCTCACTGCAACGAGGGACTTAGGGGAGAAGAAGTGAACTCACCTGCGTGCAGGATGGATTGGCTTCTTAGGCTACTGGACACTAGCTCCAGAGGGACGATCACAGGTACAGCCTGGATGGGTCACCGGAGCCGCGCCGCCGACCCCCTTGCAGTTGCCGAAGAGAGAAGAGGTCCAGAAACCGGCGGCTGAAGACTTCTCAGTCTTCATGAGGTAGCGCACAGCACTGCAGCTGTGCGCCATTGCTCTCAGCACACTTCACACCAACGGTCACTGAGGGTGCAGGGCGCTGGGGGGGGCGCCCTGGGCAGCAATGAAAGTACCTATTCTGGCTAAAAATACATCACATATAGCCTCTGGGGCTATATGGATGTATTTAACCCCTGCCAGGTTGTCAGAAAAACGGGAGAAGAAGCCCGCCGAAAAGGGGGCGGGGCCTATTCTCCTCAGCACACAGCGCCATTTTCCTACACAGCTCCGCTGCTAGGAAGGCTCCCAGGCTCTCCCCTGCACTGCACTACAGAAACAGGGTTAAAACAGAGAGGGGGGGCATTTTATGTGGCGATATTATTATATATTAAGATGCTATAAGGGAAAACACTTATATAAGGTTGTCCCTGTATAATTATAGCGTTTTGGTGTGTGCTGGCAAACTCTCCCTCTGTCTCCCCAAAGGGCTAGTGGGGTCCTGTCCTCTATCAGAGCATTCCCTGTGTGTGTGCTGTGTGTCGATACGTGTGTGTCGACATGTATGAGGACGATGTTGGTGAGGAGGCGGAGCAATTGCCTGTAATGGTGATGTCACTCTCTAGGGAGTCGACACCGGAATGGATGGCTTATTTAGGGAATTACGTGATAATGTCAACACGCTGCAAGGTCGGTTGACGACATGAGACGGCCGGCAAACCAATTAGTACCTGTCCAGGCGTCTCAAACACCGTCAGGGGCTTTAAAACGCTCATTACCTCAGTCGGTCGACACAGACACGGACACTGACTCCAGTGTCGACGGTGAAGAAACAAACGTATTTTCCATTAGGGCCACACGTTACATGTTAAGGGCAATGAAGGAGGTGTTACATATTTCTGATACTACAAGTACCACAAAAAAGGGTATTATGTGGGGTGTGAAAAAACTACCTGTAGTTTTTCCTGAATCAGATAAATTAAATGAAGTGTGTGATGATGCGTGGGTTTCCCCCGATAGAAAATTATTGGCGTTATACCCTTTCCCGCCAGAAGTTAGGGCGCGTTGGGAAACACCCCCTAGGGTGGATAAGGCGCTCACACGCTTATCAAAACAAGTGGCGTTACCGTCTCCAGATACGGCCGCCCTCAAGGAGCCAGCTGATAGGAGGCTGGAAAATATCCAAAAAAGTATATACACACATACTGGTGTTATACTGCGACCAGCGATCGCCTCAGCCTGGATGTGCAGCGCTGGGGTGGCTTGGTCGGATTCCCTGACTGAAAATATTGATACCCTTGATAGGGACAGTATTTTATTGACTATAGAGCATTTAAAGGATGCATTTCTATATATGCGAGATGCACAGAGGGATATTTGCACTCTGGCATCAAGAGTAAGTGCGATGTCCATGTCTGCCAGAAGATGTTTATGGACACGACAGTGGTCAGGTGATGCAGATTCCAAACGGCACATGGAAGTATTGCCGTATAAAGGGGAGGAGTTATTTGGGGTCGGTCCATCGGACCTGGTGGCCACGGCAACAGCTGGAAAATCCACCTTTTTTACCCCAAGTCACATTTCAGCAGAAAAAGACACCGTCTTTTCAGCCTCAGTCCTTTCGTCCCCATAAGGGCAAGCGGGCAAAAGGCCAGTCATATCTGCCCAGGGGTAGAGGAAAGGGAAGAAGACTGCAGCAGGCAGCCCCTTCCCAGGAACAGAAGCCCTCCACCGCTTCTGCCAAGTCCTCAGCATGACGCTGGGGCCGTACAAGCGGACTCAGGTGCGGTGGGGGGTCGTCTCAAGAGTTTCAGCACGCAGTGGGCTCACTCGCAAGTGGACCCCTGGATCCTACAAGTAGTATCCCAGGGGTACAGATTGGAAATTCGAGACGTCTCCCCCTCGCAGGTTCCTGAAGTCTGCTTTACCAACGTCTCCCTCCGACAGGGAGGCAGTATTGGAAACAATTCACAAGCTGTATTCCCAGCAGGTGATAATCAAAGTACCCCTCCTACAACAAGGAAAGGGGTATTATTCCACACTATTTGTGGTACTGAAGCCAGACGGCTCGGTGAGACCTATTCTAAATCTGAAATCTTTGAACACTTACATACAAAGGTTCAAATCAAGATGGAGTCACTCAGAGCAGTGATAGCGAACCAGGAAGAAGGGGACTATATGGTGTCCCTGGACATCAAGGATGCTTACCTCCATGTCCCAATTTGCCCTTCTCACCAAGGGTACCTCAGGTTCGTGGTACAGAACTGTCACTATCAGTTTCAGACGCTGCCATTTGGATTGTCCACGGCACCCCGGGTCTTTACCAAGGTAATGGCCGAAATGATGATTCTTCTTCAAAGAAAAGGCGTCTTAATTATCCCTTACTTGGACGATCTCCTGATAAGGGCAAGGTCCAGAGAACAGTTGGAGGTCGGAGTAGCACTATCTCAAGTAGTTCTACGACAGCACGGGTGGATTCTAAATATTCCAAAATCGCAGCTGATTCCGACGACACGTCTGCTGTTCCTAGGGATGATTCTGGACACAGTCCAGAAAAAGGTGTTTCTCCCGGAGGAGAAAGCCAGGGAGTTATCCGAGCTAGTCAGAAACCTCCTAAAACCAGGCCAAGTGTCAGTGCATCAATGCACAAGAGTCCTGGGAAAAATGGTGGCTTCTTACGAAGCGATTCCATTCGGCAGATTTCACGCAAGAATTTTTCAGTGGGATCTGCTGGATGAATGGTCCGGATCGCATCTTCAGATGCATCAGCGGATAATCCTGTCTCCAAGGACAAGGGTGTCTCTTCTGTGGTGGCTGCAGAGTGCTCATCTACTAGAGGGCAGCAGATTCGGCATTCAGGACTGGGTCCTGGTGACCACGGATGCCAGCCTGAGAGACTGGGGAGCAGTCACACAGGGAAGAAATTTCCAAGGAGTGTGGTCAAGTCTGGAGACTTCTCTCCACATAAATATACTGGAGCTAAGGGCAATTTACAATGCTCTGAGCCTAGGAAGACCTCTGCTTCAAAGTCAACCGGTGCTGATACAGTCGGACAACATCACGGCAGTCGCCCACGTAAACAGACAGGGCGGCACAAGAAGCAGGAGGGAAATGGCAGCAAGGATTCTTCGCGGGGCGAAAAATCATGTGATAACACTGTCAGCGGTGTTCATTCCGGGAGTGGACAACTGGGAAGCAGACTTCCTCAGCAGGCACGACCTCCACCCGGGAGAGTGGGGACTTCATCTGGAAGTCTTCCACATGATTGTGAACCGTTGGGAAAGACCAAAGGTGGACATGATGGCGTCCCGTCTGAACAAAAAACTGGACAGGTATTGCGCCAGGTCAAGAGACCCTCAGGCAATAGCTGGGACGCTCTGGTAACACCGTGGGTGTACCAGTCGGTGTATGTGTTCCCTCCTCTGCCTCTCATACCCAAGGTACTGAGAATTATAAGACGGAGAGGAGTAAGAACTATACTCGTGGCTCCGGATTGGCCAAGAAGGACTTGGTACCCGGAACTTCAAGAGATACTAAGAAGGGACTTGCTTCAGCAAGGATCATGTCTGTTCCAAGACTTACCGCGGCTGCGTTTGACGGCATGGCGGTTGAACGCCGGATCCTAAGGGAAAAAGGCATTCCGGAAGAGGTCATCCCTACCCTGGTCAGAGCCAGGAAGGAGGTGACCGCACAACATTATCACCGCATTTGGCGAAAATATGTTGCATGGTGTGAGGCCAAGAAGGCCCCCACGGAGGAATTTCAACTCGGTCGATTCCTGCATTTCCTACAAACAGGAGTGTCTATGGGCCTCAAATTGGGGTCCATTAAGGTTCAAATTTCGGCCCTGTCGATTTTCTTCCAGAAAGAATTGGCTTCAGTTCCTGAAGTCCAGAAGTTTGTCAAGGGAGTACTGCATATACAACCCCCTTTTGTGCCTCCAGTGGCACTGTGGGATCTCAACGTAGTTCTGGGATTCCTCAAATCACGTTGGTTTAAACCGCTCAAATCTGTGGATTTGAAATATCTCACATGGAAAGTGACCATGCTGTTGGCCCTGGCCTCGGCCAGGCGAGTGTCAGAATTGGCGGCTTTGTCTCACAAAAGCCCATATCTGATTGTCCATTCGGACAGGGCAGAGCTGCGGACTCGTCCCCAGTTTCTCCCTAAGGTGGTGTCAGCGTTTCAACTGAACCAGCTTATTGTGGTACCTGCGGCTACTAGGGACTTGGAGGACTCCAAGTTGCTAGATGTTGTCAGGGCCCTGAAAATATAGTTTCCAGGACGGCTGGAGTCAGGAAAACTGACTTGCTGTTATCCTGTATGCACCCAACAAACTGGGTGCTCTTGCTTCTAAGCAGACGATTGCTAGTTGGATGTGTAGTACAATTCAGCTTGCACATTCTGTGGCAGGCCTGCCACAGCCAAAATATGTAAATGCCCATTCCACAAGAAAGGTGGGCTCATCTTGGGCGGCTGCCCGAGGGGTCTCGGCTTTACAACTTTGCCGAGCTGCTACTTGGTCAGGGGCAAACACGTTTGCAAAATTCTACAAATTTGATACCCTGGCTGAGGAGGACCTGGAGTTCTCTCATTCGGTGCTGCAGAGTCATCCGCACTCTCCCGCCCGTTTGGGAGCTTTGGTATAATCCCCATGGTCCTTACGGAGTCCCCAGCATCCACTTAGGACGTCAGAGAAAATAAGAATTTACTTACCGATAATTCTATTTCTCGTAGTCCGTAGTGGATGCTGGGCGCCCATCCCAAGTGCGGATTGTCTGCAATACTTGTACATAGTTATTGTTACAAAAATCGGGTTATTATTGTTGTGAGCAATCTTTTCAGAGGCTCCGCTGTTATCATGCTGTTAACTGGGTTCAGATCACAGGTTGTACAGTGTGATTGGTGTGGCTGGTATGAGTCTTACCCGGGATTCAAAATCCTTCCTTATTGTGTACGCTCGTCCGGGCACAGTATCCTAACTGAGGCTTGGAGGAGGGTCATAGGGGGAGGAGCCAGTGCACACCACCTGATCCTAAAGCTTTTACTTTTGTGCCCTGTCTCCTGCGGAGCCGCTATTCCCCATGGTCCTTACGGAGTCCCCAGCATCCACTACGGACTACGAGAAATAGAATTATCGGTAAGTAAATTCTTATTTTCTCTTACGTCCTAGAGGATGCTGGGGACTCCGTAAGGACCATGGGGTATAGACGGGCTCCGCAGGAGATAGGGCACCTAAAAAGTACTTTGACTATGGGTGTGCACTGGCTCCTCCCTCTATGCCCCTCCTCCAGACCTCAGTTAGATCTTGTGCCCAGAGGAGAAAGGGTACAATGCAGAGAGCTCTCCAGAGTTTTCTGTTTTAAAAGAATTTTGTTAGGTTTTTTATTTTCAGGGAGTCCTGTTGGCAACAGGCTCCCTGCATCGTGGGACGGAGGAGAGAGAAACAGAGCTGGCTTGTCAAGTTGGGCACTGTTTCTAAGGCTACTGGACACCATTAGCTTCAGAGGGAGTCGGAACACAGGTCTCACCTGGGGTTCGTCCCGGAGCCGCGCCGCCGTCCTCCTCACAGATGCCGAAGATAGAAGCCAGGTGAGTATGAGAAGGCAAGAAGACATCAGGCGGCAGAAGACATCAGATCTTCATGAGGTAAGCGCACAGCGGTAAGCTGCGCGCCATTGCTCCCAGTACTCCAACACAAGCAGGCACGGAAGGGTGCAGGGCGCAGGGGGGGGCACCCTGGGCAGCAATATTCCTCATTTTGTGGCAATATAAGCAGGATTAGGCTGTGGCACAGTAAATCCACAAATCCCCTGCCATTTTTTATATAAGTTTACTGGGACCGAAGCCCGCCGTCGGGTGGGCGGGGCTTGATCCTCAGCACTAACCAGCGCCATTTTCTCCACAGAAACTGCATGAGGAAAAGCTGGCTCCCTGATCTCTCCCCTGCTGAACCTTCACAGGCTGGAAAAAAGAGGAGGGGGGCACTTTGGAACGCAGTGAGTGGGAATTAAGGCTATATATATAAAAAGCACTATCTGGTATATATATTCCAGTGTTTTTAAGCGCTGGTGTGTGCTGGCATACTCTCTCTCTGTCTCTCCTAAGGGCCTGGTTGGGGTTTTGTCCCCTTATAGGTTAATCCCTGTGTGTGTGGGGTGTCTGTACGTGTGTGTCGACATGTCTGAGGCGGAAGGCTTCTCCAAGGAGGCGGTGGAGCAAATGAGTGGTGTGTCCCCGTCGGTTGTGTCGACTCCGGATTGGATGGACATGTGGCATATGTTGAATGCAAGTTTGGCATCTTTACATAAAAGGCTTAATAAGGCTGAATTAGGGGGGACATTAGGGGGTCAATCCTCGGATTGGACCGACTCACAGGGCCCGTCGGGGTCTCAAAAGCGTCCCTTAACACAAGACACTACTACCGACACGGATTCTGATTCCAGTGTCGACTATGACGAAGTAAAATTGCACCCTAGGGTGACTAAAACCATTCAGTGTATGATTGTGGCAATAAGGGATGTGTTGCATATTGTGGATGAACCCTCGGTCCCCGACACAAGGGTACACATGTTTAAGAAAAAGAAACAGATTATTAATTTTCCCACATCTCATGAATTAAATGATTTCTTTGGAAAAGCTTGGGAGACTCCGGAAAAGAGACCGCAGATCCCCAAAATAATTTATATGGCATACCCCTTCCCTAAGCAGGACAGGGAGATTTGGGAATCATCCCCCACTGTGGACAAGGCCCTGACGTGCTTGTCCAAGAAAGTGGCGCTACCGTCTCCTGACACAGCGGCCCTTAAAGACCCTGCAGATCGCAGGCAAGAAACTACCTTAAAGTGTATTTATTCTCATACGGGGGCTGTGCTAAGACCGACAATTGCGTCGGCATGGGTGTGTAGCGCAATTGCAGCTTGGACAGATGAGCTGACAGATCAATTTGATAATATGGATAAGGATACTATATTCTTAACTCTAGCCCATATAAAAGACGCAGTCTTATTTATGAGGGATGCTCAAAGGGACATTGGATTGCTGGCTTCTAGGGCCAATGCCATGTCTATCTCAGCGAGAAGATCCTTATGGACTCGCCAATGGACGGATGATGCGGATTCCAAAAAACATATGGAAGTACTACCCTATAAGGGTGATGTATTGTTTGGGGATGGGCTGACGGATCTGGTTTCCACAGCTACAGCAGGTAAATCAAATTTTTTACCATATATTCCCCAACAGCAAAAGAAAGTAACACCCTATCAGATGCAGTTCTTTCAGTCGCACAAGTCCAGAAGAGGTCAGGGATCCTCTTTCCTCGCCAGAGGTAAGGGCAGAGGCAAAAGAGCACCTGCTTCGGCAGGTGCCCAGGACCAAAAGTCCTCCCCGGCTGCTCCAAAACCCACAGCATGACGCTGGGGCTCCCCTGAGGGAGTCCGCACCGGTGGGGGCACGTCTTCGACTTTTCAGTCAGGCCTGGGTCAGATCAGACCTGAATCCCTGGGTGTTGGAAATAGTTTCCCAGGGGTACAAACTGGAATTCGAGGAGGTGCCCCCGCGACGATTTTTCAAATCGGCCCTACCAGCTTCCACATCGGAAAGGGATGTAGTGTTAGCTGCAATTCAAACGCTGTGTATACAGCAAGTGATAATCAAGGTTCCCCTGCACCAGCAGGGAAGAGGTTATTACTCAACCCTATTTGTGGTCCCGAAACCGGACGGTTCGGTCAGACCGATTTTGAATCTGAAATCCCTAAACCTGTACATAAAAAGATTCAAATTCGAAAAGGAATCACTCAGAGCGATAATAGCCAACATGGAGGAGGGGGAGTTTATGGTGTCTCTGGACATAAAGGATGCGTACCTTCATGTCCCCATATATGCCCCCCATCAGGAATACCTGAGATTCGCTGTACAGGATTGTCATTACCAATTTCTGACATTGCCGTTTAGACTTTCCACGTCCCCGAGGATTTTCACCAAGACAATGGCGGAAATGATGGTGGTCCTGCGTAAGCATGGAGTCACAATTATCCCATACTTGGACGATCTCCTGATAAAAGCGAGATCAAGGGAGTGCTCCAGCAACACGGTTGGATTTTAAATCTACCGAAGTCACAGTTGATTCCGACAATTCGACTGCCGTTCCTAGGTATGATACTGGATACGGAACAAATGAAGGTCTTCCTCCCAATAGAGAAAGTCCAGGACATCCAGAACATGGTCAGAGACCTGCTAAAACCGAAAAGGGTGTCAGTTCACCAATGCACTCGAGTTCTGGGAAAAATGGTGGCGGCCTACGAGGCCATTCCCTTCGGAAGGTTCCATGCAAGGACTTTTCAATGGGACTTTCTGGACAAGTGGTCCGGGTCCCATCTGCACTTACATCGGAAAATAACTGTCCCCAGGGACCAGAGTGTCTCTCCTGTGGTGGTTGCAAAGTGCTCACCTGCTGGAGGGTCGCCGGTTCGGAATTCAGGACTGGATCCTGATTACCACGGACGCGAGCCTCCGAGGATGGGGAGCGGTCACACAGGGAAAAAATTTTCAGGGACTTTGGTTATACCAGGAGTCCTGTCTACACATCAATGTGTTGGAGCTCAGGGCCATTTACAACGGCCTTCGACAAGCGGAGAGTCTTCTTCGAAACCTACCGGTTCTGATTCAATCAGACAATGTCACAGCAGTGGCTCATGTGAACCGCCAAGGCGGGACAAGAAGCAGAGTCGCGATGGCGGAAGCCACCAGGATTCTTCGCTGGGCGGAAAATCATGTAAGCGCTCTGTGGGCTGTCTTCATTCCGGGAGTGGACAACTGGGAAGCAGACTTCCTCAGCAGACACGATCTCCATCCAGGAGAGTGATGACTTCATCAAGAAGTCTTTGCAGACATAACACGTCTTTGGGGAACTCCTCAAATAGACATGATGGCGTCACGCCTCAACAAAAAGCTTCAGAGGTATTGTGCCAGGTCTCGGGACCCTCAGGCAGTGGCAGTAGACGCTCTGATAACACCGCGGGTGTTCAAATCGGTCTACGTGTTTCCTCCTCTTCCTCTCATCACAAAAGTGTTGAGGATCATAAGGCAAAGAAGAGTACAGACGATACTCGTTGTCCCAGACTGGCCTCGAAGGGCCTGATACTCAGATCTACAAGAGATGCTCACAGGAGATTCCTGGCCTCTTCCTCTGAGGGAAGACCTGTTGCAACAGGGGCCCTGTGTATTTCAGGACTTACCGCGGTTACGTTTGACGGCATGGCGGTTGAACGCCGAATCCTAGCGAAAAAGGGGGATTCCGGAAGAGGTCATCCCTACTTTAATAAAGGCTAGGAAGGAGGTGACGGTTAAGCATTATCACCGTATCTGGCGAAAGTATGTGTCTTGGTGTGAGACCAAGAATGCACCTACGGAAGATTTTCATCTGGGTCGTTTTCTCCACTTCCTACAGACAGGAGTGGATATGGGCCAGAAATTAGGCTCTGTTAAGGTTCAGATTTCGGCCCTCTCGATTTTCTTTCAGAAGGAATTGGCTTCTCTTCCAGAAGTCCAGACGTTTGTAAAGGGAGTGCTACACATCCAGCCTCCTTTTGTGCCTCCAGTGGCACCGTGGGACCTCAACGTGGTGTTGCAGTTCCTAAAATCACACTGGTTTGAACCGCTTAACAAGGTTGAGTTGAAATTTCTTACTTGGAAGGTGGTCATGTTGTTGGCCTTGGCATCAGCAAGGCGAGTATCAGAATTGGCGGCTTTGTCACACAAAAGCCCCTACTTGATTTTTCATGTGGATCGAGCTGAATTGAGGACACGTACGCAATTTTTGCCTAAGGTGGTTTCTTCATTCCATGTGAATCAACCTATTGTGGTGCCTGTGGCTACAAGTGACCTGGAGGATTCCAGATACCTGGACGTAGTCGGGGCCTTAAAGATTTATGTAGCCAGGACGGCTAGATTTAGGAAAACAGAGGCTCTGTTTGTCCTGTATGCGGCCAATAAGATTGGCGCACTTGCTTCGAAGCAGACTATTGCTCGCTGGATCTGTAATACGATTCAGCAGGCTCACTGGATTGGATTGCCGGTACCAAATTCGGTTAAGGCCCATTCCACTAGGAAGGTGGGCTCTTCTTGGGCGGCTGCCCGAGGCGTCTCGGCATTACAACTTTGCCGAGCGGCGACTTGGTCGGGGTCAAACACTTTTGCTAAATTCTACAAGTTTGATACCCTGGCTGATGAGGATCTAGCGTTTGCTCAGTCGGTGCTGCAGAGTCATACGCACTCTCCCGCCCGATTGGATGCTTTGGTATAAACCCCATGGTCATTATGGAGTCCCCAGCATCCTCTAGGGCGTAAGAGAAAATAAGATTTTAAACCTACCGGTAAATCTATTTCTCTGACGTCCTAGTGGATGCTGGGAACTCCGTAAGGACCATGGGGAATAGACGGGCTCCGCAGGAGACTGGGCACTCTAAAATAAAGATTAGGTACTATCTGGTGTGCACTGGCTCCTCCCTCTATGCCCCTCCTCCTGACCTCAGTTAGAATCTGTGCCCGGCCAGAGCTGGGTGCTCCCAGTGGGCTCTCCTGAGCTTGCTAGAAAGAAAGTATTTGTTAGTTTTTTTATTTTCAGTGAGATCTGCTGGCAACAGACTCACTGCTACGTGGGACTGAGGGGAGAGAAGCAAACCTACCTGCTTGCAGCTAGCTTGTGCTTCTTAGGCTACTGGACACCATTAGCTCCAGAGGGTTCAAACACAGGGCCTGACCTCGATCGTCCGTTCCCGGAGCCGCGCCGCCGTCCCCCTTGCAGAGCCAGAAGACAGAAGAACGATGAAATCGGCGGTAGAAGACTCTTGTCTTCATTAAAGTAGCGCACAGCACTGCAGCTGTGCGCCATTGCTCCCACAGCACACCACACACTCCGGTCACTGTAGGGTGCAGGGCGCTGGGGGGGGGGGGGGGGCGCCCTGGGCAGCAATTATATTACCTTTTGGCAAAAAATACACATAATACAGTCAGTTAACTGTATATGTGTAAAAAACCCCGCCATTAAGTTACAGAAAACGCGGGACAGAAGCCCGCCGCTGAGGGGGCGGGGCCTTCTTCCTCAGCACACCAGCGCCATTTTCCCTTCACAGCTCCGCTGGAAGCACTCTCCCCAGGCTCTCCCCTGCAGTATCCAGGTACAAGACGGGTTAAAAAGAGAGGGGGGGCACATAAATTTAGGCGCAAATCGATACAAACAAGCAGCTATCGGGAAAATCACTTATTAGCAGTGTAAATCCCTGTGTTATATAGCGCTGTGGTGTGTGCTGGCATACTCTCTCTCTGTCTCCCCAAAGGACTTTGTGGGGTCCTGTCCTCAGTCTGAGCATTCCCTGTGTGTGTGCGGTGTGTCGGTACGGCTGTGTCGACATGTTTGATGAGGAGAGTTACGTGGAGGCGGAGCAGGGGCAGATACATGTGGTGTCGCCCCCGACGGGGCCGACACCTGATTGGATGGATATGTGGAAGGTCTTAACCGACAGTGTCAACTCCTTACATAAATGGTTCGATGACGCAGCAGCCTTGGGACAGCCGGGGTCTCAGCCCGCGCCTGCCCAGGCGACTCAGTAGCCGTCAGGGGCTCATAAACGCCCGCTAGCTCTGATGGTAGACACAGATGTCGACACGGAGTCTGACTCCAGTGTAGATGAGAATGAGACAAATGTACAGTCTACAAAAGCCATCCGATGCATGATTACTGCAATGAAAGATGTATTGCACATTTCTGATATTAACCCAGTTACCACCAAAAGGGGTATTATGTTTGGGGAGAAAAAGCAGCCAGTGACTTTCCCTCATCTGATGAATTAAATGATTTGTGTGAAGAAGCGTGGAGTTCCCCTGATAAGAAACTAGTGATTTCTAAAAGGTTACTGATGGCGTACCCTTTCCCGCCAACGGATAGGTTACGTTGGGAAACATCCCCTAGGGTGGACAAGGCGCTAACACGCTTATCTAAAAGGGTGGCACTGCCGTCTCAGGATACGGCCGCCCTAAAGGATCCTGCAGATAGAAAGCAGGAAGCTATCCTGAAGTCTGTGTATACACACTCTGGTACTCTACTGAGACCTGCTATTGCTTCAGCCTGGATGTGTAGTGCTACAGCAGCATGGACTGATACCCTGTCAGACAACATTGATTCCCTCGACAGGGATACTATTTTGCTAACCATCGAACATATAAAAGACATCGTCTTATATATGCGGGATGCACAGAGGGACATTTGCCTGCTGGCATCTAGAATTAATGCAATGTCCATTTCTGCCAGGAGAGTATTATGGACTCGGCAGTGGACAGGTGATGCTGATTCTAAAAAACACATAAAGGTTTTGCCTTATAAGGGTGAGGAATTATTTGGGGACGGTCTCTCGGACCTCGTATCCACAGCAACTGCTGGGAAGTCGACTTTTTTACCTCAGGTTCCCTCACAGCCTAAGAAAGCACCGTATTATCAAATGCAGTCCTTTCGGCCTCAGAAAGGCAAGCAGGTCAGAGGAGCATCCTTTCTGGCCAGAAGCAAGGGTAGAGGAGAGAAGCTGCACCAGGCAGCCAGTTTCCAGGAACAAAAATCCTCCCCTGCTTCCACTAAGTCCACCGCATGACGTTGGGGCTCCACAGGCGAGCCAGGTGCGGTGGGGGCGCGTCTCCGAAACTTCAGCAACCAGTGGGTTCGCTCACAAATGGATCTATGGGCTGTACAAATTGTATCTCAGGGATACAAGCTGGAGTTCGAGGCGACTCCCCCTCGCCGTTACCTCAAATCAGCCTTGCCAGCTGCTCCCAGGGAAAGGGAGGTAGTACTGGCGGCAATTCACAAGCTGTACCTCCAGCAGGTGATAATCAAGGTCCCCCTCCTTCAACAGGGCAGGGGTTACTATTCCACAATGTTTGTGGTACCGAAACCGGACGGTTCGGTGAGACCCATCCTGAATTTAAAATCCTTGAACACTTATATAAAGAAGTTCAAGTTCAAAATGGAATCGCTCAGGGCGGTTATTGCAAGCCTGGAAGAGGGGGATTTTATGGTGTCGCTGGACATCAAGGATGCTTACTTGCATGTCCCCATTTTCCCACCTCACCAGGAGTACCTCAGGTTTGTGGTACAGAACTGTCATTACCAATTCCAGACGTTGCCGTTTGGTCTCTCCACGGCTCCGAGAATATTTACCAAGGTAATGGCCGAAATGATGATACTCCTTCGAAGAAAGGGAGTTATAATTATCCCGTACTTGGACGATCTCCTCATAAAGGCGAGGTCCAAAGAGCAGTTGTTGGTCAGCGTAGCACTCTCTCAGGAAGTGTTGCAACAGCACGGCTGGATTCTGAATATCCCAAAGTCGCAGCTGATTCCTATGACGCGTCTGCTTTTCCTGGGAATGATTCTGGACACAGAACAGATGAAGGTGTTTCTCCCGGAGGAGAAGGCCCAGGAATTGTCATCTCTGGTCAGGGACCTCCTGAAGCCAAAACAGGTGTCGGTGCATCACTGCACGCGAGTCCTGGGAAAGATGGTGGCTTCTTACGAAGCAATTCCCTTCGGCAGGTTCCATGCAAGGATCTTTCAGTGGGATCTGTTGGACAAATGGTCCGGATCGCATCTTCAGATGCATCGGTTGATCACCCTGTCCCCAAGGGCCAGGGTGTCTCTGCTGTGGTGCTCATCTTCTCGAGGGACACAGGTTCGGCATACAGGACTGGATCCTTGTGACCACGGATGCAAGCCTCCGAGGATGGGGGGCAGTCACTCAGGGAAGAAACTTCCAAGGACAGTGGTCAAGTCTGGAGACTTCTCTACACATAAATATATTGGAACTAAGGGCCATCTACAACGCCTTGAGTCAAGCAGAGCCCCTGCTTCAAAACCAATCTGTACTGATTCAGTCAGACAACATCACGGCGGTCGCCCATGTAAACCGCCAGGGCGGCACAAGAAGCAGGATGGCAATGGCAGAAGCCACAAGGATTCTTCGATGGGCGGAGAATCACGTGCTAGCACAGTCAGCAGTGTTCATTCCGGGAGTGGACAACTGGGAAGCAGACTTCCTCAGCAGGCACGACCTCCACCCGGGAGAGTGGGGACTTCATCAAGAAGTCTTCACACAGATTGTAAATCATTGGGAACTGCCACAGGTGGACATGATGGCGTCCCGCCTCAACAAAAAGCTAAAAAAATATTGCGCCAGGTCACGGGACCCTCAGGCGATAGCTGTGGACGCACTAGTAACACCGTGGGTGTACCAGTCGGTTTATGTGTTCCCTCCTCTTCCTCTCATACCCAAGGTACTGAGGATAGTAAGAAAGAGAGGAGTAAGAACTATACTCATCGTTCCGGATTGGCCAAGAAGAACTTGGTACCCAGAACTACAAGAAATGATCTCAGAGGACCCATGGCCTCTGCCTCTCAGACAGGACCTGTTACAGCAGGGGCCCTGTCTGTTCCAAGACTTACCGCGGCTGCGTTTGACGGCATGGCGGTTGAACGCCGGATCCTAGCGGAAAAGGGCATTCCGGATGAAGTTATTCCTACGCTGATAAAGGCTAGGAAAGACGTGACAGCAAAACATTATCACCGTATATGGCGAAAATATGTTGCTTGGTGTGAGGCCAGGAAGGCCCCTACAGAGGAATTCCAGCTGGGTCGATTCCTGTACTTCCTACAGTCAGGAGTGACTATGGGCCTAAAATTAGGATCCATAAAGGCCCAGATTTCGGCCCTATCTATTTTCTTTCAAAAAGAACTGGCTTCACTGCCTGAAGTTCAGACGTTTGTTAAGGGAGTGCTGCATATTCAGCCCCCTTTTGTGCCTCCAGTGGCACCTTGGGATCTTAACGTTGTGTTGGATTTCCTGAAATCACACTGGTTTGAGCCACTTAAGACCGTGGAGCTAAAGTATCTCACGTGCAAGGTGGTCATGCTGTTGGCCTTGGCTTCAGCTAGGCGTGTGTCAGAATTGGCGGCTTTGTCATGTAAAAGCCCGTATCTGATCTTCCATATGGACAGGGCAGAATTGAGGACTCGTCCCCAATTTCTCCCAAAGGTGGTATCAGCGTTTCATTTGAACCAACCTATTGTGGTGCCTGCGGCTACTCGGGACTTGGAGGCTTCCAAGTTGCTGGACGTAGTCAGGGCTTTGAAAATCTATGTAGCCAGGACGGCTGGAGTCAGGAAAACTGACTCGCTGTTTATCCTGCATGCACCCAACAAACTGGGTGCTCCGGCTTCAAAGCAAACTATTGCGCGCTGGATCTGTAACACGATTTAGCAAGCTCATTCTGCGGCAGGGTTACCGCATCCTAAATCAGTAAAAGCCCATTCCACAAGGAAGGTGGGCTCTGTTTGGGCGGCTGCCCGAGGGGTCTCGGCTTTACAGCTTTGCCGAGCTGCTACTTGGTCGGGTTCAATCACATTTGCTAAGTTCTACAAGTTTGATACCCTGGCTGAGGAGGACCTTGCCTTTGCTCATTCGGTGCTGCAGAGTCATCCGCACTCTCCCGCCCGTTTGGGAGCTTTGGTATAATTCCCATGGTCCTTAAGGAGTTCCCAGCATCCACTAGGACATCAGAGAAAATAAGAATTTACTCACCGGTAATTCTATTTCTTTTTCATCCACTAGGGGTCACTGGAGTACTCTTGGGATATGGACGGCTTCCACCGGAAGAAGGCACTGAATAAATTAATTTTTGAGACTACTCCTCCCCTCCATATCCTCGAGCACTTCAGTGTTTTTTCTGTGCTCGACACAGTTAGAAGGCATAGTGGAGTTCGTCCACAAAGTATTGGAATTTTTTCTAAGTTTTTTTTTTTTCCTTTCAAGGATTTCCACGTCCTTTCCCCCCTTCTAACAGGCGTGGGTCAGGGACAGTGGAAGCGGCTGAGAACAGCCGTGAGTGTCGGACCTCTCTGTAAAGAGCTCCCTCACTCCACCTGCAGGCTGCCTGCAAAAAGCTGGACGGAGCTTGGATGAGAAGCCCCGTCATAGACTTTTGTTACGGTCCAGGTATGTTGGGTAGGGGCGGTCAGCTTATGCTGCCGCCCCACTATTGGGGATTGTATTGGGCATGTTTTACTCACTAACGACCGCTGCCCGGAGCGCGTGTGCATAGGCCGCTTCACGGCTCTATGCAGCGCGCTCTCACTCTCCGCCGCTCCCAGCATCTTAAGTTACCTAGCAGACCGCTGCTCCCTGCGCCGCAGCAGCCGATATGTTCCCCGCTGCCTGGCTACACAGGAGGCCACTCCACTCTATGCTGTGTGTGGCGGGCCGGGAGCGCGTGTGCATAGGCCGCTCCACGGCTCTATGCAGTACGCTCTCTGCTCCCGCTGACCGCCCGCATCAGCCGAGGAGTTCCCCGCTGCCTTGGCATACAGGTACAGGCCGCTCACACGGCCCTATGCAAAGTTCCACAGGCCCCGACCCGGTGCTGTACGCGGAGGTCGTGGGGGTGGGGGGAGACATTAGCAGTATTGGCAGTGTTAAGCTTTGTAGAAAAACTTGGTACTTAACATGTTTAATGTTCTCCTGTCTGTTCCAGGATTCCTATATTACATCTCGGCTTAAGAGTGGTACTAGGGGAATTTGGGGGTCAGTTTTCTTATTGCTGGCAGGCACTGCACTTGCCTGATATATACAAGGAACTTTGGTGTTATTACTGAGTCGTGCAGACTGTCTGTGTGTAGTTTGTATTGTCTGTCTTTATAATGAGTAAGACACCAGCAAAATCTAAGAAACATTTTTCATGTCATGTCTGTAAGAGTGTGTTGCCTGATGGATCCACCACATGTACAGCATGTGTTGTTAATACAGCCACAAATACGATTTCCACAGAAGTAAAGCCAGCATCTCTGGACCCTCCATGGGCTTTACTTGCAGATGTATTAGTTGGTTTACAATCAGAGCTGGCCGCCTCTCGTGAAGAAAGAGAGGCGGCAAGATCTGAGTTTAAAATGAGACCATTTGAGTTACCAGGGGAGTCTCAATCTGGTCAGAGGTCCACCTTGAGTGGAAAAGATAAGTTTCCTTTTCCTAATAATTTTCCAGTCTCTGGGATACTAGACCTCACTGAACATGAGTATGAGGAGGGCGAAATAGACCAACAGTCAGATAGTGACGATTTTGACAGCCCAGGTATTGATAATCTCATCAGAGCAGTACGTCAGTCGCTGGAGTTTACGGAAACTGAGGAGCCCCTGACGAATGATGAGGTAGTCTTTACTAAACGACAGAGATCTCCGATGTGTTTCCCTATTTCGGAATCTCTTAATAAAATGTTACTGGAAACACGGAAGAATCCGGATAAACGGTTTTCTATACCTCGTAGATTTAAATCGAGTTACCCGTTTCCAGAGTCCATGACAGCTACATGGGAGAACCCACCATCGGTGGATTCATCCGTATCTAAACTTACAAGGAAGTTAACCATACCAGTACCAACTGCTACTACGCTTAAAGACCCTGCAGATCGTAAAATAGAGGCTATGCTAAGGTCCATGTATACAGCAGCTGGAGTGCTGCTGAGACCTGGGTTGGTTGGCATTTGGGTTACTAAAGCATTAATGGTATGGATAAAAGAGCTCAAGTCGGCTCTGCAAGATGACCATCTTATACTTCTCGCGGATCAAATCTGGGAAGCTGCTGAATATCTATGTACAGCTTCTACTGACGTCTGTCAGCTTACTTCTCGCCTGTCCTCATCGCTAGTCATAGTACGACGAGCACTTTGGCTGCGTTCTTGGCAGGCGGAGACGGAGGTTAAAAAAGGTATAGAGGCATTGCCTTACGATGGCGAGAAGCTTTTCGGTCCTGAATTGGACAAATGGATTTCTGAGGCTACTGGAGGAAAGTCTGTGTTTC
The DNA here is from genome assembly GCF_028390025.1 of Pseudophryne corroboree. Lineage (NCBI taxonomy): Eukaryota > Metazoa > Chordata > Amphibia > Anura > Myobatrachidae > Pseudophryne > Pseudophryne corroboree. The sequence continues at coordinate 936,554,623 of NC_086444.1, read as the reverse complement.
TTCCATCGCCTACAACTATACCTAAACGGAAATATTCTGGTCCGGCGTTCAAATCCTTTAGAACTCAGCCCTTTCGTGGGCAGGGCACAGGAGCAGTCACGCCTGGTAGAAGAGGTCGGGGACGTAGTGCCCGACAATCCAATGCACGTCGTCAAGACACTAAGACCACTAACAAACCAGTGGCATGACGGGCTCCCAGCCCATCTCGGATCTCCAATTGTGGGAGCACGCCTTCAGAGCTTTCAGGGGGCGTGGCTGCAGACGTCCACAGATGGGTGGATCCGCAATTTAGTATTAGAGGGTTACAAAATAGAGTTCGATTATCTTCCGACAGGAAGATTTTTCACGACAGGACTGCCTGTGTCGGACGACAAGAAAGCAGTTCTGCAGGTTGCCATTCAGTCTCTGCTGAATGCTGCAGTTGTAATTCCGGTCCCCGTGCAGGAACAGGGGCAGGGTTATTATTCCAGTCTGTTTCTGGTACCAAAACCAGATGGCTCAGTCAGGCCAATATTGAACCTAAAAGGTCTCAATCATTACGTCACTTACCACAGATTCAAGATGGAATCTCTCAGGTCAGTAATTGCAGGGTTAGAGCCACAGGAATTCATGATTGCACTGGATCTCAAAGATGCGTACTTACACATTCCGATTTGGCCACCTCACCAGAGTTTCTTAAGGTTTGCAATAAGGCGAGACCATTACCAGTTTCAGGCTCTGCCGTTTGGCCTCTCATCAGCGCCTCGGGTATTCACCAAGGTAATGTCCGTGATGATAGCTCATCTCAGGTCCCTAGGAGTAATAATTGTTCCGTATTTGGACGATCTACTCATAAAGGCTCCGTCTCAACAATTGCTTCTCCAGCATGCTTTGCTAACGTACAATGTACTAGTTCAGCACGGTTGGATAGTCAGTTTAATGAAATCACATCTAATTCCGTGTCAACGACTTCAATTCCTAGGGATGATTCTCGATACAGTAAATCAAAAGGTTTACCTGCCACAACAGAAAGTACAGGTCATTCGTCATCTGGTGCAATTAGTGCTCAAGCCACGCACAGTCTCAGTACATTTGTGCATTCGCCTTTTAGGCACAATGGTGGCGGCTTTCGAAGCACTTCAGTTCGGAAGATTTCACTCACGTCCGTTTCAACTGGAGGTGTTAGCGCAATGGTCGGGATCACATCTGCAGATGCACCACAGGGTGAGATTGTCGCCACAAGTCAGGGTGTCTCTTCTCTGGTGGTTAAAAATACACAATCTATCTGCAGGGAGACGATTCGGCGTCGTGAATTGGATAATTCTGTCAACAGACGCAAGTCTCAGAGGTTGGGGAGCTGTAGTTCAGAGTTATCGGCTCCAGGGCCTCTGGGCAGATCACGAAGGATCGCTATCCATAAATGTTCTGGAACTCAGGGCGATTTACAATACTCTAAGACAAGCAGTGTACATGTTTCGTTTTCAGACTGTTCAGGTGCAGTCAGACAATGCGACGGCAGTCGCATACATAAACAAACAAGGAGGAACGAGAAGCCGCATGGCAATGCGGGAAGTAGCTCGGATCCTAAGATGGGCCGAATATCACCAGGTGATATTGTCGGCAGTGTTCATTCCGGGAGTGGACAACTGGGAGGCAGATTTTCTCAGTCGTCGGGATTTTCATCCAGGAGAGTGGGCATTAAATCCAGAAGTGTTTCAGATGTTGATCCAGAGGTGGGGTTACCCTCAGGTGGATCTGATGGCATCCCGCCACAATCATCAGGTGTCACGATATGTGTCCAGAACAAGAGATCCAAGGGCAGTGGCGGTGGATGCTCTCACAGCCGCGTGGCCGTACAGCCTCGTGTATCTGTTTCCACCGTTTCCGCTGCTCCCGCTGTTGCTAAAACGGATCAAGAGAGGGTCCGTCACAGTCATACTAATAGCGCCTCATTGGCCTCGGAGAACTTGGTTCTCGGATCTCCTCGGTTTACTCGCAGACGATCCGTGGCCACTCCCACTACGTCCGGACCTGTTACAACAGGGTCCGTTCCTTTACCCCGATTTAGCGCGGCTGCGTTTGACGGGGTGGCTGTTGAAAAGGCCATCTTGAGAAGAGAGGGCATTCCGGAGTCTGTTATACCAACCATGGTACGAGCTAGGAAGCCGGTTACGGCAGCTCATTATTACAGAATCTGGCGTACTTATATAGGTTGGTGTGAAGCTCGGAAGTTTCCGACATCATCTTTTAATTTATCCCGTCTTTTGTTATTTTTACAGATGGGGTTAGATGGAGGACTACGTCTTTCCACACTAAAGGGGCAGGTATCTGCGTTGTCAATTTACTTTCAAAGGAAATTGGCCTCGTTGCCGTCAATACATACGTTTCTACAGGGTGTAATGAGGATACAGCCTCCTTTCATTCCACCTACAGCACCATGGGACTTGAATCTGGTTTTAGATTTCTTACAGTCCGATTACTTTGAACCCTTACAACAAGTGGATATTAAATTTCTCACTTGGAAAACGATTTTTCTTTTAGCCTTAGCTTCGGCTAGGCGAGTTTCAGATCTGGGTGCCTTGTCGTGCAAGTCACCGTATTTAGGCCCTCATTCCGAGTTGTTCGCTCGTTCTTTTTCATCGCATCGCAGTGAAAATCCGCTTAGTACGCATGCGCAAAGTTCGCACTGCGACTGCGCCAAGTAACTTTACTATGAAGAAAGTATTTTTGCTCACGGCTTTTTCTTCGCTCCGGCGATCGTAATGTGATTGACAGGAAATGGGTGTTACTGGGCGGAAACACGGCGTTTCAGGGGCGTGTGGCTGAAAACGCTACCGTTTCCGGAAAAAACGCAGGAGTGGCCGGAGAAACGGTGGGAGTGCCTGGGCGAACGCTGGGTGTGTTTGTGACGTCAACCAGGAACGACAAGCACTGAACTGATCGCACAGGCAGAGTAAGTCTGGAGCTACTCTGAAACTGCTAAGTAGTTAGTAATCGCAATATTGCGAATACATCGGTCGCAATTTTAAGAAGCTAAGATTCACTCCCAGTAGGCGGCGGCTTAGCGTGTGTAACTCTGCTAAATTCGCCTTGCGACCGATCAACTCGGAATGAGGGCCTTAGTTTTTCATGATGACAGAGCGGAACTTCGGACGAATCCCGCTTTTCTACCAAAGGTAGTGTCGTCTTTTCACATCAATCAACCAATAGTAGTTCCGGTATTAACAGAGAATGCTGAAACGTTGGATGTGGTTCGCGCATTACGCGTCTATGTATCCCGAACGTCTACGGTTCGTAAGACGGATACGTTGTTTGTTCTCTATGATGCGGCTAAGAGGGGTTGGCCAGCCTCTAAGCAGACCTTATCCAGATGGATCAAACTGACCATACGTCAGGCTTACCTTCATGCTAGGTTACAGCCACCTACATCAGTAACAGCTCATTCCACACGTTCTGTGGGAACGTCATGGGCAGCGAGTCGTGGGGCTTCTACGACACAGCTTTGCCGTGCGGCTACTTGGTCTTCAGTGCACACGTTTGTGCGCTTTTACAAGTTTGATACGTTCGCGGCATCAGCATCTAGCTTTGGCCGTTTAGTGTTACAAGTGCCAAACAGCTCTCCCGCCACGGAGGAAACTTTGGTACATCCCAAGAGTACTCCAGTGACCCCTAGTGGATGAAAAAGAAAGTAGGATTTTGGTACTTACCAGGTAAATCCTTTTCTTTGAATCCATAGGGGGCACTGGACGCCCACCCAGAGCAGTTTATCTGTTTTAGGAAGTTCAGTGGTTCTTATGGTAACACACTTTCACGACTGGTTTAAATTTAACAAAGGTTAATCAGTTAGGGTGTCAACTGTTTAGTTGTCTGTTACGTTTTGTGTCAACTTTATTGTTGTCCGTGAGATTATAGGTAATTCTCCTTTTGTCAATCTCTCTATCGATCCTGTTCGGCTCAGTAAAAAACACTGAAGTGCTCGAGGATATGGAGGGGAGGAGTAGTCTCAAAAATTAATTTATTCAGTGCCTTCTTCCGGTGGAAGCCGTCCATATCCCAAGAGTACTCCAGTGCCCCCTATGGATTCAAAGAAAAGGATTTACCTGGTAAGTACCAAAATCCTACTTTCTCGTAGTCCGTAGTGGATGCTGGGCGCCCGTCCCAAGTGCGGGCTCTCTGCAATACATGTATATAGTTATTGCTTAACTAAAGGGTTATTGTTATGAGCCATTTGTTACTGAGGCTCAGTTGTTGTTCATACTGTTAACTGGGTATGGTTATCACAAGTTGTACAGTATGATTGGTGTGGCTGGTATGAGTCTTACCCTGGATTCCAAATCCTTTCCTTGTTGTGTCAGCTCTTCCGGGCACAGTTTCCTTAACTGAGGTCTGGAGGAGGGGCATAGAGGGAGGAGCCAGTGCACACCAGATAGTACCTAATCTTTCTTTTAGAGTGCCCAGTCTCCTGCGGAGCCCGTCTATTCCCCATGGTCCTTACGGAGTTCCCAGCATCCACTACGGACTACGAGAAATAGAATTACCGGTGAGTAAATTCTTATTTTCTCCTAGTCCGTAGAGGATGCTGGGCGCCCGTCCCAGTGCGGAAACTCTGCAAGACTTGTATATAGTTGTTGCTTACATAAGGGTTATGTTACACTTGAAATCGGTCTTGGACCATTACTGTTGTTGTTCATACGGTTAACTGGTTATGTATGATCCAGGTTACATGGTATGATTGGTGTGGGCTGGTATGAATCTTGCCCTTGGATTTCTAAATCCTGCCTTGTATTGTCCATCTCCTCTGGGCACAGTTCTCTAACTGAGGTCTGGAGGAGGGGCATAGAGGGAGGAGCCAGTGCACACACATAGTCAAAGTTCTTTTTAGGTGCCCTATCTCCTGCGGAACCCGTCTATACCCCATGGTCCTTACGGAGTCCCCAGCATCCTCTATAGACTAGGAGAAATAGATTAACCGGTAGGTTTAAAATCTTATTATAAACATAATACACCTTACACATTATGCCAACCTTTATTAATGCCCCTATACACATATGCCTCACATTATTAATGCTCTTATACACATAATGACACACTTAATGTCCCTTACACATATGCCGCACATTATTAGTGGCTTTATACACATAATGACACACACAGTGCCCCTTGCACATATGTCACACATTATTAATGCCCTTATACACATAGGCCCTCATTCCGAGTTGTTCGCTCGCAAGCTGCTTTTAGCAGCATTGCACACGCTAAGCCGCCGCCTACTGGGAGTGAATCTTAGCTTATCAAAATTGCGAACGAAAGATTCGCAATATTGCGAAAAGACTTCTCTGTGCAGTTTCTGAGTAGCTCGAGACTTACTCTTCCAGTGCGATCAGTTCAGTGCTTGTCGTTCCTGGTTTGACGTCACAAACACACCCAGCATTCGCCCAGACACTCCTCCATTTCTCCAGCCACTCCCGCGTTTTACCCAGAAACGGTAGCGTTTTTTCACACACTCCCATAAAACGGCCAGTTTCCGCCCAGAAACACCCACTTCCTGTCAATCACATTACGATCACCAGAACGAAGAAAAAACCTTGTAATGCCGTGAGTAAAATACCAATCTTCATAGCAAATTTACTTGGTGCAGTCGCAGTGCGAACATTGCGCATGCGCAATTAGCGGAAAATCGCTGCAATGCGAAGAAAATTACCGAGCGAACAACTCGGAATGACCACCATAATTAATGCCCTTATACACATGACACACATAGTGCCTCTTACACATATGCCGCACACTATTAATGCATTTATACAAATGACACGCATAATGCCCCTTACACATATGCCAAACACTACTGCACAATCAATCCACTCACACACACACATGGCCACTAACACTGTGACCTCTGCTTGGATACAGATGTGTCCTCATACATCATGCCTCAATGCTCCATGCAGCAGGAGATGCCTGGCGTGAGTCAGCTAGCAGCTCTGCTAACGTCGGGTGCCTATTTTTGATGAATATCATCTTATTTGCATTGCTATGTGGCTAGGATGCACAAGCAGCTTCTTCTGATTAAAATGATATGCAGCATGCCTATATACTGTATGCGACTGTGGCTGTATCTGCATACGAAATGCTACACACAGAATATAGACATGCTGCATATCATTTTAATCAGCAGAAGCTGCATGTGCCCCTAAGCATATCAGATGCCCTAGGCAATTGCCTAGTTTGCCTATGCATAGGGCCGGCTCTGGCTTGTGCGATAGGGCATACAATCCTTCGATTTCAGCAGCATCTGTGAGAGAAATCGAAGGATTGTATGCACATTTAAGGTACCATGCGATGCGTGGGCACTCCGCTCGAATATCGCGTCTCATGATAGTATGTGCTGCCCTTCATATTTATCGCATCGCAGTGCGATCGCATGTGTTTTTTAAAAGACATGCAATATATCGCAGTGCGATGGGCACCCGCCGAGAGCGGCCTGAGGCCACTGCCACTCAGCGGTGACGTGCTCATCACGTGATTACCATGCGATCTGAACTGCCAGTGCGATGCCCCGTGATATCGCGTAGTGGGGCATCGCACAAGTGTATGGGCACCATAACATCAGAAGGGTTTCTGCTGAATTAAGGAGTATATTTTTGCATTGTGTTGGGACATTCCTTTTTCTCTACTATGCTATCTGGCCAGGGGCAAACGCAGGATTTCTAGAGGAGGGTTTTCAAATGCAATCTGTAATCTTCCGCTCTGTGGAACATTGGAGCAAATGTGGAAAGTCTGGTGGAGCAGTAGAGGAACCTGTACAGACCCCAAACATATACATACATATTACGGGTAGTACGGGTGGTGTAATGGTTAGTATTACTGCCTCACAGTACTGAGGCCATGGGTTCGATTCCCACCATGGCCCTAACTGTGTGGAGTTTGTATATTCTCCCCGTACTTGCGTGGGTTTCTTCCCACAATCCAAAAATATACTGGTCACAAATGAAGAGCTAGCACTGCACCCAGTTTTCGGGGACAGCCAGCATCTCCGGGGATGCTGGACACGCCCCCGGAGTGAAGAAACTGAGATCCCTGTGATCCCACGGCCATTTTTTTTGGCCACGACCCCTTTTCAGGTGGCCGCATCTTGGCGTGGGGAGATAGTGCAGAGTGTGCACCGCGTGTCACCACACCTTGAGACGCCTCTGCCTCGGACACACTTTGCCCAATGTACAGCCCCATGATCTTTGCTCTCTCTTTCACTGCAAAGCCTCAACCTCTTGCTCACTCCAATACACAGACCTTCCCCCCCCACCCCCACCCCACACACACACTTTGCTCACTTTCTCCAATACTCAGCCCAATACCCAGCCTGGCAACCTGCACATTCGGATACAGCCCGGTGTCTAGCTTTGCTAGCCACTCACCAAGCACCAGTCTCGCTCTCAACCTAGCCAGCTCCAACTTAAGGTGCTTACACACTGGCCGATATATCGGACGTTCTATTGAACGGCCGATATATCGCGGGTCTGTCGGCCAGTGTGTATGAGTGATATGTCAGTGAATGCCGTAGTTCACAGACATATCGCGTTTGCTCTGCAGCACAGCCGACTACCAATATATCTAACAATAAACGCCCGCACTGTTCGCATCGTCAGTCCCAACGGATCGGGCAGTGTGTATGCTCAACACACTGCCCGGTCCGCCTGTAGATATAGCTGCAGATCAATTGATCTGCAGATAGATCTACCAGTGTGTACCCAGCATTAGTCTAGTTCCAGGATCCTCAAGCAACCACGTGCCCGACCTCATTCTGCATACCTTTGTCTCCTCAAGTTCCTGTCTCCACCTCATGCGCAAGAACTACATCAGACCACCTAGTTTCCTGCATACATCACTCATCTCTGTTCCAGCCCAAACATCTATCCTGAGAACACAAAATCCTACAGATCTGACAGTTTGCACTGACCAGATGGGTATTGGATCAAGTGCTTTACAAAGCCTTGAGAATAGGCTTGAAAGTCAGGAATCGACTCAGCGGGTTCAGTATGTAATCCCAGCGCACAGGATCAAGGCGGTCATAATACCAACGATGGGATCCCGACAACAGTGATAATGTCGATATTATCTTAGAAGGAAAGCTATACCTCTAAATACACTTTTACCGTGGAGCCGCTATGGCCGCTAGACTGAATACACGTGCTACGCACTTTGTACGCTATTTGCGTACAGAGTCCTGCATGTGGTACGTACTTGACGTACACACGCCGCGCTGAGTGTACAGAGTACACACAGCGTGCGCACACACAATTGATAACCTTTAAACCTTGCTAATGATACAATGCAATGATATGATTACACTTTAAACCCTTAGCAGCAAAGTACTGCAACGATGTTATACCTTATACCTTAAGTAGCGCTGACGGTATCAAGTACCCGCAGTGCGTACACCTTATCAATACTTATACACCTTATACAGATAAATACACTCTAAAACCCTTGCAGGAAAGTGAAGACACAACACTGATTTGTAGTTGAAACCACAGGGTTCTAAGGCCACCGTGGATTAATTCCAAAAGGTAAAACAGTACAAATCATACACTACAGGCTAACAAGATAAATCTAAACAGAATAATGGCTACAAAGAATGTACATTTGTGAGAATGTTCGCAAGCGCAACCCGGCCGGTCCTCCGCTAGTCTAGTCAGATAGAAAGCGTTCAGAGTCTTCTGACCGGCCAGGCAACAACGGTCTTATTATACACAGCATGCATACACAATACAATGGTCACTGTAATCTCATTGTCCATTGGACACAGGGATGTGTCTTTACATTACAGAAGAGGTCATAGGTGGATTTGAATAGGTGGGTGATGTCTTTCCCCAACTGCTCTTGTGGGTGGTATCCTCTGGATTCCCGCCGCATACATAATATACAGTAAATACAGTTCAGGTTCATATTCTACTTTTGCACATAACTATACGCAGGAACATGCGATCTTTCTCTAACTAACACTGGAATGTTACCCTTAAAATACTCTACAGCTGGATACTAGACATCACCTTCTAACCTTTGTCTGACCCTTCCTATCATGCAAAGGCAAATCCCTTAGTCCTGGAACTGTTTAAACTATTGATACTCGCTGATGCGGTCTAGGGGAACTATATCTAAAATGTACACTATTTGGGTTAAATATGTAATGTTCTAATAACCCTCTATGCGCTCACAAACCCTACCGTAAATGCGCATACCACGCTCTAAGGCGCATGACCGTGGAAAGCTACTTTACGCAAATTGAGGATATGTGCACGCACGGCAGACTGAGTGCACGAGCAGCGGGCATGTGCATGGGGTTAGTACAAGGCATATGTATTACAATATTTTTTGACTTTGACAGTCCACCCTTTGGCAGTCAACAATAACTGCCACTATCTAAACATTAAACAGAAAAATATACAATACAATATCTACAGACGATTGGATGGTAGGAGGAGAGGTGTAGGTGAGAAATGTATGACCTAGTGGGATAGTAAAAGCATGTATGTATGAAATCCATAACTGAGGGGCATGTATCATCGTGCCGTATATGTTCTAGATAAGCTTCGAGGTATTGCGAAGTATACATTAAATCCTTCTTATCCCGTATTAAGGGTCTGTAAGTGGGCCAACAAACACTACCAAGCTCTTTTTGGCTTCTTGTTTCAACAAATAGGGTGCACATTTAGTTGATGATACATGAAGGGGGGGAACATCTGTGAATGCTAATATATGGGTATTACCTATCGACTATGTGTGACACTACCTGAAGGTTGTAGAGATGAAGATAAGACACGTATCACAAATACATTCACATAACATTTGTGCAATCGTTCTTGGGTGTTGGTTGAAGTTTTGTCCGGATGGGTGTATCTTTGCTGAAAGTGTTAATCAAAGTCTTTTCTGGATGGATGTATTGTTCATCAAAAGTCTTTTCCGAATGGATGTATTGTTCATCAAAGTCTTTTCCGAATGGATGTATTGTTCATCAAAGTCTTTTCCGAATGGATGTATTGTTGCTTGAGGGAAAACAAAGGAGAAACGGGTGAAAGAAACGGACCGTGGAATCACGTCTTATCACAACATTGTCTCTATTGATGGGTCATAAATTAAATCAGTTGCTGTAAGAATGCCCCCGCTCCTCAAACTCATCACTTTGGTACTGTGCTTGCGCCGCGTTAAAACTCGAACACACCTAAATATCACGCCAATCATTATGACAACTCCCAGGATACAAAGGAGAAACTTTCCTACACTCACGATAACATTTTGAGCCCATTCTCCTAAACCTGAGAACCAATTTTGTGGGTTCAACCATGAGACCCAGCCGGTCAGTTCATTACTCACAGCAGTAAGGGTAAGGTTGTGTCTCCTCCGGAACTCCCACTTCAATTGCAAGATATCGTCCATCTTTTGATCTATGACCTCGGTTGGGTCATCAGTGCTGTTTGTGATGTACGTGCAACACTTCACATCATACTGAGTTGCCAAGGTGACACAGTACCCGCCTGTCACCGCTGTGATATAATTTAGAACCATCCTGTGCTGGATCAGTTCCGTTTTGTAAGCTTGCAACTCCCTCCCTGTATACCTGAAGGTGTCATCATACATCTCGGTGATATTATCTATCAGGTTCGCTAGCGCATGAATATACCTATAATTTATCATTCCTCTGGCGGTACGGGTGATATCTAACGCGAGTAGGAATTGAATCCCGGTGGATTCGTGGATCAAATCAGATGCTGCGTGCTCTGTCCTATCTATAAGGTATCTCTTAACGCTGTGTTCATAGTGAGTGTGAGTGTAAGGAGCTTGAGCATTGCGGTGAACGTCTTTCATCTTATCATGGGTTATGGTCATAACTTCTGGCAACACTCTTCCAATGTAACACAATCCCTCTGAGTTTGGGGCAAGCCACTTATATGCCTTCCTCCCGCATATGAAATATGCATCATCGGGGAGAACATATGGGACAGAATATGACATTACCATATTGCAAACCTTCCAAGTGAAAAATCCTATCCCTAACTCTCTCATCTGTTCAGTACACGTATCAGGCTGTATGATATGCGCACAGTACCCTGGTGATACTTCTCCATCCCGCATGGTCCTACTTCCTAGAGTATACCTGTACCGAAAATACCTTCCACCGTCGGCTATTTGGCATATAAGTTCTGAGTCTACGGGTATTCTGTCGGCTCTGTGTGAAAATGCCATGGTTTGGTTATTCCATGTCACTTCCCAATTTCTCGGCTTTCGGGAATTGGAAATGTTGAAACATACTAAGGATCTATCCACATGATATTGGTGGAGCTTCAAACTAGGGGGCCTAGAAATATTAAATTTCTTGTCCACCGGTCTCCCACCCCTTAATTCAAGTACCTCATCTATTGTTAAAGGACACGGTACTAGTCCTGACTTGCTCTGACCTTGAAGTACTTGTGAGCACACCCAGCATTATGTTTGGTTTAAAACCTTACCCACTAATGAGTGATAATCACTCAATGGATGACGGTCCATGTTGATATTAAGGCTGGACTGACATCTCTGGATGCACCCGTCCTCAACTGTGTTTTCACAGTTTCTACAAATACAATTTTCCTCAGCCAATAACCCTTCACAGTGCCTCTTAGTTTCTTGACTACTAGATCGTTTTCTGATACTCGCCTTTGCTCGGTGGATGTGTTGCTCTTGGAATTCTACAAATCCGTCCTTGCCATCAGAACCCATTCCAGATCCTTTCTCGACCTTTCTGGTACTCTCACCGAAATAGACTGCTTTGGTCAACAACAGGGTCAACAGGAAAACCCGGAATGCAGTCTCTTGGGGTAAGTCCATCTTGTTAAGGGGAGAGAAAAAGGAGCAAGGAAAGGGGGGAAAGGAGGGTAATGGGAGATGGAGAAAATAATAAAAAGGAAAAAGAAATTTGGTACGACAACCGCCTCTGGTCTTATAGTTCTCTGTGCTCAGGTGCCGTGACAACAGTCCTGCCTCTCAACCTTCCCGGAACATGCACTCTAGTGATACGATTTCCTCTACACTCTGCTCTTTGTCACGGGCTCTCTCTGGGTCAGCGACCTTCTTACAGTGGGACGAGTGGACCCAAGTCTCTCTCTCGGCAACCTTTAATGCTGTCGTGCTGGTTAGTAAGACTTGGTACGGTCCTTCCCACCGGTCAATAAGGCAACCTGAGCGTAGAAAATTTCGAATCATTACATAATCCCCAGGTTCAATGTCATGACAATTACTGTTTGGTAGGTCAGGAATCACCAGCTTTAGATTTCTGTTTTGATTTCTCAACTGCTGGCTCATCTTAATCATATATTTTACAGTCACCTCATTATTGCATTTCAAATCATCCTGGGGGTCAATCATTACATGGGATTGTCGACCAAAAGAATCTCAAAGGGTGATAGGTTAAGGGGGGACCTGGGAGTGGTTCTGATGCTGTACAATACAAGTGGCAAAGCTTCTGGCCATAACAATCCAGTTTCAGCCATCACTTTGCTCAACTTGTTCTTAATAGTGCTGTTTACTCTTTCCACTTTCGCACTCGCCTGTGGGCGGTACGGAGTATGCAGCTTACTATTAATTCCCATCAGTTTGCACATAACCTGAAATACTTCACCTGTAAAATGAGTACCCCTATCGCTTTCAATTATCCTAGGGATACCATATCTGCACACAAATTCCTGCACAATTTTCTTTGCAGTGAACGTAGCAATATTTGTGGCAGCGGGGAACACTTCTACCCAATTTGAAAACACGTCAATACAAACTAACACATATTTTAAATTTCTGCAGGGTGGCAACTGTATGAAATCAATTTGTATTACCTGAAAAGGGCTGTCTGTTGGCGGGATATGGGATGGTTCTGTTGGTATTGACTTTCCAATATTCTTCCTCAAGCAGATAAGACATGTCATTGCTCTCTTACCCGCATGAGAAGAGAATCCTGGCGCACACCAGTAGGCTCTCACCAGCTTACACATACCCTCTTTGCCCAGATGAGTCAGACCGTGTGCCACCTCAGCTAAGCTTGGAAGATATGCTCTGGGGGCTACTGGCTTACCCTGTCCATCTGTCCAGAGTCCTGAGGACTCCTGGCCATATCCTTTTGACCTCCAGACTGCCTTTTCCTGTGGAGAACACAAATTTTGCATTTCACTTCATTTTTGTGTGTTGACGGTATTGAATACCATCAGTTGTGTGATATCTGTCTGTATGGGGGTGCTGGCTGCTGATTTAGCAGCTTCGTCTGCCCGGCTGTTACCAAGTGACACTGGGTCTTGACTGTTAGTGTGGGCTTTGCACTTGATAACAGCCACTCTGTCAGGTTCCTGTATCGCTGTTAGAAGCCTTTTTATATGGGATGCATGCGCTACAGGTGTGCCAGCTGCCATCATGAAATTTCTGAGGCGCCATAGGGCCCCGAAATCATGCACTACTTCAAAGGCATACCTAGAATCTGTATATGTCACAATCCTGACTGTTGGTTTTATATTTGGTGACTTACCCCTGCCATCTGTCCTGGATCCTGTGTCTTTTCACTCACGGAGTTAAACAGCTTGTCAGCACTGTGAGTTTTCCTGAGTTCTCTGCCTGAGAGGTAATAGTTAATTAGCTCCACCTGTGGTGATCTCCTGTGTGAGGCTGAATTCAGTAATCTGAACTTTAGGTCTAAAAGCAAGCATCCTGTGTTTTGCAGAAGTTCAGGCTTCAGTGTTCTCACGGCCTGCTAGGCCTCATTCTACATCACAGCCTTGGCTAGAGTAGTCACATGACAGTGACTGTTCACCTGACCCAGAGTTGTTCAATCCTCTGCCTGCCTGAGACTCTCTGCATCACCTAATCCTGGTCACCAATCACCAAGGACCAGGAAGTATAAATCAGGAGGCTGAGTTAGAAACTGGGCCAGTTCCTCGTGTCACACACAGCTTTGTGTGAGTCTTCAAGCTGAGCTCTCTAAAGGTAATCTTTGTACCTAAGTTCCTGTGGAAACTCTGTTCCCTTGTTACCGTTTGGTTTACTTTTGTGTTGCCATTGATTTCACCATTTCCATGAGTCTCAATGTAAAGGCACAGCTGCAGTGGTTCGTCTTAAAGGCACAGTACTGAATTCCGTATTCTCCACTGAAAACCACAGCTGTCGTGTTTCAGTTTTACTGCTGTTATAGTTGTGATCTCCAGAGCTCCCGTATCCCTGTGGCTTCTGTGCCTCTGCACCTCCGTGCCTCAGTACCTCCGTGCCTCAGTGACTCAGTACCTCCGTGCTTCCAGCATCTCCGTGACTCAGTACCTCCGTGCTTCCAGCATCTCCGTGACTCAGTACCTCCGTACCTCAGTACCTCCGTGCTTCCAGCATCTCCATGACTCAGTACCTCTGTGCTTCCAGCATCTCCGTGACTCAGTACCTCCGTGCTTCCAGCATCTCCGTGACTCAGTACCTCCGTGCCTCAGTACCTCAGTACCTCCGTGCTTCCAGCATCTCCGTGACTCGGTACCTCCGTGCTTCCAGCATCTCCGTGACTCAGTACCTCCGTGCCTCAGTACCTCAGTGCTTCCAGCGTCTCCGTGACTCAGTACCTCCGTGCCTCAGTACCTCCGTGCTTCCAGCATCTCCGTGACTCAGCACCTCGTGCTTCCAGTACCTCTGTGCTTTCGGCATCCCGTGCCTCAGCACCTCCGTGCTTCCAGCATCTCCGTGACTCAGTACCTCCATGCTTTCAGCACCCCGTGCCTCAGCACCTCCGTTTTCCCCCCAGCATCTTCGTGCCTCCAGCACCTCGTGTCTCTACGCACCCCAGTGTCTCTACGCACCCCAGTGTCTCTACGCACCCCAGTGTCTCTACGCACCCCAGTGTCTCTACGCACCCCAGTGTCTCTTCGCACCCCAGTGTCTCTACGCACCTCAGTACCTCCAAGCACCTCAGTGCGTCCAAGCACTTCCGTGCCTCCAGTGCCTCTGTGCTTTCAGCATCCCGTGCCTCAGCACCTCGTGCCTCCAGCACCTCCGTGTCTCTACGCACCCCAGTGTCTCTACGCACCCCAGTACCTTCAAGCACCTCAGTGCGTCCAAGCACTTCCGTGCCTCCTAGTACCTCAGTGTCTCCAAGCGCCTCCGCGCCTCCTAGCACCTTAGTTTCTCCAAGCATCTCAGTGTCTCCAAGCAACAGTGCACTTTAGCACAGTTGTACCTGGTATCTTCACTGATTCATCAGCACCTTTCCAGTTCTGTCTTTCAGGAGACCTTCAGCGTCCACACGTGCCTCCTGTCTGCCGACCTAATCCTGCATGAGGAGAACCTAGATTCGTCTATCTCTGCTGCAGTTCCTCTTCCCAGTCACCGGAAGAAACCCCGAGTTCACAACACTCCCAAACCAGGTCAGTGGTAGTATTCATATAATCCTCCAGTCGCCCGCACAGACTTCACTAACACCGGGTTCACAAAACCACAGTCATGACAGTAGGAACTGGCCACATGGACCCGGCTGAAAGTGTTTGTCTGACGCAAGACCTCCTAAGCAATATTGCAGGACGCTTGGAAGGTCTGGAGTCGACTCAGCATCAATTAGCACAGTGTCTGCAGCGGAATTCTTTCTCCAGAGATTCTCTGACCTTCTGCACTAAGACTCCTGACCAACTGCAGATTTTCTTCCAGATGTTATTACAGTTACAAGAACTTTTGTCTAGTATTCTTTCTGTGATGCCTGATCTCTTCAGGAATACTACCAACGTTGTTGATCCTGTTTTGTCCCATCCAGTTAATAGAGTCTCTTCCTCTGTGCAAGGAAAAGTTGTTCATCAGAGCTATCCACGGCCCAAACTCTCTGAAGCTGAACGTCAGCGGCGTAGGGAGCTACACCTCTGTCTTTACTGTGGAAATTCCAGTCATTTTGTTAAAGACTGCATTCTTCGTAAGCCAGGGAATGGTGACAAATCTCAGTATCACAGTGCTCATGTCTACAAGTCATCCACAGTAGCCGATCCTGCTACTGCTGACGGGGGTATCAAGATGGCTACTCTGAAAGAGACTCAAATTTATGACTGGGGTCCGGTGATTAAAAGACCTTATCCCAAGTTGGGTGTCCAGAGAAGAATGTTTAAGCCATTTAGAGTCACAGAGGAGTCCGTGTCTTCAGCCCAAGGAGGGGCGTCCGTGTCTTCAGCCCCAGGAGGGGCGTCTTCAGAGTGTCCAGCCCCAGGAGGGGCGTCTTCAGAGTGTCCAGCCCCAGGAGGGGCGTCTTCAGAGTGTCCAGCCCCAGGAGGGGCGTCTTCAGAGTGTCCAGCCCCAGGAGGGGCGTCCGTATCTCCAGCCCCTGTGAGGGGTTCAAAGGGTCCAGCCCCAGAGAGTCTACAGAGTGCTGCCCAGCCAGAGAGTCTACAGAGTGCTGCCCAGCCAGAGAGTCTACAGAGTGCTGCCCAGCCCCGTGAAGTGGGGGCTCTTGCCTCAGCCCAGCCCCGTGAAGAGGGGGCTCCTGCCAGTCCAGCAATATTCCAGGACCAGCCTGGTCAGTCTCCTTTGGCTCCAGCCAATTCAAGTATCCTCGGATCCAATCCAGTCCTACTCGTCCAGCCAGAGATTTCTCCAGTTTCAGTCTGTTCAAACTCATCTGGACTCAAACCGATTCCAAGCATTGGTCCGAGTAAAGAACTTTTGTCAGTTGGTCCCAGTAAAGGACTTCCACCATCTAGTTCTAAAATTAGACTTCAGTCTGTCTCTGATTCTGTTTCCTCGTCTTCCAGCTTTGAGTCCACAACTTCTGCAGGGAAATCTAATACATCTTCTCATCAATGTCAGAATAAATCTGCTGTAGCCACCAAAGTCAAGAAAATTCCCAAGGCTACTCACTTAAAGTCTGAATGTGCTACAGAGCCGGATACCGATCTGAGTACAGTTTTCTCAGCTTTGTCCCTAAGCTTGTCTGAGCAACCTAATGTTCCATCTGCTGATTCGGATAAAGGACATCAGACTAATATTGCTGAGAAGGATACTGATGTTGCTTTCTCAATCCAGTCATCAGAGTCATTTGCCTCAGTCGCAGACGCGAGTGTCGCAGCTTCAGGGGAAATTACTAGCATCACCATCCAGAATGAAATTTCAAGTGACTTTTCAGTCTCATTTGAGGATTCCAGTGAGGCAACTTCAGAAAGGATATTTTCTCATCAATGTCGGGATAATTCTGCTCTAGCATCTAAAGTCAAAAAAAATACCAAGGCTATTGACCTAATGTCTGAATGTGTACCTCAGTCTGTTTCAGTGACATCTGTTTCCTTGAGTCCAATTTCATCCTCCACTCAGTCTTCTGAACATTCAGCCAATGCTCCGTTTTTTGACTCCTCGCTTTCTGAGCAAGATAATGCCTTGATGAACCAATACCTTAAGAATTTCAGTGATGCCAAGTATTGGGAAACTGTACAAAGACAACAGCCTGTTGATTTAAGAGTTGGTTATGTTTCCATTGATTCCACTCCAAGTTCCTTGTGTTATTCTGAACTTGTTAATGCAGCTTACAAAACGGATGTAGTTACTCCCAAAGAAGACTGGTATCTTCCAATAGACTTGGACTCAGACTCTGAATTTGATTCAGTTCATGATTCTACTCCTTTCCTGGGAGGTCCCATTTGTTCCTGTTATACTTTAACGCATGAAGAGGATCCAGAATTACCAAAAAACTCTACAGGTCTCGGTATGAAAAGTCCTCACTATAGAACAAGAATTAATTTAAGCCTCAGTGGAGTGCTAGCTTCAAAAGCACAATCCTCTCGTACTACTAATCTAGGAAAGAAACCTTCTACAGTTTATTCCTCAGTCCTTTCAGATGAAGGAAATTCCAGTTTTGTCAATGATGTATGGTCTACCTGTTCTGAAGATGAAGATCAGGAAGACTTCTAAAGAATCCAGCTTAAGTTTTGTTTCTGGACCCTCTGGTTTCCACTTTTTAGAAGCTTTGTGTACAAGTTATTCATCAAGTTCCTCTAAGATTCAAGATGGGTGTCCGGAGTCCACCCTTGAAGAGGGGGATACTGTCACAATCCTGACTGTAGGTTTTATATTTGGTGACTTACCCCTGCCATCTGTCCTGGATCCTGTGTCTTTTCACTCACGGAGTTAAACAGCTTGTCAGCACTATGAGTTTTCCTGAGTTCTCTGCCTGAGAGGTAATAGTTAATTAGCTCCACCTGTGGTGATCTCCTGTGTGAGGCTGAATTCAGTAATCCGAACTCTAGGTCTAAAAGCAAGCATCCTGTGTTTTGCAGAAGTTCAGGCTTCAGTGTTCTCTCGGCCTGCTAGGCCTCATTCTACATCACAGCCTTGGCTAGAGTAGTCACATGACAGTGACTGTTCACCTGACCCAGAGTTGTTCAATCCTCTGCCAGCCTGAGACTCTCTGCATCACCTAATCCTGCTCACCAATCACCAAGGACCAGGAAGTATAAATCAGGAGGCTGAGTTAGAAACTGGGCCAGTTCCTCGTGTCACACACAGCTTTGTGTGAGTCTTCAAGCTGAGCTCTCTAAAGGTAATCTTTGTACCTAAGTTCCTGTGGAAACTCTGTTCCCTTGTTACCGTTTGGTTTACTTTTGTGTTGCCATTGATTTCACCATTTCCATGAGTCTCAATGTAAAGGCACAGCTGCAGTGGTTCGTCTTAAAGGCACAGTACTGAATTCCGTATTCTCCACTGAAAACCACAGCTGTCGTGTTTCAGTTTTACTGCTGTTGTAGTTGTGATCTCCAGAGCTCCCGTATCCCTGTGGCTTCTGTGCCTCTGCACCTCCGTGCCTCAGTACCTCCGTGCCTCAGTGACTCAGTACCTGTTAGGTTCCTGGTGCTCAGAACAAGGGAGATGTTATGAAGCGAGTCCAGAGCACCAGGACGTAATGCTGGGAAAGGGGAATGGAAAGGGAATAGCCCCTGGCGCCCTAACTCCGTTGTCTCGCCCTTGTGGTCAGAAATCCCCTGCGAGACTATGGTTGCTTGAGCCCATGGCAGCCGCGTTTGAAGGGCGGATTATGTCTGCCCAACTCCGATGCCCCCTCAGGTCTTAATGGGAGACAAAGGGAAATCCGAGACAGGGTGATAACAAGGGGCCCTCTGACTAAACAACCAGGCCAGGGGCTACAAGCTAACTGACTAAACCTGAGGTATGTGCGGTAACCCGCCAGGGAAAAGGACAACCAAAATCCACTAGTCCGTACTCCTACCCAGCACCGCTGGATACCAGAGTGGATCTGTGGGAGCGGAATCCTCCGCAAAAGCTCCGGAACACAAATAATAAAAGATAAATAATTAAGCGGCCCAAGCCGCAACACACGGCTACGCCGTGACTCACGAACACCACTGGATGTTCAAAGGTGCTCAGTCAGGACTCCAGGAACAGATGACGACTTCCGAGTACAGGACAACTGAGAACAGGATCGACCGGATACAGCAGGACTGGAACACTTTCAGCAAACAGATTCAGCATTCAGGAAGCTCAGGAACTAGCAGGAACCAAGCTCAGAACTCAAGCAGACTGAAAACCCAGAAATATCACCAGCATCTGCGAACTGCAATCAGCCAGCATATAACAGAGAGGCCTAATTAATAATCCAGTGCAGCTGGCCTATTGCAGGACTCCAAGCTGACAAGATGCAATTAGCAGCCAGATGAGGCTGAACACATGGGAACAAGCTGCAATTGCACAGACTCACCAGCGGCAGCAGACAAGAGTAATCTAAAACAGAGCAATGGGAAATCCTGGCATGCAAGACAACTAAATAAACATAAAATAGAAATGAACCACTACCTGTGGTTCATAACAGTATCCCCTCCTTAAGGGTGAGCTCCGAGCACCCCATGACACCCACGGGGAACATAAACAGAAGTATAACATAAAATACATAACAAAAATGCAAAACAGGAATGAGCCACAGCCGTGGCTCATAACATTACCCCCCCCTTGAGGAGGGGTCAAAAGACCCCAAAATTCAGACTATCCAGAACAAGGGATACAAAAAAAAAAAAAAAAAACAACCTGACACACTGGTCTAACAGACAAGAAAACAAAAACAAGCTGTAGCAACAACTTGTAACAGTGCCCTCCCCCTAACGGTGGCCACAGGACACATGACAAGGAGAAAAAAAAAATCTTTTTTTTTTTTTTTTTTTTAAATCAAGGCAAGAGTCAAAAAATTATTTCTTTTTCTTCTTCTTCTTTTTACAAAGCTCTTTAGGTCTGACCAAGGTAATTCCCCAAACATTGTCTGAACTGATGGTACCACCCAGCAAGGCTGCGTTCAAATCAGAGACAGGTTTCTTACCCTTGGGAGCTGAACTTTCTGGTAAAGTACTATTATTAGAAGAAGAAGAAGTCAAAAAAGCACATCCTGCAGTCAAAACATCGGGCTGGGACTCTTGTGCAGAGTTTACAGTATTTGGTGGACTCTCAGCAGACAAGACGGGTGACTTAGAGGAACCTGAACCAATTTCTTTGGAACCGTATCTTTTAACAATTGCATCACAGAATGCTAGGGGATCCTGAAGAATGGGATCTTCAGCTTTCATTAGGCTGGTTGCCCACTCAGAAGGCTCTCCTCTAAAAGAATAAATCAGATAGAGCCCAAGGTTTTCTGAAGTGATGCCCAGAAATGGTCTAGACAACATAGTAGTGTAATAGTGTTTGAAAAGCGCCAGAAATTGGGCGAAGTCCCCATCAAAGGTTATGGATGTTGAGATATCAGAGTCAGGATCTGTTTCCTTCTCATCTGACTGACTGGAGTGCTTTGCTAGGACCTGGTCACTATTGACCTTACTCGAGGCTGAGACTCTCTGAACCCCACCCGGGGCAGTGACTTTCTGAACCCCACCCGGGGCAGTGACTTTCTGAACCCCACCCGGGGCAGTGACTTTCTGAACCCCACCCGGGGCAGTGACTTTCTGAACCCCACCCGGGGCAGTGACTTCCGGGGACCCCGCTGGGGCAGTGGCCTCTGGGAACCCCGCTGGGGCAGTGGCCTCCGGGAACCCCGCTGGGGCAGTGGCCTCCGGGAACCCCGCTGGGGCAGTGGCCTCCGGGAACCCCGCTGGGGCAGTGGCGTCCGGGAACCCCGCTGGGGCAGTGGCCTCCGAGAACCCCGCTGGGGCAGTGGCCTCCGAGAACCCCGCTGGGGCCAGCACCTCGGATTCTTTTACTGGGACCGGGCCGTTGGCCTCCCTGACTGGGATCGGGCCATCGGCCTCCCTCTCTGAGTCGATAATTATCGAAAGTTCTCCCGGGACTATGACTTCCGGGACTTTTGCTGAAGCAATAACGTTCAGATCCTCCACTAATGCTATGCTTCTTAAGTTCTTTCCTGGGGAAGCGACTTCTAGACCCTTCTTTGGGGCTGCGTCTCTCGAGACCCCACTTGGGGATATTACTTCAAAGATCCCTTCTGGGGTTTTGCTTCTCGAGTTCCCCTCAAGAACTATGGTTTTAGAGACCCTTTCTAGGGTTGCGCTTTTCAAGTCCCTACCTGGGGTAACAGCTTCTGAGACCCCTTCCGATATGGACACCTGAACTATAATATTTGATGTCCCTCTATAAGCTAGGGCATCAGGTACCGCTCCAGCACTCTGGGCATCGGGCACCGCTCCAGCACTCTGGGCATCGGGCACCGCTCCAGCACTCTGGGCATCGGGCACCGCTCCAGCACTCTGGGC
This sequence comes from Pseudophryne corroboree, assembly GCF_028390025.1. NCBI lineage: Eukaryota > Metazoa > Chordata > Amphibia > Anura > Myobatrachidae > Pseudophryne > Pseudophryne corroboree. The sequence goes on along the minus strand of NC_086444.1, from coordinate 936,532,937 downwards.
ATCGGGCACCGCTCCAGCACTCTGGGCATCGGGCACCGCTCCAGCACTCTGGGCATCGGGCACCGCTCCAGCACTCTGGGCATCGGGCACCGCTCCAGCACTCTGGGCATCGGGCACCGCTCCAGCACTCTGGGCATCGGGCACCGCTCCAGCACTCTGGGCATCGGGCACCGCTCCAGGACCCTGGGCTACGGGCACCGCTCCAGGACCCTGGGCTACGGGCACCGCTCCAGGACCCTGGGCTACGGGCACCGCTCCAGGACCCTGGGCTATGGGCACCACTCCAGGACCCTGGGCTACGGGCACCACTCCAGGACCCTGGGCATCGGGCACCACTCCAGGACCTTGGGCATCGGGCACCACTCCAGGAACCTGGGCATCGGGCACCACTCCAGGAACCTGGGCATCGGGCACCACTCCAGGAACCTGGGCATCAGGCATCACTCCAGGGACTTGCAACTCCGCTTCCACAGGAACCTCAAGAGAGGAGAGAAACATTCTCTTTTGATTCCTGAATCTATAATGGGGCTCCCTTGCCCAAAGACCCCAATTATAGGACAGAGAGCTTTTTTGTGTGGGTTGTGTGACAAGTGCCTCTGCCACAGTAGAGACAGGAGTAGGTCTTGTATCATGACTCAACTTGGCCAGAGGGCAAGACTCGTCACCACACTTTGGCTTGCGCAACTCACAGGTCTGCAGATAATGGCCTAAACCCCCACAATATAGGCATAAGTTTAAGTTTCTGCGACGCAGACGCTCCTCTTCTGAGAGCCTGGGCCGCAGAAAACTTTTAAACCTTTTCTCTTCAATTAGACCAGAGGATTCTCTTGTCACCATACTGTGAGCAAGAGTCTCTTTAGAGATAGATGTACTCTCAACGACTTCTGGCAAAATGAGCAAGATTTTAGTCAGAAGGTTTTGCAGTTGCTTTAGGGATTGCTGCAAAACTTCTAGTCGCTCTGGTCTCAAAGCACTGAATACAGAGTTCAGAGCTGCGAGAGATACCTGCAGGGCTTGCATAGTAGACATAGGAGGATTTAAAACTAGACGAGACAAGGCAAGGCAAGGCAAGACTAAATTTTGCTAAACAAAACAAGACTTTTTTTTTTTTTTTTTTTAAACACCGGACTGGATTCTAAACACCGGACTGGATTCTAAACACCGGACTGGATTCAAAACACCGGACTGGATTCAAAACACCGGACTGGATTCTAGACTAGACACTGGACTGGGCCAAAAAAGAAAAAAAAGTTTTATTTCTTTTTTGTGGTATGGCTGGTGATAATGTTAGGTTCCTGGTGCTCAGAACAAGGGAGATGTTATGAAGTGAGTCCAGAGCACCAGGACGTAATGCTGGGAAAGGGGAATGGAAAGGGAATAGCCCCTGGCGCCCTAACTCCGTTGTCTCGCCCGTGTGGTCAGAAATCCCCTGCGAGACTATGGTTGCTTGAGCCCATGGCAGCCGCGTTTGAAGGGCGGATTATGTCTGCCCAACTCCGATGCCCCCTCAGGTCTTAATGGGAGACAAAGGGAAATCCGAGACAGGGTGATAACAAGGGGCCCTCTGACTAAACAACCAGGCCAGGGGCTACAAGCTAACTGACTAAACCTGAGGTATGTGCGGTAACCCGCCAGGGAAAAGGACAACCAAAATCCACTAGTCCGTACTCCTACCCAGCACCGCTGGATACCAGAGTGGATCTGTGGGAGCGGAATCCTCCGCAAAAGCTCCGGAACACAAATAATAAAAGATAAATAATTAAGCGGCCCAAGCCGCAACACACGGCTACGCCGTGACTCACGAACACCACTGGATGTTCAAAGGTGCTCAGTCAGGACTCCAGGAACAGATGACGACTTCCGAGTACAGGACAACTGAGAACAGGATCGACCGGATACAGCAGGACTGGAACACTTTCAGCAAACAGATTCAGCATTCAGGAAGCTCAGGAACTAGCAGGAACCAAGCTCAGAACTCAAGCAGACTGAAAACCCAGAAATATCACCAGCATCTGCGAACTGCAATCAGCCAGCATATAACAGAGAGGCCTAATTAATAATCCAGTGCAGCTGGCCTATTGCAGGACTCCAAGCTGACAAGATGCAATTAGCAGCCAGATGAGGCTGAACACATGGGAACAAGCTGCAATTGCACAGACTCACCAGCGGCAGCAGACAAGAGTAATCTAAAACAGAGCAATGGGAAATCCTGGCATGCAAGACAACTAAATAAACATAAAATAGAAATGAACCACTACCTGTGGTTCATAACAGTACCTCCGTGCTTCCAGCATCTCCGTGACTCAGTACCTCCGTGCCTCAGTACCTCCGTGCTTCCAGCATCTCCGTGACTCAGTACCTCCGTGCCTCAGTACCTCAGTACCTCCGTGCTTCCAGCATCTCCGTGACTCAGTACCTCCGTGCTTCCAGCATCTCCGTGACTCAGTACCTCCGTGCCTCAGTACCTCCGTGCTTCCAGCATCTCCGTGACTCAGTACCTCCGTGCTTCCAGCATCTCCGTGACTCAGTACCTCCGTGCCTCAGTACCTCAGTACCTCCGTGCTTCCAGCATCTCCGTGACTCAGTACTTCCGTGCTTCCAGTACCTCCGTGCCTCAGTACCTCCGTGCCTCAGTACCTCCGTGCTTCCAGCATCTCCGTGACTCAGCACCTCGTGCTTCCAGTACCTCTGTGCTTTCGGCATCCCGTGCCTCAGCACCTCCGTGCTTCCAGCATCTCCGTGACTCAGTACCTCCGTGCTTTCAGCACCCCGTGCCTCAGCACCCCGTGCCTCAGCACCTCCGTTTCCCCCCAGCATCTTCGTGCCTCCAGCACCTCGTGTCTCTACGCACCCGTGTCTCTATGCACCCCAGTGTCTCTACGCACCCCAGTGTCTCTACGCACCCCAGTGTCTCTTCGCACCCCAGTGTCTCTACGCACCTCAGTACCTCCAAGCACCTCAGTGCGTCCAAGCACTTCCGTGCCTCCAGTGCCTCTGTGCTTTCAGCATCCCGTGCCTCAGCACCTCGTGCCTCCAGCACCTCCGTGTCTCTACGCACCCCAGTGTCTCTACGCACCCCAGTGTCTCTACGCACCCCAGTACCTCCAAGCACCTCAGTGCGTCCAAGCACTTCCGTGCCTCCTAGTACCTCAGTGTCTCCAAGCGCCTCCGCGCCTCCTAGCACCTTAGTTTCTCCAAGCATCTCAGTGTCTCCAAGCAACAGTGCACTTTAGCACAGTTGTACCTGGTATCTTCACTGATTCATCAGCACCTTTCCAGTTCTGTCTTTCAGGAGACCTTCAGCGTCCACACGTGCCTCCTGTCAGCCGACCTAATCCTGCATGAGGAGAACCTAGATTCGGCCATCTCTGCTGCAGTTCCTCTTCCCAGTCACCGGAAGAAACCCCGAGTTCACAACACTCCCAAACCAGGTCAGTGGTAGTATTCATATAATCCTCCAGTCGCCCGCACAGACTTCACTAACACCGGGTTCACAAAACCACAGTCATGACAGTATATATATTGGCTGATTTACCCTTAGCCAATTCACACGCTCTGGTTAGGGCGACCAGCTCAGCAACTTGTGCTGAGTGCGGTGGGCCCAAGGGTTCACCTTCTATGATACCTTTGTCATCTACGACTGCGTATCTAGTACACAAGTCTCCCGAGTCCGTCTGTCTGTGGCAACTACCGTCAGTGTAAAAAGTAAAATCTACGCCTTCCAGTGGGTTGTCACTAATGTCGGGTCTTGCAGTGAAAGTTTGGTTCAGATATTCCATACAATCATGTGTGTCAGTGTCTGTACTAAATCCTCCTTCACCATCACTCTCATCCTCCACCCTTTGTGCCTGTTCAGGCACACCTAGGAGATAAGTTGCAGGATTTAGTGCGCTGCATCTCTTTATGGTGATGTTTACATGTGCCATTAGTGCTAATTCCCACCTTGTAAACCGTGCTGATGAGACATGTCTGGTTTGGGCAGAGTTCAGTAAAGCTGACACAGCATGAGGTGTATGGATGGTCAGGTTGTGTCCTAACACTACATCTTCGCTTTTACTCACTAGCAAAGCTATCGCTGCAACACTTCGCAAGCATGTGGGGAGAGACCGTGCTACGGTGTCCAATTGTGCACTGTAGTAAGCTACCGGCCTGCTGGCATCACCATGTCTCTGGGTTAAAACACCTGCTGCGCACCCAGCACTTTCCGTACCGTACAACTCAAAAAGGTTTCCCATAATCTGGCATGCCTAATGCAGGTGCCTGTGATAGGCATTGTTTAAGTCTCTCAAATGCCAGTTCGGACTCATCTGTGTGAGAGATCCGATCTGGTTTGCTCGAGGAGACCATTTCCTGCAAAGGTAAAGCTAGTATGGAGAACCCTGGGATACAGTTTCGGCAGTACCCACACATTCCAAGGAAAGTGCGGATCTGCTGCTGGGTTTGTGGCAGAGTCATGTCGCGAATCGCCTGTATCCTATCAGCGGTGAGGTGTCTCAGTCCTTGTGTCAAGCAATGTCCCAAATATTTTACCTTGGTCTGGCACAACTGTAACTTATCCTTTGAAACCTTGTGTCCCGTATTAGAAAGGTGAAACAGAAGTTGTTTTGTGTCTTTCAAGGACGACTCAAGTGAATCTGAACACAGCAGTAAGTCATCTACATACTGTATTAATACTGATCCGCTCTCAGGTTGAAAGGATTGTAAACAGTCATGCAAGGCCAGGGAGAAAATACTTGGGCTGTCAATGAAACCTTGGGGGAGACGAGTCCAGGTGTACTGTACTCCTCTGTATGTAAATGCAAACAAATATTGGCTGTCAGGGTGCAGAGGGACCGAAATGAAAGCAGAACAGAGGTCAATGAAAGTGAAAAATTTCGCAGTTGGGGGAATTTGCATGAGGATGACAGCTGGATTTGGCACTACGGGGAATTGGCTCTCAACTATCTTGTTTATCCCCCTTAGATCCTGCACTAGCCTGTAACCCCTCCCCCCACTCTTTTTCACAGGGAAGATGGGACTATTGGCAGTGCTGGACGTCCTAACTAGGATGCCCTGTTGTAGCAAGCGCTCTATGACTGGGTACACTCCTAATTCCACCTCTGGCTTCAGAGGATACTGTGGGATTTTTGGAGCTATCCTACCATCTTTTACTTGCACTACTACAGGAGCTACATTTGACATCAATCCAGTGTCTTGTCCATCTTTGGTCCAGAGGGATTCCGGTATCTGGGAGATCATTTCCTTTACCTTGGATGGACACCTGTCTATAACAGCAGAGTGTGACATTAACCTTTGTGGGGTGTCTAACATATCCTGCACTTCCTGAACGTGGTTCTCGGGTATATCTAAGAAGACACCCTCAGGAGTACAATATATGACACACCTCATCTTACACAATAAATCTCTCCCAAGTAGATTAGTCGGAGCCGATGCAGCTAGCAAAAAGGAGTGCTTGGTCTGCAAAGGCCCTATCGTAATCTCCGCTGGTCTACTTAAAGGGTAGTGTTGCACTACTCCTGTTACCCCCATTGCTGAAATTGTTTTACCCGTGGTTTTCATACCTACCGTTGAATTTAACACTGACCTGGCCGCCTTTGTATCTACAAGGAAAGGTAGTGATCTACCAGCTACATCAACTGTAACCTCGGGTTAATTTCCAAGGCTAGCAATCAACTTCACTGGCTGCAAACTACAGGTGTGGCCTAACCCCTATTGTATGTTGTGACCCTCCCGCAGCGCGCTGGCAGCTACAATATGTGAGGGGGGTAGCTGAGAATTTTCAGAGGTCTGCCAGTCCCTCCTCGGTGGGTACCTCCTTGTTTCCCCTGCATGTGGCTCATAATTCCTCCTATGCGGTCCCTGATCCCAATTACGTGTGTTATGCTGTGAGTCATGTTCTGGTCTAGGGGGTCGATATACGTTGCTTTTATAATTACAGTTCCGTGCGTATTGTCCTTCCCTCTTGCAATTATAACATTTCACTACATACGGCTTACCATCTGGGGTCTGGGGTTTTGGCTGATGTGGCTTCGTTGTTAGTGCTTTGATACTTACGGTCATCAGCTTATACCCCTGTGACTCCCTGTGCTTAATGATGTTCCGATCGTGCTCGATAGCGGACTCTCTTAATGCAGCCACCAAAATACCTCTCCAGTTAAGTTGAGTGGTTTGTACCCTTGTTCTCAACGTTTCTTTAAAGCCGTCCATTAATACGGACACAGCTACCTCTCTATGATGTACATTTTCCTTAATGTCCTCGACCCCAGTGTATCTAGCCATTTCCTGCAGTGCTCAATGGAAATATTCAGAAGCAGTTTCGCCTTCTTTTTGTCTTATGGAAAAGATTTTATTCCACTTGAGAACAGTAGGGAAATATACCCCTAACTGCAGATTTATCTGTTTTACATTCTCCTGAGTGAATTCATTAGTGAGAGGTACTTCTGCGTCTAATTTACAATCAGCAATGAATTTCACAGGGTCAATATTGGAGGGCAAACATGCCCGTAGCACTCTCCGCCAATCTTTGTTTGTGGGTTCGGTGGCGTTACCTAGTTCTCTAATAAACCTCTGACATGCGGTTAGATCCTTTCTGGGATCGGGAAATTCAGACATAATTGTTCTCAATTCTGTCCGGGACCAAGGACAATGCATAGCAATGTTCCTGACGGGAGTGATTCCCTGAGCGTCAGTTTTCCCATTGGGGACTGCGATCACCCTGACAGGATTTAGTTCAATTACATCATTCTGGGTTGCTTCTACAATGTGAGGTGCAATTGTCTCTGCATAATGTACTGTACCGTACTTACCTGTGGACACGACCTCACCTGTCCCTCCGCTAGGGGCCTTTGCTACTGTTCTTACTGGTTGGGCCGTGCCCACTTGTGTGTCTTGTATGGTGGCTGCTAGAGAGAGTGCCGATATCGTGCTGGGCTCATCTTCTTGGTCGCAGTCCTGAGGGAAGTTTAAGATGGGATACAACTTGCACGGGTTAACATTAATACATTTATCACGTTCACTCTTATCATATATTAGTATGCCATTGTCTGTAGCCACTTTCTCCCCTGTAATATACGGTGGTGGTGGTGCAGTTGCAATCAGTTTCCTGCTAGGGTTGGAACCGGCTGCGTGAGCTAGTTCCCTTTGCATATCACTCTCTCGTTGCCATAAATGTAAACAGTTTGAGTGTCTGATCCTTTCTTTTCGGGATCTTAACAGACATATCCTAATCCTTAAATTCTGCAACACCTCTGGATTAAAACTGCCTACCTTAGGGAATGGTTCCCTATCTTCCGCAGTCATACGTTCCCATTCATTGCATAAAACCTCTGCGTTTGATCCATATTTCTCACACATTATGTACCTCGCCGACCCCTTGGGCCGCGGAATATCAACCTGAACCCTGGTTGATCGTCCCTTACTTGAGCAACTGGCCCCCATCTTTTGCAGGTATTGCCTTCTCAGCTAATTCCTACAAAAAAACAAAATACTCAGTGATAAGGCAATGGTGAAAGTTCAACGAGTGCTCTCACCCACTCACGCCCACGTTGGCCAATACACCTAAACACTGTCATCAGCGCCGGTCGTACCCAACCTAGGGCCCCTGTGTAACCTCTATTTACTGGAAATGTGTGGGAGTGACTTACCCTAACCAGTAAATATTGGTCGTTGGAGATTTCCTGAGTGACCAGCGAAAACTCCCTTAAAACAAAAAAATTGTTACACAAATCACGTTGCGTGTGTTACACCTAGCGCCAATGATCCCGCGATTTTACGCAAAACTCGTAAGAGGGTATCGCGGTGGGCTAAGTATTGCACCCACGAACGCGCGGTCCAATCGCCCAGCGTATTGGTAACTGTTACTTATCCGCCGTGCGACCAATGGAAACGTTTTTCAGGCTGCGAAACCTCAGCCGGAGTGTATCTGAACGGGCCTATATGGGTACTACGCCAACCCCCTGGGCTGCGCTCTCTACACAAAAACCTCGCTGACCTTTTAGGCCGCGGTATTCAGAGCTTCGCTTGACTTTGTCAGCGGTTTTCTGACTTCGCTGACCTCTTGGTCTGCTGTTATCTACTACTTGCTCCTTTATACCTTAATCAATGTTAACGTGAGCAAGCCACTCTCACGCCACCAAGTGTCCACTCACCTGGTGTGGTCTCCTACGGGATCCCGAATTCCCTGGGTCCACAAAACCTTTATTGTTTGCACACTCACGCTCGTTCACTCATATACACTTTGGTTTTTCTGTACAGAAAATTAACTTTCATTCAGATAAAACAGCCTTAGTTCCAGAGGTAATACAATAAAAAAGGTTTTTAAACTAAATATTGGGAAACTGATCAATTTGTGCTATTATCGCGTGGCTACCGTCTCGCGCCTAAACTAAAACAATGCTATTGTGTGATTTGTATTTAGCGGGCGTACTTTTACGCACGTTGCGTAAACACGCCACGTGTGTATGCCTTTACGTTGCGTACGTAGTCCCGTACTTTGTCAGAGACACGTGTACAAAGGCCGTACGTCCGCAGTACTACAAATCCCACACTTCTATAAATGTAAGCAATATTTAACTATAATCGCTTACTAAACACAACACACAGTTTCTACTGTATAAACCTTTACAACTAGGCCAGGCTGCGTGTGCGTCTTACACTTCTTTAACTATTAACTCTATATTTTAACTAAATAGCAACAAATTTTCTCAGTACAGGTCAAAATGAATCTAGTAATCAATGCTTACGGCAATAATGCGAGCAGATATGCAAAGTACAAAATACATGTGTATGCGTGTGTTGCGTGCGCATTTGGCGCCAAACAGAAATTTGCAGATTTTAAAAATAGCTTTTGCGTTCTTACCTTACGGATCCCTCCAGCATCCCTTCAAACCATGCAGGGCAGACGCTTATCTAATCAGCACCAGTGTATCCACCGACCAAGAGAAGGCTTACAGGGGATACCTTTCCGCCCTTTGCTGATAGATAAATTCTGCGTAAACTTGCTAGGCTGCGGGTATGAGGAAGAACCGGACGAGCTCCCAATTGATAATGTCGATATTATCTTAGACCATAAAGCTATACCTCTAAATACACTTTTACCGTGGGGCCGCTAGACTGAATACACGTGCTACGCACTTTGTACGCTATTTGCGTACAGAGTCCTGCACGTGGTACGTACTTGACGTACACACGCCGCGCTGAGTGTACAGAGTACACACAGCGTGCGCACACACAATTGATAACCTTTAAACCTTGCTAATGATACAATGCAATGATATGATTACACTTTAAACCCTTAGCAGCAAAGTACTGCAACGATGTTATACCTTAAACCTTAAGTAGCGCTGACGGTATCAAGTACCCGCAGTGCGTACACCTTATCAATACTTATACACCTTATACAGATAAATACACTCTAAAACCCTTGCAGGAAAGTGAAGACACAACACTGATTTGTAGTTGAAACCACAGGGTTCTAAGGCCACCGTGGATTAATTCCAAAAGGTAAAACAGTACAAATCATGCACTACAGGCTAACAAGATAAATCTAAACAGAATAATGGCTACAGAGAATGTACATACGTGAGAATGTTCGCAAGCGCAACCCGGCCGGTCCTCCGCTAGTCAGATAGAAAGCGTTCAGAGTCTTCTGACCGGCCAGGCAACAACGGTCTTTTTATACACAACATGCATACACAATACAATGGTCACTGTAATCTCATTGTCCATTGGACACAGGGATGTGTCTTTACATTACAGAAGAGGTCATAGGTGGATTTGAATAGGTGGGCGATGTCTTTCCCCAACTGCTCTTGTGGGTGGTATCCTCTGGATTCCCGCCGCATACATAATATACAGTAAATACAGTTCAGGTTCATATTCTACTTTTGCACATAACTATACGCAGGAACATGCGATCTTTCTCTAACTAACACCGGAATGTTACCCTTAAAATACTCTACAGCTGGATACTAGACATCACCTTCTAACCTTTATCTGACCCTTCCTATCATGCAAAGGTGAATCCCTTAGTCCTGGAACTGTTTAAACTATTGATACTCGCTGATGCGGTCTAGGGGAACTATATCTAAAATGTACACTATTTGGGTTAAATATGTAATGTTCTAATAACCCTTTATGCGCTCACAAACCCTACCGTAAATGCGCATACCATGCTCTAAGGCGCATGACCGTGGAAAGCTACTTTACGCAAATTGCGGATATGTGCACGCACGGCAGACTGAGTGCACGAGCAGCGGGCATGTGCATGGGGTTAGTACAAGGCATATGTATTACAATATTTTTCGACTTTGACAACAGCAATCCCAAAAGGGTTGAGTTAAGGGTGTTCTGCACTGTCCCCTACCCCTCCCATCCCACAGCCTAGCCCTAACCACCCATCTTAGTGCCTAACTCTAATCTCCCGGCAGTGGTGCCTAAACCCTCTCCCCACTGTCTAACCCTTCCTTCCCCCAGCCTAACCCCCCACCTGCAGCCTAATCCTATCACTCTTAGATGGCTCCTAACCCTACCCCACCGGCACTAAACCTAATTGCATGGTATACTTGCTATGGTTGTGATGCCAGCTGTCAGGATTCCGGCATCGGTCTCCTGACCTTTTCGGAGTTGCGGTGTCAGCATTATGATGGGTGTTGGGATTTCGGCATCGGTATCTTGAATGCTGGGATACCGACATCAGGCATATTGACCGCATCCCGACTCAACAGCAGGTCATGCAGATTTTACAAGAGTGTCGGCTCATCTAGATATTATTCAGACTACTCTCAACAACACTAGACCAACTCTAAGCTCAGTTACAGTTGTTTCTTCTCCAGTGACCTTACCAGCTCCCGTTCTTGTTTACCATCTCCAGCTGCCTACTCCAAGTAAATTTGATGGCAACCTGAATCTCTGTCGAGGTTTCTTGAATCAGTGCAAAGTTCACTTGAATTACTGTCTAATAACTTTCCAACTGCAAGATCCAGGGTTGCTTACATCATCTCTTTGCTATCAGTGCCTGCTCTTGATGGGTTTCCTTTATCTGGGAACGAGCAGATCCCCTCCTGTTGTTTGACTCGTACTTTATGGACAACATCCTTAAGTTTCTCATTTTCAGTACCTACCATCAGTAGATGTTCCAGCAGCTAATCACAGTTTGCAACATTTTACGAAGCTATGAGAAGAGATTCAGTTGTCTCTCAAGAAGGCATTTAAATGCTACAAAACTTTTGGTGATCGTAAGTGCCGAGCTGTTCCAAGTCTAAAACCTGGTGATTGTGTCTGGCTGTCCAGCCGCAATCTTAAGTACCTTCTATGAAATTAGCTCCCAGGTTTATTGTACCTTTCCCAATCAAACATGCTATTAATCCTGTGGCATAAAAGTTGAAACTGCCTCCTTACCTGCGAATTCCAAACTCCTGTCATATCTCTTTGTTATGACCACTTATCTTAAATCAATTCCAACCATCTCCTCCCAAAACTCCTCACATTCAGACTAATCATGGAATCGAGATTGAAGTAGACAGAATTTATCTGGCACTGTGGGGGGCATTTATCTGGCACTGTGGAGGGCATTTATCTATCTGGCACTGTGGGAGCATTAATGTATCTGGCGCTGTGGGGGCATATCTGGCACTGTGGGGTAATTTATCTATCTGGGACTGTGGGGGCATATCTGGCACTGTGGGGGGGCATTAATGTATCTGGCACTGTGTGGGCATTAATGTATCTGGCACTGTGGGGGCATATCTGGCACTGGGGTCATTTATCTATCTGGCACTGTGGGGGCATTTATCTGGCACTGTGGGGGCATTTATCTGGCACTGTGGGGGCATATATGTATCTGGCACTGTGGGGGCATATCTGGCACTGTGGGGTCATTTATCTATCTGGGACTGTGGGGGCATATCTGGCAGTGTGGGGGGCATTAATGTATCTGGCACTGTGGGGGGCATTAATGTATCTGGCACTGTGGGGGCATATCTGGCACTGTGGGGTCATTTATCTATCTGGGACTGTGGGGGCATATCTGGCACTGTGGGGGGCATTAATGTATCTGGCACTGTGGGTGCATTAATGTATCTGCCACTGTGGGGGCATATCTGGCACTGTGGGGGTCATTTATCTATCTGGCACTGTGTGGGCATATCTGGCACTGTGTGGGCATTTATGTATCTGGCACTGTGTGGGAATTTATGTATCTGGCACTGTGGGGGTATATCTGGCACTGTGGGGGGCATTTATCTATCTGGCACTGTGTGGGCATATCTGGCACTGTGTGGGCATTTATGTATCTGGCACTGTGTTGGCATTTATGTATCTGGCACTGTGGGGGCATTTATGTATCTGGCACTGCTGTGGGGGCATGTCATGTGCATCTGGCACTGCTGGGGGGCATGTCATGTGCCTCTGGCACTGCTGGGGGGCATGTCATGTAGTGTTCCCGTGTCTCAGTGCAATACCTGGTGCAATGTGTCGCAGTACTCTACCTGGCGCAAATTGTATAACGTGCTCTGCCTGGCGCAAGTGTATAATGTGCTCTGCCTGGCGCAAGTGTAAAATGTGCCCTACCTGTCGCAGTGTGTATAGGAGGTTCTACCTGGTGCAATGTGTATTAGCTGCACTTCTGTGTGGTGTAATACGAATTGCCACTATTATGTGGCCACGCCCCTTCCCCACGATTCAACGCCCCTATATTTTTGATGCGCGCACTGTCCATGATTTCGCCTGCGGAGCACCAAGCATTACGGTATGTACATAATTTTGCCATTTTAACTTAAAAATGTGCCCTCCCGAATGCAAATGTGCCCTCCCCGTGATCAGCACCCCGCCCTAAAAAAATCCTAGAGTGAACACTATCATGTGTATCTGGCACTGCTGGGGGGCATATCATGTGTAGCTGGCACTGCTGGGGGGCATATCATGTGTAGCTGGCACTGCTGGGGGTCATGTCATGTGTAGCTGGCATTGCTGGGGGCATGTCATGTGTAGCTGGCACTGCTGGGGGGCATATCATGTGTAGCTGGCATTGCTGGGGGCATGTCATGTGTAGCTGGCACTGCTGGGGGGCATGTCGTGTAGCTGGCACTGCTGGGGGCATGTTATGTCTATCTGGCACTGCTGGGGGGGTATATCATGTCTATCTGGCACTGCACTACTGTAGACATTATGTGTATCTGACACTATACTGGAGACATTGTGTGTATCCTGCACTATACTGGAGACATTGGGGGTCATTCCGAGTTGTTCGCTCGCTAGCATATTTTAGCAGCATTGCACACGCTAGGCCACCGCCCTCTGGGAGTGTATCTTAGCATAGCAGAATTGCGAACGAAAGATTAGCAGAATTGCGAATAGAAAATTCTTAGCAGTTTCTGAGTAGCTCGAGACTTACTCCTACACTGCGATCAGCTCAGCCCGTTTCGTTCCTGGTTTGACGTCACAAACACGCCCTGTGTTCGGCCAGCCACTCCCCCGTTTCTCCAGACACTCCCGCGTTTTATCTTGGCACGCCTGCGTTTTTCCGCACACTCCCAGAAAACGGTCAGTTTCCGCCCAGAAACACCCACTTCCTGTCAATCACACTCCGATCACTTCAACAATGAAAATTCTTTGTTCGGACGTGAGTAAATCTACTAAGTTTTGTGCTAAAATACTTAGCGCATGCGCACTGCGTACAATGCGCATTTTTGCCTTAATCGCTCCGTTGCGAAAATTGTCAACGAGCGAACAACTCGGAATGACCCCCATTGTGTGTAGCTGGAACTATACTGGAGACATTGTGTGTAAGGAACGCTACTGTAGCTGTTATGTGTAAGGCTGCTAATTGTGTGCGTAGAGGGGGGGTGAAAATATATTTATTTATAGTTTGATAATATGACGTTGTGAGGCCCCATCCACTTTTCCAGGAGATCCGCCCACTTTTCCAGAGGCCCCACCCACTTTTCCAGAGCCCCCACCCACTTTTCCAGGAGCGTGCGCGCATTCGGCACACGCATAGAGGATAGGAGGGGGCGCTTTGAATTTTCTTGCTCAGGGTGCTAGTAGGCCTGGAGCCAGCCCTGGGCTTGGATTAACTCTTTAGATGTTCACACACCGCAATTGAGTCGGGCCTTTCATGCTAAGTTTCTTAAAAACCCCAAGAGGTGTCCAAAGGCCACCCACAAGAGGGAGGGGGGAACTGTTAGGATTCAGCAGCCATTACATTTATCTGCCCGCTGGTCAAGGTTGATGAAGTCTGTCCGCCAGCATCATTGCACCCGAATGTGGTCTCCTCTGCAGACCAGGTTTCTTCATGTTTATCTTGCCAGAAATCCCCTGTGGCCTCCTCCTTGGCATCTCCATGTTTGGTTTCCTGCTGGTGGCTCTGTCAGATGTGCGCCGCCATCTTGGTCCCGGTCAGCTGACTGCAGACAAGCCAATCGAGTCCCAGTATCCATCCAACTGATCACATTAACCAATGAACAGCAGGTGAGGGGTATAAAAGGCACCTTCTGGGACTCAGAAGGCAATGATAACGCTGCTAATTCTAAATAAACTACAAACCTACTTGTAACAGAGCACTGAAATAATTCCACACAAACATAGAATTTAAAATTAATGACAATGCTTTTACTTAAAGACAGCTTAATCATATATTTCTCCGGCTGGGTCCACATGTTATCCACAGGATAACATTGGGATATGCCGGAGCGACAGCGGAAATGGCACCAAATAGTCACAAGCTTTCCGGCCTCCCAGGATGCATCGGGCTCATCCATATATTCCTGCCCACCGACTCAGTCAAATCAGTTTTTTGTTTGGTGCGGCAGGAGCCGGACCATGGTCACAGGGCTACTGTTAAAGCAGCCCTAAGCTTTTATTATTTTATTTTTATAGTCTTACTATGTTTTGAGTGATCTTTCTTAACAGCGTCTTAAACGCATGCTAGAAAGAGTCGCTCCAACAACTCTCCACCGGGTCGCAAGAACGCTTACCTCCGGGTATTAGTGCTGTCTCGACGGGCGTCTGTGTCGGATGTTCTAGCAGGTCCAGCAGACGTTGCCAGGCTGTGGCGGGAGCATGGGGAGAAGGTAAGGCATCGGTTCCACTTACTAGAGGATTCCGGACACAGCCGCAGTGTATTGGAGGAGGCCACAAACAGTGGCTGACGCGCCGCCACTCTTAAGTGCTCCAGCGCTATACTTTAGGGATCATAGGTGCCAGGACTAGGTTGAGGCCGCGATCCCTGGAGTTTATGTCAGCTCTCCTGGTCGCCCCTACCCCCAGGTCATGACCAGTTACCGTGCGTCTCCCGTCCATGAACTGATGACCTAACTTCCGTCTCAGACGCTACTACGAGGGTACTTGGTCGCAGCTTAGGCCGCTGCGGTTGTGTACACTAGAGTTGCCGCCGAGACCGGGTCGCAGACAGGACCGTACACTCATCATTCACTGAGCGTCTGTGTCCGTTATTGAGCGTCTATGTCTCTTATCAGTTACCGGAGCGGCAGTATACACTAGTAGCGTCTGAATCCACTCAGCGTCTTTTGAGTGTATTGATCGATCCTGGAAGTGGGGTGAGTCTCCCTGTATCCCACTCTACTGAGTAAGGGTTATACAGTACTAAAATTCTATCTACTGTGTAGTATGAATAGTTAATTATGGTACACAATGCATATGAGGCCTATACAGTACTTTGGTTTTCTTAAAAACTTATTGAAATAGCTGTTTAAAAACAGAAATAGTAAATTGTACTCCTACATACTGGACAAGTAATTTTGTGGTTGATTATATACTCATATGACAAATGCTAATATTTAACATGTGACTGACTGCTAGTGTGATTGCTGACTTTTATATGTGTGTCGGTATTGTTTCTGAACCTCAATTCGGGTGCTCGGGTTGTGGTCAGATTGATATCACTTCTATATTTATATATGTGATCTCAGTCACAGAGAGTGTAGTATATTGTATAAACAGATTATTTACCATGTCTATGAGCGGCAAAAGTGATGAGGATACTTTATCAGGGACTCCTACACCCTTAACATGTCTATCTTGTAAAGCAGGGGTGTTAGCCCAGTATCTAACTTATGACGGGTTATGTGCAAACTGTTGTGCATATCAGCAAAATAAAAGATCCACCATGGGGTGTGTTTGCACAGACTTTGTCTACAATAGCTGACAGATTAGCACCTGCGGTGCCACACCCGGGAGTAGGATACACTATTAACCCTTACATGCAGCTCCCTTCTTGTGGGTTAATTCCAGCAGCTTCAACAAGTAAGCAGGCTAGTGAAGCCAGGGTAGATACATCTATGTTACAGACTACACAAGACGATACAACAGATGAGGATACTGTGTATTCAAATTCCCCATATGATGACCAGTCGGAGGGTTTCAGCTCAGAGGATATAGCTGAGCTTATTGATGCCATGAAGGCTGTTCTGTCTCTGGAAGAATTAGCCAAAGCAATAACAAAATCTAAAGCACCTGTGTTTAAACGTCCAAAAGCAGTTAGGATTGAGTTTCCAGGGTCAGAAGATCTGACAGAAATTATGGAAGAACCTTGGGCTACACCCAATAAAAAATACAGAATTCCGAAAAAGTGGGATTCTTACTATCCTTTTCCGGCTGAGGACTGTTCTAAAAGAGAAGTTCCTCCTAAAGTAGATGCACATGTCGTGCGACTTGTGCGAAAATCTATTTTACTGTTACCCTCTACCTCATTGAATGATAGAAGAGTAGATGGGTTCTTGAAAAACATTTTTTCTCTGTCAGGGGCTGTTGTAAGGCCAGCTATGGCTTCGGCCTGGATGGCAAAAGCAATGGTAGAATGGGCGGAGGAACTGGAGAGTGGCCTCTCCGCACCTACCAGGGAGCAGGAGTCTCATCTAGGCCATATAAAACAAGCTGCGCAATATTTGGAAGAAGCAGCAATTGATATGGGTACGATTGCTTCTAAAGCATCAGCCTTAACGGTAGCCGCTCGTAGAGCAATTTGGCTACGTACTTGGAAAGCAGATGCAGAATCCAAGAAAGCTCTGGAAGCGTTGCCTTTCGCTGGTAATATTCTGTTCGGAAAGCAATTGACAGATATTCTGAATCGGAAGCTGAATCCATAAAGGTCAGGTTTCCTGCTAGTTATAACCCTAAACCGAGGGGCTCAAAATTTTGGCCATTTCGATGGCAGGGTAGAGCAAAAGGAAAGGATGATTCTAACCAACCCCAGTACAATAAATCAGCTAGGGGTAGGAAGCAATGGGCTAATAGACGGCCAGCTTCCAAACCAGAACAGAAGCCATCAGTTTGAGGGTGCGGGCCTCCGCCTGGAGGATTCCAGGGTTGGGGACCTACTCCTTCACTTTGCACACATATGGCAGCAGTCAACAATATATGCTTGGGTGCAGAAGGTGGTATCTCTCGGTTATGGTTTCCCTTTCAAGAAGCAGCCTCCTCAAAGGTTTTTTTGCATCAGCCCGTCTCGTATAGAGTCGAAGGCCAGAGCTCTGCAAGAAGCAGTTCAGAAATTGCTTCAGTCTGGGGTAATTACCCCAGTACCCCTGACACAAAGGGGACGGCGGTTTTACTCCAACCTATTTTTGATTCAGAAGCCAAATGGATCATTCCGACCAATTCTCAATCTCAAGAAGTTAAACAAATACGTTTTGGGTTCCAAAGTTTCACATGGAGACATTACGCTCCATAGTTTTGGCCATGGTACCAGGAGATTATATGGTATCTCTGGATATACAAGATGCTTACCTGCATGTGCCCATATCACGGTCCCATCAGTGTTACCTCAGGTTTGCCATCCTCCAGCAACATTTTCAGTTCCAGGCTTTGGGGGTAATTCCAAGTTGATCGCAGCAGGATTTTTGATAGCAACTGGGCAAAACCATGTGCACTGCAGGGGAGGCAGATATAACATGTGCAGAGAGAGTTAGATTTGGGTGTGGTGTGTTCAATCTGCAATCTAATTTGCGGTGTAAAAATAAAGCAGCCAGTATTTACCCTGCACAGAATCAATATAACCCACCCAAATCTAACTCTCTCTGCACATGTTCTATTTGCCTCCCCTGCAGTGCACATGGTTTTGCCCAGTTGCTATCAAAAATCCTGCTGCGATCAACTTGGAATTACCCCCTTTGCCCTTTGGCCTAGCAACAGCCCCCAGGGTATTTACCAAAATTATGGTGGTTATGGCAGCTTATCTCCGCAAGCAGGGGATAAGAATTTTTCCATACCTCGACGATCTTTTTTTTTTAAATTCAATACTTTTTTTTATTGATTTTCAACTTTTCACTAAGACATAAGTACAAAAAAAAAAGGCACACACAAACAAAACAAACCAAAACACAACCCCGATTCAGGGAATATGCAGATTCCCAGTTCAATTAGGGTTCAGCTAACACAGTGAAACAAGTGCAGGCTTAAATTCCAAGACATAAATTATAAATTGGAATTAATATCGCATGTTAGCATGGATTTTACAGAGCACTGTATATTGTACATAGTCGTCTATGGCAACACAACATAGTTATTAATCAGATGACACAGCAGCAACACTGGCAAAGGAAAGGAATGGCCGACCGCGGGCGCTAGGGGACTACCTAGACAAAGAGAGGCAGCTCACCCAATATAAATCTAGAATCACACACCCGGTCTAACCCCCCGTTGCATGTCTCGTTTTCAACTCAGCCAGACACGGAGCCCTTAGTAGCGGGTGCTCAGACATTGTGGATTCCAGAGCGCGGAGACTCAAGCCATCTACCCCACAGGTCCTGATATTTTCTCCCCGCCTTTCTAGCTAAGTATACATATTTCTCATGAGAGGCCGTATCATTTACAAGTGAGACCCAGGATCGCATTGTGGGCGCATCTTTGGCCAGCCAAAGCCTGGCAATACACACCTTGGCCAGGCCGCACAGATTGATTACATATCTTTTGGCAGGGGGGTCCAGGGCATCCTCCTCCACAGCAGATAACACACATGTCGTCGGGGAGCATATCGACGAGGGAATACCCGTTGACACCAGGGCGTTAATAACACCTGACCAGAATACGGCTATCTTGGGGCATAGCCAGATAATGTGCCAAAAGTCTGCATCCAGGCTATCACACTTAGGACATCTGGAGGAGTGGGTACCCCCCACATGTCGCAAGCGCACCGGTGTCATGTAAACTCTGTGTATGATAAACAGTTGGATTTGTTGATATCTAATGGTGGTAGTGGATAATCGGGGAGAACACAAAGCACCCTCCCAGATCTCATCAGAGATGGCACCCAAGTCAGATTCCCACTTGTTCCTAAGAAGGGACAACGGGTCAGTATAGTGAGATCGAAGCATGCCTGTATAAATGTTGGACACCAGATGTCCACCTCCCAGGGACCGCAGGAGAGACTTGACCGGGGAGTCAGCAATCATTGGAGGAGTTTTGGGAAATTGTGCGTTAAGTGCATGTCTCAGCTGCAGGTATCGGTAAAAATGAGAAGAAGGTATACTATAGTCCTGTTGAAGCAGCAAGAAGGATTTCAATATACCATCGTTATACAGGTGGCCCAGGGATGTCACCCCCCACCTCCCCCACACCGCCCCAACCTGCAGCAAAGCCAATTCTGGGAAGCCAAAGGCATTGTCCAGAGGAGTATCCGGGTCAATACCTTGGCCTAATAGGATAACATGTACCTGTTTCCATACAAGGACAGCCTGTTTTATTATAGGGATCCTGGACAAGTTAGGGTTCCCACAGAGAAGCAACTGTAATGGAGTGCCGTCAGGGTAGACCTGTAAAAGCGTTTGGGAGCATATAGTGAGACCATCTGGGGCATTTACCCACTCCCATATATGTGCCAACTGAGCGGCATAATAGTAAAATCGAAATATAGGGAGAGCTAAGCCTCCCAGCACTTTCGGCCTGGACAGAACGTCAAGTCTCAACCGCGCTCTCCTGCTGGCCCATATTAAAGAAGAGAGCAAACCGTCAATCTGTCTAAATGTCTTCAAGTTAATATATATAGGGGCTTGCTGGAGGACATACAGGAGTTTAGGTAAGTATATCATTTTGACCAAGTTGACCCTACCAGTAACAGTCAGGGGCAGAGTCCCCCAAATCTTGACCTTCGATCGAAGATACACCATCTGCGGCAAGACATTAAGGGAAACATAGGAACAAGGGTCATTTGATACCCATATACCCAGGTACTTAAAAGAATCTACCCATTTAAGGGGGGTATGAATCACTGGGACCACCGAGACCGGGCCTCTAAGGGGAGTAATGGTGGATTTATCCCAGTTAATTTTGAGCCCGGAGAAGCGACCGTAGTTGGTTATTAAGTCAAGGAGTTTAGGTAGGGAGGAAACATAATCATCCACGAAAAGCAATAGGTCATCAGCGTATAGCGCTATCCTGTCCTCTCTTGCGCCCACCCTAATACCCACAATATCTTGAGTTGCTCTAATCAAACATGCCAGTGGCTCAACAGCAATGGCAAACAAAGTCGGGGACAGAGGGCAGCCCTGCCTCGTTCCCCTGGATAGGGAGAAGGAGTCCGAAACAAACCCATTCACTGAGACTCTGGCCATGGGCAGAAAATACAATAATTTAACATAACTGATAAAGTTGGGGCCCACGCCAAACCTATTCATAGCCTCCCAGAGGAAGGCCCACTCCACCGAATCAAAGGCCTTTGCGGCATCTAAGGAGGCTATAACGGCAGAGCAGTCCTCCCCCCGAGATACCTGGAAATGAGTAAACAGGCGCCTCAAATTCACAGCGGTGGATTTGCCAGGCATGAAGCCCGTTTGGTCAGGGTGAATAATTTGGGAGATAACCCGGTTAAGTCTGGAAGATAGGACCTTCGCTAAAATTTTAATATCCATGGGCAACAGGGAAATAGGACGGTAGGATTCAACCCTCCTGGGGTCCTTGTCTGGCTTAGGAATCACTATAATCAAAGCCTCAGACATAGACGGGGGAAGCGCGCCCTGGGCAAAAATTTCATTGAATAACTTAAGCAATTGAGGGGCAAAAAATTTTGTATGCTTCTTATACAGTTCCGGTGGGATGCCATCAAGGCCAGGGGCCTTACCATCGGGGGAGGCAGAGATCGCAGTCTCAATCTCCTCCAACGACAAAGGAGCATCAAGGAGAGCCCTGGAATCACTGGAGATACGGGGCAAATCGACTCCATCTAAGTAGTCACACAGTTCTAGTGAGGAACAGGTCAATTTGGAACTATAGAGTGCCTGATAGAATGAGACAAATTCCGCCACGATCTGAGGGGTACGGTCCAATACAGACCCAGCCGAGTCCAAAATCTCCACCACAGTATGAGAGGAGCGGTCACCCCTTGCAAGATTGGCCAAATAAGAACCTGGTCTATCCCCAGTAGCATATTGGACATGCGAGGAGAAGAGAAGTCTGTGCTGGGTTTTCCCCCACAGGTATTCCCTCCATTCACCCTGCGCATGGAGCCACACCAACCTAGAGGCGTCCAGGCCATCGCGAACATACGTCGTCTCCGAAGCAGTCACCCGGGCCTCCAATTCAGATTCACGTTTTCTAAAGGAGGATTTAAGACTCCCTACCCGCTTAATCAGTGTTCCTCTCAGAAAAGCCTTGAAAGTGTCCCACAGCAGAGACACATCCGAGGTTTCGTTATGCATAACAAAGAATTCTAACCAGCTTGCCTCCAAGTCGGATCCCTCACCCATATGCGTCAGCCAAAAGGGATTAAATTTCCACACTGCTTGGCCTCGCTGACAGTTCAAATCAATATGTAGCGATATAGGGGAGTGATCCGAAATACCTCTAGTCTCATATCTGACATTTTGAACCTTGGGCAAAAGCTCCCGGGACAAAAGAGCCAAATCTATCCTAGAGAAGGAAGAGTGAGAGCTTGAAAAACAGGAGTACTGCCTCAAATCGGGATACTTCAATCTCCACGGGTCAACCAGACCCAGCTCCGAAACAGTGTCTGCAAATGGGGAACGCTTGGGCTGTGGGTTGGAGGATGCCGTGGACAACCTATCCAACTCGTGGTTCAAAACGTTGTTGAAGTCCCCCATACAGATAACAGCTACCCCAGGGGATACAGCCATAAAGGCAGAGGCCTTTTTAAGGACTTCATGCGAGTATGGAGGAGGAACATACATAGCCAGCAATAGTAGGGGGACGGAGTTAATTTTGCACTTGAGAAATACATATCTACCCCATTTATCCGTTTGCACAGAATCAAGCGCAAAAGGAACAGACTTCCTAATGAGGATCGACACTCCCCGGGACGCTGCAGTATGCATGGAATGGTAAGCCCAGCCCACCCATGGTTTTTTGAGGGACATAATCTTAGTACCCAGTAAGTGGGTTTCCATCAGGCAAATTATATCCGAGGCATAAAGCTTGATCTGTCGAAGCACCAGGGAGCGCTTAATTTTGTCATTGATCCCTCGCACATTCCATGACAGAAACTTAACCAAAGCCATGGCAAAGCATTATTGTAATATTGCAGAGTACCCGCGGCCAGCCACCTCCAGTGAATACCAAAGGAGATACACCTGCAGTTAGTTGCGACATAAACATAGCGGAAATAAGCACATTGCACAGCGAAAAGTAAAAACACAGCAATAGTAACAGTCTAAAACAACCCCCACCCCCACCCCGTATACCACCTAAAACTAGCAGCATACCTGGTTCCCTAACAACAAAATACCCTAAATTCTAACCGTAACAGCTAAGGCAGAGAACACCTTAACATACCTCGCCAGTACCAAATAAGGCCAAATTCCTATAACCAATAGGGGGGCCAAGAATATAATGACTTTGAGACAGGAGAATCTCCCAGCTAAACTCAAATCAAATCCCCCCCCCCCCAACCCACTACACCCACCCCAATTAAATAACCGTTTACCCCTTAAAGACTTTATGGCAAAACAAACACCGAGAGTATAAGGCCTAAGAACAGTGTATAATTAACGTCTAACAGTCTCCCGTCTCCACAGAGCTACCCATTCCCAGTGAAGGCCTATAAGAGCCACAGAGAGCCCCTACGTGAGCACATAGCAAATAACTATACAACCCTTCCGAGCCAGTACAACAATAACATATCAGACATAGAAGAAACCGTATACTTGCAAGTACAGAAATCAAATGTATAAATTCAATCAGCGGCTAACGCCCGCCGTGCCGGAAAGCGTCCGTCCAACCACACTGATGCTTCACGAGGGGTCATAAAGAATTTCGTTTCTCCATCTGAAACTACCCGCAGTTTAGACGGAAAGAGCATGGCATAGGGGATATTCAGTTCACGCAGCCTGCGTTTCACAGGGACAAACTGAGCTCTCTCCTTTTGGACGTCGACGGCAAAGTCCGGAAAAACTGAAACTGGGGAACCGTTCCACTTAAGAGGACCCTTAGTGCGGGCCAGTCTCAGAATCACATCTCTATCCCGATAATGAAGGAGTTTGGCAATAAACGTACGGGGAGGTGCCCCTGGAGGTAGTGGACGCATCGGGACCCTATGGGCGCGCTCCACTGCAAAGTGTGAGGTGAATTCCTCTGTTCCGAATGCATCCAACAGCCAACGTTCAAGAAATTTTTCAGGGGAAGCACCCTCCTCTTTCTCCGGAAGTCCGACGAAACGGACATTATTTCGTCGCAATCTCCCCTCCATATCCGTCATCTTTTTATGTACCTCCGTCATCTGAGACTCCAGAGCAGAAGTGCGTCTATCGAGAGGCGTAACCGTATCTTCCAGCGTGGAGATGCGCGTCTCCACTTCACCGACCCTCTCCCGCACCCGCTGGAGGTCGTGGTGTATGATAGATAAGTCCGCCTGGACCTGACCGATCCTGTCGGCCAAGCGGGCTTCACTGGCCGTGACCGCATCCAGCACCTTTTGCAAAGCAGAATCGGTGGCCTCTAGAGATGAGGAGCTCGCCGACGGAGAAGGCGGCGCCGAGGTCAACTGCACCCCACCCCCCCGTTGGGACCGTGTCGGAGGATTTCTGGCAAACTTCTCTAACTTCGCCGCAGCCGCGGCAGATTGATGCGGTTTGACCATTATAGCCGAGCGGACGGCAGATGGCAAGAAATCACAGTAAAAAGTATAGCACAAACTGTCCAGGGGCGGCCAAAGAATAATGCAGTGCAGTATATCAGAATTGCCCAGTCGCTGCCCGCGGGTAAGTGTAGTATATCAAAACTGTCCAGTGAGCATATAGCGTATCAGAATAATCAGCCTCCGCCAGCCCAGGATGATAAATCACGACAGGATATTCCTCAGCATGAGGGACACATGCAGCGTGGATCTTGGCCAGATATGCCTTGTGGGATACTGAAACAGAGCAACAAGTAGGCCCTTCAGGGGTTAATATATCACTTCTCCCGGTCCCTGTGCGGAGCAGAGCACAGCAAGGCAGCACTTGTATTGTACCCTGTCCCTATGGGAAACAGAACAGGGCAGGACAGCAACTATATTGTGGGGAGGGCACAGGCACTTATATCCCACAGCTGTGCCGTGTACCTCTTCCCCCAGCAGCAGAGTTCAGGAGGTCAGAGCGGGAGATTACAGGCTGACTGGGGCCGCCGGAGCAAGCGGGGAGAACGGCAGCGGGTCACGTGTCAGCGCCGCGGCCGGGGACCGCTCGAAGACGCTCCCAGCACAGACAGAGCAAGGGAGGAGAAGCGGCTGTTACGATCTCCCCGGCAACGGCAGAGGGGGAGCCGCGGACTCCGGCGCAGGCAGCGCTCAGACGGGAGCTGGGTGCAGGCGCTCAGCGCGGGGATGGCGGCACCTCACGTGGTCCAGCAGGCCCCGGACCTCCGCACACTGGAGCCGCTCTGCCACTGCGGATGGGGCACAGACGGGTCTCAGAGCAGCACAGGGGCACCTCCACCCTTCCCTGCAGGTATTGGGGCGGTTTGCAGGCTCAGGGGGGGGACACAGGATGGGATTCCAGGATGTTGTAGCTGGAGAGACACACAGCCTGTGTGCTACTCCATGTCCTCCAAAGCCACGCCCCCTTTTCTCCACCTCGACGATCTTTTAATCCTGGCTCAATCCCAGGAGTTACTCTTGGGCCATCTCCAACAGACAATAGCTTGTCTACAAAGACATGGATGGCTCATAAATTGTGAAAAGTCGTCTCTGAGTCCATCACAACGGATGGTTCACTTGAGGGCCATATTGGATTCAAGTCTACAAAGGATAATCTTACCTGGGAAAAAGATATCCAAGGTGCAGGTAATGATTCAGGAATTGTTGCAGTCAGACAGTATCAGTCCATGCAGCGATGCGAGTGATGGGTCTGATGGTGTCAACATTCGACATGGTGGAATATGCACAATTCCACTCCAGACCCCTACAGCACCTCATTCTAACCAGATGGAATGGAAAACATCAGACAATAAAAAGACAGATGATAAAGCTTCCAGTAAACATAAAAAGGTCACTAGCCTGGTGGCTACAGACGGACCATCTAGACAAGGGGAGACCCTTTTGGATAGCAGATTGGTAAGTACTGACAACGGATGCCAGTCTTCAGGGCTGGGGAGCAGTGTTTGAAAATTTCTGGTTCCAGGGAAAATGGACCACAAGGGAAAAATGCCTGCCAATAAATCTGTTGGAAATAAGGGCCATATATATGGCTCTGGTTCAGGCAAAGGACATTCTGCAAGGAAGACCAGTCCAGATCCGTTCAGACAATGCAACAGCAGTAGCGTACCTCAACCATCAGGGAGGAACTCACAGCAAAAGATTGATGGAGGAAGTGACTCACATACTAAGATGGGCGGAACTCCATCTTCCGGAATTGTCCGCAGTGTTTGTGCCAGGAGTGCTGAACTGGGAAGCGGACTTTCTCAGTCGACACACCATTCAGGAGACCGAATGGGCGTTACACCCGGAAGTATTTCAAACTCTAGTAAACAGATGGGGTCTGCCAGAGATAGATCTCATGGCGTCCCGTTTGAACAACAAAGTTCCGGCATACTGGTCAAGAACAAAGGATCCCGGGGCGATCTTTGTAGATGCACTGTCAGTGAAATGGGAATTTCATCTGGCATATCTGTTTCCTCCAATCTCCCTGTTACCCAGGGTGGTGAGGAAAATAAAGCAAGCAAAGGGAGCCATAATTCTAATAGCTCCAGCCTGGCCCAGAAGGCATTGGTACATAGATCTACTAAGGATGTCCGTGGAAGCTCCAATTCTGCTTCCTCAACGTCCAGATCTAGTAATGCAGGGGCCTTGTTATCACAGCCACCTGGAACGGCTGTCTTTGACAGCGTGGCTGTTGAAACCTCTATCCTAAAATCAAGAGGATTTTCACAACAGGTAATTCAAACCATGCTTAGAGCAAGAAAGCCTTCTTCAGCTCGTATTTATTATCGAATATGGCAGGCCTATATTCATTGGTGTATCGAAAGAGGTACGGATCCAAGATCTTTTAAAGTATCCTGGATTTTGGATTTCCTCCAAGCAGGAATGGATAAGGGTTTAAAGGTGGCTTCCTTGAGAGTTCAAGTATCAGCATTAACTGTATGGTTTCAGAAAAAGATTGCTAACCTACAGGATGCGCATACTTTTTTTCAGGGAATGTTGCATATTCAACCACCGTTTGTTCCTCCGGCAGTACCCTGGGATTTAAATCTGGTTCTTAAAATCCTTCAGGGGTGTCACACGCCATAGGCGGCGTTCACCGCGCTTACCCCTGCGTACCTGCTTGTCTGTGTTGCGGCCTTCGGTGGTCCACGGCTCCGGCTTCTGGCTGGTGCGGCTCCCGGCGGTTCCCCGGGGGCAGGGGCGCCCCATGACACCCGGCATCACGTGGGCGGGGAGCAGGTGACATCATCAGACTGTTCCGCCAATCCAGCGGAGGCGGGAGATTCAAAGTCAGACGCCAGGCAGAGCCCCGGCGCCTGAGTATCGTCTTTTCCCCTGAAGTGGATGCCAGTGCTCCTGTTCTCGGCGGATCTCTCTGCAGCATACCCCAGTGTCTCCGGCATTTCCAGGTGTCAGTGTTGCACAGCTTCCAGCGTTCCCAGCCGCTGCTGGGTTTCACTGCGCTCCAGTCACCAGAGCTTCTTGGAGTCAGCGTGGGCTGCAGGTTAAACGTCGCTCTCAAGTTATACAAGTCCTCAGTGTCTTTAACTCTCGCTCTCAAGTTATACAAGTCCTCAGTTTAACCCTCGCTCTCAAGTTATACAAGTCCTCAGTGTCTTTAACCCTCGCTCTCCAGTTATACAACTTCTCAGTGTCTTTAACCACCGCTCACAAGTTCTTCCAGTCATCAGTGTCCTTAACCACCGCTCTCAAGTTCTTCAAATCATCAGTGTCTTTAACCACCGCTCTCAAGTTCTTCAAATCATCAGTGTCTTTAACCACCGCTCTCAAGTTCTTCAAATCATCAGTGTCTTTAACCACCGCTCTCAAGTTCTTCAAATCATCAGTGTCTTTAACCACTGCTCTCAAATTCTTCAAATCATCAGTGTCTTTAACCACTGCTCTCAAGTTCTTCAAATCATCAGTGTCTTTAACCACCGCTCTCAAGTTCTTCGAATCATCAGTGTCTTTAACCACCGCTCTCAAGTTCTTCAAATCATCAAAGTCTTAACCACCGCTCTCAAGTTCTTCAAATCATCAAAGTCTCTTTAACCACCGCTCTCAAGTTCTTCAGTCACCAGTATCTTTCACCATCACTCACAAGTACTTCCTGGACATTTCCCCATACGCTCCTTCTCTGTTATGTGACATTGTGTTGTCCTTTTCCTGCAATAAAGTTCCTCAATAATTTCATCAAGCCTTACTGTCAGAGTCCTGTATGAGGAAGACCTACAGATGTAGCCACCTTTATCTTGAGTGGCTGAGGCGTTTGTCCCGATCGAGCATATGCAGCGTAGGGAGGTGCGCCTAGTCACAGAGAGGCGTACCTAATCGCACGGAGGCAGACAGAGCGTTTGGCGTTACCTTTACGTGTAATACCTGCGATCAGCCACCAGATGTCGCTTTTTACAATCACCACCGAGCATGCGTGTGGTCTCTCGTAAAATACAATACTGAAATATATAATAAGGACTACTTTACTAAGGCGTCTCATTACGCTGCATACAGTAAATACTCATTACGCTGCATTATTTAATACAGTACTGTATATACGACACAGACGCAAATAGTACAGCATACAGTATATGATCCATCTACAATACTTTATGAATACTGTATGTGAGCGTCCAAGTCCCGCAGACAAAACATAAAACCAGTAGTGTACACTGTCGCAAATGGATGTGTGTTAGAAGTTCACTATTGCCTCTCAAGATTAGGAATTTTGTACAGTATGTTATCGTCCTAATCCCGTAGCCATTACAGCATAATCAAAACCAATGGATTTATACATTTGTCTGCGGCGAAGTGGTGAAGTGTTTCGCTTCCTATACTCAGAGTCCCGGGTTCGATTCCTTAAGTACGAATGCATGTTAGTTTTTTTCAGACACTTTTTATTTTTTTTATTCACATAAACCAGGGCAAAGCTGCATGAGCGGTTCTACTGTTAAGGTTCTATGCTCCGTACAGTACACATACAATTCTGTAGCTGGGCAGACTCAATAGAAATGGCTACCACCTATGACTCCTTGCCCCACAGAGGCCCTAGGCTACGGAGCAAGTAATAGTCCAGATTGTACAGACTATGGGGCAATGCTGAAGGAGCGTCACAATCCCCTAGCTAAAATACACAGTATGCACATTATGGTACACCGGACTCGATCGCATAGCACACTGGTAAAATGGCCGCCGCCCCTGAACCCTTTTGCAGGCTATGGGGCAATGCTGAAGGAGCGTCACAATCCCCTAGCCAAAATACACAGGGGCGATGGGGATAAGCTACTGTAGGATTGCATACAGTATTACGGTACACCGGACTCAATCGCATAGCACACTGTCAAAATGACCACTACACCTGAACCCCCACCTCGTGGCAGGCAGCAGTCGGGTATGGAGTAAGAAATGGCATAAGTTGTGCAGGCTACGGGGCGATGCTGAAGGAGCGTCACAATCCCCTAGCCAAAATACACAGAGATAAGCGAGGTCTATGCACATTACAGTACGTTACACCGGGCTCGATCGCATAGCAAACTGACAAAACACAAGTTTTACATAAAGCAGGCCAAAGCTGCAGGAGAGTTTCTACTGTAAAGGTTCTATGCACCGTACGGTACACATACAATTCTATAGCAGGGCAGACTCAATTAAAATGGCTACCGCCTGTGACTCCTACAGTAGCTCCTAGGAGGCACTCAGCTATGGAGCAAGTAACAGCACAGATTTTGCAGGCTATGGGGTAATGCTGAAGGAGCGTCACAATCCCCTAGCTACAATACACAGGGGCAATAGGGATAATCGAGTGGCTGGAGGGGGTGTCCCCTTGATTTAAGGGGTCCCCACTCCTCCAGGGTACCCCGGCCAGGGGTGACTAGTTGGGTATTTAATTCCATGGCCGCAGGGACCGGTATAAAAGTGTCCCCCGGCTGTGCATTATCTGTCCAGCTTGTGGAGCCCGGTGCTGGTTAAAAAACTAGGTGGAACCCCTATGCTTTTTGTCCCCCAAGCTGCAGGAGAGTTTATACTGTAAAGGTTCTATGCACCGTACGGTACACATACAATTCTATAGCAGGGCAGACTCAATTGAAATG
Organism: Pseudophryne corroboree; assembly: GCF_028390025.1. Lineage (NCBI taxonomy): Eukaryota > Metazoa > Chordata > Amphibia > Anura > Myobatrachidae > Pseudophryne > Pseudophryne corroboree. The sequence goes on along the minus strand of NC_086444.1, from coordinate 936,503,273 downwards.
GCTACCGCCTGTGACTCCTACAGTAGCTCCTAGGAGGCACTCAGCTATGGAGCAAGTAACAGCACAGATTTTGCAGGCTATGGGGTAATGCTGAAGGAGCGTCACAATCCCCTAGCTACAATACACAGGGGCGATAGAGATAATCGAGTGGCTGGAGGGGGGGTCCCCTTGATTTAAGGGGTCCCCACTCCTCCAGGGTACCCCGGCCAGGGGTGACTAGTTGGGTATTTAATGCCACGGCCGCAGGGACCGGTATAAAAATGTCCCCCGGCTGTGCATTATCTGTCCAGCTAGTGGAGCCCAGTGCTGGTTCAAAAAATACGGGGAACCCCTACGCTTTTTTTGTCCCCCTTATTTTTTGCACCAGGACCAGGCGCAGAGCCCGGTGCTGGTTCTAAAAAGATGGGGGATCCCGTGTCCATTTTTTCCGTATTCCTGCCGGAATTCGACCGCAATTGCATATACTGTACCCCTTAATGTCACTGCTTACAGTATACAGTATTTAGACATGAGCTTGTGTACAGTATCTGTCATGAGGTGCTTTTTTCACTGACACTATAACTTTTTTCTATTGTAATATACTGTACAGAGGCGGCAAACTAGCCAAACGGGAATAATCAGCTTCTGCTGAATAAAATGAGATGCTACAGTACATGCCTATATTCTGTGAGTGACTGCGGCTCTATGAAATTAAATCAGAAAATGTAAATATGAAATGCATTACTAATGTGTGGCATTACTGTACTGTATGTGTATAAGGTGTACTACAATATTTTCTGGTGTAACATAAGGAAAGGGCACTACTGCATGGTCTAATGCAGTGGTTCTCAAACTCGGTCCTCAGGACCCCACATAGTGCATGTTTTGCAGGTAAACCAGCAAGTGCACAGGTGTATTAATTACTAACTGACACATTTTAGAAGGTCCATACAGTAGGTGGAGCTAATTTTTTCACTTGTGATTCTGTGAGACCTGCAAAACCTGCACTGTGTGGGGTCCTGAGGACTGAGTTTGAGAACCTGTGGTCTAATGTAAATAAAGATGAATGTGGTGGGGTGTAATGTGAATAAGGGGCAATACTGTTAGGAGTAATGTGGTACTATGATATGATGTAATGAGAATAAGAGACACTACTGCATGATATAATGTGAATAAAGTTGCAGTACTGTGTTGTGTCATTTCATCTTCGGGTATTATTGTGTTACCATGCCCCTTCCCAGCAAGAACATAATGTACACTGTTTTGGGCTGGCACTAAATGTGCACATTGTTCTTATTTAGATTATAGGGGGTAGGAGCGACAAAATGGGTGATGGTGCTGGGAAAGGGGTGCAGGGTTAGAGGCGGAACTACGTAGCATCTATGCAAGAGGGCATCAGCCAAAATCTAGCATAGGGCATCATGTTGGTCAGGTATGGCTCTGATAATACTGTATACTGAACTCTTACTGTACTTTGCATTCAATACAGATACTGTTTGCACACAGGTTTTACATGAATCATTGGCAATGCTGCAGGAGTGTCTCATTAGGCAATCTAAAATATACCACGACTATGGGTGGGGATACAGTAGGGAAGTTCTGTCACCATAAGCTGTCTGCCGTGTATAGCATATTTCCATCTGAGATGCATTTGTGTGTTTGTAATAAGAAAAAAACATTTTACTGTACATTTAGTGGATACAGTATTTCTCCCCCATAATGACGTATCATACTGTACAGGTACCCTCATGTACTGTACCGTACCATACTGTAAAATTGAATATTTATTGGAAAAGCATCAATATTAATGTAAAAAAAAGTATTTATTACAACATCCGATTCCATGTACTGCACTGATCAAAATGTACAGTACTCTTATTCAGGACTTATAAAACTGAAAATAACTGTTCATACACATCAATAACATTACTACTGTATAATATTCTACATTAGTTTATGCAATAATCAGACAAAGGCAATTTTATAATTTTTTTTAATAATGCACCAATTTAAAATTTTAAACAGAAAATACAGTACAGAACTACATATTTGTGGCTTGACCATTTCTTTCGACTACAACAGGTAATACTTTATACAGGTGATTTATATAATTATTACAATGTTCAGGTGTGAGTACTTCTAGCCAAAATTTCTTTATCCCATCCAACAGTTGCTGTTTTGTTGTTGGCTTCGCAACACTCCTAATGTACCTCTTCAATTGAGCCCACACTAATTCGATTGGGTTCATGTCTGGTGATCTATATAAAAAAAAAAAAAAAAAGCGTATAGAAAAAATTAATGACATTACAGTAAATAGAGAAAATTAAACATACAATATTGTACTGTTTATTAAACAAAAAAATAAATTTACAGTACTAGAGTGCTATCCAAAATTTTACTTGTACACTGTTGAAAGAATACTCACTCTGGTGGTGTGCGTTCCCAATTCATACCTTTCTCTTCCATAAATTTGGCTGAGGCGGAGTGTTTAGGATCATTGTCTTGGAATATCCTATGGTGAGTTGGGTAATATTTATTCACAAATGGCACCATACATTCCTCTACTATTGTTTCTTGGAAAAATTTCTTATCCATGATCCCTACAGAAATCAAAAAATGTTGTTCATTAATAAGCAACTCCTTTTATTGTGCAGTTACATGTACTCTACAGTACAGCATGTATTTTTACAGAACACAGGCACAGAATAAAGTATAGTACTGTACCTTCGAAAAATAATAGGGGACCAGCTCCTAATCGTGATATGCCTCCCCATACATGGACTTTCAATGGATGCTTTGGACGTGGTTTTAATGAGATATGGTTACGTTTCCGGAATGACATTCTGGAGAACCGCTCAAGGGCAACAGACGATTCATCTGTGAAAATTACATCATCAAATGTTTCACCACTCTCAATCCATCGCCGTGCCTGTTCCACTCTCTTTTCTTTATTCACATCTCTTATCATTGGAGATATCCTGTGAAGAGCCAAAAATAATGAAATCAGATACAGTTATGAAATTACAGATTTACAGATTACTGTATATACAGTAGACTGTATGTGCAGTATACTGTATTATATACCTACTGTATACATTAAACTGTACATACATTAAGGTACATACAGAGTAATATATATATATACATACTGTACACACACACACACACACACACACACACACACAGTATACAGTATGTAATCATCACAATAAGCCGGCAATGCTTCATTGCTGTCTCTGAGTGCCTATACAGTAGGTATCTCTTTTGGGATAGAATATATACAGTATATACACACACACATACTGTATATAGTATAAAGTACACACTCTGTATAATGATTTATGGCATTGTTATATCACGTATCAAGGGATTATTAACAGTGCATTTACTGTATGGTTTATACTGCTTTCAGTATTTTACCTTGTTGCGCCAAAGGTCCATCCCATTTTCCGTCGCATCCTTCTGATGCTGGTGGCCGATATGTCCAGGTCATACTTGGAATGGAGAATTCGTTTTATTTGCAAAGCAGTACGCTCATCATCCTCACGAGTTAGTTCCTCCACAATTTGTTGCACTCTCCTACAGTACAATACAGTATGAAAAATATTAATTAATGAACAGCACAATCACAGTTACAATAGATGAAGTTTTTTTTTTATTTCCAAAAAATTGTCTATGGTATAAAGGAAGTCATTTAAACATTACACTAGTGTACAGTACGTACCATGTGCATTTTGTAGGAAATACAAATCTGGGCGTTGTTCTCTCGAATGCATGATAGCGCACCGTTTCTAAAGTGACTATAATGCCACTTTCCTTGAGCCATGCATGGATCTCTTTGATGGTTTTATTTTCTTTTTTCATGTTGGCGATTATCTTGCTCATCGTTTTGTTGATAGTTACTGGCATGTTGTCCAACTATAATTCCTGTATGGAGAAAAAACATTTGTGAATACTGTAGTCTAAAATTTACACATCTGAAAATGTATAAGAGTTTTATGATAGAAGTTAATACTGTACATGTTTACTATCCAGTACCTGATGTTCAAATTTAAGTATTGTATACTGTACAGTACTGAAAATACCACTTCAGTGTTATGGACTGCAATTAGTTTCCTGTATGAAACAGATACAGTACAGTAAATAACCCTCCTTGGAAGTGCATGGGCCCTGTGAGACTTACAGTAGTGTACAGCATAAGGGGCGACTGACATGATGTACAAGCATTACATACAGTACATGTCAGTACTGTATGTAAATTCTTCAATTATTGCCTAACAACAATGCTGCTTACTGTATATTAAATACTGTAGGCCTAGAAATGTGCATCTCAATATAGTAGTTAAAAACACAGGGGCCTATGTGGATAAGCGAGTTCTATGCACACTAAAAATGGCCGCCGACCGTGAACCCCCAGCACGTGGCAGCACTCGGATATGGAGTGAGATACAGTATGGTATACATTTTACAGGCCAGGGGGCAATGCTGAAGGAGCGTCACAATCCCCTAGCTCAATTACACCGGCGAGGTCTATGCACATTACGTTATACCGAGCTGGATCGCTTAGCAACCTGACAAAATGGCCGCCGACCGTGAACCCCCAGCACGTGGCAGCGCTCGGATATGGAGTGAGATACAGTATGGTATACATTTTACAGGCCAGGGGGCAATGCTGAAGGAGCGTCACAATCCCCTAGCTTAATTACACCGGGATAAGCGAGGTCTATGCACATTACGTTATACCGAGCTCGATCGCTGAGCAACCTGACAAAATGGCCGCCGACCGTGAACCCCCAGCACGTGGCAACGCTCGGATATGGAGTGAGATACAGTATGGTATACATTTTACAGGCCAGGGGGCAATGCTGAAGGAGCGTCACAATCCCCTAGCTTAATTACACCGGGATAAGCGAGGTCTATGCACATTACGTTATACCGAGCTGGATCGCTTAGCAACCTGACAAAATGGCCGCCGACTGTGAACTCCCAGCACGTGGCAGCGCTCGGATATGGAGTGAGATACAGTATGGTATACATTTTACAGTCCAGGGGGCAATGCTGAAGGAGCGTCACAATCCCCTAGCTCAATTACACCGTCGAGGTCTATGCACATTACGTTATACCGAGCTGGATCGCTTAGCAACCTGACAAAATGGCCGCCGACCGTGAACTCCCAGCACGTGGCAGCGGTCGGATATGGAGTGAGATACAGTATGGTATACATTTTACAGGCCAGGGGGCAATGCTGAAGGAGCGTCACAATCCCCTAGCTCAATTACACCGGCGAGGTCTATGCACATTATGTTATACCGAGCTGGATCGCTTAGCAACCTGACAAAATGGCCGCCGACCGTGGTACTGTGAGAAAAAAAATAACAGTGCTGTAAGTGAAGCTGTCAAACGTAAATTAACAAACAACTATCACTGTAATTTACCATCCTCATCCCGTAGCGCAGCACGGGTATTCAGCTATCTACAATGTTATTTATACTGTGTGTTTAATATTTACAGTTAGTTTTGTAAACAGACATTCTTAACATCACGGGCAACCAGATCTCACACGAAGTGTCCCACCCTCTCTCCCATCCGGATTGCAGCGAGTTATCTGTGATGGTCAGGACAGGGGGGTGGGACTATAGAAATCACTATGTACTGTACACTACTGTATTTGACAATACTTACCAGCTTGGCGGCGCCTGTTCCGCCTCCTGTGCCGCCGTGCTACCAGCCCTGTAAAAATATATATACAGTATAATGGCAGCATACTGTACAGTCAATGAAATTCAACATTGACAGCATCTTTATGACATCACAATCAATGGAATTGTTCATTCTAGTACCCTGCACCTAATTACTCAGGAGGGCATAGTGTACTGTACTGTCTTCAAAACTTAAGGGGGACATTTCTAAATGTGACATACAGTACACTTACAGTATCGCTACAGTACAGTAGGTCCAGGGTATTAGACAGAACACTACCTTTATAGACATTGTAACACACATTAGCATTGCCCTTATAAACATTATGACACACATCAGCATGCAGCCCTCCCACCCTTAACCATCTCAGTACTGTTCATTACAGTATAAATTGATTCCATGACAGATGATGCAGCACTCACCTGAATTCATCTTATTCACGTCATGTCACAGTAGTGCAGTTTATTCACGTCACAGTACTGTCCTTGATTCACGTTGTGTCACACAGTAGTGCAGTTTATTCACGTCACAGTACTGTCCTTGATTCACGTTGTGTCACACAGTAGAGCACCTTATTCACGTTACTGTACTGTACGTCACAGTAGTGCAGTAGTATATCCACATTACGTCACAAAGTAGAGATCTGCCACAGTCATGAACCTTATAACACATTATGCAAGAGTAATGCACGTCAGAACACATTAGGCCACTGTAACATCCCTTAGAATAATTTCTGCCACAGTAACGTCCCTTAGAACACTGTACTATCTGAAACACAAATCTACTAAAAAAATAGTTACTGTACTTGAACTTTGGGTATAAAAATCGGTACTCTCAGCGTGGGAGGCAGGAGACTGCAATTACAGCTGCACGTTACACTGAATGATAATGTACGATACACTGCACAATACGCTGCAGGTACACTGCAATTACACCACACGATACACTGCACGACTCTGCATACGCACTGCACTATGTGATACAAGAGAAGTTCTAAAAGAGAAGTTCCTCCTAAAGTAGATGCACATGTCGTGCGACTTGTGCGAAAATCTATTTTACTGTTACCCTCTACCTCATTGAATGATAGAAGAGTAGATGGTTTCTTGAAAAACATTTTTTCTCTGTCAGGGGCTGTTGTAAGGCCAGCTATGGCTTCGGCCTGGATGGCAAAAGCAATGGTAGAATGGGCGGAGGAACTGGAGAGTGGCCTCTCCGCACCTACCAGGGAGCAGGAGTCTCATCTAGGCCATATAAAACAAGCTGCGCAATATTTGGAAGAAGCAGCAATTGATATGGGTACGATTGCTTCTAAAGCATCAGCCTTAACGGTAGCCGCTCGTAGAGCAATTTGGCTACGTACTTGGAAAGCAGATGCAGAATCCAAGAAAGCTCTGGAAGCGTTGCCTTTCGCTGGTAATATTCTGTTCGGAAAGCAATTGACAGATATTCTGAATCGGAAGCTGAATCCATAAAGGTCAGGTTTCCTGCTAGTTATAACCCTAAACCGAGGGGCTCAAAATTTTGGCCATTTCGATGGCAGGGTAGAGCAAAAGGAAAGGATGATTCTAACCAACCCCAGTACAATAAATCAGCTAGGGGTAGGAAGCAATGAGCTAATAGACGGCCAGCTTCCAAACCAGAACAGAAGCCATCAGTTTGAGGGTGCGGGCCTCCGCCTGGAGGATTCCAGGGTTGGGGACCTACTCCTTCACTTTGCACACATATGGCAGCAGTCAACAATATATGCTTGGGTGCAGAAGGTGGTATCTCTCGGTTATGGTTTCCCTTTCAAGAAGCAGCCTCCTCAAAGGTTTTTTTGCATCAGCCCGTCTCGTATAGAGTCGAAGGCCAGAGCTCTGCAAGAAGCAGTTCAGAAATTGCTTCAGTCTGGGGTAATTACCCCAGTACCCCTGACACAAAGGGGACGGCGGTTTTACTCCAACCTATTTTTGATTCAGAAGCCAAATGGATCATTCCGACCAATTCTCAATCTCAAGAAGTTAAACAAATACGTTTTGGGTTCCAAAGTTTCACATGGAGACATTACGCTCCATAGTTTTGGCCATGGTACCAGGAGATTATATGGTATCTCTGGATATACAAGATGCTTACCTGCATGTGCCCATATCACGGTCCCATCAGTGTTACCTCAGGTTTGCCATCCTCCAGCAACATTTTCAGTTCCAGGCTTTGGGGGTAATTCCAAGTTGATCGCAGCAGGATTTTTGATAGCAACTGGGCAAAACCATGTGCACTGCAGGGGAGGCAGATATAACATGTGCAGAGAGAGTTAGATTTGGGTGTGGTGTGTTCAATCTGCAATCTAATTTGCGGTGTAAAAATAAAGCAGCCAGTATTTACCCTGCACAGAATCAATATAACCCACCCAAATCTAACTCTCTCTGCACATGTTCTATTTGCCTCCCCTGCAGTGCACATGGTTTTGCCCAGTTGCTATCAAAAATCCTGCTGCGATCAACTTGGAATTACCCCCTTTGCCCTTTGGCCTAGCAACAGCCCCCAGGGTATTTACCAAAATGATGGTGGTTATGGCAGCTTATCTCCGCAAGCAGGGGAAAAGAATTTTTCCATACCTCGACGATCTTTTAATCCTGGCTCAATCCCAGGAGTTACTCTTGGGCCATCTCCAACAGACAATAGCTTGTCTACAAAGACATGGATGGCTCATAAACTGTGAAAAGTCGTCTCTGAGTCCATCACAACGGATGGTTCACTTGAGGGCCATATTGGATTCAAGTCTACAAAGGATAATCTTACCTGGGAAAAAGATATCCAAGGTGCAGGTAATGATTCAGGAATTGTTGCAGTCAGACAGTATCAGTCCATGCAGCGATGCGAGTGATGGGTCTGATGGTGTCAACATTCGACATGGTGGAATATGCACAATTCCACTCCAGACCCCTACAGCACCTCATTCTAACCAGATGGAATGGAAAACATCAGACAATAAAAAGACAGATGATAAAGCTTCCAGTAAACATAAAAAGGTCACTAGCCTGGTGGCTACAGACGGACCATCTAGACAAGGGGAGACCCTTTTGGATAGCAGATTGGTAAGTACTGACAACGGATGCCAGTCTTCAGGGCTGGGGAGCAGTGTTTGAAAATTTCTGGTTCCAGGGAAAATGGACCACAAGGGAAAAATGCCTGCCAATAAATCTGTTGGAAATAAGGGCCATATATATGGCTCTGGTTCAGGCAAAGGACATTCTGCAAGGAAGACCAGTCCAGATCCGTTCAGACAATGCAACAGCAGTAGCGTACCTCAACCATCAGGGAGGAACTCACAGCAAAAGATTGATGGAGGAAGTGACTCACATACTAAGATGGGCGGAACTCCATCTTCCGGAATTGTCCGCAGTGTTTGTGCCAGGAGTGCTGAACTGGGAAGCGGACTTTCTCAGTCGACACACCATTCAGGAGACCGAATGGGCGTTACACCCGGAAGTATTTCAAACTCTAGTAAACAGATGGGGTCTGCCAGAGATAGATCTCATGGCGTCCCGTTTGAACAACAAAGTTCCGGCATACTGGTCAAGAACAAAGGATCCCGGGGCGATCTTTGTAGATGCACTGTCAGTGAAATGGGAATTTCATCTGGCATATCTGTTTCCTCCAATCTCCCTGTTACCCAGGGTGGTGAGGAAAATAAAGCAAGCAAAGGGAGCCATAATTCTAATAGCTCCAGCCTGGCCCAGAAGGCATTGGTACATAGATCTACTAAGGATGTCCGTGGAAGCTCCAATTCTGCTTCCTCAACGTCCAGATCTAGTAATGCAGGGGCCTTGTTATCACAGCCACCTGGAACGGCTGTCTTTGACAGCGTGGCTGTTGAAACCTCTATCCTAAAATCAAGAGGATTTTCACAACAGGTAATTCAAACCATGCTTAGAGCAAGAAAGCCTTCTTCAGCTCGTATTTATTATCGAATATGGCAGGCCTATATTCATTGGTGTATCGAAAGAGGTACGGATCCAAGATCTTTTAAAGTATCCTGGATTTTGGATTTCCTCCAAGCAGGAATGGATAAGGGTTTAAAGGTGGCTTCCTTGAGAGTTCAAGTATCAGCATTAACTGTATGGTTTCAGAAAAAGATTGCTAACCTACAGGATGCGCATACTTTTTTTCAGGGAATGTTGCATATTCAACCACCGTTTGTTCCTCCGGCAGTACCCTGGGATTTAAATCTGGTTCTTAAAATCCTTCAGGGGTGTCACACGCCATAGGCGGCGTTCACCGCGCTTACCCCTGCGTACCTGCTTGTCTGTGTTGCGGCCTTCGGTGGTCCACGGCTCCGGCTTCTGGCTGGTGCGGCTCCCGGCGGTTCCCCGGGGGCAGGGGCGCCCCATGACACCCGGCATCACGTGGGCGGGGAGCAGGTGACGTCATCAGACTGTTCCGCCAATCCAGCGGAGGCGGGAGATTCAAAGTCAGACGCCAGGCAGAGCCCCGGCGCCTGAGTATCGTCTTTTCCCCTGAAGTGGATGCCAGTGCTCCTGTTCTCGGCGGATCTCTCTGCAGCATACCCCAGTGTCTCCGGCATTTCCAGGTGTCAGTGTTGCACAGCTTCCAGCGTTCCCAGCCGCTGCTGGGTTTCACTGCGCTCCAGTCACCAGAGCTTCTTGGAGTCAGCGTGGGCTGCAGGTTAAACGTCGCTCTCAAGTTATACAAGTCCTCAGTGTCTTTAACTCTCGCTCTCAAGTTATACAAGTCCTCAGTTTAACCCTCGCTCTCAAGTTATACAAGTCCTCAGTGTCTTTAACCCTCGCTCTCCAGTTATACAACTTCTCAGTGTCTTTAACCACCGCTCACAAGTTCTTCCAGTCATCAGTGTCCTTAACCACCGCTCTCAAGTTCTTCAAATCATCAGTGTCTTTAACCACCGCTCTCAAGTTCTTCAAATCATCAGTGTCTTTAACCACCGCTCTCAAGTTCTTCAAATCATCAGTGTCTTTAACCACCGCTCTCAAGTTCTTCAAATCATCAGTGTCTTTAACCACTGCTCTCAAGTTCTTCAAATCATCAGTGTCTTTAACCACTGCTCTCAAGTTCTTCAAATCATCAGTGTCTTTAACCACCGCTCTCAAGTTCTTCGAATCATCAGTGTCTTTAACCACCGCTCTCAAGTTCTTCAAATCATCAAAGTCTTAACCACCGCTCTCAAGTTCTTCAAATCATCAAAGTCTCTTTAACCACCGCTCTCAAGTTCTTCAGTCACCAGTATCTTTCACCATCACTCACAAGTACTTCCTGGACATTTCCCCATACGCTCCTTCTCTGTTATGTGACATTGTGTTGTCCTTTTCCTGCAATAAAGTTCCTCAATAATTTCATCAAGCCTTACTGTCAGAGTCCTGTATGAGGAAGACCTACAGATGTAGCCACCTTTATCTTGAGTGGCTGAGGCGTTTGTCCCGATCGAGCATATGCAGCGTAGGGAGGTGCGCCTAGTCACAGAGAGGCGTACCTAATCGCACGGAGGCAGACAGAGCGTTTGGCGTTACCTTTACGTGTAATACCTGCGATCAGCCACCAGATGTCGCTTTTTACAATCACCACCGAGCATGCGTGTGGTCTCTCGTAAAATACAATACTGAAATATATAATAAGGACTACTTTACTAAGGCGTCTCATTACGCTGCATACAGTAAATACTCATTACGCTGCATTAATTAATACAGTACTGTATATACGACACAGACGCAAATAGTACAGCATACAGTATATGATCCATCTACAATACTTTATGAATACTGTATGTGAGCGTCCAAGTCCCGCAGACAAAACATAAAACCAGTAGTGTACACTGTCGCAAATGGATGTGTGTTAGAAGTTCACTATTGCCTCTCAAGATTAGGAATTTTGTACAGTATGTTATCGTCCTAATCCCGTAGCCATTACAGCATAATCAAAACCAATGGATTTATACATTTGTCTGCGGCGAAGTGGTGAAGTGTTTCGCTTCCTATACTCAGAGTCCCGGGTTCGATTCCTTAAGTACGAATGCATGTTAGTTTTTTTCAGACACTTTTTATTTTTTTTATTCACATAAACCAGGGCAAAGCTGCATGAGCGGTTCTACTGTTAAGGTTCTATGCTCCGTACAGTACACATACAATTCTGTAGCTGGGCAGACTCAATAGAAATGGCTACCACCTATGACTCCTTGCCCCACAGAGGCCCTAGGCTACGGAGCAAGTAATAGTCCAGATTGTACAGACTATGGGGCAATGCTGAAGGAGCGTCACAATCCCCTAGCTAAAATACACAGTATGCACATTATGGTACACCGGACTCGATCGCATAGCACACTGGTAAAATGGCCGCCGCCCCTGAACCCTTTTGCAGGCTATGGGGCAATGCTGAAGGAGCGTCACAATCCCCTAGCCAAAATACACAGGGGCGATGGGGATAAGCTACTGTAGGATTGCATACAGTATTACGGTACACCGGACTCAATCGCATAGCACACTGTCAAAATGACCACTACACCTGAACCCCCACCTCGTGGCAGGCAGCAGTCGGGTATGGAGTAAGAAATGGCATAAGTTGTGCAGGCTACGGGGCGATGCTGAAGGAGCGTCACAATCCCCTAGCCAAAATACACAGAGATAAGCGAGGTCTATGCACATTACAGTACGTTACACCGGGCTCGATCGCATAGCAAACTGACAAAACACAAGTTTTACATAAAGCAGGCCAAAGCTGCAGGAGAGTTTCTACTGTAAAGGTTCTATGCACCGTACGGTACACATACAATTCTATAGCAGGGCAGACTCAATTAAAATGGCTACCGCCTGTGACTCCTACAGTAGCTCCTAGGAGGCACTCAGCTATGGAGCAAGTAACAGCACAGATTTTGCAGGCTATGGGGTAATGCTGAAGGAGCGTCACAATCCCCTAGCTACAATACACAGGGGCAATAGGGATAATCGAGTGGCTGGAGGGGGTGTCCCCTTGATTTAAGGGGTCCCCACTCCTCCAGGGTACCCCGGCCAGGGGTGACTAGTTGGGTATTTAATTCCATGGCCGCAGGGACCGGTATAAAAGTGTCCCCCGGCTGTGCATTATCTGTCCAGCTTGTGGAGCCCGGTGCTGGTTAAAAAACTAGGTGGAACCCCTATGCTTTTTGTCCCCCAAGCTGCAGGAGAGTTTATACTGTAAAGGTTCTATGCACCGTACGGTACACATACAATTCTATAGCAGGGCAGACTCAATTGAAATGGCTACCGCCTGTGACTCCTACAGTAGCTCCTAGGAGGCACTCAGCTATGGAGCAAGTAACAGCACAGATTTTGCAGGCTATGGGGTAATGCTGAAGGAGCGTCACAATCCCCTAGCTACAATACACAGGGGCGATAGAGATAATCGAGTGGCTGGAGGGGGGGTCCCCTTGATTTAAGGGGTCCCCACTCCTCCAGGGTACCCCGGCCAGGGGTGACTAGTTGGGTATTTAATGCCACGGCCGCAGGGACCGGTATAAAAATGTCCCCCGGCTGTGCATTATCTGTCCAGCTAGTGGAGCCCAGTGCTGGTTCAAAAAATACGGGGAACCCCTACGCTTTTTTTGTCCCCCTTATTTTTTGCACCAGGACCAGGCGCAGAGCCCGGTGCTGGTTCTAAAAAGATGGGGGATCCCGTGTCCATTTTTTCCGTATTCCTGCCGGAATTCGACCGCAATTGCATATACTGTACCCCTTAATGTCACTGCTTACAGTATACAGTATTTAGACATGAGCTTGTGTACAGTATCTGTCATGAGGTGCTTTTTTCACTGACACTATAACTTTTTTCTATTGTAATATACTGTACAGAGGCGGCAAACTAGCCAAACGGGAATAATCAGCTTCTGCTGAATAAAATGAGATGCTACAGTACATGCCTATATTCTGTGAGTGACTGCGGCTCTATGAAATTAAATCAGAAAATGTAAATATGAAATGCATTACTAATGTGTGGCATTACTGTACTGTATGTGTATAAGGTGTACTACAATATTTTCTGGTGTAACATAAGGAAAGGGCACTACTGCATGGTCTAATGCAGTGGTTCTCAAACTCGGTCCTCAGGACCCCACATAGTGCATGTTTTGCAGGTAAACCAGCAAGTGCACAGGTGTATTAATTACTAACTGACACATTTTAGAAGGTCCATACAGTAGGTGGAGCTAATTTTTTCACTTGTGATTCTGTGAGACCTGCAAAACCTGCACTGTGTGGGGTCCTGAGGACTGAGTTTGAGAACCTGTGGTCTAATGTAAATAAAGATGAATGTGGTGGGGTGTAATGTGAATAAGGGGCAATACTGTTAGGAGTAATGTGGTACTATGATATGATGTAATGAGAATAAGAGACACTACTGCATGATATAATGTGAATAAAGTTGCAGTACTGTGTTGTGTCATTTCATCTTCGGGTATTATTGTGTTACCATGCCCCTTCCCAGCAAGAACATAATGTACACTGTTTTGGGCTGGCACTAAATGTGCACATTGTTCTTATTTAGATTATAGGGGGTAGGAGCGACAAAATGGGTGATGGTGCTGGGAAAGGGGTGCAGGGTTAGAGGCGGAACTACGTAGCATCTATGCAAGAGGGCATCAGCCAAAATCTAGCATAGGGCATCATGTTGGTCAGGTATGGCTCTGATAATACTGTATACTGTACTCTTACTGTACTTTGCATTCAATACAGATACTGTTTGCACACAGGTTTTACATGAATCATTGGCAATGCTGCAGGAGTGTCTCATTAGGCAATCTAAAATATACCACGACTATGGGTGGGGATACAGTAGGGAAGTTCTGTCACCATAAGCTGTCTGCCGTGTATAGCATATTTCCATCTGAGATGCATTTGTGTGTTTGTAATAAGAAAAAAACATTTTACTGTACATTTAGTGGATACAGTATTTCTCCCCCATAATGACGTATCATACTGTACAGGTACCCTCATGTACTGTACCGTACCATACTGTAAAATTGAATATTTATTGGAAAAGCATCAATATTAATGTAAAAAAAAGTATTTATTACAACATCCGATTCCATGTACTGCACTGATCAAAATGTACAGTACTCTTATTCAGGACTTATAAAACTGAAAATAACTGTTCATACACATCAATAACATTACTACTGTATAATATTCTACATTAGTTTATGCAATAATCAGACAAAGGCAATTTTATAATTTTTTTTAATAATGCACCAATTTTAAATTTTAAACAGAAAATACAGTACAGAACTACATATTTGTGGCTTGACCATTTCTTTCGACTACAACAGGTAATACTTTATACAGGTGATTTATATAATTATTACAATGTTCAGGTGTGAGTACTTCTAGCCAAAATTTCTTTATCCCATCCAACAGTTGCTGTTTTGTTGTTGGCTTCGCAACACTCCTAATGTACCTCTTCAATTGAGCCCACACTAATTCGATTGGGTTCATGTCTGGTGATCTATATAAAAAAAAAAAAAAAAAAAGCGTATAGAAAAAATTAATGACATTACAGTAAATAGAGAAAATTAAACATACAATATTGTACTGTTTATTAAACAAAAAAATAAATTTACAGTACTAGAGTGCTATCCAAAATTTTACTTGTACACTGTTGAAAGAATACTCACTCTGGTGGTGTGCGTTCCCAATTCATACCTTTCTCTTCCATAAATTTGGCTGAGGCGGAGTGTTTAGGATCATTGTCTTGGAATATCCTATGGTGAGTTGGGTAATATTTATTCACAAATGGCACCATACATTCCTCTACTATTGTTTCTTGGAAAAATTTCTTATCCATGATCCCTACAGAAATCAAAAAATGTTGTTCATTAATAAGCAACTCCTTTTATTGTGCAGTTACATGTACTCTACAGTACAGCATGTATTTTTACAGAACACAGGCACAGAATAAAGTATAGTACTGTACCTTCGAAAAATAATAGGGGACCAGCTCCTAATCGTGATATGCCTCCCCATACATGGACTTTCAATGGATGCTTTGGACGTGGTTTTAATGAGATATGGTTACGTTTCCGGAATGACATTCTGGAGAACCGCTCAAGGGCAACAGACGATTCATCTGTGAAAATTACATCATCAAATGTTTCACCACTCTCAATCCATCGCCGTGCCTGTTCCACTCTCTTTTCTTTATTCACATCTCTTATCATTGGAGATATCCTGTGAAGAGCCAAAAATAATGAAATCAGATACAGTTATGAAATTACAGATTTACAGATTACTGTATATACAGTAGACTGTATGTGCAGTATACTGTATTATATACCTACTGTATACATTAAACTGTACATACATTAAGGTACATACAGAGTAATATATATATATACATACTGTACACACACACACACACACACACACAGTATACAGTATGTAATCATCACAATAAGCCGGCAATGCTTCATTGCTGTCTCTGAATGCCTATACAGTAGGTATCTCTTTTGGGATAGAATATATACAGTATATACACACACACATACTGTATATAGTATAAAGTACACACTCTGTATAATGATTTATGGCATTGTTATATCACGTATCAAGGGATTATTAACAGTGCATTTACTGTATGGTTTATACTGCTTTCAGTATTTTACCTTGTTGCGCCAAAGGTCCATCCCATTTTCCGTCGCATCCTTCTGATGCTGGTGGCCGATATGTCCAGGTCATACTTGGAATGGAGAATTCGTTTTATTTGCAAAGCAGTACGCTCATCATCCTCACGAGTTAGTTCCTCCACAATTTGTTGCACTCTCCTACAGTACAATACAGTATGAAAAATATTAATTAATGAACAGCACAATCACAGTTACAATAGATGAAGTTTTTTTTTTATTTCCAAAAAATTGTCTATGGTATAAAGGAAGTCATTTAAACATTACAGTAGTGTACAGTACGTACCATGTGCATTTTGTAGGAAATACAAATCTGGGCGTTGTTCTCTCGAATGCATGATAGCGCACCGTTTCTAAAGTGACTATAATGCCACTTTCCTTGAGCCATGCATGGATCTCTTTGATGGTTTTATTTTCTTTTTTCATGTTGGCGATTATCTTGCTCATCGTTTTGTTGATAGTTACTGGCATGTTGTCCAACTATAATTCCTGTATGGAGAAAAAACATTTGTGAATACTGTAGTCTAAAATTTACACATCTGAAAATGTATAAGAGTTTTATGATAGAAGTTAATACTGTACATGTTTACTATCCAGTACCTGATGTTCAAATTTAAGTATTGTATACTGTACAGTACTGAAAATACCACTTCAGTGTTATGGACTGCAATTAGTTTCCTGTATGAAACAGATACAGTACAGTAAATAACCCTCCTTGGAAGTGCATGGGCCCTGTGAGACTTACAGTAGTGTACAGCATAAGGGGCGACTGACATGATGTACAAGCATTACATACAGTACATGTCAGTACTGTATGTAAATTCTTCAATTATTGCCTAACAACAATGCTGCTTACTGTATATTAAATACTGTAGGCCTAGAAATGTGCATCTCAATATAGTAGTTAAAAACACAGGGGCCTATGTGGATAAGCGAGTTCTATGCACACTAAAAATGGCCGCCGACCGTGAACCCCCAGCACGTGGCAGCACTCGGATATGGAGTGAGATACAGTATGGTATACATTTTACAGGCCAGGGGGCAATGCTGAAGGAGCGTCACAATCCCCTAGCTCAATTACACCGGCGAGGTCTATGCACATTACGTTATACCGAGCTGGATCGCTTAGCAACCTGACAAAATGGCCGCCGACCGTGAACCCCCAGCACGTGGCAGCGCTCGGATATGGAGTGAGATACAGTATGGTATACATTTTACAGGCCAGGGGGCAATGCTGAAGGAGCGTCACAATCCCCTAGCTTAATTACACCGGGATAAGCGAGGTCTATGCACATTACGTTATACCGAGCTCGATCGCTGAGCAACCTGACAAAATGGCCGCCGACCGTGAACCCCCAGCACGTGGCAACGCTCGGATATGGAGTGAGATACAGTATGGTATACATTTTACAGGCCAGGGGGCAATGCTGAAGGAGCGTCACAATCCCCTAGCTTAATTACACCGGGATAAGCGAGGTCTATGCACATTACGTTATACCGAGCTGGATCGCTTAGCAACCTGACAAAATGGCCGCCGACCGTGAACTCCCAGCACGTGGCAGCGCTCGGATATGGAGTGAGATACAGTATGGTATACATTTTACAGTCCAGGGGGCAATGCTGAAGGAGCGTCACAATCCCCTAGCTCAATTACACCGTCGAGGTCTATGCACATTACGTTATACCGAGCTGGATCGCTTAGCAACCTGACAAAATGGCCGCCGACCGTGAACTCCCAGCACGTGGCAGCGGTCGGATATGGAGTGAGATACAGTATGGTATACATTTTACAGGCCAGGGGGCAATGCTGAAGGAGCGTCACAATCCCCTAGCTCAATTACACCGGCGAGGTCTATGCACATTATGTTATACCGAGCTGGATCGCTTAGCAACCTGACAAAATGGCCGCCGACCGTGGTACTGTGAGAAAAAAAATAACAGTGCTGTAAGTGAAGCTGTCAAACGTAAATTAACAAACAACTATCACTGTAATTTACCATCCTCATCCCGTAGCGCAGCACGGGTATTCAGCTATCTACAATGTTATTTATACTGTGTGTTTAATATTTACAGTTAGTTTTGTAAACAGACATTCTTAACATCACGGGCAACCAGATCTCACACGAAGTGTCCCACCCTCTCTCCCATCCGGATTGCAGCGAGTTATCTGTGATGGTCAGGACAGGGGGGTGGGACTATAGAAATCACTATGTACTGTACACTACTGTATTTGACAATACTTACCAGCTTGGCGGCGCCTGTTCCGCCTCCTGTGCCGCCGTGCTACCAGCCCTGTAAAAATATATATACAGTATAATGGCAGCATACTGTACAGTCAATGAAATTCAACATTGACAGCATCTTTATGACATCACAATCAATGGAATTGTTCATTCTAGTACCCTGCACCTAATTACTCAGGAGGGCATAGTGTACTGTACTGTCTTCAAAACTTAAGGGGGACATTTCTAAATGTGACATACAGTACACTTACAGTATCGCTACAGTACAGTAGGTCCAGGGTATTAGACAGAACACTACCTTTATAGACATTGTAACACACATTAGCATTGCCCTTATAAACATTATGACACACATCAGCATGCAGCCCTCCCACCCTTAACCATCTCAGTACTGTTCATTACAGTATAAATTGATTCCATGACAGATGATGCAGCACTCACCTGAATTCATCTTATTCACGTCATGTCACAGTAGTGCAGTTTATTCACGTCACAGTACTGTCCTTGATTCACGTTGTGTCACACAGTAGTGCAGTTTATTCACATCACAGTACTGTCCTTGATTCACGTTGTGTCACACAGTAGAGCACCTTATTCACGTTACTGTACTGTACGTCACAGTAGTGCAGTAGTATATCCACATTACGTCACAAAGTAGAGATCTGCCACAGTCATGAACCTTATAACACATTATGCAAGAGTAATGCACGTCAGAACACATTAGGCCACTGTAACATCCCTTAGAATAATTTCTGCCACAGTAACGTCCCTTAGAACACTGTACTATCTGAAACACAAATCTACTAAAAAAATAGTTACTGTACTTGAACTTTGGGTATAAAAATCGGTACTCTCAGCGTGGGAGGCAGGAGACTGCAATTACAGCTGCACGTTACACTGAATGATAATGTACGATACACTGCACAATACGCTGCAGGTACACTGCAATTACACCACACGATACACTGCACGACTCTGCATACGCACTGCACTATGTGATACAGTACACTGCACAATACGCTGCAGGTACACTGCATGACACACTGCAATTAAACCACACAATGCACTGCACGACACTGCATACTGTATGCACTGCGTGATACAACAACATTTCCCTGCAAAATATGATACAATGTACACTGCACAAAAAACTGCAATTTCAGTACCACATGTGTATACAGTACACTGCACGATGTGATTCACTATGCATTACACTCACTGCACAATACCATATACTGAATGTACACTGCATGACACGCTGCAATTACGCAGCACGATACACTGTGATACACTGCATATACTGTACACTGCATGATACTGTACACTGCACAATCGTAGACCACGTGGATTGTAAAGAACTACTGTATATATACAAGTTTAAAAAAGTAATAATTGTTTTTGTAAAACTCATGTCGATCTTCTTCCATGTCAACTTAACGACCATGTCAACCTACAGTAACTGGTGTCAACCAATTTCAAAAGCCGCACCATCTAGGTCGACACCAAAAAACAAATTGACCTTTTGACCCGGGTTAATGTTTGGTCCTTGTTTAACCATTTGTTTACCACAAATACAGTGCTGTATAGACCGGATACCTGCTGCTACAGCAGCCCCTGCTATAATGTACTGTACCTGTAACTACAGTAACTTAAAGTACAGTTATCTAGAGTAATGTACTGTACTTACAATCCCTTATGGCCTGCAGGCGTCTTGGGGTCCTCCTGACGAGGTCACTCCATCTCCTCTGGAGTGACCTCACTGTTCTCCTCCGGTTATACCTCCGGAGGATGTCCCTGCTGGCCCTCCGGTATGCCCTCATTTTCTCCTCGTTGCTGGCGAGAGTTCTGTCCCGCCAGCAAACGAGGAGACGCAGCTCACCCAGAGCATAAGGACGGTCCCGTACAGCAGCCATGACACCGTCCTTATGCTCAATGAGCGTCTCAGACGTCGTGCGTCTCAGACGTCGTGCGTTCCAAGCATTCAACGTAGTTAATGTACTTTGTGCTTCCCTTAGTTTTGAATATGCCCTTTCTTTGACCACGGTATTTTCCACTGTCTTGCCCTACGCCCTTCCCTCCTGGGAGCCTGCACAGGTCCTATGCAATACACAAATACCGAAGATGTACAGTACAGTACGTCAGAATACACTCATTTCATTGCCGCTGTGCAGTTGCATTTAGCGTAAAAATTCGCTCCTGCAGATGTACTCTGATTTATATGTAACTTGTGTGCACCTTTCCATTGACTGTCTTACAATGTAAATAAAATAATACAGTGTATTATTACAATAAAAAAAAAAAAAGAAAGCACATCAGGTCTCGAACCCTGGACCCCCAGCGTGGGAGGTGGGAGCCTTCACCCCTAGCCCACGATGCCTTATGAGAGACTCCCAATTTCATGTGTGAAAGTACTGCAAACAGCGCCCGGCCCCCACCCCATTGGTGTTGGTTTATGCCTTAGAGGACTCGGACGCTCGCATTTGTAAAGCACGGTATTTTCCACCGCCTCCTGCTAGCCTATTGCCCTTCCCCCCTGGGAGCCTGCATAGATCATGCAGTAGACAGGGAGGGAATTCAGGTCATGTGCAATACACAAACGCCGAATATCTACTGTATAGTACTGTTTTGCTCACTTAGTAGCGTCAGAATACACTCATTTCTACTCATTGCCGTTGTGCAGTTGCATTTAGCGTAAAGAATCGCTCCTGCAGATGTACTTTGATTTATGTGAAACCTGTGTGCATCCTTCCATTGGATGTATTAGAGAGAAAAATTTTTTTTTTAAATGAATGTCACGGGAACACATAAAAAAAATGGTTGGCATTTCCTTCCCATTGGTGTTGGTTTACAGTATGCCGTAGTGGACTCGGACGCTCATGTAATTGCATTTCAAAGGCACAGTACAGTATTTCCCATCGTCTCCCCCTACCCCCATCGCCCTTCCCCCCTGGGAGCCTGCACAGGGAGGGAATTCAGGTCATGTGCAATACACAAACGCTGAAGATCTACAGTACTGTTTTGCTCAGTTAGTAGTGTCAGAATACCCTCATTTCATTCCCGCTGTTTAGTTGCATTTAGCGTAAAGAATCGCTCCTGCAGATGTACTCTGATTTATATGTAACTTGTGTGCACCTTTC
The DNA here is from genome assembly GCF_028390025.1 of Pseudophryne corroboree. Lineage (NCBI taxonomy): Eukaryota > Metazoa > Chordata > Amphibia > Anura > Myobatrachidae > Pseudophryne > Pseudophryne corroboree. Next base: position 936,481,557 of record NC_086444.1, on the reverse strand, counting down.
CATTGACTGTCTTACAATGTAGATAAAATAATACAGTGTATTATTACAATAAAAAAAAAAAGAAGGCACATCACGTCTCGAACCCTGGACCCCCAGCGTGGGAGGTGGGAGCCTTCACCCCTAGCCCACGACGCCTCATGAGAGACTCCCAATTTCATGTGTGAAAGTACTGCAAACAGCGCCCGGCCCCCACCCCATTGGTGTTGGTTTATGCCTTAGAGGACTCGGACGCTCGCATTTGTAAAGCACGGTATTTTCCACCGCCTCCTGCTAGCTACTGTAGCCCTCCATTCCCAGACGCTCATGTATTTTAAAAGCACGGTGTTTATACATTGTCCTGTACATTCTTCCTTTTACACAATTACTGTAGTTGCGTCTCCATACACATACAGTACTCCATACTTTTTCCACCGCCTCCCGTTACGCCTACAGTATTGCCAGAGCTGTAGATCAATCCGCCGCTATACTGTACGATCGAAAGTACTGGATTAGTGGAGCATTAGCCACACAGTGGTGAAGATGTGTAATGCATGATGAGTATCTAGATCGCCTCAACGCGCCTACCTGTGATTAAACTCAGCTATCGCCTTAGCGTGACTAAACGCCCGTCTCGGCGGAGAAACAGTCAAGATAAAGGTGGCTACATCTGTATATCAAGCCATCCCTGTTCCGACCCAGCTGTGGTTCCTCTCCCCTACCATCGGGAGAACCCCCGAGTTCACAACACCCCTAACCTAGGTCAGTGACCGTATACTCAGGCCTCATGGACCCGGGGGATCGGAGCCCAGAGGCAAGTACCATCCAGGACTTGATTTCTCGAGTACAAGGTCAGGAAGCAGCACAGGGCCATGTGATGCATTATCTCCAGGAATTATCTGGCCGGCTGGATCAAATTCAGACTTCTCTGGCTTCAGTAGTACCGGCCCCAGCTCCAGTGGTTGTCTCTAGTAATGTTCCATCCTCCTCTGGAACTAGGTCACGCCTCCAGCTCCCTACTCCTTCTCGCTATAATGGGAATCCAAAGAATTGCCGTGGTTTTCTCAATCAGTGCGAGGTACATTTTGAACTTCTTTCACATAACTTCCCTACTGATCGGTCCAAGGTGGCATACATTATTTCTTTGCTCGAGGGTTCAGCGTTGGATTGGGTGTCTCCATTATGGGAGCGATCTGATCCATTGGTTTCTAGTTACACCAATTTCATTACGTCATTCCGGAGGATCTTTGATGAGCCTGGCAGGACGACCGCTGCCTCTGCAGACTTGCTTCGTGTCCGACAAGGCTCTCGTTCAGTGGGACAGTATGTGATTAATTTTCAGACCATAGCCTCAGAACTGCGCTGGAATAATGATGCTCTTCGGGCTGCCTTTTGGAACGGGCTCTCTGATCGTCTAAAGGACGAGTTGGTCACTAGAGATTTGCCGGATTCTTTAGAACAGTTGATCTCGCTCTGTGTAAAGGTGGATCTTCGCATGCAGGAACGAGGTGGCGAACGTAGTCGGTCAAATCGATCAAGGGTCCGATCTCTTCCGTCTAAGCAAACGGTTATTCCAAGTCCTGATGAACCCATGCAGATTAATCGATCTCGGCTGTCCCCAGAGGAACGTCAGCGTCGTCGTGAGGGTCGACTCTGCCTTTACTGTGGAGCCGCGGATAATTTTCTCAAGTTTTGCAAGTCTCGCCCGGGAAACGGGCAGTCCTAGCTTGTTCTGGAGGAGTCGAGCTAGGGGTTTCTTCTAAACCTTCTCCGCCAGTGGACTGTTTACTCTCCGTGTCTCTGTTCTCCGAGTCAATAGCCAAACCCGTTAAGGCTCTGCTGGACTCAGGGGCTGCAGGGAATTTTATTTCCCTTTCCTGTGCCCAGGATCTGGGTTTTCAGCTACGGTCGGTCGAACGACCTATTACGTTGACTGCTATCAATGGTACCCAAATCTGATTTCAAGTTGTACAGTACCAATCAAACTGCAAGTTGGAGCTCTGCATCAAGAACACCTGGAGTTTCTAGTGATTCGAGAGATGCCCCACGATCTGGTTCTTGGCCTTCCCTGGCTCAAACTTCACAACCCTCACGTCAACTGGAGTTCGACCCAAATAACATCTTGGAGTCCTTTTTGTCATTCAAATTGTCTCACCCCTGTCTATCCACTCCGTGTATCTTCCAAGTCAGATGAAGTGCTCATTCCGGAGGCCTATCGGGAGTTTTCTGATGTGTTCTCGGAGCAGGCGGCCGATCAGCTACCACCGTATAAACCCTGGGACTGCCCCATTGAGCTCATTCCGGGAAAATGCCACCTCGGGGCCGCACTTATCCCTTATCATTACCCGAGACCCAAGCTATGTCGGACTATATCAAGTCTAATCTGCAGAAAGGATTCATCCGCCCCTCTACCTCCCCGGCGGGGGCGGGGTTTTTTTTGTGAAAAAGAAGGATGGAGGGCTGAGACCATGTATTGACTATCGTGGTCTAAATGATGTCACCATTAAGAATAAGTATCCTTTGCCGCTCATTACGGAGCTTTTTGATAGAGTTCGCGGAGCCCGAGTTTTCACCAAGCTTGATTTAAGGGGAGCTTATAATTTGATACGAATCCGACAGGGGGACGAATGGAAGACGGCCTTCAATACCAGGGACGGGCATTACGAGTATCTGGTAATGCCGTTTGGCCTCAGCAACGCCCCTGCCGTCTTCCAGGGATTCATTAATGAAGTCTTTCGGGATATGCTATACCTAAATGTAGTGGTATATTTGGATGACATTCTGATATTTTCTAAAAATCTCACAGAGCACAGAATACAGGTCAAGGAGGTACTTCTTCGTTTGCGAGAGAATCACCTTTATGGCAAGATTTCCAAATGTACTTTTGAGGTTCCTTCTATTTCATTTTTGGGTTACATCATTTCAGGCACGGAGCTTCGTATGGATCCAGAGAAACTCACTGCCATCCGGGACTGGACTCAGCCTCTTTCCTTGAAAGCGGTACAACGATTTCTGGGTTTTGCAAATTACTACCGGAAATTCATAAAGGGATTCTCTACCATCGTGGCACCTATTACTGCCCTAACTAAGAAGGGTTCTGACCCAAGTCGTTGGTCCTCCGAAGCTGTAGCAGCGTTCGCTCAGTTAAAGGTGTTACGTTCCTGGTGCTCAGAACAGGAGAGATGTTGCGTAGTGAGTCCAGAGCACCAGGACGTGACGCTGAAATAAGGTGTGGTGTGGAAATAGCCCCTACCTCCATTGTTTTACCCGTGTGGTCAGTTCACGCCTGCATGACTATGGTTTCTTGGGCCCACGGCAGCCGTGTTTGAAGGGCGGATTAGGTCTGCGCAACTCCGATGCCCCCAGGTCTTAGAGTGAGACAAGGCGTGAACCGAGACAGGATAATAACAAGGGGACCTCTAACTAAAGCAACAGAAGGCTAGGGGCTCCTAACTACCCTAAAACTAAATATATGTGCGGCACGCCGCCAAAGGAAAAGAAGGAAGGATTCCCAGGACCGGCTTCAGAACTCCAGGACTCAGGAGCACGAGGAACAGAATCGACCAGATACAGCAGACCAGGAGCAAACTCAGCAAGGCAGGAACAGCGTACAGGAAGCTATCACCGGCGAGGCTGCAGTGTGCTGGCTCCCATAAAAAGGCCCTGCTGGCCAATGACAGGAGGGCCAGCAAAACCAGCCCCCAGACACTAATTAATAGTTGTCATGCAGCTGCCCTGCTGCACGAACAACTAATCCGTCTTATCTGGCAACGGGGAACGCGGTCCGCCAATGGCGTCCCCGTTGCCATGGACCCGGCGGCTGATAACGCCCGGCGTCCTAGCGTTGCCAGGGACCCGGCGGCTACAGTACGCACGGCGTCCTGGCGTTGCTAGGCGCCGGGCGGGCAGCGAGGGAGGTGCGGCGGCCGTGAGCGTCGCCCGGAAGCAGACCGAGCGGCGCTGCGGACCGCGGCACCTAACAGTACCCCCCCCTTGAGGAGGGGTTAAAGAACCCCTAAAGCCGGGTTTCTGAGGAAATTCCTGAAAGAATTATTTCTTAAGTTTAGGGGCATGTAGATCCTTATCCAGGACCCAAGACCTTTCCTCCGGGCCATAGTCTTTCCAGTGAACTAAAAAATACAGCCGGCCTCGAGAAACTTTGGAATCTAAAACCTTCTCCACCAAAAACTCTTGTTGCCCCAGAACATCCACCGGAGGTCTACCCTGAGAAGTTTTCCGAGGGAATCTCCTGGAAGAAATATATTGCTTCAGAAGGGAACAATGAAATGTATTGCCAATTTTGAGTGATTTAGGCAAGCGTGGCCGAAAAGCAACTGGATTGACCTTCTTTACGATAAGGAATGGTCCAATAAATTTGGGTCCCAAATTAGCCGAGGGTTGTCGGAGCTTGATGTTGCGGGTTGACAACCACACTTTATCTCCCACCTTAAAAGTGCATGGGCGTTGGAACCTATCTGAAAAAATCTTTCCTCGGAAGGCAGCCTTCTTAAGGGCAATGTGCACCTTTTTCCAAATCATTCTGAGACGGGAAGTTAAGGTCAACGAAGAGACTGGAAAATGAGGGTAAAAAGAATTGGCTCTAGGATGAAAGCCCAGGACCGAAAAGAATGGCGACTCCTTGGTGGAAGAATGACAGGAGTTATTATAGGCAAACTCGGCCAAAGGAAGAAATTCAGACCAATCATTCTAAAGTTTGGCCGAGTATAGTCGCAAATACTGTTTTAATGACTGATTAACACTTTCAGTTTGTCCGTTAGACTGTGGATGGTACCCAGATGTTAAAGAGAGTTTCATATTTAAAGATGCACAAAAACGTTTCCAGAAACGGGCAATGAATTGTGGTCCCCGATCAGAGACAATATCCATGGGTAAACCATGGAGCCTGAAGACATGGCGGAGAAACAAAACTGCCAACTCTTGAGCGGAGGGTAATCGGGGAAGAGCAATGAAGTGGGCCATCTTACTAAAACGGTCTACTACCACCCAAATGACTCGGAACCCAGCTGAAAGCGGAAGGTCCACCACGAAATCCATGGATATATGTGACCATGGCCTGAGAGGAATGGCTAGATGAATGAGTTGCCCGACCGGCAACGATCGAGATACCTTGTACTGAGCACAAACCTGACAGGAACGGACAAATTCCCTCACATTTTTAGAAAGATTAGGCCACCACACTGAGCGAGAGATTAATTCCAAGGTCTTAGAGATACCCGGATGACCAGAAACCTTATTATCATGAAACTCAGCTAGAACAGTGCCTCTCAGAAATTCAGGGACGAAGAGACGATCTGCAGGAGTGACACTGGGAGCCTGCTGCTGAAGCTGGACTAACTGTGTAAATAAATCCTGAGTGAGGCCAGCCCGGATGACAGACGATGGGACTATGGGGGTAGTAGCCGAGTGGTTATTGTGAACCGTAAGAAAACAACGTGACAGGGCATCAGCTTTCATATTCTTGGAACCGGGCCTGAAGGTGATGATAAACCTGAAACGAGTAAAAAACAGCGCCCAACGTGCCTGTCGAGCATTAAGCCGTTTAGCTGACTCAATATACTGCAGGTTCTTGTGGTCAGTGAACACAGTAATGGTATGCCTTGCTCCTTCCAACCAGTGCCTCCACTCCTCGAAAGCCCATTTACCTGCCAACAATTCTCGATTACCAACATCATAGTTGGATTCTGCGGAGGAGAATTTTCTGGACATGAAGGCACATGGGTGTAATTCCCGAGACTCCGGGTCTTCCTGAGAAAGGATAGCACCCACTCCAACCTCTGAGGCATCTACCTTGACAATAAAGGGGAGATCCGGGTTAGGGTGTCTGAGTACTGGAGCTGAGACAAAGGCCTGTTTCAAGGCCAGAAAGGCAGACTTGGCTTTAGGCGACCAATTGGAAGGGTCTGCTCCTTTTTTTAGTCAATGCCACAATAGGAGCAACCAAATCTGAGAAGGTATGAATAAAACGCCTATAATAATTTGAAACCCTAAAAAGCGCTGGATTGCTTTTAAGTTCGTGGGTTGTGCCCAATTTAGGATTGCCTGGAGTTTTTTTGGTTCCATGAAAAACCCCTTTGGAGAAATAATATACCCCAGGAAGGACACTTCTGTGATGTGGAAATCACACTTTTCCAGTTTGGCGTACAAATGATTTTCCCGTAACCTCTGAAGGACCAGTCGCACATGGGTAATATGTTGTTCAAAGGACTCAGAGTAAATCAAAATGTCGTCTAAATAAACGACTACGAACTTTCCTAGAAAGTTGCGAAGGACGTCGTTAATAAGATCTTGAAATACAGCAGGAGCATTAGACAGCCCAAACGACATCACCAGGTACTCATAATGTCCCGACTGTGTGCTGAAAGCCGTCTTCCACTCATCCCCAGATTTTATTCGGATGAGGTTGTAAGCCCCTCTAAGATCTATGTTGGAGAAGATAACGGCAGTATGGAGCTGATCAAATAGTACCGAAATCAGTGGCATGGGGTAGGTGTTTTTAACAGAGATCTTATTCAGAGCCCGATAATCAATACATGGTCTGAGCGACCCGTCTTTCTTCTCAACAAAAAAGAATCCTGCACTCAATGGAGATCTTGAGGGCCTAATGAAGCCCTTCTTCAGACTCTCCTGTACATACTCATCCATTGCCGTAGTTTCCGGCCCAGACAGGGCATAGAGTCTCCCTTTAGGCAAAGAGGCACCAGGAACTAAGTCAATGGCGTAGTCATAGGACCGATGAGGGGGCAGAATATCCGCATTACCCTTGGAGAAAACATCGGCAAAGTCCTGATATTCCAAAGGAATAAGATCTGGGGTGACTGCCGCAACCCGGACTGGACGGGAAATACATTCCTTAACACAAAAGGGACCCCATCGGGAAATCTCCCCAGACCGCCAATCTATGGTGGGATTATGAAAGGCAAGCCAGGGGTGACCCAAAACTACGGGGACTGCCGGACAATGGGTAAGGTAAAACTCGATTTTCTCCGAATGTAGGGCCCCCACTGTCAGTTGTACTGGAGGTGTGCGGTGAGTGATTACCCCATTAGAAAGCGGACCACCATCCAAGCCGTGCATGGTGATACGTTTATCCAAAGGTATCTGTGGAACGCCCAATGCCTGAGCCCAACCAAGATCCATGAAATTTCCCGCAGCTCCACTGTCGACAAAGGCCGACACCAACGAACTGAAACTACCAAAGGAAATTTTTACAGGAACTAATAAGGAATCATTAGAGGAGATCAATTGTAGACCCAAGTGAACCCCCTCACAATTCACTTGGTCAGAGCGTTTCCCTGCTTATTCGGGCAATTGCGTGCGACATGTCCCTTGCCACCACAATACAAGCAGAGACCAGAATTTAGCCTTCTGGTTCTTTCCTCTGGGGACAGCCGGGAGAGACCCATTTGCATGGGCTCCTCGACGTCCTCAGGGAAAGTATACACACATGGACTAGGGCTGAAACTAGCTCCTCTTTCAGCCCTCTGCTCCCGGAGACGACGATCAATTTTAATAGCAAGCTCCATGAGTTTGTCTAAAGTCTCTGGAGCGGGGTACTGAAGGAGACTGTCTTTAATAACTTCAGACATACCGAGGCGAAACTGACTGCGCAGGGCCGGGTCATTCCAGCCACAGTCGTTTGACCAACGGCGAAACTCGGTACAATACGCTTCTGCTGGATTTTTCCCTTGCTTTAGTGCACGCAGGTGGCTTTCAGCCGAAGCTTCTCTATCAGGGTCATCATACAAAAGGCCTAAGGACTTAATAAAGGCATCTACCGATAGCAAGGCTGCGTCATTGGCTTTTAACGAAAAAGCCCAGGTTTGCGGGTCGCCTTGAAGCAAAGACATCACAATCCCGACCCGTTGAGACTCAGTACCAGAGGATCGGGGCCTTAACCGAAAATAAAGTTTACAAGCTTCCTTAAAATTAAAAAAATCCTTTCGGTTACACGAAAAACGGTCAGGAAGATGCATCTTTGGTTCTGGAATCATACTCGGGGAGGCTCGCAAAAGATCTTCCTGCGATCTCACCCGAAAAGTAAGATCCTGAACCATCTGAGTTAGTTCCTGAATCTGGTTGGCCAAAAGCTGTCTGGGATTCGGTCCTAATACTGCCGGATTCATGAGGCCGAATCTCAAGGCCCACCAAATACAAATAACTCTTTATTCTATTTTGGGCTGGTGATAATGTTACGTTCATGGTGCTCAGAACAGGAGAGATGTTGCGTAGTGAGTCCAGAGCACCAGGACGTGACGCTGAAATAAGGTGTGGTGTGGAAATAGCCCCTAGCACCCTACCTCCATTGTTTTACCCGTGTGGTCAGTTCACGCCTGCGTGACTATGGTTTCTTGGGCCCACGGCAGCCGCGTTTGAAGGGTGGATTAGGTCTGCCCAACTCCGATGCCCCCAGGTCTTAGAGTGAGACAAGGCGTGAACCGAGACAGGATAATAACAAGGGGACCTCTAACTAAAGCAACAGAAGGCTAGGGGCCACTGACTACCCTAAAACTAAATATATGTGCGGCACGCCGCCAAAGGAAAAGAACAACAGAAGATACCACTGTCCACACCCAACACGGCACCGCCGTGGGAGGACAGTGAAAAGTGGAAACCTCCGCAAAAACACCAGTACAAAACAAACGCTAGGATTAAACGGCCTAGGCCGCAACACACGGCAGAAGCCGCTACTCACGGAACCGGGAGAGAACCCCAATCAACCAGAACCCCCAGATGACTGCAACAGGTTCACTTGGACTGGAAGGATTCCCAGGACCGGCTTCAGAACTCCAGGACTCAGGAGCATGAGGAACAGAATCGACCAGATACAGTAGACCAGGAGCAAACTCAGCAAGGCAGGAACAGCGTACAGGAAGCTATCACCGGCGAGGCTGCAGTGTGCTGGCTCCCATAAAAAGGCCCTGCTGGCCAATGACAGGAGGGCCAGCAAAACCAGCCCCCAGACACTAATTAATAGTTGTCGTGCAGCTGCCCTGCTGCACGAACAACTAATCCGTCTTATCTGGCAACGGGGAACGCGGTCCGCCAATGGCGTCCCCGTTGCCATGGACCCGGCGGCTGATAACGCCCGGCGTCCTAGCGTTGCCAGGGACCCGGCGGCTACAGTACGCACGGCGTCCTGGCGTTGCTAGGCGCCGGGCGGGCAGCGAGGGAGGTGCGGCGGCCGTGAGCGTCGTCCGGAAGCAGACCGAGCGGCGCCGCGGCCCGCGGCACCTAACAAAAGGCAGCCTTTATGTTCGCTCCAGTACTTCAACAACCAAATTTTTAAAAATCATTCTTTTTGGAAGTTGATGCCTCCACGGTAGGCATAGGTGCCGTGCTTTCGCAGTACGCTCCAGATGGGAAGTTACATCCATGTGGTTTCCATTCTCGCAAATTCTCTCCTGCGGAACAGAATTACACCATTGGAGACAAAGAGCTTTTGGCAATAAAATCTGCCTTGGAGGAATGGAGATATCTTTTGGAAGGTGCTAAACACCTAATTACAATTTTCACTGATCATAAGAATTTGCTGTACCTCAAGACGGCACAGTGCTTGAATCACAGTCAAGCTAGATGGGCGCTCTTCTTTACACGGTTTTCGTTTGTAATTAAGTACCGGGCCGGGACTTTTAACACCAAGGCTGATGCTTTATCTCGTTCCTTAACAACTTCGGATGAGGAGAATTCCGTTGAGAAGGCTTTGATTCTCAGTCCAGTTTCTATGTCAGCGGCTCCCACCGCTCTGAGTCCTCCTCCTGGGAGAATGTCTGTGCCAGCTAAATTTCGACCAAGGTTGTTACAGTGGGCTCATATTTCCAAGTTTTCCGGTCACCCTGGAGTTCAAAAGATATGGGAGTTTCTACGAAGGTCTTACTGGTGGGACACTATGAAGAAGGATATTCAAGATTATGTCAACTCATGTCCTCAGTGTGCTCAGCACAAAATTCTTTGTTTGCCTCCTGCGGGGTTGTTGCATCCACTGTCCATTCCTCAGAGGCCTTGGACCCATATCTCTATTGTCAAAGTCAGAAAAATATCTCTATGCACACTACCATATTTGCACCTCACACAGGTCCGTGCTGCGCATGCGTACGCTCTCCCGTACGTGCGCATACTCACAGTCGCGGGCACCCGCAGGCGCATGGTATGCGTATTTACGGTAGAGTTTATGCGATCGTAGCGTGCGACTCAATCATTACATATTTTCACTAATAATGTATTTTGTAGATCATGGTCCCTTTGATAGATTCTGAAAGTTTGGTTAATATAGAATGTTTATGAACAGAGGAATCCCTCTTTGTTTGATACGAAGGGTCAGACAGGAGTAATACAGTGGTGTTTAGTATCCATCGGAAGAATATTTAATTAGAAATATTCCGGTGTTGGTTTGAAGCAGATCAATCGCTCGTGCGAATAGTTATGGACATAAGAAGTTTATGAACATTTACTTTATTTGCACTTTATTACCCATGCGGCGGGAAACCCAGTTTCCCTCCCACCTGAGCAGTTGGAAATAGTCACAGCCCACCTGTATGAATCAACCTATGACCTTTTGTTATAATGCGAAGCCGAATTCCTGTGTCCAATGAACAATGAGATTGTAGGGACCATTGAATTGTATTGTGTGTGGGGCATAAATAGGCAGGCCGACCGTATCCAGTTCACTCTCTTCAACGGTTCTCATTGCTGATAATCGGGAGCTGGATATCGAGGCGCATGCGATCGTTTCCCTTTGTGCGTAAGTTTTCTCCGTAATCATATTGTCTTACTGTGAGCCATCTCTCTCTCTCTCTCTCTCTCTCTCTCTCTCTATCTCTCTCGTATTTTCCTTTAATTGTATTGTATTGTATTTCCTGTGTAGTTTATCTGGTTAGTTGGTTTATGTTATATTGTAGTGTATCATTTGTACTGTGATTCCTTTTGCAAGTATAATAGTTATAATACATATAATAGGTTTTGGACCCTAAGCCCAGGTATCTGTGTATTCTTTATAAGGGTTAAGTATTCTCTGAGCGTCGGTGACGCTCAAACAGCTTTGTAGTTAATCAGGTTACACCAGGTTGCACTTACACTCTGTCTCTACACTAAGGTATACTGTGTATCCCATTGTTAAAGGTATAGATATAAAGGTTTAACGTTGTAAGCGTCTGCACCGCTGGTGATCTCCTCGTGGTCCCGAGCGTACGCTACGCTATAGCGAATCATTACGTTAGTCGGCTGCCAATAGCGTGCCTGCCTGTGATCACTGGGCCGTAAGCGAACGTGACGCTTGAGCGTCTCGACAACGGTTGAGCGATCGCTACACAACTTGCGTACCCTTACGGTACTTCTTACGTAGATAGCGTACAGTGTTCTTAGACCTCTTAAAGTGTTTTATATACGATAAATATTTTGCTTTATCAATTGGCGGCTCGCCCGTCCTTCACATATCTGCACTAGGTAGATCAGCAGACATTATCCCTCAGCAAAGGGCGGGAGGTTGTATCCCTCGTAGTGCTGACAGGATAAGCGTCTGCTTCGCTTAGGTAAAGAGTGCTGAAGGAATCCGGGAACCGGAGGTAAGAACAAAACGCTAGTGTCTTTTAAAACTGTTTATTTTTCTGTCTTGCGTACACACGCACGCACACATATATATATCTGCATTTCTTTTTCTTTTTCATTTTCGTATATCACTCTCCTGTCTGCCAGTTTTATAGTTGATAGAAGTGCTAAAAAAAGATTTGCCGTTATTTCATAGTTTAAGAGTAAAGGTAATATAGTTAAAAGATAGACAAACACACAGTTTTGCCTGGGAGATAAGGCGAAGTCAGTGTGTTGTGTGGTAGATGATCAAGGATCATCTACATTGATAAAAGTATAAATTGTGTTACGGTGGATCTTTGCTTTGCGTATACGTGTCTCTAACAAAGACTTGCGTACGCAATCCAAAGGCCGACGCACGCAGCGTACGTTACGCAACGGAGCGTCCGGTTACGCCCACGTAGCTCAAGTCACGATAAGTTGATTTTTAACGCAAAGCGATAAATAACGCAAAGCGATAAATAACGCGAGGCGAGAAATAACGCAAGTCTATTTTTGGGTGTCCGAAATTTTAATTAACAGATCCTGCTCCTAATTGGTAACACACCTGATCTGAAGAAAAATTTCTGCGCAGAAATAGAAATAGAAACAAAAGTGTACATGTGATGAGTGAGTGTTTTTACAATTTTTAAAGGTTGAACCACAAGAAAAGTCGAGTACTCGTGAGGCACATGCGTGTAAGTGACGTGCACGGTGGCTAGGGAGGCATCTCTGGTTAAATATACAATTTTGAGCATTAGAGTATAGCAGACCAGGAGGTCATACTGTAACAAGACCAGGAGGTCATACTGTAACAAGACCAGGAGGTCATAACAGACCAGGAGGTCCAGGTACAGCCGACAAGGAAGTCCGCTATACAGTTCACAGGCACAACACCGAAAAGGGTTGGTGCAACACCCATATAGGCCATATAAGCTCTGGCTGAAGGAATTCGCAGTCGTAAGTTTCGATTCCATTGGTCTTTCCGTACATAAGCTTAGTTGTTTGTGTACTGAACGACTGGACCGCACGTAAGTGTGTGCAGTAGTTACTAATCTGACCTAATACCATTAGAGTAAAGGGGTCACAAACGCTATTTGTACACTCTAACGTGATTTGTGTAATTTTTTTATTTTAAGGGAAGTTCGCTGCTCACTCAGGAACTATCCAGCAACCAATAGTTACTGGAAAGAGTAAGTGTTCTTCGGATAACCCTCGCAGGTTCCAGTAAATAGAGGTTCAGGTCGCAGGGGCCCTAGGTCGAGTACGCCAGCACCATATCGGTATGATCAGGTCGTATTGGTCGGCGTGGGCGAGTGAGTGGGGTACTCGGTAAACCGCCACCGTCAGCCTATTGTTGACATTTGGTTTTGCGTAAAGTGTTGGCTAAATAAAGCAACACTTTCGAACTATGGGGGCCACTTGTTCAGGTAGGGGGCGATCAACCTCGGTTCGGGTTGATTCAGTGGTCCGACCAATTGGGTCGGCCAGGTATATAATGTGTGAGAAATATGGAAGTCACACAGAAACTTTATGTGATGAATGGGAGAGAATGACTGTACATGACGGGGAGAAATTCCCAAGAGTAGGGAGCTTCAGCTCAGAAGTGTTACAAAATTTAAGGAGGAGGATATGTCTCATAAAATCAACAAAGAGACGAATCCAGCATTATGATTATTTACAGTTGTGGCAACAGGAAGGTGAGATACAGAGAGGTTTGGCTCAGGCGGCGGGATCTGGCTCTAACAGAAAACTGATTGCCACGGCCCCACCGCCACCATATATATCAGGAGAGAAGTTGATTGCGGAGAAAGACGCACTAAGGTGTAACACAAAATCACTTAGTAACTGTGTAAATGTTAATGATAATGTTAACCCATTCACCCATGCAAGTATTAACCCGTGCAAGTTGTACCCTGTTTTGAACTTTCCTCAGGAGTGTGATCAAGAGGACGAATCGGCAACGATTTCAGCGCTCTCTCTAGCAGCCACCATAGCAGAGACCACAGTAGGCACAGCTCCACCCACGAGATTAGTAAAGGCCCCTAGCGGAGGGATAAGTGAGGTCGTATCAACTGGTAAGTACGGCACCATGCATTATGCTGAAACTATTTCACCACAGCCTGTAGAATCTACACAGAATGAGGTTGTTAGAATTACACCTGTTAGAGTAATAGCAGTGCCAAATGGGAAAACAGACGCATCAGGAGCCACTCCCATTAGGAACATTGCCATGTACACTCCATTTTCCCGAATGGAATTGAGGACCATAGTGTCTGAATTTCCTGACCCTAGAAAAGACTTAGTTGCCAGTCAAAAATACATCAGAGACTTAGGTAACACTGCAGAGCCCAACAATAAAGACTGGCAGATATTGCTGAGAGCATGTTTACCCTCAAATGTCGACGCAACTCAATTTTTAGCTGATTGCGGACTAGATCATGATGTACCTCTTACAGATGTGTACAACCAAGATAATGTGAAAAGAATAAACTTGCAGCTAAAAGAGTATTTCCCAGCAGTAGCTAAATGGAATAAGATATTCTCCATTAAACAGAAGGAGTCAGAGACAGCTGCAGAGTATTTTCACAGAGCATTATTAGAAATGGCAAAATACACAGGCATAGAGGACATTAAAACAGACACAAACCATCGGGAAGTAGCAGTATCGGTACTGATGGATGGTTTAAAAGAGTCATTGAAGACTAGGGTACAGACCACACAACCATGTTGGCGAGGTCTGTCTGTGGCTACTTTGAGAGAGGCTGCTATTGATCACGATAGAAACATCACCAGACACAGGGAACAACAAGGTGATAAATTAATGTCAGTAAGTATACAGGCTCTGACCACAAGGCAGCCTTTGTTTGTATCACCAAATCCTGTGGGTAAGTCAAGTATGGTTACTTGTTATTCTTGTCACAAACAGGGACACATGGCACGAGATTGTAGAGTAAAGAATCCACGAAACTCATACCAACCCCCTAGACAACGACACGACACACGACATTGGGAGCAAGGTCCGCAGAAACGGAGTTATGAGCCACATACAGGGGAAACAAAAAGATATCCCCCAAACAGAGACTGGCATGCCTCTGGTAGTTCCCAACTATCTCCCTCACAAGTAGTTGCTGCCAGCGGGATTCAGGGAGGTCACCATACCCAATAGGGGTGTGGCCATACCTGTAATCTGCAGCCAGTAAAGTTAATTGCCAACCTTGGAAGTGAACCCGAGATCGCGATTAATGTAGCTGGTAAAACTTTAAACTTTCTTGTAGACACAGGGGCGGCCAAGTCAGTGATAAATTCGACAGTGGGCATGAGAACCACTGGTAGGACAATTCCAGCCATGGGAGTAACAGGAGTAGTCCAGCACTACCCTGTTAGCAAACCAGCCGAGATTACAATAGGGCCTTTGCATACCAAGCATTCCTTTTTGCTGGCTGCATCGGCACCAACCAATCTCCTGGGAAGAGACTTACTGTGTAAAATGGGGTGCGTCATTTATTGTACTCCTGAAGGTGTATTCTTGGACATACCTGAGAAACACGCTCAGGAAGTGCGAGACATGTTAGACTCCCCATCAAAATTAATGTCACATACCATTATGACAAATAGGAATCCATCCCAAATAGAAGAGATGACATCTCAGATACCAGAGTCACTTTGGACAAAAGACGGACAAGACACTGGATTAATGGCAAACGTAGCTCCAGTAGTTGTACAAGTAAAAGATGGTAGGATAGCTCCAAAAATCCCACAGTACCCTCTGAAGCCAGAGGTGGAGTTAGGAGTTTACCCAGTAATAGAGCGCTTGCTACAACAGGGCATTCTGGTAAGAACGTCCAGCACTGCTAATAGTCCCATCTTCCCTGTGAAAAAGAGTGGGGGGAGGGGTTACAGACTAGTGCAGGATCTAAGGGGGATTAACAAAATAGTTGAGAGTCAGTTCCCCGTAGTGCCAAATCCAGCTGTCATCCTAATGCAAATCCCTCCCACTGCCAAATTTTTCACTGTTATTGACCTCTGCTCCGCTTTCTTTTCGGTACCTCTGCACTCTGACAGCCAATATTTGTTTGCATTCACATACAGAGGAGTCCAATACACGTGGACTCGATTACCCCAAGGTTTCATAGATAGTCCAAGTATATTTTCTCAGGCTTTGCATGATTGTTTACAGTCTTTCCAACCAGACAGTGGATCAGTATTGATACAGTATGTGGACGATTTATTACTGTGTTCAGATTCACTGGAAGCATCTCTGAAGGATACGAAACAGCTCCTGTTTCATCTTTCAGACACAGGACACAAGGTGTCCAAAGACAAGTTACAATTATGCCAAACTAAGGTAAAATATTTGGGACACTGTCTAACACAAGGACTGAGACACCTGACCGCTGATAGAATCCAAGCAATTAGAGACATGACTCTGCCACAAACCCAGCAACAGATCAGAACGTTTTTAGGAATGTGTGGGTATTGCCGTAATTGGATCCCAGGGTTTTCCATTTTGGCGTTACCTTTGCAGGAAATGGTCTCCTCAAACAAACCTGATAGGATTTCGCATACAGACGAGTCCGAAACAGCATTTGAGAGACTCAAACAGTGCCTAACGCAGGCACCAGCACTAGGTATGCCAGACTATGGGAAACCCTTTGAACTATACGGAACAGAAAGTGCTGGTTGCGCGGCAGGTGTACTAACCCAAAAACACGGTGATGCCAGTAGGCCAGTTGCATACTACAGCGCTTAGCTAGACACGGTAGCGCGATCCCTCCCCACATGCTTGCGAAGCGTTGCTGCGATAGCATTGCTAGTGACAAAAAGCGAAGATGTCGTGCTAGGCCACAACCTCACAATCCATACGCCACATGCAGTATCAGCCTCATTGAATTCTGCCCAAACCAGACACGTCTCATCAGCGAGGTTTACAAGATGGGAATTGGCACTAATGGCCCCCGTAAACATCACCATAAGGAGATGCAGTGCATTAAATCCTGCAACGTATCTCCCAGGTGTGCCTGGTCAGGCACAAAGGGTGGAAGGTGAGAGTGATGGGGAAGGAGGATTTAATACAAAGGAAGATACACATGATTGTATGGAATATTTGACCCAAAATTTTACCGCAAGGCCTGACATCAGTGACAACCCACTGGAAGATGCAGAACTCACGTTCTACACGGACGGTAGTTGTCATAGACAGTCAGACTCGGGAGACTTGTGTACTGGATACGCAGTCGTAGATGACCAAGACACCATAGAAGCGGAACCGCTAGGCCCACCTCACTCAGCCCAGGTTGCTGAACTGGTCGCCCTAACCAGAGCATGTGAATTGGCTAAGGGTAAGTCAGCCAATATCTACACCGATTCTAGATACGCATTCGGGGTAGTCCATGATTTCGGAGCCCTATGGCGTCTCAGAAATTTCATGACGGCAGCTGGTACACCGGTAGCGCATGCAGCTCACATAAAAAGGCTTCTAACAGCGATACAGGAACCCGACAGAGTGGCTGTTATCAAGTGTAAAGCACACACATATAGCCAAGACCCGGTATCACTTGGTAACAGCCGAGCAGACGAAGCTGCTAAGTTAGCAGCTGCTACCCCCATACAGACAGACACCACACAATTGATGGTATTTAATACCATTAACACACAGAAGTTGTGTGAAATGCAAAATTTGTGTTCCACACAGGAAAAGGCAGTCTGGAAGGCAAAGGGATGTGGCCAGGAGTCCTCAGGACTCTGGACGGATGGACATGGTAAACCAGTGGCCCCCAGAGCATATCTTCCATGTCTGGCTGAAGCAGCTCACGGGCTGACTCATCTAGGCAAGGAAGGGATGTGCAAATTGGTGAGAGCATATTGGTGCGCCCCAGGATTCTCCTCTCATGCGAGTAAAAGAGCAATGTCATGCCTTACCTGTTTGAGAAAGAATATTGGAAAGGCAATACCTACAGAACCATCCCATATCCCACCTGCCGGCGGCCCTTTCCAGGTAATACAAATTGACTTTATACAATTACCCCCTTGTCGGAATTTGAAATATGTACTTGTTTGTATAGATGTTTTCTCAAATTGGGTCGAAGCATTTCCTGCGGCTACAAATACCGCTATGTTTACTGCTAAGAAAATTGTGCAGGAATTTGTATGTAGATATGGTATCCCTAGAATAATCGAAAGTGATAGGGGTACCCATTTTACAGGTGATGTCTTTCAAGGAATGTGTAAGTTGATGGGAATTGATAGCAAGCTGCACACTCCGTACCGTCCACAGGCGAGTGCGAAGGTCGAAAGAGTGAACAGCACTATTAAAAATAAATTGAGTAAAGTGATGGCAGAGACAGGATTGACATGGCCAGAAGCTTTACCCATTGTATTGTACAGTATCAGAACCACTCCCAGGTCCCCTCTTAATCTGTCTCCCTTTGAAATCTTGTTTGGTCGACAACCGCATGTTATGATTAACCCTCAGGATGATTTGAAATGTAACAATGAAGTAACTGTAAAGTACTTGATTAACACGAGTAAACAGTTAAGGAATCAAAATGATAATCTGAAGTTGGTGATTCCTGATCTACCTGATAGTAATTGTCATGACATTGAACCTGGGGATTATGTAATGATACGGAATTTTCTACGCTCAGGTTGCCTTATTGATAGATGGGAAGGACCATACCAGGTCTTATTGACTAGCACTACAGCATTGAAGGTTGCTGAGAGAGAGACTTGGGTCCATTCATCCCACTGCAAGAAGGTTGCTGATCCAGAGAAGTCCCGTGATAAGGAACAGACGGTAGAGGTTGTATCACTGGAGTGTCTGTTCCAGGAGGACTGAGGCGGCACCTGAGCCTTGAAGACCGAGAGCTGTTGTCGACTCCCCACTCCCTTTTATTATTTTCCTCCACTTCCCATCCCCTCTCCCTCAAATTTCTTTTTCCTCCTTCTCATTCTTCTCCATTTCCTCCTATAAGATGGACTTGCCCCAAGAGACTGTGATCCGGATTTTCCTGTTGACCATGATGTTGACCAGAGCAGTCTGTTCCGGCGAGAGTACCATGGAGGTCGATAGAGGTTCTGGAATGGGTTCTGATGATAAAGATGGAGGCGTAGTTTTCCAAGATCAACCTAACCAACAAGCAAAGGCGAGTATCAGAAAACGATCCGATAGCATTGACCATAGAAGGAATTGTGACGGATTGTTAGCTGAGGAAAACTGTATCTGTAGGCTCTGTAACAATGTCATTGAAGATGGGTGCATTAAGAAATGCCAATCCAGTTTTAATATCCATATGGACCGGCATCCATTGAGTGACTATCACTCCTTAGTGGGTAATGTGTTAAACAAAACAGATTGTTGGGTATGCTCTCAAGTACCTCAAGGTCATAGCAAATCAGGGCTAGTACCATTTCCTTTAACGATAGGGGAGGTACTTGAGTTAAATGGTGGGAGACCGGTGGACAGGAGGTTTAATATCTCCAGCCCTCCTAGTTTGAAGCTCCACCAATACCATGTGGATAGGTCCCTATTATGTTTCAACATCTCCAATCCCAGAAAGCCGGGAAATTGGGAAGTGTCATGGAGTGACCACACTATGACCTTTTCGCATAGAGCAGATAGAATGCCCACAGATACAGAGCTTGTACGCCACATAGCTAGTAGAGGAAAATCTTTCCGGTATAGGTACACCTTAGGAAATAGGATTACGAGAGTTGGAGAAGTATCACCAGGATACTGTGCACATATCGTACAACCTGATACGTGTATTAAGCAGATGGAAGAATTAGGGTTAGGAGATTTCACCTGGAAGGTGTGTAATATGGTTATGTCCTTCTCCGTCCCATATGTTCTCCCCGATGATGCATATTTCATATGCGGGAGAAAGGCGTACAAGTGGCTTGCCCCAAACTCTGAAGGATTGTGTTATATTGGAAAAGTATTGCCTGAAGTGATGACTGTAACACATGACAAAATGAAAGACATACATCGTGGTGCCCAAGCTCCTTATACTCACACCCATTACGAGCACGTTGTTAAAAGGCACCTGATAGAGAAGACAGAGCATCCGGCCTCTGATCTGATAAGTGAATCCACCGGGATTCAATTCTTAATCGCGTTAGATTTCTCCCGCACCGCTAGAGGAGTGCTAAATTATAAATACATATCGGCGCTCGCAAATTTGTTAGATAATATCACTGAAATGTATGATGACACGTTTAGATATACTGGAAGGGAACTTCAAGCTTATAAAACAGAACTGGTGCAGCATAGAATGGTTCTTAATTACCTCACAGCAGTGACAGGCGGATATTGTGTTACATTAGCAACACAGTACGGCGTGAAGTGTTGCACGTATATCACGAATAGCACCGAGGATCCGGTCGAGGTCATAGACCAAAAGATGGACGATATTCTCCAATTGAAGTGGGAATTTCGCCGAAAACACAATCTCACTCTTGCTGCTGTAGGTAATGAGCTGACTGGTTGGGTGTCATGGTTGAACCCGCGAAATTGGTTCTCCGGTTTGGGAGACTGGGCTCAAGGAGTCATAATGGATGTTGGGAAGTTTCTCCTATGTATCTTAGGTGTTATCATAACGATCGGTTTGATATTTAGATCCGGTCAGGCTTTAATGAGGTGCAATCGTCGTACTAAGGTAATGAGTTTAAGGAGTGAGGAAACTGTAATTAACCTGGATTTGATTTATGACCCAATGATAGAAACAATGATGTGATGAAAATGCGATTTCTACGGTCCGTTTCATTCACCTGTTTTTCTGCTTTTCTCCAAGATAAAAAGACTCCCTTGGACGAGGAAGTTGACGAGACGCTATACAGACAACGGATAGACCAAAGAAGAAGTTTTGACCACTTGAGATATGGACATTTGATGAACTTTGCCATGGATCCCCAGTTTCCCTAGAATTCTTAAACTTACGCTAGCCCAACATTTTTTGTAAATCTAATGGCATTGACAAAGCTTTTTGCTCACACCTAATGGGCAACACAGCGCAAAGAAGACGACTTTCAACTGATACCGAACAAAACTTCAACCGACAGATGTACATTAACCTGACATAGAATACCACCGCATTTACCGTAATTATGTCTTTTCTTCATTTCTACAACCCTCAGGTAATGACACACATAGTATAGGGAATACAGGCACAGATATCAGCAATCACATATTCCCCCATTCATGTATCATCAACTAAAATGTGCTCCCCATTTTGTTCAAAATCCGAAAAGAGCTCGGTAAAGTTTGACAGCCCATCCACAGACCCGTACCACGGGATAAGAAGGAATTCAAATGTATACTTCGCAATACCTCGAAGCTTGATTTACAACACGTACGGCACGATGATACATGACCCCCCAAACATGGACTCATACACACATGCTTCTGCTATCTCACTAGGTCATACCCTCTTCCCACCTACTCCTCTCTCCTCCCTTACCCAACCATGGAAATGAATTAACCCCTAACATATATTTTTCTCCTTTTGAAATGTTTTCAGGAAGTGGCAGTTATTATTGACTGCCAAAGGGTGGACTGTCAAAGTCAGAAAAATATCTCTATGCACACTACCATATTTGCACCTCACACAGGTCCGTGCTGCGCATGCGTACGCTCTCCCGTACGTGCGCATACTCACAGTCGCGGGCACCCGCAGGCGCATGGTATGCGTATTTACGGTAGAGTTTATGCGATCGTAGCGTGCGACTCAATCATTACATATTTTCACTAATAATGTATTTTGTAGATCATGGTCCCTTTGATAGATTCTGAAAGTTTGGTTAATATAGAATGTTTATGAACAGAGGAATCCCTCTTTGTTTGATACGAAGGGTCAGACAGGAGTAATACAGTGGTGTTTAGTATCCATCGGAAGAATATTTAATTAGAAATATTCCGGTGTTGGTTTGAAGCAGATCAATCGCTCGTGCGAATAGTTATGGACATAAGAAGTTTATGAACATTTACTTTATTTGCACTTTATTACCCATGCGGCGGGAAACCCAGTTTCCCTCCCACCTGAGCAGTTGGAAATAGTCACAGCCCACCTGTATGAATCAACCTATGACCTTTTGTTATAATGCGAAGCCGAATTCCTGTGTCCAATGAACAATGAGATTGTAGGGACCATTGAATTGTATTGTGTGTGGGGCATAAATAGGCAGGCCGACCGTATCCAGTTCACTCTCTTCAACGGTTCTCATTGCTGATAATCGGGAGCTGGATATCGAGGCGCATGCGATCGTTTCCCTTTGTGCGTAAGTTTTCTCCGTAATCATATTGTCTTACTGTGAGCCATCTCTCTCTCTCTCTCTCTCTCTATCTCTCTCGTATTTTCCTTTAATTGTATTGTATTGTATTTCCTGTGTAGTTTATCTGGTTAGTTGGTTTATGTTATATTGTAGTGTATCATTTGTACTGTGATTCCTTTTGCAAGTATAATAGTTATAATACATATAATAGGTTTTGGACCCTAAGCCCAGGTATCTGTGTATTCTTTATAAGGGTTAAGTATTCTCTGAGCGTCGGTGACGCTCAAACAGCTTTGTAGTTAATCAGGTTACACCAGGTTGCACTTACACTCTGTCTCTACACTAAGGTATACTGTGTATCCCATTGTTAAAGGTATAGATATAAAGGTTTAACGTTGTAAGCGTCTGCACCGCTGGTGATCTCCTCGTGGTCCCGAGCGTACGCTACGCTATAGCGAATCATTACGTTAGTCGGCTGCCAATAGCGTGCCTGCCTGTGATCACTGGGCCGTAAGCGAACGTGACGCTTGAGCGTCTCGACTACGGTTGAGCGATCGCTACACAACTTGCGTACCCTTACGGTACTTCTTACGTAGATAGCGTACAGTGTTTTTAGACCTCTTAAAGTGTTTTATATACGATAAATATTTTGCTTTATCACTATGGACTTTGTCACCGAATTGCCCCTCTCCAAGGGTCACAATACTGTCTGGGTAATTATTGATCGTTTCTCTAAGATGGCACATTTTGTACATTTGACCGGGTTACCATCAGCTCCCAAGTTGGCTTTGTTATTTATCCGAGGACATTTCCGCCTGCACGGCTTACCTCAGGAAATCGTCTCTGACCGGGGGGTACAATTCACTGCAAGATTCTGGAGAGCTCTCTGTACGGCCCTACAAATAAAACTCAAGTTTTCATCCGCTTACCATCCACAAACCAATGGGCAAACTGAACGCGTCAATCAAGATTTAGAGACTTTTCTCCGTGTTTATCTCTCTCCCTCGCAAGATGATTGGGTGGAACTGTTGCCATGGGCCGAGTTTGCCCATAATCATCTGTACCACTCTTCGACTGGTGAGTCCCCATTTTTCATTAATTATGGGTTCCATCCTCAAGTTCCTGAATTACCCATTTGTCCTCCGGAAGATGTTCCTGCTGCAGCCTCTACTGTTCGGCACTTCAGCCAAATTTGGAGTCGAGTTCATGCTAATCTCAAGAGAGTCTCCGGCCGCTATAAGTTCTTTGCGGATAGAAAGCGACGGGCAGCTCCCCAATACAAGGTTGGTGACAGGGTATGGCTCTCCAACCCGCAACCTCCGGTTAAGGGTGCCCACGATGAAGTTCGCCCCAAAGTTTATTGGTCCTTACCCCGTGTTACAAGTCCTGAACCCGGTTGTCTGCAAATTGGGGTTGCCTTCCCACCTCCGGATACCAAACTCCTTTCATGTCTCTCTCCTTCGCCCCCTTATTTTAAACCGGTTCCATTTAAAGTCCCCGAGGCCAACCTCTGCTGAGTCTGAAGCTGGAACGGACTTTGAAATCAAAGCTATTCTTGACTCTCGTTATCTTCACAAGAATCTACAGTATTTGGTGGAATGGAAAGGTTTTGGCCCCGAGGAGAGGAGCTGGGTCAAGGCTACTGAAGTGATGGCTCCCCGACTGGTGCGGATTTTCCATTCCAGACATCCAACAAAACCTGGAAAGTGTCCGGGGGCCACTCCTGGAGGAGGGGGTACTGTCACGCGCCATAGGCGGCGTTCACCGCGCTTACCCCTGCGTGCCTGATGGTCTGTGTTGCGGCCTCCGCCTTCGGTGGTCCACGGACTCCGGCATCTGGCTGGCGCAGCTCTCGGCGGTTCCCCGGGGCAGGGGCGCCGCCATGACACCCGGCATCACGTGGGCGGGGAGCAGGTAACGTCATCAGACTTTTCTGCCAATCTAGCGGAGGCAGGAGATTCAAAGTCAGACGCCAGGCAGAGCCTCGGCGCCTGAGTATCGTCTTTTCCCCTGAAGTGGATGCCAGTGCTCCTGTTCTCGGCGGATCTCTCTGCAGCATACCCCAGTGTCTCCGGCATTTCCAGGTGTCAGTGTTGCACAGCTTCCAGCATTCCCAGCCGCTGCTGGGTTTCCCTGCGCTCCAGTCACCAGAGCTTCTTGGAGTCAGCGTGGGTTGCAGGTTAAACGTCGCTCTCGTTATACAAGTCCTCAGTGTCTTTAACCCTCGCTCTCAAGTTATACAAGTTCTTAGTGCCTTTAACCCTCGCTCTCAAGTTATACAAGTCCTCAGTGTCTTTAACCCTCGCTCTCAAGTTATACAAGTCCTCAGTGTCTTTAACCCTCGCTCTCAAGTTATACAAGTCCTCAGTGTCTTTAACCCTCGCTCTCCAGTTATACAAATCCTCAGTGTCTTTAACCACCGCTCACAAGTTCTTCCAGTCATCAGTGTCCTTAACCACCGCTCTCAAGTTCTTCAAATCATCAGTGTCTTTAACCACCGCTCTCAAGTTCTTCAAATCATCAGTGTCTTTAACCACCGCTCTCAAGTTCTTCAAATCATCAGTGTCTTTAACCACCGCTCTCAAGTTCTTCAAATCATCAGTGTCTTTAACCACCGCTCTCAAGTTCTTCGAATCATCAGTGTCTTTAACCACCGCTCTCAAGTTCTTCAAATCATCAAAGTCTTAACCACCGCTCTCAAGTTCTTCAAATCATCAAAGTCTCTTTAACCACCGCTCTCAAGTTCTTCAGTCACCAGTATCTTTCACCATCACTCACAAGTACTTCCTGGACATTTCCCCATATGCTCCTTCTCTGTTATGTGACATTGTGTTGTCCTTTTTCCTGCAATAAAGTTCCTCATTAATTTCATCAAGTCTTACTGTCAGAGTCCTGTATGAGGAAGACCTATATCAAGCCATCCCTGTTCCGACCCAGCTGTGGTTCCTCTCCCCTACCATTGGGAGAACCCCCGAGTTCACAACACCCCCAACCTAGGTCAGTGACAAGGGGGCTCCGTTTGAACCACTTAGGAGAGCAGATCTTAAATGGTTGACGGCTAAAGTTCTCCTTCTATTGACGATGGCGTCAGCTAGAAGAGTGTCAGATTTAGGAGCACTATCGTGTAAGTCTCCTTTTCTGATCTGTTATCCAGATAAAGCAGTTCTCAGAACTAAATCTGGTTATCTTCCGAAGGTGGTCTCAAAGTTTCACCTGAACGAAGAAATTGTAGTCCCGGCTTTTCAGGTATCGGGACCTTCTGCGGGAGAAGCGTCGCTGGACATAGTCCGTGTATTAAGAATTTACGTAGATCGTACTAGTGCCATCAGAAAGACAGATTCTCTCTTCATTCTCTACGGATTTCACAAAAGAGGATGGCCTGCTACTAAACAGACGCTAGCAAGATGGCTTCGAATGACGATTTCAGAAGCATATTCTCGTGCTGATCTCCCTGCTCCGGTTAATGTCTCTGCACACTCTACACGTAGGGTAGGTCCTTCATGGGCAGCACAACATGGTGCTCAGCAGAACAGATTTGTAAGGCAGCCACATGGTCTTCCATTAACACATTAATTAGACATTATGCCTTGGATACTTTTGCCTCTCATGACGCGGAATTCGGGCGAAAGGTTCTCCTGGCTAATCAGGAGCGTCCCCACCACTAATAATGGCTTTGGGAATCCCAATGTTATTCTGTGGATAACCTGTGGACCCAGCCGGAGAAATATACCGTTATGGTAAGTACTTACCGTTGATAACGGAATTTCTCCTATATCCACAGGTATTCACAGGGATCCCACCCTGACGCACCTGATTTGAGGATCTTTACAATCACTAAACCTCTTCCCTCTTGTATGGAAGGGTGTGCATGTGTGTTCTTATCGCCTGAATAGGGTTCTACATGATGCTCCTGCTTAATTGCTGTGAAAACAACTGATTTGACTGAGTCGGTGGGCGGGATTTTATGGATGAGCCCGATGCATCCTGGGAGGCCAGAAAGCTCGTGACTATTTGGTGCCATTTCCGCTGTCGCTCCGGCATATCCCAATGTTATCCTGTGGATACCTGTGGACATAGGAGAAATTCCGTTATCAACGGTAAGTTCTTACCATAACGGTATATATTTTGCCAATGCAGACTTAAATAAAAAAAAAAGTTAGACTAGTAGGGAATACTTCTAAAATATATTTAAAGACAACAGGTACAGAATAACAGGATAGCAATCAGCCAATACTTCATACATACGTAATGGAACCCTCATTCTGCGTTTTCTCCTCTCTTCTCCAACTGCTACCCCCACCCGCTTTCTCTGCTCATATTTATACCCTTTTTTATTTATACAGTACATCCAATGAATTAATATTTGTACGTATTAAGTTTTCATTGCCCATCTATGCCTCAGACATAATATTTATGTATTTCTGTGTTATATTTCTTATTCCCAAGCAAAAATCTGACATGGTTGCTGCAGCATTTTTTGCCTAAAACTTTTGCACAGTATTGTATATACTAGAGATGTGCGGTTTGGTTTTGATTTGGTTCTTCACACCAAAATCAGGTCTGAAAATGAGGCTAAACATCATCTTTCAAGGACAACTTTGATTTTTATAGGCTATCCAAAACAAGATTTGCAGGAAGATTACATAAGGCCTTTTTTTGAGGTCCGAATTTGGCGGGAAGAACCGAGTCAACACTGAACCAAAACCAAACCGCACATCTCGAATACGGTATATATATCATATTAAAATCCTCCTAAATATATGCCTAGCAGTTGCATGCTTAGAGCAGAAGGGAGACCCCACCCAGTTTCACTGTCTGCCTGTACTCACATATGGGAAGATGTAAGCCTTGGAGAGTGATAAAGTATCAGCCAATCAGCTCCTAACTGCCATGTTATGGGCTGTGTTTGAAAAATAAGGACAACTGATAAGTTGGTTGGTTACGCTCTCCACTTGTCACTCTCCAAGGCTTAGTACATCTGCCCATTTCCTCTCCTCTCCCCCAGCAACATACCCCCCATGAGGATGATGGTTATATTAAGGCCCTGAGCAGACACTGCAGAAGGATCCATGAGAGTGGATGTTCAGGG
Source organism: Pseudophryne corroboree (assembly GCF_028390025.1). Classification (NCBI taxonomy): domain Eukaryota; kingdom Metazoa; phylum Chordata; class Amphibia; order Anura; family Myobatrachidae; genus Pseudophryne; species Pseudophryne corroboree. Next base: position 936,454,643 of record NC_086444.1, on the reverse strand, counting down.
TTGCAGCAATGACAGACTCACCACCTGGAGGCTTATATAAGCTGATCTCCAGTATCTGCCTGATCACTTTCCTGGTCTCCCAGCCTGTGTACACTAGTCCTGGAGTCTTGAAAGCGCTCCAGCTAGCATTAAATGTCTGTTGTTCAGTGTCAGTCTCTGCTTGACTCCTACAGTACTAGCAACAGAACAACCTAATAATAGCATCATCTATTTAGGTGCAATGGTTTAAACTACAATTGCAACTTCTTATAGATATAACTACCAGGCTTACTATGCAGGAGCAAATAGCTCCATGTAATAGGTGTCTGACCATGGTGTATGAGAATGAGAGTTTAAATCCCTTGTATGGCATGCTGAGAATTGTCTATTTTAAATAAAGTGGAATGTAACTGAGCATGCACACATCACCTGTATGGGTGCAGCTGAGCCTGCCTACCTTTCCCAGCCCTGAATACATCAGTAGAACTGTCAGGATTTGATGTGGATGGATCTCGTTCTTCTTGGTAGGGCCGTGTGATGATGGGTTTGAGGATGGCGTGAAGTTAGGAGGCTTTATATAGTTCCTTCGCATCAGAGACTGAAGTGCTAACTACTATGGAGAAGTAGTGGACAGAGTACATAAACTAATACCAGGTAGTTGACTAAGGGGCTAATTCAGAGATGAATGCAGATCGCTGCATACGCAGCCAGATCTGCGTCTATCTACTCACATGCTGGGGCCCACACAGCAAGGCAAGGCCGCCCAGCATGTGTAACGCGCTGCCTTCCAATGCGTCCACAATTAGATTGCGGACACATTAAACTATGGTTGACCACTGGCAGCGAAGTCTGGCCGCATTGTCAGGTGAACCACCACCATTTTTTTAATTGGAGCGGCTGCGTGTGACGTCATGCGCACCTCTGTTTGGACCTGCCCTGCCCCCCACCCCCCAATGCCACAATGCCGCCTCGCGAACGGCCACCACTGTCAATCATCTTGTGGCCACATCTTTCCTGGATGCACGTGGCTGAATCCATCTCTGAATCAGCCCCTAAGACCCAAGATAGGGGCGCGGAGTCTTACCCCGTCAGTGGTATTCACCAAGGATCCCTGCATGGAAATTTGGGCTAAGTTGCGCTCGACGGGCTGGTTGTGACCCTCTGTCTGAGTCACCTGGGTTGGCACTAGAAAGGATTAATTTAAAAGTCATCAATGGTTGTGAACATTGAACTTGCACCAATGGTACAAATTATTGGCCTTGCACCGATGGTAGAGAATATCAGACTTGCACCAATGGTTGAGGATACTGGAAGAAACTATACTGGGATCAGGATCCCCAGAAACAGGATAGGATTGCTGGAGAGCACAGAGACAATGCTCCCACGCAGACTTTTGTGACTTATACCAATGACAAACTTGGCCTTGCAAACCAGGAAGCTTTATATCCAAGTGTTGTTCTGAATTGAATGTAAGTGTCAGCTGAGCTCCAGACTGGACAGGATTAGTCAGAATCATATCACCTGATACAGGATAAGATGGTGACGACCATGCTGCTGGTCTGGCAGGAACTGCACCATGTGGAATGTCAGTAGCGCACCCTGAACCCACTCTGCACATACACATGCACCATGCAAGGCAATCCTGGAATCCTGCTCTGTGCATCCACGGAACCTCCGGACCTGGCTGCAAAAACGATCACCGCTGCATGAATCCAGCACCTTCTGGATGTTACAGTGCACCGGTGTCTGAGCAGCAACCGACCAGATAAGAGAGAAGGCCGGGTTTTTGGAGCATTAGACAGACAAGAACATTGTAGAGATGAAATTGGAAACTTTTGTCTCAGAAATACAAATAACTACTACATAACAAACTTACCTTCATCCGGGCTAGCAGGTCCCTCCACTACGGCTAGTGTCATCTTCCCAGTGACATCTTTGGAAAGATGGCTCAGCACATTGAAAGCAAAGACTCTGGAGAGTGATTGCATTTGGGCCAATAGCATTAACATCACTTGTGATGAAATGATTTGAAAGGCTTGTACTGAGTTATATTAAATCTTTTTTCTTCCTCAGGGTCCATAGGCTCCACAAGAATACCATGGGGGTTTAGGTTGTTTGGAACGAACCGGACACCAAACACTTAAAGCTTTTCGGTCCCAGAATGCACTGGGTCCTCCTACCTATAATCCCCTCCTCAGACCCCAGGCTATTCAGTTTTATTTTGGTGCCGGCAGCAGCTGGATGCACCTTTTTTACAGTAGACTGCTGTTGCAGACTCAAGCTTTTTTATGTACCAGAACTGACAGTGTCGGATGGACGATGGACAATGGTGCTGCAGCTCCATCACTCCCGCATGCGCCACAACACTAGTGACAAGGTCCAGTGTTTCAGTGCGCGACAGTAAAGCATATGCTAGCTATCGCTTTACCAGGCCGAGGACCGCAGCCAGACAACGAAAGAAGGAAAGTGGCAGTTCAAGGCCTCCAAAGTTGAAAACGCTCTGGAGGCGGTGATTGTGGAAATATACTATCATTGGGATGCTTGTAAACTGGTAGCTTTGGGGAAGGGGGGGGGGGGGATATCAGCTTGATAGCCCCTCCCCAGCCCAGGGTGTGATTCTTTGAGAGTTTTACTGCTTTTTATGGGCTGTAAAATACTACCCTCCTCCTCCCCCAGTAAGGCTCTCAGACAGTGCTGGCTTCAGAGGTCTCAGGAGGTCGGGTCCAGTCTCCCTGTATGCCTTTCCCTGGGGACAGGTTTTACAGCACTCATCCTACCACCCTTTGAGGCTGCGTAGTTGGGTCAGTGCCCAGTGTTACTGTATATGCATTGTATGTGACTTGTTGCTAGCTATTGCTGTATGTGTTCAAACTCTGCTATATTTATTATACTGTCCCTGTTTTTTCTCCTCCTATTCCCATACCTAGTGTTAAGGGTTATGTTGTACCTCGCATTTTACGTAATTTGTGAGTGGTGTCACATTTGCATAATATTATTATAGTTGCACTCTGCATGTGTGATTAACTCTGACTCTACAACAGAGGTTGCAGCAACAGTCTCGGGCTTCGTTGTTGGCCCCCACGTGCAACCTCCTTGGATGGACTTGTTTTCACAGTCTGTCCAGAGTCTAGCTCAGACGTCAGTCGCCTTTTAATGTTACAGAACGACAGACCAGGGGCCGCATCCAGACAAGTTACACCCTCAAATCAGTTTGTGCAGGCCTCAACTTCTAGGCCTAAGGGTCCTATCGTTTAGCAACAGAGAATCATTAAAGTGGAGTTCCCTCTGTGTGATCAGCTCACTGAACTCATGCGTGAGGCTTGGAGTACTCCTAACCAGAAGTTTCAATTACCAAAATAGCTGGCTTCTATATATCCTCCCCCAGAGGGAGAATGTACAAGGTGGGAAGTTCCCCCCTCTGCAGATGCTCACATAACTCGGCTATTGAAAAGCTCTACATTACCCACACCTTCTACATCCTATGTTAAGGATGCAACAGATAGGAAAATAGATATTTTCCTCAGAACCATTTTTTCTCAGTCAAATGCTATTACTCGTCCAGCCATGGCTACTGCTTGGGTAGCAAAAGCCATTGAGGGCTGGGTAGATGCACTGGAGGGCAGTCTCTCTGCAGAGGCTACCCGGGAACGACTCTCCTATATTTCTCTTATTAAAGAGGCAGCCTCATATATTGGGGATTGGTGAAGCAGCCCTGAATACAGGGATATTTATTTCCAAGGTATCAGCAACTTCTTTAGCTGCTAGAAGGGTGCTCTGGCTTCGCTTTTGGAGGGCGGACTCCGATTCCAAGAAAGCATAGGAATCATTGCCTTTTACAGGAAAGATTTTGTTTGACTCTGGGTTAGACAAAATGGTAGCCACTGTAGCAGCTTCCAAAACAGCCTTCCGGCCTTCGGCTGTGTCTTCTAAGACCAAGGCATCATCCTTTAGGTTCTTTAGGCTGCAGGTAAAAGCCAAGGAGCAGGCATTTCCCAATCAGTCCAGTTCCCATAAGGGTAAGCCAAGAAAAAAGCAGTCTTGGGCTGCCAGATATCCAGCTTCAGGACCAGACGACAAACCCTCAGCCTGATGGAATGGGCTTCCTTCTGGGAGACCACAGAGTGGGAGGCAGACTTCTTCACTTTGCAGAGACCTGGCGTCAGACTACCACAGACACCTGGGTGTAGGAAGTGGTTTCTTACATATACATTCTCACCTTTCTGAGACATTCTCCGCAGCACTTTTGTTGTACGGCCACTCCAGCAGATCCTCTCAAGGCATTGGCTCTGCAACAGGCCGTTCATGCCCTTCTACAGTCAGGAGTTATAATGCCAGTTCCATCACTTCAACAACGGACATGGTTTTACTCAACACTGTGCCTGGTGTGCAAACCAAATGGCTCTTTTCGACCCATACTCAACCTCAAGGCTCTCAACAAGTTTATCTGAGTGGCCAGGTTTCGCATGGAAATCTGCCGTTTCATTATCCTGGCATTAGAACCTGGGGACTTTATGGCTTCCCTGGACATACAGGACGCATACATGTATGTACCTATCAATGCCATCCATCAGCAGGTTTGCCATTCTTTACCAGCATTATCAGTTTTGGGCTCTGCCTTTCAGACTCTCTATGGCCCCTCTGGTCTTTACCAAGATGATGGCAGTCATGGCTTTACATCTCAGGCGTCAGGGAATCTGGATTTTCCACCACCTAGATGGCCTACTGATCCTGGCTCGGTCTCCGGAGGGTCTGCAACAGCTTCTCAGTTTGACAATTGCCTATTTGCAGATGCACAGTTGGATTGTCAACTGGAAGAAATCTTCCCTGGCTGCGTCTCAAAGAATATTACATCTGGGGCCATCCTAGATTCTCAGGCTCAGAAGAGGTTTCTGCCGGCAGACAAGGTAATGGTACTCCACTCTCGTCTGTGCAGTTTTCTTCAACACTGGCGAGTGTCCATACACTCAGCCATGCAGGTCCTGGGGTCCATGGTCTCCACCTTTGACACCGTGGAATATGACCAATTCACTCCAGACCTCTGCAGCACGTGATTTTGTCACAACAGAATGGACGGCGTCATCTCCTCAGAGCCCAGACAATAGTGTTGTCTCGAGAGGTTCGGCTGACGCTCTTGTGGTGGCTTCAGATGTCCCACTTGGACAAGGGCCGTCCATTTTGGATCTCAGATTGGGTACTATTCACCATGGATACCAGTCTCTGGGGGTGGGGAGCAGTGACCAGCCAACAATCCTTGCAAGGACATTGGACAGTCCTCAAGAGTCATCTGCCCATCAACATACTGGAACTCAGGGCAGTGTTCAGGGCACCTTCTTCGGGGTCAGCCAGTGCAGGTTCAATCTGACATCGTGACAACATTAGCTTACCTCAACCATCAGGGAGGTACGCAAAGTTTAGCCACCATGAGAGAGGTAACGCACATCCTCACATGGGCAGAACGTCATTTTCCAGCAATGTCGGCAGTGTTCATCCCAGGATTTCTCAATTGGGAAGTGGATTACCTAAGCCAACAGGACACATACTCAGGAGAGTGGTCTCCACATCCAGAGGTCTTTCAGGATCTAGTGGATAGGTGGGGTCATCCAGAAGTGGATCTCATGGCATCACACCACAACCACAAACTACCAGTATACGGGTCCAGAACTAGGGATCCCTCAGCTGCCTTTGTAGATGCTCTGGCAGTACGATGGGACTTCAATCTGGTATAAATCTTCCCTCCATTTTCACTTCTTCCAAGGGTGCTTCACAAGTTCAAACAGGAGGGAGGCACAATGCTTCTCATAGCTCCAGACTAGCTGAGGCATCCTTGGTTTGCAGACCAGCAGGGTCTGTCACTCGACACTCCTCTCAGACTGCCTTCATGGCAGAATCTGTTAACACAGGATCCATGTCTATACCAGGACCTGGCTCATCTGTCTTTGACTGGGATGCTCTTGAGACATCCTTTTTAAAATCTAAGGGCTTCTCAAGCTCGGTTGTCCAGACAATGCTTAAAAGCATTAAAAGCATGCAAGCCTGCCTCAGCAAGGATTTATTACAGGATTTGGCACACTTATTTCCAGTGGTGTTCGCCGAGGAACTACAATCCTCCTTTCAGAGTGGCAAGAGTACTTGCTTTCTTTCAAGCAGGATTGAACTTAGGTCTTCGACTAGCATCCCTCAAGGTACAAGTATCTGCCCTGTCCATGTGGTTCCAGAGAAAGATTGCTTCTCTGCCAGATATCAGAACTTTCGTTTAGGGGATCCTCCATATTCCGGTGGCTCCGTGGGACTTGTCTTTGGTTCTACAGGCATTTCAAGCAGCTCTGTTTGAACCATTGGACTCTGTAGAGTTAAAGTGGCTGACGAAAAAGACTCTCTTCCTTCTTGCTATTGCCTTTGCTCGCAGAGCGTTTGATTTAGCTGCACTTTCGTGTCACTCTACTTTTTTATTTTTCATCCAGACAGAGCTGTCCTCAGGACCAGGTCTGGATACCTTCCTAAGGTGGTCTCCAAATTTCATATCAATAAAGAAATTGTGGTTCCAGTATTTCAATCGCCAAAAGTGATGTATTGTTGGATGTGGTGCGAACACTTCAGATTTATGTGGAGCAAACTAAGTCTATCCGTAAATCTGATGTTTATTTCTTTTGTACGGTTTTCACAAAAGAGGATGACCTGTTAACAAGCTGACCTTGGCTCGATGGCTGCGAATGACCATTGTCCAGGCATACATGGAAGTGGCTCATTCCACTCGGTTCGTGGGGCCTTCATGGTCGGCTAGTCATGGAGCATTCTTTTAATTCGATACCTCTGCTTCCCAGGATGCTGCATTTGGGCAACGGGTTCTCCGTTCTGCTCCGGAGCATCCCTTCCCTTAGGGGATACTGCTTTAGGACATCCCCATGGTATTCCTGTGGAGCCTACGACCCCTGAAGAAGAAAAATAGGATTTTAATTACCTACCGGTAAATGCTTTTCTCGTAGTCCGTAGAGGATGCTGGGGTCCACATTAGTACCATTGGGTATAGACGGGTCCACCAGGAGCCATGGGCACTTTAAGAGTTTAACAGTGAGGGCTAGCTCCTCCCTCTATGCCCCTCCTACCAGACTCAGTATAGAAACTGTGCCTGAGGAGACGGACATACTTTGAGAGAAGGAAATACACAGATAGTGGTGACATTCACACCAGCTCACACACAACAAGGCAAACCAGCATGAACAAGTCAGCAACAGCTGAACAACAGTACTTAAACAAGTAACAATGCAGCACTTAACCAAGTAACAAGGCCGTACTGAACTTAAGTAACTTATAACAGGAGAACGAAGAGCTGGGCGGGCGCCCAGCATCCTCTACGGACTACGAGAAAAGGATTTACTGGTAGGTAATTAAAATCCTATTTTCTCTTATGTCCTAGAGGATGCTGGGGTCCACATTAGTACAATGGGGATGTACCAAAGCTCCCAGTACGGGAGGGAGAGCGCGGAGGCTCCTGCAAGACTGAATGACGAAACTGTAGGTCCTCAGAGGCCAAAGTATCGAACTTGTAGAACTTAGCAAACGTGTTTGACCCTGACCAAGTAGCCGCTCGGCAAAGCTGTAAAGCCGAAACACCCCACGCAGCCACCCAGGAAGAACGCACCTTACGAGTAGAGTGGGCCTTAACAGATTTAGGACACGGCAATCCTGCCGTAGAATAAGCATGCTGGATAGTGAACCTGATCCAGTGAGAAATTGTCTGCTTAGAAGCAGGACACCCAATCTTATTGGGAGCAGATAGGACAAACAGAGAGTCCGAAGTTCTCTTCACATAAATCTTCAAAGCCCTCACAACATCCAAGGACTTTGAGGTAATTGAGGAGTCAGTAGCCACTGGCACCACAATAGGTTGGTTGATATGAAAAGCCGACACAACCTTAGGAAGAAACTGCTGACGCGTCACGAGCTCAGCTCTATATTCATGGAAAATTAAGTATGGGCTCTTGTAAGACAAAGCCCCCAGTTCAGACACACGCCTAGCAGATGCCAATGCCAACAGTGTGACCGCCTTCCAAGTGAGAAACTTGACCTCAACCTCTTGTAGAGGCTTGAACCAATCCAATTGCAGGAACTGCAACACCACGTTAAGATCCCAAGGTGCTGTAGGAGGCACAAAGGGAGGCTGGATGTGCAGGACCCCTTTCAAGAAAGTCTGAACCTCAGGGAGGGAAGCCAATTGTTGTTCTTGCAAAGTCTCCAGGACCACCGACAAATCCCAAGGAGCCACAGGTGGGACATAGGGAGTTGAATCCATAAAACACCCTGAGTGAATGTATGAACATCAGGTAGAGTCGCAATTTTTCTCTGAAACCATACCGAAACGGCAGAAATATGAACCTTGATGGAGGCCAGCCAAAGGCCCAAGTCCAGGCCCTGTTGTAGGAAGGCCAAAAGTTTGGCCATACTAAACTTGTAAATGTCATGATTGTTAGATGCGCACCAAGCAAAGTAAGAATTCCAGACCCTATGGTAAATCCGAGCAGAAGCCGGCTTACGGGCCTTCAAAATAGTTTGAATGACCGCCTCAGAAAATCCTTTGGCCCTCAGTAGGGAAGCTTCAAGAGCCACGCCGTCAAAGCCAGTCGGGCCAAATCCTGGTAAACACAAGGGCCCTGAACGAGGAGGTCTGGTCGTTGCGGAAGCAGAAGAGAACTGTAGGTCTGAGAACCAATGCCGTCTGAGCCACGCTGGAGCTATTAATAGAAGGATTCCTCCTTCTTGCTTGAACTTCCTCACTATTCTGGGCAGGAGTGACACCGGAGGGAACACTTACAGCAGCCAAAATTTCCATGGAATTACCAGTGCGTCCACGAACGCCACTTGAGGATCCCTTGTTCTTGCTCTGAAAACTGGAACCTTGTATCGAGACGCCATCAGATCTACATCTGGTAGGCCCCATTTGTCCACTAGGAGTTGAAATACTTCTGGATGAAGGCTCCACTCTCCGGCGTGTACGTCCTGACAACTGAGGAAGTCCGCTTCCCAGTTTAGGACCCCCGGAATGAACACTGCCGACATGGCCTGCAGATGGCGTTCTGCCCATTGAAGAATCTTTGACACTTCCATCATTGCCATGTGGCTTTGAGTGCTGCCTTGATGATTTATGTATGCCACCATGGTGGCGTTGTTTGACTGTACTTGGACAGGCCTGTTCAGTACCAGATGCCGGGCCAGATTCAGAGTGTTGAACACTGCCTGCAATTCCAGAATGTTTATCGGGAGGAGAGACTCCTTCCTGGTCCACCGACCCTGAAGAGAGTGTTGCTCCAACACCGCGCCCCAACCCCTCAGACTGGTATCTGTCGTCAGAAGGACCCAGTTGGAGATCCAGAAGGGACGACCCCTGCTCAATCGTTGGTCCTGCAGCCACCAGATCAGTGACAGACGGACCTCCGGAGACAAGGAGATCATTTGAGACCTGATCCGGTGAGGCAGGCCGTCCCACTTGGCAAGAATCAGTTTCTGCAGAGGGCGGGAATGAAATTGAGCATATGTCGAAAGCCGACACCATGAGGCCTAGTACTTGCATCGCCGAGTGTATCGACACACACAGACGAGAGAGGAAGCAACGTATCTTGTCCTGAAGCTTCAGGACTTTCTCCTGTGACAAAAACAACCTCTGGTTGTGTGTGTCCAACAACGCTCTCAGATGCACCATGCTCTGTGCAGGGACCAGGGATGATTTCTTCCAGTTGATGAGCCACCTGTGGGCTTGCAGAAACTGGACCGTCAGATCCAAATGACGGAGGAGAACTTCTGGGGAATTGGCCAGGATCAACAGGTCGTCCAGATACGGCAGGATCCGGATGCCCCGATGGCGGAGTGAAACCGTCGTAACTGCCATGACCTTGGTGAAAATTTGCGGAGCCGTGGTCAGACCAAACAGTAAGGCCCGCAATTGGTAATGCTTTATGGTATTGGTAATTGGTAATCAAGCTTTATGTAACCACCTTTGATAAAGCTGCAGTGCCCACAGCTAAACGCGTCAGAAGGCTACCTGGGTCAACATATTCAATTTTCACTGCCCATTTGTATCCGGACCAATACTGGACTTTGATATCTGCAGAAAAAGTGAGGTGACTTATTAGATCTGGAGCACTACCAACCCTCTACGTACAAGGAGGACACCGCGATATAATGAGGACCCCAAACGTGGCTGGTTTTGAGTAAATACAAGAGACATTCTCAAGGGACTACACCTCTAGCGGCTTTGGTAAAGTTTATTGGTGAGACTGCGACATCAGTCTATCCCCATTTGTCCTACCCATCTGCAATCCAGTTTATTTCTAATAGGAACGGATCACACTGATAGAGGCAGCTGTAATTTTGACCCTCATTTTTATCTTTATTTTTAATGAATTTTGTATGTGTTTTTAATGTAGTTTAATCTTATGCCCTATTAAATGTGAAGAGTTTTATCACTCAATCGTTCTCATTATATTAATTTATTATCACGCTAGCGCTGCTATTGTTGTGTTTTTTTTTGTGATTTATGTTTTGGGTGTGACTACCCCAAATGGTATAGCAGCAGCATTAGAGCCACAGCACCTAATAGCACCCGATCATACATTTCTTGGTATCTTTCCTTTCTAGCATCTTCTTGTGCGGGGTGAATTTCTTTCCTGGGTTCTCCCAGGATTTCTGACGTATGTCAACCAAGTGGTCAGAATGAGGTAAAACCAATTTAGTAACCTTCTGACGTTTGAACCTGTCCGGTTTCTTAGATGTAGTAGCAGGCTCAGGATCATCATCAATCTGAAGAATGATCCTGATAGCCTTTAATAGATCAGGAACATCCACCTGTGAAACAGATTCCCCATCAGAAACGTCATGATCAGAGTCCGTGGGGTCACTATACACGCCATCTTCATCGGAAGAGGTATCCGGAACATCATGGATTGAGAGGAAGTATCAGCCCACTTAGAGAACTTCTTAGGTTTAGTCTTAGGCGGGCGAGGGTCAGGAATACGTTTATCCAAAGAGTTATTCAAGTGCTTTAACTGGGTGGACAGAGCATCTGTCCATGGCTGATTAACCGCAGGGACCATATAAGACTGATAAGGCACAGTAGGTCCCATAGGGAGTGCAAATTTAGTTACCAGCGTAGTCAGTAAATTAGAAAAGGCAGACCAAGGCGGGCCCTGATATGCCACCATTGTTACAAACTGACTGGGGGGTACAGAACCCCCAAAACCTGAACCCTCCGCAGCCATGTTATCCTCAAATGCATCTGGAACATCATAACCGCGCATGGCGGAATCAGGCCAAGACCCATTGCCCCCTGTAGATGACATGATATGAAAGCGAGAACCAAGGGCGACACAGTACAATATCAGCAGATATAATACCTAACACAAACCCCACCGTGCAGTGCTCTTCTTAGGGCTGCTGTAGCAGCCCTGCCTGTTAGCTGCCTGCACTGCAGGCACCAACTTACAAACTGAGCTCCTGTGCACGGAGGCGGGGTTATAGAGGCGGCGCTGAGCATCTTCGGAACAGTCAAAGCTTTTAGCCTGTTGATGCCTCGGATCAAGATCCTACTCTACACCCCGATGTTATTCCCTGTGGAATACCAGTGTACCCCGCTGCAGAAATAAAGTCTACCATAACGCTTATTTTTTCAGCCGAGTTCGATCTGCTCCAATTTGCCTATAGACTAAATCGCTGTACCAACGATGCGGTACTCACTATGTTGCATTCTACACTGTCCCACCTAGAAATGAGGAATTTTTATGTTAGGATTTTTTTTGTCAATTTTAGCTCAGCTTTTAATATGGTGATCTGACGGATAAATTATTTGTACTTGTTTTTTAGAATTCTTCACAAATTGACCTCAGGTGGTTAAAGTGGGAGGCATTAGGTCTGGGGAGCTGCTGATAAATACAGGTGTTCCTCAGGGGTGTGGATAATAGGGTTGACAGTAACTAGGTCGACAGTCATCAGGTCGACAGTGACTAGGTTGACACGGTCATTAGGTCGACTTGTCATAGGCCTAATAATAGTAAAGGTGGTGGGGTTGGAATCTTACTGTCACAGTTTTTCACATACACTGTTCTACCTCAGGTTCCATCGCTCGCATTCACATCATTTGAAGTTCACTCTATCAGGAGTTTCACCCCCTTCTCTCTGCGTGTTGCAGCTATCTATCGCCCTCCTGGGCAACCTAAACAAAAATTTCTAGAAGATGTTTCTGCCTGGCTCCCACACTTCTTCTCCTCTGACATCTCCACCATCATTATGGGTGATTTCAATATAGCTCTTGACAGCCCACAATCTGTTCATGCATCCAAACTCCTCTCTATAACCTCCTCTCTTGGCCTAACCCAATGGTCCGACTCCTCTACTCACCAGGAGGACCACTGCCTTGATCTTGTGTTCACCAGGCTCTGCTCAGTTTCCAAATTCATTAACCCTTATTTCCCTCTCTCTGATCACAACCTGATCACCTTTACAACCTCTTCTTTTACTTTAAATTCTAGGACACTAAAACCAAGCAAGCCTCCTCTAACACGCAGAAATACTAACAATATAAATTTTCAACAACTTTCCACTTCTCTGCAACAACTTCTCTCACCAATCTCTACATTCACCACACCTGACACTGCTGTTTCCCACCTGCACCAGACCCTAGAGAGTGCCCTTGACGAAGTGGCTCCAGCTACCCATCACACTCCACGTAGGCTTAGATGCCAACAATGGCACTCTAAATCAACAAGACACCTACAAAAACTGTCACGTAAAGTAGAACATCAGTGGCGGAAATCTCAGAATCCAAGTGACTTTCTCACATATAAGACTACCTACCACTCCTATCGTCAGGCCCTGGACACTGCCAAACAAACATATTTCCAATCTCTCATCTCTTATCATGCCACCAACCCCGAGCGACCTTTTTAATACATTTAAATCACTTCTTTACCCTCCATCACCTCCCCCACTAGCTACTATCCATGCACAAGAACTTGCTTCCTACTTCAAGGATAAGATTGATAAAATCTGAGATGAAATGGTATGCTCTAATTCAGCCAGTGACCTGCTCAATTCTCTATCTGAACCCTCTGGCACTTTCTCTTCATTTGATCCCACAATTAAAGATGAAGTATCAACACTCTTTTCATCCTCCTACTCCACTACCTCTCCTCTTGATCCTATACCCTCACAGGTCAGTAAAACTTTGTCTCCTGTGCTTATCCCAACCTTAACTAAAATCTGTAATCTCTCTCTCTCTCTACTGGTATCTTTCCATCTCTGTTTAAACATGCAGTGATTACTTCCATTCTAAAAAAACACAACTCTGACCCAAACATACTCTCTAACTACCGTCCCATTTCTCAGCTACCCAGTCCCTACAAGCTACTTGAGAGACTTGCCTACACTCGCCTTACACACTTTCTTTACTCCCACAATTTATTGGACCCACTTCAGTCAGGCTTTCGTGCCCAACACTCAATAAAGACAGCACTGACCAAAGTAGTGAATGATCTAGTCACTGCTAGATCAAAAGGCCATTACACACTACTTATTCTTCTAGATCTCTCTGCTGCTTTTGACACTGTTGACCAGTCTCTTCTCATATAAACACTACAATCCCTAGGTCTTCAGGACACAGCCCATACTTGGTTCTCATCCTACCTATCTAATTGATCTTTCAGTGTTTACTTCTCTGATTCTACCTCCTGTTCTCTACCGCTATCAGTTGGAGTACCGCAAGGCTCAGTCTTAGGTCCTCTGCTTTTCTCAATCTATACCTCCTCTCTTGGTAAACTAATCAGCTCCTTCGGATTTCAGTATCATTTGTACGCTGATGATACTCAAATCTACCTATCCTACCCAGATTTATCGCCATCTGTATTGGCTCGTGTCACTGGATGGCTGTCTGCCATTTCATCTTGGATGTCATCTCGCCACCTCAAACTCAACATTTCCAAAACAGAATTAATTATATTCCCACCAGCTAAGAGTAGTTACCAACCTGATATCTCCATAACTGTTGGCAATGCATCGATCAATCCTACCCCACAAGCTCGCTGCCTAGGTGTCACCCTTGACTCTGAACTGTCCTTTGTTCCACACATTCAATCTGTCTCTAAATCATGTTACATGCACCTTAAAAACATATCGAAAATACGCCCTTATCTTACACAAGACACTGCAAAAACTCTAATCCATGCACTCATCATCTCCCGCATTGATTATTGTAATAGTCTCCGTACTGGTCTTCCCAAACATAGGCTCTCACCACTTCAATCCATTTTAAATGCAGCTGCGAGGCTGATCTTCCTCGCCTGCTGATCCGCTCTGTCAGTCCCTCCATTGGTTACCGGTATTCTACCGTGTCAAATTTAAAATACTTTTACTTACATACAAGGCTATTAACCAAACTGCACCATCATACATCTCCTCACTCATCTCAAAATATCTCCCTACCAGACCTCTCCGCTCTGCACAAGATCTGCGTCTCTCATCCACATGTATTACCTGTTCCCACTCAAAATTACAGGACTTTACCCGGGCTTCACCCACTCTATGGAATGTCCTACCACGCACAATAAGACTCTCCTCTAGTCTCCAAACCTTTAAACATTCCCTGAAAACTCATCTCTTCAGACAAGCCTACCAAATTCCTGACCCACACACATAACCTTCAATGCTTCCCTATCCAGTTACATCCCCTCTGTACAGTACACATAACCTCACATTTTGTCTTCCAACATTGCTGGGTGATCATATCATACAACCCACTAAGAACCTAGCAATCTGGGAAACCATTATGTAACAGGTAGCATCTATACTTGTGTATCAATGCCTATTTCCCTATAGATTGTAAGCTTGCGAGCAGGGCCTTCCTACCTCTATGTCTGTCTATCTTTGCCCAATTTTGTTCTATAACTGTTGTTCTAATTGTAAAGCGCAACGGAATATGCTGCGCTATATAAGAAACTGCTAATAAATAATAAATAATACATAAATAGTAACATAGTAACACAGTAACATAGTTTCTGAGGTTGAAAAAAGACAATTTGTCCATCAAGTTCAACCTGTTAGTGATCTCCTACACGGTAATATTTTTAAGACTCATTTTAACTGTGGTGAATGTTTAGCCGTTATGTCTATTCCTCTTTTTTATTTACTACTATAGTACATGATTTACCCGCCATAACCTTGTATATTCTTGTCCATCTAGCCCATTCTTGAAAGTAATCTAGCCCATTCTTGAAAGTAATGACCGAATCCGCCATTACTACTCTCTCTGGCAGGGAATTCCAAATACATTTTGTCCTTACTGTGAAGAAACCTTTCCATTTCTCTGTGCGAAATATCCTCTCCTCTAACCATGTGTCTTTTGTGTTGATTTTACCAAAAATAAATTCCCCGCTAGCTCTGTGTATTGCCCCATTATATATTTGTTAATGTCAATCATGTCCCCTCTTAATCTCCCTTATTCCAGTGTAAACATGCCTAACCTAACATGCGTTTGCTCGTATTCTAGCGTCTCCATCCCCTTAATCAATTGGTCACTCATCTCTGAACCTTTTCTAGTTTCAGGATATATTTTTTGTAGTATGGTGCCCATAATTGTGCACAGTATTCAAGATGTGTCTTTACTAGTGATTTATATAATGGGGGAATAACACTCTCATCCCATGCATCAATTCCCCACTTTATGCATGCTAATACCTTGTTTGCCTTACTTGCTGCAATCCTACTTTGGGTACTACTGCTAAGTTTATTATCTATGTGAACACCTACATCTTTTTCCAGTACAGAGTCCTCTAGTTTTCCCCCAGTTAGTATGTAGGTAGTATTTTTGTTCTTGCTACCAAAGTGCATTACCTTACATTTGTCTATATTGAACCTCATTCTCCATTTTGCGGCCCATGCTTCCAGTTTAAATAAGCCATTCTGAAGAGACTCAGTATGCCCTCCGAATTTATAACCTTACACAGTTTGGTATCGTCTGCAAAAATTTACACCATTTTCTCTAGACCTATTTCTATATCATTTATGAAAATGTTGAACAATAGTGGTCCAAGTACACACCATTGTGGCACACCACTTAGTACTTTAGTACATTTTGAAAAAGTTCCATTTACCAAAACTCGCTGCTCACTTTTGTCCAACCAATTTCTGACCCAAGTGCATAATGTGCTCCCTAGCCGAAGTTCTCTTAATTTGTAGATGAATCTCTTGTGAGGTACTGTATCGAAAGCTTTGGCAAAGTCTAAAAAGATTACATCCACCTCTTTACCATGATCTAGGTTCGCACTAACTGTTTCATAAAAGACTATTAAGTTAGTTTGACATGATCTATTCTTCACTAATCCATGTTGGTTCCTATTAATAACCTTATTGGCTTCAAGGAACTCCTATGTTCTATCCCTTAAAATACCTTACAGTACTTCCCCACTATAGATGTAAGACTTATTGGTCTATAATTACCCAGTCCAGATTTACTTCCCTTTTTAAATATTGGCACTACTTCTGCTATTCACCAGTCTTTGGGAACTATGCCTGATGTAAGTAAGTCATTGAAAATCAAATATAGGGGTCTTGCTAGTTCGGAGTGTAGCTCCATGAGAACCCTTGGGTGAATTCCATTGGGACCAGGTTACTTATTCATCTTATTTTTTTTTTAATCGGTCACAGACTACTTACTCACTTAAATAAGCATTTAGCAGTGGGACATTACCATTGCTGAGGTTATGCGTTAATCCCGCCATCTGGTCCTCTCTTGTGAATACAGATGAGAAAAATGTGTTTAATGTTTCCGTTACGTCATTGTCATATTTGATTAGGATGCCCAACTTGCCTTTTAAAGGGCCAATACTCTCCTTCTTTAATATTTAGCAGTTGATGCATTTAAAAAAATTTGGGGTTCGATTTACTTTCCTTTGATATTAGCTCTTCCATTTCTATTTTAGACGATCCGATTTCTTTTTTACATATTTTGTTACAATCCTTATAGTACTGGAATGACTCCGCCCTCCCATCCACTTTTTACTTTTTGAATGCTCGCCTCTTTTTGACCATTAGTTCCTTCATTTTTTTGTTGAGCCACATTGGTTTGGAATTATTATTCCTTCGTTTGCTGCCCATGGGAACGAGTATAACTAGCGTGGAACATTTTCAATACATCCCATTTCTCAGTAGTATTCTTGCCTTGAAACTAAATTTCCCAGTCCATGTCCCTTAAAACTTCCCCCATCATGTCAAATTTGGCTTTGCTAAAGTTTAGAGTCTTAGTTGAGCCTCTATAGGGCTGCTTGTAAAAACTGATATTGAATGTGACCATATTATGGTCGCTGTTTCCCATTGGCTCCCCTACTATAATATTTGATATCAATTCCCCATTGTTTGTTTAAACCAGGTCTAAGATTGCATTGTACCTAGTTGGTTTCTCGATTAGTTAAAGTATGTAGTGATCATTTAGTTTGTTTAAAAATAAGAATTTACTTACCGATAATTCTATTTCTCGGAGTCCGTAGTGGATGCTGGGGTTCCTGAAAGGACCATGGGGAATAGCGGCTCCGCAGGAGACAGGGCACAAAAAGTAAAGCTTTAGGATCAGGTGGTGTGCACTGGCTCCTCCCCCTATGACCCTCCTCCAAGCCAGTTAGGTACTGTGCCCGGACGAGCGTACACAATAAGGGAGGAATTATGAATCCCGGGTAAGACTCATACCAGCCACACCAATCACACCGTACAACTTGTGATCTAAACCCAGTTAACAGTATGATAACAGCGGAGCCTCTGAAAAGATGGCTCACAACAATAATAACCCGATTTTTGTAACTATGTACAAGTATTGCAGATAATCCGCACTTGGGATGGGCGCCCAGCATCCACTACGGACTCCGAGAAATAGAATTATCGGTAAGTAAATTCTTATTTTCTCTATCGTCCTAGTGGATGCTGGGGTTCCTGAAAGGACCATGGGGATTATACCAAAGCTCCCAAACGGGCGGGAGAGTGCGGATGACTCTGCAGCACCGAATGAGAGAACTCCAGGTCCTCTTTTGCCAGGATATCAAATTTGTAGAATTTTACAAACGTGTTCTCCCCTGACCACGTAGCTGCTCGGCAGAGTTGTAATGCCGAGACCTCTCGGGCAGCCGCCCAAGATGAGCCCACCTTCCTTGTGGAATGGGCCTTAACCGATTTAGACTGTGGCAGGCCTGCCTCAGAATGTGCAAGTTGAATTGTGTTACAAATCCAACGAGCAATCGCCTGCTTAGAAGCAGGCGCACCCAACTTGTTGGGTGCATACAGTATAAACAGCGAGTCAGATTTTCTGACTCCAGCTGTCCTGGAACATATTTTCAGGGCCCTGACAACTCCTAGCAACTTGGAGTCTTCCAAGTCCCTAGTAGGTGCAAGGCACCACAATAAGCTGGTTCAGGTGAAACACTGACACCACCTTAGGGAGAGAACTGGGGACGAGTCCGCAGCTCTGCCCTGTCCGAATGGACAAACAGATATGGGCTTTTTTTAAGAAAAAACCACCAATTTGACACTCGCCTGGTCCAGGCCAGGGCCAAGAGCATGGTCACTTTTTATGTGAGATGCTTCAAATCCACATATTTGACTGGTTTTAAACCAATGTGATTTGAGGAATCCCAGAACTACGTTGAGATCCCACAGTGCCACTGGAGGCACAAAAAAGGGGTTTGTATATGCAATACTCCCTTGACAAACTTCTGGACTTCAGGAACTGAAGCCAATTCTTTCTGGAAGAAAATTTACAGGGCCGAATTTGAACCTTAATGGACCCCAATTTGAGGCCCATAGACACTCCTGTTTGCAGGAAATGCAGGAAACGACCGAGTTGAAATTTCTTTGTGGGGCCTTCCTGGCCTCACACCACGCAACATATTTTCGCCACACGTGGTGATAATGTTGTGCGGTCACCTCCTTTCTGGCTTTGACCAGGGTAGGAATGACCTCTTCCGGAATGCCTTTTTTCCCTTAGGATCCGGCTTTCCATCGCCATGCCGACAAACGCAGCTGCGGTAAGTCTTGGAACAGACATGGTACTTGCTGAAGCAAGTCCCTTCTTAGCGGCAGAGGCCATAAGACCTCTGTAAGCATCTCTTGAAGTTCCGGGTACCAAGTCCTTCTTGGCCAATCCGGAGCCATGAGTATAGTTCTTACTCCTCTACGTCTTATAATTCTCAGCACCTTAGGTATGAGAAGCAGAGGAGGGAACACATACACCGACTGGTACACCCACGGTGTTACCAGAACGTCCACATCTATTGCCTGAGGGTCTCTTGACCTGGCGCAATACCTGTCCCGTTTTTTGTTCAGACGGGACGCCATCATGTCCACCTTTGGTATTTCCCAACGGTTTACAATCATGTGGAAAAAAACTTCTCAATGAAGTTTCCACTCTCCCGGGTGGAGGTCGTGCTGAGGAAGTCTGCTTCCCAGTTTCCATTCCCGGGATGAAAAACTGCTGACAGTGTTATCACATGATTTTCCGCCCAGCGAAAAGTCCTTGCAGTTTCTGCCATTGCCCTCCTGCTTCTTGTGTCGCCCTGTCTGTTTACGTGGGCGACTGCCGTGATGTTTTTCCCACTGGATCAATACCGGCTGACCTTGAAGCAGAGGTCTTGCTAAGCTTAGAGCATTATAAATTTACCCTTAGCTCCAGTATATTTATGTGGAGAAAAGTCTCCATACTTGATCACACTCCCTGGAAATTTTTTCCTTGTGTGACTGCTCCCCAGCCTCTCAGGCTGGGCTCCGTGGTTACCAGCATCCAATCCTGAATGCCGAATCTGCTGCCCTCTAGAAGATGAGCACTCTATAACCACCACAGGAGAGACACCCTTGTCCTTGGATATTGGGTTATCCGCTGATGCATCTGAAGATGCGATCCGGACCATTTGTCCAGCAGATCCCACTGAAAAGTTCTTACTTGAAATCTGCCGAATGGAATTGCTTCGTAGGAAGCCACCATTTTTACCAGGACCCTTGTGCAATGATGCACTGTTTTTAGGAGGTTCCTGACTTGCTCGGATAACTCCCTGGCTTTCTCTTCCGGGAGAAACACCTTTTTCTGGACTGTGTCCAGAATCATCCCTAGGCACAGCAGACGTGTCGTCGGGATCAGCTGCGATTTTGGAATATTTAGAATCCACCCGTGCTGATTGTAGCAGTATCCGAGATAGTGCTACTCCGACCTCCAACTGTTCCCTGGACTATGCCCCTATCAGGAGATCGTCCAAGTAAGGGATAATTAAGACGCCTTTTCTTCGAAGAAGAATCATCAATTCGGCCATTACCTTGGTAAAGACCCCAGGGTGCCGTGGACAATCCAAACGGCAGCGTCTGAAACTGATAGTGACAGTTCTGCACCACGAACCTGAGGTACCCTTAGTGAGAAGGGCAAATTTGGGACATAGAGGTAAGCATCCCTGATGTCCCGGGACACTATATAGTCCCCTTATTCCTGGTTCGTTATCACTGCTCTGAGTGACTTCATCTTAATTTGAACCTTTGTAAGTGTTCAAAAACAAATTTTTAGAATAAGTCTCACCTAGCCTTCTGGCTTCAGTACCACAATATAGTGTGGAATAATACCCCTTTTCTGTAGTAGGAGGGGTAATTTAATTATCACCTGCTGGGAATACAGCTTGTGAATTTTTTCCCATACTACCTCCTTGTCGGAGGGAGACTTGGTAAAGCAGACTTCAGGAGCCTGCGAAGGGGAAACGTCTCGACATTCCCATCTGTACCCCCGGGATACTACTTGTAGGATCCAGGGGTCCTGTACGGTCTCAGCGCCATGCTGAGAACTTGTCAGACGCGGTGGAACGCTTCTGTTCCTGGGAATGGGCTGCCTGCTGCAGTCTTCTTCCCTTTCCTCTATCCCTGGGCAGATATGATCTTATAGGGACGAGAGGACTGAGGCCGAAAAGACGGTGTCTTTTTCTGCAGAGATGTGACTTAGGGTAAAAAACGGTGGATTTTCCAGCAGTTGCCGTGACCACCAGGTCCGATGGACCGACCCCAAACAAGTCCTCTTCCTGTATACGGCCATACTGTGCCGTTTGGAATCTGCATCACCTGACCACTGTCGTGTCCATAACATCTTCTGGCAGTTATGGACATCGCGTTTATTCATGATGCCAGAGTGCAAATATCCCTCTGTGCATCTCGCATATATAGAAATGCTCTATAGTCAATAAAATACTGTCCCTGTCAAGGGTATCAATATTTTTAGTCAGGGAATCCGACCAAGCCACCCTAGCTCTGCACATCCAGGCTGAGGCGATCGCTGGCCGCAGTATAACACCAGTATGTGTGTATATACTTTTTATTATATTTTCCAGCCTTGTCAGCTGGTCCTTGAGGACGGCCCTATCTATAGACGGTACCGCCACTTGTTTTGATAAGCGTGTGAGCGCCTTATCCACCTTAAAGGGTGTTTCCCAACGCGCCCTAACTTCTGGCGGGAAAGGGTATACCGCCCATAATTTTCTATCGGGGGGAACCCACGCATCATCACACACTTTATTTAATTTATCTGATTCAGGAAAAACTATGGTAGTTTTTTCACATCCCACATAATACCCTCTTTTGTGGTACTTGTAGTATCAGAAATACGTAACACCTCCTTCATTGCCTTTAACGTGTGGCCCTAATAAGGAATACGTTTGTTTATTCACCGTCGACACTGGATTCAGTGTCCCTGTCTGTGTCTGTGTCGACCGACTAAAGTAAACGGGCGTTTTAAAACCCTTGACGGTGTTTTTGAGACGTCTGGACCGTACTAATTGTTTGTCGGCCGTCTCATGTCGTCAACCGACCTTGCAGCGTGTTGACATTATCACGTAATTTCCTAAATAAGCCATCCATTCCGGTGTCGACTCCCTAGAGAGTGACATCACCATTACAGGCAATTGCTCCGCCTCCTCACCAACATCGTCCTCCTACCGGTCGACACACACGTACCGACACACAGCACACACACAGGGAATGCTCTGATAGAGGACAGGACCCACTAGCCCTTTGGAGAGACAGAGGGAGAGTTTGCCAGCACACACCAAAAACGCTATAATTATATAGGGACAACCTTATATAAGTGTTTTCCCTTATAGCATCTTAATATATATATAAGCATATCGCCAAATTAGTGCCCCCCCTCTCTGTTTTAACCCTGTTTCTGTAGTGCAGTGCAGGGGAGAGCCTGGGAGCCTTCCCTCCAGCCTTTCTGTGAGGGAAAATGGCGCTGTGTGCTGAGGAGATAGGCCCCGCCCCTTTTTCGGCGGCCTCGTCTCCCGCTCTTAACGGATTCTGGCAGGGGTTAAATATCTCCATATAGCCTCCGGAGGCTATATGTGAGGTATTTTTAGCCAAAATAGGTATTCATTTGCCTCCCAGGGCGCCCCCCTCCCAGCGCCCTGCACCCTCAGTGACTGCCGTGTGAAGTGTGCTGAGAGGAAAATGGCGCACAGCTGCAGTGCTGTGCGCTACCTTTAGAAGACTGAGGAGTCTTCTGCCGCCGATTCTGGACCTCTTCTTACTTCAGCATCTGCAAGGGGGCCGGCGGCAAGGCTCCGGTGACCATCCAGGCTGTACCTGTGATCGTCCCTCTGGAGCTGATGTCCAGTAGCCAAGAAGCCAATCCATCCTGCACGCAGGTGAGTTCACTTCTTCTCCCCTAAGTCCCTCGTTGCAGTGATCCTGTTGCCAGCAGGACTCACTGTAAAATAAAAAACCTAAGCTAAACTTTCCTAAGCAGCTCTTTAGGAGAGCCACCTAGATTGCACCCTTCTCGGCCGGGCACAAAAATCTAACTGGCTTGGAGGAGGGTCATAGGGGGAGGAGCCAGTGCACACCACCTGATCCTAAAGCTTTACTTTTTGTGCCCTGTCTCCTGCGGAGCCGCTATTCCCCATGGTCCTTTCAGGAACCCCAGCATCCACTAGGACGATAGAGAAAACCTGTTTCCCCAAGCAGTTTCACATAAATCATTTGTCCAATTAATCTCTGGATAGTTAAAATCTCCCAACACTATTACGTCTCCTAATTCTGCTGCTTTTTCAATTTCCTTCAGTAATAATTCCTCATCAGACACATTAATATTAGACGGCTCGTAGCAAATCCCTGTTAGTAGCTTTTTAGTTTCCTTTCCCCATATCACGGGCGTAACTAGGGGGGGCTAAGGGGTCACGTGCCCCGGGCACGGGACTTGAGGGGGGCGCAGACAACAGAGAACACTTCCCAGGTCCCCTTACCTGGTCGCTCCTCCCCACCTGCCCGTCGCGATCATCTCCTGCAGCAGCAGCAGCCGCGTATGACACCACGACCGTCACGTTACGGTCCAGCCGCTGCTGCAAAGTCTCCATCTGCCTCCCTCTGCATGTGCGGCCGCCGGCCACCCTCTGCCCTCCAGCTTCGGAGCGCCTCCGCACTCTCTCCTGCCCGGCGGTCTAACTGCTTGCCAAGACCTCCAGAGGGATGCTGAGAGAGTACAGAGCCGGAGACAAGTTAACAGCTTCCAATACTTTGCACTGAGGCAAGTGGGCATTGTGAGGGAGGGGGGCTGGGAAAGAGGCTTTACAATATATATAGTATATATATATATATATATACATACATACACACGTGTATATACATATATATATATATATATATATATACATACACACGTGTATATATATATACATATACATGTGTGTATATGTATATATATACACAAACACACACACACACACACACACACACACACACACACACACACACACACACACACACACACACACACAGCACCAGTCAAAAGTTTGGACACACTTTTTCATTCAAATGAATGAGAAAGTGTGTCCAAACTTTTGACTGGCACTATATATAGTGTGTGTGTGTGTGTGTGTGTGTGTGTGTGTGTGTGTGTGTGTGTGTGTGTGTGTGTGTATATATACACTGTACACGTATATATATAGATATTTTTATTATTTTTATTTATTTATTTTTATTTATATATATATATATATAACATTTATTTATTTATTTATTTTTTTGGGGGGGGAGTGGGGCGCTAAATTCCCGCCTCGCCCCGGGTGCCGAGACACCTAGTTTCGGCCCTGCCCATATGCAATTTCTACCCATAAAGTCTCCACAGTATCTACAGGCCCATTGCGAATGTCTTCCTTTATATCAGGTCTTAAAAAAGGCTTTATATAATGACATACCCCTTCTCCCTGTTTATTTAATCTGTCTCTACGGAATTGAGTATAATCCTCCAGATTAACTGTCCAATCATGAGATTCGTCCCACCAAATTTCAGTAATACCTATAATATCATACTGTTTGTTTGCTGCAAGGACTTCTAGTTCCCTCTTTTTCCCTGTAAGGCTTCTAGTGTTTACATACATACAATTAATATGAGTATTCCCTCTTATGCTAGGAACATAATTTTCTATATGCATTATTGGTGATCAATATTCATCGTTAAATTGTGTTTTGGTAATACCCTTGGTGATACCCTTGCCGGCTGTTCTTTCCCTCCCCCCTTCTCACTACCTCCAGCCTTTCTTTTCTCTCTGTTTGACCAATAGTTTCTAGCTAAACCCTTCCCCGAGTCACCTACTTTAACATCTTCTCCAACCTTCTAACAATCCTTCCTTCCAGAACTGCTGCCCCTCCTCATTCTGGTGCAATCCATCGCAATAAAAAAGATGGCGTCTGACTGAGAAGTCTGCCCAGTGTTCCAGGAACATAAACACCTTTTTCCTACAAGCCACAAATTTACATTTCTAAGCCACACATTTACCGCCCTAATCTCCCTCTGCCTCCCTGGCATAGTGCATGGCACAGGTAATATTTCTGAGAATATTACCCTAGATGTCCTTGCCTTTAGTTTCTAGCCTAAGTCCTATAATCTTTCTTAAGGACATCCCACCTACCACTAACTTTGTCATTGGTGCCAGCGTGCACCAAGACCGCCGGGTCGTTCCCAGCCCCTCCCAACAATCTTTCTACCTGGTACGCAATGTGTTGTACCCGAGCACCTGGGAGACAACAGACTGTATGGCGATCATGGTCCCGGTAACAGATTGCCCTGTCTGTCTTCCTGATAATAGAATCCCCTGCCACCACAATCTGACTAGGTAACGCGCTTATCCCATCTGTGCTGGAGGGACCGCTCCTCCGGTTGTTAGAGGGAACGGTGTCCTCCAGCTCCATCATTTCCTCACTGCCATCCACAGAATCTTCATCCAATCAG
Organism: Pseudophryne corroboree; assembly: GCF_028390025.1. Classification (NCBI taxonomy): domain Eukaryota; kingdom Metazoa; phylum Chordata; class Amphibia; order Anura; family Myobatrachidae; genus Pseudophryne; species Pseudophryne corroboree. The sequence goes on along the minus strand of NC_086444.1, from coordinate 936,429,397 downwards.
GCAAATTTATTGGGATTTGGCAGTTCAGAGATGTCCTGCCTCCCCTTCTTTTTTTTCTTCCTTCTGTGACCCAGCTGGCTGCCTGTGTGTCCTCATCTACAAGTGTCCTCCCCCCCCTTCCCCCGCAACTCATCCACCGTTCTATTTGAGCTATGCTCGTGATTGTGAATATCTCTCAGTCTTGTAACGGTTTGCTGTAGATCAGTTACCTGGGCTTTCAGGGCAACCTTTTGCACACACCTTGCGCAGATGTATTCGCACTGAGGCAGTTGCTTCCAGGTGTGCATACATCTTGCACGACATGCACTGAGTGAGATTCTCAATCACGGCCCCACCCATTTTGTTTGTAAACTCTGACTCCCTGTTACCTTAAGAAAAACAGTACAAACTATGCATACAATACGGTACTATAGCCTAGCTGTGAAGAGAAACAATATTCAACAACAGAAAAATACAATGTGTAATAATGTATCAATGTGTAATAATGTATCAATGCAAAACAGTCAACACAGTAATGATAATGATACTTGTGTATCCGGAGGTAGTCAGGACTTGTAGCAGCAGCAGCAGGACCTGCTTCCAGGTGCCAGCTTCCCCCTCAGCGTCTCCGTCCAACCAGCACCGCCCAGCAGCAGCACCTGCTTCCAGGTACCAGCTTTAACTTCAGCTCTCTGTCCAGCTAGTACCATCCAGCAGCTGCAGCACCTTGCTTCCCTCTCAGCATCTTCGTCCAGCCAGCACCGTCCAGCCGAAACAGCAGCACCTGCTTCCCCCTCAGCGTCTCTGTACCGCCAGCTCCTCTCAGCCCCTCACCAATGGGCTCCCCCGTTCCAGGTCCCTGGCTCCGGCTCCCCCATTCCAGGCCCCTGGCTCCCTCTCTCTGTGGCTCCCCGCTCCCCCATTTGCCCCGGCTTCCTCCTGTGCATGCACGTCACGCACTCGTCAGTTCTGGTATCGGTCAGCATGTCCCGGCATTTCAGGTCAGCGTCTCCACCAGGTCAGCCTCTCAGCATCTCCACCCGTTGTAATTGGTGATAAAAGGACTATTTGTCATAGTCACAATGGTATCTTTGTCCTTATACACCAATAATTCCACTTTATCCCTGTCCCTGGCTCTTTGTTGAGACTGCTGAATAATCCCTCTAGGGTAACCCCTTTCATGGAACCGATCCACATATATTTCAGCTTGCTGATCAAACATTTCAAGACTCATACAATTTATTCTTAGTCTAGAGAACTGAGAATAAGGGATGTTTTTCTTCCACTGTGGGTAGTGGCAAATTGTGACTTCTAAATACCTATTAACATCCACCTTTTTGAAGAAGGTATATGTCTCAATTTTCCCATTGACGGTGAAGTTAGTAGTATCAAAAATGGGGTCCAAGAATTCAATATTATCACCGTGGATCTTATGCGTGAACTTCAAATTGAACGCATTAATATTAATGGCTGAATAAATTCCTTGAACGCATTTACAGTCCTGTCCCATACAATCAATACGTCATCTATAAAACGTTTAAAAAAGACAATGTGCTTAGATTTTTCATACATAGCCATCTCATCTTACCAGGTTCCTATATAGATATTAGCAACGATGGGTGCACAAATTGTGCCCATCGCTGTGCCGCAGGTCTGCACATCTCACTCATCAAAGAAGGTGAAATAGTTACGTTTGAGTACAAAATTCAAGTACTTACCCAGTACCCAGCCTTAGAAGCTGATTGAAAGCTTTGGCTAACTTTCATTATCTCTGTGCCTAGCAAGGCTGGGTGCACAAATAGTGCCCATCGCTATGCCGCAGGTATGCACATACCAATCATCTAGGAAGGTGAAATAGTTACATTTGAGTACAAAGATTCAAGCACTCACCCAGTACCCAGCCTTAGAGGCGTATTGAAATCTTTGGCCAATTTTCTATATGTCTCTCTAAGGTTTGGTACATCTTTCTTGCCCAATACCTGTTCAGAGGCTGAAGGCTGAGGTGGATAACTACTGCTCTAAAATGTTTAAACCCTCTAGAAATTGTTGGCCAGATTGTGAGTGAATTTGTTCAGGTGAGTACCTAGCATTGCTTTTTTATAATGTTTTTCCTACAACCGATTAACAGCACTTCCAGCAGGGGAGCCCTGACATGTAATCCTGCTGCACTATGTCAAAGTCGAAAAATATTGTAATGCATACACCATGTACTAACCCCATGCACATGCCCACTGCGCGTGCACTTACTTCGCCGTGCGTGCACATATCCGCAATTTGCGTATGATCGCCCCCGCGTTCCTGCGCGTGGTATGGGTATTTACGGCGGAGTTTGTGAGCGCATAGAGGGTTATTAGAACATTACATATTTAACCCAAATAGTGTACATTTTAGATATAGCTCCCTTGCACCACATCAGCGAGTATCAACAGTTTAAACAGTTCCAGGACTAAGGGATTCGCCTTTGCATGATAGGAAGGGTCAGATAAAGGTTAGAAGGTGATGTCTAGTATCCAACTGTAGGGTATTTTAAGGGTAACATTCCGGTATTGTTAGAGAAAGATCGCATGTTCCAGCGTATAGTTATGTGCAAAAGTAGAATATGAACCTTAAATGTATTTACTGTATATTATGTATGCGGCGGGAATCCAGAGGATACCACCCCCAAGGGCAGTTGAGAAAGACATCGCCCACCTTTTCAAATCAACATATGACCTCTCCTGTAATGTAAAGACACATCTCTGTGTCCAATGGACAATGAGATTACAGTGACCGATGTATTGCGTATGTAAGTTGTGTATAAAAAGCCCGTTGTTGCCTGGCCGGTCAGAAGACTCTGAACGCTTTCTACCTGATAAGCGGAGGACTGGTCCAGATTTCGCTTGCAAACATTCTCACTTATGTACATTTTCTGTAGCCATTATTCTGTTTTAGATTTATCTTGTTAGCCTGTAGTGTATGATTTGTACTGTTTTACCTTTTGAAATAATCCACTGTGGCCTTAGAACCCTGTGGTTTCAACTACAAATCGGTGTTGTGTCCTCACTTTCCTGCAAGGGTTTAAAGCGTATTTAACTGTATAAGGTTTATAAGTATTGATAAGGTGTACGCACTGCGGGTACTTTATACCGCCAGCGCTACTTAAGGTTTAAAGTATAACATCATTACAGTGCTTTGCAACACATGGTTTAGAGTGTAAGAATAACAGTGCATTGCATTACGAATAAGGTTTAAAGGTTATCAATTGTGTGTGCGCGCGCTGTGCGTACTCTGTACACTCAGTGCGGCGTGTGTACGCCAAGTACGTACCACGTACGGGACTCTGTACGCAAATAGCGTACAAAGTGCGTAGCACGTGTATTCAGTCTAGCGGCCATAGCGGCTCTACGGTAAAAGTGTATCTAGAGGTATAGCTTTATGGTTTAAGATAATATCGACATTATCAACTATTACACCTGCTCTATTACTAGGGATGGCCATTGGCGTGCCTGCCATCGATGGTCACCATCGATCGAGAAACAGCATATTTCCATCGTTGCATACTATGCAATAGATAACCATCGATGGTTACACAACCCGATGGTCATCCCTGTATTTTTACTGATTGGCCTGGGGGCCAATCAGAAGCTGGGGCTGGACTTTGCAGGAGTAGGCGGCAGAGCTATTCTCTGTGTCTCTTCATTCTGTAGGGGTGTGTGTGAAGAACCATCGTGTGATTCTATACCATCAGTGGCGGGAAACCATCTGCTTTTCCCACATCCATGGTAACATTATTCAACAGTGACCAAACCACTGATGATTTTGAATCGATTGATAATGGCATCCCTAGCTATTACTCATCATCAGAGCCAGATTAAGGGGGTCCCAGGGGGTCAGTACCCCAGGCCCCCGTCATGAGGGACCTCCTGCTCTGGAGCTGTTGTCCCCTCTCCAGCCTACACTGCTAGCAGCTCTCCTGACAGCAATGGAGGTTGGAGATTGCTGCCTGTATTAGTCCCTGACCCGCGCAGCCCGTGAGGAGGGCGGAGGGAGCCGCACGCACAGCCACATGCGGGACATCACACACCCGCTGGCAGCGTGGAATCCTCCCTCCCCAGCAGCCCAGCGTCTTTCTCCTCTCCTCCTCCTCGCTACCCCCCACTGCAGTGTGGGGCCTTTCCCCCGACGGCTCCTTTCGCCAGTGGTGGGTTTTGTGCGGAGTGGATACATTTTTTTTTTCAATGGCCGCTGCTCGGAGCCCCGTCCACTCGTAGGTGTATGCCGCAATTGGTGGGTCAGAGCAGAGGGGGCTAATATTAAATAACTCTTATAGAATTACGTCTATTAGCCCCGCCCCCTTCCATTGCGGCATTTTGCTCTGGGGCAGGGTCGAATGGTGAACTGTTGCCCTGGCTCCCAGTAATATGTACTGCGGCTTCTTCACCCCCCTTTCCTCAGGGCAGGCTTCAGTGTAAGTGTGCGCACAGTTTGTGTTCTATGTGTGTGTGTGTCTATGTGTGTGTTCATGTGTTCTCTCTGTGTGTGTGTTTGTGCGTATATGTTCTATGTGTGTATATGTATGTGTGTATATTTTCTATGTGTGTGTTTTTTGTGTATGTATTTGTGTGTATGTGGGTGTGTACATGTATGTATATATATATATATATATATATACACACACACACACACACACACATGCATGCATGCATCAAATCCGCCCCCCCCCCTTCCGAATCCTGCATTTGCACCTGCGGGGGATGGTTGCTGGTAGGGTGGGCCCCCTGTCTTGAGTGCCCTGGGCCCCCCGAGGGCTTAATCCGGCCCTGCTCATCATCTCTAATGTATTTCCTGCACCAGCAAGTAATTGTCCTATGGGGCAAATGTGCTGCACTAAGCCTTGCAGAGAGATAAACTACCAGCCAATCAGCTCCTGTCATTTTCTAAACACAGCCTGTAACATGACAGTTAAACACTGATTGGCTGGTACTTTATCTCGCTCCACTTTACCTCTCTCCTAGGCTTAGTACATCTGCCGCCCCCATGGATCTTTTGTATAATTTAAAAACACAAAACAAAGGGGGTCATTCTGACCTGACGCTCACTGCAGTTCTACGCAGCACAGCAATCAGGTCAAAACTGTGCATGTGCCGGTACCTGATCAACAGGCAGAGGCAGTCGCTGGGTGGCATTTGGCTGCCGTTTTGTGGGCGCGGTCCGTCCAATGTAGGTGTGGCCAGACCGTGCGGGGGGCAGGCCGCAGCGGCTGCGTGACGTCACACACAGCCGCTTGCGACCCGGGCAGTGACGAGTAGCTCCTGGCCAGCACGCAAAAGCTGCGCTGGCCGGGAGCTACTCCTGAAGTGCAAAAGCATCACCGCTGTGCGATGCTTTTGCACTTCCGCAACGGGGCAGGGACTGACATGCGGGGCGGGCTAGCCCTGTGCTGGGCCCTCATTCCGAGTTGATCACTCGCTAGCTACTTTTAGCAACCGTGCAAACGCATAGTCGCTGCCCACGGGAGTGTATTTTTGCTTTGCAAGTGTGCGATCGCATTTGTAGCCGAGCGGTACAAAATCATTCTGTGCAAAACAAGACCAGCCCCGTAGTTACTTATCCTGTGCGATGATTCTAGCGTCGGAGGTCCCGAAATTGACGTCAGATACCCGTCCTGCAAATGCCTGGTCACACCTGCATTTTCCCTACCACTCCCAGAAAACGGTCAGTTGACACCCATAAACGCCCTCTTCCTGTCAATCTCCTTGCAATCGGCTGTGCGAATGGATTAGTCGCTAGAAGCATTGTACAGCAACGATCTGCTTTGTACCCATATGATGCGCCTGCGCATTGTGGTGCATACGTATGCGGCTATGCGCAGTTTTGCCCTTTTTTTACATGATCCCTGCGCTGCGGAAATCAGCAGCGAGCGATCAACTCGGAATGACCCCCCTTGATCATAGCTGTGCTAAATTTAGCACAGCTACGATCAAGTCGGTTTCACCCCCAAAGTGTACGACTGGACGTCCAAAGGCAGTCACGTGGCCATTCTACAGTCCTGATGTTATACAATACTCTGCTTGATCGAAAGCTCAGTGGTCGATTATTTACGTCTAGGAAGTAGGGGGAAGGATTGCCGAGCTGATCTCTCCTGGGCTGTATCGTTCCGTAGCGTTTGTCTTTGCTATGTCGGTGTTTCAGCTGGCGGCCGGGGCGCTGGGGAGGGGAAGGCCTGCTGCTGCTTCATCCTCCATAGGTACGTGTGTTATCTATTCCTGCGGTCGCCCTGTATATATGTATATGGCAAGTACAGAGCATGGTCACGGTATAGCGTAGTGTGTTCCTGTGGGGGGGAATGGAATGGAATGCAATGCAATGCAATGCAATGCTATGCTATGCTCAGTGCTATAGTATGGGATCATGCAGATATTATGCCGTCTCTTCATTTAATATTAGCTTTTAAAAACAAAATTATATATAATAAAACTAGCCTAGTAATAATGTGATTATGTAAACAAAACAAGTGACCTTGACCACGCTGTTAGATGTGGCAGTGTCCTCTGCTGCGCTAGGGCGAATGCTTTATCCGGCATCATATACTGTATATAGTATTGTATATGTGTGTGAAATGAGGTATGTATGTATATATGTATATAGATATATATATATATATCCTATTGACCTGTTTTATGAACACGGCTTAGTTTCTGCATCCATGTTTCTAATCCTGTAGTGTCACATTTATCTGTGCGACGCTAAAAGCCAGTAAATTTGTATGTTGCTGCTGACTGGTGTCCTCCTTGTCAATATGCATAATTCACGTAATCAATCTTTCAATAAGGGTCAAACAGAAAAATGTTACTGCATGTCTTTTCATTGTTTTTTTTTTATTTTTTTTTAAAAGCCACCACTGTAAATCTGGAAGCATTGTGTAAAGTCTATCTTGTAGGGCACAGGTTCTCAAACTCGGTCCTCAGGACCCCACACAGTGCATGTTTTCCAGGTCTCCTCTCACAATCACTAATACATAATTAGCTCCACCTGTGCATCTTTTAAAATGGGTCAGTGAGTAATGAATATACCTGTGCACCTGCTAGGTAATCTGGAAAACATGAACTGTGTGGGGTCCTGAGGACCGAGTTTGAGAACCACTGTTGTAGGGTATTACTACTCTGGCGGTTGTTGAGCTATAACTGATCAGTCACTTTCTGCATTATGTTGCTGAACAACAACAACTGCGGAGCCTAAAGGGGGGTACACACAGAGAGCCGTGCTTACATTCTAAGCAATCTGACTAGATTGCTTAGAAATTAAGCACAGATTTCTCCGTGTGTATGCCCATAGCAATGCGTGGCCCAGCGCGTCGCTATCACTGGCTCTAGATTTGGCATGCATGCATGCCAAATCTAGTAGATCGCTCACTTCACTGCTGTGAAAATTGTAATTTTCTTAGTAATCCACATCTCATTCCCCATACTTATAATGGGAAATGCGATGTGGCCAAATTTACTAAAAAAAAATAAAAATACTGCAGTGTGCCCTGTGATAATTTCGCCAGCTCAGGCTGGCGAGATCACAGGGCAGCACTGCGACCTGCACTCTTTGCACAGCTTTCTCTGCCCCCTGGCAGACAAAGCTGTGCGGGGACCGGGCTCTAGTGATCAGCTATGTGTGCCACAAGCTGATCACAGTGTGAAAAAAGAAAAAAGTAAATTAGAAAGCATACTTACCAGCACCCAGGAGCCGGTGTCCGCTGAGCGCTGCCGGGTCCCGGTGCAGTAAAGTGACGCTGCAAAACGACAGCTCACTTTACAGCATCTCAGATCACAGCGCAGAAGAGGCACCTGGCAGTGCTCACCGGTGCAGCTGACATTGGCTCCTGGGACTGGTAAGTATGATACCGGGGGGGGGGGGGGGGGGGGTTCTCTATCCAGCGGGGGAAGGATGGGGGACGTGGCGGCGGTTGCAACGGGCGGCGGCGCATGCGCAGCAGGCTATCGGGGTATTTTTTACGAAAAATACCCCGATGATGCTGCCAAGAGGCATCGCAGGAACAGAACTTGACCACAACCCCTGTCCCTGCATGCGATAATTGATATATGCATGCGATGTACTCAAGTATCGCAGTGCGAGTTTGGTCGAGTTTATTACCTGTCATCCGCAACATCAGATGCGGATGGTGATAAATTAACCTCTTAGTACTTAAAAGGGCAAATCTGGTGCTTGCAGATATTTAGTCATGGAGAACAACTACCACACTGGCAGAGCAGATGTAATATTTTCACACACACAAATATACATACGTACACTCTGGTGCCTTCTGATTATGGAATGTGGTTGGCATCCTAATGTTCATGATGCCGCAGGTCAGAAGACCGGCACTGAAATCTTGACAGCCAGAATCCTGAATGTTAGTATGCCAGGGAGGGTTAGGGTTAGGTTGCTAGAGGGAAGGGTAAAAGGTATGGTCAGCTTACCTTTCAAACAATGTCGGCATACCGCTGTCTGTGTTCTGTCAGGATCCCGTTCCCAACCCCTTATTATGGGTACAGAGATGTAAGCAAATGCCATTGCAGCTGCGATTTAGTAATTGTAGCTGTGCATAAATGTGCAAATGTAGCCACCAGGATTTGTATCGAGATGGCCACTGGAGGCATCTCAGATTTACTTATGTATAAAGGGGGTCGTTCCGACCTGATCGCACGCTAGAATTTTTCTTTGTGCTGCGATCAGGTCACTACTGTGCATGCATATGCACTGCAAATGCGCAGGCGCGTCGTATGGGTCTGATCGATGGATTTAACGAAGAATCCATTCGCACATCCAATCGCAAGGAGATAGACAGGAAGAGGGCGTTTGTGGGTGGCAACTGACCGTTTTGTGGGAGTGTTTGGAAAAACGCAGGCGTGTCCAAGCGTTTGAAGGGCGGGTGTCCGACGTAAGTTCCGGACAAGAGTAGGCTGAAGTGATCGCAGCGGCTGAGTAAGTTCTGAGCTACTCAGAAAGTGCAGAAAACTTTTTTTGTAGTGCTCAGCTGCACATACGATCGCACGCTTGCAAGGCAAAAATACACTCCCCTATAGGCGGCGACTATCTGTTCGCAGCGCTGCAAAAAATAGCTAGCAGGCGATCAACTCGGAATGACCCCCCAAAGACTCAAACATTGAACGCACATCAATCAATAAATGACCTATGGTTGTGCAGCATGACTGTTGGAAGTGAATATCCTTACAAAGACCTAAGGAAAAAATGTAGCGCAAAGTATTCCTATATGGTGCACTCACTGGAAGATTACACCATTCTAAATAGACGTTGGGGCCGATTCAATTATTTTACCCCACAGCTACCACGAGGGGGCGCAAAACGGAGCAGTTAATTTGTTGCTCCGTTTAAATGCCCGTTAGCCGTGGGGATGACAGTCCGTCTCGCAGCCTTCTGAGGTGCGAGGAGAAATGTGTGCTAAGTCATCACTTTGGGCGTCCAAACAGAAATTTGGATGCCCAAAGCAGGACTTTACATGGGTTTTATAGTTTTACACGGCTAAACTTTATCTGTTTGAGTGTGATATGCGCAATATGCTTGGGGCGCACAAGTATCAATTAAATCATGACACTTGTTTGGGCGTCTAAAAAGTCTCGTTTAGACAGGATATTTGACACCCAAAACAATTAAATTCCCCCCTTGTTTAATAATATTAGAGGTCTGTAAAAATCATGTTAAAACTGAACTTTTATTAACCATCCTAAAACTATATAAAAGCTAAAGTATTGCGAAAAGGAAAAGTGTGAATACAAATTATTGCTATACTCTCAATATTGTCTTCTGTGTTTAATATCTCATTTAATTCTCATATGTTTATTGTAAAAAGTTGACCAGTCTCAAAGTAATTGAAGATTGTCTACTTACGGCTTAATAGCTCATTTATTTATATTATTTGTATGTTAGAACAGTTTTCACTTTCGTAACTACATCTGCCAAATAATCAACAATAAATATGCGGGGTACAATTATTTATTTATGTTTAAATGTATTTTAAACAATCATGCTCCAGATTAATGGGATTGTAAAACATTTTATTCAAAATTCATATTGCAGTATTCCTTTCTTCTAATAAGTTTATTGCAACTGTTTCAGTTCTTGCTCGATCGATGTTTACTGCGAGAGCACATGATCCTGCTAAACCATACTGGTTGAAAGTTGGCCTGGCACTAGGGACTACAGTTGGACTCTGGGTTTTGGTGAGTGTGTCACAAAATGGAAAATATTGCTAATAATGCAAGAACAATTTCCCTCTGAATAGGCAGGATAAGTATTCATGACCAAACCTATTGAGGGTGTATGGCATCATCACAAAACAAATATCTTCAGTATAGTTGCACATGTATGTTACCTGCTAGACTGCCATATATCCTAGAATGTAGTAGAATGGACAAATGTCCATACTCCCAGTGACCCTGTATCACAGACGTAAATGAGCGATGGTACACGTGAGCAAACTGAGAAGAATAATGCTGGGTTTTTTCACCTTCACATTATCCATTATCCTTTTCTCTATCGTCCTAAGTGGATGCTGGGGTTCCTGAAAGGACCATGGGGAATAGCGGCTCCGCAGGAGACAGGGCACAAAAGTAAAGCTTTTACAGGTCAGGTGGTGTGTACTGGCTCCTCCCCCTATGACCCTCCTCCAGACTCCAGTTAGATTTTTGTGCCCGGCCGAGAAGGGTGCAATTCTAGGTGGCTCTCATAAAGAGCTGCTTAGAGAGTTTAGCTTAGGTTTTTTATTTTACAGTGATTCCTGCTGGCAACAGGATCACTGCAACGAGGGACAGAGGGGAGAAGAAGTGAACTCACCTGCGTGCAGGATGGATTGGCTTCTTGGCTACTGGACATGAAGCTCCAGAGGGACGATCACAGGTACAGCCTGGATGGTCACCGGAGCCACGCCGCCGGCCCCCTCACAGATGCTGAAGCAAGAAGAGGTCCAGAATCGGCGGCTGAAGACTCCTGCAGTCTTCTTAAGGTAGCGCACAGCACTGCAGCTGTGCGCCATTTTCCTCTCAGCACACTTCACACGGCAGTCACTGAGGGTGCAGGGCGCTGGGGGGGGGCGCCCTGGGAGGCAAATGTAAACCTTTAAAAAGGCTAAAAATACCTCACATATAGCCCCAGAGGCTATATGGAGATATTTACCCCTGCCTAAATGTACTAAATAGCGGGAGACGAGCCCGCCGGAAAAGGGGCGGGGCCTATCCTCAGCACACGGCGCCATTTTCTGTCACAGCTCCGCTGGTCAGGAAGGCTCCCAGGTCTCTCCCCTGCACTGCACTACAGAAACAGGGTATAACAGAGAGGGGGGGCAAAATAAATGGCAATATATTAATATAAAAGCAGCTATAAGGGAGCACTTAATCATAAGGCTATCCCTGTCATATATAGCGCTTTTTGGTGTGTGCTGGCAGACTCTCCCTCTGTCTCCCCAAAGGGCTAGTGGGTCCTGTCTTCGTATAGAGCATTCCCTGTGTGTCTGCTGTGTGTCGGTACGTGTGTGTCGACATGTATGAGGACGTTATTGGTGTGGAGGCGGAGCAATTGCCAAATATGAGGATGTCACCTTCTAGGGGGTCGACACCAGAATGGATGCCTTTATTTGTGGAATTACGGGATAGCGTCAACTCGCTTAAGCAGTCGTTTGCCGACATGAGGCGGCCGGACACTCACTTAGTGCCTGTCCAGGCGCCTCAAACACCGTCAGGGGCTGTAAAACGCCCCTTGCCTCAGTCGGTCGACACAGACCCAGACACAGGCACTGATTCCGGTAGTGAAGGTGACGAATCAACCGTATTTTCCAAAAGGGCCACACGTTATATGATTTTGGCAATAAAGGAGATGTTACATTTAGCTGATACTACAGGTACCACTAAACAGGGTATTATGTGGGGTGTGAAAAAACTACCAGTAGTTTTTACCGAATCAGAAGAATTAAATAATAATAATAATAATAATAATAATTTTTATTTATATAGCGCTCTTTCTCCAACAGGACTCAAGGCGCTTTACAGACATCAAAAACAATGCACATAATACAGAGGATTTGAGTAATACAACAATAGACAAGCAACACAGACATAAAAGAAAACCTTAAGCCCACAGAAAGCATAACGCAGGATTGGTGCAGGCATTTTGGGTAATAACTTCCAAGGGTTGTGTATTCCACCCTTATAGGTACCAAGTGCAGCAGCCGTCTTGGGCGCTAAGCGTAGGATTACCCAGGGTGGAATAGTCCACCCCTAGAAGAGATGACACAAAATGGGGGTGATTTCAGAGTCCTACAGTTTAGAGTAGGGTTCCAACAAAACCACAAGGTCCATGTATTTTTCATCCCATCCACAAGTGTACCATATGGGGCAGCCATGTTGGGCGCACTTTGAAGGTTACACTGTGGGAGGTGAGCCATACAAGGGCCAAGTTCATATATGGGAAAACTGATGCTTATGTAGTAGTATGATGTACCCTGCATGTAGGGCACAATGGCAAAGTGTGCAATCAGTGGAGGTAAACATTACAGGAAAAACACATGGTGGGGTGAAGCGAGCAATGGAAAGAAAAAAAAACATAATAGCAGGTAACTAGTGGCAGAAGTAGGAGTGGGATAACATTTTGATCAGATCTTAGTTCGGGTGGGTAGGAGAATGACGTGTGTGATGAATGACGTGTGTGATGAAGCGTGGGGTGCCCCGATAAAAAACTGCTAATTTCAAAGAAGTTATTGGCTTTATACCCTTTCCCGCCAGAGGTTAGGGAGCGCTGGGAAACACCTCCTAGGGTGGACAAAGCGCTAACACGCTTATCAAAACAAGTGGCGTTACCCTCTCCTGAGACGGCCGCACTTAAAGATCCATCAGATAGGAGGATGGAAAATATCCAAAAAGGTATATACACACATGCAGGTGTTATACTACGACCAGCTATTGCGACTGCCTGGATGTGCAGTGCTGGGGTAGTTTGGTCAGAGTCCCTGATCGAAAATATTGATACCCTGGACAGGGACAATATTTTACTGTCGTTAGAACAAATAAAGGATGCATTTCTTTATATGCGTGATGCACAGAGAGATATCTGCACACTGGCATCACGGGTAAGTGCTATGTCCATTTCGGCCAGAAGAGCTTTATGGACACGACAGTGGACAGGCGATGCGTAGAGGAGTTATTTGGGGTCGGTCTATCGGATTTGGTGGCCACGGCTACGGCCGGGAAATCCACCTTTCTACCTCAAGTCACTCCCCAACAGAAAAAGGCACCGACCTTTCAACCGCAGCCTTTTCGTTCCTTTAAAAATAAGAGAGCAAAGGGCTATTCATATCTGCCACGAGGCAGAGGACGAGGGAAGAGACAGCAACAGGCAGCTCCTTCCCAGGAACAGAAGCCCTCCCCGGCTTCTACAAAAGCCTCAGCATGACGCTGGGGCTTCGCAAGCGGACTCGGGGGCGGTAGGCGGTCGTCTCAAGAATTACAGCGCGCAGTGGGCTCACTCGCAGGTAAATCCCTGGATCCTGCAGATAATATCTCAGGGGTACAGGTTGAAATTAGAGACAGAGCCACCTCGCCGTTTCCTGAAGTCTGCTTTACCAACGTCCCCCTCAGAAAGGGAGACGGTTTTGGAAGCCATTCACAAGCTGTATTCTCAGCAGGTGATAGTCAAGGTACCTCTTCTACAACAAGGGAAGGGGTATTATTCCACTCTTTTTGTGGTACCGAAGCCGGATGGCTCGGTAAGGCCTATTCTAAATCTGAAGTCCTTGAACCTGTACATAAAGAAGTTCAAGTTCAAGATGGAGTCACTCAGAGCAGTGATAGCGAACCTGGAAGAAGGGGACTTTATGGTATCCTTGGACATCAAGGATGCGTATCTCCACGTTCCAATTACCCCTCACACCAGGGGTACCTCAGGTTCGTTGTACAAAACTGTCACTATCAGTTTCAGACGCTGCCGTTTGGTTTGTCCACGGCACCTCGGGTCTTTACAAAGGTAATGGCCGAGATAATATTTCTTCTTCGAAGAAAAGGCGTATTAATTATCCCATACTTGGACGATCTCCTAATAAGGGCAAGGTCCAGAGAACAGCTAGAGATGGGTTTAGCACTATCTCAAGAGGTGCTAAAGCAGCACGGATGGATTCTGAATATTCCAAAATCCCAATTAATGCCGACAACTCGTCTGCTGTTCCTGGGGATGATTCTGGACACAGTTCAGAAAAGGTTTTTCTTCCCGAAGAAAAAGCCAAGGAGTTATCTGACCTGGTCAGGAACCTCCTAAAACCAGGAAAGGTGTCTGTACATCAATGCACAAGAGTCCTGGGAAAAAATGGTAGCTTCTTACGAAGCAATCCCTTTCGGCAGATTCCATGCAAAGGGATCTGTTGGACAAATGGTCAGGGTCGCATCTTCAGATGCACCTGCGGATAACCCTGTCGCCGAGGACAAGGGTATCCCTTCTGTGGTGGTTGCAGGAGGCTCATCTATTGGAGGGCCGCAGATTCGGCATGCAGGATTGGATCCTGGTGACCACGGGTGCCAGCCAGAGAGGCTGGGGAGCAGTCACACAGGGAAGAAATTTCCAGGGAGTGTGGTCGAGCCTGAAAAAGTCTCTTCACATAAGCATTCTGGAACTAAGAGCAATCTACAATGCTCTAAGCCAGGCGGAACCTCTGCTTCAAGGAAGACCGGTGTTGATCCAGTCGGACAACATCACGGCAGTCGCCCATGTAAACAGACAGGGCGGCACAAGAAGCAGGAGGGCAATGGCAGAAGCTGCCAGGATCCTTCGCTGGGCGGAGAATCACGTGATAGCACTGTCAGCAGTATTCATCCCGGGCGTGGACAACTGGGAAGCAGACTTCCTCCGCAGACACGACCTTCACCCGGGAGAGTGGAGACTTCATCCAGAAGTTTTCCACATGCTATTAAACCGTTGGGTAAAACCAATGGTGGACATGATGGCGTCTCGCCTCAACAAAACACTGGACAGGTATTGCGCCAGGTCAAGAGATCCGCAGGCAATAGCTGTGGACGCGCTGGTAACACCTTGGGTGTACCAGTCGGTATATGTGTTTCCTCCTCTGCCTCTCATACCAAAGGTATTGAGGATTATACGGCAAAGTGGAGTAAGACTAGTGGCTCCGGATTGGCCAAGAAGGACTTGGTACCCGGAACTTCAAGAGATGGTCACGGACGATCCGTGGCCTCTACTTCTGAGAAGGGACCTGCTTCAGCAGGGTACTTGTCTTTTTCAAGACTTACCGCGGCTGCGTTTGACGGCATGGCGTTTGAATGCCAGATCCTAAAAGGAAAAGGCATTCCAGAAGAAGTCATTCCTACCTTGATAAAGGCAAGGAAGGAAGTCACCGCGAAGCATTATCGCCGTATTTGGCGAAAATGTTGCGTGGTGCGAGCAGCGGAGTGCTCCGATGGAGGAATTTCAACTGGGTCGTTTTCCTACATTTCCTGCAATCAGGATTGTCTATGGGTCTCAAATTGGGATCTATTAAGGTTCAAATTTCGGCCCTATCAATATTCTTCCAAAAAGAATTGGCCTCAGTCCCTGAGGTCCAGATTTTTATCAAAGGAGTACTGCATATACAGCCTCCTGTGGTGCCTAAGGTGGCACCGTGGGATCTAAATGTAGTTTTAGATTTCCTCAAATCAAATTGGTTTGAACCACTAAAGAAGGTGGATTTGAAATATCTCACATGGAAAGTGACTATGTTACTGGCCCTGGCTTCGGCCGGGAGAGTATCTGAACTGGCGGCTTTGTTTTATAAAAGCCCTTATTTAATTTTCCATTCGACATAGGGCAGAGCTGCGGACGCGTCCGCATTTTCTCCCTAAGGTGGTATCAGCGTTTCACCTGAACCAGCCTATTGTAGTGCCTGCGGCTACAGACGACTTGAAGGACTCCAAGTTGTTGGACGTTGTCAGAGCCTTAAAAATATACATTTAAAGGACGGCTGGAGTCAGAAAATCTGACTCGCTGTTTATACTGTATGCACCCAACAAGTTGGGTGCACCTGCTTCTAAGCAGTCGATTGCTCGTTGGATTTGTAACAAAATTCAACTTGTACATTCTGTGGCAGGCCTGCCACAGCCTAAATCTGTTAAGGCCCATTCCGCAAGGAAGGTGGGCTCATCTTGGGCGGCTGCCCGAGGGGTCTCGGCATTACTACTCTGCCGAGCAGCTACGTGGTCAGGGGAGAACACGTTTGTAAATTTTTACAAATTTGATACCCTGGCAAAGGAGGACCTGGAGTTCTCTCATTCGGTGCTGCAGAGTCATCCGCACTCTCCCGCCCGTTTGGGAGCTTTGGTATAATCCCCATGGTCCTTTCAGGAACCCCAGCATCCACTTAGGACGATAGAGAAAATAAGAATTTACTTACCGATAATTCTATTTCTCGGAGTCCGTAGTGGATGCTGGGCGCCCATCCCAAGTGCGGATTATCTGCAATACTTGTACATAGTTATTGTTAACTAATTCGGGTTATTGTTTAGGAAGCCATCTTTCAGAGGCTCCTCTGTTATCATACTGTTAACTGGGTTTAGATCACAAGTTGTACGGTGTGATTGGTGTGGCTGGTATGAGTCTTACCCGGGATTCAAAATCCTCCCTTATTGTGTACGCTCGTCCGGGCACAGTACCTAACTGGAGTCTGGAGGAGGGTCATAGGGGGAGGAGCCAGTACACACCACCTGACCTGTAAAAGCTTTACTTTTGTGCCCTGTCTCCTGCGGAGCCGCTATTCCCCATGGTCCTTTCAGGAACCCCAGCATCCACTACGGACTCCGAGAAATAGAATTATCGGTAAGTAAATTCTTATTATACCTTACTTGGGTACTTTACAGTCTGGTATTTATAACATCAAACATTTGTATTTTAGTAGCCCTATAACTGGCATGTGACTATGCAAGTTTATTGTGTGGCCTTCTAAGCTTAGAGCTACAGTGGGTCATTATCATGTATCTCTCATGCCTTATGTATCAAGATTTTCTCCAAACCTCTTATATAGTAATCTCATTTGCACAGGGCCATCTTTACCTTCTGAGTTTGGATGACCTAGCTATAACCGCTACAGCTCAGGAATGTTAATTAGGCAGTGGCAGTGTTGACCAATCACAGACCTCCTCATCCCCCCTGCCATTTGTGTTATTAAAGGAAATTACCTAGTGTTGTGGGTGTGATCCTTTATAATATATGCACATTTTTACTATTTTGATCTAGTTTATCTGCCTAATGGCCCCCATACATCACAGATTTGGGCAATGTCCCAATGCCACGACGACTGGGTCTGAGAATCTGAAATATTAAACATATTTAAAAATCCGTGATTTCCAGGTTCCCCGGTCAGGATAGGCAAATAGGGTATTTTTAACATGTTTAATTCCCCCCGATGGACTGCCAGTCATCGCTGGTGGCTGATTAGGGAAACAGGCTGTCTGATGTATGGGAGCCATTGCCTTGGGTACACACTGGAACAATATGTTGTCTGTTCGAGCAACGAACGATATATATATTGGTAGGGGGTCAGCAGGTGTGTACAGCCGATATCTGTGAACAGCATTGTACAGACGTGTATCGCGTCGGCCCTTTAGCAGAGCCGATGCCGGTATATATTGCAGATATGTATCTGCATTTCTGGCTGTATGTACAGACAGCCTGTACACTGGCTGCAGGGACTGACATCACAGCTAGACTGGCAAATTCAAATTGCCACCCAGCTGTGATATCTGCACAGACATGTTAAGGTGCCAGTTGCTAAATGTATATGCTTACCAAATTAGCTGCTATTTTAGCGGATCGTTAAGCAAGGTTTGCATTAGCGCGACGTTGGTACAATTTGCAGGGCCGACGGAAGAAGTCACTTGCGACCTAGTGTTATGCAAATGAAGAACGGAACGATATGTGCCATCCTTGTGATGTGTACAGCCAATCCTTGCTGGTCAAGGCTTGAAGGGTATTTGGCTCGACCACTGGGACGTTTGGCCGTCGCACAAGTGTGTACCCAGCTTTACCCTATGCCACTCATCATTTCCTGTGCCTTTTTCTCTTTCATCCACTAGGGGACACTGGAGAGCTTACGCTGGGAATAGAGACTTGCTTGCAGGCTGCACAAATTAAGTTCCTCAGCGGCCATTAACTATATTAACTTTATGTTCAGGGAATGGGGCGGTGCTTCACACTGGCGCCAAGCACAGCATGCAGACAGTACTGTGCTGCACAGGATTTTTACACAGGCTGTTTGCAAAGTACATATTTATACAGCCTCATTATCCCTTGTATCTCTCTATGCAGGCTGAGCACAGGTGAAAGTCTGCTAACAAAATCTACTACTAGATCCAGACAAGAGACAGAACCAATACAGCTTATTATACAAAGCTGAAGTGTCTCCTACCTATTGTGAACATCCCTCACTCTGAAGATCGTGAGTACACTGGGGTGTTGGGCTGGTTGGTGGAGATGGGGAATTCGGGTTGGGTTGTATGATCCCTCCCTCTACTTCCACATCATTTTCTATTCTGTTTTTTCTAAGCACTATCACCTTCCACGTGTCTGTGTGTACTGTTTCCCTGTGAGTGTATTCTACAGCATGAGGTCAAACACAAAGGTTTCTCAGAAGCTCTTTTTCTGTATTCAGTACAACTCTAAATTTACTCTTATCAAATCCACAAGATAACTACTTTGTGCGAGCTATGACGGACTCACACAAGTCCGATGATGTTTCTAACACACCACCTTGGATGTCAGTTCTGGCAGGATCTGTGGCGGCTTTCTCGACCGAATTGGCCGAGTCCCATAAGTCAGAACTGGCCTGGGCTAAGGACTTAGCAAAGTCCATGGAGGGCCTCGTTACAGTTATTGGGTCTTCTAGCAGACCTTCTACTCATTCTTCCCTTAGGCAAAAACGTCTGCTTCCTGCGATTCTTCAGTCTGACGATTCAGACGAGGAGCAACACCACGACAAAGTCGTGGATGAAGGCGAATAGGAGGAAGTTCTGGATAAACCAGTACAGGATATGGACTCCGGTGACCAGGGTGTAGAACCGTTGATTCTAGTAGTAAGGAAGGTACTCAATTTTCCAGAGGACCGTGTACCTGAACCAAAAGAATTCCAGTTGTTTGGTAAACAACAGCAGTCTGCGGTGATCTTTTCCTTTTCTCAACAATTACATGACCACCTGGCGATGGCATGGAAACAGCCAGACAAGCATTTCTAGATACCAAGGAAATTTATCTCTCATTATCCTTTTCAGGCATGACAGGTAAGTGGGAAAAATCTACCGCCAGTGGATGCGTCAATATCTAGACTGTCCAAGAGGGCGACCTTGCTTGTACCAGGAGCCACTTCTCTTAAGGACACATCGGATTGCAGACTTGAGGCTATTTTAAAGTCCATTTACTCTGCCTTGGGGGTCCAGCTCAGGCCCACACTGGTGAGTGCATGGGTTAACACTGCCATTGTCAAGTGGGCGGAAGAACTGAGCAATGGGTTGGACTCCGATGTACCTAGGTCCGACCTGAGGGTCATTGCTGAAGACATACGTGAATCAGCAGGTTACTTAGTTACGGCTGCCAAAGACATCAGTCTAATTAGTGCTAGACTTTCTGCCTCTATTTCAGCATGGTGTTCTTTGTGTTTTCGATCTTGGATTCGGTAACTGAATCTAAAGAGTTAACTGAAGCTCTTCCATTTACAGGTGATATTTTGTTTGGAGTAGAAGTGGACAAATGGATTTCTCAAACTAGTGGGGGCATATCCACATTTTTACCATCTGCACCTCCGCATTCCAATCGCCCCTATACGGGCCCTTCTTTTCAGTCCTTTCGACCTCAACAGTCGTTTTGTGGGAGAGGTAGAGTATTTTCCTCCCAAAACAGAGGGGGCAGAGCCAAAGGTCGGCCACACACAGCTGTGCGTCGTCCAAAGACCAAGGCGAATGAAAAACAAGTGGCATGATGAGTTACCACCGCACCTGGGTGCTCCACAGGTGGGTGCGCGTCAACTGACATTCCATCGGGTTTGGAGACACTCCACATTAGATCCTTGGATTCAATGTTTGGTGTTGTCAGGGTACAGAATAGAAATCTCAGTTTTCCTCCCAGACCGATTCTTTACAACGAGACTTCCACCATCCCCGACAAGGCAGCTGTGTTACAGAAGGCCATTCAATCCCTTCTCGTATCACTGGTATTGATACCAATCCCAATGCATCACAGGGGTCGAGGATTCTACTCCAGCCTCTTTGTGGTTCGCAAACAGACGGATCGGTCAGATTCTAAACTTGAAGTCCTTAACCGAGTACCTGATGTTTTATCGTTTTAAGATTGACTCCATTCAATCTGTAATAGCGAACTCAGAACCAGAAGAGTATCTGATCTCGTTGGATGTAAAGGATGCTTACCTGCACATACCCAATTGGGAACCGCATCAGGCCTACTTGCGGTTCGCCATTTTGCATTATCCGTCTCGTGCACTGATGTTCGGATTATCATCGGCACCCCGAATATTAATTTGTGTCATGTCTGTGATGATCGTCCGTCTATGGTCCTTTGGGTGTAACCATTGTTCCTTATTTGGATGACTTATTAATCAAGGCATCAATAAGGACGACTCTTATGGAGCATGCTTCGCTGACATACCAGACTTTAATACGTCATGGCTGGATCAACTTCGACAAATTTCAGCTGCCCCCGACTCAACGTCTTCAGTTTCTGAGGTTGATTCTCGACACGAACCGACAGTCGTCCTACCAATGGACAAGGCTCAGGACATCCGTAGGATGGTCCAGTTGGTCTTACAGATAAAATGGGTATTGTTACACCTTTGTACCCAACTGTTAAGAACGATGGTGGCGGCCTTCGCAGCACAACTGGGACGCTCCCAGTCCATTCCAACTGGATCTTCTGACAAAATGGTCGGGCTCTCATCTCCATCTACATCGACGGGTTCACTTATCTCCTCGGACATGACTGTCCCTTCTCTGGTGGTTCCAAATCGACAACCTGGTGGCGGGACGTTGTTTCGGAACTTGGAATTGGACTATTCTAACAATAGATGCGAGTCTCCAAGGTTGGGGTGCAGTGGTCCTAGACTATCACTTGCAGGGACGGTGGTCGTTTCAAGAAAGCCGGTTACCTATAAACGTCCTTGAACTTAGGGCAATCTGCAACGCACTGACGGCAGCTTACCAGTGTCTTCAGAATAGTCCTTTTCGTGTGCCATCCGATAATGCAACGGCTATTGCGTACATCAACAGACAAGGCGGAACCCGCAGTCGCATGGCGATGCAAGCGGTTTATTGGATTTTGAAATGGTCCGAGTCAAATCGAGTGATTTTGTCCGCCGTGTTCATCCCAGGCGTAAACAACTGGGAAGTGGATTAACTTAGTCGCCAGGACATCCGGGGGGAGTGGGCACTAGACCTGGAGGTGTCAGAGTCTCGTTCAAAAGTGGGGTTGTCCTCAAATTGACCTCATGGCGTCACGGTTGCATCATCAACTACCAAGGTACGTGTCCAGAAGAAGAGATCCAGCAGCAGAAGTAGTGGATGCACTTAAGACTCCCTGGAATTTCAATCTGGGGTACCTGTCTACACCCATTCCGCTTCTTCCTTGTGTTCTAAAACGCATAAAACTCGAGTCAGTCGGGGTTATTCTGGTAGCACCGGACTGGCCTTGGAGAAGCTGGTTTACGGATCTTCATCTCCTTCTGGCAGACGAACTGTGGACTCTGCCGCTCCGGATGGACCTTCTACGACAGGTTGCCTTTCTCCACCCCAACTTAACACAGCTGCGTGTGACGGGGTGGCTGTTGAAACTGCTATCCAAAGACGTAGGGGTATTCTGGATTCCGTGATCCCTACCATGTTACGGGCCAGGAAACCTTTCACGGCGGCTCATTATCACCGTATCTGGCATTCTTATGTTTCTCTTACATCCTAGAGGATGCTGGGGACTCCGTAAGGACCATGGGGATAGACGGGCTCCGCAGGAGACATGGGCACTTTAAGAAAGAACTTTAGGTATGGGTGTGCACTGGCTCCTCCCTCTATGCCCCTCCTCCAGACCTCGGTTTATTACTGTGCCCAGAGGAGACTGGGTGCATTACAGGGAGCTCTCCTGAGTTTCCTGAAAATAAAGTATATTTGTTAGGTTTTTTATTTTCAGGGAGCCTGCTGGCAACAGACTCCCTGCATCGAGGGACTGAGGAGAGAGAAACAGACCTACTTTAATGTTAGGCTCTGTTTCTTAGGCTACTGGACACCATTAGCTCCAGAGGGATCGGTACGCAGGTCTCGCCCTCGCCGTCCGTCCTAGAGCCGCGCCGCCGTCCTCCTCGCAGAGCCGGAAGATAGAAGCCGGGTGAGTATGAGAAGGAAGAAGACTTCAGAGGCGGCAGAAGACTTCAGATCTTCATAGAGGTAACGCACAGCGGTAATGCTGTGCTCCATTGCTCCCATACAGCTCACACACGGCAGTCACTGTAAGGGCGCAGGGGGGCGCCCTGGGCAGCAATATAAACCTCATTTTCTGGCAAAAGTACATATATACAGCTAGGCACTGTATATAAAAGAGCCCCCGCCAGTTTTTTTCAATATTTGAGCGGGACCGAAGCCCGCCGCTGAGGGGGCGGAGCTTGTTCCTCAGCACTCGCCAGCGCCATTTTCTCCACAGCACCGCGCTGAGAGGAAGCTCCTTGGACTCTCCCCTGCTTATCCACGGTGAAAGAGGGTTTTAAAGAAGGGGGGGGGGGGGGGGCACAGAATTTGGCGCAAAATACAGATTACAGCGCTTTCTGGGTAAACATATTGTGTGTTTTTTCCTGGGTCATTGGCGCTGGGTGTGTGCTGGCATACTCTCTCTCTGTCTCTCCAAAGGGCCTTGTGGGGGAACTGTCTTCAGATAAGAGGATTCCCTGTGTGTGTGGTGTCGGTACGCGCGTGTCTCCGTCGACAACGCCGACACCTGACTGGATGGATATGTGGATTGTTTTAAGTGCTAATGTGAATTTATTGCACAAAAGACTGGACAAAGCTGAAGCTAGGGAACAGGAAGGGAGTCAACCCCTGCCTGTCCCTATGTCGCAGGGGCCTTCGGGGTCTCAAAAGCGTCCACTATCCCAAATAGTAGACACTGATACCGACATGGATTTTGACTCCAGTGTCGACTACGATGATGCAAAATTACAGCCAAAATTGGCTAAAAGTATTCGATATATGATTATTGCAATAAAGGATGTACTGCATATCACTGATGACCCCTCTGTCCCTGACACGAGGGTACACATGTTTAAGAGAAAGAAAGCTGAGGTAACCTTTCCCCCCTCTCATGAGCTGAACGAGTTGTGTGAAAAAGCGTGGGAATCTCCAGACAAGAAACTGCAGATTCCCAAAAGGATTCTTATGGCGTATCCTTTCCCGGCAAAGGACAGGATACGGTGGGAATCCTCCCCTAGGGTGGACAAAGCGTTGACACGCTTATCCAAAAAGGTAGCGCTGCCATCCCAAGATACGGCTACCCTTAGGGATCCTGCTGATCGCAAGCAGGAGGGTACCTTGAAGTCCATTTACACACATTCTGGTACCTTACTCAGACCGGCAATAGCGTCGGCTTGGGTTTGTAGCAGCGTGGACAGATACCTTATCGACGGAAATTGATACCCTGGATAAGGATACCATTTTATTGACCCTAGGACATATTAAAGATGCTGTCTTATACATGAGAGATGCTCAAAGAGACATTGGTCTACTGGGTTCTAGAGTCAACGCTATGTCGAATTCTGCTAGACGAGTCCTATGGACCCGGCAATGGACAGGTGATGCCGACTCAAAGAGGCATATGGAGGTTTTACCTTACAAGGGTGAGGAACTGTTTGGGGACGGTCTCTCGGACCTGGTCTCCACAGTTACTGCAGGTAAATCAAATTTTTCTCTGACGTCCTAGTGGATGCTGGGTACTCCATAAGGACCATGGGGAATAGACGGGCTCCGCAGGAGACTGGGCACTCTTAAAAGAAAGATTAGGTACTACATCTGGTGTGCACTGGCTCCTCCCTCTATGCCCCTCCTCCAGACCTCAGTTAGAATCTGTGCCCGGCCAGAGCTGGATGCACTTAGTGGGCTCTCCTGAGTTCACTAAAAAGAAAGTATTTGTTAGGTTTTTTATTTTCAGTGAGATCTGCTGGCAACAGACTCACTGCTACGTGGGAGTTAGGGGAGAGAAGCAAACCTACCTGCTTGCAGCTAGCTTGTGCTTCTAAGGCTACTGGACACCATTAGCTCCAGAGGGATCGAACACAGGGCCCGACCTCGATCGTCCGTTCCCGGAGCCGCGCCGCCGTCCCCCTTGCAGAGCCAGAAGACGGAAGATTCCGGAGAAAATCGGCGGCTGAAGACTCCGGTCTTCAATAAGGTAGCGCACAGCACTGCAGCTGTGCGCCATTGCTCCCACAGCACACCACACGCTCCGGTCACTGGTGGGTGCAGGGCGCTGGGGGGGGGGGGGGCGCCCTGGGCTGCAATTAGTATACCTTAAGTGGCAAAACGCACATAATACAGTTCTAAACTGTATATGTGCCTAATCCCCCGCCATAATTATTAAAAAAGCGGGAGAAGCCCGCCGCTGAAGGGGCGGGGCTATCTTCCTCAGCACAGCCAGCGCCATTTTCTCTTCACAGCTCCGCTGGAAGGACGCTCCCCAGGCTCTCCCCTGCAGTATACACTACGGAAAGGGTAAAAAAGAGAGGGGGGGGCACATAAATTTAGGCGCAAATTGTGAGAAGCAGCTATTGGGGGAAAATTCACTTTGTGTATAGTGTAAATCCCTCTGTTATATAGCGCTCTGGTGTGTGCTGGACGGCTGTGTCGACATGTTTGATGAGGACGCTTACGTGGAGGCGGAGCAGGAGCCGATAAGTGTGATGTCGCCCCCTGCGGGGCCGACACCAGAGTGGATGGATATGTGGAAGGCATTAACCGACTGTGTCAACCCCTTGCATAAAAGGTTCGATGACGTAACAGCTTTGGGACAGCCGGTATCTCAGCCCGCGCCTGCCCAAGCGTCTCAGAGGCCATCAGGGGCTCAAAAACGCCCGTTACCTCAGATGGCAGACACAGATGTCGACACGGAGTCTGACTCCAGTGTCGACGAGGATGAGACAAATGTACAATCCACAAGGGCCATCCGATGCATGATTACGGCAATGAAAAATGTGTTGCACATTTCTGACATTAACCCGGTTACCACAAAAAAGGGTATTATGTTTGGGGAGAAAAAGCAGCCAGTGACTTTTCCCCCATCTGATGAGTTAAATGACTTGTGTGAAGAAGCGTGGTGTTCCCCAGATAAGAAATGAGTGATTTCTAAGCGGTTACTAATGGCGTACCCTTTCCCGCCAACGGACAGGTTGCGTTGGGAAACATCCCCTAGGGTGGACAAGGCGCTCACACGCTTATCAAAAAAGGTGGCACTGCCGTCTCAGGATACGGCCGCCTTAAAGGAGCCTGCAGATAGAAAGCAGGAGGCTATCCTGAAGTCCTGTGTATACACACTCAGGTACTATACTGAGACCTGCTATTGCTTCAGCATGGATGTGTAGTGCTGCAGCAGCATGGTCTGATTCCCTGTCAGATAACATTGATTCCCTTGACAGGGATACTATTTTGCTAACCATAGAGCATATTAAAGACGTAGTCTTATATATGAGGGATGCACAGAGGGACATTTGCCGGCTGGCATCTAGAATTAATGCAATGTCCATTTCTGCCAGGAGAGTATTATGGACTCGGCAGTGGACAGGTGATGCTGATTCTAAAAGGCACATGGAAGTTTTGCCTTATAAGGCTGAGGAATTGTTTGGGGACTGTCTCTCGGACCTCGTATCCACAGCAACAGCTGGGAAGTCGACTTTTTTACCTCAGGTTCCCTCACAGCCTAAGAAAGCACCGTATTATCAAGTACAGTCCTTTCGGCCTCAGAAAGGCAAGTGGGTCAGAGGCGCGTCCTTTCTGCCCAGAGGCAGGGGTAGAGGGAAAAAGCTGCACCAGACAGCCAGTTCCCAGGAACAAATATCCTCCCCTGCTTCCACTAAGTCCACCGCATGACGCTGGGGCTCCACAGGTGGAGCCAGGTGCGGTGGGGGCCCGTCTCCGGAACTTCAGCGACCAGTGGGTTCGCTCACAGGTGGATCTCTGGGTTCTACAAGTGGTATCTCAGGGATACAAGCTGGAGTTCGAGACGTCTCCCCCTCGCCATTACCTCAAATCAGCCTTGACAGCTACTCCCAAGGAAAGGGAGGTAGTACTGGCGGCAATTCACAAGCTGTACCTCCAGCAGGTGATAATCAAAGTTCCTCTCCTTCAACAGGGACGAGGTTACTTTTCCACAATGTTTGTGGTACCGAAACCAGACAATTCGGTGAGACCCATTCTAAATTTGAAATCCTTGAACACTTACATAAGGAAGTTCAAGTTCAAAATGGAATCGCTCAGGGCGGTTATTGCAAGCCTGGAAGAGGGGGATTTTATGGTGTCACTGGACATCAAGGATGCTTACCTACATGTCCCCATTTACCCACCTCACCAGGAGTACCTCAGGTTTGTGGTACAGGACTGCCATTACCAATTCCAGACGTTGCCGTTTGTTCTGTCCAGGGCACCGAGGGTATGTACCAAGGTAATGGCCGAAATGATGATACTCCTTCGAAAGAAGGGAGTTATAATTATCCCATACTTGGACGATCTCCTTATAAAGGCGAGGTCCAAGGAGCAGTTGTTGGTCGGAGTAGCACTATCTCAGGAAGTACTACAACAGCACAGCTGGATTCTAAATATCCTGAAGTCGCAGCTGGTTCCTACGACGTGTCTGCTGATATTGGGCATGTTTCTGGACACAGAACAGAAGAAGGTGGAGAAGGCCAAGGAGTTGTCATCTCTGGTCAGAGACCTCCTGAAACCAAAACAGGTGTCGGTGCATCACTGCACGCAAGTCCTGGGAAAGATGGTAGCTTCTTACGAAGCAATTCCCTTCGGCAGGTTCCATGCAAGGAACTTTCAGTGGGATCTGTTGGACAAGTGAGGATCGCATCTTCAGATGCATCGGCTAATCACCCTGTCCCCGAGGGCCAGGGTGTCTCTGCTGTGGTGGCTGCAGAGTGCTCATCTTCTCGAGGGCCGCAGATTCGGCATTCAGGACTGGGTCCTGGTGACCACGGATGCAAGCCTCCGAGGTTGGGGAGCAGTCACTCAGGGAAGAAACTTCCAAGGACAATGGTCGAGTCAGGAGACTTCCCTACACATAAATATTCTGGACCTAAGGGCCATTTACAATGCCTTAAGTCAAGTAGAACCCCTGCTTCAAAACCAGCCGGTGCTGATTCAGTCAGACAACATCACGGCTGTCGCCCATGTAAACAGACAAGGCGGCACAAGAAGCAGGATGGCGTTGGAAGAAGCCACAGGGATTCTCCGATGGGCGGAGAATCACGTGCTAACACTGTCAGCAGTGTTCATTCCGGGTGTGGAAAACTGGAAGCAGACTGCCTCAGCAGGCATGACCTCCACCCGGGAGAGTGGGGACTTCATCCAGAAGTCTTCACGCAGATTGTAAACCATTGGGAACGGCCACAGGTGGACATGATGGCGTCCCGCCTCAACAAAAAGCTAAAAAAGTATTGCGCCAGGTCAAGAGACCCTCAGGCGATAGCTGTGGACGCACTAGTGACACCGTTGGTGTACCAGTCGGTTTATGTGTTCCCTCCTCTTCCTCTCATACCCAAGGTACTGAGGATAGTAAGAAAGAGAGGAGTAAGAACTATACTCGTAGTTCCGGATTGGCCAAGAAGAACTGGGTACCCAGAACAACAAGAAATGATCTCGGAGGACCCATGGCCTCTGTCTCTCAGACAGGACCTGTTACTGCAGGGGCCCTGTCTGTTCCAAGACTTACCGCGGCTGCGTTTGAAGGCTTGGCGGTTGAACGCCGGATCCTAACGGAAAAGGGTGTTCCAGATGAAGTGATTCCTACGCTGTTAAAGGCTAGGAAAGACGCTGCCTGAAGTTCAGACGTTGTTAAGGGAGTGCTGCATATTCAGCCCCCTTTTGTGCCTCCAGTGGCACCTTGGGATCTCAACGTAGTGTTGGATTTCCTAAAATCACATTGGTTTGAGCCACTTCAGACAGTTGAGTTGAAGTATCTCACGTGGAAGGTAGTCATGCTGTTGGCCTTGGCCTCAGCTAGGTGTGTGTCAGAATTGGCGGCTTTGTCCTGTAAAAGCCCATATCTGATTTTCCATATGGACAGGGCAGAATTGAGGGCTCGTCCCCAATTTCTCCCAAAGGTGGTATCAGCGTTTCATTTGAACCAACCTATTGTGGTGCCTGCGGCTACTCGGGACTTGGAGGATTCCAAGTTGCTGGACGTAGTCCGGGCCCTGAAAATCTATGTTTCCAGGACGGCTAGAGTTAGAAAAACTGACTCGCTGTTTATCCTGCATGCACCCAACAAGCTGGGTGCTCCTGCTTCTAAGCAGACTATTGCTCGCTGGATCTGTAGCACGATTCAACTTGCACATTCTGCGGCTGGACTGCCGCATCCTAAATCAGTAAAAGCCCAATCCACGAGGAAGGTGGGCTCTTCTTGGGCGGCTGCCCGAGGGGTCTCGGCTTTACAACTTTGCCGAGCTGCTACTTGGTCGGGATCAAACACTTTTGCTAAATTCTACAAGTTTGATACCCTGGCTGAGGAGGACCTTGAGTTTGCTCATTTGGTGCTGCAGAGTCATCCGCACTCTCCCGCCTGTTTGGGAGCTTTGGTATTATCCCCATGGTCCTTACGGAGTACCCAGCATCCATTAGGACGTCAGAGAAAATAAGAATTTACTCACCGGTAATTCTATTTCTCGTAGTCCGTAGTGGATGCTGGGAGCCCGTCCCAAGTGCGGACTTTCTGCAATACTTGTGTATAGTTATTGCTTAACTATAGGGTTATTGTTCTGAGCCATCTGTTGAATGAGGCTCAGTTGTTGTTCATACTGTTAACTGGGTATAGTTATCACAAGTTGTACGGTGTGATTGGTGTGGCTGGTATGAGTCTTAACCTGGATTCCAAATCCTTTCCTAGTAATGTCAGCTCTTCCGGGCACAGTTTCCCTAACTGAGGTCAGGAGGAGGGGCATAGTGGGAGGAGCCAGTGCACACCAGATGTAGTACCTAATCTTTCTTTTAAGAGTGCCCAGTCTCCTGCGGAGCCCGTCTATTCCCCATGGTCCTTACGGAGTACCCAGCATCCACTACGGACTACGAGAAATAGAATTACCGGTGAGTAAATTCTTATTTTTGCCTTATGTTCCCTCACAGCCTAAGAAAGCGCCACATTATCAAATGCAGTCCTTTTCGGTCACAGAGAAACAAGAGAGTACGAGGTGCGTCCTTTCTTGCCAGAGGTAAGGGCAGAGGGAAAAAGCTGCAAAACACAGCTAGTTCCCAGGAACAGAAGTCCTCCCCGGCCTCTACTAAATCCACCGCATGACGCTGGGGCTCCGCTAAGGGAGTCCGTCCCAGTGGGGGCACATCTTCGACTTTTCAGCCACATCTGGGTTCACTCACAGGTGGATCCCTGGGCAATAGAAATTGTTTCTCAGGGTTACAAGCTGGAATTCGAAGAGGTGCCTCCTCGCCGGTTTTTCAAATCGGCCTTACCGGCTTTTCCCCCATAAAGGGAGATAGTGTTAAATGCAATTCACAAATTGTATCTTCAACAGGTGGTGGTAAAAGTTCCCCTACTTCAACAAGGGAGGGGATATTACGCAACCCTGTTTGTAGTCCCGAAACCGGACGGTTCGGTCAGACCCATTCTAAATTTAAAATCCCTGAACCTATACTTGAAAAGGTTCAAGTTCAAGATGGAATCGCTCAGAGCGGTCATCGCCAGCCTGGAAGGGCGGGATTTTATGGTATCCCTGGACATAAAATGCATACCTTCATGTTCCCATATATCCACCTCATCAGGTGTACCTGAGATTTGCGGTACAGGATTGTCATTACCAATTTCAGACGTTGCCGTTTGGGCTTTCCACGGCTCCGAGGATTTTCACCAAGGTAATGGCGGAAATGATGGTGCTCCTACGCAAGCAAGGTGTCACAATTATCCCGTACTTGGACGAACTCCTCATAAAAGCGAGATCACGAGAGCAGTTGCTGAACAGCGTGTCACTTTCACTGAAGGTGTTACAGCAACACGGCTGGATTCTATATATCCCGAAGTCGCAGTGGGTTCCTACGACTCGTCTAACCTTCTTAGGCATGATTCTGGATACGGACCAGAAAAGGGTTTATCTTTCGATAGAAAAGGCCCAGGAACTCATGACTCTGGTCAGGAACCTATTGAAGCCAAAACAAGTGTCAGTGCATCACTGCCCTCGGGTCCTGGGGAAGATGGTGGCATCTTACGAGGCCATTTCCTTCGGCAGTTTCCATGCGAGGACTTTCCAATGGGACATACTGGACAAGTGGTCCGGGTCACATCTACAGATTCATCAGTTGATCACCCTGTCCCCCAGGGCCAGGGTATCTCTCATGTGGTGGCTACAGAGTACTCCCCTTCTAGAGGGTCGCAGGTTCGGCATTCAGGACTGGATTCTGGTAACCACGGACGCGAGCCTCCGAGGTTGGGGAGCAGTCACACAGGGAAGAAACTTCCAAGGTCTTTGGTCAAGTCAAGATACTTGTCTTCACATCAACGTCCTGGAGCTGAGGGCCATATACAACGCCCTTCGTCAAGCGGAGACCTTGCTTCGCGACCTACCGGTTCTGATCCAGTCAGGCAACATCACCGCAGTGGCTCATGTAAACCGCCAAGGCGGCACAAGGAGCAGAGTGGCAATGGCGGAAGCCACCAGGATTCTTCGTTGGGCGGAAAATCATGTAAGCGCACTGTCGGCAGTGTTCATTCCGGGAGTGGACAACTGGGAAGCAGACTTCCTCAGCAGACACGACCTGCATCCAGGAGAGTGGGGACTTCATCAGGAATCTTCGCACAGATTGCAAGTCAGTGGGGACTGCCACAGATAGACATGATGGCGTCCCGCCTCAACAGAAAGCTACAGAGGTATTGCGCCAGGTCAAGAGACCCTCAGGCAGTGGCTGTGGACACCCTAGTGACACCGTGGGTTTTCCAGTTGGTCTATGTGTTTCCTCCTCTTCCTCTCATCCCAAAGGTGTTGAGAATAATAAGAAAAAGAGGAGTGCAGACAATTCTCATTGTTCCGTATTGGCCGCGAAGGGCCTGGTATCCGGATCTGCAGGAGATGCTCACAGAAGATCCGTGGCCTCTTCCTCTAAGACAGGACCTTTTGCAACAGGGACCCTGTCTGTTCCAAGACTTGCTGCGTTTGATGGCATGGCAGTTGAACGCCGGATCCTAGCGGAAAAGGGCATTCCGGATGAGGTCATTCCTACTCTGATAAAGGCTAGGAAGGACGTGACAGCAAAACATTATCACCGTATATGGCGAAAGTATGTTTCTTGGTGTGAGGCCAGGAATGCTCCTACGGAAGAATTCCATCTGGGCCGTTTCCTTCACTTCCTACAAACTGGAGTGAATTTGGGCCTAAAATTAGGCTCCATTAAGGTTCAGATTTCGGCCTTATCCATTTTTTTTCAGAAGGAATTAGCTTCTCTCCCAGAAGTACAGACTTTTGTGAAGGGAGTGCTGCATATTCAGCCTCCTTTTGTACCTCCGGTGGCGCCTTTGGACCTTAACGTGGTGTTGAGTTTCCTTAAGTCGCACTGGTTTGAACCACTTAAAACAGTGGAGTTAAAATATCTCACTTGGAAGGTGGTCATGTTGTTAGCCTTGGCTTCGGCTAGGCGAGTGTCGGAATTGGCGGTTTTGTCTCGTAAAAGCCCCTATCTGGTTTTCCATATGGAAAGAGTGGAATTGCGAACCCGTCCTCAATTTTTGCCTAAGGTGGTGTCATCTTTTCATATGAACCAACCTATTGTGGTGCCTGTGGCTACGCGAGACTTGGAGGATTCCGAGTCCCTTGATGTGGTCAGGGCTTTGAAAATTTACGTGGCCAGAACGGCTAGGGTCAGAAAAACAGAAGCACTGTTTGTCCAGTATGCAGCCAAGAAGGTTGGTGCTCCTGCTTCAAAACAGACTATTGCTCGCTGGATCTGTAACACGATTCAGCAGGCTTATTCTACGGCTGGGTTGCTGTTACCAAAATCGGTTAAAGCCCATTCCACTAGGAAGTTGGGCTCTTCTTGGGCGGCTGCCCGAGGTGTCTCGGCATTACAACTGTGTCGAGCTGCTACTTGGTCAGGGTCAAACACCTTTGCAAAGTTCTATAAGTTTGATACCCTGGTTGAGGAGGACCTCCTGTTTGCTCAATCGGTGCTGCAGAGTCATCCACACTCTCCCGCCCGTTTGGGAGCTTTGGTATAATCCCCATGGTCCTTACGGAGTCCCCAGCATCCACTAGGACGTAAGAGAAAATAAGATTTTAAACCTACCGGTAAATCTTTTTCTCGTAGTCCGTAGAGGATGCTGGGCGCCCGTCCCAAGTGCGGACTACTTCTGCAAGACTTGTATATAGTTTTGCTTACATAAGGGTTATGTTATAGTTTTAATCGGTATCAGACTGATGCTGTGTTGTTTTCATACTGTTAACTGGTTAGTTTATCACAAGTTATACGGTGTGAATGGTGTGGGCTGGTATGAATCTTGCCCTTGGATTAACAAAAATCCTTTCCTCGTACTGTCCGTCTCCTCTGGGCACAGTTTCTCTAACTGAGGTCTGGAGGAGGGGCATAGAGGGAGGAGCCAGTGCACACCCATACCTAAAGTTCTTTCTTAAAGTGCCCATGTCTCCTGTGGAGCCCGTCTATCCCCATGGTCCTTACGGAGTCCCCAGCATCCTGTACGGACTACGAGAAAAAGATTTACCTGTAGGTTTAAAATCTTATTTTCCTGGTGTCAGGGTCGACATATCCCTTCCGATCTTTTCATCTATCTAGATTATTTTTCTTCAACACGGATTCGACGCTGGTCTCTGTTTTAGGTTCCTTAACGGTCCCTGATTTCTGCGCTCGACATTTTTACAGTACAGTAATTTCTCCAGGCAGCGCTCAGACTTCAGCCTCCTTTTGTTCCCACTCCGGCACTATGGGATCGGAATTTGGTGTTGTCCTTCCTTCTGTCCTCCACGTTTGAACCTTGGGAGGACGTGGACATTAGGTTTATCATCTGGAGGACTATTCTTTTATTGACACTGACATCTGCTCGCCGTGTAACAGAATTGGGTGCACTGTCGTGCAAACCGCTATACCTTGTGTTTCATGACGACAGAGTGGAACTTCGCACTCCGGCTGCTTTCTTGCCGACGGTTGTGTTAGCTTTTCACATAAATCAACCAATTTATAGTGCTGGTGTTTCGAGAGTGTTCTGGACACTCCTCCACTCTAGATGTGGTACGAGCTTTGTGCATTTCTGTCTCTAGAACGGCTACCTTATGGATATCTGCACGCTCTTCGTGTTGTATGACCCTGTCTGTAGGGTCTGGCTGGCTTCCACGCGAACTTTAGCTAGATGGATTCAATTAACCATCCATCAGGCATATGTCAACAGAGGCCTACAGCCTCCGCCTTCTCTAGTAGCGCATTACACCTGATAGGTGGGTATGTAGGGGTGCTTTTACCCTACAACTTTGCCGGGCGGCCACTTGGTCTTTATCTAATACCTTTATTTAGTTTTCTTGTTTTGACACGTTTGCAGCTTCGGCTTCTTCTTTTGGCCAATTAGTGCTGCAGGTTCCTCAGAGCTCTCCCACCCAGGGGGAAAACTTTGTGACATCCTCAGCGTAAGCTTTCCAGTGTCCACTAGTGGATGAAAGAGTAAACTGGATTTTGGTACCTGCATGTAAATCCTTTTCTCTGTTTCCACAGGGGGACGCTGGACGCCCTCCATGGCTCTCACCTGCTTCTTGTAGATAGTTTTTGGAGTTTGACCTGTTGGTCTGTTCTGTATGTGTGTTCTCCTAGTTCATCCTTTCTATGTTCCATTTCCTCTCGTTCTACATTTTTCTAACTGGGAGATGATTGGGACTAGAGGGGGAAGAGCTACATACTTTTATTAATAAACATGTGCCATTTACCAGCAAGCAAGTCTCTATTCCCAGCGTAAGCTCTCCATTGTCCCCTGTGGAATCAGAGAAAAGGATTTACCGGTAGGTACCAAAATCCAGTTGTTGTTTTTTTTTTTTATATTAATATTCATTATTTTATGTAATTTACAGCTCATCAAGCAACACAATGATGATGTGGCTGAGTATAAAAGAAGAAATGGGTTGCAGTGAAACAATACCATCAAATACTATATTGTAAGTAAAATATATTAGACTGGGAACTTGTCACTATCATGTAATGCTTCCTGCTTTGCTTGGTGTTAGATTTGCCTGGTGCTTACTTTGGCTGATATAAGCAATGCTTAGGCTGTCATTTCAGTAGTGCGGGACATTTTTAGTCCTTCTATCCGTGGGTTTTCTTTTTAGTGTCTGTTTCCTTTCAAATCCTGGGTACAGTTAAAAATGTAAAAAATTGTTATACTTCACACATAAAAAGAAAGGGGGGTGCAGTAGACTGGTATTGAGAGGAGTATTCATTTGGGTGGAACTCAAAGGTCTGAATGTTTGGTCTGACCAGATCTTCTTCTACAGTATGTTGGTCAGAAATGTAAAGCCAGATTAGACAGCTCAGTAATTCATTGGCAAGTACGAATGCCCCAATCATGTCGGGCTTTATTAAATGCATTAGATAAATAACTGTTGCTTTTATAAATAGGTCCAATTAAATTCAATGGATTGTAATCCTTTTGGGATATAAATGATAGTGGTGGAGACCCACATGTAGTCATCTCTGCCGAGTTGGTTACCAAAATTACCACAAATATGACCAGATTCAGGTTGATTTGATTTGTTGCCTTATCATATATATTAGAAAGAGCGGGGTGTTCATTTAAAACTTCCAAACACCTTCTTACGTCGAGCAGCATGGTGCTTTAACCATTTGCCTTGCATTGTCACATTAGAGGTCAGTCAGAAACGCCCCGTGGGTGGCTGTTGGAAGGAAATTTTCCTTCAGCCACCAGTCTCGGAGTGACCTCACGGCCCTGCTGCACCTTCGTATCCTCTCCCAGTGTCCGCTGATCACAGTGATCTGCCAGCCCCTGTACCCCCCTCACTTACTAGGTGCTGCTCTTCTCTGCAGATGCCGGGGAAATGAAATCAGCGGAGTCGCTGCTCCCTTGTATACCCAGCACTGCTCCTCGCAGGCACTGGGGAAATATTATAAATGGAGCCTCTGCGCTGCTCCTTTCAGCTGCCGGGGGAATGTAATAAATGCAGCTCAGCCACTGCCCCTGTGTAACCAGCACTGTTCCTCGTAGAAGCCGGTAGATTGTAATAAACGCAGCCACTTTCCCCCTGTGTACTATACACCGAGTGCTGCTCCTCACAATGCTGGGGAAATATAATGGTATACTGCGTTTCAAAAAAGAAAAAAGTTGTTTTCTCTTACGTCCTAGAGGATGCTGTGGTCCACATTAGTACCATGGGGTATAGACGGGTCCTCTAGGAGCCACTGGCACTTTAAGAGTTTGAGAGTGTGGGCTGGCTCCTCCCTCTATGCCCCTCCTACCAGACTCAGTTTAGAAAATGTGCCCGGTGGAGCCGGTCACAGCTAGGGGAGCTCCATAGGAGTTTTTCTAGTTTTAATGTTTTTATTAGACTTAGGCACAGGGAGGCTGCTGGCAACAGCCTCCCTGCTTTGTGGGACTTAGGGGGGGAGTAGTGTCCAACCCTGAGAGGTTAATGGCCACTATCTCCGCTGACAGGACACTGAGCTTCTGAGGGTGATAATCGTTAGCCGCCCCAGTCGACTGCTCACTCCCGCAGCATGCCGCCACCCCCTAACAGAGCCAGAAGATTCCGAGTGAGTCACCGGCGCCCCGGCAAGCGGTGAGCCGGTGTGAAGATGGCGGCAACAGGGTGGGAGCGCAGTACTAACTGCGCTCCGGAGGCTCAGCGGTACACAGTGCGGTTCTATGAGGGGCGCCCTGAGCCAGCGCCTATATCCTACACTGGTCACTCAGGCTGTCAGGAACCTCGGTAACGCTGCCAGCACCATACCTCAGGCCAGTATAAAGATGTAAAATGCGGGAAGCAGCGCCATGTTTCATGGGACGGAGCTTCTCCTCAGAGCGGACCCAGCGGCGTTCAGCGCCATTTTCCTCCCTGCAGATCCAGCTACAGAGACGCTGACAGGGAGAGCTGTCCCTCCACACGACTCCAGCTATCCTGTGCGGTACCAGGGGGTGGTAGAAGGGGGGCGCTGTATAATTACTGTGTAGTCTATTAAGGTACACGGCCAGCACCCGGAATATATTTATACCTAGGGAAGCGCTGTGTGTGTGCTGGCTCCAAGCTCTGTGTTTCTCTGAAGGTACTTGGGGGAAACTGTGTCTGACATTTTCCTGTGTGTGTGGGTGTATGTTTTCTCACATAGTCATGTCCAGGGACTCTGTGTTCTATGCTGCAGAGGACGTTTCATACCCAGAGGAATCCATTCCATGTACCCAGGATGTAATGTATTGTCTCAGATTCCTATTAAAGAGCCAGAATGGCTGACTTCTATTAAGGGAATTATCTGTCAGATCTCTACTAGGGTAGCTCATACTGAGACAGAAACTCAGGTTTTAAAGAATTCTATGGCTGTTTGGTCAGGTTTTGTTCCTATTCCTTTTCAATCCCCTAGCATATTCCCAAAGAAACGTGCACTTGCTCAGATTATGCAAGATGACACGGATACCGACTCTGACACGGCAGACGGTGATGGAGATGTGCTTAGGGGGGCGGCATCTCTGGCTAAGGGGGTGTAGCTTATGATTGAGGCCATTAGAGATGTATTAAACATTACGGACACACCACCTGAGCAGGTTGAGGAGGCTTCCTCACAGACAATACGAAAGCCTCGCTAACCTTTCCTGCGTCTAAAGAATTAAATGCTTTATTTGTAAAATCCTGGGAAACCCCTGAGAAAAAGATGGGAAAACTCACCCATAGTTGACGCATCTGTCTCCAGACTGTCAAAACAGGTGGTTTTACCTGTCCCTGGATCTACCGCATTAAAAGACCCGGCTCCGGGGTTCATGGTGGAATCCATGAAGGACATGGGTACGCTGAATGCACGGAAATCTTCCATGTCTGTCTCAGCTCGCAGGGGACTCTGGCTATGCCAATGGTCGGCACACACGGAATCCAGGAGAAGTGTGGAGAACCTACCCTACACAGGTCCGGCTCTATTTGGGGAAGCGTTGGATGCATGGATTTCCACGGCAACCGCGGGTAAGTCACCTTTTCTTCCCTCAGCTACACCTTCTACGAAGAAACCCTTTTCTTCATCTGCATCGCAGTCCTTTCGGACCGCTA
Organism: Pseudophryne corroboree; assembly: GCF_028390025.1. Taxonomy (NCBI): domain Eukaryota; kingdom Metazoa; phylum Chordata; class Amphibia; order Anura; family Myobatrachidae; genus Pseudophryne; species Pseudophryne corroboree. Next base: position 936,391,914 of record NC_086444.1, on the reverse strand, counting down.
AGACAAAAAAGTCCAAGCCCCCTACCACTTTCTTTAGAGGTGGGCGTGCAAAATCCAAAAAGCCTGCACCTGCAGGCTCCCAGGACCAGAAGCCTGCTTCTGGTTCCTTAAAATCCTCAGCATGACGGTGGACCGCACAGCCTGGAGGACGGTCTGGTGGGTGCGAGGCTCAGACGTTTCAGCCACGTCTGGGTGCCGTCTGGCCTGGACCCCTGGGTACAGGGTATTGTATCCCAGGGCTACAGACTGGAGTTTCAAGAACTCCCGCCACACGATTCTTTAAATCAGGCTTGCCAGCTTTACTGACAGACAGGGATGTCCTAGAGGAAGCCATTCAAAAATTGGAAAGGTCAGCGGTCATTGTTACAGTTCCACCGCATATGCAAAACAAGGGTTACTATTCAAACCTTTTCGTGGTACCGAAACCGGATGGTTCGGTCAGACCGATTTTGAACTTGAAATCGTTAAACCCTTATCTGAGGGTGTTCAAGTTCAAAATGGAGTCTCTGAGAGCGGTGATCTCAGGTCTAGAGGAAGGAGAGTTTCTTGTATCCCTAGATATCAAGGATGCATACCTCCACATTCCGATTTGGCCGCCGCACCAGGCTTATCTCAGGTTTGCTCTTTAGACAGTCACTATCAGTTTCAGGCACTGCCATTCGGTCTCTCCACGGCACCGAGGGTATTCACCAAGGTGATGGCAGGGATGATGGTTCTCCTCCGCAGACAGGGAGTGAACAAAATTCCATATCTGGACGATCTGCAAATAAAGGCATCGGCGTCGACCAGGGAGACCTTGTTGCAGCCCATTGCTTTCACGACTCGTCTGCTCAGGGAACATCGTTGGATCCCGAACCTTCCGAAGTCGCATTTGAAGCCGACAAGGAGATTGTCTTTCCTGGGGATGATCCCCGACATGGAAGTGCAGAGGGTGTTTCTACCAGAGGAAAAAGCGTTGGTTATTCAAACAATGGTCCGGGATGTCCTGAAGCCAGTCCGGGTATCGGTTCATCAGTGCATTCACCTTCTGGGGAAGATGGTTGCATCCTACGAGGCTCTACAGTACGGAAGATTTCATGCTCGATCATTCCAACTGGATCTCCTAGACAAGTGGTCGGGGTCTCATCTACATATGCACCTGAGGATACGTCTGTCGCCAAAAGCAAGGATTTCACTCCTCTGGTGGCTGCAAATGTCTCACCTTCTGGAGGGCCGCCGGTTCGGGATTCAGGACTGGTTCCTTCTAACCACGGACGCAAGTCTCCGGGGTTGAGGCACAGTCACTCAAGGGGAAACCTTCCAAGGAAGGTGGTCAAGTCTGGAATCCAGTCTTCCAATAAGCATTCTGGAACTAAGGGCCCTGTACCACAGTCTTCTCCAAGCGGCATATCTTCTGCGAGATCGTGCCATTCAAGTACAGTCGGACAATGTAACGACAGTGGCCTACATCAAACGTCAGGGCGGAACGAAGAGCAGAGCTGCAATATCAGAGGTAACAATCCTACTTTGGGCAGAAAAACACGCGTTGGCACTGTCAGCAATTTTAATTCTGGGAGTGGACAGCTGGGAAGCGGACTTCCTCAGCAGACACTATCTCCATCCAGGAGAGTGGGGCCTCCATCCAGAGGTGTTCACGGAAGTGACACATCTTTGGGGGGTTTCTCAGATAGACATGATGGCCTCCCGCCTCAACAAGAAGCTTCGGAGGTATTGTTCCAGGTCGATAGACCCACAAGCAGTGGCGGTGGACGCTCTGGTGTCGCCGTGGGTGTTCCAGTCGGTGTACGTGTTTCCTCCACTTCCACTCATTCAAAGGATTCTACAGCTCATAAGGAGAACAAGAATTCAGGCAATCCTCATTGCTCTAGACTGGCCAAGAAGGGGTTGGTACGCAGATCTTCTGGGTCTACTGCTGGAAGATCCAAGGCCTCTTCCTCCTCAGGAGGACCTGTTACAACAGGGGCCGTTCGCTTATCAAGACTTACCACGGCTACGTTTGACGGCATGGAGGTTGAAAGCCAGATATTGGCTCGGAAAGGCATTCCGAACAAGGTTATCCCTACCCTGATAAAGGCTAGGAAAGGAGTAACGTCTAAACATTACCATCGCATTTGGAAAAAGTGTGTTTCTTGGTGTGAATCCAAGAAGTTTCCTACGGTGGAGTTTCAACTGGGACGGTTTCTCCTCTTCCTGCAATCAGGTGTGGATATGGGTCTGAGGTTGGGATCTGCAAAGGTCCAGATTTCTGCATTATCCATTTTCTTCCAGAAACAGCTGGCTTCCCTCCCTGAGGTTCAGACTTTTTTGAAAGGGGTTCTGCACATCCAGCCTCCCTTTGTGCCGCCTACGGCACCCTGGGATCTTAACGTGGTGTTGCAGTTCCTCCAATCGAATTGGTTCGAGCCTCTACAGGAGGTTGAAGTCAAGTTTCTCACGTGGAAGGCTGTCACTTTGTTGGCCTTAGCTTCTGCTCGGTGTGTGTTGGAGTTGGGGGCTTTGTCTTGTAAAAGCCCCTATTTGATCTTCCATGAAGATAGAGCTGAGCTCCGGACTCATCAGCAGTTCCTTCCAAAGGTTGTGTAGGCTTTTCATTATCAACCAACCTATCGTGGTGCCAGTTGCTACTGACTCCTCAATTCCGTCAAAGTCCTTGGATGTTGTAAGGGCTCTGAAAATCTATGTGAAGAGGACTGCTCGTCACAGAAAATCGGACTCTCTGTTTGTCCTGTATGGTCCCAAGAAACATGGGTGTCCTGATTCTAAGCAGACGATCTCTCGCTGGATCAGGTTCACTATCCAGCATGCGTATTCTACGGCAGGACTGCCGTGTCCAAAATCTGTTAAGGCCCACTCTACTCGTAAGGTGGGTTCTTCCTGGGCGGCTGCCCGGGGTGTCTCGGCTTTACAGCTTTGCCGACCGGCTACTTGGTCTGGGTTGAACACGTTTGCTAAGTTCTACAAGTTCGATACTTTGGTCTCTGAGGACCTAAAGATTGGTCATACAGTTCTGCAGGAGCCTCCGCGCTCTCGCTCCCGTTCTGGGAGCTTTGGTACATCCCCATGGTACTAATGTGGACCCCAGCATCCTCTAGGACGTAAGAGAAAATGGGATTTTCTCTGACGTCCTAGTGGATGCTGGGAACTCCGTAAGGACCATGGGGAATAGCGGGCTCCGAAGGAGGCTGGGCACTCTAGAAAGATCTTAGACTACCTGGTGTGCACTGACCCCTCCCACTATGACCCTCCTCCAAGCCTCAGTTAGATTTCGTGCCCGGCCGAGGTTGGATGCACACTAGGGGCTCTCCTGAGCTCTTAGAAAGTTATAGTCTTAGAATTTGTTATTTTCAGTGAGACCTGCTGGCAACAGGCTCACTGCAGCGAGGGACTAAGGGGAGAAGAAGCGAACTTGCCTGCTTGCAGCCGGATTGGGCTTCTTAGGCTACTGGACACCATTAGCTCCAGAGGGATCGACCGCAGGCCCAGCCTTGATGTTCGGTCCCGGAGCCGCGCCGCCGTCCCCCTTACAGAGCCAGAAGCAAGAAGATGGTCCGGAAAATCGGCGGCATGAAGACATCCTGTCTTCACCAAGGTAGCACACAGCACTGCAGTTGTGCGCCATTGCTCCTCATACACACTTCACACTCCGGTCACTGAGGGTGCAGGGCGCTGGGGGGGGGGCGCCCTGAGGCAGCAATAAAAACACCTTGGCTGGCTAAAATACCTCAATATATAGCCCCTGGGGCTATATATGAGGTAAATACCCCTGCCAGAATCCCATAAAAAGCGGGAGAATACGCCGCGAAAAAGGGGCGGAGCCTATCTCCTCAGCACACTGGCGCCATTTTTCCCTCACAGCTCGGCTGGAAGGAAGCTCCCTGGCTCTTCCCTGCAATTCTACAGTACAGTAAGAGGGAAAAGAGAGGGGGGGCATTAAAATTGGCACTGTATACAGTATATTATATTGAAAAGCAGCTATTAGGGACAAAACTCAGTTAGTCCCTATATATGTATAGCGCTCTGGTGTGTGCTGGCATACTCTCACTCTGTCCCCCCAAAGGGCTTTTGTGGGTCCTGTCCTCGTTTAGAGCATTCCCTGTGTGTCTGCGGGGTGTCGGTACGGCTGTGTCGACATGTTGAATGAGGAGGCTTATATGGTGGCGGAACAGAGGCTGATATATGTGATGTCGCCCCCTGTGGGGCCGACACCAGAGTGGATGGATAGGTGAAAGGTATTAACCGACAGTGTCAACTCCTTACATAAAAGGGTGGATGACGTAACAGCTGTGGGACAGCCGGCTTCTCAGCCCGCGCCTGCCCAGGCGTCTCAAAGGCCATCAGGGGCTCAAAAACGCCCGTTCTCTCAGATGGCAGACACAGATGTCGACACGGAGCTGTCTCCAGTGTCGACAAGGTTGAGACATATACACAATCCACTAAGAACATCCGTGACTTGATCCCGGCAATAAAAAATGTGTTATACATTTCTGACATTAACCCAAGCACCTCTAAAAATGGGTTTTAGAGAAAAAACAGGCAGTGTTTTGTTCCCCCATCAGATGAATAAATGAAGTGTGTGAAAAGCGTGGGTTCCCCCGTTAAGAAACTGGTAATTTATAAAAAGTTACTGATGGCGTACCCTTTCCCGCCAGGAGGATAAGTTACGCTGGGAGATATCCCCTAGGGTGGATAAGGCGCTCACACGGTTGTCAAAAAAGGTGGCACTGCCGTTTTAGGAACGGCCACTTTGAAGGTACCTGTTGATAAAAAGCAGGAGGCTATCCTGAAGTCTGTATTTACACACTCGGGTACTAGACTGAAACCTGCAGATCGTGCTGCTGCAGCGTGGTCGGTGACCCTGTCAAGCATACTAGTTTGCTAATATGAGAACATATTAAAGACGTCGTCTTATATATGAGGGATGCACAGAGGGATATTTTGCCGGCTGGCATCCAAAAATGAATGTAATGTCCATTCTGTCAGGAGGGTATTAGAGACCTGTCACTGGACAGGTGATGCTGACTTAAAAAGCGCATAGAGATTCTGCCTTATAAGGGTGAGGACTTATTTGGGGATGGTCTCTGGGACCTCGTATCCACAGCAACTGCTGGGAAGAAATATTTTTACCTCAGGTTTCCTCACAGACAAAGGTACAGTCCTTTCGGCTTCAGAAAAGCAAGCGGGTCAAATGGCGCTTCCTTTCTGTACAGAGACAAGGGAAGAGGAAAAAGCTGCACCAGTCAGCCTGTTCCCAGAATCAAAATTCTTCCCCCGCTTCCTGTGAGTCCACAGCATGACGCGGGTGCTCCACAGGTGTAGCCAGGTACGGCGGGGGGCCGTCTCAAAAATTTCAGCAATTAGTGGGCTCGCTCACAGGTGGATCCCTGTTTCTGTCAAGTAGTATTTCAGGGGTACAAGCTGGAATTCGAGATGTCTCCCCCCAGCCATTTCCTAAAATATGCCTTGCTGACAACTCCCTCAGGCAGGGAGGCTGTGCTAGAGGCAATTAATAAGCGGTATTCCCAGCAGGAAATACTCAAGGTGCCCCTACTTCAACAAGGACGGGGTTACTATTCCACACGGTTTGGGGTACCGAAACCGCATGGTTCGGTGTGACCCATTTTATATTTAAAATCCTTGAACACATACATAAAAAAATTCAAGTTCAAGATGGAATCGCTCAGGGCGGTTATTGCAAGCCTGGACGAGGGGGATTACATGGTATCCCGGGACATCAAGGATGCTTACCTGCATGTCCCCATTTACCATCCTCGCCAGGAGTACCTCAGATTTGTGGTACAGGATTACCATTACCAAGTCCAGACACTGCCGTTTGGACTGTACATGGCACCGAGGGTGTTTTATCAAGGTAATGGCCGAAATGATGATACTCCTTCGAAAAAAATAAGATTTTACTTACCGATAAATCTATTTCTCGGAGTCCGTAGTGGATGCTGGGGTTCCTGAAAGGACCATGGGGAATAGCGGCTCCGCAGGAGACAGGGCACAAAAAGTAAAGCTTTTTCAGATCAGGTGGTGTGCACTGGCTCCTCCCCCTATGACCCTCCTCCAGACTCCAGTTAGGTACTGTGCCCGGACGAGCGTACACAATAAGGGAGGATTTTGAATCCCGGGTAAGACTCATACCAGCCACACCAATCACACCGTACAACCTGTGATCTAAATCCAGTTAACAGTATGATAACAGCGGAGCCTCTGAAAGATGGCTTCCTTCAACAATAACCCGAATTAGTTAACAATAACTATGTACAATTTATGCAGATAATCCGCACTTGGGATGGGCGCCCAGCATCCACTACGGACTCCGAGAAATAGATTTATCGGTAAGTAAAATCTTATTTTCTCTATCGTCCTAGTGGATGCTGGGGTTCCTGAAAGGACCATGGGGATTATACCAAAGCTCCCAAACGGGCGGGAGAGTGCGGATGACTCTGCAGCACCGAATGAGAGAACTCCAGGTCCTCCTTAGCCAGAGTATCAAATTTGTAAAATTTTACAAACGTGTTCTCCCCTGACCACGTAGCTGCTCGGCAAAGTTGTAATGCCGAGACCCCTCGGGCAGCCGCCCAAGATGAGCCCACCTTCCTTGTGGAGTGGGCCTTTACAGATTTAGGCTGTGGCAGGCCTGCCACAGAATGTGCAAGTTGGATTGTGCTACAGATCCAACGAGCAATCGTCTGCTTAGACGCAGGAGCACCCATCTTGTTGGGTGCATACAATATAAACAACGAGTCAGATTTTCTGACTCCAGCTGTCCTTGCAATATATATTTTTAATGCTCTGACAACGTCCAGTAACTTGGAGTCCTCCAAGTCACTTGTAGCCGCAGGCACTACAATAGGCTGGTTCAGATGAAATGCTGACACCACCTTAGGGAGAAAATGCGGACGAGTCCGCAGTTCTGCCCTGTCCGAATGGAAAATCAGATATGGGCTTTTGTAAGATAAAGCTGCCAATTCTGATACTCTCCTGGCAGAAGCCAGGGCTAGAAGCATGGTCACTTTCCAAGTGAGATATTTCAAATCCACCTTATTTAGTGGTTCAAACCAATGAGATTTTAGAAAGTCCAAAACCACATTGAGATCCCACGGTGCCACTGGAGGCACCACAGGAGGCTGTATATGCAGCACTCCCTTAACAAAGGTCTGGACTTCAGGGACTGAAGCCAATTCTTTTTGAAAGAAAATCGACAGGGCCGAAATTTGAACCTTAATAGATCTCAATTTGAGACCCATAGACAATCCTGATTGCAGGAAATGTAGGAATCGACCCAGTTGAAATTCCTCCGTCGGAGCACTCCGATCTTCGCACCACGCAACATATTTTCGCCAAATTCGGTGATAATGTTGCACGGTTACTTCCTTCCTTGCTTTAATCAAAGTAGGAATGACTTCTTCCGGCATGCCTTTTTCCTTTAGGATCCGGCGTTCAACCGCCATGCCGTCAAACGCAGCCGCGGTAAGTCTTGAAACAGACAGGGACCCTGCTGAAGCAAGTCCCTCCTTAGAGGTAGAGGCCACGGATCTTCCGTGATCATCTCTTGAAGTTCCGGGTACCAAGTCCTTCTTGGCCAATCCGGAACCACTAGTATCGTTCTTACGCCTCTTTGCCGTATAATTCTCAATACTTTTGGTATGAGAGGCAGAGGAGGAAACACATACACCGACTGGTACACCCAAGGCGTTACCAGCGCGTCCACAGCTATTGCCTGCGGATCTCTTGACCTGGCGCAATACCTGTCCAGTTTTTTGTTGAGGCGAGACGCCATCATGTCCACCATTGGTCTTTCCCAACGGGTTACCAGCATGTGGAAGACTTCTGGATGAAGTCCCCACTCTCCCGGGTGAAGATCGTGTCTGCTGAGGAAGTCTGCTTCCCAGTTGTCCACTCCCGGGATGAACACTGCTGACAGTGCTATCACATGATTCTCTGCCCAGCGAAGAATCCTTGCAGCTTCTGCCATTGCACTCCTGCTTCTTGTGCCGCCCTGTCTGTTCACATGGGCGACTGCCGTGATGTTGTCCGACTGGATCAACACCGGTTTTCCCTGAAGCAGAGGTTCTGCCTGGCTTAGAGCATTGTATATTGCTCTTAGTTCCAGAATGTTTATGTGAAGAGACGTTTCCAGGCTCGTCCATACTCCCTGGAAGTTTCTTCCTTGTGTGACTGCTCCCCAGCCTCTCAGGCTGGCGTCCGTGGTCACCAGGATCCAATCCTGTATGCCGAATCTGCGGCCCTCCAATAGATGAGGACTCTGCAACCACCACAGAAGAGACACCCTTGTCCTTGGAGACAGGGTTATCCGTAGGTGCATCTGAAGATGCGACCCTGACCATTTGTCCAACAGATCCCTTTGGAAAATTCTTGCGTGGAATCTGCCGAATGGAATTGCTTCGTAAGAAGCCACCATTTTTCCCAGGACTCTTGTGCATTGATGTACAGACACCTTTCCTGGTTTTAGGAGGTTCCTGACAAGGTCGGATAACTCCTTGGCTTTTTCCTCCGGGAGAAAAACCTTTTTCTGAACCGTGTCCAGAATCATCCCTAGGAACAGCAGACGAGTTGTCGGCATTAACTGGGATTTTGGAATATTCAGAATCCACCCGTGCTGTTTTAGCACTTCTTGAGACAGTGCTAATCCCATCTCTAGCTGTTCTCTGGACCTCGCCCTTATTAGGAGATCGTCCAAGTATGGGATAATTAATATGCCTTTTCTTCGAAGAAGAATCATCATCTCGGCCATTACCTTTGTAAAGATCCGAGGTGCCGTGGACAATCCGAACGGCAGCGTCTGAAACTGATAGTGACAGTTTTGTACAACGAACCTGAGGTACCCCTGGTGTGAGGGGTAAATTGGAACGTGGAGATACGCATCCTTGATGTCCAAGGATACCATAAAGTCCCCCTCTTCCAGGTTCGCTATCACTGCTCTGAGTGACTCCATCTTGAACTTGAACTTCTTTATGTACAGGTTCAAGGACTTCAGATTTAGAATAGGCCTTACCGAGCCATCCGGCTTCGGTACCACAAAAAGAGTGGAATAATACCCCTTCCCTTGTTGTAGAAGAGGTACCTTGACTATCACCTGCTGAGAGTACAGCTTGTGAATGGCTTCCAAAACCGTCTCCCTTTCGGAGGGGGACGTTGGTAAAGCAGACTTCAGGAAACGGCGAGGTGGATCTGTCTCTAATTCCAACCTGTACCCTTGAGATATTATCTGCAGGATCCAGGGATCTACCTGCGAGTGAGCCCACTGCGCGCTGTAATTTTTGAGACGACCGCCCACCGTCCCCGAGTCCGCTTGAGAAGCCCCAGCGTCATGCTGAGGCTTTTGTAGAAGCCGGGGAGGGCTTCTGTTCCTGGGAAGGAGCTGCGTGTTGCTGTCTCTTCCCTCGACCTCTGCCTCGTGGCAGATATGAATAGCCCTTTGCTCTCTTATTTTTAAAGGAACGAAAGGGCTGCGGTTGAAAAGTCGGTGCCTTTTTCTGTTCGGGAGTGACTTGAGGTAGAAAGGTGGATTTCCCGGCTGTAGCCGTGGCCACCAAATCTGATAGACCGACTCCAAATAACTCCTCCCCTTTATACGGCAAAACTTCCATATGCCGTTTTGAATCCGCATCGCCTGTCCACTGTCGCGTCCATAAAGCTCTTCTGGCCGAAATGGACATAGCACTTACCCGTGATGCCAGTGTGCAGATATCCCTCTGTGCATCACGCATATAAAGAAATGCATCCTTTATTTGTTCTAACGACAGTAAAATATTGTCCCTGTCCAGGGTATCAATATTTTCAATCAGGGACTCTGACCAAACTACCCCAGCACTGCCCATCCAGGCAGTCGCTACAGCTGGTCGTAGTATAACACCTGCATGTGTGTATATACTTTTTTGGATATTTTCCATCCTCCTATCTGATGGATCTTTAAGTGCGGCCGTCTCAGGAGAGGGTAACGCCACTTGTTTAGATAAGCGTGTTAGCGCCTTGTCCACCCTAGGAGGTGTTTCCCAGCGCTCCCTAACCTCTGGCGGGAAAGGGTATAATGCCAATAATTTCTTTGAAATTATCAGCTTTTTATCAGGGGCAACCCACGCTTCATTACACACGTCATTTAATTCTTCTGATTCAGGAAAAACTATAGGTAGTTTTTTCATACCCCACATAATACCCTGTTTAGTGGTACCTGTAGTATCAGCTAAATGTAACGCCTCCTTCATTGCCAAAATCATATAACGTGTGGCCCTACTGGAAAATACGGTTGATTCGTCACCGTCACCACTGGAGTCATCGCCTGTGTCTGGGTCTGTGTCGACCGACTGAGGCAAAGGGCGTTTCACAGCCCCTGACGGTGTTTGAGTCGCCTGGACAGGCACTAATTGATTGTCCGGCCGCCTCATGTCGTCAAACGACTGCTTTAGCGTGTTGACACTATCCCGTAGTTCCATAAATAAAGGCATCCATTCTGGTGTCGACTCCCTAGGGGGTGACATCCTCATATTTGGCAATTGCTCCGCCTCCACACCAATATCGTCCTCATACATGTCGACACACACGTACCGACACACAGCAGACACACAGGGAATGCTCTTAACGAAGACAGGACCCACTAGCCCTTTGGGGAGACAGAGGGAGAGTTTGCCAGCACACACCAAAAGCGCTATATATATATCAGGGATAGCCTTATAATAAGTGCTCCCTTATAGCTGCTTTGTTATATCAAAATATCGCCATAAATTTGCCCCCCCCTCTCTGTTTTACCCTGTTTCTGTAGTGCAGTGCAGGGGAGAGACTTGGGAGCCGTCCTGACCAGCGGAGCTGTGAGAGGAAATGGCGCCGTGTGCTGAGGAGATAGGCCCCGCCCCTTTTCTGGCGGGCTCGTCTCCCGCTATTTAGAAAATTCAGGCAGGGGTTAAATATCTCCATATAGCCTCTAGGGGCTATATGTGAGGTATTTTTAGCCTTTATAGGTATTCATTTGCCTCCCAGGGCGCCCCCCTCCCAGCGCCCTGCACCCTCAGTGACTGCCGTGTGAAGTGTGCTGAGAGGAAAATGGCGCACAGCTGCAGTGCTGTGCGCTACCTTTAGAAGACTGCAGGAGTCTTCAGCCGCCGATTCTGGACCTCTTCTGACTTCAGCATCTGCAAGGGGGCCGGCGGCGCGGCTCCGGTGACCATCCAGGCTGTACCTGTGATCGTCCCTCTGGAGCTTGATGTCCAGTAGCCAAGAAGCCAATCCATCCTGCACGCAGGTGAGTTGACTCCTTCTCCCCTCAGTCCCTCGCTGCAGTGATCCTGTTGCCAGCAGGAATCACTGTAAAATAAAAAACCTAGCTAAACTTTTTCTAAGCAGCTCTTTAGGAGAGCCACCTAGATTGCACCCTTCTCGGCCGGGCACAAAAATCTAACTGGAGTCTGGAGGAGGGTCATAGGGGGAGGAGCCAGTGCACACCACCTGATCTGAAAAAGCTTTACTTTTTGTGCCCTGTCTCCTGCGGAGCCGCTATTCCCCATGGTCCTTTCAGGAACCCCAGCATCCACTAGGACGATAGAGAAAAGGGAATTTCTCTGACGTCCTAGTGGATGCTGGGGACTCCGTAAGGACCATGGGGAATAGCGGCTCCGCAGGAGTCTGGGCACAAAAGTAAAGCTTTAGAACTACCTGGTGTGCACTGGCTCCTCCCCCCATGACCCTCCTCCAAGCCTCAGTTAGATTTTTGTGCCCGAACGAGAAGGGTGCACACTAGGTGGCTCTCCTGAGCTGCTTAGTGAAAAGTTTAGTTTTAGGTTTTTTATGTTCAGTGAGACCTGCTGGCAACAGGCTCACTGCATCGAGGGACTAAGGGGAGAAGAAGCGAATTCACCTGCGTGCAGAGTGGATTGGGCTTCTTAGGCTACTGGACATTAGCTCCAGAGGGACCGATCACAGGCCCAGCCATGGATAGGTCCCAGAGCCGCGCCGCCGGCCCCCTTACAGAGCCAGAAGACAGAAGAGGTCCGGAAAATCGGCGGCAGAAGACGTCCTGTCTTCAACAAGGTAGCGCACAGCACTGCAGCTGTGCGCCATTGCTCTCAGCACACTTCACACTCCGGTCACTGAGGGTGCAGGGCGCTGGGGGGGGGGCGCCCTGAGACGCAATAAAAACACCTTGGATGGCAAAAAAAATGCATCACATATAGCTCCTGGGCTATATGGATGAATTTAACCCCTGCCAGAATACACAGAAAAACGGGAGATAGGCTCCGCCCCCTTCTCGGCGGCCTTATCTCCTCAGCACACTGGCGCCATTTTCCCTCACAGCTCCGTTGGAGGGAAGCTCCCTGGCTCTCCCCTGCAGTCACTACACTACAGAAAGGGTTAAAAAAGAGAGGGGGGCACTAATTACGCGCAGTATTAAAAATACAGCAGCTATAAGGGGAAAAACACTTATATAAGGTTATCCCTGTATATATATAGCGCTCTGGTGTGTGCTGGCAAACTCTCCCTCTGTCTCCCCAAAGGGCTAGTGGGGTCCTGTCCTCTATCAGAGCATTCCCTGTGTGTGTGCTGTGTGTCGGTACGTTTGTGTCGACATGTATGAGGAGAAAAATGATGTGGAGACGGAGCAGATTGCCTGTAATAGTGATGTCACCCCCTAGGGGGTCGACACCTGAGTGGATGAACTGTTGGAAGGAATTACGTGACAGTGTCAGCTCTGTATAAAAGACAGTGGTTGACATGAGACAGCCGGCTACTCAGCTTGTGCCTGTCCAGACGTCTCATAGGCCGTCAGGGGCTCTAAAGCGCCCGTTACCTCAGATGGCAGATATAGACGCCGACACGGATACTGACTCCAGTGTCGACGGTGAAGAGACAAATGTGACTTCCAGTAGGGCCACACGTTACATGATTGAGGCAATGAAAAATGTTTTACACATTTCTGATAATACGAGTACCACCAAAAAGGGGTATTGTGTTCAGTGAGGAAAAACTACCTGTAGTTTTCCTGAATCTGAGAAATTAAATGAGGTGTGTGATGATGCGTGGGTTTTCCCCCGATAACTGATAATTTCTAAAATGTTATTGGCATTATATCCTTTCCCGCCAGAGGTTAGGGTGCGTTGGAAAACACCCCCTAGGGTGGATAAAGCGCTCACACGCTTGTAAGAACAAGGGCTCTACCCTCTCCTGAGATGGCCGCCCTTAAGGATCCTGCTGATAGAAAGCAGGAGGGTATCCTAAAATGTATTTACACACATACTGGTGTTATACTGCGACCAGCAATCGCCTCAGCCTGGATGTGCAGTGCTGGGTTGGCGTGGTCGGATTCCCTGACTGAAAATATTGATACCCTAGATAGGGACAGTATATTTTTGCCTATAGAGCATTTAAAAGATGCATTTCTATATATGCGTGATGCACAGCGGAATATTTGCCGACTGGCATCAAGTCTAAGTGCGTTGTCCATTTCTGCCAGTAGAGGGTTATGGACACGACAGTGGTCAGGTGATGCGGATTCCAAACGGCATTTGGAAGTATTGCCTTATTAAGGGGAGGAGTTATTTGGGGTCGGTCTTTCAGACCTGGTGGCCACGGCAACAGCTGGGAAATCCACGTTTGTACCCCAGGTCGCCTCTCAACATAAGAAGACGCCGTATTATCAGGCGCAGTCTTTTCGTGGGCAAGCGGGCAAAAGGTTCCTCATTTCTGCCCCGTGACAGAGGGAGAGGAAAAAGGCTGCAGAAATCAGCCAGTTCCCTGGAACAGAAGCCCTCTCCCGCCTCTGCCAAGCCCTCAGTATGACGCTGGGGCTTTACAAGCAGAATCAGGCACGGTGGGGGCCTGTCTCAATGAATTTCAGCGCGCAGTGGGCTCACTCGCAAGTAGACCCCTGGATCCTTCAGGTGATATCTCAGGGGTACAAATTGGAATTCGAGACGTCTCCCCCTCGCCGTTTCCTAAAGTCGGCTTTACCGATGTCTCCTTCTGACAGGGAGGCAGTTTTGGAAGCCATTCACAAGCTGTATTCCCAGCAGGTGATAATCAAGGTACCCCTCCTGCAACAGGGAACGGGGTATTATTCCACACTGTTGTGGTACCGAAGCCGGACGGCTCGGTGAGACCGATTCTAAATCTAAAATCTTGAACACTTACATACGGAGGTTCAAATTCAAGATTGAGTCACAGCAGAGCAGTGATTACGAACCTGGAAGAAGGGGACTACATGATGTCTCGGGACATCAAGGATGCTTACCTTCATGTCCCAATTTACCCTTCTCACCAAGGGTACCTCCGGTTTATGGTACAGAACTGTCACTATCAGTTTCAGACGCTGCCGTATGGATGGTCCACGGCACCCCGGGTCTTTACCAAGGTAATGGCCGAAATGATGATACTCCTTCGAAGGAAGGGAATTTTAGTTATCCCTTACTTGGACGATTCCCTGATAAGGGTAAGATCCATGGAACAGTTGGAGGTCGGTGTAGCACTATCTCAGGTAGTGTTGCGGCAGCACGATTGGATTCTCAATATTCCAAAATCGCAGCTGATTCCGACGACTCGTCTTCTGTTCCTAGGGATGATCCTGGACACAGTCCAGAAAAAGGTGTTTCTCCCGGAGGAGAAAGTCAGGGAGTTATCCGAGCTAGTCGGGAACCTGCTATAACCGAGCCAAGTCTCAGTACATCAATGAAATGGTTCTGGGAAAAATGGTGGCTTCCTACGAAGCAATCCCATTCGGCAGATTCCACGCAAGAACTTTCCAGTGGGACCTGCTGGACAAATGGTCCGGGTCGCATCTTTAGATGCATCAGCGGATAACCCTGTCACCAAGCACAAGGGTGTCTCTCCTGTGGTGGTTGCAGAGTGCTCATCTTCTAGAGGGCCGCACATTCAGGACTGGGTCCTGGTGACCACGGATGCCAGCCTGCGAGGCTGGGGAGCAGTCGCACAGGGAAGGAATTTCCAGAGCTTATGGTCAAGCCTGGGGACATCACTTCACATAAATATCCTGAAGCTAAGGGCCATTTACAATGCTCTAAGCTCAGCAAGACCTCTGCTTCAAGGTCACCCGGAGTTGATCCATTCGGACAACATCACGGCAGTCACCCACGTAAACAGACAGGGTGACACAAGAAGCAGGAGGGCAATGGCAGAAGCTGCAAGGATTCTTCGCTGGGCGGAAAATCATGTGATAGCACTGTCAGCAGTATTCATTCCGGGAGTGGACAACTGGGAAGCAGACTTCCTCAGCAGACACGACCTCCACCCGGGAGAGTGGGGACTTCACCCAGAAGTCTTCCACATGTTTATAAAACTCGACAAGTATTGCGCCAGGTCAAGGGACCCTCAGGCAATAGCTGTAGACGCTCTGGTAACACAGTGGGTGTACCAGTCAGTGTATGTGTTCCCTCCTCTGCCTCTCATACCCAAGGTACTGAGAATTATAAGATGGAGAGGAGTAAGCACTATATTCGTGGCTCCGGATTGGCCAAGAAGGACTTGGTAACCGGAACTTCAAGAGATGCTCACGGAGGATCCGTGGCCTCTACCTCTAAGAAGGGACCTGCTCCAGCAAGGACCCTGTCTGTTCCAAGACTTACCGCGGCTGCGTTTGACGGCATGGCGGTTGAACGCCGGATCCTGAAGGAGAAAGGCATTCCGGATGAAGTCATTCCTATCCTGATCAAAGCCAGGAAAGATATAACCGCAAAACATTATCACCGCATTTGGCGAAAATATGTTGCGTGGTGCGAGGCCAGTAAGGCCCCGACGGAGGAATTTTCAATCTAGGTCGATTCCTACATTTCCTGCAAACAGGAGTGTCTATGGGCCTGAAATGGGGGTCCATTAAGGTTCAAATTTCGGCCCTGTCAATTTTCTTCCAAAAAGAACTAGCTTCAGTCCCTGAAGTTCAGACGTTTGTGAAAGGGGTACTGTATATACAGCCTCCTTTTGTGCCTCCAGTGGCACCTCGGGATCTAAATGTAGTTTTTGGGTTCCAAAAGTCACATTGGTTTGAACCACTTAAATATGTGGAGTTAAAATATCTCACATGGAAAGTGGTCATGCTGTTGGCCCTGGCCTGGGCCAGGTGCGTGTCAGAATTGGCGGCTTTATCCTGTAAAAGCCCTCATCTGATTTTCCATTCGGACAGGGCGGAATTGAGGACTTGTCCTCAGTTTCTCCCTAAGGTGGTTTTCAGCGTTTCACCTGAATCAACCTATTGTGGTGCCTGCAGCTACTAGGGACTTGGAGGACTCCAAGTTGCTAGACGTTGTCAGAGCCCTGGAAATATAGGTTTCCAGGACGGCTGGAGTCAGAAAATCTGACTCGTTGTTTATTCTGTATGCACCCAACAAGCTGGGTGCTCCTGCTTCTAAGCAGACTATTGCTCGTTGGATTTGTAGTACAATTCAGCTTGCACATTCTGTGGCAGGCCTGCCACAGCCAAAATCTGTAAAAGCCCATTCCACAAGGAAGGTGGGCTCATCTTGGGCGGCTGCCCGAGGGGTCTCGGCTTTACAACTTTGCCGAGCAGCTACTTGGTCAGGAGCAAATACGTTTGTAAAATTCTACAAATTTGATACCCTGGCTGAGGAGGACCTGGAGTTCTCTCATTTGGTGCTGCAGAGTCATCCGCACTCTCCCGCCCGTTTGGGAGCTTTGGTATAATCCCCATGGTCCTTACGGAGTCCCCAGCATCCACTAGGACGTCAGAGAAAATAAGAATTTACTTACCGATAATTCTATTTCTCGTAGTCCGTAGTGGATGCTGGGCGCCCATCCCAAGTGCGGATTGTCTGCAATACTGGTACATAGCTATTGTTACCAAAAAATCGGGTTATTGCTGTAGTGAGCCATCTTTTCTAGAGGCTCCTCTGTTATCATGCAGTTAACTGGGTTTAGATCACAAGTTATATGGTGTGATTGGTGTGGCTGGTATGAGTCTTACCCGGGATTCAAAATCCTTCCTTATTGTGTACGCTCGTCCGGGCACAGTATCCTAACTGAGGCTTGGAGGAGGGTCATGGGGGGAGGAGCCAGTGCACACCAGGTAGTTCTAAAGCTTTACTTTTGTGCCCAGACTCCTGCGGAGCCGCTATTCCCCATGGTCCTTACGGAGTCCCCAGCATCCACTACGGACTACGAGAAATAGAATTATCGGTAAGTAAATTCTTATTTTTAATTATCCTGTAATTGGACAATCTCTTTATAAGGGCGAGGTCCAAGGAGCAGTTGGTAGTCGGGGTAGCACTATTTTGGAAAGTGCTACAACAGCACGGTTGGATTCTAAACAGTCCAAAGTCACAGCTGGTTCCTAGGACGCGTCTACTGTTCCTGGGGATGGTTCTGGACATAAACCAGAAATAGTGTTTCTCCCGGAGGAGAAAGCCAATGAGTTGTCATCTCTAGTCCGAGACCTCCTGAAGCCAAAACAGGTAGCGGTGCATCATTGCACGCGAGTCCTGGGAAAAATGGTAGCTTCCTACGAAGCAATCCCATTAGGCAGGTTTCATACAAGAACTTTTCAGAGGGACCTGTTGGACAAGTGGTCCGGATCGCATCTTCCGATGCATAGGTTGATAACCCTGTCTCCAAGGACCAGGGTATCTCTACTGTGGTGGCTGTAGAGTGCCCATCTTCAAGAGAGCCGCAGGTTCGGCATACAGGACTAGGTCCTAGTGACCATGGGATGCCAGCCTTTGAGGCTGGGGGGCAGTCACACAGGGAAGAAACTTCCAGGGACTTTGGTCAAGTCAGGTGATTTCCCTACACATAAATATTCTGGACCTGAGGGCCATTTACAATGCCCTGAGGCCGGCAAGGCCTCTGCTTCAAAACCAGCCGGTACTGATCCAATCAGACAACATCACGGCAGTCGCCCATGTAAACCAACAGGGCGGCACAAGAAGCAGAATGGCGATGGCAGAAGCCACAAGGATTATCCGATAGGCGGAAAATCATGTGTTAGCACTGTCAGCAGTGTTCATTCCCGGAGTGGACAACTGGGAAGCAGATCTTCTCAACAGACACGACCTCCACCCGGGAGAGTGGGGACTTCCTCCAGAAGTCTTCCAAAGGATTGTACACCATTGGGAAAGGCCACAGGTGGACATGATGGCGTCCCGCCTCAACAAAAAGCTATAAAAGATATTGCGCCAGGTCAAGGGACCCTCAGGCGATAGCTGTGGACGCTCTGGTAACACCGTGGTGTACCAGTCGGTTTATGTGTTCTCACCTCTGCCTCTCATACCAAAGGTACTGAGAATAATAAGAAGGCGAGGAGTAAGAACGATACTCGTGGTTCCGGACTGGCCAAGAAGAGCTTGGTACCCAGAACTTCAAGAATTTATATCAGAGGACCCATGGCCTCTGCCACTCAGACAGGACCTGCGGCAGCAGGGGCCCTGTCGGTTCCAAGACTTACCGCGGCTGCGTTTGACGGCATGGCGGTTGAACACCGGATCCTGAAGGAAAAGGGCATTCCGGAGGAAGTCATTCCTATGCTTACTAAAGCCAGGAAAGAGGTTACAGCAAATCATTATCACCGCATATGGCGGAAATATGTTGCTTGGTGTGAGGCCGAAAGGGCCCCAACAGAGGAATTTCAACTAGGTCGATTTCTGCATTTCCTGCAAGCAGGAGTGACTATGGGCCTTAAATTAGGTTCCATTAAGGTACAGATCTCGGCTTTGTCGATTTTCTTTCAAAAAGAACTAGCTTCAGTACCTGAAGTTCAGACATTTATAAAAGGAGTGCTGCATATTCAGCCCCCGTTTGTGCCTCCTGTGGCACCTTGGGACCACTAAAGACCGTGGATCTGTAATATCTCACTTGGAAAGTGGTCATGTTATTGGCCTTGGCTTCGGCCAGGCGAGTATCAGAATTGGTGGCTTTATCATGTAAAGGCCCTTATCTGATTTTCCATATGGATAGGGCAGAATTGAGGACTCGTCCCCAGTTTCTCCCTAAGTTGGTGTCAGCGTTTCACCTAAACCAGCCTATTGTGGTGCCTGCGGCTACTAGGGACTTGGAGGACTCCAAGTTGTTAGACGTGGTCAGGGCCCTGAAAATATATGTTTCCAGAACGGCTGGAGTCAAAAAATCTGATTCGCTGTTTATCCTATATGCACCCAACAAGCTGGGTGCTCCTGCTTCTACGCAGACTATTGCTCGTTGGATTTGTAGTACAATTCAGCTTGCACATTCTGTGGCAGGCCTGCCACAGCCAAAATCTGTCAATGCCCATTCCACAAGGAAGGTGGGCTCATCTTGGGCGGCTGCCCGAGGGGTCTCGGCTTTACAACTTTGCCGAGCTGCTACTTGGTCAGGGGCAAACACGTTTGCAAAATTCCATAAATTTGATACCCTGGCTGAGGAGGACCTGGAGTTCTCTCATTCGGTGTTGCAGAGTCATCCGCACTCTCCCGCCCGTTTGGGAGCTTTGGTATAATCCCCATGGTCCTTACGGAGTTCCCAGCATCCACTAGGACGTCAGAGAAAATAAGAATTTACTCACCGGTAATTCTATTTCTCGTAGTCCGTAGTGGATGCTGGGCGCCCATCCCAAGTGCGGTTTATCTGCAATACTTGTACATAGTTATTGTTAACTAAATCGGGTTATTGTTGAGCCATCTGTTGAGAGGCTCAGTTGTTTCATACTGTTAACTGGGTTTCATATCACGAGTTATACGGTGTGATTGGTGTGGCTGGTATGAGTCTTACCCGGGATTCAAAATCCTTCCTTATTGTGTACGCTCGTCCGGGCACAGTACCTAACTGAGGCTTGGAGGAGGGTCATAGTGGGAGGGGCCAGTGCACACCAGGTAGTCTAAGATCTTTCTAGAGTGCCCAGCCTCCTTCGGAGCCCGCTATTCCCCATGGTCCTTACGGAGTTCCCAGCATCCACTACGGACTACGAGAAATAGAATTACCGGTGAGTAAATTCTTATTTTATTTACCTACCGGTAAATCCTTTTCTCGTAGTCCGTAGAGGATGCTGTGGGCGCCCGCCCAGCGCTTCGTTCTCCTGCAGTGGTCACTTGGTTCAGTACTGCTTGGTTCTTAGTTAAGTACTGCGTTATTACTTGGTTCAGTAATGTCATTCAGCTGTTACTGAGTTGTTGTTTTTTCGAACTAGTTTGCTTGGTTTACCTTTTTCGTGTGAGCTTGTGTGAATCTCGTCACTATCTTTGTAAAATCCTTCTCTCTAAGTTGTCCGTCTCCTCGGGCACAGTTCCTAGACTGAGTCTGGTTGGAGGGGCATAGAGGGAGGAGCCAGCCCACACTATTAAACTCTTTAAGTGCCAGTGGCTCCTAGTGGACCCATCTATACCCCACATTCCTAATGTGGACCCCAGCATCCTGTACGGACGACGAGAAAAGGATTTACTGGTAGGTAATTAAAATCCTATTTTTATTTTATTTAAATAAAATCATGTTGGATAAGTTTTAACTAGATGTTCTTGACATCATTCAATCATAAAAAAACCTGACAATTTCTGAGCAGTTTTTGGAAAAATATTAGCCAGCTAATTGGCTAACATATACATATTGTTTTCGGGAATAGCAGCTGGGCTTTCAAAGACGTTATGATTGGTTGATGACTGCTGCATTCTTTCTGCACAGTGCTCAGCAGAATGCGGTGAACTGTATACAACATACGGTTTGACTGCATCCTCTATCCCTCCGATGATTACATGATTGCAGTAGCACACCCTGATATAGGATGAACACTGGATTTAAGAAAACCTAATTAGCTGTCATGGTAGCAAAAAAAACAAACCCATGGTATATTTACTCAAAATTGAGTACAAACCGTTAAGTGGATTATATCTGTGGTGTCCCTTCAGGTCTATTATTACCTAATGTTGGACATTCTAATTAAAATAAAGTAATTTTAGACTTTAAAAAGATAATAATAGTATTATAAGCTGAAGTAGAGCTAAAGACACACTACTATCTATACATTTTTCTTAAGTAATGCTACAATGTACCCTGGTCATTAAGTAGTAGTAATGTTCCTTGTGAAATGTATTTGAGACCTATATGTTATTTTCCTTACAGATGGACTACTACATTTTCTTGACATGGTGGATTCCTGAACAGGCTAAAGTACCTAAATGAACATATTTTTTCCCTTGTGCAATTCAATAAATATCTCCATTATTATAAATGTTTGTTGAATAATTTCTATTGAGTATGACTAGTTAAATGTAAAAACGTTTCAAATTTGAATCTCCACTTTGTGAGTATCTCAGCAATTATTGCTATAGACCAGTGGCTGCCGAACTGGGTGCTGAAGGGTACTTGAAGGTGTGCCACAGGCTGGTGGTCCTGTTCAAAATCGGTAATCTATATGGTCCATGTGATAAGCAGTAGTGCTGGTAGCTGCTAATGATGAAATGCGTGGACAGACATGCGCCACTGCATAACTGAACGAACCTTAAGAAGGCAGGTAAGCACAATTTGCTTATTTTTTTTTAATGTTCACTGATTTCTTCCAACAAGAGACGTTTGACCTAGCTGAAGCTCAAGGGTGCCGTGATTTCAGAAAGTTTGTGAAATACTGCAATATGCTACTGTAGCAATAACTTTCTTTTAGTATGGTACAAAAAAAAGTTTTTATGATCACATAACAGGGTCCATATCAGAATAAATGCTTAGGACTCAAGTCCTGTCTGTCACCTTCTTCGTGTTGGTGTGCCTTATAATGGTTATGTCTTTGGAAGAAATCCTGGATGAGTCTAAATTTATCAAAACAATCTTATGCTTATGGGAAGTTTTTATAATTAGGCCTTGTGCGGAAAGCAGTGTCTCCAGGACCACATTAAGAGACTAAGATGGTGGATATCTGCTACCCACAGAGGTAACATACTCTGTACATGGGTTTAGGGCACAATAACGTTTGTAGTGTGCAACACCATAAGATAGGTTAGGACATAAATGATACAATTGTTTCCCCTGCAGCTGCCATTAGATGGCGCCCAATGGAGCAATTCAATTGTTGCTCTGTTTGAGTCTTGATAAAGGTCAGCATGTTACCGAAACGCTTTGACAAAAAAGGAGTGTTAACGGCTTTTATTTCTCACCTTATCCCAAGAGGTATGATGCATTGATTCCAATTACTGATAAAATAGGATTTTAGTACCTACCGGTAAATCCTTTTCTCCTAGTCCGTAGAGGATGCTGGGGACTCCAAAAGGACCATGGGGTATAGCTTGGGCACACTATAAAGACTTAAACTGGGTGTGAACTGGCTCCTCCCTCTATGCCCCTCCTCCAGACCTCAGTTAGAAAACTGTGCCCAGGAGAGATGGACATTTCGAGGAAAGAATTTATAATTTAAACACTGTGAGCGTTATACCAGCTCACACCACAAACATACCGCAAGACATGGCCTTCAACAGAATACCAGTCCACGGTATGCAAAACATACAGCCATATGCTGAGAGAATATGCAACACAACCTGTGTGTCAACACAACCAATAATAAGAAACCGCATGTGACTGCATGAACAACGTCAGTGACAATCTGACCGAAAGGAAACACCACAAAATGCAACCATAACCAATAACTGCAGACATAGTACGCACTGGGACGGGCGCCCAGCATCCTCTACGGACTAGGAGGAAAGGATTTACCGGTAGGTACTAAAATCCTATTTTCTCTTACGTCCTAGAGGATGCTGGGGACTCCAAAAGGACCATGGGGTCTATACCAAAGCTCCAGACCGGGCGGGAGAGTGCAGACAACTCTGCAGCACCGATTGAGCAAACATGAGGTCCACATCAGCCAGGGTATCAAACACATAGAGCTTAGCAAAAGAATTTGAACCCGACCAAGCAGCCGCTAGGCAATGGTGAACCGCCGAGACTCCACGGGCAGCCGCCCAAAGAAAGCCCATCTTCCTAATAGAATGGGTCTCCACCAACAACGGTAACTGCAAACCAGCCGTAGACCCAGCACACCTAATCGTATCCCAGATCCAGTGTGTAGCAAGCTGCTTAGACACAGGTGCCCCAAACCTGTTGGGAGCATACCGGACAAACAGAGTCTTTGTCCTCCCCATATGAGCCAAACCGGCGACATAAATATTCAAAGCCCCGAGTACCTCAAGAGACTTTGAAGAAACCACAGGTTTCTGCGAAATACATAAACCACTTCTTGGCAGAACTATTATACGAGTTCTCAATTCCGCTTCATCCACAGGAACGAGCCAACAGGGGCTCATGTGAGACAAAGCCGCCACGTCCAACACCCGCCTTGCGGACCCCAAAGCCAATAACAAGACCACTCTACAAGAGAGAGACTTGAACACAACCTTTAATAAAGGTTCCAATCAGTGTGACACAAGAAACGCAACACCAGTGTCCACGGTGCCAAGGGTGCACAAAAAAGGTCGGATGAGAAGTACTCCATTCACGAAAGCCTGAACTTCCGGAGAGGTGGCCAATGCCCCCTTTTCTTTTCTTTTTTAAAGAAAATCTATGAGGCCAAAACTGCACCGAAATGGAGCCTAACTTTAGGCCTGCAGCCACTCCTGCTTGCAAAGAGTGGAGCAGAACAACCCAGCTGAAAAACTTCCATAGGAGTCTTCTAGGAAATATATATATATATATATATATATATATATATATATAATATACGCCAACTCCAGTGGTAAAGCTCTGCCGTTATTTCTTTTCTAGCCTGAAAAAGCGCGGAAATGCTTGATACACTCCCGGAACTTGCTGTAACAGTTCCTCAGGTAAAGGAGGAGTCCAGGGATCTTCTATGAGTAAACCCTGAAAAACCGGATACCAAGCCCTCCTTGGCTAGACCGGAGCAAATAGGATCGCCTGAACCTTTGCTCTTTTTACGTTTATCACCCTCAGAAAAAAATGAAAATAGAGAGGACCCAAAGACCGACTGAAAACGCCCAAAGTGTCACGGGGCATCCACTGCTATAGCTTGCGTGTCCTTTGACCTGGAACAATATCCCCTAGGCCTCTCGTTGGGGTGAGGCGCCAACACGTCCAATTGAGGCACTCCCCAAAAACTTGACACTTAAGTGAAAACATCTCGATGACGACTGGTCTTCCCCCGGACGGAGATCGCGTCTGCAGAGGAAATCTATTTCTCCGTCGTTTACCTCCGAAAGGAAGACCGCTAATAAAGCGCTCACCAGTCTTTTCACCAGCAGCAAACTTTTGCATCTTCTGCCATCGTCGCTTTGCTCCTTGTTCCGCCCTAACGGCTCACTTACGCCACCCCTGTCAAGTCGACTGACAGAACGAACACGAGCAGCACACGAATATTTTCGTCGAACATAGCTCTTAAAACCAAGAAAACTTATTGCAGACAAGCTTCCCAGCTTGACCGTCACCTCTGGAAATACGACCTTTGCCAGGACAGCACCCCAACCTCGGTGATCTGCATGCATGGACACCAGGACCTAATCCTGGATCCCGAACTTTTGTCCCTCTAGAAGGTGAGAACCGAGCAGCTACCACAGGAGCGAAGTCCCGGCTATTAGGATTAAATTCTGGTGCATGTGCAGGTGAGGCCCGGACCACATTCCAACTGGTCCCTTGACAACCACTCTGGCATATGACTTGCTCACCAAATAATGCCCCATAGGCCGCACCCACCTGCTTCATTAACGGAACCTATTGATGGATTGTCACAATAAATCTGATCCGACTCTGGATCCTCAGACCTCTTTCCACAGGAAAAAACACAGAACCTCAACCGGTCAGTATCCACTCTGACACCCACCTCCGAACTCTGCGTCATTGGGAACAACAGTCATTCCCTCTGTTGAAAGAACAGTCAGAGAGAAACAACGATTTGCACCACTTGTTTCTTGATCTCGCCTTAATCTGGAGAGCGTCCCAGAACAGAATAACAATGGCTCTTACTGTTGAAAGAAAATCATCATACCGCCATCACTCCTGTGAAATGGCAAAGACAAACCTGGATATCCACCCAGGTAATCCGAATGCGGAGAACCACGCATTGAAACCTTAGTCTTTTTTTTTTTTTTCTTATAGGGACAGCAGAACAATTCCTTGAACCTGACGCACCTCTGTACGGCGTCGTGTACTACCTCCCCTTCTAGAAGGGAAACGGCAAGATCTAATAGAAAAACAGAGAGGGGAAACATTTGTAACTCAGAATTTCGCCCCTCGGATTATATAATCAACTCACAGGTCCTAGTTAATTCTCGGACTAACGGAAAATTAGTAGATGAGTCCCCACCGGAGTGGGATCCAGCCAGATAGATTCAGCGACCTGTGGTGGATGTGTTAGAAAGAGAAACCGAGATCCACTTCTGCGGACCAAACAGTGCTGCAGAACTCTTACCTTTTCAGCTTCCACTGTCTGCACAAAAAAGGAACGGTATCGAATGATTAAAACAACTGCATCCCACAAAAGAATGCGTCCCCAACCGTTGCGAAGGCGTCTAACTCACAAAGCTAGACTTACCAGTGGTATCCGCCGAGATTGACTGAACTGAAGCATCCCCAAACTACCGGCCCTCCAGTATCTCTCGGAGACAACCTCAGCATTTTCCCCGGCCACACCTCCTGCCGTCACGCGGCAACCTGCTGCAATGTTATAGAATATAATCAACATAAGCAACCTTACCCACACTCTGTAGGGTAATTCTATCGGATGCCTATCCGAACAGAACACTCCCCCATGTACATGCAGTGCAAATAAGTATAGAAATAAAATTTCTCTGACGTCCTAAGTGGATGCTGGGACTCCGTAAGGACCATGGGGAATAGCGGCTCCGCAGGAGACTGGGCACAACTATAAAGAAAGCTTTAGACTACTGGTGTGCACTGGCTCCTCCCACTATGACCCTCCTCCAGACTTCAGTTAGAATCTTGTGCCCGGCTGAGCTGGATGCACACTAGGGGCTCTCCTGAGCTCCTAGAAAGAAAGTATATTTAGGTTTTTTATTTTACAGTGAGATCTGCTGGCAACAGACTCACTGCAGCGAGGGACTAAGGGGAGAAGAAGCGAACCTACCTAACTGGTGGTAGTTTGGGCTTCTTAGGCTACTGGACACCATTAGCTCCAGAGGGATCGACCGCAGGACCTTGGTGTTCGTTCCTGGAGCCGCGCCGCCGCCCCCCTTACAGAGCCAGAAGCAAGAAGTGTTCCGGAAAATCGGCGGCAGAAGACTTCAGTCTTCAACAAGGTAGCGCCATTGCTCCTCATGCACACCTCACACTCCGGTCACTGATGGGTGCAGGGCGCTGGGGGGGGGGGGGGGGGGGGGCGGCGCCTTGAGGGCAATATAAGACACCTTGGCTGGCAAATGTACACCATATATAGTCAGGAAGGCTATATAGGTGTAAAAATACCCCTGCCAGAATTCCAGAAAAAGCGGGAGAAGTCCGCCGGAAAAGGGGCGGGGCCATCTCCCTCAGCACACTGGCGCCATTTTTCCCTCACAGCTCCACTGGAAGGATGCTCCCTGGCTCTCCCCTGCAGTTGTCAAGCTACACAAGGGTAAAAAAGAGAGGGGGGGGGGCACTAAATTTAGGCGCAGTATATATAAAATAATCAGCTATAAGGGAAAACACTCATTTAAAAATTAGTGGGATCCCTGTGTTATATAGCGCTCTGGTGTGTGCTGGCATACTCTGTCTCCCCAAAGCGCTTTGTGGGGTCCTGTCCTCTGTCAGAGCATTCCCTGTGTGTATGCGGTGTGTCGGTACGGCTGTGTCGACATGTTTGATGAGGAGGCTTATGTGGAGGCGGAGCAGATGCCTATAAATGTGATGTCACCCCCTGCGGGTTCGACACCTGAGTGGATGGTGCTGTGGAAGGAATTACGCGACAGTGTCGACTCCTTGCATAAAAGGTTTGACGACATACCAAATGTGGGACAGCCGGCTGCTCAGCCTGTGCCTGCCCAGGCGTCTCAAAAGCCATCAGGGGCTCTAAAACGCCCGCTACCTCAGATGGCAGACACAGATGTCGACACGGATACTGACTCCAGTGTCGACGACGATGAGACTAATGTAACTTCCAGTAGGGCCACACGTTACATGATTGAGGCAATGAAAAATGTGTTGCACATTTCTGATGTTACCCTCGGTACCACAAAAAAGGGTATTATGTTTGGAGAGAAAAAACTACCAGTAGCTTTTCCTCCATCTGAGGAGTTAAATGAAGTGTGTGAAGAAGCGTGGGCTTCCCCTGATAAGAAACTGGTAATTTCTAAGAGGTTACTAATGGCGTACCCTTTCCCGCCAGAGGATAGGGCACGTTGGGAAACATCCCCTAGGGTGGATAAAGCGCTCACACGCTTGTCAAAGAAGGTGGCACTACCGTCTCCGGATTTGGCCGCCCTGAAGGAATCTGCTGATAGAAAGCAGGAGGCTATCCTGAAGTCTATAAATACACACACAGGTGTTATACTGAGACCAGCTATTGCTTCAGCATGGATGTGCAGTGCTGCAGCTGCATGGTCAGATTCCCTGTCGGAAAATATTGATACCCTAGACAGGGACACTATATTGCTAAACGTAGAGCATATTAAAGACGCACTTTTATACATGAGGGATGCACAGAGGGATATTTGCCGGCTGGCATCTAAAATTAGTGCAATATCCATTTCTGCCAGGAGAGGGTTATGGACTCGGCAGTGGACAGGAGATGCAGATTCCAAAAGGCACATGGAAGTTCTGCCTTATAAGGGTGAGGAGTTGTTCGGGGATGGTCTCTCGGACCTCGTTTCCACAGCAACAGCTGGGAAATCTACATTTTCTCTGACGTCCTAAGTGGATGCTGGGGACTCCGTCAGGACCATGGGGAATAGCGGCTCCGCAGGAGACAGGGCACAAAAGTAAAAGCTTTAGGATCAGGTGGTGTGCACTGGCTCCTCCCCCTATGACCCTCCTCCAAGCCTCAGTTAGGTTTTTGTGCCCGGCCGAGAAGGGTGCAATTTAGGTGGCTCTCCTAAAGAGCTGCTTAGAGTAAAAGTTTTGTTAGGTTTTTTATTTTCAGTGAGTCCTGCTGGCAACAGGCTCACTGCAACGAGGGACTTAGGGGAGAAGAAGTGAACTCACCTGCGTGCAGGATGGATTGGCTTCTTTGGCTACTGGACACTGGCTCCAGAGGGACGATCACAGGTACAGCCTGGATGGGTCACCGGAGCCGCGCCGCCGACCCCCTTGCAGATGCTGAAGAGAGAAGAGGTCCAGAAATCGGCGGCTGAAGACTTCTCAGTCTTCATGAGGTAGCGCACAGCACTGCAGCTGTGCGCCATTGCTCTCAGCACACTTCACACCAACGGTCACTGAGGGTGCAGGGCGCTTGGGGGGGCGCCCTGGGCAACAATGAAAGTACCTATGCTGGCTAAAAATACATCACATATAGCCCCTGGGGCTATATGGATGTATTTAACCCCTGCCAGGTTGTCAGAAAAACGGGAGAAGAAGCCCGCCGAAAAGGGGGCGGGGCCTATTCTCCTCAGCACACAGCGCCATTTTCCTACACAGCTCCGCTGCTAGGAAGGCTCCCAGGCTCTCCCCTGCACTGCACTACAGAAACAGGGTTAAAACAGAGAGGGGGGGCACTTATTTGGCGATATTATTATATATTAAGATGCTATAAGGGAAAACACTTATATAAGGTTGTCCCTGTATAATATAGCGTTTTGGTGTGTGCTGGCAAACTCTCCCTCTGTCTCCCCAAAGGGCTAGTGGGGTCCTGTCCTCTATCAGAGCATTCCCTGTGTGTGTGCTGTGTGTCGGTACGTGTGTGTCGACATGTATGAGGACGATGTTGGTGAGGAGGCGGAGCAATTGCCTGTAATGGTGATGTCACTCTCTAGGGAGTCGACGCCGGAATGGATGGCTTATTTAGGGAATTACGTGATAATGTCAACACGCTGCAAGGTCGGTTGACGACATGAGACGGCCGGCAAACCAATTAGTACCTGTCCAGGCGTCTCAAACACCGTCAGGGGCTTTAAAACGCCCATTTACCTCAGTCGGTCGACACAGACACGGACACTGACTCCAGTGTCGACGGTGAAGAAACAAACGTATTTTCCATTTGGGCCACACGTTACATGTTAAGGGCAATGAAGGAGGTGTTACGTATTTCTGATACTACAAGTACCACAAAAGAGGGTATTATGTGGGGTGTGAAAAAACTACCTGTAGTTTTTCCTGAATCAGATAAATTAAATGAAGTGTGTGATGATGCGTGGGTTTCCCCCGATAGAAAATTATTGGCGTTATACCCTTTCCCGCCAGAAGTTAGGGCGCGTTGGGAAACACCCCTTAGGGTGGATAAGGCGCTCACACGCTTATCAAAACAAAGGCGTTACCGTCTCCAGATACGGCCGCCCTCAAGGAGCCAGCTGATAGGAGGCTGGAAAATATCCTAAAAAGTATATACACACATACTGGTGTTATACTGCGACCAGCGATCGCCTCAGCCTGGATGTGCAGCGCTGGGGTGGCTTGGTCGGATTCCCTGACTGAAAATATTGATACCCTTGACAGGGACAGTATTTTATTGACTATAGAGCATTTAAAGGATGCATTTCTATATATGCGAGATGCACAGAGGGATATTTGCACTCTGGCATCAAGAGTAAGTGCGATGTCCATATCTGCCAGAAGATGTTTATGGACACGACAGTGGTCAGGTGATGCAGATTCCAAACGGCACATGGAAGTATTGCCGTATAAAGGGGAGGAGTTATTTGGGGTCGGTCCATCGGACCTGGTGGCCACGGCAACAGCTGGAAAATCCACCTTTTTTACCCCAAGTCACATCTCAGCAGAAAAAGACACCGTCTTTTCAGCCTCAGTCCTTTCGTCCCCATAAGGGCAAGCAGGCAAAAGGCCAGTCATATCTGCCCAGGGATAGAGGAAAGGGAAGAAGACTGCAGCAGGCAGCCCATTCCCAGGAACAGAAGCCCTCCACCGCTTTTGCCAAGTCCTCAGCATGACGCTGGGGCCGTACAAGCGGACTCAGGTGCGGTGGGGGGTCGTCTCAAGAGTTTCAGCGCGCAGTGGGCTCACTCGCAAGTGGACCCCTGGATCCTACAAGTAGTATCCCAGGGGTACAGATTGGAAATTCGAGACGTCTCCCCCTCGCAGGTTCCTGAAGTCTGCTTTACCAACGTCTCCCTCCGACAGGGAGGCAGTATTGGAAACAATTCACAAGCTGTATTCCCAGCAGGTGATAATCAAAGTACCCCTCCTACAACAAGGAAAGGGGTATTATTCCACACTATATTGTGGTACTGAAGCCAGACGGCTTGGTGAGACCTATTCTAAATCTGAAATATTTGAACATTTACATACAAAGGTTCAAATCAAGATGGAGTCACTCAGAGCAGTGATAGCGAACCAGGAAGAAGGGGACTATATGGTGTCCCTGGACATCAAGGATGCTTACCTCCATGTTCCAATTTGCCCTTCTCACCAAGGGTACCTCAGGTTCGTGGTACAAAACTGTCACTATCAGTTTCAGACGCTGCCGTTTGGATTGTCCACGGCACCCCGGGTCTTTACCAAGGTAATGGCCGAAATGATGATTCTTCTTCAAAGAAAAGGCGTCTTAATTATCCCTTACTTGGACGATCTCCTGATAAGGGCAAGGTCCAGAGAACAGTTGGAGGTCGGAGTAGCACTATCTCAAGTAGTTCTACGACAGCACGGGTGGATTCTAAATATTCCAAAATCGCAGCTGTCTCCGACGACACGTCTGCTGTTCCTAGGGATGATTCTGGACACAGTCCAGAAAAAGGTGTTTCTCCCGGAGGAGAAAGCCAGGGAGTTATCCGAGCTAGTCAGGAACCTCCTAAAACCAGGAAAAGTGTCAGTGCATCATTGCACAAGGGTCCTGGGAAAAATGGTGGCTTCTTACGAAGCGATTCCATTCGGCAGATTTCACGCAAGAACTTTTCAGTGGGATCTGCTGGAAAAATGGTCCGGATCGCATCTTCAGATGCATCAGCGGATAACCCTGTCTCCAAGGACAAGGGTGTCTCTTCTGTGGTGGCTGCAGAGTGCTCATCTACTAAAGGGCCACAGATTCGGCATTCAGGACTGGGTCCTGGTGTCCACGGATGCCAGCCTGAAAGGCTGGGGAGCAGTCACACAAGGAAAAAAATTTTCCAGGGAGTGGGATCAAGTCTGGAGACTTCTCTCCACATAAATATACTGGAGCTAAGAGCAATTTACAATGCTCTAAGCTTAGCAAGACCTCTGCTTCAAGGTCAGCCGGTATTGATCCAGTGGGACAACATCACGGCAGTCGCCCACGTAAACAGACAGGGCGGCACAAGAAGCAGGAGGGCAATGGCAGAAACTGCAAGGATTCTTCGCTGGGCGGAAAATCATGTGATAGCACTGTCAGCAGTGTTCATTCCGGGAGTGGACAACTGGGAAGCAGACTTCCTCAGCACGACCTCCACCCGGGAGAGTGGGGACTTCATCGGGAAGTCTTCCACACGATTGTGAACCGTTGGGAAAGACCAAAGGTGGACATGATGGCGTCCCGCCTGAACAAAAAACTGGACAGGTATTGCGCCAGGTCAAGAGACCCTCAGGCAATAGCTGTGGACGTTCTGGTAACACCGTGGGTGTACCAGTCGGTGTATGTGTTCCCTCCTCTGCTTCTCATACCTAAGGTACTGAGAATTATAAGACGTAGAGGAGTAAGAACTATACTCGTGGCTCCGGATTGGCCAAGAAGGACTTGGTACCCGGAACTTCAAGAGATGCTCACAGAGGACTCATGGCCTCTGCCGCTAAGAAGGGACTTGTTTCAGCAAGTACCATGTCTGTTCCAAGACTTACCGCGGCTGCGTTTGACGGCATGGCGGTTGAACGCCGGATCCTAAGGGAAAAAGGCATTCCGGAAGAGGTCATTCCTACCCTGGTCAAAGCCAGGAAGGAGGTGACCGCACAACAGTATCACCACATGTGGCGAAAATATGTTGCGTGGTGTGAGGCCAGGAAGGCCCCACGAAGAAATTTCAACTCGGTCGATTCCTGCATTTCCTGCAAACAGGAGTGTCTATGGGCCTCAAATTGGGGTCCATTAAGATTCAAATTTCGGCCCTGTCGATTTTCTTCCAGAAAGAATTGGCTTCAGTTCCTGAAGTCCAGAAGTTTGTCAAGGGAGTACTGCATATACAACCCCCTTTTGTGCCTCCAGTGGCACTGTGGGATCTCAACGTAGTTCTGGGATTCCTCAAATCACATTGGTTTAAACCGCTCAAATCTGTGGATTTGAAATATCTCACATGGAAAGTGACCATGATGTTGGCCCTGGCCTCGGCCAGGCGAGTGTCAGAATTGGCGGCTTTGTCTCACAAAAGCCCATATCTGATTGTCCATTCGGACAGGGCAGAGCTGCGGACTCGTCCCCAGTTTCTCCCTAAGGTGGTGTCAGCGTTTCACCTGAACCAGCTTATTGTGGTACCTGCGGCTACTAGGGACTTGGAGGACTCCAAGTTGCTAGATGTTGTCAGGGCCCTGAAAATATAGGTTTCCAGGACGGCTGGAGTCAGGAAAACTGACTTGCTGTTATCCTGTATGCACCCAACAAACTGGGTGCTCTTGCTTCTAAGCAGACGATTGCTAGTTGGATGTGTAGTACAATTCAGCTTGCACATTCTGTGGCAGGCCTGCCGCAGCCAAAATATGTAAATGCCCATTCCACAAGGAAGGTGGGCTCATCTTGGGCGGCTGCCCGAGGGGTCTCGGCTTTACAACTTTGCCGAGCTGCTACTTGGTCAGGGGCACACCCTGGCTGAGGAGGACCTGGAGTTCTCTCACTCGGTGCTGCAGAGTCATCCGCACTCTCCCGCCCGTTTGGGAGCTTTGGTATAATCCCCATGGTCCTGACGGAGTCCCCAGCATCCACTTAGGACGTCAGAGAAAATAAGAATTTACTTACCGATAATTCTATTTCTCGTAGTCCGTAGTGGATGCTGGGCGCCCATCCCAAGTGCGGATTGTCTGCAATACTTGTACATAGTTATTGTTACAAAAATCGGGTTATTATTGTTGTGAGCCATCTTTTCAGAGGCTCCGCTGTTATCATGCTGTTAACTGGGTTCAGATCACAGGTTGTACAGTGTGATTGGTGTGGCTGGTATGAGTCTTACCCGGGATTCAAAATCCTTCCTTATTGTGTACGCTCGTCCGGGCACAGTATCCTAACTGAGGCTTGGAGGAGGGTCATAGGGGGAGGAGCCAGTGCACACCACCTGATCCTAAAGCTTTTACTTTTGTGCCCTGTCTCCTGCGGAGCCGCTATTCCCCATGGTCCTGACGGAGTCCCCAGCATCCACTACGGACTACGAGAAATAGAATTATCGGTAAGTAAATTCTTATTTTTACCCCATGTTCCCTCACAGCCAAAGAAAGCACCGTATTATCAGGTACAGTTCTTTCGGCCCAATAGGGGCAAGCGGGTTAAGGGCGCGTCCTTTCTGCCCAGAGGCAGAGGTAGGGAGAAAAAGCTGCAGCATACAGCCAGTTCCCAGGAGCAAAAGTCCTCCCCCGCTTCCTCTAAGTCCACAGCATGACGCTGGGGCTCCACAGGCGGAGCCAGGTACGGTGGGGGCCCGTCTCAAATATTTCAGCAATCAGTGGGCTCGCTCACGGGTGGATCCCTGGATCTTTCAGGTAGTATCTCAGGGGTACAAGCTGGAATTCGAGACGTCTCCCCCCCGCCGTTTCCTCAAATCTGCCTTACCAACCACTCCCTCAGGCAGGGAGGCAGTGTTACAGGCTATTCACAAGCTGTATTCACAACAGGTGATAGTAAAGGTGCCCCTACTTCAACAAGGACGGGGTTACTATTCCACAATGTTTGTGGTACCGAAACCGGACGGTTCGGTGAGACCCATTTTAAATTTGAAATCCTTGAACACATATATAAAAAAATTCAAGTTCAAGATGTAATCGCTCAGGGCGGTTATTGCAAGCCTGGACGAGGGGGATTACATGGTTTCACTGGACATCAAGGATGCTTACATGCATGTCCCCATTTGCCATCCTCACCAGGAGTACTTCAGATTTGTGGTACAGGATTGTCATTACCAATTCCAGACGTTGCCTGGGAAAGATGGTAGCTTCCTACGAAGCAATTCCATTCGGCAGGTTCCATGCAAGAACCTTTCAGTGGGACCTGTTGGACAAGTGGTCCGGATCGCATCTTCAGCTGCATCGGCTGATAACCCTGTCTCCAAGGACAAGGGTATCTCTGCTGTGGTGGCTGCAGAGTGCTCATCTTCCAGAGGGCCGCAGATTCGGCATACAGGACTGGGTCCTGGTGACCACGGATGCCAGCCTTCGAGGCTGGGGGGCAGTCACACAGGGAAGACACTTCCAAGGACTATGGTCAAGTCAGGAGACTTCCCTGCACATAAATATTCTGGAACTAAGGGTCATTTACAATGCCCTAAGTCAGGCAAAACCCCTGCTTCAAAACCAGCCGGTACTGATCCAGTCAGACAACATCACGGCGGTCGCCCATGTAAACCGACAGGGCGGCACGAGAAGCAGGACGGCGATGGCAGAAGCCACAAGGATTCTCCGATGGGCGGAAAATCACGTGTTAGCACTGTCAGCAGTGTTCATTCCGGGAGTGGACAACTGGGAAGCAGACTTCCTCAGCAGGCACACCCTCCACCCGGGAGAGTGGGGACTTCATCCAGAAGTCTTCCAAATGATTGTAAACCGTTGGGAAAGGCCACAGGTGGACATGATGGCGTCCCGCCTAAACAAAAAGCTAGAAAAGTATTGCGCCAGGTCAAGAGACCCGCAGGCGATAGCTGTGGACGCTCTAGTGACACCGTGGGTGTACCGGTCGGTTTATGTGTTCCCTCCTCTTCCTCTCATACCAAAGGTACTGAGGATAATAAGGAGAAGAGGAGTAAGAACTATACTCATTGTTCCGGATTGGCCAAGAAGAGCTTGGTACCCGGAACTTCAAGAAATGATCTCAGAGGACCCATGGCCTCTGCCGCTCAGACAGGACCTGCTGCAGCAGGGGCCCTGTCTATTCCAAGACTTACCGCGGCTGCGTTTGACGGCATGGCGGTTGAACACCGGATCCTGAAGGAAAAGGGCATTCCGGAGGAAGTCATTCCTACGCTGATTAAAGCTAGGAAAGAAGTAACGGCTAACCATTATCACCGCATATGGCGTAAATATGTTGCGTGGTGCGAGGCCAGGAAGGCCCCAACGGAAGAATTTCAGCTGGGCCGTTTCCTGCACTTTCTACAGTCAGGGGTGACTATGGGCCTAAAATTGGGTTCCATTAAGGTCCAGATTTCGGCTCTATCGATTTTCTTCCAGAGAGAACTGGCTTCACTACCTGAAGTTCAAACTTTTGTTAAGGGAGTGCTGCATATTCAGCCCCCTTTTGTGCCTCCAGTGGCACCTTGGGATCTCAACGTGGTGTTGGATTTCCTAAAGTCACATTGGTTTGAGCCACTTAGAACCGTGGACTTGAAGTATCTCACGTGGAAAGTGGTCATGTTGTTGGCCTTGGCTTCGGCCAGGCGTGTGTCAGAATTGGCGGCTTTGTCATGTAAAAGCCCTTATCTGATTTTCCATATGGATAGGGCAGAATTGAGGACTCGTCCCCAATTTCTCCCTAAGGTGGTATCAGCCTTTCATCTGAACCAACCTATCGTGGTGCCTGCGGCTACTAAAGACTTGGAGGCTTCCAAGTTGTTGGACGTAGTCAGGGCCCTGAAAATGTATGTTTCCAGGACAGCTGGTGTCAGAAAGACTGACTCGCTATTTATCCTGTATGCACCCAACAAGTTGGGTGCACCTGCTTCAAAGCAGACTATTGCTCACTGGATCTGTAGTACGATTCAGCTTGCACATTCTGCGGCTGGACTGCCGCATCCTAAATCAGTGAAAGCCCATTCCACGAGGAAGGTGGGCTCTTCTTGGGCGGCTGCCCGAGGGGTCTCGGCTCTACAACTTTGCCGAGCAGCTACTTGGTCGGGGTCAAACACATTTGCTAAATTCTACAAGTTTGACACACTGGCTGAGGAGGACCTAGAGTTTGCCCATTCGGTGCTGCAGAGTCATCCGCACTCTCCCGCCCGTTTGGGAGCTTTGGTATAATCCCCATGGTCCTTACCGGAGTCCCAGCATCCACTTAGGACGTCAGAGAAAATAAGAATTTACTCACCGGTAATTCTATTTCTCGTAGTCCGTAGTGGATGCTGGGCGCCCATCCCAAGTGCGGATTGTCTGCAATACTTGTATATAGTTATTGTTTAACTAAAGGGTTATTGTTGAGCCATCTGTTGAGAGGCTCAGTTGTTATCATACTGTTAACTGGGTATTGTATCACGAGTTATACGGTGTGATTGGTGTGGCTGGTATGAGTCTTACCCGGGATTCAAAATCCTTCCTTATTGTGTCAGCTCTTCCGGGCACAGTATCCTAACTGAAGTCTGGAGGAGGGTCATAGTGGGAGGAGCCAGTGCACACCAGTAGTCTAAAGCTTTCTTTATAGTTGTGCCCAGTCTCCTGCGGAGCCGCTATTCCCCATGGTCCTTACGGAGTCCCAGCATCCACTACGGACTACGAGAAATAGAATTACCGGTGAGTAAATTCTTATTATCATTTAGCTTCCTGTGTATGATCCTTTGCGACCGGGCTCTGCGTCGACCAGGAGTTGACTGCCACAATGTTCTCTCCACGTCGGGAAGAGAATAATATTCGGACTCCTTGAAAGGATCGAAAACCAACTCTTCACGGCCAATCTAGAGCTTAATCAACAGAGCGACCAGCACATGAGAATACCATTATTTCAGCATTCATGGATATACATAATGTAATACACAATATAACACACATATCCTAACCATGCATATACATATATATATAAAACAAAAAATGAGAATAGGCACCTCCTAGTGTAGTATTTTATATAGGATGTAACCGACACCCTTATTGTCACCCTGTGAAATAGAGGTGTACCGTATATAGTGGAATTCCAACCACCTTTCTTAATGGCACAAAGTCACAATCTTAAAATGAGCGACGTCATCAGTAATATCCTGGTGATATTCTTCCTTCTTGTTACTCACATAGTAAAGATAAGAGCAGAAAAAGGACCGATGGTGCAATACGTTTTATACAAAACGCACATTTATTTGGAACTAGTCCAACAGTAAAAACATTGCCCGTACCATATAGAAAATTAAAAACAGCTGATCTGTCAGTTAGTCGTCCATACGTATATATATCCTATACGCAAGTGGATTGTCCAGACCCGTCAGGTCCCCAGTGACAGTAATGTGTTCTGAATGTGTATGACCATGTACTGACATGCCCCAGATGTGGATCTACCAGGAACGTTATGGTCGACAGAAACTTAGTATATGTCGACAGCAGGGAATAGTAAGCGGGCAAAAAATAACAATCTTGGAACCCCGAGGGGTCTGAGGGAAGCATACATATACAATTTCAATAACACTCCCCCCATATACACCTATAAATATATATATATACAGGTACAAGGCAATAACAGCCTGTTAATTTTTTTACCCAGTAAATACCGTTGCTGCCGACAGGGCACCCACAAACAACTGTTACCTCTAGCGTGTTTACTTATTTAAGCACACAAACACCAACCTGCTAATACTTAATTTTCTGAATCAAGTACCGACATGCGCCGGTGAAGCCGACAGTTATCCCCACAGCAGCTTGTGACAAAGCCCTCACACGTCGACCTATGTCGACTAGCCGATAGTGGGTAAACAAAACAGGGAAACACTGAATTTATGTATCACAACAAAGATTATACGCCCATTATCAAACATAATGCTATATGACTCCCCTATAGCATTAAAAAACACTGTGCCTTGGGGGGCGTGGCCTGGCCGTTGTGGAGAGTGGACGTGCTTCCTTCCAGCTCCTGCAGGCATAGCCCTTGTAAACCTCTTTTCCCCTTCTGCCCTCTACCTGGGTGCTCCAGGTTACCTCCTGCGTCCCCTCCTGTATTGCTGTTGCCGCTGTGGGGGACCCGCGGAATCGGGGAGTGCTTTTGAGCACTCCTGCGGATTGCGGCCTTCCCCCAGCGTGAAGCCGGGGCCTCAAGTTTGAAGACGACCCGGACTGGACGTCCGGAAGCGGGACCTCGTCGCTCTGTGGCTTCCAACAGGCCCCATCTGTCTCCTGCCATCCCATCTAGATCCCCTGCACCCCCGTCTGGAGACTGAGTGCCGAATCCGGGCGTGAGGACAAGATTTCTCCGTGACCGGAGATCGAGCGGCGGCCATCTTACCCGCTGCCCCCTCGAGCCGCCGAGCCGCTGGTCGCACCGCATCCACCTCATCTCCTGCATCTTCTCTGCAGCCTGAGGCCTGCGGCGCGGTGCTGTGGGCTGACCCGACCCCGCAGACCTCTCCGCCGGCGACCGCTCTCCTTCTGCTCCCTCCCTGCTGTAAGCCCCGGGGCTACGTTGGCGGGTGCCGCGGTCGGGCCTTGGCGGCGCCCGCTTGCGGAGATAGAGCGGGTCTGGGTGTTCCTCCGGCTGCCAGGATCCTCCCGGGATCGGGAGTCCGCCGGAGGCCGTAGCTGTCCCACCCGGCTGGAATCTCCTTTCTGCCACCCACTGTGCCCTGAAGTGCCCGTACTGTCACCCACCTCGCTGGGTCGGTGGACCCTCGGAGACCTCCGGGACGGCCCCCAACGTGAACGCTGCTTTCACCCCTGCTACCTGGCTGATCACCTTTCTATGGCTGGCTCCTGAACCTGGAGAGTTGGTAGAGGTCAACTTTTCTTCCCAGCTACTGGCCATGGGAGCTCCCTGGGATCTGCACCTGTGCTGTGAGTAACTCCCCCTGCTTTGTGCTAGCTACTGTTGCTCTGTACTTATGTGCTGCAGGCTCCGCACTGCTCAGCTACACACACACCTCAGCACCTGGGTGCTTTCGCGGGATACTGTGCTGTGACTTTTGCGCTACTCCGACCCTCCTTATCCGGTAGCGGTGCACTCTATTGCTGGACTGTTCCTCATTTACATACTCCCGGGCATCTGCCCCGCGGTTGCTGACGGGATGTGAGTGCGCTGCTCTCCACTGGCTATGCTGTCTACTTAGTAGGGGAATGTATCCCCCATCATCCCTATAGACTATGGTATTGTCCTTTTGAAATGGTCCTTTCATTCACCCTCTTCTGATGGCCAGAGGCAAGAAAAATCAAAAGGGAAAATCCGCCCGGTCTACACGTAGTACTTCGTCTCAATCGAATCTCCGATCCTACTTATCTATAACGCCTGTTGCTGATCCCCTTTCTACTACGCCTGATACAGGTATTGAGCCGCCCACGATGGCTTCCTCTCCCCCGACTGGATATCTATGGGCTCAAATGACCCAACTGCGGGGTGAAATTGGGGAAATTCTAACTCAAGTACGTTCCCTTCCTCCTAAACAAGACATGCAAGCTCTTGAATGCCGACTTCAGGACTCTATTCAAACCCAGATCTCTTCGGTACAATCTGATATGAAACATTTGGGTTCCAGAATTGTCTCTGTGGAGGAGGAAAGGGACACAGTGGAGGACCAACTACTCCAGCTTCGTGACGTGGTCACTCAACAGGGGTCGGACATGGAGCTGATGCAGAATAAATTAGACGACTTGGACAATAGAGGCCGTCGGAATAACATTAGATTACGGTTCCTCCATCCGGCCTTGTTGACGCTCTAACCAAAATATTTGGCGAAATCCTGGGTCTGGACCCCTCTGACTCGATTGAATTCGACCGGGCTCATAGAGCCCTCAGACCAAAAGGGCCAGCTTCTGATCGCCCGAGGGACGTCATTTGCAGACTCCATTATTTCTCACAGAAAGAGGAGATCCTTCGCAAAGTACGAGATTTGGAGGGAGTTGATTTTAATGGTACTAGAATCCAAATTTTCCAAGACCTCTCCTGGCGTACGCTCCAACAGCGGAGGTTGTAGAAGCCTTTGACAGAAATGCTGCACAAACGTGACCTGAAGTACAGATGGGGTTTCCCGTTTTCCTTACAAGTGTCCCATGCTGGCAAGGTCCTCTCTCTCCAATCCCCAGTGAATTTGCCTGGATTTTGCTCTGCTTTGGGACTAGAAGATATTTCCCTCCCTGATTGGCGAGCTTTTACTCTCCCCACCCTGGCCTCTGCTAATCCAACCAGAAGAGAGAGGTGGCACAAGGTCCAGAATCCAAAGCGGAAATCCAAAGGCGAAGATCCTCTCCAATCGGTGGATGCCACCTGGCGGGAGTGCAGCTGAAGGGCTTTGCCTGTCCTTTTTCAAGATCTGATTTTGACAGTCTCCCATGTCGGGTTTATAAATTGACCCCCCTGTGAGACTTATTTGCTTGGTTTCTCTGTTGTTTCTGCTTCATGGCTTCAGATTTGTGGGTTTTTTTTCTCTCTCCCCTCAGTTCCCCAGGGTGTTTGACAATACCTGTACCCTGTTTTTCCACCACTGTACCATGTCATAGCTGTCAATTACTACTCTATATTTAGACCCAGAACCTTACTCTTACGTGTTTACTTAACGTAGTTATGGTCCTCGTTTATGCCCCTTGTATCCCCCCCCCCCCCCCCCTTTTTTTTTGTCTCTGCCCTGAAAGGACCTTTTACCATTATTATTATTAGTATTGCTATTATTGTTATTATTCATGTACTGTTCCTGGATTACACAACCAACACCGGTTACGTTTCATTCAAAATGATTGTTCTTAGGATGGCGGGGCTGCGGCCCCCTAATGTGCCCCCTACCGCTACGGTTCTCCCGAGACAGAGGCACCCTTACGGTCCCTTTCCTGTCCAGATGCGGTATCTTACTGTTCGACTTACTGTTATGTTGCTTTTTTTCTCTCTTGTTCTTGGATGCTCTTATATCTTCTCTTTTCTTCTTAGTCCCATCCTTCCTTTTCTTCCTCTCTTCACCTGGTCCACAGTGTACCTTCTTTGAGGTCTTTCATTACCCTGACATATGGCTTCTACACTTAGGATACTCTCCATAAACGCCAGGGGTTTGAATGTCCCTGAGAAGAGGGCCGGAGCTCTTCGTTCGTTCCATGCGGAGAGGGCTGATATTGTCCTCGTGCAGGAGACCCATTTCTGACACTCCCCCCTCGGCACCCCATATCAGGAATAGGTTCTTTCCCACCTCGTATTATTGTAATTATTCCCAATCTAAATCTAAAGGTGTGGCCATCCTTTTTGCTAAACATTTACCCATAACCAATGTGGTGGTCCACAGGTTGGAGGAGGGGAGATGACTTTTACTTGTATGCTCTATTTTTAACACGACTTTTACAACTGTTAACATCTATGCTCCCAATCAGGGTCAACCTGCCTTCCTCGAGAATATTATGGACAGGGTTGACACGCTGAAACAGGGGATCCTGATTGTGGGGGGAGACTTCAACTGGGCTCTCGACCACACCCTGGACACCTCCTCCAAGGCCCCCGATGGTGCATCACCGTTTGTCCGGGAGTGTGCGACGCCTCCTCCACGTTCATCAGCTGTCCGACGTCTGGCGCATATTTCACCCGTCTGACCGAGATTATACATATTACTCGGTTCCTCATCGTTCATACTCTAGACTAGATTATATTCTACTTGACCACAGACACCTACCCCTGGTTTGCGATGCTTCCATAGGCCAGACGACATGGTCCGATCACGCTCTGGTTAGACTGGACATTTCCATCGGACCCCCTCCTGCCCAGCGACGCTCGTGGTGCTTTAACGAGTCTCTACTGCACGACCCGTACTGTAAAGCCCAACTTGAGGATGCCATTGATATGTATATTGCTTGTAATGTCTCCCCTGATGTCTCTGACTTGACAATTTGGGAGGCTCATAAATGTGTAATCCAGGGAAAGTGCATTCAATTGGGCTCCTATTTAAATAAACAACGTTTAGGCCAAATTGAGGGACTTCTGCGGCAAATTGAATCCCTTGAAACCGCCCATAAGGCCTCTCTCTTCCCTGACACCTATGTAGATCTGGTCGCAGCCCATTAGTCCCTGAATAAATTACTTTTGGATAAAGTGAAACTCTCCTTTTGGAAGTGCCGCAACCGGTATTACCGCTGGGGCAACAAACCGGGCAAAATGCTTGCCAGGGCTTTACGTACCCACAGGGCGCTCTCATTTATCCCCTCCATAAAGGACGCTCATGGCCTTCTTTTCCACGACACGAATAAAATTGCGGAGACATTCTGTTCGTATTACACCTCCCTGTACAATCTCCCCTCTTCCGATTCGGCTAGCGATAGGTTACGCGACGTGGACGCTTATCTTACAAAGATTGGCTTCCCTAAACTCTCGGAGGATGCCGGGGAAGAGTT
Source organism: Pseudophryne corroboree (assembly GCF_028390025.1). Classification (NCBI taxonomy): domain Eukaryota; kingdom Metazoa; phylum Chordata; class Amphibia; order Anura; family Myobatrachidae; genus Pseudophryne; species Pseudophryne corroboree. The sequence continues at coordinate 936,349,551 of NC_086444.1, read as the reverse complement.
GGAAAAGCCCTTTACTTTCCAAGAACTCGATGATGCCATTAAATCCACTCCTTCTGGAAAGAGTCCTGGCCCTGACTGTTTCACCATCAATTATTATAAAGCCTTTAAGGACAAATTATCCGCTCTCCTCTTGGACGCATACAACACAGTCTCCGATACTAACCCTTTTTCTAGGCAATCTCTTGAGTCCCACATCACGGTCATCCCTAAGGAAGGCAAGGACCCCTCCCTGTGCCCCAGCTACCGGCCTATATCCCTCCTCAATGTTGACATTAAACTCTTCGCCAAACTCCTTGCTAATAGGCTCAAGTCTCTTCTGCCCTCCCTTATACACAATGACCAAGTGGGGTTTGTCCCTGGTCGAGAGGCGAAGGACAATACGTCTAAGATCATAGCTCTTATACACTACGTCTCCTCAAAGGACTCCCCGGCGATCCTACTATCCACTGACGCTGAAAAAGTGTTCAACAGAATTGACTGGGGTTTTATGGCCGGGGTGCTGAGACACATGGGACTGGGTCCGACCTGCTTGCATCGCGTCCTAGCCCTCTACGCCTCCCCTTCGGCCAGAATTGTGATCAACGATTCCTTGTCCGGATCGTTCGATATAAATAATGGGACTAGGCAGGGCTGCCCCGTCCCCCATGATTTTTATCCTCTGCATGGAGGCCCTAGCTAGGGCGATTAGGCTTAATCCAAATATTTCTGGGATCAGACTTCAGGACAATGAATATAAACTTGCCCTCTTCGCCGATGATTTACTGGCTACAATCACAAACCTTACAGTCTCCTTGCCTAATTTAATGGACGAGTTTAAGCTCTTTGGTGAGCTCTCCAATTTTAAAATTACTCAAAATCAGTGGCCCTGAATCTTACTGCCCCGCCTGCCATGGTATCAGGACTTAAAGCGGCAGTTCCCTTCACCTGGCACAACTCTCAATTGAAATACTTAGGGACTACCATTACCAGGGATCTTTCACGTCTTTTCGATTCTAACTTTACCCCCCTCCTAACTAAACTTCGTGCAGACCTCCAGTCCTGGACTTCCAAGTCTTTCTCTTGGTTAGGCAGACTGGGCATTCTCAAGATGAACTCCCTCCCTAAAATCTTGTATCTATTGCAGACCCTGCCGATCGAAATTTCTCCAACATGGTTTCGGGAGGTCCAACTGCTATTTAGAGAATTCATCTGCGGAGGTAAGAGGCCCCGCTTGAAATTTTCCATGATGGTTAGGCAGAGAGACAGAGGTGGCCTTCGCCTGCCAGACATACAAGGTTACTACCGAGCTTGCCACCTCCAAAGGATTCTTTGATGGTCTAGAGCTGTTCCATCGAAACAATGGGTGCAGATAGAGAGCCAGGTGCTCCCGTCACCTATTGCCGTCGCTCCGTGGTTACATACCCTCCCTGCCATTTCCCATCCCACTGTAGGCCCCACTTTGGCGTGTTGGAAGGCGATTAGAAAATCCCCCTCTGTTTCCTCACCGGCTTCCTCTTACATGTCCTTTTTATTTAATGAACGATTTCCCCCTGGTATGGCCACGCGGGCCTTCCAGCCTTGGTATGATTTAGGACTCTGGAGGGTCGGACAGCTGGTGGATGGGGGTGGGGTCGTATCCTTTTCAGATTTACAAGAGAAATGGCGTTTGCCGCCGAGAGATTTTTGGCGCTATCTGCAAGTTCGCCACTTTATGGTGTCTCAGGGCTATCCTGGAGGGAGGCCCCCAACCCTCACGCCGTTTGAACGCCTCTGCGATAGCCCGTCACCTCCGCCCCACTCTATCTCCTTGATATACAACCTTCTATTAGCAGACTCCAGCTCAACTCTCCCGCCCTTTACTGAGACGTGGGATGAAAATCTCGTCCGGGAGCTCGGCGAGGACGTTTGGGAGAAAATATTCAAACTGGCTCATGCTTGCTCCCCTAGTACACTGGTAGTAGAGACCCAGTACAAATTGATCTCTCGGTGGTATAGATGTCCTGATATTCTTTCTAAGATGGGTCTTGGACTCCCCAATACCTGCTGGCGCTGCTCTTCTGGCCCAGGGAACCCGCTCCATATATGGTGGTCGTGCCCCTTACTCCAACCCTACTGGAAGGAGATACTTACACTTTCTGCTGAAATTACGGGAGAAGAGGTACCAACGGATCCCCTGTTTTGGCTGTTTCATTACTTGTCTAAAGCCATCTCGAGCTATAAACATTCCTTATTATGCCATCTCAACAATGCCGCCAAAGCGGTGATTCCTGTCCGCTGGCGATCCTCCTACCCTCCAACCGTTAAAGATTGGTTGAATAGAGTAGATCTTTATATGGACTTGGATGATATAATGACATCTGCTGATGGGGGTTATTCATCCTTCAGGGACACGTGGGTTTGATGGCTACTTTTTAAAGATTCCCCAACCTTTAGGTCCATCCTCGCCTCCAGTTCTTCCACGTCCTCTTAGACATTTCCCTACCTCAATGTACTGCTTCCCGCTGTGTAGTAGGCAAGAGACTCGCGCTTTGGACCAGGTTACTCTGATTCTGGTTCTTATCCTTTCCCATTTCTTTTTCTCCTCTACCTCCTTTCCGTATCTTTTCTTTCCTCTTCTTCTTTATCTTGTTTCTTGATTTGGGCAACTAGGGTTAACGAGACATGTTTGACTATCAAATTATACCTTTCCACGTGTTTGAGCTGTTACAACACATTGTTTACATGCTCTCTTGTTATTAGCTATGGAAGCTAGACAGGCCTGCAGTTGTATTACGATACTACTTTTTATTGCAATTGTCTGTTTGTTAACCGTTTGTCCTTGCTACTGTTTTTCAAGAAACATATTTTGCACTAAAAAACACTGTGCTCCCCCTCCTTCGTACTATACAGTAAGCCTTGGCGGGTACCTGAGGAAAATGGTGCTGACTCCGCTGTGAGGGCTAAGCTCCGCCCCTTCTCAGCGCCCTAAAGCCCGCTCAAAAAAATATATATAAAAAATAAGATTTTAAACCTACCGGTAAATCTTTTTCTCCTAGTCCGTAGAGGATGCTGGGGACTCCATAAGGACCGTTGGGGTTTAGCCTGGCTCCGCAGGAGACATAGGCACTATAAAGAACTTTTAGTATGGGTGTGCACTGGCTCCTCCCTCTATGCCCCTCCTCCAGACCTCAGTTAGAGAAACTGTGCCCAGAGGAGATGGACAATATGAGGAAAGGATTTTGTAATCTAAGGGCAAGATTCATACCAGCCCACAGCAACCACACCGTATAACCTGGAATATACGCAACCAGTTAACAGTATGAACAAAAACAGCATCAGTCAATGACCGATCTCAACTGTAACATAACCCTTATGTAAGCAACAACTATATACAAGTCTTGCAGATTTAGTCTGCACTGGGACGGGCGCCCAGCATCCTCTACGGACTAGGAGAAAAAGATTTACCGGTAGGTTTAAAATCTTATTTTCTCTTACGTCCTAGAGGATGCTGGGGACTCCGTAAGGACCATGGGGTTTATACGAAAGCTCCAAACCGGGCGGGAGAGTGCGGATGACTCTGCAACACCGATTGAGCAAACATGAGGTCCTCATCAGCCAGGGTATAAAACTTGTAGAATTTCTAATACTCACCCGGCTTCTTTCTTCTGTGAGGGGGGTGACGGCGTGGCTCCGGGAACAAGCAGCTAGGCGCACCAAGTGATCGAACACTCTGGCGCTAATGGTATCCAGTAGCCGAGAAGCAGAGCCCTGAAACTAAGAAGTAGGTCCTGCTTCTCTCCCCTCACTCCCACGATGCAAGCAGGTCTGCCTGAAAATAAAAAACCTAAGATAAAGTCTTTTAGAGAAACTCAGGAGAGCTCCCCTAGTGTGTGTCCCATCACTCCTGGGTACAAAGTCTAACTGAGGTCTGGAAGAGGAGCATAGAGGGAGGAGCCAGTTCACACCCAGTTTAAGTCTTTATAGTGTGCCCAAGCTCCTGCGGATCCGTCTATACCCCATGGTCCTTTTGGAGTCCCCAGCATCCTCTAGGACGTAAGAGAAATATTATTTTTCTGGAGTATCTGTTTTACTTGGTTATTGGCTTGCCTGTTTCAACATCTGGGCATTTACCTTGAACAGACTGGTTGACCACTGTTTATACTCTTTATTCATCCCTGCTGTGTGGTTTTTTTTTTTAATTATAAATTCTGGTGTTTACCATTTTCCTGATGACTCTGGATTATCAGTAGTTAATGCAGTGGTTCCCAAACTGTGTGCCCAGGCACCCTGGGGTGCAGCGAGTTTCTTGCAGGGGTTTTTGAAATTGGTGGTCCAGGACCAAATCAAATTATTTAAGGTCAAAGTGTTAGACAAAACCAGAGTTAATGGCTGCGAATCATAAAACATGTGGACAACAGAAGCACAACTCTATACACCACCACATAACTTAACCTAAAGATGGAAGGCAGGCACAATTTACTTTAATATTTTTTTTTTTTTAAATGTATCCATAAAATCTTTTGTCCTAGGGGTGCCTTGAAAAAAAATGCTGATACTATAGGGCACAGGTTCTCAAACTCTGTCCTGAGGACCCCCACACAGTCCATGTTTTCCAGGTCTCCTCATATAATCAGTAGTAAAATAATTAGCTCCACCTGTGAACCTTTTAAAATGGGTCAGTGAGTAATGAATACTCCTGTGTACCTGATAGGTGACCTGGGAAACGTGAACTGTTTGGGGTCCTGAGGACCGAATTTAAGAACCACTGATCTAGGGCACCATGATTCAAGAAAGTTTGGTAATCACTGGGCTAATGAGAGGGCCCATTAAAGATTAAGTCTGGATTGATGCGTAAAGAAACCTTTATATGCTTTACACCAGGCATGTCCAAACTGCGGCCCTCCAGCTGTTGTGAAACGACATATCCCAGCATGCCCTAAAACAGTTTTGCTGTCAGTGAATGCTAAAAATGTGTAGTTTCTCAACAGCTGGAGGGCCGCAGTTTAGACATGCCTGCTTTACACCATCTATACTTATTGTGAGTGGGGTATGCTTACCATTCTCTGAAATCTTCCTGTGTTGTGTGTTAAAGATACCTCTGTGTACCTGGCCCATTTCTGCTATATCAGTGAGTGGGGTACGCCCCTTTATTATTTGGATCTATACACACTTGGTGAAGATCATCTGTTGGGTGATGACTTGTATGGAACAGAAACCTATATATCACATAATAGAGTGTGTCAGGGTACACTTGCTCTTCTAGCACCTCCAGTCAGTCTTCTTACCATGGGAGTGATGTATTACCTGGTCTAACCTACACAGTGGTCTTCTGTTTGTTTATTCTCCCTATATGACATTACGAGTGGAGAAAAGCCCAGAAGAGACCATAAGAAAATCAGCACAACAATTGTGACAGTCTTCTATTTCCTGAAGAAGAAACAGTAACATATTGTATAAACTATTATTCATGCTCTCTTTGGGGTATATGCAATTGCGGTCGAATTGCTGCAAATGTCGAAAAACGGGGCATTTTCGACACAAATTTTTTTTTGACAATGCAGTACTTTTCGACAAAAAAACGGACGTTTCAGATTCGACTTTTTAAAATTCGACAGTTGTCAAATTCGACATGTCTGCAATGGTAAAAATGTGGCTTTTCGACAAAAGTATATTCAATTGAAGAATGTTGATTCGACAACAGTGCTTTTCGACAGTAATTTCGTCAATTTCATTCCGCCTCACTTTGCTGGCGGAATCTAATAAAAAATGTTAAAAACATGTTTTTTTTTTTTTTAATTGATAATAGCATATCTATTTATATTAGAAGGGATTATGTACTTGGTTTGTCTATTAGGAGCTACAAGTATTATTTATATATTTTTTAAAAGAATATATATTTTTTTAACTGACTAAAATAGAGAGAGCATGGTTTTCAGTGGGAAGGGGTGGGAATGGGTTAAAAGCAAGAAAAAAAACGTGTGGGGTCGCCCCTCCTAAGCATAACCAGCCTCGGGCTCTTTGAGACGATCCTGGTTGTAAAAATAAGATTTTACTTACCGGTAAATCTATTTCTCGTAGTCCGTAGTGGATGCTGGGGACTCCGTAAGGACCATGGGAAATAGATGGGCTCCGCAGGAGACATGGGCACTTTAAGAAAGAATTTAGATTCTAGTGTGCTCTGGCTCCTCCCTCTATGTCCCTCCTCCAGACCTCAGTTAGAGAAACTGTGCCCGGAAGTGCTGACAGTACAAGGAAAGGATTTTGGGAATCCAGGGTAAGACTCATACCAGCCACACCAATCACACCGTATAACTTGTGATAACTTTACCCAGTTAACAGTAAACAGTATGAACAATAACAGAGCATACCCTGATGCAACTATAACATAACCCTTATTTAAGCAATAACTATATAAAAGCATTGCAGAAGAAGTCCGCACTTGGGACGGGCGCCCAGCATCCACTACGGACTACGAGAAATAGATTTACCGGTAAGTAAAATCTTATTTTCTCTTACGTCCTAGTGGATGCTGGGGACTCCGTAAGGACCATGGGGATTATACCAAAGCTCCCAAACGGACGGGAGAGTGCGGATGACTCTGCAGCACCGAATGAGCAAACACAAGGTCCTCCTCAGCCTGGGTATCAAACTTGTAGAACTTTGCAAAGGTGTTTGAATTTGACCAAGTAGCCGCTCGGCAAAGCTGTAATGCCGAGACCCCTCGGGCAGCCGCCCAAGAAGAGCCCACCTTCCTTGTGGAATGGGCCTTAACTGATTTAGGCAGCGGCAACCCAGCCGCAGAATGAGCCTGCTGAATCGTGTTACAGATCCAGCGAGCAATAGTTTGCTTTGAAGCAGGCGCCCCAAGCTTGTTGGAAGCATACAGGATAAACAAAGATTCTGTTTTCCTGACCTTAGCCGTTCTGGCTACATAAACCTTCAAAGTCCTGACCACATCCAATGACTCGGAATCCTCCAAGTCAGTAGTCGCCACAGGCACCACAATAGGTTGGTTTATATGAAAGGATGAAACCACTTTCGGCATAAATTGTGGGCGGGTCCGCAATTCTGCTCTATCCGCATGGAAAACCAGATAAGGGCTTTTATGTGACAAAGCCGCTAATTCTGACACACGCCTAGCCGAAGCCAAGGCTAATAGCATGACCACCTTCCACGTGAGATATTTCAACTCCACCTTTTTGAGTGGTTCAAACCAGTGTGATTTCAGGAAACTCAACACCACGTTAAGATCCCAAGGTGCCACTGGAGGCACAAAAGGGGGCTGAATATGCAGCACTCCCTTTACAAACGTCTGAACTTCAGGTAGAGAAGCCAGTTCTTTTTTAAAGAAAATGGATAAGGCCGAAATCTGAACCTTAATGGAACCCAATTTAAGGCCCAAAGTCACTCCCGACTGTAGGAAGTGAAGGAAACGGCCCAGCTGGAATTCCTCCGTAGGGGCATTCCTGGCCTCACACCAAGCCACATATTTTCGCCATATACGGTGATAATGTTGAGCCGTCACATCCTTCCTAGCCTCCATCAGCGTAGGAATAACTTCATCCGGAATGCCTTTTTCTGCTAGGATCCGGCGTTCAACCGCCATGCCGTCAAACGCAGCCGCGGTAAGTCTTGGAACAGACAGGGCCCCTGTTGCAACAAGTCCTGTCTTAGAGGCAGAGGCCACGGGTCCTCTGTGAGCATTTCTTGCAGATCTGGATACCAAGTCCTTCTTGGCCAATCCGGAACAATGAGTATTGTTCTCACTCCTCTTTTTCTTATGAATCTCAGCACCTTGGGTATGAGAGGAAGAGGAGGAAATACATAGACCAACTGGAACACCAACGGTGTCACCAGTGCGTCCACAGCGATCGCCTGAGGATCTCTTGACCTGGCGCAATATCTCTGTAGCTTTTTGTTGAGGCGGGATGCCATCACGTCCACCTGTGGCAGTTCCCACCGACTTGCAATCTGCGTGAAGACTTCTTGATGAAGTCCCCACTCTCCCGGGTGGAGGTCGTGCCTGCTGAGGAAGTCTGCTTCCCAGTTGTCCACTCCCGGAATGAACACTGCTGACAGTGCGCTTACGTGATTCTCTGCCCATTGAAGAATTCTGGTGGCTTCTACCATCGCCACCCTGCTCCTTGTGCCGCCTTGGCGGTTTACATGAGCCACTGCGGTGATGATGTCTGACTGAATCAGAACCGGTTGGTCGCGAAGCAGGGACTCTGCTTGATGTAGGGCGTTGTATATGGCCCTTAGTTCCAGGATGTTGATGTGAAGGCAAGTCTCCTGACTTGACCACAGCCCTTGGAAATTTCTTCCCTGTGTGACTGCCCCCCACCCTCGGAGGCTTGCATCCGTGGTCACCAGTACCCAGTCCTGAATGCCGAATCTGCGACCTTCGTGAAGGTGAGCACTCTGCAGCCACCACAGGAGAGACACCCTTGCCCTGGGGGATAGGGTGATTAACCGATGCATCTGAAGATGTGATCCGGACCACTTGTCCAACAGATCCCATTGAAAGGTCCTCGCATGGAACCTGCCGAAGGGAATGGCCTCGAATGATGCCACCATCTTTCCCAGGACTCGCGGGCAGTGATGCATTGACACCTGTTTTAGTTTTAATAGATTCCTGACCAGTGTCATGAGCTCCTGAGCTCTCTCTATCGGGAGATAATCCCTTTTCTGGTCTGTGTCTAGGATCATGCCTAGGAGAGGCGATGAGCTGTAGGAACCAACTGCGACTTTGGAATATATAGAATCCAGCCGTGTTGCCGTTACACTTCCAGAGAAAGTGATACGCTGTTCAGCAACTGCTCTCTTGATCTCGCTTTTATGAGGAGATCGTCCAAGTACGGGATAATAGTGACACCTTGCTTCCGCAGGAGCACCATAATTTCCGCCATTACCTTGGTGAATATTCTCAGGGCCGTGGAGAGACCAAACGGCAACGTCTGAAATTGGTAATGACAATCCCGTACCGCAATTCTGAGGTACGCCTGATGAGGTGGATAAATGGGGACATGAAGGTATGCATCCTTTATGTCCAGAGACACCATAAAATCTCCCCCTTTCAGGCTTGCGATGACCGCTCTTAGCGATTCCATCTTGAACTTGAACCTTTTCAGGTATATGTTAAGGGATTTTAAATTCAATATGGGTCTGACCGAACCGTCCGGTTTCGGGACTACAACATGGTCGAATAATAACCCCCTCCGGAACCTTGACCACCACCTGTTGAAGATACAATTTGTGAATTGCAGTTAATACTATTTCCCTCTCGTGGGGGGAAGCCGGCAGGGCCGTCGGTGAGGGGGCATCTCCTCAAAGTCCAGCTTGTATCCCTGAGACACAATATCTATTGCCCAGGGATCCAACAGGGAGTGAACCCACTTGTGGCTGAACTTACGAAGGCGTGCCCCCACCTGTGGAGCCCCAGCGACATGCAGTGGATTTTGTAGAGGCCGGGGAGGACTTCTGTTCCTGGGAACTAGCTGTGTTGTGCAGCTTCTTTCCTCTGCTCCTGCCTCTGGCAAGAAAGGACGCACCTCGGACTTTCTTGTTTCTTTGTGTTCGAAAGGCTGCATTTGATAATGTCGTGCTTTCCTAGGCTGTGCAGGAATATAAGGCAAACTATCAGAATTACCAGCTATAGCTGTGGAGACCAGGTCCGAGAACCCTTCTCCACACAATCCTCAGCCTTCCATATGCCTCTTAAGTCGGCATCATCTGTCCATTGCATATTCTACAGGACACGTCAAGCAGAAATCGACATAGCTTTGACTCTAGAACCCAGTAGACTAATGTCTCTTTGGGCATGTTTTATATATATAAATCTCTTAAGACAGCATCTTTAATATCTCTCTCTCTCTCTCTCTCTCTCTCTCTCTCTCTCTCTCTCTCTCTATATATATATATATATATATATATATATATATATACATCTCTCTCTCTCTCTCTATATATATATATATATATATCTCTCTCTCTCTCTCTCTCTCTCTCTCTCTCTCTCTCTCTCTCTCTCTCTCTCTATATATATATATATATATATATATATATATATATATATATATATTTGTGTAGAGAAGGAGATTTGACACAGCGCCACTTGTGAGGTGGGTTCTCAGTATTATGCAAATAAGTTAAATTGCTAAAAATCGTTAAAAAAACACGTAACCTTATTAAAGGTGTCTGCCAACCCTTAAAAACGCAGTGCTGGTACAGGACTGCTGGGAAATTTAGAAAATGGGGGAATAAAGGTACCGGCGACTAGTGTGATTTAAAATGCAAAATTGTTAAAAGACTGATTTAAAAGCCAAAGAACTATAAAATGATAAAAACAAGTTTTATTGAGCACACAAAATTATTAGTAAAAATCCTGAAGTTATAAAAGCGTCTTAGTAAAAGTATAAGGAGATAAAACTTAACTTTTAAAATAGGCACAGGGGGGTCACCACAGGGAGCCCAGTGGTGACCCCCCTGTGCCTATTTTAAAAGTTAAGTTTTATCTCCTTATACTTTTACTAAGACGCTTTTATAACTTCAGGATTTTTACTAATAATTTTGTGTGCTCAATAAAACTTGTTTTTATCATTTTATAGTTCTTTGGCTTTTAAATCAGTCTTTTAACAATTTTGCATTTTAAATCACACTAGTCGCCGGTACCTTTATTCCCCCATTTTCTATATATATATATATATATATATATACATACTAGGGTCTCAATCTCTGCTGATAAGGTACCGGTCCACGCTGCTACAGCGATATAAACCCATGCCGACACAATCGCCGGTCTGAGTAGTGTACCAGAATGTGCACGCTATCTGCAGGATCCCTGAGGATAGCTGTTACGTCAGGGCTACCTTTTGGGCAAACGTGACACCCTAGGGGAAGATTCCCATCGTATCCTGGCCCTAGTAGGGAAAGGATACTCCCTGAGAAATCTTTGTGGGAAACTGCAGTCTCTTGTCTGGAGATTCCCGCTCTTTTTCATCATGAGAGGAGGGAAATTTACCTCGGCTTTCTTCCCCTTAAACATGTGTACCCTTGTGTCAGGGACAGATGAGTCATCAGTGATATGCAAATCATCTTTTATTACAATAATCATATATTGAATACTTTTCTGCCATTTTGGCTGTAACTTTGCATTATCGTAGTCGACACTGGAGTCAGACTCCCTGTCGAAATCAGTGTCTATTATTTTGGATAGTGATCATTGAGAGACTCTGAAGGTCTCTGCGACATAGGGACAGACATGGGTAGATTCCCTGTCCGTTCTCTAATCTTTTGTGCAATAAATTCACCTTAGCACTTAATTACACATATCCAAACAGGTGTCGGCGTTGTCGACAGAGACACCCTCACACACACATTTGCTCCATCTCCTCCTTAGGGGAGCCTTTTACCTCAGACATGTCGACACACACGTACCGACACACCACACACTCAGGGAATGCTCATCTGAAGACAATTCCCCCATAAGGCCCTTTGGAGAGACAGAGAGTATGCCAGCACACACCCCAGCGCTATTAACCCAGGAATAACACAGTAACTTAATGTTAACCCAGTAGCTGCTGTTTATATTGATTTTTGCGCCTAATTATGTGCCCCCCCCTCTCTTTTTACCCTCTTCTACCGTGTAACTGCAGGGGAGAGGCTGGGGAGCTTCCTCTCAGCGGTGCTGTGGAGAAAAAACATGGCGCTGGTGAGTGCTGAGGAAGAAGCCTCGCCCCCTCGACGGCGGGCTTCTGTCCCGCTTTAATGTACAATTTTTGGCGGGGGCTCATACATATATACAGTGCCAAACTGTATATATGCAAACTTTTGCCAAACAGGTCTCTAATTGCTTCCCAGGGCGCCCCCCCCTGCGCCCTGCACCCTTACAGTGACCGGAGTATGTGGGTGTAGTGTGGGAGCAATGGCGCACAGCTGCAGTGCTGTGCGCTACCTCAGTGATGACTGGAGTCTTCTGCCGCCGATTTCGAAGTCTTCTTGCTTCTTTCACCCGGCTTCTGTCTTCCGGCTCTGCGAGGGGGACGGTGGCGCGGCTCCGGGATCGGACGACGAGGGTGAGATCCTGTGTACGATCCCTCTGGAGCTAATGGTGTCCAGTAGCCTAAGAAGCAGGACCTATCTGCAGAGAGTAGGGCTGCTTCTCTCCCCTCAGTCCCACGATGCAGGGAGTCTGTTGCCAGCAGACTTTCACAGTGTCTGTGTATTGTTTTTATTTGGGTATTTTTTTGTAATAGAACTACAGGTACCAGCGGGCCCGTTCCCCCCCCCCCCCGCATGCTGGTACTTGTGGTTCTCCAAGTACCAGCTTGCGGGGGAGGCTTGCTGGGATTTGTAGTTCTGCTACAAAAAACAATACTCTTTATTTTGTCACTTGGCTATCAGCCCTCCATCCGCAGCCCTTGGATGGGTGGGACAGCCTCGGGCTTCACCCCTGGCCCTTGGGTGGCTGGAGGGGGGGGGGACCCCTTGATTTAAGGGGTCCCCACTCCTCCAGGGTACCCCGGCCAGGGGTGACTAGTTAGTGATTTAATGCCACGGCCGCAGGGACCGATATATAAAAGTGTCCCCTGGCTGTGGCATTATCTCTCTGACTAGTGGAGCCCGGTGCTGGTGTTAAAAATACGGGCGACCCCTACGCTTTTTGTCCCCCGTATTTTTGGCACCAGGACCGGACGCAGAGCCCGGTGCTGGTTGTGAAAATACGGAGGATCCCCTGTCAATTTCCCCCCCGTATTTTTACAACCAGGACCGGCTCAAAGAGCCCGAGGCTGGTTATGCTTAGGAGGGGGGACCCCACGCAATTTTTTTCTGGGTTTTTGAATAATTTTTGTGCCATCCAAAAAGTCGAATCCAGGACGCCCATATCCGTCAACTGGTCCGTTTTTCGACAGCGGGACTGTCGAATCCGTTTTTTATTGAATATGTCGAATTCGGGTCCCGGCGGGAGGGTATGTGACTGTCGAATTGTGTCGAATTTAAAAACGGTCGAATTCCAGCCGGTATTCGACCGCAATTGCATATACCCCTTTGTGTTTGTGCTAGCGCCTTGGGTCTTTTGTATATTAGAGGAAGGAGTCCGTGTAGAAAATAAAGCAGCCGTGTACAGACTAAATAGATAAAGTTAAGGATCCAGCACACACTGTGTGTAGCTTGCAACATCTGTTTCATCAGACAGATATTACAGTGCATCATGTTATTTTATTATGTTCCTCCTTTGTGGGATCTGATCAACAAGCTGTTCCTGCTCTGTGACCAGCAGTGTCCAGCTACCCCAGGGATCACACTCCTGCTTTATCGTGTCGGCAGTTTGCAGCGGCAGGAACACGGACTGGACTGCAGGCAGCCCCCCATTACTTAGCAGGAGGTTGCAATGTAGCCATTGGTGGACCTCACTGCCTGAGGATCAGGCAGGTGGGAGCGCTAAAGAGATTTCAGTTAAACATCTGAGCGATATCCTGCCTAGACCCCTGAAACGGTTAGGTTGCCCATGGGTGCAGACTGGAGTTTCTAGTACTCCCGCCTCACAGATTATTACTAGCTTCTCGGATAGAAAGTACACTACTGGTGGAAGCTATTCAAACATTTGCCAAACAACTGTCATTGTGCCAGTTCCACCTCACCTACAACACAAGGGTTATTACTCAAACCTCTTTGTGGTACAGAAACTGGATGGTTCAGTAAGGCCAATATTAGACCTAAAAACATTGAACCCTACTTGAGGGAATTCAAATTCAAGATGGAGTCTCTGAGAGCGGTGATCTCAGGTCTGGTGGATGGGGGAATTCCTAGTATCCCTGGATATCAAGGATGCATACCTTCACATTCCGATCTGGACGCCTCACCAGGCTTATCTAAGATTTGAGCTGCTGGACTGTCACTATCAGTTCCAGGCACTGCCATTTGGCCTCTCCACAGCACTGAGGGTGTTCCCCTAGGTCATGGCAGAGATGATGCTACTCCGCAGCAGACAGGGAGTGAACATAATTCCATATCTGGATGATCTGCTGCTAAAAGCATCTTCCAGGGAGAGGCTGTTACAGAGTATTGCTCTTTCAACTCGCCTATTCCAGGATCTGGGTTGGATCCTGAACCTTCCAAAGTCACATTTGGAGCCGACAGAAAGCGTTGGTGATCCAATCTATGGCCTGGGATGTACTGAAGCCAGCCCCGGGTATTGGTTCTTCAGTGCATTCACCTTCTGGGGAAGATGGTAGCCTCCTACGAGGCTTTACAGTACGGAAGATTCTACGCACGGTTCTTCTAACTGGCTCTCCTGGACAAATGATCGGGATCACATCTTCACATGCACCAGCGGACACGCCTGTCGCCGAAAGCCAGAAATTTGACTCCTCTGGTGGCTGCAAACTTCTCACCTACTCGAGGGCCGCAGGTTCGGGATTCAGAATTGGATTCTTCTAACCATGGATGCAAGTCTCAGAGGTTGGGGAGCAGTCACCCAAGGGGAGGACTTCCAAGGAAAGTGGACAAGTCAGGTAGCTCTCCTTCCGGTAAATATTCTGGAACTAAGGGCCATATACAACGGCCTTCTACAAGTGGCACATCTTCTGAAAGATCAAGCCATTCAAGTTCAGTCGGACAACGTCAGGGCGGTGGCCTACATAAACAGGCAGAGCTGCAATGTCAGAGGTAACGAGAATCCTCCTCTGGTCAGAAAGACGCTCGCTGGTGCTGTCAGCAATCTTCATTCCGGGAGTGGACATCTGGGTAGCAGACTTCTTCAGCAGACGCGATCTCCATCCAGGAGATTGGGGCCTCTATCCGGAGGTATTCGCAGAGGTAACAAGCCGATGGGGTGTACCTCAGATAGACATGATGGCCTCTCGCCTCAATAAGAAGCTTTGGAGGTACTGTTCCAGGTCAAGAGACCCACATGCAGTGGCGGTGGATGCCCTGGTAACTCCATGGGTGTCCCAGTCAGTGTATGTGTTCCCTCCACTTCCACTCATCCCAAGGATTCTCAAACTAATAAAAAGAACAAGAGTTCAGGCGATCCTCTTTGCTCCGGACTGGCCAAGAAGGGCTTGGTACGCGGATCTTCTGGGATTACTCTTGGAGTATCCAAGGCCTCTTCCTCTTCGTGAGGACCTTCTTCAACAGGGGCCGTTCGCTTATCAAGACTTACCGCGGCTACATTTGACGGCATGGAGCTTGAACGCCAGATCTTAGCTCGGAAAGGCATTCCGAAAAAGGTCATTACTACAGGCTAGGAAGGGAGTAACGTCAAAACATTATCATCAGATTTGGTAAAAAGTATGTTTCTTGGTGTAAATCCAAGAAGTTTACTATGGTGGAGTTTCATCTAGGACTTTTCTCCATTTTCTGCAAGCAGGTGGGGATGTGGACCTACGCTTGGGCTCCAAAAAAGTCCAGATTTCCGCTTTGTCCATTTTCTTCCAGAAACAATTCGCTGCCCTCCCTGAGATTAAGACATTCTTGAAAGGAGTTCTGCACTGTTCCCAGTGGGACCCTTTGTGCCTCCTACGGCACCTTGGGATCTTAATGTGGTGTTGCAGTCCCTGAAATCGGTTTGGTTCGAACCTTTGCAGGAGGTGGACAGAAAGTTTCTGACTTGGAAGGCTGTCACTGGGGGCATTGTCGCACAAGAGCCCTTACTTGATTTTCCATGAGGATAGAGCTGAATTCAGAACGCGTCAGCAATTTCTTCCAAAGGTTGTGTTGGCTTTTCATATCAACCGACCTATTGTGGTGCCAGTAGCTACTGACACCTCGATTACTTAAGTCCTTGGATGTTTTGAGGGCTTTGAAAATTTATGTGAAGAGAACTTCTCGTCACAGAAAGTCGGACGCTCTGTTTGTCCTTTATGGTACCAATAAGGTTGGGTGTCCTGCTTCTAAGCAGACAATTTCTCGCTGGATCAGGTTTTCTATCCAGCATGCTTATTCTATGGGAGGCTTACAAATCTGTTAAGGCCCACTCTACTCGTAAAGTGGGTTCTTCCTGGGCGGCTGCTCAGGGTGTCTCTGCTTTACAGCTTTGCCGAGCGCCTACTTCGCCTGGGTCGAACACGTTTGCTAAGTTCTACAAGTTCGATACTTTGGCCTCTGAGGACCTGAAGTTTGATCAATCAGTTCTGCAGGAGCCTCCGCGCTCTTCCTCCCATTATGGGAGCTTTGGTACATCCCCATGGTACTAAATGGAACCCCAGCATCCTCTAGGACGTAAGAGAAAATAGGATTTTAATTACCTATCGGTAAATCCTTTTCTCGTAGTCCATATAGGATGCTGGGCACCCGCCCAGTGCTTCGTTTACCTGCATCGTTGCTTGTTTTAAGTATTGGTTCAGCTGTTGCTGTTCCTTATTTCATGCTGGTTAGCAGGGTTTCTTGTAGTTCCTGCTGGTTAGTTGCATGCTGGTTAACATGGTTTCTTCATGTTGCATGCTGGTTGGCATGGTTCCTTTTATGTTTCATGCGGGTTAGCATGATTTCTTCATGTTGCATGGTTTCTCCATGTTCCATGCTGGTCAGCATGGTTTCTCAATTCGGTGTGAGCTGGTGTGATTCTCACCACTATCTGTGTATTTCCTTCTCTCGAAGTATGTCCGTTTCCTCGGGTACAGTTTCTAGACTGAGTCTGGTAGGGGGGGCATAGAGGGAGGAGCCAGCCCACACTATCAAACTCTTAAAGTGCCCATGGCTCCCAAAGGACCCGTCTATACCCCATGGTACTAAATGGAACCCCAGCATCCTCTACGGACTACGAGAAAAGGATTTACCGGTAGGTAATTAAAATCCTAATTTTCTGCAGCGGGGTACACTGGGATTCCACAGGGAATACATTGGGGATGTCCTAAAACAGTTCCTCATGGGAGGGAATGCACCGTAGCGGGCACAAGAACTCGGCATCCAAAGGAAGCATCCTGGGAGGCGGAAGTATCAAAGGCATAGAACCTGATGAACGTGTTCACTGAGGACCACGTAGCCGCCTTGCACAACTGTTCAGTGGACGCGCCTCGGCAAGCTGCCCAAGAAGGTCTAACAGACCGAGTAGAATGGGCTTTAATAGCAGCAGGAGCTGGAAGACCAGCCTGTGCATAGGCTTGTGCAATCACCATTCTAATCCATCCAGGTTTGCTTACTCGCAGGCCAGCCACATTTGTGAAAAACAAAAAATGCAAAAAGGGTATCTGAACTCCTGAGGGAGGCAGTCCTCTCTACGTAAATACAGAGAGACCGTACCAAATCCAAATACCACTCTTTGGAGGACAAACCAGAAGAGATAAAGGCCGGAACCACAATCTCTTGGTTAAGATGAAAAGATGATACCACCATAGGTAGATAACCAGGGCTGGTTCAAATAACTGTCCGGTCACGGTGTAAAATCAGAAAGGGTGGACGACAGGACAAAGCGCCTGAGTCCGACACCCTTCTAGCAGAGGCAATAGCCAGTAAAAACACAACCTTTAATGTAAGACATTTTAAGATCGACAGACTCAAGAGGTTCAAATGGAGACTCTTGTAGGGCATGTAAATGTTGATTTACTTACAGGACTAAAAGCAACACTTTAAAAAGACATTCGATACACTTTAAATGGAGCCGCTGCGACCGCTGTAATCAATCCTTAGCCTACGTACTTTTTACCCAGTTTGTGTACAAAGCCTCGTACCGTGTACGCACTTTGCGTACAAACTCCACGATGGTCGTACAAAGTACACGCGGTGCGTACACACACAAAGACACACGCCGTGAGCACTTTGCAGCTACACGTGTGACTAGATTACACTTATATAACACTAGCAGGGAAAGAGAGACTCAACACCAATTTGTATTTCAAAGACTATGTTGGGATCTGACCCACCAATGGTTCTTTACTAGCAGGGGGTTACAATAACAACAATACAATAAGAATATGGCTACAGTCAAGGGTACATACGTTTTGGTTTCGCCTGCGCTTCCCGGTCCGGTCCTCAATCATCAAGGTTGATGATCTTCAGAGATTGAGAGAGTGACCTGGCCTGCAGCTGGCTATTTATACATTTGTCCAAAACCTAACACAATGGGAACTGTAATCTCTTTATCCATTGGACACAGGAATGGTCATTTACAGTACAGGAGAGGTCATAGGTCAGTTTGAATAGGTGGGCGATGTCTGTTCCAGGTGCACTTGCAGATGGTCTTCTCTGGGTTCCCGCCGCATATCAAGTGTACAGTAAATACAGTTAATATTTATATTCTGCTCCTGCGCATAACTATTCGCAGGAGCGTGCGATCTTCTGTAAACTAACACCGGAATATTGCTCTTAAAATACCCTACAGCTGGATACCAAACACCTCCTTATAACCTAGTTCTGTCCCCTCCTGTCCTGTAAAGGTGAATCCCTTTGTTCTTATACCATTTAAACATGTGTAATTCACTGGTGTGGTGCAGGGAGACTATGTGTACATTGGCCCTCATTCCGAGTTGTTCGCTCTGTAATTTTCTTCGCATCGCAGCGATTTTCCGCTAATTGCGCATGCGCAATGTTCGCACTGCGACTGCGCCAAGTAAATTTGCTAAGAAGTTTGGTAATTTACTCACGGCATTACGAGGTTTTTTTTCGTTCTGGTGATCGTAATTTGATTGACAGGAAGTGGGTGTTTCTGGGCGGAAACTGTCCGTTTTATGGGAGTGTGTGAAAAAACGCTGCCGTTTCTGGGAAAAACGCGGGAGTGGCTGAAGAAATGTGGGAGTGTCTGGGCAAACGCTGGGTGTGTTTGTGACGTCAAACCAGGAACGAAACTGACTGAACTGATCGCAGTGGCAGAGTAAGTGTCGAGCTACTCAGAAACTGCTAATAAATTTCTATTCGCAATTTTGAGAATCTTTCGTTTGCAATTTTGCTAAGCTAAGATTCACTCCCAGTAGGCGGCGGCTTAGCTTGTGCAATGCTGCTAAAAGCAGCTTGCGAGCGAACAACTCGGAATGAGGGCCATTGTGCACTATTTGGATTAAATATGTAATGTGTTTTTTTATGGCTTTTCCTTGCGATTACAAACACTACCGTAATTACTCATACCACGCGCTAATACGCAGGACCGCGGGAGCGACCATACGCAAATTGCGAATATGCGCACGGACGGCAGAGCAAGTACGCGCACGGAGACCATCTGTGTGTAGTTTGTACGTGATGTGTGTACTGCAATATTTTTCGACTTCGACAGGCATTTATGACAACAGACAGATCCCATGGAGCTACAGGAGGGACATAGGGAGGCTGAAAGTATGAACGTCAGGAATAGACGCAGTTTTCCTCTGAAACCACACCAACGAGGCAGATATATGAACCTTGAGGGAGGCCAGAGGAAGGCCTAAATCTAGGCCTTGTTGCAGAAAAGCCAAAAGCCTGGAAGCTCTGAAAGAACAGGCATCATAGTTCTTAGCAGCACACCAGGTGAAGTAAGAGTTCCAGACCCTATAGTAAATCCATGCAGAAGCTGGTTTGCGGGCCTTCAACATAGTTTGAATAACCGCCTCAGAGAATCCTTTGGCCCTCAGTACGGAAGCTTCAAGAGCCACTCCGTCAAAGCCAGTCTGGCCAGGTCCAGATAGACACAAGGGCCCTGAACGAGGAGGTCTGGGCGTTGAGGAAGCAGAAGAGGACACTCTATCGAAAGACCCTGCAGGTCTGAGAACCAATGCTGCCTGGGCCACGCTGGAGCGACTAGAAATAGCATTCCTCTTTTTTGCTTGAACTTCCGTAGTACCCTGGGCAGGAGTGACACTGGAGGGAACATGTATGGCAGCCGAAAGTTCCACGGAATTGCCAGTGCATCCACGAACGCTGCTTGAGTGATCCCTTGTCCTTGATCCGAAGACCGGAACCATGTGATTGTGTCGAGACGCCATCAGGTCTACATCTAGTAGGCCCTACTTGTCCACTAGGAGTTGAAAGACCTCCGGATGAAGACTCCACTCTCCGGCGTGAATGTCCTGACGACTGAGGAAGTCCGCTTCCCAGTTGAGGACTCTGGGAATGAACACTGCCGATATTGCTGGCAGATGGCGTTCCGCCCAATGTAGGATTTTTGATGCTTCCAGCTTCGCCATACGGTTTTGAGTGCTGCCTTGATGATTTATGTATGCCAATGGGCCTGTTCTGTTCTAGAGGCAGGGCCAGTGTCAACGCATTGAACACTGCCGGCAATTAAAAAATGTTTATCGGGAGGAGACATTCCTCCCTGGTCCATCGACCCTGGAAAGAGTGTTGCTCCAACACCGCACCCCAACCCCACAGGCTGGCATCCGTTGTCAGGAGGACCCAGTTGGAGATCCAGAAGGGATGGCCCCTGCTCAACTGTTGGTCCTGTAGCCACCAGCTCAGTGACAGATGAACCTCTGGAGTCAAGGAGATCATTTGAGACCTGATCCGATGAGGCAGGCCATCCCACTTGGAAATGATTAACCTCTGCAGAGGGCAGGAATGAAATTGAGCGTGCTCTACCATGTCGAAAGCCGACACCATGAGGCCCAGTACTTGCATCGCAGAGTGTATTGACACTCTTGGATGAGAGAGGAAATATCTGATTCTGTCCTGAAGTTTCAGGACTTTCTCTGAAGACAAAAACAATCGTTGGCTGTGTGTGTCCAGTAGTGCCCCCAGGTGCACCATGCTCCGAGCAGGAACCAGCGAGGACTTTTTCCAGTTGATGAGCCACCCGTGGGCTTGTAGAAAATGGACCGCCAGTTCCAGATGACTGTGGAGAACATCTTGGGAGTTTGCCAGGATCAGCAAGTCGTCCAGATATGGCAGGATCCTGATTCCCTGACGACGGAGAAGGGCCGTCATTATGGCTATGACCTTGGTGAATATCCGAGGGGCCGTGGTCAATCCAAAAGGCAAGGCCCGGAATTGATAATGTAGGTTGCCAATAGCAAACCGCAGATATAGCTGATGCGACATGGCAGTAGGTTTGTGCAGGTAAGCATCCTGTACGTCCAGGGATACCATATAGTCCTCGGGTTCCATGGCCAGCACAATGGAGCGCCGAGTTTCCATTCGGAATTTGGATACTCTCACAAATTTGTTCAATGATTTGAGGTTGAGTATAGGCCGGAAGGATCCATTTGGCTTCGGAACTAGAAACAGGGTTGAATAGTATCCCCTGCCTCTCTGAGACAGAGGTACTGGCACTACCACTCCTGTGTCCAGTAGGGATTGTACAACCAAGTGTAGAGCTTGCACTTTTAACGGATCCAAAGGGATAACCATCGTGCAGAACTGGCGAGGGGGACGTCTCTTGAAAGAGACTGCGTACCTCTGAGACAACTTCCCGCACCCAGGCGTCCGAGTTGGTCGTTAACCAGGCCTGGGTGATCTGCAGAAATCTGCCTCCCAATCTGGGGTCCCCCAGGGGGAGGCCCGCCCCGTCATGCAACATGTTTGTCTTGTTTGGAAGCAGGCTGACGGGCAGCCTATCTCGGGTACGCCTGACCTTTTGCTTTAACTGGAGGTTGAAAGGAACAAAAAGTGGTACTCTTAGCCTTCGGAGCAGAAGGATTAGTACTTGGGAGAAACGCAGTCTTGGCAGTCACCAAGTCAGTCACAATCTTGTTCAGATCCTCCCCACATAGGATGTCTCCCTTAAAAGGGAGCACCTCCAAGGTCTTTTTGGAGTCCAGGTCCACCTTCCAAGACCTCAACCATATAATTTGACGAGTCAGGATAGACGTAGTAGACGCCTTGGCCACCATGACACCTGCATCAGAGGCCGCCTCCTGAATATAGTGGGAGGCTGTGATAATATAAGACAGATATTGTCTGACAGAGTCAGAAAAATCCTGAGGTAGCTCATTCTCAATTGCCTGAACCCATGCTTTAATTCCTTTCGCAGCCCAGGATGCTGCCATAATGGGTCTATCTACAGCACTAGTAAGAGAGTACATAGACTTCAGGCAACCTTCCACACGCTTATCCGTCGGTTTCTTCAGTGAGGTGACAGTAGTGACAGGCAGAGTAGATGACACCACAAGACGTGCGACATGAGAGTCCACCGGCGGTGGAGTTTCCCACTTGTTACTCAACTCCGCAGGGATAGGATAACGAGCTAGCATCTTTTTAGACAGGGAAAACTTCTTTCCTGGAGATGACCAGGATTCCGGACGTATGTCAATTAAATGGTCAGAATGTGGTAAGACTACTTTAGCAACCTTCTGACGTTTGAATTTATCAGGTTTCTTAGATGTAGTAGTAGGCTCGATGTCATCATCTATTTGTAGATTCAACTCAATAGCCTCCACTAGGTCAGGAACATCAACCTGGTTTGTAGGTTCCTCATCAGAAGCAACTGTACCAGTGTCTGATGGATCAGTATATTCCCCATCCTCTTCAGAAGAATTATCTGAAATATTAGTGGATTGTGAGGAAGAAATGGCCCGCTTGGATGACCCCTTGGCCCCAGAGGGGCATGGGGTAGACTTGTGTCTAACCAAAGATTTATTAAATTGTTGTAATTGGGTAGACCGAGTGTACGCCCAGGGCGGATTAACTACAGGGACAATAGGTGGCTGTAATGGTACAGGAGGCCCCACAGGGGACGTAAGTCGTGTTACAAGTGTATTCAGCATACTTGAGAACGCTGCCCAAGGTGGGTCCTGACTGGCCACAGGTGCTGTGGGTTGACTGGGAAGTGTATGGCACCCAGCGCCTGAACCAGCAGCTAACGCTTCTCCCTCGGGTAAATATGTGGTGCCAGCACTGCAGGATGCACAAGCGTCTGCGGATTTCCCGCCCTGTGTGGCAGACATTATAGGGAATGTAGCTTTAGAGCGTGACAGTACAATATAGCCAAACACAATACTTGCAAATAACCCCCTGTGTTATGTGACCATAAACACAGGACACAAACAGAGGATTTAAATGGTATGAGGTGACACACTAAAAAATACCAAATCGTATATTCTGTGTAGAACTATATATATATATATAAATATATATATATATATATATATATATATATATATATATATATATATATATATATACACACACACACACATACACACTCCTCCACTGGCGGCACTCAAAGGATTTCCCCCCCCCCAAAAAAATGACACAAGTCGGCGTCTATGGGCAACGTTTCAGCGCCGTGTAGCGCTTTTATCAAGCTTATCATAAGGCTTGATAAAAGCGCTACTCTGCGCTGAAACGTTGCCCATAGACAGCCGACTTGTGTCGTCTTTTTTTGGAAAAGCCTTTGAGTGCCGCCAGTGGAGGAGTGTATTGCGTGCAACCGTACTGGTTGTAATGTGGAAGGCACCGGGCGTATTACATTTGAGTGTTCGTGGAGTGCCGGAGTTGGAGATGTGTGTGTATATATGTATATAATATAATATGTGCGTGTATGTGTGTGTGTGTGTGTGTGTATATATATATATATATATATATATATATATATATATATATAAAATATATGGGACCCTGGGGCACCTAGCCCTTCAGGGTACAGAATATAGTGATAGCAATTAGTGTGATACAGGAGAATGAAAGCCACACAACAGCTACAGGCACACTCAGTCACAAGTACAATGCAGAGGTTATTACAGATAAACAATACAGCTGCACTGGACTAGTAAAACTACATACAAATATGTATGAATATAGATATAACAATGCACAGTAGATACTGGATGTATATCACAGAATACTTGTACTAAATATTCAGATAGCAGCACACTTGTTCTTAACTAACACTGTCTAAAATGACATGTAGAATACTTTAGTGCCTGTAATGCACAGCGCTGATGAGACAGGTGGCATTACAGAGGAGACAGAGCCCTGCAGTCCCAGAGATCAGCCCAGCTACTAGTCAAGATGGCGCCAAAATCTGTCAGGGAGTGAGGAAGAATGAAATGCAGCTCCAGGGTGGGAACACCAGTAGTAGATGGCACTCAGAGCTGGGGGAGGGACTACAGGTCAGCACCTTATCCCCTATGCTGGTCCTCACCACTAGGTACTGTGGAGCCTATATAAAACGGATTTTAGTAAATCCGACCTGTGCTCCCTTGTCCTGGTGGATATAGTGGGGTGCAGTACAGTGTCCACGCCAGCGGCACGGTTCGTCTCCAGGGACCGCGATTAACCGGCAGGTCCCACCTGGGGGACCCTCTTACCTCCTCCCTGATGTGCAGCCATGCGATCCTGGAGAGCGTCAGCGGTGGTGTGCCTGATGACCGGTGCGCCTCTGCTGCAAATACCCAGGAACCCGGCCATGGGAATATGCAGCGCTGCTGGGGAGGTGATGGAGCCGCAGCACAGAATGTCTGATTGACATAAACAGTGCTGCGGCACCTGAAGTCTTCTTAAAAAGCTCTTTTCAGGGCTGCCTAGCGCAGCCCTAACTGTTAGTGACCTGCTCTGCAGGCACCAACTTACAAACTGAGCTCCAGTGCCTGGAGGCGGGGTTATAGAGGAGGCGGTGCAATGCATCCTGGAAACAGTAAAGCTTTAGCCTGTTGGTGCCTTGGATCAAGATCCAACTCTTCACCCCGATGTATTCCCTGTGGAATCCCAGTGTAGCCCGCTGCAGAAACTGGTATAATGGAGAACAAAGTTATTTATACATAGCACTGCACACACATAGGGCTTAAATTAGACCTGATCGCAGCAGCACATTTGATCTCTAATGGGCAAAACCATGTGCAC
Source organism: Pseudophryne corroboree (assembly GCF_028390025.1). Classification (NCBI taxonomy): domain Eukaryota; kingdom Metazoa; phylum Chordata; class Amphibia; order Anura; family Myobatrachidae; genus Pseudophryne; species Pseudophryne corroboree. Next base: position 936,324,909 of record NC_086444.1, on the reverse strand, counting down.
TGTACTGGGGGTGCAGATATATCGTGCACGGAGAGTTAAATTTGGGTGGGTTATATTGTTTCTGTGCAGGGTAAATACTGGCTGCTTTATTTTTACACTGCAATTAAGATTTCAGGGGCAGATTTATTAAGCCTGGTGAAGTGATAAAGTGGAAGGTGATAAAGGACCAGCCAGTCAGCTCCAAACTGTCAATTTTCAACCCCAGCCTGTGACATGGAAGTTAGGATCTGATTGGCTGGTCCTTTATCACCTTCCACTTTACCACTTCACCAGGAATAATAAATCTGCCCCTCAGTTTGAACACACCACACCCAAATCTAACTCTCTCTGCACGTTATATCTGCCCCTCCCCCCTGCAGTACACATGGTTTTGCCCATTAGAGAACAAATTTTCTGCTGCGATCATGTCTGAATTAAGCCCATACTCCACAGTGCTACAGGCATTTTCAGAAATGCTGTGTGATACAGTAGCGCCACCTAACAATCTGCATAATAACACCCAGAAGTCATTGCTTTACTCTCCAATTAAATCTCAAGCAATGGAAATATGTAATAGGGCCACTGCCTTGATCTAGTATTCACCAAACTATGGGCCTAATTTAGCATGAGTTGTAGTTTTGCGAAACATTGCAAAACTACAACTCCTTCCACTAGCATGCAGGGGGTCTCCCAGCAAGGGGGAAGGCTGCCACACATGCCAGGTCCTCCCCCCACCTGCTAAAATGTGAGCATTTCGCTAGATAGCGAAGTGCTCACATCTTTAGGGTAGCCCCCAACCTTCGCAGCCTAACTGCAAAGGCAGTGACCGGGCTGCCATGTTTTGGGTCGCAAGGCTGTGTATGACGTCACACAGCTGCTACGGTCTGCCCCGCAAACGGTCCAGACACGCCTTCATTGTCCGGACCGTGCCCCATCAACACCGCCCCTCCTACGTCACTTAGACTACGATCGTATGCAATCACAGTTTAAGTCTTCACGCATGCATGCAGCGGCATGTGTGCATGCGCAGAAATTGCCGAATAGCGATTTCCGCACTTCAGCGATCGATTTTGAATGACGGCCCATATTTGTCAAACTGTCATTTGTGCTCAAGCCTCTAACCCCAAATGACTTTTTAATACATTTAAATCACTTCTCAACTCTCCCTCACACAACGCACCAGCCACTATCAAGGCGCAAGATATTGCTTCCTACTTCAAGGACAAGATGATAAGATCTGAGATGAAATGTTATGCTCTTCCTCAGCCAATGACCTGCTTAAATCCCTGCCTGAACCTTCTGGCACCATCTCTTCATTTGTTTCCACAAATGAAGATGAAGTATCAACACTTTTCTCATCCTCTTACTACCTATCCTCTTGATCCTGTACCCTTACACATAAGTAAATCTCTGTCTCTTTGCTCATCCCAATCTTAAAATCTGTAATCTCTTTCTCTACTAGTATATTTACTTCACTGTTCCATACCTCCCAACGTCTGGAGGCTGTGACCCGGGACTCCATGAGTGGCGAAGTCACGCTGCGCTGAAAAGTGGGCGTGGCTTCGCATGAATGACGTGATCGCGAGCCACGCCTCCCATTTCCGTCACAGTGGGGGCATGGGCAGTGCTCTGTGAGCTGCTGGCCATGCCCCCAGTCCCTCTGCCTCACTGGAATAGACGCTGTGCGCATGCGCACAGCATCTATTCACCGCTGCTCTACTCTGAGCAGCAAGTGATAGGGAGCCTCCCAACTGCCCCCCCCCCCCCCACCGCAGGACACTGCGACCCGCAGGATTGACAGCAGGACAGACCAAAAAAAACGGAACTGTCCCGCTAAAAATCGGGACAGTTGGGAGGTATGCTGTTCAAGTATGCAGTGATTACTCCTATTCTGAAAAAAATAAATTCTGACCTTCTCTCAAACTACCGTCCCATCTCTCAGCTCCCATGCCCCTCCAAGCTACTTGATAAGGCTAGCTTGATGAAGACCAATTGCAGTTTGAAATGCGTTGGTGCACAACCCTGTAGGCACTTTAGCCATGGACCAGAAGAAGGGGAGGTACAGCTCAGTAGGGGGAGCTAATGACAAATACCCTTTCATCCATCTGTATTACTGTACATCTCTGAAAAGGTCCTATATGGTACAATGCCATTTTTACTTTTTTCTGTATAGTTATGGGGAAAAAAAATTTTTTTTTTTTTTTTGCAGTGCCACGTTTGAGTCTCCTCCTCTTAGGCCCATTCTGATGTGTTTAAGACCGAAGATACTCAGGTCTTCAATTCTGCTGTCGTGGAGGTAAAGAAAATGTCTGGCTGCCGTAGTGCGCTTCTTGAACCTGGCTGTATCGGACCTCGTGTTCCGTACATTGCCTATATGTTCAAGTGCTCTCACTTTAAGCATGCGAGACGTCATGCCAACATATCGTAAATTGTATGGACATGTAATGCAGTAGATCACATTCTCAGTTTTGCAATTTAAATAATCATTTATCTGCACCACCTGATTGAATTTGTCAGTTATGTTGGTGATGTTTCTGACGTGAGAGCATGTTTTGCAGCTGCTACATGGGTAGCTACCCTTTGGCGTTGATTTCGGTTTGGATGGATATGTAAAGTAACTTCTTACTAAATTGTCTTTTAAATTTGGTGCTCTTCGCTAACTCATATTGACATTGTCACCAATTTGTTCAGACAAATCACTATCCATTTTTAGAATGTACTAATGAGTTTGTAGAATCTTACTGGCATCTTTCCAGTCTTTACAGAAATCACCTATGAATCTTAGAGTTCCTTTTTCTTCTTTAATTCTGCTTTCTTGAAAAACCAGGGAGTCTCGTTGTGCTTTTTGAACTTCTGATTTGGCTTTTTTAATTAGCCTGTTGCTATAACCCCTTTCCTTAAGTCTCAATGTCAAATCAGAGCTCTTAATCTTGAAGGTGGAATCATCTGAGCAGTTTCGTTTCAACCTGAGAAATTCCCCTTTAGGAATGTTTCTTATTGTTGGTGGAAAATGGCCACTGGATGAGTGAAGCAGACTATTGGTAGAAGTTTCCTTCCTGAAAATTTCAGTGGCAATTTGTTATCTTTGTCTCGGAATATCCCGAGATCTAAAAAGGAGATATTTGTTTTTACTGCTGGTATAGGTGAATTTCAAGTGGACATTGTTGTTGTTAAGTGAGAGGATGTACTGATCCAGTTTATCTTGGGTGCCATCCCAGATCAAAGAGATATCATCTATGAAACGTATCCATATGACAATATGATTTGTATAATCCTCTTGGTTATCATTAAACACTATTTCCCTTTCCCACCATCCTAGGAATAAGTTTACGTAGGTGGGTACACATGCTGCCCCCATAGCTGTACCCCTAACTTGGATGTGGAAACGGTTGTTGAATAGGAATTAGTTGTGATTTAATACAAACTGAAGTAGTTCCAATAGGAACACCTGAAAATCAATTCCTTCCATTGACAAAAAGTATTTAACGGCTTTTATGCCCAGATCATGTTTTATTGAAGTGTACAATGATTCTACATCTAGACCCACCAATAGGTGGGACTCTTCTAGATGTATGCCCTGGATTTTCTTCAGTGCATCAATGGTATCTTTAATGTAAGAGGGGAGGCTCACGGCATGTTGTCTCAAATGAACATCCAAAAAGCAACTGGCTTTTTCTAGTAAGCCACCATTACCCGATATTATGGGTCTTCCTGGTGGGTTCTCCAAGTTTTTATGTACCTTTGGTATTAGATACAGCGTTGGTTTTCTAGGGTAAGGTGTATTTAGGTAGTCCCATTCTATTTTGGTAATGGTGCCAAGTTGTAACTACCTGTTTATAATCCTTGTGTATTGAGTTTGGAAGCTCTGAGTTGGATCAAATAGAGTGGTCTTATAACAAGAGGTATCTTTCAGTTGTCTATTAGCCTCTTTCAGATACAATGTTGTTGGCCAAATGACTGTATTGCCTCCTTTATCAGACATCTTTCTCTGAACATCATCCCATTCCTGGATTTCTTTTAGGGCTTTCTTTTGTATTTTAGATAGATTACCCATGGTTCTGTGTGTTTTCTGATGTTGGTAGAGAGTATCAAAATCACGTGAGACCAGATTAAGAAATTCTCTGACCTCAGGACATATGTTGTCCTGAGGAAAAAATGTTGATTTGTTTTTGCATACAGGGCGTTTAGATTGTACAGTTTGTTCGTCATACAGTTCCTCAACATTGATAAGAGCTTCCTGTGCTTGTTGGGACAAAGTAGGTGTCTCATTGATGTAAGGTAGTGTCAAAGTCAGAAAAATATCACGATGCACACTGCCATATTTGCACCTCATACAGGTCCGCGCTGCGCATGCGTGCGCTCTCCCGTGCGTGCGCATACTCGCTGTTGCGGGCACCCGCGGGCGCGCAGTATGTGCATTTACGGTAGAGTTCATGTGTTCGTAGCGTGCGACTCAATCGTTACATATTTTCACTATATAATGTATTTTGTAGATTATGGTCCCTTTGATAGAATCTGAAAGTTTAGTTAATGTAGCATGTTCATGGACAGAGAAATCCCTCTTTGTTTGATACGAAGGGTCAGACAGGAGTAATACGGTGGTGTTTAGTATCCATCGGAAGAGTATTTAATTAGCAATATTCCGGTGTTGGTTTGAAGCGAATTAATCGCTCGTGCGAATAGTTATGGACATAAGAAGTTTATGTCCATTTACTATTATTTGCACTTACTTATCCATGCGGCGGGAAACCTAGTTTCCCACCCACCTGAGCAGTTGGAAATCGTCACAGCCCACCTGTATGAATCAACCTATGACCTTTTGTTATAATGCGGGGAGGAATTCCTGTGTCCAATGAACAATGAGATTGTAGGGACCATTGAATTGTATTGTGTGTGGGGCATAAATAGACAAGCTGATCACATCCAGCTCTCACTCTTCAACGGTTCTCATTGCTGAAAATCGGGAGCTGGATGTCCAGAGGCGCATGCGATCGTTCCCTTTGTGCGTAAGTTTTCTCCGCAATCATATTGTCTTTCTTGTTATTATGGGCCATATCTCTCTCTCTCTCTCTTCTCTTTCTCTCGTATTCTCTTAAACGTAATAGTATTGTATTGTATTTCATGTGTAGTTACCTGGTTAGTTAGTCTATGTTATATTGTAGTGTGTGACTTGTATTGTATTATTCTTTTTGCAAGTATAACATTCATATAAGGCGTTAGACCCTAAGCCCGGTAGTTGTGTATTTATTATAGTGTTAAGTATTCACAGAGCGTCGGTGACGCTCAAACAGCTTTTAAGTTAATAAGGTTACACTGTGTTGCATCTACACCCTATCTCTACACTAAGGTTTTACTGCATATTACATTGTTTTTGGTTTAGATATAAAGGTTTAACATTGTGAGCGTCTGCGCCGCTCGTGATCTCCTCGTGGTCTCGAGCGTCCGCTACGCTGATAGCGTAGCATTACGGTAGTCGCTCACCTATAAGTGTGCCCGATACCAACAGCGTATTCTCGCGAGCGTTTGTGTCGCTCGAGCGGCCCGCTCCCGATACAGCGTCCGCTACGCTATAGCGAACCATTATGTTAGTCGGCAGCCAATAGCGTGCCTGCCTGTGATCTCTTGGCCGTGAGCGAACGTGACGCTTGAGCGTCTCGACCTCGGCTAAGCGATCGCTACGCAACGTGCGTACCCTTACGGTACTCCATACGTAAACAGCGTACAGTGTTCTTAGGCCTCTTAAAGGGTTTTAAATAAGATAAATATTTAGCTTTATCAATTGGCGGCTCGTCCTGTCCTTCACATATCTCTGCTAGGTAATCTCAGCAGACATTATCCATCAGCAAAGGGCGGGAGATCATATTCTTCGCAGTGCTGACGGGATAAGCGTCTGCTTCGCTTAGTAAAGGGTGCTGAAGGAATCCGGAACCGGAGGTAAGAACAACACACTAGTGTCTTTTAAAACTGTTTATTTCTGTCTTGCGTACACACGCACATATCTGCATTTCTTTTTCATTCGTGTATTTTCATATCACTCTCCTGTTTGCCATTTTATAATTGATAAAACGTGCTAAGAGAGATTTGTCGCTATTTCATAGTTAAAGTGTAAAAGTAATGCGTTAAGGGATAAAGTGTAAAGCACACACGCAGCTCTACCTAAAGGTACAAGGAGAGATTGGTGTGGGGTTCAGTAGAGGATCGAGGATCATCTACATTGATAAACGTGTTCGTTATGTTACGGTGGACATTGGTTTTGTGTACACGTGTCTCTAACAAAGGGCTGAGACTCGCGTATGCAAAGGCCGACGCACGCAGCGTAAATTACGCAACGGAGCGTCTGGGTACGCCCACGTAACTCAAGTCACACGATAGTGTTGATTTTCAACAGGCGATAAATAGCGCAACAGGCGATAAATAGCGCAACAGGCGATAAATAGCGCAAATCTATTTTAAATCCGAAATTTAAATTAACAGATCCTTCTCCAAATTTACAACACATCTGGTCTAAAGAAAAATTTCTGCGCAGAAATAGAAATAGAAACAAAAGTGTACATGTGATGAGTGAGTGTTTTTAAGTTTTACAATTTTGGGGATTGAACCACAGAAATCATCGAGTTCTCGTGAAATTACATACGTGTAAGTGACATGCACGGTGGCTAGGGAGGCATCCCTTGTTAAACATATAAAGAGCATTAGAGTGTAGCAGACCAGGAGGTCATACTGTAACAGACCAGGAGGTCGCATAACAGACCAGGAGGTCCAGGTACAGCAGACAAGGAAGTCCGCTATAGAGTCAAGTAGCCCAACACCAAGAAGGGTTGGAGCGTAACCCATATAGGCCATAAAGCTCAGGCTGAAGGAATTCGCAGCTGCTGAATGTCGATTCCACTGGTCGCTCCGTACATAAGATTAGTTGCTTATGTACTGAACGATTGTGCCGCACGTAATTGTGTGCATTAGTTAGTCTGACCAGTACCATTTGTGTACGAACCCGGTCATAAACACTATTTGTACATTCTGACGTGATTTGTGTAATTTTTTATTTTTAAAAGGGAAGTTCGCTGGTCACTCAGGAATTATCCAACAACCCCACAGTTACTGGAAAGGGTTAATGCTCTGAGGATCACACCCACATGTTCCAGTAAACGAAGGTTCATAGGGGCCCTGGGTCGAGTACGCCAGCACTATATCAGTGTGTGGGCGTATTGGTCGGCGTGGGCGAGTGAGTGGGGTGCTCGGTAAACCACCACCGTCAACCTATCGTGAATATTTTGGTTTTTTGTAAGGGTTCGCTGAAGACCCTGATATAAAGGTCAGAGGTAGAGCAAGCAACACCTGCAAATTATGGGGGCCAGTTGTTCAGGAAGGGGGCGATCAACCTCGGTTCGGGTTGATTCTATAAACCGACCAATCGGGTCGGCAAGGTACGTAATGTGTGAAAAATACGGCTCACACAGAAGTTTTATGTGATGAATGGGAGAGAATGACAATGCATGACGGGGAGAAATTCCCAAGAGTAGGTAGCTTCAGCCCAGAAGTGTTAATGAATTTAAGGAGGAGGATATGTCTCATTAAATCAACAAAGAGACGAATCCAACATTATGATTATTTGCAGCTATGGCAACAGGAGGGTGAAATACAGAGAGGATTGGCTCTGGCGGCGGGATCTAATCCTATCAAGAAACTGATAGCCACGGCCCCGCCGCCACCATACATATCAGGAGAGAAATTGGTTGCGGAGAATGACGCATCAGGGGGTAACAAACAGGCACTTAGCAACTGTATAAATGTTAAGGATAATGTTAATAAGTTAACCAATGCAAGTATTAACCCGTGCAAGTTGTACCCTGTTTTGAACTTTCCCCAGGAGTGTGATCAAGAGGACGAATCGGCAACAATATCGGCTCTCTCTAGCAGCCACCATATCAGAAACAACAGTAGGCACGGCCCAACCCATAAGATTAGTAACAAAGCCCCCTAGCGGAGGGACAGGTGAGGTCGTATCAACGGGTAAGTACGGCACCATACACTATGTTGAAACCATTTCACCACAGACTGTAGAATCTACACAGAATGATGTTGTTAAACTTGCTCCCGTGAGGGTAATAGCAGTTCCAAATGGGAAAACGGACACTACAGGAGTCACTCCTATCAGGAACATTGCCATGTACAGCCCGTTTTCCCGAATGGAATTAAGAACCATAGTGTCTGAATTCCCTGATCCTAGAAAAGACTTAGTTGCTAGCCAGAAATACATCAGAGACCTAGGGAACACTTTAGAGCCCAATAACAAAGACTGGCAGATATTGCTGAGGGCATGTTTACCCTCCAATGTCGACGCAGCTCAATTTTTAGCTGACTGTGGACTGGATCAGGATGTACCTCTTACAGATGTGTACAACAAAGATAATGTAAAAAGGATAAATTTACAGTTAAAGGAGTATTTCCCAGCTGTAGCCAAATGGAATAGAATTTTTTCCATTAAACAAAAAGAGTCAGAAACAGCCGCTGATTATTTTCACCGGGCATTATTAGAAATGGCAAAATACACTGGCATAGAGGACATTAGGACCAATGCAAATCATCAAGAAGTAGCAGTATCTGTGCTAATGGATGGTTTAAAAGAAGCATTAAAGACAAGGGTACAGACCACGCAACCATGTTGGCGAGGTCTGTCAGTGGCTACTTTGAGAGAGGCTGCTATTGATCACGACCGGAATATCACCAGACACAGGGAGTCACAAGGTGATAAGTTAATGACCATAAGTATACAGGCCCTGACCACAAAGCAGCCTTTGTATAGATCACCAAACCCTGTGGGTAAGTCAAATGTGGTAACATGTTATTTTTGTCATAAACAGGGACACATAGCACGAGACTGTAGAGCGAAAAATTCACAAAGATCATACCAACCCCCTAGATAACGACATGACACACGAAATTGGGATCAGGGTCCACAGAGACGAAGTTATGAGCCACATACAGGGGAAACAAAAAGATATCCCCCAACAGGAGACTGGCAAACTCCTGGCAGTTCCCATTTAACCCCTTCACAAGTAGTTGCTGCCAGCGGGATTCAGGGAGGTCACCATACCCAATAGGGGTGTGGCCATACCTGGAATCTGCAGCCAGTAAAATTGATTGCAAATCTTGGAAGTGAACCCGAAATTGCAATCAATGTAGCTGGTAAATCATTAAACTTTCTTGTAGATACAGGGGCGGCCAAATCAGTGATAAATTCGACAGTGGGCATGAGAACCACTGGTAAGACAATTCCAGCCATAGGGGTAACGGGAGTAGTCCAGCACTACCCTGTTAGCAAACCAGACGAGATTACAGTAGGGCCTTTACATACCAAGCATTCCTTTTTGCTGGCTGCATCGGCACCGACTAATCTCCTGGGAAGAGACTTATTGTGTAAAATGGGGTGCGTCATTTATTGTACTCCTGAAGGTGTATTCTTGGACATACCTGAGAATCACGCTCAGGAAGTGCGAGACATGTTAGACTCCCCATCAAAATTAATGTCACATACCATTATGACAAATAGGACTCCATCCCAAGTAGAAGAAATGACATCCCAGATACCAGAGTCACTTTGGACTAAAGATGGACAGGACACTGGATTAATGGCAAACGTAGCTCCGGTAGTTGTACAAGTAAAAGATGGTAGGATAGCTCCAAAAATCCCACAGTACCCTCTGAAGCCAGAGGTGGAGTTAGGAGTTTATCCCGTAATAGAGCGCTTGCTACAACAGGGCATTCTGGTAAGAACGTCCAGCACTGCCAATAGTCCCATCTTCCCTGTGAAAAAGAGTGGGGGGAGGGGTTACCGGCTAGTGCAGGATCTAAGGGGGATTAACAAAATAGTTGAGAGTCAGTTCCCCGTAGTGCCAAATCCAGCTGTCATCCTTATGCAAATCCCTCCCACTGCGAAATTTTTCACTGTTATTGACCTCTGCTCCGCTTTCTTTTCGGTACCTTTGCACCCTGACAGCCAATACTTGTTTGCATTCACATACAGAGGAGTCCAATACACATGGACTCGATTACCACAAGGTTTCATAGACAGTCCAAGTATATTTTCCCAGGCTTTGCATGATTGTTTACAGTCTTTCCAACCAGAGAGTGGATCAGTATTGATACAGTACGTGGATGATTTACTACTGTGTTCTGATTCATTGGAAGCATCCCTGAAGGATACGAAACAGCTCCTGTTTCATCTTTCAGACACAGGACACAAGGTTTCCAAAGACAAGTTGCAATTATGCCAAACTAAGGTAAAATATTTGGGACACTGTCTAACACAAGGACTGAGACACCTGACCGCTGATAGAATTCAAGCAATTAGAGACATGACTCTGCCACAAACCCAGCAACAGATCAGAACATTTTTAGGAATGTGTGGGTATTGCCATAACTGGATCCCAGGGTTTTCCATTCTAGCGTTACCTTTGCAGGAGATGGTCTCCTCAAACAAACCTGATCGGATTTCGCATACAGACGAGTCCGAGATGGCATTTGAGAGACTTAAACAGTGCCTAACGCAGGCACCAGCATTAGGTATGCCAGACTATGGGAAACCCTTTGAGCTGTACGGAACAGAAAGTGCTGGTTGCGCGGCAGGCGTCTTAACCCAAAAGCACGGTGATGCCAGCAGGCCAGTAGCATACTACAGCGCTCAGCTAGATACGGTAGCGCGATCCCTCCCCACATGCTTGCGAAGCGTTGCTGCGATAGCATTGCTAGTAACGAAAAGCGAAGATGTAGTGCTAGGTCACAACCTCACAATTCATACACCACATGCAGTGTCAGCCTTGCTAAATTCTGCCCAAACCAGGCACGTCTCATCAGCGCGGTTTACAAGATGGGAATTGGCACTAATGGCCCCCGTAAACATCACCATAAGGAGATGCAGTGCATTAAATCCTGCAACATATCTCCCAGGTGTGCCTGGACAGGCACAAAGGGTGGAGGATGAGAGTGGTGGGGAAGGAGAATTTAATACAAAGGAGGACACACATGATTGTATGGAATATTTGACCCAAAATTTTACCGCAAGGCCTGACATCAGTGACAATCCACTGGAAGATGTAGATCTAACTTTCTACACGGACGGTAGTTGTCACAGACAGTCAGACTCGGGAGACTTGTGTACTGGATACGCAGTCGTAGATGACCAAGGCACCATAGAAGCGGAACCGCTAGGCCCACCTCACTCAGCCCAGGTTTCTGAACTGGTCGCCCTAACCAGAGCATGTGAATTGGCTAAGGGCAAATCAGCCAATATCTACACCGACTCTAGATACGCATTCGGGGTAGTCCATGATTTCGGAGCCCTATGGCGCCTCAGAAATTTCATGACGGCAGCTGGTACACCGGTAGCGCATGCAGCTCACATCAAAAGGCTTCTAACAGCGATACAGGAACCCGACAGAGTGGCTGTTATCAAGTGTAAAGCACACACATATAGCCAAGACCCAGTATCACTTGGTAACAGCCGAGCAGACGAAGCAGCTAAGTCAGCAGCTGGTACCCCCAGACAGACAGATACCACACAACTGATGGTATTTAATACCATCAACACACAGAAGTTGTGTGAGATGCAAAATTTGTGTTCCACACAGGAAAAGGCAGTCTGGAAGGCAAAGGGATATGGCCAGGAGTCCTCAGGACTCTGGACGGATGGACAAGGTAAACCGGTGGCCCCCAGAGCATATCTCCCTTGTTTAGCTGAGGCAGCTCACGGGCTGACTCATCTGGGCAAGGAAGGAATGTGCAAGTTGGTAAGAGCATATTGGTGCGCCCCAGGATTTTCATCTCATGCAAGTAAGAGAGCAATGTCATGCCTTACATGCTTGAGAAAGAATATCGGAAAGGCAATACCAACAGAACCATCTCATATCCCACCTACAGGCGGTCCTTTTCAGGTAATACAGATTGACTTTATTCAATTACCCCCTTGTCGAAATTTGAAATATGTACTTGTTTGTATAGATGTGTTCTCAAATTGGGTCGAAGCATTTCCTGCGGCCACAAATACCGCTATGTTTACTGCTAAGAAAATTGTGCAGGAATTTGTATGTAGATATGGTATCCCTAGAATAATTGAAAGTGATAGGGGTACCCATTTTACAGGTGATGTCTTTCAAGGAATGTGTAAGTTGATGGGAATTGATAGTAAGCTGCACACTCCATACCGTCCACAGGCGAGTGCGAAGGTGGAAAGAGTGAACAGCACTATTAAAAATAAACTGAGCAAAGTTATGGCAGAAACAGGATTGACATGGCCAGAAGCTTTACCCATTGTACTGTACAGCATCAGAACCACTCCCAGGTCCCCTCTTAATCTGTCTCCTTTTGAAATCTTGTTTGGTCGACAACCGCATGTTATGATTAACCCTCAGGATGATTTGAAGTGTAACAATGAAGTGACTGTAAAGTACTTGGTTAATATGAGTAAACAGCTAAGGAATCAAAATGATAATTTGAAGTTGGTGATTCCTGATTTACCAGATAGTAATTGTCATGACATTGAACCTGGGGATTATGTAATGATACAGAATTTTCTACGCTCAGGTTGCCTTATTGACAGATGGGAAGGACCATACCAAGTCTTATTGACTAGCACTACAGCTTTGAAAGTTGCCGAGAGAGAGACTTGGGTTCATTCGTCCCATTGTAAGAAGGTTGCTGATCCAGAGAGGTCCCGTGATAAGGAACAGACGGTAGAGGAAGTTGTATCACTGGAGTGTCTGTTCCAGGAGGACTGAGGCGGGACCTGAGCATCGAGAATCACAAGATCAAAAGCAGTTGTCGATTCCCTGTTTCCCTTTTATTGTTTTTCTCCACTTCCCATCCCCTCTCCCTCAAATCATTTTTCCCCCTTCTCATTCTTCTTCGTTTCCTCCTATAAGATGGACTTGCCTCAAGAGACTGTGATCCGGATCTTCCTGTTGACCATGATGTTGACCAGAGCAGTCTGTTCCGGCGAGAGTACCATGGAGGTCGAGAGAGGTTCTGGAATGGGTTCTGATGACAGAGATGGAGGCGTAGTTTTCCGAGAACAACATAATCAACAAGCAAAGGCGAGTATCAGAAAACGATCCGATAACATAGACCATAGAAGGAATTGTGAAGGATTGTTAGCTGAAGAAAACTGTATCTGTAGGCTCTGTGACAATGTGGTTGAGGATGGATGCATCAAGAAATGCCAATCCAGTTTTAATACCCACATGGACCGGCACCCCTTGAGTGACTATCACTCCTTAGTGGGTAGTGTGTTAAATCAAACAGATTGTTGGGTATGCTCTCAAGTACCTCAAGGTCATAGCAAATCAGGACTAGTACCATTTCCTTTAACGATAGGGGAGGTACTTGAGCTAAGTGGTGGGAGGCCGGTGGACAGGAGGTTTAATATCTCCAGTCCTCCTAATTTGAAGCTCCACCAATATCATGTGGATAGATCCCTAATATGTTTTAACATTTCCAATCCCCGAAAGCCGGGAAATTGGGAAGTGTCATGGAGTAACCAAACCATGACCTTTTCATATAGAGCAGATAGAATGCCTACAGATACAGAACTTATACGCCACATAGCCAGTAGAGGAAAATATTTCCGATATAGGTATACCCTAGGAAGTAGGATTACGAGAGTTGGAGAGGTATCACCAGGATACTGTGCACATATCGTACAAGCTGATACGTGTACTAGACAGATGGGAGAATTAGGGTTAGGAGATTTCACATGGAAGATATGTAATATGGTTATGTCCTACTCCGTCCCATATGTTCTCCCCGATGATGCATATTTCATATGCGGGAGGAAGGCGTATAAGTGGCTTGCCCCAAACTCTGAAGGATTGTGTTATATTGGAAAAGTACTGCCTGAAGTAATGACTGTATCACATGCCAAAATGAAAGATATACTCCGTGTTGCCCAAGCTCCTTATACTCACACCCACTACGAGCACGTAGTTAAACGGCACCTGATAGAAAGAACAGAGCATCCGACCTCTGACATGATCCATGAATCCACCGGGATTCAGTTTCTAATCGCTTTAGACATCACTCGCACCGCCAGAGGAGTGCTGAATTATAAATACATATCTGCGCTCGCAAATTTGTTAGACAATATCACAGAAATGTATGATGACACGTTTAGGTATACTGGAAGAGAACTTCAAGCTTATAAAACAGAACTAGTTCAGCATAGAATGATTCTCAATTATCTCACGGCAGTGACAGGTGGATATTGTGTCACACTGGCAACGCAGTACGGCGTGAAATGTTGCACATATATTACAAATAGTACCGAGGACCCGGTCGAGGTCATAGACCAAAAGATGGACGATATTCTCCAATTGAAGTGGGAATTTCGCAGTAGACACAATCTCACTCTTGCTGCTGTAGGTAATGAGCTGACTGGTTGGGTGTCATGGTTGAACCCGCGAAATTGGTTCTCTGGTTTAGGAGAATGGGCTCAAGGAGTCATAATGGATGTAGGGAAGTTTCTCCTATGTATCTTAGGTGTTATCATAACGATTGGCTTGATATTTAGATGCGGTCAGGCTTTAATGAAGTGCAAACGTAGTACTAGGATAATGAGTTTAAGGAGTGAGGAAATTGTAATTCCAATGGATTTGATTTATGACCCACATGTAGAAACAATGATGTGATGAAAATGCGATTTCTACGGTCCGTTTCTTTCACCTGTTTTTCCGTTTTCTCCAAGGTAAAAAGACCCACTTGGACGAGGAATTTGATGATCCTGTATACAGACAACTGATGGATTAAAGAAGAAGTTTTGACAACCTTATACACAGATATTTGATGAACTTTGCCATAGACCCCCAGTTTCCCTAGAAATTTTAAAATTACGCTAGCCCAACACTTTTGTAAGTCTATGGACATTGACAAAGCTTTTTGCCCACACGCCTTTTGGCAAAAGCACAAAGAAGACTGCATTCAACAGACACCGAACAAGACTTCAACCGACAAATGTTCATTAACCTGACATAGAATACCACTGCATTTACCGTAATTATGTCTTTTCTTCATCTCTACAACCTTCAGGTAATTACACACATAGTCGATAGGGAATACAGGCACAGATATCAGCAATCACATATTCCCCCATTCATGTATCATCAACTAAAATGTGCTCCCCATTTTGTTACAACCACAGCCGAAAAGAGCTCGGTAAAGTTTGACAGCCCATCCACAGACCCGTACCACGGGATAAGAAGGAATTCAAATGTATACTTCGCAATACCTCGAAGCTTGATTTAAAACACGTACGGCACGATGATACATGACCCCCCAAACACGGATTCATACACACATACTTCTGCTATCTCACTAGGTCATACCCTTTTCCTACCTTCTCCTCTCCTCCCCTACCCAACCATGTAAATGTATTAACCCCTGACATATATTTTTCTCGTTTTGAAATGTTTTAGGAAGTGGCAGTTATTGTTGACTGCCAAAGGGTGGACTGTCAAAGTCAGAACAATATCACGATGCACACTGCCATATTTGCACCTCATACAGGTCCGCGCTGCGCATGCGTGCGCTCTCCCGTGCGTGCGCATACTCGCTGTTGCGGGCACCCGCGGGCGCGCAGTATGTGCATTTACGGTAGAGTTCATGTGTTCGTAGCGTGCGACTCAATCGTTACATATTTTCACTATATAATGTATTTTGTAGATTATGGTCCCTTTGATAGAATCTGAAAGTTTAGTTAATGTAGCATGTTCATGGACAGAGAAATCCCTCTTTGTTTGATACGAAGGGTCAGACAGGAGTAATACAGTGGTGTTTAGTATCCATCGGAAGAGTATTTAATTAGCAATATTCCGGTGTTGGTTTGAAGCGAATTAATCGCTTGTGCGAATAGTTATGGACATAAGAAGTTTATGTCCATTTACTATTATTTGCACTTACTTATCCATGCGGCGGGAAACCTAGTTTCCCACCCACCTGAGCAGTTGGAAATCGTCACAGCCCACCTGTATGAATCAACCTATGACCTTTTGTTATAATGCGGGGAGGAATTCCTGTGTCCAATGAACAATGAGATTGTAGGGACCATTGAATTGTATTGTGTGTGGGGCATAAATAGACAAGCCGATCACATCCAGCTCTCACTCTTCAACGGTTCTCATTGCTGAAAATCGGGAGCTGGATGTCCAGAGGCGCATGCGATCGTTCCCTTTGTGCGTAAGTTTTCTCCGCAATCATATTGTCTTTCTTGTTATTATGGGCCATATCTCTCTCTCTCTCTCTCTTCTCTTTCTCTCGTATTCTCTTAAACGTAATAGTATTGTATTGTATTTCATGTGTAGTTACCTGGTTAGTTAGTCTGTTATATTGTAGTGTGTGACTTGTATTGTATTATTCTTTTTGCAAGTATAACATTCATATAAGGCGTTAGACCCTAAGCCCGGTAGTTGTGTATTTATTATAGTGTTAAGTATTCACAGAGCGTCGGTGACGCTCAAACAGCTTTTAAGTTAATAAGGTTACACTGTGTTGCATCTACACCCTATCTCTACACTAAGGTTTTACTGCATATTACATTGTTTTTGGTTTAGATATAAAGGTTTAACATTGTGAGCGTCTGCGCCGCTCGTGATCTCCTCGTGGTCTCGAGCGTCCGCTACGCTGATAGCGTAGCATTACGGTAGTCGCTCACCTATAAGTGTGCCCGATACCAACAGCGTATTCTCGCGAGCGTTTGTGTCGCTCGAGCGGCCCGCTCCCGATACAGCGTCCGCTACGCTATAGCGAACCATTATGTTAGTCGGCAGCCAATAGCGTGCCTGCCTGTGATCTCTTGGCCGTGAGCGAACGTGACGCTTGAGCGTCTCGACCCCGGCTAAGCGATCGCTACGCAACGTGCGTACCCTTACGGTACTCCATACGTAAACAGCGTACAGTGTTCTTAGGCCTCTTAAAGGGTTTTAAATAAGATAAATATTTAGCTTTATCAGTAGAAGCCCTGTATCTTTTTTACTAAAGTGTTTAATTAGTATAGTGGGGTACTCACGGAGCGATCACTGCTTAAAATCTAAGCAATCTGACTAGATTGCATAGATTTTAAGCAGTGTGTACCCCTCACAGCGATAGCGATGCACAGCCCCGCGCATTGCTATCGCTGGTGCTAGATTGGCCTGCAGGCCAATCTAGCAGGCCGCTCACTTCACCCGCTGGGTGAATGAGCGGCCCCTCCCGCTCCCCCCGCACGCTCAGCACACATTGCGCTGTGCTGAGCGGGGAGAGAGATGTGTGCTGAGCGGTTCACTCAGCACACATCTCTCCCCACATCTGCCAGGGAATACTGGCCGTAAGAGTTTACGACCAAAAAGTTGGAGATTAGGCTCCCATTTAAAACTATCAAAATTGTTCATTGGTGAGAAGGACAGACCCTTTTCCAATACACGGATTTGTTCTTGTGTCAAAATGTGTGAAGAGAGTGATAATTTTCAAGGTTGAGGTGGTTGGATTAGTTATTTCCTCCTCCTGGATGGATATTGATGATGTTGGGGAGATCTCCATCTTTCTCTTGTGTTTCTTCCTCCTGCCCCACCTTGTTTTTGTTTTGTGGGTTGTCTACGGGTCTTGCCTCTGTTTTGCTCTAAAAAAGAGGCAGTTGAACAGGTGGAATGGAGACTTGTATCTCTTCTCTGATTATAAGGTTCCCTTAGATCTATGTTTGAATTGCTGTAGTCTTCAATGTCTGACGCTTCAATCTCAGAGGATAATGGAGTATTTTCCTGTCTTGCTGGATCTCTTCTGCGTGTTGGGTTTGCCCATTTAAAAATATGGCCTGTTGTGACATCACGTTTACCTCTTGAAAATTTGATTTTCTTGCGTTCTATTATGCTGTCCTCATATGTTTCCAGGTCTTTATTTTACCAAAACAGTTTTGGAAAGTGGTATTCTTTTCCCACTGTTCGAGTTTCTGTCCCAATTTGTCCACTTCCTTAGTGCACTCTTCCAATAGTAAATGATTATGTTTAATCAGGATACTCATCAGTTCCTGAGAACATTTCAAGAGGCATGCTTCCCATTCTTTTCGTAAATTTTCTGTTCACAGTTCAAAGGAAGGGAACAATTTTGGTCACAATCCTCTGGGAGAGATCTTTTGTCTGCAATAGTGTTCTAAACTTATCAGATACCAATCAACTCTGATGTGTCGCTGAGGAATCTTTTTCAAATGGAAAAGGTCATCCTCCCAATTGGCATCAGAGATAGGGTCTGAGAGTTGGATAGGAAAGATATTGTCCAGGTCGTCTATTGGTCTTTTACTCGTTAATTCTGTTTTCAAGCTAAAATTGCTCATGGTAGTTATGATTCGAAGTTAAGGCACAGAGAAGTTGAACGAGACTAAGCAAAGGGTAAGAAAAAAAGGTGTGTTTATTAGAATTTAGTTCTAATTATGGCTGTCTCAGGCCAGAGAGCTGTGCTGGATCCAAGAGCTGAAGAAAAACCTCAGTACTAAAGTAATTCTTGAAAGAAAAATTGTGGGTCCGCACCAGCCCAAAGAGAAAACAATAAGATAATAAATGTATATAAAGAACCAATATAATGACTGTTGATATTAATATGAAACAGTGTTTGGTGGTGCTTCCAATGATTTTGTAGACTAAACTACAAGGAAAAATGTTGTCTGCTGGGTTTGTGCCCTGTTGTTATGTGCAGCATTGGTACTGCTCAGTAATTGGTTAAATTACTAACAGAGCATTATCTTTGTTTATACAGCACTCAGACAGCTCTGAATTTCTAATGCGGCAAAACATCAGCTTGTAAGCTCAAGATTTCAACATTAAGCTGCATCAAGCCCTAACAATTGTTCTAATTCATTTGCCAGCCTTTGTGCTTTGATAGGCTGTAAAATACCTCCATTATCCTTATACTATAACCTATATGTACAAACGGTGACATGAGCAAATTTTTGAGCTCTGTTATACAGTTGACAGGCTGTTAAACTCATTCATCTTCCGTATATTACCATTTGAGAAATGTGAGTATTCTCCACAGTATTGGAGACATTTACTAAGCAGTGATAAGAGTGGAGAAGTTGCCCCATCAACCAATCAGCAGCTCTGTATAATTTTATAGTATGCAAATTATGGATGTTACTTCAGTGCTGATTGGTTGCCATGGGCACTTCTCCACTGGCTCACTTCTCCGCTCTTACCCCTGCTTAGTAAATGTCCCCCTTAATCTCTTATTTTCCAACACTCTCTCATCTGGTTGACAGGCACTCTGGCTCAAGCATTGCGCTTCTCCCACTAGAATATTCTGTCACAACAGAAAGCAGAAGTGTTCCTATATATTTGACACTCTCTCATCTGGTTGATAGTAGCTCTGGGTTCAGGCATTATGCTTTTTCCCAGATAAAAATGTAATATCACAACAGAAAGCAGAAGTGTCATACTTACACACTCTCATCTGGAAAGATAAGAGTCTGGTTCTTTAGAACCTTATCCCGGTCAAGTACAGAAAGCAGAAGTGTTCTTGTATCCTTGAAATAACTGCCCACGGTTAAACTATCCTGAATACCCCCTGATTTTGTTTGATCTCGGAAGCTAAGCAGGTGAGGCCTGGCCAGTACTTGGATGGGATACCATCTGGGAATACTAGGTGCTGTGGGCAATTTTTCCAGGAAACTATCATTCTATAGCTCTGCTTTATAAGCCTATTCTTTGGCTCCAATATTACCAATGCTACAGCTTGTTAACTACTAATGCTACAATGTTATGGCTTGTTAATTAAACCAATAACATCCCAACTACGTAGTGATCAGCAGGAGACCTACAATTTACATTTAGGAAGTCCAAATAAATGTTTTCACCTTTTTTTTTTAACCTTGAACCTTATTTGTTATAAAGGCAATCGAGGTTTTTTTCAAAAAACTTTTTTTCATAATAATCTAAGAAATTGAAAATCAATTTACGGTGCTGAATATTTATGATAATTTTAATTAGGAACTAAATAAAGGTTAAGTTTTATATTTACACCTATACCAAGTAAAGAATTACATATTCATTACTAACTTATTGTCAGGAATCTGCATTCTCCATCGCATCACTTCAGTGAACAGGCGTCTCCTGGCTTCAGTCCTCTGTTTTCAGAGTATTCCCTGTGAATTGGACCTGTGGAACTACAGGTCCCAGTTCCGTCCCAGTCTTCAGTCTCCTGCAGCCTACAGCTCACTGTGCTCCACTCAACCAGTATTATCATTCGGTAACTACTGGTTTCAGCCAGCAGCCTGGAGTACACAGTGCTTCTAGTTAAACAGCATTAACTCCCGGTGCACTACTGATCCCAGCCAGCAACCAGCAGTGCATTGCATTAACTGTCTACAGAATTATTCTCCCGGTTAATCACCAGCTCCAGTTAACTCTCAGCTGATCTGGGCACTCAATCCTGGAGGGTGTGTTCTCACAGAGATTCATCCAATCATCACAGAGCAAGGGGTATAAACTCCAGTTCCTGGCTCATTCTCATCGCCTTGGACAACGAGTCACATTTGGTGTGTCAAGTCTCCAGTGGTTCCCCGTGTTCCAGTCTCCAGTGGTTCCTCTCATCATTTCATTCTACTCATCATTCTGCATTTCTCCTGCTTGTTCCAGACTCCAGCCACAGCCTGCCACAGTTCATCAGCAGTAAGAGACTCTCCTCAGGTGTTATTCATTGCCTAACTTGTGCACCTTATTACCAGCATTCCATTCTGTGCATTGCATCCAGCACTTAACAAACATGCTGAGTTAGGACTGTCTCCTGCCTGGGCCTTGCTTGGCTAAATAACTTTTATGTTACAGAGACTGTGTGCTTTTGCAAGTATTACCGGAGTTCTGTTTTCTAAACTATTTACATTTATTTACCAAGTCATTCCACGTTTAGTTATCAGAGACTGTGTGCTTTGCAAGTATTACCGGAGTTCTGTTTTCTAAACCATTTGCATTTATCAAGTTATTCCACGTTACCGGAGTTTTGCTTTGTTTCAATAATTATTTACAAATCCGTTTACATCCAGCTACCAGGTTATTTCTCATTTGTGTTACCAGTGACTTTATTTTGCTTAAAACCATTTGCATCCAGTTATCAAGTTATTTTCACGTTTTGTTGTCAGAGACTTTATTTGCTTTAAACCTTCTGCATTCAGCCATCAACTTATCACCAAGATATATCTGTGTTGCCAAGGACTTTTTATCATTACCTTGGATTCAGTTACCGTTTATCATTTCATTTCTGCTACTACCAATGCTACGTACCATCTTTTATATTATTGTTCTGTGACTTTTTTGTGTTTATTAAACATCAGCGCATATGCGCAGGACTTTATTCAGTCTCCACGTTTCATACGTCATTCCAACACTGACCCACTAGTGCCCCCCCCCGGGAACAGACTAAATCAGAATCCTGACACTTATCATTTATAAACGAGTGCTTCCAAAAAAGGTTATTTTGTCTTTTCTTTTTTTTCCCTAAAAGACACTCTCACTACTACAATCCATTCTGAATGCAGCTGCAAGGCTAATCTTCCTTGCTAGACGTTCATCGTCTGCAGATCCCCTCTGTCATTCCCTCCATTGGTTACCTGTATTCTACCCAGAGGCGTAATTCTGAGAGGCAACGGAGTCATCTGCCGCCGGGCTCCTGCTCTGAAGGGGGCACCTCTCCTCCCATTCTGTGACACCATTAAATTAAGTTGATAGCTGCTACTCTCTTATCAGTAGCCAATTGCCTCACTGGTCCCTGTACCTTACAAATTACACCCTTTTTATTATACTTTAGATACACATTTTACAAGTGTCATACCCGGGATTAGAAACCATGACCTATTACACTGGAAGTAGACACCTTACTGATGAAGCTATTTGCTCCTGTATAGGAAATATGAGAATTCTAACTATATGAAGCTACTTCTCTGACAATTACACGTAACTTCGTATAGTAAGAATTCTCATGCTTCCTGTACAGGAGCAAATAGCTCCATCAGTAAAGTGTCTGCTGTCAGTGTAACAGGTCATTGGTTCTAACCCTGGGTATGACTGCTAAGAAATGTGTGATTTAAAATAAAAGACAATGAAATGTATATATACAGTATGTACATATTTTTTTTGTCAGAACACTACACACACATACACACACTTATCTATATATAGGGGGGGGGGGCACCAATATTTATCTCGCCTCCGGTCTACTGGGACGAACTTACGCCACTGATTCTACCGTATTCAGGGGTCTATTCATGAAGCAGTGAAAAGTGTGGAGAAGTGAGCCAGTGGAGAAATTGCCAATGGCAACCAATCGGCAATAAAGTAACATTTAGAATTTGCATACTATAGAGTTGTAAGGAGCAGCTGATTGGTTGCCATGGGCAACGTCTCCACAGGCTCACTTCTGCACTCTTTTCACTGCTTCATGAATAGACCCCTCAATATAAAATAATTGTTATGGTAGACTTATCATTGATAACTCTATTTCTCCTAAGTCAACAGGATAACATTTGGATATGAGGTAGCGACGGCGGATTGGTACCAAACGATCAAAGCTTTCAGCCTCCCAGAATGCAACGGGAATATCCCTATATCCCCGCCTCTTGGCTCAGGCAATTCAGTTGTTTTCCAAAGCTCAAGGCAGGAGAATCATAGAGAGCCCTTACCAGGCGAGAAGAACACACATGCACACCCTTCCGTACAAGAAGAAAAAGGTTACTAAGTGAAAGGATCCTCAAATCAGGTGCGTCAGGGTGGGATCCCTGTGGATCCTGTGGACTTAGGAGAAATAGAGTTATCAATGATAAGTCTACCATAACGATTATTTCTCCTGCAGGGTCCACAGGTTATCCACAGGATAACATTGGGATGTCCCAAAGCAATTTAGTGGTGGGAACGCTCCTGATTGGACAGAAGAATCCTTTGCCCGAATTCAGCGTCCTGAGAGGCAAAGGTATCAAAGGCATAATGTCTTATGAATGTGTTAATGGAAGACCATGTGGCTGCCTTACATATCTGTTCTGCTGAAGCACCATGTTGTGCTGCCCATGACTGACTTACCTTACGAGTAGAGTGAGCAGAGACATTAGCCGGAACAGGAAGATCAGCTTGAGAATATGCTTCTGAAATCGTCATTCGAAGCTACCTCGCCAGTGTCTGCTTGTCAGCAGGCCGTCCTCTCTTGTGAAATCCGTAGAGAACTAAGAGAGTGTGTTTTTCTGATGGCACTGGTACGATGCACGTAGATCCTTAAAGCACGGACTTCGTCCAACGATGCATCTTCCGCAGAAAGGTCTGGCCCTTGGAAGGCCGGGACTACAATTTCTTCGTTAAGGTGGAATTTAAACACCACCTTAGGAAGAAACTCAGATTTGGGTCTGAGAACTGCTCTATCTGGATAAAAAAAATCAGAAAAGGAAGGTGACATAATAATGCCCCTAAATTCGAAATTCTTTTAGCTGAAGCAATAGCCAGTAGAAAGAGTACTTAAGCTGTCAACCATTTAAAATCCGCTCATTTTAGTGGTTCAAATGGGGCAACCTGAAGGGCCTTTCGGACTAAACTTAAGTCCCAATGCACTGTAAGAGGAAGAAAAGGAGGTTGAATGTGCAGCATTCCCTGAAAAAAAGTGCGAACATCCTGTAGGTTAGCAATTTTCTTTTGGAACCATACAGTCAATGCTGACACTTGCACTCTCAAGGAAGCCACCCTTAGATCTTTGTCCATTCCTAACTGAAGGAATGCTAGGACTCTGGAAACTCAAAGACCTAGAGTCAAATTTCCGGTCATTGCACCATTGAATACAGGCTTGACATATTCGGTGATAAATGCGAGCTGAGGGAAGGTTTCCTTGCTCTGAGCATTGTTTGAATTACCTGTTGTGAGAATCCTCTTGCTTTCAGGATGGATGGATGTCTCAAGAGCCACGCCATCAGAGACAGTCGATCCAGGTGCTTGTGAGAGCAAGGACCCTAAGACAGTAGCTCTAGACGTTGAGGGAGTAGGAATGGAGCATCCATCGACAACCTCTGCAGATTTGTGTACCAATGTCTTCTGGGCCAAGCCGGAGCTATTAGTATCACGGTGCCCCTTCCTTGTTTTGCCTTTCGCATCACCCTGGGTAACAGGGCGATAGGTGGAAACGCATAGGCTAGACGAAGGTCCCATCTCACAAAGATTACTTTGGGATCCTTTGTTTTTGACACATATGCGGGAACTTTGTTGTTCTGGCGGGACACCATGAGATCTATCTCCAGTAACTCCCACTTGCCTACCAGAATTTGGAAGACCTTAGGGTGTAAAGACCATTCGTTTGCATGAATGGCGTGTCGAATGAGATCTGCTTCCCAGTTTAGGACTCCTGGAATGAACACTACGGACAAGGCTGGATGATGAAGTTCTGCCCACTTTAACGTGTCACTTACCTCCTTCATTGCATTTTGGCTGCGAGTTCCTCCCTGATGGATGAGGTACGCTACCGCCGTTGCATTCTCCGGATTTGGACTGGTTTCCTCCTAAGATGTCCTTTGCCTGAATAAGTGCCATATATATGGTCCGAAGTCCCAATATATTTATTGGCAGGCAACTCTCTACCTTGGTCCACTGCCCCTGGAAGCAACTCCTTCCTAACACCGCTCCCCAGCCCTGAAGGCTGGCATCCGTTGTCAGAATTTCCCAATCTGATATCCAAAATGGTCTCCCTTTGTCCAGATGGGATGTCTGCAGCCACCAGGCTAATGACCTCCTTTCTTGCAGAAGAAGGACCATAGTCTGCGTTTTTATTGTCTGATGAAAACCATTCCATTTGGAAAGGATCTGACGTTGCAGAGTCCTCGAGTGGAACTGAGCATACTCCATCATGTTGAATGTCGACACCATCAACCTCATCACACGCATTGCTGCGTGAATGGATACCCTTTGACTGTGTAGCAGCTCCTGAATCCTTGACTGAATTTTGGATATTTTGTTCAGAGGTAAAATTACTCTCTGAAGACTTGAATCAAACACAGCCCCCAAGTGAGTCATCCGTTGTTGAAAGCGAACACATAACCGTAAGATACCGCTTCTTGCTCCCAGGCATCTGTGGTAGACTGCTGCCAGATCTGTGCAAACTGAAGAAGTCAGCCTCCCACCCTGGGGTCCCCCAGGTGGAGGCCTGCACCATCAGGCTGATGGTTTATCTTCTGATTTGGAAGCCAGCCCTCTGGTAGCCCAATGCTTTTTAGTTTTACCAGACTTGTCAGATTGAGACTGTTTGCCATAACCCTTTCCTTTTGCTTTTCCTGGAGTACGAAAGGGCCGAAAAGCTGGAAATCTAGACTTGGATTTATATGTGGAAGGAAACGTCACTTTCTTGGAGTCTGCTTCGGACTCCAAAATACTGTTTAATTCTTTACCAAAACGAATATCTCCAGTAAAGGCAAAGAACCTTCTTAGAGTCTGAGTCAGCTTTCCATGTACGTAGCCAAACGGCTCTGCGAGCCGCTACTGCTTAGGCTAATGCCTGAGAGGCAATTGTACCCATATCCAAGGCTGCTTTTTCCATAAAAATAGCCGCCTGTTTAATATGTGCAATATGGGGTTCTTGATCTCTAGATGCCATTGAAAGGTCATTGTCCAATGCATCAGCCCAGGCTGACACTGCTTTTTGCATCCAAGCCAAAGCCATGGCTGGTCTTATGATTGTTTTAAGAAAACCATCTATTTTCCTATCCGTGACATCATGTAATGATGTTGAAGGCAGAGGTAATGTAGATTTTCGCACCAATCGGATGGCATGCGTATCTACTTTGGGAGCCACCTCCCTTTTTAAACAGTCCCCAGTCGGAAGAGGTTAATGGGACGTTTAAACACAGGTGCCTTAGATTTTAACAAAGGCTCTGCTGTCTCCTCTAAGCATAGAATGGCTTTCATAGCACTAATTAGCTCAGGCATGTCCACTGATTCCTGTACTGGATGTGATAACCCCCAGGTGGAATGTTGCATGTAAGGGTTAATAGGGTAACCTATCACTGGTATAAGAGCTGGCATTATCTGCTCAGCTATACTGGATAATGTCTGTGCAAAAGTAGCCCATAGGGGTTCAACCTGAACTTGTGCCTACCTCGGATTATTCAAGAGGCTTTGGTGAAAGCTACAACAATTTGCACATAATCCATTTTGAACCAGTTCCTGAGAGGTTAACCCAGCTTTGCAAGACAAACATGACATGATTGTTGATGCTGCTGTGGGGAGTGTATCCTCCTCACCCTTGCCTTTCTTAGACACGATAAATAATCACACACCTTTACCGTGCTACTACACAAATTGTGACTGCAATCACTTTAAAATTTGTTAAAGTGACATACAATCCAATCCCTCTCTGCTTTGCACCAGCATTGAGGATCGGAATGCACAGAAACTGGTAAATAGTAAAGTCAGCAATCACACTAGCAATCAGTCACAGGTTATACATTAGTATAATAAGCAATATGATCACATAATCAACTACAGATACATTTCAAGTGTGTAGGAGAAATATATTACTGCATTACCTTATATAGGAGTAAAACCACCCATATAACCTTCTTGAACTTACCTATCCAATTACATCCCCACTGTACAGTCCACACATATATTCTCTTTCTTCACTTCCCTTAGTCCTTACCTGGTTCATCATTGCTGTGTGACCATATCATGCAACCCACCAAAAACCTTTGCAATCTGGTGGGCAATTATCCAATAGATAACACCTATCCTTGTGTATTAATGACAATTTCCTTATAGATTGTAAGTTTGTGAGCAGGGCCTTCCTACCTCTATGACTGTCTGTTATTACCCAGTTTTGTGTTATTACTGTTTCCAATTGTACAGCGCAACAGAATTTGATGCGCTATATAAGAAACTGTTAAAAAATAATAATAAATATATCTATGCATGGCAGAATCACATAGGAGTATCTTGCCTAAGGCAGCATGGGGTCTTAATATGGCTCTGCTTATAGGGGGTAATTCCAAGTTGATCGCAGCAGGAAATTTTTTAGCAGTTGGGCAAAACAATGTGCACTGCAGGAGGGGCCGATATAACATGTGCAGAGAGAGTTAGATTTCGGTGTGGTGTGTTCAATCTGCAATCTAAATTGCAGTGTAAAAATAAAGCAGCCAGTATTTACCCTGCACAGAAACAAAATAACCCACCCAAATCTAACTCTCTCTGCAAATGTTATATCTGCCTCCCCTGCAGTACACATGGTTTTGACCAACTGCTAAAAAATTTCCTGCTGCGATCAACTTGGAATTACCCCCATAGTCTGTAGTATTCAAATACAATATTCTAATATGCTATGGAAAAAAAAATTCTTTAAAAAAAAAATCTCTATGGTACTAATGAAAAATTAGTAAGTTCTGAGGAAATGTAATCGTATAGTCATTGCCTATTACAGTAGGTTGCATGTATTCAGTAGCAACTACTGGGGAGCACAAATCTTGCAGGTGGTCCAATATTAATGTAAATATTTCACCATAAACTTATTTTTCCTAAAAAATGAAAAAATAAGATTTTAAACCTACCGGTAAATCTATTTCTCCTAGTCCGTAGAGGATGCTGGGGACTCCGTAAGGACCATGGGGTATATATGGGCTCCGCAGGAGATAGGGCACCTAAAAAGAACTTTGACTATGGGTGTGCACTGGCTCCTCCCTCTATGCCCCTCCTCCAGACCTCAGTTAGAGAACTGTGCCGAGAGGAGATGGACAATACAAGGGAGGATTTAGCAATCCAAGGGCAAGATTCATTCCAGCCCACACCAATCATACTATGTAACCTGGAACATACATAACCAGTTAACAGTATCAACAAAACAACAGTAACGTTCCAAGACCGATGTCAACTGTAACATAACCCTTATGTAAGCAACAACTATATACAAGTCTTGCAGAGTTTCCGCACTGGGACGGGCGCCCAGCATCCTCTACGGACTAGGAGAAATAGATTTACCGGTAGGTTTAAAATCTTATTTTCTCTTACGTCCTAGAGGATGCTGGGGACTCCGTAAGGACCATGGGGTTTATACCAAAGCATCCAATCGGGCGGGAGAGTGCGTATGACTCTGCAGCACCGACTGAGCAAACGCTAGGTCCTCATCAGCCAGGGTATCAAACTTGTAGAATTTAGCAAAAGTGTTTGACCCCGACCAAGTCGCCGCTCGGCAAAGTTGTAAAGCCGAGACGCCTCGGGAAGCCACCCAAGAAGAGCCCACCTTCCTAGTGGAATGGGCCTTAACCGAATTTGGTACCGGCAATCCAGCCGTAGAGTGAGCCTGCTGAATCGTATTACAGATCCAGCGAGCAATAGTCTGCTTCGAAGCAGGAGCGCCAATCTTATTGGCCGCATACAGGACAAACAGAGCCTCTGTTTTCCTAATTGTAGCCGTCCTGGCTACATAAATTTTTAAGGCCCTGACTACGTCCAGGGATCTGGAATCCTCCAGGTCACTTGTAGCCACAGGCACCACAATAGGTTGATTTCATATGGAACGAAGAAACCACTTTAGGCAAAAATTGCGTACGTGTCCTCAATTCAGCTCGATCCACATGAAAAATCAAGTAGGGGCTCTTGTGTGACAAAACCGCCAATTCTGACACTCGCCTTGCTGATGCTAAGGCCAACAAAATTACCACCTTCCAGGTAAGAAATTTCAACTCAACCTTGTTAAGTGGTTCAAACCAGTGTGATTTTAGGAACTGCAACACCACGTTCAGGTCCCATGGTGCCACTGGAGGCACAAAAGGGGGCTGGATGTGTAGCACTCCCTTTACAAACGTCTGGACTTCTGGAAGAGAAGCCAATTCCTTCTGAAAGAAAATCGAGAGGGCCGAAATCTGTACCTTAACAGAGCCTAATTGCAGGCCCATATCCACTCCTGTCTGTAGAAAGTGGAGAAGACGACCCAGATGAAAATCTTCCGTAGGTGCATTCTTGGTCTCACACCAAGACACATACTTTCGCCAGATACGGTGATAATGTTTTATCGTCACCTCCTTCCTAGCCTTTATTAAAGTAGGGATGACCTCTTCCGGAATCCCCTTTTTTGCTAGGATTCGGCGTTCAACCGCCATGCCGTCAAACGTAACCGCGGTAAGTCTTGAAATACAAAGGGCCCATGCTGCAACAGGTCTTCCCTCAGAGGAAGAGGCCAGGGATCTCCTGTGAGCATCTCTTGTAGATCCGAGTACCAGGCCCTTCGAGGCCAGTCTGGGACAACGAGTATCGTCCGTGCTCTTCTTCGTCTTATGATCCTCAACACTTTTGTGATGAGAGGAAGAGGAGGATACACATAGACCGATTTGAACACCCAAGGCGTTACCAGAGCGT
The DNA here is from genome assembly GCF_028390025.1 of Pseudophryne corroboree. Taxonomy (NCBI): domain Eukaryota; kingdom Metazoa; phylum Chordata; class Amphibia; order Anura; family Myobatrachidae; genus Pseudophryne; species Pseudophryne corroboree. The sequence goes on along the minus strand of NC_086444.1, from coordinate 936,295,567 downwards.
CTACTGCTACTGCCTGTGGGTCCCGAGACCTGGCGCAACACCTCCGAAGTTTTTTGTTGAGGCGTGACGCCATCATGTCTATTTGAGGAGTTCCCCAAAGACGTGTTACGTCTGCAAAGACTTCTTGATGAAGTCCCCACTCTCCTGGATGGAGATCGTGTCTGCTGAGGAAGTCTGCTTCCCAGTTGTCCACTCCCGGAATGAAGACAGCCGACAGAGCGCTTACATGATTTTCCGCCCAGCGAAGGATCCTTGTGGCTTCCGCCATCGCGACTCTGCTTCTTGTCCCGCCTTGGCGGTTCACATGAGCCACTGCTGTGACATTGTCTAATTGAATCAGAACCAGTAGGTTTCGAAGAAAACTCTCCGCTTGTCGAAGGCCGTTGTAAATGGCCCTGAGTTCCAACACATTGATGTGTAGACAAGACTCCTGGTCTGACCAAAGACCCTGAAATTTTTTTCCCTGTGTGACCGCTCCCCAACCTCGGAGGCTCGCGTCCGTAGTAACCAGGATCCAATCCTGAATTCCGAACCTGCGACCCTCCAGGAGGTGAGCACTTTGCAACCACCACAGGAGGGACACTGGTCCCTGGGGAGTTATTTTCCGATGTAAGTGCAGATGGGACCCGGACCACTTGTCCAGAAGGTCCCATTGAAAAGTCCTTGCATGGAACCTTCCGAAGGGAATGGCCTCGTAGGCCGCCACCATTTTCCCCAGAACTCGAGTGCATTGGTGAACTGACACCCTTTTCGGTTTTAGCAGGTCTCTGACCATGTTCTGGATGTCTTGGGCTTTCTCTATTGGGAGGAAGACCTTCATTTGTTCCGTATCCAGTATCATACCTAGGAACGGTAGTCGAGTTGTCGGAATCAACTGTGACCGGTAGATTTAGAATCCAACCGTGTTGCTGGAGCACTCTCAGAGAGAGCGCCACACTGCTCAGCAATTTCTCCCTTGATCTCGCTTTTATCAGGAGATCGTCCAAGTATGGGATAATTATGATATCCTGCTTGCGCAGGACCACCATAATTTCCGCCATTATCTTGGTGAAAATCCTCGGGGCTGTGGAGAGTCCAAACGGCAACGTCTGAAATTGGTAATGACAATCCTGTACAGCGAATCTCAGGTATTCCTGATGGGGGGCATATATGGGGACATGAAGGTACGCATCCTTTATGTCCAGAGACACCATAAACTCCCCCTCCTCCATGTTGGCTATTATCGCTCTGAGAGATTCCATTTTGAATTTGAATCTTTTTATGTACAGGTTTAGGGATTTCAGATTTAAAATAGGTCTGACCGAACCGTCCGATTTCGGGACCACAAATAGGGTTGAGTAGTAACCTCTTCCCTGCTGGTGCAGGGGAACCTTGATTATCACTTGCTGTATGCACAGCGTTTGAATTGCAGCTAACACTATATCCCTTTTCCGATGTGGAAGCTGGTAGGGCCGATTTGAAAAATCGGCGCGGGGGCACCTCCTCGAATTCCAATTTGTAACCCTGGGAAACTATTTCCAACACCCAGGGGTTCAGGTCCGACCTGACCCAGGCCTGACTGAAAAGTCGAAGACGTGCCCCCACCGGTGCGGACTCCCTCAGGGGAGCCCCAGCCTCATGCTGTGGGTTTTGGAGCAGCCGGGGAGGACTTTTGTTCCTGGGCACCTGCCGAAGCAGGTGCTCTCTTGCCTCTGCCCTTACCTCTGGCAAGGAAAGAGGATCCCCGACCTCTTTTGGACTTGTGCGACCGAAAGGACTGCATCTGATAGGGTGTTACTTTCTTTTGCTGTTGGGGAATATATGGTAAAAAATTTGATTTACCTGCTGTAGCTGTGGAAACCAGGTCCGTCCGCTCATCCCCAAACAATACATCACCCTTCTAGGGTGGTACTTCCATATGTTTTTTGGAATCCACATCACCCGTCCATTGGCGAGTCCATAAGGATCTACTCGCTGAGACAGACATGGCATTGGCCCTAGAAGCTAGCAATCCAATGTCCCTTTGAGCATCCCTCATAAATAAGACTGCGTCTTTAATATGGGCAAGAGTTAGGAATATAGTATCCTTATCCATTTTATCAAATTGATCTGTCAGCTTATCTGTCCAAGCTGCAATTGCGCTACACACCCATGCTGACGCAATTGTCGGTCTTAGCACAGCACCCGTATGAGAATAAATACCCTTTAAGGTAGTTTCTAGCCTGCGATCTGCAGGGTCCTTAAGGGCCGCTGTGTCAGGAGATGGTAGCGCCACTTTCTTGGACAAGCTCGTCAGGGCCTTGTCCACAGTGGGGGGTGATTCCCAAATCTCCCTGTCCTGCTTAGGGAAGGGGTATGCCATATAAATTCTTTTGGGGATTCGCGGTCTCTTATCCGGAGTCTCCCAAGCTTTTCCAAAGAATTCATTTAATTTCTGAGATGTGGGAAAGTTAATAATCTGTTTCTTTTCCTTAAACATGTGTACTCTTGTGTCGGGGACCGAGGGTTCATCCACAGTATGCAACACATCCCTTATTGCCACAATCATACACTGAATGGTTTTAATCACCCTAGGGTGCAATTTTACTCGTCATAGTCGACATTGGAATCAGAATCTGTGGCGGTAGTAGTGTCTTGTGTTAAGGGACGCATTTGAGACCCCGACGGGCCCTGTGAGTCGGTCCAATCCGAGGATTGACCCTCTTATATCCCCCCCCTAATTCAGCCTTATCAAGCCTTTTATGTAAAGATGTCACACTTGCATTCAACATATGCCACAAGTCCATCCACTCTGGAGTCTGCACAACCGACGGGGACACACCACTCATTTGCTCTACCTCCTCCTTGGAGAAGCCTTCCGCCTCCGACATGTCGACACACGTACCGACACCCCACACACACAGGGATTAACCTATAAGGGGACAAAACCCCAACCAGGCACTAAGGAGAGACAGAGAGAGAATGTATGCCAGCACACACCAGCGCTTAAAAACACTGAAAAAATATGTCCAGATAGCGCTTTTCTATATATAATATGCCAATTCCCACTCACTGCGTCGCTAATGTACCCCCCTCCTCTTTTTTCCAGCCTGTGAAGTTCAGCAGGGGAGAGACCAGGGAGCCAGCGTTTTCCTCATGCAGCTTCTGTGGAGAAAATGGCGCTGGTTAGTGCTGAGGATCAAGCCCCGCCCACCCGACGGTGGGCTTCGGTCCCAGTGATTTTTCAATAAAAATGGCGGGGGAACATAGATTTACTGCCTCCGCAGCTTAATCAAACTGTATTTGCCCAAATGTGAGGTTTATTGCTGCCCAGGGCGCCCCACCCCCTGCGCCCTGCACCCTTCAGTGCTGCTCTGTGTGTGTGTGTGACTGGAAGCAATGGTTACCTCATGAAGATCTGATGTCTTCTGCCGTCTAAGATGTCTTCTGCCTTCTCTATCCGGCTTCTATCTTCGGCATCTGTGAGGAGGACAGCGGCGCGGCTCCGGGACGAACCCCAGGTGAGACCTGTGTTCCGACTCCCTCTGGAGCTAATGGTGTCCAGTAGCCTTAGCAGCAGTGCCCAACTTCACAAGCCAGCTCTGCTTTTCTCTCCTCGGTCCCACGATGCAGGGAGCCTGTTGCCAACAGGACTACCTGAAAATAAAAAACCTAACAAAATTCTTCTTTAACAGAAAACTCTGGAGGGCTCTCTGCAGTGCACCCATTCTCCTCTGGGCACAAGATCTAACTGAGGTCTGGAGGAGGGGTATAGAGAGAGGAGCCAGTGCACACCCATAGTCAAAGTTCTTTTTAGGTGCCCTATCTCCTGCGGAGCCCGTCTATACCCCATGGTCCTTACGGAGTTCCCAGCATCCTCTAGGACGTAAGAGAAAAGCTGAAGCCAGACTTAAGGCCCATACACACTTGCCGATAAAATGAGCGACGTTGCTCATTTTCCCCCTCCCTGAGTGACGTTGCTTATTTTATCGGCAAGGGTGTATGCCGCCAGGGACGAGCGATGCGCGGCCCGGCAACGATCGTCGCTGTCGCCAGTGCATGCATGCAGGATCTGGACTGTCGTCCACGACCTGCATGCAGGGCTGGTGGAGACGTGATGTCACTGAGCGATATGAGCGGTCATATCGCTCAGTGTGTACAGTCGGCCACCGACCGGCCTGCCCGGGGGTAGATGCTAGAATCAAGTGGGCTAAGGGACCTTTTCCGTAAGGGGGAGGAGTTATGACACAAGGGGGAGGAGCTAGGCCAGCGGGATAGTTCCTCTACTATCCACGCCACCAACTATTACCTTTAGTAATTAGGTGGTGAGCGAAGCGGAGCGAGCCACCGTGCCCGAAGCGTGGCGAGCGTACTTTTCGGGTACCCTGTTCGCCCGTAGCTCCTCCCCTCAATACGTCACAAGGTCCCTTCAGCCCCTCCGATATAGAACCAACCCTGCCCGGGAGGGGAAACATTAGACGACATTGTCTAATGTGTACGGACCTTTATGTTGCCAAATGGCTCAGAAGTGAAACATCAACATACACATATACTTTCCTCCCTGCCTATGCCCTGTGACCCAGCTGAACAGCCGGAAGCCCTCTGGGGGAGATGCATCAAGCTTTACATAAAGATAAAGTGGAACAATGCCCCAAAGCAGCCAATCTGCTGCTGTCATTTCACATAAATGTCATTTAGAAGCTGATTGGTTTCTCTGGGCACTTTCTCCAGTTTTTCCCAGCACAGGTTGATTGATACACCTTCCCCCTTTATGTGCTGCCGCTGCGTACGTGCGGTGCGGGCGGGGACTGTGTGAGCGGTGTGCGTGCTGACTGATAACAGCTCTATGTCCGCCTCCCATTATCGTGACCTTGGCGGCGAGCGCGGGGAATGTGTACGTGCTCGTCATTACCAAGACAGTGAGTGGTCACGGTGTCACATACGCCGCGCGCTGCCCCCTACTGTACTGCACTGCACGCACAGCAGCATGCCTGTACATAGAGCGCATGCGCAGCGCGCGCGTTCCCCTTCCCCGCGCCCAATGCTGTCTCTGAACGTTCACGTGCGAGAGGATGACGCGAGGTTCCGGCCCCCGTGACGTCACGCACCCAATGTGAGGTCACAGGCTCCTCCCACACCCATAGAGAACGGATCCCTGTGCTGCATACGGTGTGCCTGTCCTTCTCACCGCAGCGCATTGACCCCGGGAGTAGCCGCCAGCACCATGTTCCTGTGCCGTAGCACCTGGCAGAGACTGGCCCCGCTCACCCAGCGTAGCGCCGCCACCCTCCTCCTCCGCAATGGTGAGCGCCGCTCTCACTGTCCCGTGCTGAGTGCGCTGTGTTCGGGCAGCGAGTGTCCGGCGTGTGTGCCCCGGGAGACAGCCCCACGTGTACGCTGGCTGTGGCCCTGTACGGTAGGGAGTCCCCCTGTGTATGGTAGTGGCCCGCGGTTTCCGGAGCTGTGGAGGGAGGGCTGTGATCACTTGGAGGTCACCCGCTGCGGGCACTAATACCCTCCCTTACACACACTGGTGTAGCAATGGCAGCGCTAATCCACAGGCTGTCAAGCTCATAGCTGCGCACAGCCCTCCTGTCAGAGTACTCTGCACTGCTAGTAGCTTCCTGCAGCTTAGTTGCCCTGTGTGTAGCCATAGGCTTGCTGTGCCTGGGATAGCACACGGGAGGTATTAGCAGTTTATGAAGTAGAGAGGTGACGTGAAGGTCACAGCAGTGAGGAAATAGAGATCACATGCAGCCTGGCCTACTAACATCATAGTGACACCATTGTGTGTAGAGGTGTGTGTGTTCCCTGTGTGTCTCCCCTTGGAGCAGTGTGTGTTCCCTGTGTGTCTGCAGTGCAGCGGTGTGTGTTCCCTGTGTGTCTGCAGTGCAGCAGGCCTTCTATAGAAGGCTTTATCTGGTATATCCTGGGAGGATCAGTCTGCATTATTATATGTAAAAAAAAAAATGTTTCTAAGTGTATTTCTACATGTTGGTTGCGCATTATTACACACATCTTACTGACATGTAAATGTACATTTCCTCGCTTCCTGTGCAGGCAGGCCTGCAATGAGCAGTGTCTGGTTTATCTCTGGCCGCCTGGTGAAGCATGCTGATTCTGTCCTGCCAGGATGATTTAATTTAAACCTCATCACCCTGCTTGTGGAATGTTATAGCTGGTTGTTCATACATGTCATTCCCAGGATAGTTTTTGTGTACCCCTCTGTCCCTCTCTATTCACTACACGTTAATTTGGCTACGTACAGTAGGCTATATGCGGTATGATTGCTAGAGTACTAAAACGAAAAAGACCTTCAATGACTAAAAGTCTGCATATTATGGTTTCAAATGTATGTGTTTTTTTTGTTTTTTGTTTTTTCATTGCTAATAATACTAATCTGTTAAGTTTGTGAGAAGTTATAGTCGTATACATGTTTAATAGCACATCAGAATGTATTATTCAAGCTTGGCGTTATTATTCTCTATTCTGGTAGAAAATATTTTAATGTGACACCTAACAAGTGTAATTCTCCTAATGTCCTATTGATAGTAAGGAATGTCCTCTTGCTTTTAATTCCAAGTTTTGGTAGTGTGTGTATTGATTGTGTTGACATAAATGATACCTTTTAATATACAGGTGATGGTATTTTATTTGTAAGTTCAGTAGTTTTCTTTCATGTAGGTTACCTGTTATTTAAGAGCACATTGTAAAGTAGCTTTGCAGTGTAGATAACTGGTTCCGCCAGTGTGACCAAGAAAATAGTAAAAAAAAAAATAAGAGTGTGTAGAGGTTATTAATTAATTAGCTCTTTTTTTTTTTTAATTTATAATACTTTAATAGTCTTTGCAGAGGTGTAAGCCATCAGTTAGATATACTGTACCTGAAATACATAAAAATGCTTTCCAATAACATAATGGGGGGAAAAATAACATCTATGTATCTCAAATTTGCCTAAAGAAGAGAAAGGAGGTGTTTTTATAGTCTCACAGGCTGCTAATGTAGGGTAACATATTTGGAACCATACAAGTTCCAGTTAGGAGTTCTAAACAAGACATACATATTTAGAAATTTGGCAGGCCATGTAGTTCTCTAGCAAATGGATTTTTTGCCTGTTTTTGCTGGCACGTACTGTCAAATGGTAAGCAGTATTTAATGTACTGTTTCGGGTTGTTTCCTCTTGTTTGTGAAGTATAGCATTGGCATACGTTTCCCAAATCTGATTTAGTAACTAAACTATTACTTGCAATAATAGCTAATAAACATTATATGTGTTATGTGAGTATACTGACAGTAGTTGTGTTTTTAGTTGGTGCTGCTCATACTAGTTAATAATACGGTATTAAAGGAAGCATTTCTTAATGATGAGTATTTCAACAGCCGTCCAAGCCTATTGTTTTGAATGAAAAGGGCTGTGCTGTACAGCTATTAGAGCTGTCCAGGGGTTCTGAATCCCATACAATACACTGTTAGTGTTAAGGGGGGGGTACTCGCGGAGCGATATTCTAAGCAATCTGACTAGATTGCTTAGAATTTCAGCATTATCGCTCCGTGTGTACCCCCTACAGCGATAGCGATGCGCAGCCCCGCGCATCGCTATCGCTGCTGCTAGATTGGCCTGCCGTGCAGGCCAATCTAGCGGGTCGCTCACTTCTCCCGCTGGTTGAAGTGAGCGCCCCCCGTCTCCCCCCGCACGCTCAGCACAGATCGCGCTGTGCTGAGCGGCGGGAGAGATGTGTGCTGAGCGGTTCGCTCAGTACACATCTCTCCTGCATCGGCCCATCTATATGGGCCTTACACTAAATCAAGTTATGTTTGTAATGTGATATGACGTTTTGTCAGAGCTCCCTAGAAATATATCTATCTATCTATCTATCTATCTATCTATCTATCTATCTATCTATCTATCTATCTATCTATCTATCGATGCTCTTCTTATTTATGTTTGGTATATTACTGGTATTCTTACTGTATGTTGGGTGGTTGACTGTTGTGTGTGTTCTGTTATATAGCTCCTGTTCGACAGATGTCGTCCAGCAGTGTGCCTGGCTCTGGTGGGGAAGCACTGCCTTATTACCTGTTTCTTGGTGTTGCTTTTACAGGTGGCGGAGTTTATGTAAGTATTTCTCAAGGAACATGTGTCCTACACCAGTATTATCTTTATAAAGATGTTTTCATTCTTACATTTGTTTTAATAATTGTTTTGTTGGGAGATTTTATTTGACATTGTGCTGTACGGTTGCACTAATTGCAATAATGCCGACATTGCAAATTTTTCTTTGTACCTCTGTGGGAGCAGCACAGAGCGCTGATGACTGAATTCCCTCATCGATTGTACCTTGCTGTTAAAGTTACTTATAGTATGCTGCATTTTCTTCGTAAACCTTCTATTGCCAGAAAGTGTTTGCATGTGCTTTTAACTTGACCTACCAGACGTCCAACGATCTCAGCTTGTGTAGCTATGTTATCTAATTTGCTTTCTAGGTGGGTTCATTTGATCTGCTTTGTAAATATTACTGTTTTATTTTTTGCATGTTGCATTTTCTCTAACGTCCTAGTGGATGCTGGGGACTTTGTAAGGACCATGGGGAATAGACGGGCTCCGCAGGAGACTGGGCACTCTAAAGAAAGATTCAGTACTATCTGGTGTGCACTGGCTCCTCCCTCTATGCCCCTCCTCCAGACCTCAGTTAGAATCTGTGCCCGGCCAGAGCTGGGTGCTCCTAGTGGGCTCTCCTGAGCTTGCTAGAAAAGAAAGTATTTTGTCAGGTTTTTTATTTTCAGAGAGCTTCTGCTGGCAACAGACTCTCTGCTACGAGGGACTGAGGGGAGAGAAGCAAACCTACTCACGGCAGCTAGGTAGCGCTTCTTAGGCTGCTGGACACCATTAGCTCCAGAGGGATCGAACACAGGTACCTAACCTTGATCGTCCGTTCCCGGAGCCGCGCCGCCGTCCCCCCTCGCAGAGCCAGAAGAACAGAAGCATGAAGACATTGAAATCGGCGGCTGAAGACTCCTGTCTTCACTTAAGGTAGCGCACAGCACTGCAGCTGTGCGCCATTGCTCCCACAGCACACCGCACACTCAGGTCACTGTAGGGCGCAGGGGGGAAGGGGGCGCCCTGGGCAGCAATTAATTACCTTTTTGGCAAAAATAGACATATACAGTCTGGGACTGTATATATGCCCGAGCCCCCGCCATTTTTTACACATTAAAGCGGGACAGAAGCCCGCCGCTGAGGGGGCGGGACCTTCTTCCTCAGCACACCAGCGCCATTTTCTCTTCACAGCTCCGCTGGAAGGACGCTCCCCAGGCTCTCACCTGCAGTATACAGGTGCAATAGAGGGTAAAAAAGAGAGGGGGGGCACATAAATTTAGGCGCAGAAATATATTTAACAGCAGCTATGGGGTAAACACTAAGGTACAGTGTAATCCCTGGGTTATATAGCGCTGGGGTGTGTGCTGGCATACTCTCTCTCTGTCTCCCCAAAAGCCTTTGTGGGGTCCTGTCCTCAGTCAGAGCATTCCCTGTGTGTGCGCTGTGTGTCGGTACGCCTGTGTCGACATGTTTGAGGAAGGATACGTGGAGGCAGAACAAGTGCAGCTGAGTGTGGTGTCGCCGCCGACGGTGCCGACACCTGATTGGATGGATATGTGGAAGGTGTTATATGATAAAACTGTAACCTTGGGACAGTCAGGGTCTCAACCCGTGCCTGATCCTACAGCGCAGAGGCCGTCAGGGTCTCAAAAGCGCACACTATCCCAGATAGTTGACACAGTTGTTGACACGGAAGCTGACTCCAGTGTCGATGACGATGAGGCAAAGTTGCAGCCTAAAATGACTAAAGCCATCCCCTACATGATTGTAGCAATGAAGGCTGTATTACACATTTCTGAGGAAAATCCTGTCCCTGACGAGAGGATTTATATGTATGGGGAGAAAAAGCATGAAGTGACTTTTCCCCCTTCACATGAATTAAATGAATTATGTGAAAAAGCTTGGGATTCCCCTGACAGGAAGGTGATAATTTCCAAGAGATTACTTATGGTGTATCCTTTCCCGCCAACGGACAGGTTGCGCTGGGAATCCTCCCCTAGGGTAGATAAGGCGTTGACACGCTTGTCTAAGAAGGTGGCCCTGCCGTCTCAGGATACGGCCGCCCTAAAGGATCCTGCGGATAGAAAGCAGGAAGCTATCCTGAAGTCTGTTTATACACATTCTGGCACACTGCTGAGGCCGGCAATTGCTTCGGCCTGGATGTGTAGTGCGGTAGCTGCAGGGACGGATAGACGGTCTCTCGGACCTAGTTTCCACAGCTACGGCTGGGAAGTCAAATTTCTTGCCTTATGTCCCTCCACAGCCTAAGAAAGCACCGTATTACCAAATCAGTCCTTTCGTTCTCAGAAGAGCAAGAAGGTCAGAGGTGCGTCCTTTCTTGGCAGGGGTAGAGGAAAAAAGCTGCACCATGCAGCTAGTTCCCAGGAACAAAAGTCTTCCCCTAAATCCACCGCATGACGCTGGGGCTCCACAGGCGGAGCCAGGAGCCGCGGGGGCGCGTCTCCGACATTTCAGTCACCAGTGGGTTCGCTCACAGGTGGATCCTTGGGCTATACAAGTTGTGTCTCAGGGATACAAGCTGGAATTCGAGGTGACGCCCCCTCACCGTTACCTAAAATCGGCCTTACCAACTTCCCCCATGGAAAGGGAGATAGTGTTGGCGGCAATTCACAAACTTTTTCTTTAGCAGGTGGTGGTAGAGGTTCCCCCCCTTCAACGGGGAAGGGGCTACTATTCCACTATGTTTGTGGTACCGAAACCGGACGGTTCGGTCAGACCCATTTTTAAATTTAAAATCCCTGAACACTTATCTGAAGAAATTCAAGTTCAAAATGGAATCGCTCAGAGCGGTCATTGCAAGCCTGGAAGAGGGGGATTTTATGGTGTCTCTGGACATCAAGGATGCTTACTTGCATGTCCCCATTTATCCGCCTCATCAGGAGTACCTCAGGTTTGTGGTACAGGACTGTCATTACCAATTCCAGACGTTGCCGTTTGGCCTGTCCACGGCACCGAGAGTTTTTACCAAGGTGATGGCGGAAATGATGGTGCTCCTTCGGAAGCAAGGGGTTACAATTATCCCATACTTGGACGATCTCCTCATAAAGGCGAGGTCCAGGGAGCAGTTGCTGATCAGCGTAGCACGCTCTCAGGAAGCGTTGTGTCAGCACGGCTGGATTCTGAACATTCCAAAGTCGCAGCTGATTCCTGCGACGCGTCTGCCCTTCCTGGGCATGATTCTGGACACAGACCAGAAGAAGGTGTTTCTCCCGGAGGAGAAGGCTCAGGAGCTCGTGACTCTGGTCAGAGACCTCCTAAAGCCAAAACAGGTGTCGGTGCATCACTGCACACGAGTCTTGGGAAAGATGGTGACGTCCTATGAAGCCATTCCCTTCGGCTGGTTCCATGCGAGGATCTTTCAGTGGGATCTGCTGGACAAGTGGTCCGGATCGCATCTTCAGATGCATCGGATGATCACCCTATCCCCCAGGGCCAGGGTGTCTCTTCTGTGGTGGCTACAAGGTACTCACCTCCTCGAGGGCCGCAGATTCGGCATACAGGACTGGGTCCTGGTGACCACGGATGCAAGCCTCCGAGGGTGGGGGGCAGTCACTCAAGGAAGAAACTTCCAAGGGCTGTGGTCAAGTCAGGAGACTTGTCTGCACATAAATATCCTGGAGCTACGGGCCATATACAACGCCCTGAATCAAGCGGAGCCTCTGCTTCGAGACCAACCAGTGCTGATTCAGTCAGACAACATCACTGCAGTCGCTCATGTAAACCGCCAGGGTGGCACAAGAAGCAGGGTGGCAATGGCGGAAGCCACCAGGATTCTTCGTTGGGCGGAGAATCACGTGCAAGCACTGTCAGCAGTGTTCATTCCGGGAGTGGACTACTGGGAAGCAGACTTCCTCAGCAGACACGACCTCCACCCGGGAGAGTGGGGACTTCATCAAGAAGTCTTCACGCAGATTGTAAATCGATGGGAACTGCCACAGGTGGAAATGATGGCGTCCCGCGTCAACAAAAAATTAAAGAGGTATTGCGCCAGGTCAAGGGACCCTCAGGCGATAGCTGTGGACGCACTGGTGACACCGTGGGTTTTCCAGTCGGTCTATGTGTTTCCTCCTCTTCCTTTCATACCTAGGGTACTGAGAAGCGTAAGAAAAAGAGGAGTGAGAACAATACTCATTGTTCCGGATTGGCCAAGAAGGAGTTGGTACCCGGAACTGCAAGAAATGCTCACAGAGGACCCATGGCCTCTGCCTCTCAGACAGGACCTGTTGCAACAGGGGCCCTGTCTGTTCCAAGACTTACCGCGGCTGCGTTTGACGGCATGGCAGTTGAACGCCGGATCCTAGCAGAAAAGGGCATTCCGGACGCAGTTATTCCTACGCTGATAAAGGCTAGGAAGGACGTGACAGCTAAACATTATCACCGTATATGGCGAAAATATGTTGCTTGGTGTGAGGCCAGGAAGGCCCCTACAGAGGAATCCCAGCTGGGTCGATTCCTGCACTTCCTATTTTCTTTCAAAAAGAACTGGCTTCACTGCCTGAGGTTCAGATGTTTGTTAAGGGAGTGCTGCATATTCAGCCACCTTTTGTGCTACCAGTGGCACCTTGGGATCTTAACGTGGTCTTTGCTTTCCTGAAATCCCACTGGTTTGAGCCACTTAAGACAGTGGAGCTGAAGTATCTCACGTGCAAAGTGGTCATGCTGTTGGCCCTAGCCTCTGCTAGGCATGTGTCAGAATTGGCGGCTTTGTCATGTAAAAGCCCCTATCTGGTTTTCCATATGGATAGGGCAGAATTGCGAACTCGTCCGCAGTTTCTGCCAAAGGTGGTGTCATTCATTTAATTTGAACCAACCCATTGTGGTGCCTGCGGCTACTCGTGACTTGGAGGATTCCAAGTTGCTTGATGTAGTCAGGGCTTTGAAGATCTATGTTGCCAGGACGGCTGGAGTCAGGAAAACTGACTCGCTGTTTATCCTGTATGCATCCAACAAGCTGGGTGCTCCCGCTTCAAAGCAAACCATTGCTCGCTGGATCTGTAACATGATTCAGCAGGCTCATTCTGCGGCTGGATTGCCGCATCCAAAATCAGTGAAAGCCCATTCCACAAGGAAGGTGGGTTCTTCTTGGGCGGCTGCCCGAGGGGTCTCGGCATTACAGCTTTGCCGAGCTGCTACTTGGTCGGGTTCAAACACATTTGCAAAGTTATACAAGTTTGATACCCTGGCTGAGGGGGACCTGGTGTTTGCCCATTCGGTGCTGCAGAGTCATCCGCACTCTCCCGCCCGTTTGGGAGCTTTGGTATAATCCCCATGGTCCTTACGGAGCCCCCAGCATCCACTAGGACGTTAGAGAAAATAAGAATTTACTCACCGGTAATTCTATTTCTCATAGTCCGTAGTGGATGCTGGGCGCCCGTCCCAAGTGCGGACTTTCTGCAATACGTGTATATAGTTATTGCTTAACAAAGGGTTATGGTTATGTAGCATCGGTTGAGTGATGCTCAGTTGTTCATACTATTACCTGGGTAAGTTTATCACAAGTTGTACAGTGTGATTGGTGTGGCTGGTATGAGTCTTACCCTGGATTCCAAAATCCTTTCCTTGTAATGTCAGCTCTTCCGGGCACAGTTTCCTTAACTGAGGTCTGGAGGAGGGGCATAGAGGGAGGAGCCAGTGCACACCAGATAGTACTGAATCTTTCTTTAGAGTGCCCAGTCTCCTGCGGAGCCCGCTATTCCCCATGGTCCTTATGGAGTCCCCAGCATCCACTACGGACCACGAGAAATAGAATTACCGGTGAGTAAATTCTTATTTTTGCTCGTACACTTGTTACTTTCGGCATTACCAATTCCTGTACAGCTTCCTTGAGAATTTAAAGTTGTTAAAATAGTCACATCATTTAATGACAACCATTCAAATAGGTGGTGCTTTTCTACAGCGTTCACACTAGTAAGGGGTATACTGGAGGCTTGTGAATAGAGGCTGTATTGTTAGTATATAGTATATGTAGCAAAGACCCCAGGGCTTCTACTCCTGTATAAAGCTAAGCAGTGATTTGTGGTTTAGTCCCATGGTTACAATGTCTTATGAATAATTATGTGTCGCTGCTTTGATGGTGCTATTCTGTCTGTAACATGACAGAAGTAGTTACTTTTGTTGTAAGATAAGGGTATAATTGGGGAACACTGCAGTGTGGCACTACAATAGCACTCCAGGATTAGATATTTACCTTCTTGTTGTGATTTCATTTGTTGTATAATTTGAAAGGTTACTTTATGAAAATTTCGAACTTGTTCAGCTAGTAGTTGAATTGACATTTCATGTTTTAAAAGTTTACTTCCACGCTAAACTGAAACTTTAGTGTGGGAGGGTTTCCACAGTTTCAAATAGTGAGGGCCAGATGAACTAAGCCTTGAAAAGTGATACAGTTCAGTGATAAAATACCAACCAGCTCCTAAATGTCATTTTTTCAGACCCAGCCTATAACATGGCAGTTGGAAGCTGATTGGTTGGTACTTTATCACCGTGAACTGTATCACTTTTGAAGGCTTAGTACATCTCCCCCTAATTCTGAATATAAATTACTTGGTTTTTGGCTTTTTACCTGATTTGGTGAGTGTGCCGCAGTCCACAGATTTATTCCGTGCTATTTCTGGCTAATACCCCTTTCAGACATACGACCCGGGAATTTCCCTGCTCAGTCCCGGGTTCTTCATCTTGGAAAAATCCTGGGCCTGCCTGGGCAGCATGAAACTTTCTCTCTCTGGCAAAAGGTAGCATATGGTGTTGTGGCACTGTCCTACACCCCTGCCAGTATAAATATTAGAAATTAGCCCTGAGGGGAAATGCGCCATTAAGGGGACGGAGCTTCTTCCACAGGCAGCCAGCACACTGCTCAGCGCCTTTTTTCTCCCACCTGCTGCAGGGAAAGGAACACTGATCCTTCTCTCCACTTCTAAATCAAGTATCAGGTTGCAAAAGGGGGGGGGGGGGGGGGGTGGAGAGTGTAATTTGGGTGCTCAGTCATATTATTGGCAATATATAAGCGCGTAAGGTCTCTGTGTTCAAAGTACATGTTCCAGGGATTTTTTCCTTGGTGCTGAGTTGTGAGCTGGCAATTCCTGGTCTGTGTCCTTCTGACAGATTTTACTGTGGGTCTGTCCCTAATAAGCCCTGGAGTGTCTGTGGTGTGATTGTGCATGTGTGTGACATGTCTGAGATAGGGAGCTCTTCCCCTGAGGGAGCCATTTTAGGGACACAGAGTTGTAATGTGGTGGCGCTGCCGTCACACCACGAGCCTGAATGGGTGAAAGAATTACGTGATAGTGTGAATCATATCAGTAAGAGATTGGATAAGTCTGAGTCTCGTGCAGAAAACTGGAGAAAATCAGTGGAAGATGTGGTTTTTAATCGTTCTGCCTTTTCATCCACATTGGAATCCTCTGGCTCACAAAAAAAGATCTTTTGCACAAGTAGTACAAACTGACACGGACTCTGATTCCTGTGTCGACACTAGTGATTCCAGGGGAATAGATCCAAAGTTAGCGAAAAACATTCAATACATGATTGTTGCTATAAAGGAGGTGTTAGAAGTTACGGATCCCTCTTCTTTACCACAGGCGAAGGCTTATTTTAATAAAGAGAATAAAATTAATGTAACTTTCCCTCCATCTCATGAGCTGGGAGTCTGGACTAACCCTGAAAAGAAATTTCAGATTCCAAAGAGAATTCAGGCAGCTTACCCTTTCCCTGCAGAGGACAGGAAAAGGTGGGAATCGCCCCCCATTTTAGACAGTGCCCTGTCTCGGTTAACAAAAAAGGTGATTCTCCCTGCGCCTGGAACGGCTTCACTAAAGGAGCCGGCAGACCGCAAGTTAGAGACTACGTTAAAATCTATTTATGTGACCAATAGGACACTTCTCAGGCCTACCATTGCCTGTGCGTGGGTGAGTAGTGCTATTGAAAAGTGGTCAGAAAACTTGTCATCAGACATTGACACAATAGATAGAGACGAGATACTCCTAACATTGGGTCCTATCAAAGACGCTGCTGCATATTTGCTGGAAGCCATGAAAGATATTGGGATCAAGAGCCGCTACCATAGCAATTTCAGCACGTAGGGCGTTGTGGATTCGCCAATGGAATGCTGACGCAGATTCCAAAAGAAATATGGAGGCTCTCCTGTATAAAGGCGAGGCGTTGTTTGGGGATGGGCTGAATGCCTTAGTTTTGCGGCTACCGCAGGTAAGTCGACATTTTTACCTAATGCCCCTGCACCGGCCAAAAAGACGCGTCACTCTCAGATGCAGTCCTTTCGACCCAATAAATACAACAAGGTCAAAGGTTCCCCTTTTTTTGCGGGTAAAGGAAGGGGAAAAGGTAAAAAGTTCACAGCCTCTCCCGGATCACAGGAGCAGAAATCAACCTCTGCTTCTGCCAAATCTTCAGCATGACGCTGGGGCTCGTCTGAAACTCCAGTCAGATTTGGGTCCAATCTCGCCTGGACCCGTGGGTCTCACAAATAGTGTCCCACGGATACAAGCTGGTGTTTCAAGACATTCCCCATGCCGATTTTTCAAATCGGCCTTACCAGTTTCTATCCCAGACAGGGAAGTGGTATCAGCAGCAATACAAAAATGTGTCAGGATCAAGTGATTGTCCTGGTCCCCTTGTCGCAACAAGGAGAAGGGTTTTATTCAAGCCTTTTCGTAGTTTCGAAGCCGGACGGCTCGGTCAGACAGATTCTAAATTTGAAAACACTGAATCTCTACCTGCAAAGGTTCAAATTCAAGATGGAATCTCTGAGGGCAGTGATTTCCAGTCTGGAGGAAAGGGACTTCATGGTGTCATTGGACATAAAAGATGCCTACTTACATGTTCCTATCTATCCTCCGCATCAGGCTTATCTGAGATTTGCAGTGCAGGATTGTCATTACCAATTTCAGACGTTGCCGTTCGGACTCTCCACGGCACCGAGGGTCTTCACCAAGGTTATGGCGGAGATGATGGTCCTCCTTCGACAGCAAGGAGTCAATATAATTCCTTACCTGGACGATCTTCTGATAAAAGCGAGGTTCAGTGAAAGGTTGGTGCAGAATATTGCACTCTCCCTGACAGTATTTCAACAGCACGGTTGGATCATAAATTTTCCAAAGTCACAGTTGGAACCGATGACAAGATTATCGTTTCTGGGGATGATACTGGACACAAGTACAGAGGGTATTTCTTCCAGTAGAAAAGGCTCTGGAAATCCAGAGAATGGTCAAACGAATTATGAAACCAACAAGAGTGTCGATTCATCAATGCATTCGGTTGTTTGGGAAGATGGTAGCGGCCTATGAAGCCATACAGTTTGGCAGATTCCATGCCAGAGTATTCCAGTGGGACCTGTTGAACAAGTGGTCCGGATCCCATCTACACATGCATCAGAGGATAATCCTGTCTTCCAAAGCCAGAATTTCGCTCCTGTGGTGGCTGCACAGTTCTCACCTCCTGGAAGGACGCAGGTTCGGGATTCAGGACTGGGTCCTAGTAACCACGGATGCTAGTCTCTGAGGATGGGGAGCAACCCATACAGATCCAGTCAGACAATGTAACAGCAGTAGCGTACATAAACAGTCAGGGCGGAACAAAAAGCAGAGCGGCAATGGCAGAGGTGACAAAGATTCTCCTCTGGGCAGAAAGACATGCAAGAGCTCTGTTGGCAATTTTCATTCCGGGAGTGGACAACTGGGAAGCAGACTTCCTCAGCAGACACGATCTCCATCCAGGAGAATGGGGCCTCCACCAAGAAGTCTTTGCAGAGGTGACAGGTCTTTGGGGAGTTCCTCAAGTAGACATGATGGCATCTCTTCTCAACAAGAAGCTTCAGAGATATTGTTCCAGGTCGAGAGACCCTCAAGCAATAGCAGTGGACGCACTGGTGACCCAGTGGGTGTTTCAGTCGGTGTATGTCTTCCCCCCACTTCCACTGATACCAAAAGTTCTCAAAATCCATAAGAAGTACAGGAGTTCGATCGATCCTCATTGTCCCAGACTGGCCAAGGAGGGCTTGTTATCCAGATCTTCATGAGTTGCTCATAGAAGATCCTCTTCCTCTTCGCAAGGACCTGCTGCAGCAGGGGCCGTTCTTGTATCAAGACTTACCGCGGTTACGTTTGACGGCATGGCTGTTGAGCGCCGGATCCTAGCCCGAAAGGGTATTCCCAAAGAAGTCTTTCCCACTCTTATTCAGGCCAGGAATGGAGTAATGTCCAAACATTACCACCGTATTTGGAGAAAATGTGTGTCTTGGTGTGAAACCAAAAAGGCTCCAACGGAAGAGTTTGTTAGGACGTTTTCTCCATTTTCTTCAGGCGGGTGTGGATGCGGGCCTACGATTGGGTTCAATCAAGGTCCAGATTTCGGCCTTGTCCGTTTTTTCCCCAGAAACAATTGGCCTCCCTTCCAGAAGTTCAGACGTTCGTGAAAGGGGTTCTGCACATCCAACCTCCATTTGTGCCTCTTGGCTAATCATGGTGTTGCAGTTTCTTCAATCAGATTGCTTTGAACCTCTCCAGGAGGTGGAGTTGAAGTTTCTCACTTGGAAAGTGGTCATGCTGTTGGCCTTGGCATCAGCAAGGAGGGTATCTGAGTTAGGGGCCTTGTCTCACAAGAGCCCTTACTTGATATTCCATGAAGGTAGAGCTGAGCTAAGAACTCGTCAGCAATTTCTTCCAAAGGTGGTTTCTGACACTTTCGCTGGTTCGAAGTTTCTGGATGTGGTCAGAGCTTAGAAAATTTGTCGCCAGAACAGCTAGGATAGGGAAAACAGAGGCTCTGTTTATCCTGTATGCTCCCAACAAGATTGGGTGTCCTGCATCTAAGCAGACGATTGCGCGCTGGAACAGAGGTACGGTTCAACACGCTCATTCCATGGCAGGATTGCCGATGCCAAATTCGGTGAATGCCCATTCTACAAGAAAGGTGGGGTCATCCTGGGCGGCTGTATTACAACTTTGCCGAGCAGCTACTTGGTCAGGGGCAAACACGTTTGCTAAGTTTTACAAGTTTGACACCTTGGCCGCTGATGACCTAAAGTTTAGTCAATCTGTTCTGCAGGGACATCCGCACTCTCCCGCCCGTACTGGAGCTTTGGTATAAACCCATGGTACTAAAGTGGACCCCAGCATCCTCTAGGACATATGAGAAATCAGGATTTTTATACCTACTGGTAAATCCTTTTCTCCTAGTCCGTAGAGGATATTATAAATTCATACCAGCTCACATATACAAGGCACAGCTGGATAGTGCTATCTATATGGAGCAATAGAAGCTCCCTGGATTTAGGCGCTCAGCCCCGCCGCACAGAGCCCCGTACGCCAGCCACACTTCCGTCACTCCATACCGCCGCTCCACGGCTCTATGGTTCATCAAATTGACAGTGTCTAGGTCGACAATGTTTAGGTCGACCACTATAGGTCGACATGGATGGAATGTCGACAGGGTTTCTAGGTCGACATGTGCTAGGTCGACAGGTCTAAAGGTCGACATGAGGATTATTATTTTTTTTGGTGTCTTTTTCTTCGTAGAGTGACCGGGATCCCAAATTAGTGCACAGCGGCCCCTCGCATGGCTCGCTTCGCTCGCCATGCTTCGGGCATGGTGCCTTCGCTCCGCTACTGCTTCGCTCGGCACACTTTACTGTTCCAATCGTAGTCCACGTGGATCGTTAAGTATGAAAAAATCCAAAAAAAGAAAGAAAAATGTGAAAAACTCATGTCGACCTTTAGACCTGTCGACCTAGCACATGTCGACCTAGAACTATAGTGGTCGACCTAAACATTGTCGTCCTAGACGCTGTCGATCTTCAGACCGGATCCCGCGGTACACGGAGCACTTTGGGGGAGAGAATGTGTATAATGCCCATAGCGGCAGCAGCACAAAAGGCTGCATGGGTTGTAAGAATGCATAGGCTATGCAGCCTTTATTAACAGCATATTTCCAGGTTATATATGTCTTTCCACAATTTATACCCTGCAATATCATTATAACTGTAAGCATGGCATGTGGGCCATTTTAACCATGCTTCCTGTTTCTTCCTGTTTGTGATTCCAGAACGTTCCTGACCTACATCTCTACTCCACCGGAGGTGCAGGGGTGTTAGTGGGAATTTGGGATCAGGTTTCATACAGTCTGGCCGCCTCTCTGCAATTCGGATATATATATATATATATATATATATATATATATATATATATATATATATATATATATATATATATATATATATATATATATATATATATATATATATATATATATCTCTATATATATATATATCTATCTCTCTCAAAAAAATAAAGGGAAACACTAAAATAACACGTCCTAGATCTAAATTAATGAAATATTCTTATTAAATACTTTGTTCTTTACATAGTTGAATGTGCTGACAACAAAATCACACAAAAATTATCAATGGAAATCAAATTTATTAACCCATGGAGGTCTGGATTTGGAGTCACCCTCAAAATTAAAGTGGAAAAACACACTACAGGCTGATCCAACTTTGATGCAATGTCCTTAAAACAAGTCAAAATGAGGCTCAGTAGTGTGTGTGGCCTCCACGTGCCTGTATGACCTCCCTACAACCCACACAAGTGGCTCAGGTAGTGCAGCTCATCCAGGATGGCACATCAATGCGAGCTGTGGCAAGAAGGTTTGCTGTGTCTGTCAGCGTAGTGTCCAGAGCATGGAGGCGCTACCAGGAGACAGGCCAGTACATCAGGAGACGTGGAGGAGGCTGTAGGAGGGCAACAACCCAGCAGCGGGACCGTTACCTCTGCCTTTGTGCAAGGAGGAACAGGAGGAGCACTGCCAGAGCCCTGCAAAATGACCTCCAGCAAGCCACAAATGTGCATGTGTCTACTCAAACGATCAGAAACAGACTCCATGAGGGTGGAATGAGGGCCCGACGTCCACAGGTGGGGGTTGTGCTTACAGCCCAACACAGTGCAGGACGTTTGGCATTTGCCAGAGAACACCAAGATTGGCAAATTAGCCACTGGCGCCCTGTGCTCTTCACAGATTAAAGCAGGTTCTCATTGAGCATATGTGACAGACGTGACAGGGTCTGGAGGCGCCAAGGAGAACGTTCTGCTGCCTGCAACATCCTCCAGCATGACCGGTTTGGCAGTGGGTCAGTAATGGTGTGGGGTAGCATTTTTTGTGGGGCTGCACAGCCCTCCATGTGCTCGCCAGAGGTAGCCTGACTGCCATTAGGTACTGAGATGAGATCCTCAGACCCCTTGTGAGACCATATGCTGGTGCGGTTGGCCCTGGGTTCCTCCTAATGCAAGACAATGCTAGACCTCATGTGGCTGGAGTGTGTCCGCAGTTCCTGCAAGACGAAGGCATTGATGCTATGGACTGGCCCGCCCGTTCCCCAGACCTGAATCCAATTGAGCCCATCTGGGACATCATGTCTCGCTCCATCCACCAACGCCACGTTGCACCACAGACTGTCCAGGAGTTGGTGGATGCTTTAGTCCAGGTCTGGGAGGAGATCCCTCAGGAGACCATCCGCCACCTCATCAGGAGCATGCCCAGGCATTGTAGGGAGGTCATACAGGCACGTGGAGGCCACACACACTTCTGAGCCTCATTTTGACTTGTTTTAAGGACATTACATCAAAGTTGGATCAGCCTGTAGTGTGTTTTTCCACTTTAATTTTGCGGGTGACTCCAAATCCATCCCTCCATGGGTTAATAAGTTTGATTTCCATTGATAATTTTTGTGTGATTTTGTTGTCAGCACATTCAACTATGTAAAGAACAAAGTATTTAATAAGAATATTTCATTCAGATCTAGGATGTGTTATTTTAGTGTTCCCTTTATTTTTTTGAGCTATGTATGTATATGTGTGTGTGTATGTATATATGTGTGTGTGTGTGTATATATATATATATATATATATATATATATATATATATATATATATATATATATATATATATATATATATATATATATATCTTAGTAACAATTTTACTGAGTTGTGCAAGTTGTCTGTCCTTGTCTATTGTATGGTCTGTCTGCATAATGAGTAAGGCACCAGCAAAAACTAAAAAGCAGTTTCACTGCAATGTCTGTAAGAGTGTTACCGGATGGATCTACCACATGTACAGTATGTTTTGTGAATTCAGCTACGAATACAATTTCCGCTCCGGTTTCAAAGCCGGTTTTATCCCCGGACCCTCCATGGGCTATGGTAACAGATGTACTGGCTGGGTTGCAATCAGAATTGGCCACCGCTCGACAAGAGCGGGAAGCGGCAAGATCTGAGTCTCGGGTGAGACCGCCAGAACTACCGGAGGGGTCTCAGCCTTGCCAAAGGTCCAAGTCCATTTTGGGTAGAAGGGATAAATTTCATTTGTCTTATGATTTACCAGTTTCTGCTATGTTGCATTCTGACGATTCTATGCCAGACCTCACTGCGCAAGATGAGGGTGAGGAGGGCGAATTAGACCAGCAGTCAGATAGTGAAGATTTTGACAGCCCAGCATTGATAATCTCATCAGAGCGGTGCGTCAGTCTCTGAAGTTTACAGAAACTGAGGAGCCTCTGACAAATGATGAAGTCGTATTTACTAAACGACAGAGATCTCCAATGTGTTTTCCTGTTTCGGAATCTCTTAATAAGATGTTAGTAGAAACACGGAAGAATCCGGATAAACGGTTTTCTATACCTCGCCGATTTAAGTCTAGTTACCCGTTGCCAGAGTCTGTGACATCTACATGGGAGAATCCGCCAATGGTGGATTCGTCTGTGTCAACTTACAAAGAAATTAACCATACCGGTACCAACGGCTACTACGCTTAAAGACCCTTCAGACCGTAAAATAGAAGCTATGTTAAAGTCCATGTATATAGCAGCAGGAGTGTTGCTTAGACCTGGCTTGGTTGGCATTTGGGTAACTAAGGCGCTAATGGTATGGATAACAGAACTCAAGTCTGGTCTACATGACGATCACCTTATACTTCTCGCTGATCAAATTTGTGAAGCTGCTGATTATCTATGCACAGCTTCTACTGACGTCTCTCAGCTCACTTCTCGCTTTTCATCGTCGCTAGTTACAGCATGACGAGCACTCTGGCTGCGTTCTTAGCAAGCAGAGGTCAAAAGTGGTATAGAGGCGTTACCTTACGGTGGCGAGAAGTTGTTTGGTCCTGAATTGGACAAATGGATTTCTGAGGCCATGGGAGATGGGTCTGTTTTCCGACCATTGCCTGCAACGGTACATAGACGGAAATACTCTGGACCGGCGTTCAAATCCTTTAGACCTCGGCCCTTTCGAGGCCGTGGCAGAGGAACAGCCACGCCTGGTAGACTAGGTCGAGGACGTGGTTTTCAACAAACCAACACCAGTCGTCAGGACGCTAAGGTCACCGACAAACCAGTGGCATGACGGGCTCCCAGCCCATCTCGGATCTCCAGTTGTGGGAGCACGCCTTCAGACGTTCCATTTGGCGTGGTTCAAGACATCCACAGGTGGGTGGATCCGCAATTTAGTGTTAAAAGGTTACAAAATACAGTTCGACTGTCTACCGCCACTGCGGTTTTTCAAGACAGGACTGCCTGTGTCGGACGACAAGAGGGCGGTTCTGCAAATTGCCATTCAGTCTCTGCTGAAGTTTTGATTCCGGTCCCTGTACACCAACAAGGTCAGGGTTATTATTCCAGTCTGTTTGTGGTACCAAAGCCGGATGGCTTGGTCAGGCCAATATTGAACTTGAAGGGCCTCAATCAGTACGTCACTTACTACAGATTCAAGATGGAATCTCTGCGGTAAGTAATTGCAGGTTTAGAGCCACAGGAATTCATGATTGCGCTGGATCTCAAGGATGCATTTCGATTCCGATTTGGCTACCTCATCAGAGGTTCTTGCGGTTTGCGATAAGGTAGAACCATTACCAGTTTCGGGCTCTACCGTTTGGCCTCTCGTCAGCGCCTCGGGTATTCACCAAAGTGATGTCTGTGATGATAGCTCATCTCAGATCCCTGGGAGTGATAATAGTTCCGTACTTGGACGATCTGCTCATCAAAGCTCCGTCTCAACCGATGCTCCTCCAACATGCGTTGCTAACGTACAATGTACTAGTTCAGCACAGTTTGATTGTCAACTTCAAGAAATCACATCTGATTCCGTCTCAACGACTTCAATTCCTAGGTATGATTCTCGATACGGTAGATCAAAGAATTTACCAACCAGAACAAAGTACAGATTATTCGTCATCTGGTACAATTAGTGCTCAAGCCACGCACAGTCTCAGTACATTTGTGCATTCGCCTGTTAGGCACAATGGTGGCGGCTTTCGAAGTGCTTCAGTTCGGAAGATTTCACTCTCGTCCTTTTCAACTGGATGTGCTCGCACAGTGGTCGGGCTCGCATCTGCAGATTCACCAGATGGTGAGGTTGTCGCCACAGGCCAGAGTATCTCTACTCTGGTGGCTCAAAGTACACAATCTAACCACAGGGAAACGGTTCGGCGCCTGGAATTGGATAATTCTAACGACGGATGCGAGTCTCAGAGGTTGGGGAGCTGTAGTTCAAAATTGTCAGCTCCAGGGTCTCTGGGCGGATCACGAAAGATTGCTGTCTATAAATGTCCTGGAACTCCAGGCAATTTACAATGCGCTACGACAAGCAGTGCACATGCTTCGGTCTCAGACTGTCCAGGTGCAGTCAGACAACGTGACGGCGGTCGCGTACATCAACAAACAAGGAGGAACGAGAAGCCGCATGGCCATGCGGGAAGTAGCTAGAATCCTCGATTGGGCCGAGCATCACCAAGTGATATTGTCGGCAGTGTTCATTCCAGGAGTGGACAACTGGGATGCGGATTATCTCAGCCGTCGGGATTTTCATCCAGGAGAATGGGCATTAAATCCAGAAGTGTTTCACATGTTGGTCCAGAGGTGGAGTTACCCTCAAGTGGACCTGATGGCATCTCGCCACAATCGCCAAACGCCCCAGTATGTGTCCAGAACGCGAGATCCAAAGGCAGTGGCGGTGGATGCTATCACAATCGCGTGGCCCTACAGCCTCGTGTATCTGTTTCTACCGTTTCCGCTGCTCCCTCTGTTGCTAAAACGGATCAAAAGAGAGTTCGCCACAGTCATACTAGTGGCGCCTCATTGGCCTCGGAGAGCTTAGTTCTCGGATCTCCGGATTACTCGCAGATGATCCTTGGCCGCTCCCGCTACGTCCGGACCTGTTAGAACAGGGTCTATTCCTTTACCCCGATTTAGCGCGGCTGCGTTTGAGTACAGCCTCCATTCATTCCACCTACAGCGCCATGGGACTTAATTCTGGTTTTAGATTTCTTACAGTCTTCATATTTTGAACCCTTACAACAAGTGGATATTAAGTTTCTCACTTGGAAAACAATTTTTCTCCTAGCCTTAGCTTCGACAAGGCGTGTTTCAGATTTGGGTGCCTTGTCATGCAAGCCACCGTATTTGGTGTTTCATGATGACAGAGCGGAACTTCGGACGAATCCCGCTTTCCTGCCAAAAGTAGTCATTTTTTTCACATCAATCAACCAATAGTAGTTCCGGTGTTAACAGAAGATTCTGGAACTTTGGATGTGGTACGCGCACTACGCGTTTATGTATCCCGAACGTCTACAGTTTGTAAGACGGATTTGTTGTTTGTTCTCTATGATGCTGCCAAGATGGGTTGGCCCGCTTCTAAGCAGAAGTTATCCAGATGGATTAAACTGACCATACGTCAGGCTTACCTTCATGCTAGGTTACAGCCGCCTACATCAGTAACAGCTCATTCCACACGTTCTGTGGGAACTTCATGGGCAGCTGGTCGTGGGGCTTCTACGACGCAGCTTTGCCGTGCGGCTACATGGTCATCAGTGCACACGTTTGTGCGCTTTTACAAGTTTGATACGTTTGCGGCATCAGCATCTAGCTTTCGCCGCCTAGTGTTACAGGTGCCAAACAGCTCTCCCACCCACAGGGAAGCTTTGGTACGTCCCAAGAGTACTCCAGTGACCCCTAGTGGATGAAAAAGAAAATAGGATTTTGGTACTTACCAGATAAATCCTTTTCTTTGAATCCATAGGGGACACTGGACGCCCACCCAGAGCAGTTTTACCTGGTTTGTGGTAAGTTTTGGATATCTTATGGTAACACATTCTCACCGACTGGTTCAAATTTTCAAGTTCTATCGGTTATGGTGTCAATTGTTTAGTTGTCAGTAACATTATGTGTCAACTTTATTGTTGTCCGTTATGTTATATGTAATTCTCCATTGTCAACCTCTCTATCGCTCCTGTTCGGCTCAGTAAAAAACTGAGGTGCTCTGGGAATATGATGGGGAGGAGAGTTACTAAATTTAAATATTCAGTGCCTTTGTTCTGCTAAAGCTGTCCATATCCCAAGAGTACTCCAGTGCCCCCTATGGATTCAAAGAAAAGGATTTACCTGGTAAGTACCAAAATCCTATTTTCAGCCTTGTCAGTATGATTTCAGAGAAAAATTGCGACTCTGCCTGATGATCATACATTCACTCAGTGTGTTTTACGGATTCAACCTCCCTATGTCCCACCTGTGGCTCCTTGGGATTTGTCGCTGTTTCTGGAGGCCTTGCAAGAGTCTCCGTTTGAACCTCTTGAATCTGTGGACCTTAAGTGGCTTTCTCTCAAGGTATTGTTTCTGCTGGCTATTGCCTCTGCTAGACGGGTATTAGATTTGGGTGCCTTGTGTTGTAGGTCCCCCTATCTGATTTTTCACTGTGACCGATGTTCGGGCATTCCTGATTGTCCCGGAGAACTTGGTACACTGATATTCTGGCCATGTCTGTAGAAAACCCTTGGCCTCTACCGTTAAGAAGGGACCTTCTTCAGCAAGGACCGTTCGTCTTCCCGGACTTGCAAGGGCTTCGTTTGACGTCCTGGAAGTTGAGCGGAATATCCTAGCTCACAAGGGCCTTTCCAGAAAGGTTATTGCTACCATGGTTCAGGCCAGGAAACCTGTAACTTCAAAACACTTTCACCATATCTGGAAAAAGTATGTCTCCTTGTGCGAAGAACGCACATATCGGCCTGCAGAGTTCCACTTGGGGCGGTTCCTCAGTTTCCTGCAGGCTGTTGTGGATACGGGCTTACGTCTGGGTTCCATTAAGGTCCCGATTTCAGCGCGCTCAATTTTCTTCCGGAAGAAATTGGCAGTGTTGCCAGAAGTTCAGACCTTCTTGCAGACCTTCACTGCACCTTGGGATTTGAATGTGGTGTTGAATTTTCTACAGTCCTCCTGGTTTGAACCTCTGATGACTGTAGAAGATAAGTACCTCACGTGGAAGACTGTGATGTTACTGGCCCTGGCTTCTGCTTGACGCGTCTCTGAATTAGGGGCCTTATCGTGTAAAAGTCTGTATTTGCTCTTTTACGAGGACAGAGCGGAGCTCAGGACTAGACAGCAGTTCCTGCCGAAGGTCGTTTCTGCGTTCCATTTGAATCAACCTCTTGTAATTCCGTCCAGTCCTGGGACTTCTGCTCCTCCGGAGTCATTGGATGCTGTGAGAGCCTTGAAGATCTATGTCAAGAGAACGGCTCGAATCAGAAAGACTGATTCATTGTTTGTGCTGTATGATGCGCAGAAAAGCAGTCCATTGCTCGTTGGCTTAGGCTCACTATCCAACAGGCCTGTGTTTTGGCAGGCTTGCCTGTTCCACTGTCTCTGAAGGCCCACTCTACTAGATCAGTGGGGTCTTCCTGGGCGGCTGCCCGAGGAGTCTTGGCCCTGCAGCTGTGCCAATCTGCTACCTGGTCGGGGACGAACACCATTGTGAAGTTATACAGATTTGATACCCTGGCCAAAGAGGATACCCAGTTTGGGCAGGCGGTGCTGCAGATGTCTCCGCACATTCCTGCCCGTTCTGGAAACTTTGGGACGTCCCCATCGTACTGTGTCCCCAGTATCCCTTATGGATGTTAGAGAAAATAGGATTTTAATACCTATCGGTAAATCCTTTTCTCGTAGTCCAGTGCGGTGACTTTCTGCATGTGGTATATTGTATGTTACCTGCTCAGCTGCTGTTTTTTTTGTTGCCAGCAGTTGCTGGTCGTGTTTATGTTCTTGGTGTGCTGGTGAAAAATCTCACCACTCACTGTTATTAAATTCCTTCTCTAGCATATGTTCTTTCTCCTTCGGGCACTGTTTTACCTATAACTGCCTGTGGGAGGGGGCATAGAGGGTAGGAGCCAGAACACCCACTTGAAGAAATTTAAAGTGCACTGGCTCCTTTTGGACCCCGTCTATACCCCTTTGTACTAATGTGTCCCCAATATCCCTTATGGACTACCGAAAAGGATTTACCGGTAGGTATTAAAATAGTATTTATTTTTTTTACATTTTTATTTATTTATTTATTTTATTCTCCAAACCAAAATGGGCTGTGCTTACCCAAAACTCCCATTCCAAGGTTTCTCTTTCTGTAAACAAAAATTTGGTAAATGAGCATGGCATATGATTCAACATTTGCAACCGGTCAGGTTACAAAGAAATCCATATTTTTTCTGACAATAGGAACTATGGTTGGTTTTGGAGTCTGCCAAGGGGCACAAGCGGAGTACAAAACTACATTGGCATGGAAAGCAAGATAGAATGCTTTAACGTAGGCCAAAAGTTTAATAAAGTGACTTAATTTCCACATAAATGTTAAACAATTGGCAATGCAAGTTACAAAACACTGAACATGCAGATTCCAAGTGTATAAAGGGCATGTGCTTGGTAAAGTAATCTGCAAACTGTAATGTTTATTTAGTCTTTTTGCTAAAAGCTCATCAGTAAATATGCTTGTTATTTTTCTCCCCTCATTCCAGTTGTACCGCACATTGAGCAGTGATCGAGCCCGTTTCCGTGACAGACACGAATACATCCACACACAGCTGAGACCCGCAGTTGATTCTCACAGTAAGAATAGTCTTATCCCTATAATAGTAGGAAGGGTTATTGTACATACTTTGCTTACCACTGGGCTAACAGTGATAGCCCAGTGATAACATATTTGTTGCAGTTACTACGCTATAGTGTTTTTTTTAATGGTACCTGCAGCTGACTTGGTAGGCGAGGTTGTATAGTTCTTTGTATACATTCTGCTCCGATTTCCATGTCCTTGGTCATCTGTGGACCCCCTGCCATCTGAAAGCAGTTAGTTAACATGCATGTGACGTTAGATACTCTGCTAAGGTGCATCTAGAAAGGGCCTGTATTTTCATAACTTAACATTTAAGGTTCTTATATTTTTAGAGAGGTGCTGAGGAATAGGATGTCCACAAAACTGGACTTGTGTTTTTTAAGCTGCTAGTGACCTACATTCATGATGTTCAAGTCTACTAATACCCCTTTCACATCGCACTGAAAACCCGGTACCGACACGGCATATTGCCGTGTCGAAACGGGTCCGTGTGCGATGTGAAAGGTCCAATTGTGAATTAGCGGGTCGCCTGACCCGGTAATTCAACCCGGTAAAAAAGAAGGGTTCTTACCGGGTTGATTACCGGGTCAGGCGCAGTGTGAATGGGAGCCGTTCCGATGCGAATCGGCTCCCATTCACAGCATAGGCAGAGGCGGCGCAGGAGATGAGCTCATCTCCCGGCGCCGCCTCCACCCCCGCCCCTGCTGCTGCTGCTCCCTCCGCTGCTATGGCAACCGACCCGGTATATTGCCGGGTCGGAAAGCCAGCAGAGGAGCGCAAATGCCGGGTCCCACCCGGTAAGTACACGTTTGTCTTACCGGGTAGGATCCGGCATTTGCGATGTGAATGCGGTATAATTTATAAGGACTGGGAGATAAGACTGTTTTAGTGCAAATCATTATTGGTATTTGGAAACAGTAAAGAATAGACATGAGCAAGAGCAGGAGTGTCCATCAAATTTGTAGCACTCTATGTAAATATTTACAGAATTTTCCATATGCCACTATTCGTAGAGACCTGAGATTGGACCCCTCCCCCCTTCCTCCCCCAGCTCCTCAATGTACATTAAATGCTAGGCACAGGGCTACTCCTACAGACTTCTATGAAAAATACACCTCTGCTCCTTCCACGTGCACCACCTGAACAGATAAATCTCTCCGTTACTACTCAATGCCCTCACCACTATGCCCTCACACTTCTGCTTTACGCAATGAGTAATAGATTCTGTCCATATACATACAAGGCTCAATATGAAAGTATGCTGTATATAAGGATATAGAACTATATGGGAACATAATGAGAATCGTAATGGATTGTGGGATCAGAGTAATAATGACAGGATTGTGTTGCTGTTGAGTACAAGCTGTGGTTGATGTGATACATGGATTTTACTGGGGCATTCAGATATGATTATGACCACTGAGTTAGGCAGATATGATTGAGGTATACTATACAGAACAATTGTGAAGTTGTGTTCAGTAACAATGCACCACCTCTCTTCCAAGTACATACTTGCAGGTGTGCACATTCTTTTTGGCAAGCATACTTTATAATACGACAGTAAGGACAAATATTCCCAGAGCTCACTACAAAGGATCCGCAATTAGATTTGTATGCTATATGATGATAGAAATACAGAGATCTGTTTGCATATATTTGCAAAAATAGGATTAAGTTGCCAGACTGCGTCAAGGCCAATAATCCTATTGCATGTTATGCTACATGATAATAGCACATTCATGAATATATCTAAATTGAGAGCCAATTCACCTGGAGGCACCCCAAGATCCTCCAACTTCGATATTTTCAGATATGTGCTGTTATCTCGTAGTATAACAATATATACAATATAATTAAGCTGCCTTGACACGGCCTGGTAGCTTAATCATATCATTTAAAATATATGCAAACTGAGATCTGTGTATTCCTATTATCATGCAATATTGAAATTTCATTTCTGATGCTTTGTAGTGCGGTGGGGGACTATTTTACCTTTATTAATTTAGTTTATTTTTTTATTCCTTTTTGTCTAGACAAATTCCTACTTTTTAGTATACTTTATAATAACTAAGATTTGATCTGTTGCCCAATATCTCAAACTATTTGGTTCTTTAATATCTCTATCACTTTGGCAAAAGTGCAAAGCATTTCTCTGACGTCCTAGTGGATGCTGGGAACTCCGTAAGGACCATGGGGAATAGCGGCTCCACAGGAGACTGGGCACATCTAAAGAAAGCTTTAGGACTATCTGGTGTGCACTGGCTCCTCCCCCTATGACCCTCCTCCAAGCCTCAGTTAGATTTTTGTGCCCGACCGAGCAGGGTGCAATCTAGGAGGCTCTCCTGAGCTTCTTAGAAAAAGTTAGTTTTAGGTTTTTTATTTTCAGTGAGACCTGCTTGCAACAGGCTCACTGCATCGAGGGACTAAGGGGAGAAGAAGTGAACCTGCCTGCTTGCAGCCAGCTTGGGCTTCTTAGGCTACTGGACACCATTAGCTCCAGAGGGACCGAACACAGGCCCAGCCTCGGAGTCCGGTCCCAGAGCCGCGCCGCCGGCCCCCTTTCAGAGCCAGAAGCAAGAAGAGGTCCGGAAAATCGGCGGCAGAAGACATCAGTCTTCACCAAGGTAGCGCACAGCACTGCAACTGTGCGCCATTGCTCCTCATGCACACCACACACTCCGGTCACTGAGGGTGCAGGGCGCTGGGGGGGGGGGCGCCCTGAGCAGCAATATAAACACCTTGGCTGGCAAAAATACATCACATATAACCCCCAGGGCTATATGGATGTATATTAACCCCTGCCAGATTCCATAAAAATGCGGGAGAAAAGTCAGCGAAAAAGGGGCGGAGCTATCTCCTTCAGCACACTGGCGCCATTTTTCCCTCACAGCTCCGTTGGAGGGAAGCTCCCTGGCTCTCCCCTGCAGTTAATACACTACAGAAAGGGTTAAAAAGAGAGGGGGGGGGGCACAATTTAGGCGCAGTATACAACATATATGCAGCTATAAGGGAAAACACTTTTTTATAGGTGCTATCCCTGTGATATATAGCGCCCTGGTGTGTGCTGGCATACTCTCCCTCTGTCTCCCCAAAGGGCTTTGTGGGGTCCTGTCCTCTATCAGAGCATTCCCTGTGTGTGTGCTGTGTGTCGGTACGGCTGTGTCGACAGGTATGGGAGGATAATGAGGTGGAGGCGGAGCGAATGCCTGTAAATATGTTGTCACCCCCTGCGGGGTCGACACCGGTGTGGTTGAACTTATGGAAGGATTACGTGAAAGTGTCAACTCCTTACATAAAAGGTCGACGACACGGAACAGCCAGCTACTCAGCTTGTGCCTGTTCCAGCGTCTCAAATGTCATGGGGGGCTCTAAAATCGCCCGCTACCTCAGATAACAGACACAGATGTCGACACGGATACTGACTCCAGTGTCGACATCGATGAGACTGGTGTACCCTCCAAATAGGTCCACCCGTTACAGGATTGAGACAATGAAAAATGTATTACACATTTATGATTATACCCCAGGTACCACATAAAAGGGTATTGTGTTTGGTGAGAGAAAACTATTAGTAGTTTTTCCTGCATCTGAGAAATTAAATGAGGTGTGTGAGGAAGAGTGGTCTTCCCCCGGTAAGAAATTGATAATTTCTACAACGGTTATTGGCAGCGTACCCTTTCCCGCCAGAGGATAGGTCACGCGGGGAAACACCCCATAGGGTAGATACAGCGCTTACACGCTTATCAGAAAAGGTGGCACTACCGTCTTCGGGTACGGCCGCCCTGAAGGAACCTGCTGATAGAAAGCAGGAGGTTACCCTATAAGATATGGTCACACACTAGGGCATTATATTGCGACCAGCCGTTGCTTCGGCATGGATGTGCAGTGCTCCCGCTGCGTAGTCAGATTCCCTGTCGGAAAATAACTATGGATAGGGACAATATTTTGCTGAAAATAGAGCATATAAAAGACGTGGTCTTATACATGCGTGATGCACAGAGGGATATTTGCCGGCTGGCATCAAAAATAAGCGCTAGGTCCATTGCCGCCAGACGGGGGTTATGGACTTGGCAATGGTCAGGCGATGCCGACTCGAATCGGCACATGGAAGTTGCGCTATAAGGGGGTAAAACTGTTTGGGGATGGTTTTTCAGACCTCGTTTCCACAGCTACTGTTGGGAAATCGATTTTTTTTGCCACAGGCTACCCCACAACAAAAGAAAGCACCGTATCATCAAGTACAGTCCTTTCGGCCCCAGAAAAGCAAGAGGGCTAGAGGCTCATCCTTTCTGCCGAGAGGCAAAGGTAGAGGAAAAAAGCTGCAACACACAGCTAGTTCCCAAGAGCAGAAGTCCTCCCTGCGTCCGGTAGGTCCACAGCATGGTGCTGGGGCTGCTCAGGCGGACCCAGGTACGGTGGGGGCCCGTCTCAGACAGTGGGCTCTCTCACATGGATCCCTGGCTCCTTCAAGTAGTATCTCAGGGGTACAGGCTGGAGTTCGAGACGTTCTTCCCCCCCGCCGTTTCCTAAAATCTGCCTTACCGGCACCTCCCTCTGCCAGGGAGACTGTGTTGGTGGATATTCAACACTATAATCACAACAAGTGATTGTCAAGGTGCCCCTCCTTCAGCAAGGAAGGGGTTACTATTCCACAGTGGTTGTGGTACCGAAACGGTTCGGTGAGACCCATCTTGAAATTAAAATACTTGAACTTTTATATCAGAAGATTCAAGTTCAAGATGGAATCGCTCAGAGCGCTTATTACGAGCCTGGATGAGGGGGATTACAGGGTCTCCCTGGACATCAAGGATGCGTACCTGCATGTCCCCATTCCCCCCCCCTCACCAGGAGTACCTCAGATATATGGTACAGGACTGTCACTATCCGTTCCAGACGCGGCCGTTGGAGTTGTCCACGGCACCGAAGGTCTTTACCTAGGTAATGGCCGAAGTGATGATACTCCTTCGCAAGAAGGAAGTTTTTATTATCCCGTACTTGGACGATCTCCTGATAAAGGCGAGGTCCAAAGAACAGTTGGTAGTGGGGGTAGCACTCTCTCGGGAAGTGCTACAACAGCACGACTGGATTCTCAATATTCCAAAGTCACAGCTGGTCCCGACGACACGTCTTCTGTTCCTGGGAATGTTTCTGAACGCAGACCAGAAAAGAGTGTTTCTTCCAGTGGAAAAAGCAGAGGAGTTGTCATCTCTAGTCAGAGACATCCTAAAACCAGGACAGGTGTCTGTACATCAATGCACACGAGTCCTGGGAAAAATGGTAGCTTCGTACGAAGCATAATTCCATTCGGAAGACTCCACGCAAGGACGTTCCAGTGGGACCTGTGGGACTAATGGTCCGGGTACCATGTACAGATACAACAGCGGATAACCCTGTCAGCAAGAAACAGGGTGTCGCTGCTGTGGTGGCTGCAGAGGGCTCATCTACTAGTGGGCCGCAGATTCGGAATACAGGACTGGGTCCTGGTGACCACGGATGCCAGCCTTCGGGGCTGGGGTGCAGTCACACAGGGAAGAAATTTCCAAGGAGATTTCGCTTCACATAAATATTCTGCAGCTAAGGGCCATTTACAATGCCCTAAGACAAGCAAGGCCCCTGCTTCGGAACCAGCCGGTACTGATCCAATCAGACGACATCACGGCGGTCGCCCATGTAAACAGACAGGGCGGCACAAGAAGCAGGATGGCGATGGCAGAAGCCACAAGGATTCTCCGATGGGCGACCTACACCCAGGAGAATGGGGACTTCATCCAGAAGTTTTCCAAATGCGGGTAAACCGTTGGGAATGACCACGGGTGGACATGATGGCGTCCCGCCTCAACAAGAAGTTGAAAAGATATTGCGCCAGGTCAAGGGACCCTCAGGCGATCGCTGGGGACGCTCTAGTGACACCGTGGGTGTACCAGTCGGTTTATGTGTCTCCTCCTCTACCTCTCATACCCAAGGTACTGAGAATAATAAGAAGGCGAGGAGTGAAAACCATACTCGGGGTTCCGGATTGGCCATGAAGAGCTTGGTACCCGGAACTTCAAGAGATGCTGGCAGAGGACCCTTGGCCTCTGCCGCTCAGACAAGACCTGCTGCAGCAGGGACCCTGTCTGTTCCAAGACTTACCGCGGCTGCGTTTGACGGCATGGCGGTAGAACACCGGATCCTAAAGGAAAAGGGTTTTCCGAAGGAAGTCATCCCTACCCTGATCATAGCCAGGAAGGATGTCACCGCAAGACATTATCGCCGCGTTTGGCGAAAATTTGTTGCTTGGTGGGAGGCCATGAAGGCCCCGACGGAGGAATTTCAACTATGTCGATTCCTGCACTTCCTGCAAGCAGGGGTGACGTTTGGGCCTCAAATTGGGGTCCATCAAGGTCCAGATTTCGGCTCTGTCGATTTTCTTCCAGAAAGAATTGGCTTCACTGCCTGAAGTTCAGACTTTGGTTAAAGGAGTACTACATATTCAGCCTCCTTTTGTGCCTCCTGTGGCACTTTTTGGATCTCAGCGTGGTGTTGGATTTCCTAATGTCGCATTGGTTGAGCCACTTAAAACCATGGAGCTAAAGTATCTCGCGTGGAAAGTGGTCATGCTCTTGGCCTTGGCCTTGGCCAGGCGTGTGTCAGAATTGGCGGCTTTGTCATGTAAAAGGCCTTATCTGATTTTCTGTATGGATAGGGCAGAGTTGAGGACTCGTCCTCAGTTTCTCCCGAAGGTGGTCTCAGGTTTTCACTTGAACCAACCTATTGTGGTGCCTGCGGCTACTGGGGACTTGGAGGATTCCAAGTTGCTGGACGTAGTCAGGGCCCTGAAAATTTTATTTTTCCAGGACGGCTGGAGTCAGGAAAACTGACTCGCTGTTTCTCCTGATGGCACCCAACAAGCTGGGTGCTCCTGCTTCTAAGCAGTCTATTGCGCGCTGGATTTGTAGCACTATTCAGCTGGCGCATTCTGCGGTAGGATTACCGCAGCCTAAATCAATAAAAGCCCATTCCACAAGGACGGTGGGCTCATCTTGGGCGGCTGCCCGAGGGGTCTCGGCTTTACAACTTTGCCGAGCAGCTACTTGGTCAGGGGCAAATACGTTTGCAAAATTCTACGAATTTGATACCCTGGCTGAGGAGGACCTGGAGTTCTCTCATTCGGTGCTGCAGAGTCATCCGCACTCTCCCACCCGTTTGGGAGCTTTGGTATAATCCCCATGGTCCTTACGGAGTTCCCAGCATCCACTAGGACGTCAGAGAAAATAAGAATTTACTTACCAATAATTCTATTTCTCGTAGTCCGTAGTGGATGCTGGGCGCCCATCCCAAGTGCGGATTGTCTGCAATACTTGTATATAGTTATTGTTAACTAATCGGGTTCTTGTTGTGAGCCATCTATTCAGAGGCTCCTCTGTTATCATGCTGTTAACTGGGTTTCATATCACAAGTTGTACGGTGTGATTGGTGTGGCTAGTATGAGTCTTACCCGGGATTCAAAATCCTTCCTTATTGTGTACGCTCGTCCGGGCACAGTATCCTAACTGAGGCTTGGAGGAGGGTCATAGGGGGAGGAGCCAGTGCACACCAGATAGTCCTAAAGCTTTCTTTAGATGTGCCCAGTCTCCTGCGGAGCCGCTATTCCCCATGGTCCTTACGGAGTTCCCAGCATCCACTACGGACTACGAGAAATAGAATTATCGGTAAGTAAATTCTTATTTTTAATTGTATTTTTTGTTTTTCAGGTGATGACGGTAAGTTTCCTTCTATATTTCTTCTTCTATGCATGTGGTTTTTTTCCTACTATATTTTTCCTAGTGCTTGCAGAACATATTGCTTTGGCCTGGCTACTTAATCCTATACACAGATAAACATTAGTACACTAACAGTTAATACATATGTATCTTGTGCCAGCATAATCTGTTGCACTGTAACAGAGCATGTCTATTGTATTATACACCATATACAGAGTGGGGAACCCGGGCAAAGCAGCATGTACTGTAAAAATAACCCATCTGTTCTGAACAAGGTTTTCAAGCAGCTGATATTTGTTTCTTACAATAAAATAACTATTAAAGAATTTTAAAAGCAAGTAAATCATCACAGTCCATATGTTACACTACTAACATTTGCATACTTGAGGCCCAGTAAATTTGTTTTAATATTCCATATGAGACTAACACAACTGTTTTCATCCTTGTTCACAACCGAGCATGTCCTGTCTGTCACTGTGTATGAAAGTTTCTTGGTGTCTGTTAATTCTGGTTAGCTCTTAATACAATTTTTAATGTACCTTACACACATTCTTTGGCATGAGCACTTATTCATTTTTTTTTTTTTTTTTTTTTTTGGCTCATGTTCATTTTACGCTAATTGTCACTTTTTTTCTTTTTTTTTCACTTACAATTTCCAGAATAAAGCCCATGGTAATGTCTACTCAAAGTTGAAGCTATAGGAGCATAAAGACAGTCCACCTTGCCGTGCAGCCTAACTCTAGTGATGACTATAGTCTCACCCGTCACTTAAATACCAACACTTTCATTTTACCTTTTTTATTTTTTTATTTTTCTTTTGTCTAATACTGTATATAAACCCCATTTGGTCCATGAGGGGGTTGGATCCAGCTCTTACATTGTTTTGTGAAATGTGTTAAGTTAATTGAATAGGTTATGGCTGATTGCTCCGATGACCTGTGTGTGTAAATGACTGTCCAATAAAGACAACTCTGAATGTTACGTTTCGACTGACTGTCCTTTATTTTATTTTTTTCACCTGTGACTGGGATTCCTTGGTGGAATTTCTCTTAACTTAAGAGGTGGAGTTTTATTCCCTAAATGTTATTTTGTGATTAAATTGTTCTATAAATGAAACTAACGGGGGAAAGCTTTGGAATACTGTGTGTTATGGAACTAACATACTCCTGCTTGCTTTCCTTAATACGCGAAGCATGGCCTCTACTGTAGATTAGCTCCGTATTTTGGGAAAAAGCTATGGCTTAAAGGCAACTTGCTGATGAAAGAGTATTTTGTAGCTTTAGCAGATTTCTAGATTTGGCATATGAAAATGTGGGGTTTCTTGTATCTTAGTGAATTAAGTTTATTTTATGCTATGTGAGGAATGCTTTGTGATAAAATGGCACTACCCTATACAGGCATACAGTACAAGCGAGTATAGTAAATTAAAAATATTCCCTTTCACACGAGGTACTGATGTCAAATTTCAGTAGAATCCATGATATGAGAACATAAATATATACAATAAAGTGTAATTCATTTAAATTAAATTAGAAATAGGTTGGTTAACCCAACCAAATACCGTTAAAACGGACTATCATATGAGACAGTTAGTTATACAAAAAACAAAACCCCTTACAAGGTGTTTTTGAATCCTTTGTTAGAAGCTTGTCATTAGCTAACATTTTATTAAGAATACAACTATAAAACAAGCTGTGTAGTTCAAAGACCCATGTATAAATTAAGTGTAGAAAAGTTTATTCAATATTTGTGAGTAATCGAAATTTGAAAAAATTGTAAAAATCCAGAATGGCAACTTTACAAGATAGTTGCCGTTAATAGTCATATGTTATACAGTATATGGTCTCTGGAATCTTGTAGGCCTCCATTAATTGCTGCCTCCTAGATAAAGAGTTCCTAAAATCCTTCCTCTGCCCGTCACATTTTGAGATTGAGGGTTTCCTTCAAGGCATGTAGAGAACTGGAAGTTGCATGCCTCAATAATTAGTGGTCAACCCTTCATTCAGACATTATAGATTACTGGGAAGATGCTCCTTCAATTTATTTAATTTGCAGGCATATGTGAAAAATGCAGATGGTGTGTTCTTAAAAATGTCAAACTTCTAAGTAGTCGTTCTGGGGGGTGTCCCAGGGGTTCTGCACCCATTCCCAACATTTTTACCTCATAATAAGTGTTTTCCCCAAGCTTATCACCTGCTCATGTGTGGTAAAGTGAAATTCATGGTAAACATATGGAGAATTATTGCTTGTAATTTATTGCAGACAATTGAATAGGGGCTTATTGCAATAAAATCCGTTTTTGCCACAAAACGGGTTATCACAGCTAATTGATTTTCCCCCTATGTTTATAAATTTATGTCCTTGACTGTACTAGAATTTAACATCAATATCCAGTGTGAAAGTGAGGTTATGATCTATCTATCTTTTTATTATACCCATATGTCTGTATTGGGTAGCACTATTTTATCACACCACTTTGCTCACATAGCATTGCATACCTTGGGTTTTCTTATAATAAGCCACTACAAGTTTGTTTTAGGCCTTCTTTTTCTAATCTATTTTGGGCATTATTTTGCTAAATGGAATTTAAGAGGAAATAATTGTTAGCACTGACTTATGAAACCCAGCACAGATACTTCTGTAAGATTGTGACATTTATTTTAATTGCTGCAAAATGCTCTTTCATATTTAGAGAACCATGCTGTATATTGCTGTGGTTCTTATTATTTATAGTGACTTGTTCAGTGCCTTCTGGTTTTGATTTTTGTAAATGGATCAAGAGATTAAGCAGGAGTTAGACTATTTAAAAGTTTATTTTTTTTAAATTCCAGAATACATAATACCATACAATGCTATGTACTTCATCTCAATAAATTTTCATCCATGCTCCAAGTATATTTTTATAGTTCATGAATTCTAAACACACCCTAGTTCCCTGATAACATGCCTCTGTACTCTATTGTCACTTGTGCACCTGACTATTGTATGATCTACTATATAGACATAGCAATAATTTCACACTAATCTACGTAGCACCATGTAATGCACAAATGAAGTCAAACTTAATTTCACATGGCTTGTATAATTTTGAAGACTAAGGGGTATATGCAATTGCGGTCGAATTGGCGAAAATGTCGAAAAACGGGGTATTTGCGACAAATTTTTTTCGACAATTTAATACCGTACTTTTCGACAAAAAAACTGACTTTTCAGATTCGACTTTTTCAAAATCGACAGTTGACAAATTCGACATTTCTGCAATGGTAAAAATGCGGCTTTTCGACAAAAGTATATTCAATTGAAGAATGTCTGTTCGACAACAGTGCTTTTCGACAGTAAATTCGTCAATTTCATTCCGCCTCACTTTGCTGGCGGAATCTAATAAATTTTTAAAAACATGTTTTTTTTTTTTTGTGCTTTTTTTTTTTATTGCTAATAGCATATCTATTTATATTAGAAGGGGTTAGGTACTTGGTTTGTCTATTAGGAGATTTAACTATTTATATTTTTTTTTTAAATTTAATATTTTTTTTTTAAACTGACTAAAATAGAGAGAGCATGGTTTTCAGTGGGAAGGAGTGGGAATGGGTTAAAAACCCGAAGAAAAATGCGTGGGGTCCCCCCTCTTTGAGCCGGTCCTGGTAGTAAAAATACGGGGGGGAAATGGACAGGGGTTCCCCCGTATTTTTAGAACAAGCACCGGGCTCTGCGTCCGGTCCTGGTGCAAAAAATACGGGGGACAAAAAGCGTAGGGGTCCCCCGTATTTTTTGAACCAGCACCGGGCTCCACTAGCTAGAGAGATAATGCCACAGCCGGGGGACACTTTTGTATAGGTCCCTGCGGCCGTGGCATTACCCCCCCCCCCCCCCCCCCCCCAACTAGTCACCCCTGGCTGGGGTACCCTGGAGGAGTGGGGACCCCTTAAATCAGGGGGTCCCCCCCTCCAGCCACCCAAGGGCCAGGGGTGAAGCCCGAGTCTGTGTGCCCCCCCCCCCCCCCCCCATCCAAGGGCTGCGGATGGGGGGCTGATAGCCATGTGTAAAAATGAAAGAATATTGTTTTTTTTTTTTTTTTAGAAGAACTACAAGTCCCAGCAAGCCTCCCCCGCAAGCTGGTACTTGGAGAACCACAAGTACCAGCATGCGGGGGGGGGGGGGCGGCGCTGGTACCTGTAGTTCTTCTGCAAAAAAAAAAACCCAAATAAAAACAGGACACGCACACCGTAAAAGTACAACTTTATTACACACATGCCGACACACACATACTTACCTATGTTCACACGCCGACCTCTGTCCGCTTCTCCATGTAGAGTCCGGGGTACCTGAAAATGAAATTATACTCGCCTAAATCCAGTGTGTCCTGTCTTGTTTTTGTAATCCACGTACTTGGCAAAAAAAGTTTTACTTTCAAGGTGTGCGTGTCCTGTTTTTATTTGGGTATTTTTTTTTGCAGAAGAACTACAGGTACCAGCGGGGGCCCCCCCGCGCATGCTGGTACTTGTGGTTCTCCAAGAACCAGCTTGCGGGGGAGGCTTGCTGGGACTTGTAGTTCTTCTGCAAAAAACAATATTCTTTCGTTTTTACACATGGCTAGCAGCCCCCCATCCGCAGCCCTTGGATGGGGGGACAGCCTCGGGCTTCACCCCTTGCCCTTGGGTGGCTGGAGGGGGGGGGGGGCTTGATTTAAGGGATCCCCACTCCTCCAGGGTACCCCGGCCAGGGGTGACTAGTTGGGGGGTAATGCCACGGCCGCAGGGACATAGATATTATAGAGAGATAGATAGAGAGATATATATATATATCTCTCTATCTCTCTATCTATCTATATCTATATATCTATCTCTCTCCCGGCTGTGGCATTATCTCTCCAGCTCTAGTGGAGCCCGGTGCTGGTTCAAAAAATACGGGGGACCCCTACGCTTTGTCCCCCGTATTTTTTGCACCAGGACTTGACGCAGAGCCCGGTGCTGGTTCTAAAAATACGGGGGGATCTCCGTATTTTTACAACCAGGACCGGCTCAAAGAGCCCGAGGCTGGTTATGCTTAGGAGGGGGGACCCCACGCAATTTTTTTCTGTGTTTTTTTTTTTAACCATTTTTGCGCCGTCTGAAAAGTCGAATACAGGACGCACTTATCCGTCAATTGGTCCGTTTTTCGACAGTGGGACTGTCGAATCCGTTTTTTATTGAATATGTCGAATTCCGGCACCCGCCGGTCGAATTTAAAAACGGGCGAAAAAAAGCCGCAATTTGCCCGGAATTGCATATACCCCTAAGCCACAACTGTACTATTTTTATGTAGATCACCAGGAACTGTCAAAACTGAATTTCCCCAAAAACCCCCAAACTGTCTGTCTCTGTAATAATTGTTCCTGGCTAGGTTAACTTTAACTGAATCCAGTGCTAAATGTAAATGTGTTGATTTAAGTTGGATAGCATAGCAGCCTATACATTAAGCTTTTAGACATTTCAGAGTACTTTAAGATGTCACATTAGAGAATAGACCATTGCCTTTGACGATATGGCTGAGTTTCTCGGTAACTGCAAGGTTCTCAATCCTAAGTACAGCTGAGGTGATGGCATTTATATCTTTTTGGTTGTATAATTTCCAACAGAGTTTACTGCTCTGTGATCCATGTATGAGGCACCTGATTTGATTGGCTGCAGCAGCAGCTCCTCAATGTGGTGTCGCATAGATTTCACACCTATTGACCTACTAGTCTCAGCCTTCCAGA
Organism: Pseudophryne corroboree; assembly: GCF_028390025.1. Taxonomy (NCBI): domain Eukaryota; kingdom Metazoa; phylum Chordata; class Amphibia; order Anura; family Myobatrachidae; genus Pseudophryne; species Pseudophryne corroboree. Next base: position 936,253,084 of record NC_086444.1, on the reverse strand, counting down.
AAGCACTATCCATATAAACACCAAATTGCAACATAGGGCTAAGAAAAGTTATTCCTCGCTCGAAAGCTCTTCTCTTGGCCATGGCTTTATATTGTCAAAGGCATTACATCTTACAATAATAACTTCTACTAGAGGTTTTCATGTTGTATTTTTCAGATTATACCATAGACCATGTTTTTATGCATTACTAATAGTGTTCTTTTATAGTAAGATATAATCATTTAGTCCTAAAAATCTAACTGAGCACATGACTCTAGTGTCTATATGACTGCCACTCTGCTATATGAAACAAAACGCAATACTGGGATATATGAATATTACATCATCCAATTAGTGAAGAAGTGTCCCATGTGTGGGTTCAGTGAAAATAATTTCTTTAATTTCACACAAAATCTTAAACTATCAGGAACAATCATGGTCACAGGACATGAGCTGGTAGCTATTTACCGCACCGTGACCTTGGTAACTGCAGTTTTGTTGTGGATACATTTTTCTAAACCTATGCATGCTTGACATATTTTGTCTTAACCACATGTGATTGCATGCTGATTGTCCAACTGTTAATCACTCCTGTTGGCTGCACAAGCTTGCCTTCTTATGCAGAGAGGAAAAGCCACACTGGTCTACACTAAACGCGTATCACGAGTTACAACCAGAATGCTGTCTTACCACCTGCTCCTCTTGTCAGTCCTCTTTCTCACCCGTCTCTCTCTGCTGTTCACGTTTTGCAATTATATGAATGCACTCATGCAAAATGAATGTGTTAGGCATGTTGGGGCTGGGGTTGTGAATATCTGACCAATACACTTTTTGGCATGTCACTTTATGACTTGGATAAACTGCTTATTTATCAGTTTTTGATGACCAGATATTTTATTCACATAGGGCTCTATTTACTAACCTTCGGAGAGAGATAAAATGGATGGTGATAAAGGGCGGTAACCTATGAGCCCCAAAAAGCCCGCATGAGCTGCGGCTTATCTGGAATTTTGTTCCATCTGCCTTAGGCAGGTGAAGGAATAAGCCAGATAAGTGCATGCTTTTCAGGGCTGTTATATTTGCTCATATCACATAGGTATGAATGCAGCGATACAACACCCTTCGTTATCAAAGATATGGGAACTCCTTGCCACTATATCCAATTAGTCACACGTGGTTAGGTCAGTTGTTCCCAAGCTCTATTCTCAAGGCGCATTAATGGTCCAGGCTTTAAGTATATCCATGGCTCAGCACAGATTAAATCATATTGACTGAAGTACTAATTAAAGCTAAGCATGGATATACTTAAAACCTGGACTGTTAGTGCTCCTTGAGAACCGCGTTTGGGAACCACTAGGTTAGGTCATTGGAAGCTGAATTGTGGTTATTATTGGGAAAGCTTATCTACTTAAATGAGAGCTATAATTATGGATGATTAATGTAAACTTTGATATCCCACTTCATTTGATAATACAGTATTCTAGGCTCTTGAAATACTCTATCCATAGATGTTAATAATGCTGTAATCTGTTGCACTTTCTGAACACAGTGAGGTTAAAAAAAAATATACCCCCCTCCTCATTCCACATTACCACAGCTTATATGACTGTTTCCCATGTGCTGGTGCCCTCTAAAATGACAACTGTGACTAGTGTTAGGTGGTATTACCCTTCTCTGCTTTCTCCGCATAAATGTATTTTATTTAATATTAATACAGTAACTAGTTAGCATCTACAGCTTGGCAGAAGACATCTAATATGTTTTTAGTAGGGAGCTTCTGCCCAGAACTAATCCAATGCAAAAATGAAAGCAATAAGAATATTGTACCATTTTGTTAGGTGAAAGGCTCAGGTTTTACAGACTATTTGCCCCATATGAGTAAGTAGTGTCATGCCAATATTTCAGTGTGTCTCAAAGCTTTAACAAAAATGTATGCTTTGAGCACTAGAGGCCTGAAACAAAACTGCTATAATGTCTTTGCTTATAAAAATTTCCCTACTTGAAGAAAATATAGTTCTATGGATAGGGCTGAGGCCATCAAACTAGAAGTACCTCACAACCCGGAACTGATGTTTACCTGCTTCTTGTTTTGCATAACATTGAGTGCACAGCTAGGATAATTATATTGCTTTATGTTGGAGCTGCATCATCTTTACTCAAATCCTTTAAAAGGTGAAAAGGAAAAAGCCGTTGAAGTGTCTGAAACCACTGAGGAGGAGGGTGTCTCTGCCCTAGAAGATGCTGCAGCAGAAGAGGTTCCTGAGGAGGAAGCTGTCCTCTCCACATCTCAGGAGCAAGTTGTGGTGGAAGAGGAGGCTACACCAGCACTTACAGAGCAGGAGCCAGCATCGAGCCCTGAGGCAGCTACAGTGCAAGGTTAAGGATATAGGCCAATATGTACACAAGAACACAATGTTTTTAGTTAGGTTTTACCTTTTAACATAGAGAAAGCAGTAATTGTGTGCAAAATACTGATGTGGCTACAGGGCAAATACCTATTCAAATATAAAGATGCACACTAGTGGTGTGCAGAGAGTGTGTATATATAGCAACACTCACTGTCTCAGCAGTAGTATATTCAAAGAAATATGAATCTTACTTAGTATTAAATGGCACGTATACATTTATAACATTGAATTAGCTTGGGATATTCCAAATTTGATCAGGCTTGTGACCTGTGCTGCCTTATAAACATTTAGGGATATATTCAATTAGGGTCGGATCCATTACATGCATTTTTCGGAATGGATCTGACAACCCCTATTCAATCTCCTCTCAATTCGGCTTTTAAAAAGTCTATTTGAGATGAGGGACCCAGAGGAGGAGAGAGGGAAGGGGGGGGGGGGGGGGACGGACCAGCGGGGACAGCCGGCGGGAAGACTGAGGAGAGCAGTGCTGCAGGAGGATGTCACACAGGCGCCCGACCTCACGGCAGTGTCCACCCGGCTCCAGCAAGCGTGACCTCACTTGCTGGAGCCGAGTGGACGCTGCCGTGAGCGGCGCTGCAGTGAGACATCCTGCTGCAGCACTGCTTTAGCGCTGATCTCCCCTGTCTCCCTGCGGCTATCCCCTCCCCCTCCCCCGTTTTTTTTTTATGTCGGACTGAGATGGTCGAAAAGGGGGCCAAAACCTGTCGGTTTTGGCCCCGTTTTCGATACAAGCATGTGGATTGGCAGCTATTCCGCCGATCTACGTGCTTTCGACAAGTCAAATTCCTCGACTTGAATATATTGAATAGGTTGGAACCCCTTCCGTCTTTTCGACAGACTGCAGATTTCGAAGTCAATTAACAGTTATTCTGCATATTGACCATATAAGAAAATATTTTCTCTAACGTCCTAGAGGATGCTGGGGACTCCGTAAGGACCATGGGGAATAGACGGGCTCCGCAGGAGATAGGGCACTTTAAGAAAGCTTTGGATTCTGGGTGTGCACTGGCTCCTCCCTCTATGTCCCTCCTCCAGACCTCCGTTTTACACTGTGCCCAGAGGATGAAGGGTGCACTGTAGGGAGCTCTCGAGTTCTTTGCTACAGAAAGCATTTTTGTTTGGATTTTTACTTTTTTCACAGGGAGCACTACTGGCAACAGGCTCCCTGCATCAAGGGACTGAGGAGAGAGGGGCAGACCTACTTAACTGATAGGATCTGCTTCCTCGGCTACTGGACACCATTAGCTTCAGAGGGGGTGAACACAGGTTCGTCCTGGGCGTCCACCCCCGGAGCCACGCCGCCGTTCTCCTCACAGAGCCAGAAAAACAGAAGCAAGAAGGCGTCTCAGGCAGCAGAAGCCTTCAGCTTCACAGAGGTAACGCACATCACTGCAGCTGTGCGTCATTGCTCCACATCACCTCACACACTCTGGTCACTGTATGGGTGCAGGGGGAGGGAGGGGGAGAGGGGGGGGGGGGGCGCCGCGCGCCCTGGGCAGCAATAACAACACCTCTTAGATGGTATATACATGTACAGTTGGGCACTGTACATGTATATAATTGAGCCCCCGCCATTTTACACGATTTTGAGTAGGACAGACGCCCGCCGCCGAGCGGGCGGGGCTTCTCCCTCAGCACTCACCAGCGCCATTTCTCTCTCCACAGAACGCCGAGAGGAAGCTCCCCGGACTCTCCCCTGCTTACACACGGTGAAGGGAGTTTAAAAAGAGAGGGGGGGGGCGGCACATAATTGGCGGATAAAGTATAATACAGCGCTGCTGGGGAAAAGCATTCTGTGTTGGTCTCCAGGTTGTTGCGCTGGGGTGTGTGCTGGCATACTCTCTCTCTCTCTCTCTCTCTCTCCAAAGGGCGTTTCAGGGGATACTGTCTTCAGAAAAATTTCCCTGGGTGTGCGCAGTGTGTCGGTACGTTTGTGTCGACATGTTTGATGGGGAAGGCTCACTTAATGTGGAGGGGGAGTGCTTAAATGTCAGGTCGCCGTCGGCAACGCCGACACCGGACTGGGTGGATATGCTGAATGTCTTGAATGCAAATGTAAATCTCCTGCATAAAAGATTAGACAAAGCTGAAGCTAGGGATCAGTCAGGTAGCCAGTCCGTGCCTGTCGCTGTGGTGCCAGGACCTTCAGGGTCTCAAAAGCGCCCCATATCCCAGGTCGCTGACACAGATACTGACTCTAGTGTCGACTATGAGGATGCAAAATTACAGCTGAAGGTGGCAAAAGGTATTAGGTACATGATTATTGCCATAAAAGAGGTTTTGCATATCACGGAGGAACCCCCTGTCCCTGACACGAGGGTTCACATGTATAAAGGGAAAAAGCCTGAGGTCACGTTTCCGTCCTCATTTGAGCTAAGCGAATTATGCGAAAAGGCTTGGGAATCTCCGTATAGGAGACTCCATGTTCCCAAAAGGATTCTCATGGCGTATCCTTTTCCACAGAAGGATCGGATACGATGGGAATCTGCGCCTAAAGTAGACAAGGCGCTGACACGCTTATCCAAGAAGGTGGCACTGCCTTCTCCGGATACTGCTTCCCTCAAGGATCCTGCTGATCGCAAGCAGGAAATTACCATGAAGCACATTTACACACATTCAGGAACTATAGTTAGGCCGGCCATGGCGTCGGCCTGGGTTTGTAGTGCTGTCGTGGCATGGGCAGACTTTTTATCTACGGAGATGGACACCTTAGATAGGGATACCATTCTAATGACCATGGAGCATATCAGAGATGCTGCCTTATATATGAGGGATGCTCAGAGAGACATTTTTTTACTAAGCTCTAGAATAAACGCTATGTCTATTTCTGCTAGGCGGCTCTTGTGGACCCGACGGTGGTCGGGAGACGCCGACTCAAAGCGGCATATGGAGTCATTGCCGTACAAGGGGGAGGAGTTGTTTGGAGAAGGCCTCTCGGACCTAGTCTCTACTGCTACGGCCGGTAAATCATTTACCTTATGTTCCCCCGCAGCATTCTAAGAAGGTACCACATTATCACATGCAGTCCTTTCGTTCCAATAAAAACAAGAAGGTACGAGGATCGTCCTTCGTTGCCAGAGGTAAAGGCAAGGGGAAAAAGCTGGACTGAGCTAGTTCCCAGGAGCAGAAGTCCTCCCCTACTTCCGCAAAGTCCACAGCATAACGCTAATTGTTTCCCAGGGATACAGACTGGAATTCGAAGACATGCCCCCTCGCCGGTTTTTCAAATCGGCTCTGCCGGCTTCCCCGTCAGAGAGGGAGCTAGTGTTAGTGGCAATTCACAAATTGTACATCCAACAGGTGATAATCAAGGTTCCTCATCTCCAGCAAGGAGAGGGTTATTATTCATCCCTGTTTGTGGTACCGAAACCGGACGGTTCGGTCAGACCCATTCTAAATCTAAAATCCCTGAACCTGTACTTGAAGTTCAAGTTCAAAATGGAATCGCTCAGAATGGTCATCGCCAGCCTGGAGGGAGGGGTTTGGATGGTGTCCCTGGACATAAAGGATGCGTACCTTCATGTTCCGATTTTCCCCCCTCACCAGGCGTTTCTGAGATTTGCAGTACAGGATTGTCACTACCAATTTCAGACGTTGCCGCTTGGTCTTTCCACGGCCCTGAGAATTTTCACCAAGGTAATGGCGGAAATGATGGTGCTCCTGCGCAAGCAGGGAGTCACAATTATCCCGTACTTGGACGATCTCCTTATAAAGGCAAGATCTCGGGAGAAGTTGCTGGACAGCGTGTCTCTGTCCGTGAAGACGTTGCAGATGCACGGCTGGATTCTCAATTTACCGAAATCCCAGCTAGTACCTGCAACGCGTCTGACCTTTTTGGGCCTGATTCTAGACAGACTAAAAAAGTTTTTCTTCTGGAGGAGAAGGCTCAGGAGCTCATAGCCCTGGTCAGGAACCTTTTAAAGCCAAAAAAGGTTTCGGTGCATCATTGCACAAAGGTTCTGGGGAAGATGGTGGCTTCATACGAGGCCATCCCATCTACAGATGCAGAAACGGATCACCCTTTCTCCCAGGGCCAGGGTATCTCTCCTGTGGTGGCTGCACAGTGCTCACCTATTAGAGGGTCGCAGGTTCGGCATTCAGGACTGGATCCTGGTGACCACGGACGCGAGCCTCCGAGGTTGGGGGGCTGTCGCACTGGGAAGAAATTTCCAAAGTTTCTGGTCAAGCCTAGAGACTTGTCTCCACATCAATGTCCTGGAGTTAAGGTCCATTTACAACGCCCTATGCCAGGCGGAGGAGTGGCTTCAGAACAGACCAGTTCTGATTCAGTCGGACAATATCACGGCAGTGGCTCATGTAAACCGCCAAGGCGGCACAAGGAGCAGAGTGGCCATGGCAGAGGCGACCAGGATTCTGCGCTGGGCGGAAGGCCATGTAAGCGCACTATCAGCAGTGTTCATCCCGGGGGTGGGCAACTGGGAGGCGGACTTCCTCAGCAGGCACGACCTGCATCCGGGAGAGTGGGGACTTCATCAAGAAGTCTTCACACAGATCGTGGATCGGTGGGGACTGCCTCAAATAGACATGATGGCGTCCCGTCTCAACAAAAAGCTAAAGAGGTATTGCGCAGGTCAAGAGACCCTCAGGCGGTAGCGGTAGACGCTCTGGTGACACCATGGGTGTTCAGATCGGTCTATGTGTTTCCTCCTCTGCCTCTCATACCCAAGGTGTTGAGATTAATAAGACTAAGAAGGGTCAGAACAATTCTCATTGTTCCAGATTGGCCAAGGAGGACTTGGTATCCGGATCTGCAAGAGTTGCTCACAGAAGATCCGTGGCCTCTTCCTCTAAGGCAGGACCTGCTGCAGCAGGGGCCTTGTCTGTTCCAAGACTTACCGCGGCTGCGTTTGACGGCATGGCGGTTGAACGCCGGATCCTAGCTGAAAAAGGGATTCCGGAGGAGGTCACTCCTACCCTGATCAAGGCTAGGAAGGATGTGACATCGAAACATTATCACCGTATATGGCGGAAATATGTTTCTTGGTGTGAGGCCAGAGCTGCTCCTACGGAGGAGTTCCATTTGGGCCGTCTGCTTCACTTCCTTCAAACGGGAGTGAATTTGGGCCTAAAATTAGGGTCCATAAAGGTCCAAATTTCGGCCTTATCCATTTTCTTTCAAAAAGAATTGGCTTCTCTTCCTGAAGTACAGACTTTTGTGAAGGGAGTGCTGCATATTCAGCCTCCCTTTGTACCTCCGGTGGCGCCTTGGGATCTTAACGTGGTATTAAGTTTCCTCAAGTCACCTTGGTTTGAACCACTCAAAACAGTGGAGTTGAAATACCTCACTTGGAAAGTGGTCATGTTGTTGGCCTTAGCTTCTGCAAGGCGTGTTTCGGAATTAGCGGCTTTATCATATAAAAGCCCATACCTGATTTTTCACGTGGATAGGGCAGAGTTGAAGACTCGTCCTCAATTTCTGCCCAAGGTGGTCTCATCTTTTCATATGAACCAACCTATTGTCGTGCCTGTGGCTACACAGGACTTGGAGGACTCAGAGTCCCTGGATGTGGTCAGGGCTTTGAAGATTTACGTGACCAGAACAGCTAGGATCAGGAAGACTGAAACTCTGTTCTGTATGCGGCCAACAAGGTTGGTGCTCCTGCTTCAAAGCAGACAATTGCTCGCTGGATCTGTAACACAATTCAGCAGGCGCATTCTACGGCAGGATTGCCATTGCCTAAATCGGTTAAGGCCCATTCCACTAGGAAGGTGGGCTCTTCTTGGGCGGCTGCCCGAGGGGTCTCGGCACTACAACTGTGCCGAGCTGCTACTTGGTCGGGGTCAAACACCTTTGCAAAGTTCCATAAGTTTGATACCCTGGCTGAGGAGGACCTCCTGTTTGCTCAATCGGTGCTGCAGAGTCATCTGCACTCTCCCGCCCGTTTGGGAGCTTTGGTATAATCCCCATGGTCCTTACGGAGTCCCCAGCATCCTCTAGGACTTTAGAGAAAATAGGATTTTACTTACCGGTAAATCTATTTCTCGTAGTCCGTAGAGAATGCTGGGCGCCCGTCCCAAGTGCGGACTTCTTCTGCAAGATTTGTATATAGTTATTGCTTACATAAGGGTTATGTTATAGTTGGTCGGTCTTGAACCGAGGCTATGTTACTTGTTCATACTGTTAACTGGGTAGTTTATCACAAGTTATACGGTGTGATTGGTGTGGCTGGTATGAATCTCGCCCTTAGGTTACATAAATCCTTTCCTCGTACTGTTCATATCCTCTGGGCACAGTTTCTCTAACTGAGGTCTGGAGGAGGGACATAGAGGGAGGAGCCAATGCACACCCAGAATCCAAAGCTTTCTTAAAGTGCCCTATCTCCTGCGGAGCCCGTTTATTCCCCATGGCCCTTACGGAGTCCCCAGCATCCTCTACGGACTACGAGAGATAGATTTACCGGTAAGTAAAATCCTATTTTTTTGTGTTATGTCAAACAGCAATCCTCCAGTTTTATGTTTGACACTACAAAAATGCCTTTTGTTAATCTCATGGATTCTGATGTAAACCTCTTTATTCTAAAGCAGGGATGGGGAACCTTCGGCCCTCCAGCTGTTGAACTACACATACCAGCATGCCTTGCTACAGTTTTGCTATTTGGTCATGCTAAAACTGTTGCAGGGCATGCTGGGATGTGTAGTTCAACAGCAGCTGGAGAGCCGAAGGTTCCCCATCCCTGCTCTAAAGCATGGGTCTTCAACCTGTGGCCCTTCAGCTGCTGTGAAACTACACATCCCAGCATGCCCTGCCACAGTTTTGCTATTAAAGTATGCTAAAACTGAGGCAGGGTATGCTGGGATGTGTAGTATCACAGCAGCTGGAGGGCCGCAGGTTTAAGTACCCATGTTCTAGAGATGATGGGATCTGGGATAGGCTTTTTTTTTTGTTTTATCAGTGTCAGATGGAATGTTTTCATCAGGATAACATCAGACTGCTATCCACATTGCTACTTTCTACCAGTTATGTCTTGGAATGTTCTGCATACATTGGGGAGGTTTATCAAATCTTGCGGAGAGATCAAGTGGAGAAGTTGCTCATAGTAAGCTTATCAATTTTATGGGCTGTTCTAAAAAAAAGACAGAAGCTGAATGGTTGATTTGATAAATCTCCCCCATTAACCATTTTAAAGTAAGGAGGGTTTATGTAATTTAGTTTACTAGGGTGAACATGGTGAATGACATTTTGAAAACCAGTCTATCCTACACTACACCCCTCAGTAAATTGCGAAGCAGGGTTTTTTCTTTAGTGGGTTTTTTTTTTTCTTTTTAATGTATTTTAGAACTTTATAGATTCACTTTCTTGTATATATTGTGGCCGGCACCTGTAGGAATTTGTAGTGTATAAAATTAGTATTTTATACACATTGGGTAGTAGAATATTTCCATTATTCTTCCAGTGACTGTTACATTGGCAATTTTCCCATTAATATATTCCCAAATATTCTCATGCTAAATGGGACATGCATTAGGTGCTATGACAGTCCAAGTGTAGTGTATGTGGTCATTCTAAATAGTATCCCTGGCAAGTCCAAAACGAATGAGGGCAAGGGATATATTTGAATAAAAAAAAAAGTAAGTATAATATTTATTGTATGATATGTAGAGATGGTGCCCATGCTGCTAACCAGGCACCAGAGCAAGCCTATCCCTGTGGAGGGTAATACTATGCATAGGTGCAGTTCCATTGTTATAGTAAGCCTTTTTTCAGTAAATGCAATGTAATGAATGGGATGTCATTTCCATGGTCGTCACACTCCTACTTTGGGATTCCATTATATGTAATAAAAAAACAAACTGCATATAACCTAAGGATTACTCGGAGCAGAAAATCCACACCACCTATTCCTACGTGTCCTGTTCTGGCTGCGCCATTGCCTGCATTATGAGAAATCTACAAATGTAAGTGAACAACTGTTACTGGGAGAAGGGGTGAGGTCCTGGGGGAAATGCAGGTGCTATGAGAGCAGTACTTGAGGTATACGTTTAATTTGCCAGCTGTCGGGATGCCGGCGGTCAGGATCTGACAATGCTGCCAGCCTGAATCCCGGCACAACAGGGCTATTCCCACTCGTGGGTGTCCACGACACCCATAGAGTGGGAATAGATCCTGTGGAGAGCGCAGCGAGCCTTCAAGGGGACTCGCTCCGCTGCTGGCATTCTGGTTGGCGGGATATTGAAAGCCGGCATCCCGTCCGCCGGTAAATCATACTGAATCTGTACTTGTATATGTGCATCCTACATTATGGAAAACTGCAGAACAAGGCCAGTAAGGGACTAGAGACCAGATATTAGCTTCATCAGCATAAACTAACCAAGACTACCATTGTTTGCTATTGCTTCTCCACGTTGGTATCAAACCACTTTAAAAATCAATGGTGGTTTCTGATTAAAAACTTATATTACTGTTAAGATGAAGACACAAATGTTGTTTACCCAATCCAAGTTCAGTTGTATTCACTTAGCTTTCCTAGAATTTCTTTTAAAATGGTAAATCTATACATACTATTTTAGGGGTATATTCAATAAGAGTCTGATCCATTCTGAAATGCATTCCGATAACCCCTATTCAATTTGAGCCTAATTCAACTGTGAGAACACAGCTGCTGGAGCCGCACATCACGGCCGCCTAGCCCAGTGCCCCGCTGCAAGGAGAGAGGTGCCTGGCTAGGGGACGAGCGTCATAAGGTAGTCCTAAAACTGGCAGCCCCGCTCCCCCATCTCCTCACCTCAATCTGACTTTTTTTAAAAAAGTCGGATTGAGATCGTTGGAAGCGGGGCCCAAACCTGTCGGATTTGGTCCCGTTTCCAACAGAAGCATGCGGATTGGCAGCTATTCCGACGATCCACATGTTTTCTGACAAGTCGGGAATTTCCAACTTGTCGGAAAAAACTGCCCCTATTGAATAGGTCTAAACCCCTTCCGACCTAAATCAGTCAGAAACTGCCATCTTTCCGACAAGACAGCAGTTTCCGACTCTTATTGAATATTCCCCTTAGTCTTAAAAGAGAAGACAGCCCATAGAAGTATATTATATAATTGTTTACATTGGCAAAACACTGCGTTGGTTAATGATCTTGTTTATACACAGTAGCTTATTACATGTAGTTATGCGAGCATGTCCTGTAACCCATAGCAACCATTCAGATTTTAGCTTTTAGTTTCTAAACTTTTAAAACACATAGGGGAAAATATCATAGAGCGTGAGAATCAGAAAGTTAGAGTTCTCCTGTTTTTTTGTTTTTGTTTTTTAAAGTGGCAATCATTGCCATGGCAAAACCAGGTTGATTTTGCCATGTAAATTATTGACATTTAAATAAAAAAAAACAGGAGAACTCACTTTCTGATTCTCACACCCTATTATATTTCCCCCTTAGTGTCCAATTTAATTACTTGATTTTTATTCTTTAATAATGGAGCAGTTTTCTGAATTCAGGGTTGCTGGTAGCAGATTAACTACAGGAAATTTCCACTGGAATCACTGACCATGTTACATTGCCTTGGCTCCGCTTAGTATTACCGTGTCAGCTTTTTACATATGACAGTGTGCATTAGTGAAAGTCCCTTCACTGGCTGCTAGACAGGTTCTAGTCATATTGTGTGTGTGAATTGGTGTGTGCTAAGACATTCAGTGCGTTTCCATAATTACCCTTGCCCTGATAAAGAATTGTATTGATTTAGTTTGACATTCAGAATTATTCATCATAGATTAGTATTTTTTGTGCAGCAAGAAATCTCAAAATGTTTTATTGTATTATCATTTTGTGTTGCACAGTTGAATTCCATCTTTTATGTTCTGATTTCAGTTTTAAGTCAATTAAATGTTTTTATTTTAAGTGGGTATACCCATGCACACACCTCCCTACATAATCAAAATATCTATTTTTTATCTTTTATATTGAGCCACAAAGTGTATGTAGCGTGGTACAGAGAAACAAACGATTCATTAAGTTCAAACAAACAAAACATGGCAGATAAAACAATGGGTTCAGTATAAATTGCCGGCGGGTGGTGTCCCGACGGTCATAATAATCGATCAATGATGATCGCGATGAATGAAATCCCGAGAGGGGTGATTAAGGGATATTGGGGCAGATTTATTAAGCCTGGTGAAGTGATAAAGTGGAAGGTGATAACCAGGGGCGTCTCTAGAGAGAAGGGGACCTGTGTGCAGACCCCCTCCTCTCCCGTAGCTGTTAAGCCGCTGCTAGCGCTCTGAGCGTTGTAGACTCTGGCACAGTGCCAGTCTACAGCGCATGCGCAGAACTCAGAAAAATGGCCGACGTGCCATTTTTTCGGAGTCCTGCGCATGCACTGTAGACTCTGGCACTGTGCCAGAGACTCTAGTGTCAGTGCGCTAGCAGCGGCACGACGGCTACGGGAGAGGAGGGGGCCCACACGCGGTCAGCGATGGACTCCGGAGAGGTAAATATAAGAGAAATAGGTGCGGTGTGGGGCCCCCTGCGAGTCAGGGGCCTGTGTGCACCGCACACTCTGCATCCATTACAGAAACGCCAATAGTGGTAACACACCAGCCAATCAGCTTCTAACTTTCATGTTACAGGCCGGGTTTGAAAAATGACAGTTAAGAGCCGACTGGCTGGTTCGTTATCACCTTCCAGTTTATCACTTCACCAGACTTAATAAATCTGCCCTATTCTCTCCTAACCCTCCCTTCCTGCAGTCTAAGCCTAACCTCCCCCTATAGTGCCTAATCTTAATCTCCCTGCAGTGGTGCCTAAACCTAACCCTCTCATTCCCCGCAGCCTACCCATAACCTTCTCCGGGAGTGCCTAACCCCCCCACCCCTGCAGCCTAGCCCTAACAATTCCTGTGCTGCAGCCTAAACCCCCCCCCCCCCCCCAAGCCCTAAACCTAACCGCTATACTAACTATGGTCAGTAAGGCGGCTGTCAGGGTTCCAGCCTCTGTCTCAGGACCCTTCAGGGATGCCAGCTTCGGTGTCCTGCCTGCCGGGATCCCAGCAGCTGGGATATTACCTGCATCCCAAAATAATCACCTTAAGATTTCTATACAACTGATACCCCTTTCCGACCACGAGATATGAACACCATGTAATTGGCACATGAGCGTGCATAACCTGTGTTCATGTGCAGTCTGAAGGTGGCAGGGGGATAATACCGGGTCAAGCGACCCAGTATTTCAACCCTGGTAGCGAGCAGGGTCGAAGCAACCAGTTTCCCGCTCGCTGTATGTGTACGGGTGGCGCTTAGAGATCATGTGATCTTCAAGCGCTGCCCCCGCTGTATCACTGCAGACGTTACCAACCCTGGCAATATGCTGATTTACAGATAGCGGTGGCGAGGCGGGTCGCACCATGGGAGCTCCTGTGTCAGGCTCCGGGGTGCAAAAGGTGTGAAAGGGCAATGAGTGACCTAAAATAACAATAGCAGTCCATGACACGGTGTCCTGGAAGGGCAAACAGTCAGAACTGCTGAGTAAATGGGGGCAAGGATAGTGCAGGGGGAGAAACAAGTAGATGAAGCGCCCTGCCCATGAGTATTAGGGTAACTGGGAGTTGGTAATTGGAAGAGATGAGGAGGGGGGACATAGGGGGTCATTCTGAGTTGATCATAGCGGTGCTAAATTTAGCACAGCTACGATCATCTTCCCAGACATGTGGGGGGACGCCTCGCATGTCAGTCCGCCCCCCCACGCACAAGTACAAAAGCATCGCACAGCGGCAAAGAGCCAGAGTCTACTAGTGATCAGTAGAATGCTGCCAGCTAGAGAAGAGGGGGATCCAGAAGGAGATGACACACGGGCCCCCTCCTCTCTGTCAATGTGTGCCCCTGGCTCTGCTCCCTTGTCTCCTATTCTGCTTCATCAACTTTAATTCTGTCTTCACTTATGCTCTCTCTAAATTCAGCATGACATTGTGATAGTAAACAAATTCAACATTTTGTTGTTGTTAATCAATCATTGGAGGAAATTTATTAAGGTCCCGATTTGATTCAAGATTGCATTTTCGGCCAAAAATGCATCTTGGAAATTTACTAAACACAAATCTCGGCAGTGTTGGGGCAATTCGTATTGAGAAACACTGCCGACGATACACATACGAATCAATAGACCATCGGTCAAACACAGTTGTATTTTAGCATACATCTCATACAACATGGTAATTTACTAAGAATTAGTATTCTCTTTCATTGCCGACAATAGCTTAACACCGCCGGAGAAGCATGGAATTCGTACAGAAATAGAACTTTCAAATAGACCAGCTTCTGGCTGGCTTGTTCGGAGAATCATGCACGGATCAATGAGATCTGTGCATGCCTCTCTGTGTAAAAGTATGTGAAATAGTTAAAGAAAAATTTGTCTGGGGTTCCCCCCTCCTAAGCATGACCAGCCTCGGGCTCTTTGAGCTGGGTCCTGGTTGTTAAAATAGCATGGGGGGGGGGGGGGAATGCGTAGGATTCCCCAGTATTTATACAACCATTACCGGGCTCATGGACCGGTCCTGGTTCCAAAAATACAAGGGTCAAAAGACGTAGGGGTACCCCGTATTTTAAAAACCAGCAACGGGCTCCACTAGCCAGGGAGATAATGCCACAGCCGGGGGACACACTTATGTAGGTTCCTGCAGCCGTGGCATTACCTCCCACCTAGTCACCCCTGGCTGGGGTTCCCTGGGGGAGTGGGGACCCCTACAATAAAGGGGTCCCCCCCCCTCCAGGCACCCAAGGGCCAGGGGTGAAGCGTAAGACTGTCCCCTCCATCCGTAGCTGTGTAAAAAATAAAATAAAGTCTTTTGGTGTGGAACTACAGGTCCCAGCTAGCCTCCCCTGCATGCTGGTACTTGGAGAACCACAAGTACCAGCATGCGGGGCATTAAAGGGCCTGCTGGTAACTGTAGTTCCACACCCAAAGAAATATTCAAATAAACACACACACCGTGAAAGTATAAATGTATTATAACACACACACTCGCACATACCTACATCCCACACCTCTATTCACGTCCCCTTCTCCAGTAGAATCCAGGGGTACCTGTGGGAAAAAAATTATACTCACAAAAAATCCTGTGTAGATTGGTCCTCTGCTTTCCCTGTAGGCATCCATGGTTTAAATTAAAAAAAAAAAAAAAACCCTGCAAAGACCTGATCCATAGCACTAAAGGGGATCCATGTTTACACATGGATCCCCTTTCCTTGAATGGCGGGACCCCCCCCATGACTTCTATCACTAGAGTACCCGCCATGCAATCAGGGAGCACCACGTCATAGCGCTTTCCTGATTGGCTGTGCGCTCCTGGCCTGTCAATCAGGCGGAGCGCATAGACTAGAATGGAGGCTCGCGGTTCTCCATTATAGTCAATGGTGCAAACTTTGCAGTCTGCGGTAGGCCGCGAGGTTAATTGAGGGCAGCCACAAGAGTCGCCTCAATTAACCTTGCGGTCCACCACAGACTGCAAAGTTTAAAAAGAGTGCTAAATAAAATCTTAGTGTTATAGCACAATATAACATTTTATTTAGCACTTTTTTAAAACTTTCAAATAATTTTTCTACTAATATCACTCCTTTAAGCATTTTAATTACACCTTTCACTTGTGTATCACCTTTTAATACATAGCTTTGTTTCTTTTTGATTAACACTCACTAACACAGAGGTTCTCAAACTCGGTCCTCGGGAGACCACACAGTGCATGTTTTGCAGGTAACCCAGCAGGTGCACAGGTGTATTAATTACTCACTGACACATTTTAAAAGGTCCACAGGTGGAGCTAATTATTTCACTTGCAATTCTGTGAGGAGACCTGCAAAACATGCACTGTGTGGGCCCCCGAGGACCGAGTTTGAGAACCTCTGCACTAACATCTTAGCTTCTCTCTGGTGTCCTGCCCTGACCTTCGCCGGCTTGTGGGGTTCCACGTCCCAGACTTAGTATTAGGGACCTTCAGTATCAGAGACTCATTGATGTTAGCCTGGAGATATCTATATTTTTACACATATATGCAACTGAGATCTTTGAATTATCTACCACCTTGTAGTCTTAAAATTTTGATGCTGATATCATCCCTAGTGCTGTGGGATACCTGTTTTTTGTTCCTTTTCTGATAAAGGTGGCCCAGACAATCCACCATGAGACTAGTGGCCCATTAGAATCCTGCAAGGCCTGTAACAGCAAGATCAGATAGTCGAAAGTGCGTAACACTGGACCTGCAGCACTCTGATTCACTGCCAGACTTTCACTGAACTGCAGCGTTTAGTTTCGCAAGTGAGACCTGATCAAAGTCCATTTTATGAAACTAAAGGGTTTATTTATTAAGCAAACCGCTACTTCCCAACCTGTTTAAGCCCAAAATTTAAAAGGGATGTTTGCTACTGAAAGCTTTGCTCTTCTAGGGGTATATTCAATAGGAGTCTGATCCATTCC
Source organism: Pseudophryne corroboree (assembly GCF_028390025.1). NCBI lineage: Eukaryota > Metazoa > Chordata > Amphibia > Anura > Myobatrachidae > Pseudophryne > Pseudophryne corroboree. Next base: position 936,236,261 of record NC_086444.1, on the reverse strand, counting down.
GACATGCAGTTGTCGGAATGGATCCGACAGCCCCTATTCAATGGACGGCCAGATCCAACTGTCGGATTTGGCCGTCCTGTCAGGCCACTGCTGTCAGCGTCTGCGGATGCGCGGACAGCAGCGGCCAGGGGAGCAGGGAGCGGCGGCCGTGAGCGGGAGGGGCTGGCTGCGGGGGACCTGTGTGGAGCCGCAGGCAGCAGGAAGAGAGGTGCGGCGGGGGGAGCATTGATCGGCGGCCGGCGGGAGGTGCTAGCAGCGGGGTAACAAGTCTGCGGCGACGGGGGGAGAGAGGTGCGCTGCAGGGAGAGGGGTGCCTGGCCAGGGGACGACCAGACACCTCTCTCCCTGCAACGCCTCTCCCCGCAGCCGCAGACATGTCCCCCACAGCCTGCTCCTCCCGCCGGCTGCCAATCAATGCTCCCCCAGCAACACCACTAGTCTCCTCATCTCAATCCGACTTTTTTTAAAGTCGGATTGAGATTGTCGGTAACGGCGCTAAAACCTGTCTAGTTTGGCCCCGCTTCCGACAATGCACGCTGATCGGCGGCTGAAGCCGCCGATCAGCGTGCATTCCGACAAGTCAGGTTTCCCGACTTGTCGGAATAAACGGGGAACTAATGAATAGATTGGTACCCCTTCCGGCCTAAAACTGTCGGAAGCTGCCGTCTTTCCGACAAGATGGCAGCTTCCGACAGTTATTGAATATACCCCTTAAACTTCAAGCTTAAATACGCCTGGAAGCAGCCACTCTTACACAATGACAGTAAACCCCTAAGTCTCACTGCTGCTAATTCTGTGCCACCTCATTCTCACTACAGCACTGGTATGTATAGTGATGTTATCAATGCAGATCCCTGGCAGGGACAAAGGGAGAAAAATGTGTTGCAGGGGAGGAACATGTCGCTGCACCTGAATAATGGTAATGCTCTATCTGGCACACACTCTTCCAACCCCAAAGGGGCTTTCATAACATTGAGACAATTGACATGACTGCACAAGTGATACATACTATTCTGTAATAAATTCTATGGGGCATATGCATCAGCACTTGGCGAGAGATAAAGTACTATCCAATCCCCTCCTGTTATTTTTCATACATATCTTGTAACATGGCAGTTAGGAGCTGACTGGCTGGTACTTTATCTCTCTGCAAGCAATGATGCATATGCCACTATGTAAATTTTTTGGGAACCTTTGCAGATGTGACCCTTGAGTCAAAAAAGATTGTGTATGTTCCTAATGCAGCACAGATCTCTTACAACAAATGGGTATCCCTTTTTTTATCCAGTGGAACAAGAACATATTGAACCTGCAAAGGAGTCCTCTGATGTAGAGACAGCTCCTTTGCTTACTGCAAGTTCAGACAATATCCCAGAGGAGCTGGCATCAGCAGCAGAAGACTGGTCTGAACTCTCAGCCAGGAAGCCAGAGGAGGCTGTTGAAGAGAATGCACCAGCAGCACAAGGTATGTACAGTACAAGAAGCAGAAAGTACTAATGTGTACTGTCTGGGATAAATCATAAAATGGGGCCCAAAAAGATTTAACTTTAGTCTCACTGTGCTCTGTTATCCTTGTATTTATATTAGTTTCTTTGTGCTATTCTTGTGCTTATATTTTGCTTTTTATTTGTGACAATAATTGGCAAAGGTGCCCAATGCTTCCAGTCTAGTAAATAAGTAGTTATCTATAATGAAAACCATGCATCTACTATAGGCTTTGTTGAGCCTACACTGGTGTTTTTTGAGATAACGTCACTGAAAGATGTCCATGATTTATTTAGGCTTAAGGTGAGATAAATCTGTAAGATTTTGATTATATAGTCAAAATCTTAAGGAAAGTTAGTGCACATCTCACGGTGTCATGTAGCCCATACCACTTGTGAGATATTAGGTGCTATCCTTCAATTTCGACCTCATCTGTGAGAGAAATTGAAGGATTGTATGCACATTTTAGGTACCTTGAGACGCGATGCGCGGACACGCCGCTTGAATGTCGCATCTCAAGATAGTATGTGCTGCACTTAATATTTCTCGCATCGCAGTGCGATCGTATGTGGTTCTTAAACCACATGTGATATATCACACTGCGATGTGCAATGGGCACTCGCCGGGAGCAGCCAGAGGCCGCTCCACTCGGCGGTGACGTGCCCATCACGTGATTACCATGTGATCTATCGCATGATCGCATGGTAATTACTTTGGCAGTTTAGGTGCGATGTCGTGGGGCATTGCACAAGTGTATGGGCACCATTAGGCAGCTTGCAATACCAATTCGATTGCAATGCCCACTCCCACGGGGTCGGTATTACAATGCTAGATAGACTGTGCAGGAAAGTCAATCTTAATTAGTACAAAGTATAGTCAAAATTGGCACTTAGTCAAAATCATGCTTAGACAAAATCGAAAGTACAGATAGTCAAAATCTGTGGTATCTGGGCTCTGGGGGAGTTCAAGGGAAATAGCATAGTCAAAATCTCACCGTGTGTACACACCTTTAGTGCATAATTTTGTACTTGTGAGACATTAAAGGGTTATCAAAAGGGGAATTGCACAATAGTGTAATAATTCTAAATATTAATAGGTGCCCTTTACCTCATCCACCATTTTGTGTAATTTTGCAGGCTTAGGTGACTAGGGCAGATGTACTAAGCAATGAAAAGAATGGAGAAGTGAGCCAGTGAAGAAGTTGCCCATGGCAACCAATCAGCTGCTCTGTATAATTTTATAGTATGCAAATTATAAATGTTATTTTAATGCTGATTGGTTGACATGGACAACTTCTCCGTTGGCTCACTTTTTCATTCTTTTCACTGCTTTAGTACATCTCTCCGAATGTCTTAAGGAATTTCCACTATCGGGGTATATTCAATTAAAGTCGGATCCATTCCGACATGCATTTGTTGGAATGGATCTGACAAGGGCTATTCAATGAATGGCCAAATCTGACTGTCTGATTTGGCCGTTCCTGGTGTCCCCTCCGCGCTGCTGCTGACTTCACTCAGTCGCTGTCCCGTCCTCCTCACAGCGCATCATCATCGCTGCCGGGAGAGAGGAGCCTGGCCGGGAGGATGCCCATCGGAGGTAGTACCCTATAGCCCGCCGCACTGCTCCCCCATCTCATGTCCTCAATCCAACTTTTTTTAAAGTCAGATTGAGATTGTCGGAAAGGGGGCCAAAACTTGTCGGATTTGGCCCCGTTTCCGGCAGAAGCACGCAGATCGGCGGCTATTCCACCAATCCATTTGCTGTCTGACAAGTCGAATTCCCTGACTTGTCGGAAAACTGAGGGGGTAATTGAATAGGTCGGAACACCTTCTGATCTTAAAACGTTGAAAACTGCATTCTTTCCGACAAGACGGCAGTTTCGACTGTAATTTAATATACCCCACAGTGTTTAAATAGAATACTATATGTAAAAGCCCACCGGAATTGTGAAACCATCTTAGAAAAAAAGAAAAATATGTTAATAAAGTTGGATAAAAATGTTTTCAGGTGTAATAGTAATGTTCTTCTAGTTACACTCAAATTCAAGCAGGAGATCTATCCTTGATGTCGGCATTGAAAACTACTGCCTGAAGTGATCAGGATGTTCCAGAAGTAGTAACGAGTCACTTTCCTCTTGGCTGACCACAATCAATGTATAGCCAGTGAATGCACATCAAGTGGCTCACAGAGTGTTCCCTGTACATTTATATGTTTGATCTCTTTAGTGGAGTCCATGAATTCTGTAATCTATTGTACAAAACCTTTAGCATTTTGTATCTAAGTTCTTACCAGCAGATATTTAATCTTAAAACACAGCAGAACCACTCCAAAATAGTCATCAGATCATTGGGGGTTCTCTGTAAGGTATTCAGTCATATGGTCAATGGTGACCTTATCAATGTTCATAATGCCGACACCACATTGTCGACATTAGAACGTCTACATGGTTCAAACTTGACAAACAGGCTGACATCCTCAAACTGTCAACAGGTTCAAACTGTAGACTTGATGAATGTTGACATGGTCACTGTCGACAAGTCATACCACACTTTCTATAATGGAGTAAAATAGTTTAATGAATAATAGTAGAGGTTTTTTTTATAATAATGTTAATCTAAAAATATAATCAGAATTCAGTCATACTTTTAATGTAACTTTTGCAGTCCCACAATATAGAGGGCGCTGAATGATAAAAAGGCTTAAAAAGACCAAGTACTTGTATTTCTGCTGCGGGGTACACTGGGCTCCACAGGGAATGACATTGGGGTAGAGTAGGATCTTAATTCGAGGCACCAACAGGCTAGAAGCTTTGACCTTCTTCCTAGAATGCATAGTGACGCCTCCTCTATAACCCCGCCTCTGTGCACAGGAGCTCAGTTTTGTAGTTGGTGCCATGCAGTGCAGGCATACAACAGGGGGGGCTGCTCCAGCAGCCCTGAGAAGAGCTTTTAAAGTGAAAAATGAAGACTTCAACGGCTGCAGCAGAGGCACTGTAAGTGTTAGATGTCAGTCAGACATCTCCTGCTGCAGCTCCATCACCTGCCCCAGCGGCGCTGTACATTCCCGCACCCTGGTTGCCGGGTACCTACAGCGGAGGCTCCGGTTTCTCTCAAGTTAGTCACATACACCACCGCTGCTCTCCAGGATCGCGTGGCTGCGCTCAGGGAGGAGGTAAGTGGGTCCCTCAGACGAACCCGCTGGAAATTGCGATCCCGCGCGGCCGGTGGGAGGCGGGCCGAGCGCGCTGGCGTGGACACTGTGGCAGTACAGGGACCCCACTAGACCACCAGGGCAAGGGCACAGGTCAGTTTTGTTAAAAAAAAAAAAAAAAAACGTTTGTTATATAGCCCACAGTACCCGGTGGTGAAGTCCAGCAGGGGGATAAGGCTTTGACCTGTAGCCCCTCCCCCAGACCCAGGGCGCCATTTAGAGTAAATGTTGCCGCCCTGGAGCTGCATCTCTCTCTCCCTCACTCCCTGTCAGCGTTTGGGCGCCATTATAGCAAGCAGAGCTGATCCTGGTAATGTTTGGGCAAATCCTCCTCTGTAAAGTTGCCTGCATGTCAGCGCTGTGCATTTTACAGGACACTTAAGTATTCTACATGTCTACTGACAGTGTTAGTTAAGAGAGAGTGCATTTAGTCAGGGTTATATAGTACAAGTACCCTGTGATATACATCCAGTCTTTACTGTGCATTGATATATCTATTGAGTGTATAGCTATATATAGTACTACTTTGTATTGCTAGTCCAGTGCAGTTTTATTGCATGTCATAATTTCTGCATTGTATAATGTGACTATGTGTGTGTGTATATAGCTGCTGTGTGACCTCCATTTTCGTGTATCTCACTCAGATTGCTATCCCTATATTCTGAAACCTGAGGGGGCTAAGTGCGTCAGGTTTATCATTTTAATATAGGTATTTCACAAGATATACTCAGTGTGTATTTTTCTCTGTGATTTTTAGTCACCATATACCTCTTGAATTCTTTGTTTGTGCTGTTACACTGCACAGGGGGTTCTTGTCAGGTATTGTGCTGCTGATATTGTACTGTGTTGCCTTGCATTGAGCTTTTGAATATGTCAGCTACAAAGGGCAATGGTGCTGGGGCTGATCCCACATTGTGTGGTGGTGACGCTGCAGACACATTTGAGGAAAATATTGCAACTGAGGGTTAAGGTTCTGGGGGCTCCTTACCCCCCAGTGGGATCGTAGCAACGGAGGCTCAAAATGACCCGCCTTGTGCTACTTTCTCCACGCTGCTGAATACGCTGGTAACTAGACTAACAACTGCCCCTATGGGACCTCCTGTGCTGGTACAACCGCTTATGGTCCCCGCAGTTAACCTGCCATGGGCAGATCACCTCTCTACTCAGTTGCAGCAATTGAACCAATCACTGACTACTCAGAAGTCTAACCCTCTCCCGCCTAAGACCAAGGGGTCTTCTAAGCGGGCCATTACTTCCTCACAATCCACCAACGTCCCAGACACCTTGTCTGATGAGGATGGCATTTATACTGACCCCACAGATTCTGATCCTGACGCTTCTGATGGGGAATCTGTTTCACAGATGGATGTTCCTGACTTGTTGGAGGCTATCAGGTTCATTCTTCAAATTACTGATGATCCGGAGCCTGATGCTGCCCCTAAAAAACCGGACAGATTTAAACGTCAGAAAGTGGTTAAACAAGTTTTACCTCATTCTGATCATTTAGTTGACATACGTCCAGGAAAGAAATTCACACTTCGCTGCGGAGCTAAGTAAAAATTGGGAAACACCCCCGCCAGTGGATTCGCAGGTGGTGCGGCTGGTGTTATCCTCAGCTCTGGCGGTAACTACCGTCACGTCTCTGAAAGAACCGACGGATAAGCGTGTGGAGGGTTGTTTAAAGGTGGTTTACACCCTAGCAGGTGCTGCGCATCAGCCCACCATTGCAGCGACATGGGCTGCAGAGGCTATTGAAGCGTGGGCTCAGGAGTTGGAAGCTGAGATGTCTTCCAACGCTTCTGATCATGCTAGACGATGCTTATCGTATATTGTCACAGCTTCTCATTACATTAAAGAGGCGGCTTCTGATGCCGGTATTCTGGCGGCCAAGGCTTCTACTACGTCCATATTGGCTCACCGGATTCTATGGTTGCGGTCCTGGTCCGTGGATCTGGACTCTAAGAAAACCCTGGAGGTACTCCCTTTTAAGGGAGACATCCTTTTCGGAGAAGACCTCAACAAGATAGTGGCTGACTTAGCTTCTGCTAAAACAGCTTGTCTACCTAATACTGATCCTTCGGTACTGGAGGCTAAGAGTAATTCCTTTCGCTCCTTTCATCCTTCAGGGAAAGCAAAGGGTCAGGCGTACCCGAAACAGGCTCGCACTTCCAAACCCAACAAGCCCAAACGGGCCTGGGCTGCCCGTCAGCCCGCTTCCAAGACTGAAAAGCCTGCCACATGACTGGGCGGGCCTCCCTCTGGGGGATCCCAGGGTGGGGGGCCGATTTCTAGGGTATACCCAGGAATGGTTGAAGACCACTTCCGATGCCTGGGTACGGGAAGTCGTCACTCGAGGTTACATCGTATCCTGCAAAAATCGTCTCCCTCATCGATTTTGCCAGACAGGTGAAGGCAAAAACTCTTCATTCGGTGGTACAGTCCCTGGACACAGGAGTGGTAATACAGGTGCCTCTGGCTCAGAGAGGCAAGGGGTACTATTCACCGCTGTTCCTTGTCCCGAAACCGAATGGGTCCTCCCGGACCATTCTCAACCTCAAGTACTTGAACAAATTTGTGAGAGTCTCCAAGTTTCATATGGAAACTCTTCACTCTATTGTTCTGGCCTTGGAACCTGGGGATTATATGGTCTCCCTGGACATACAGGATGCTTACCTGCATATTCCCATTGCAATTACGCATCAGCAGTACCTGAGGTTTGCGATTGGAAACCTCCATTACCAATTTCGGGCGTTACCATTTGGTTTGACCATGGCTCCGCGAGTATTCACCAAGGTCATGGCGGTAATGACGGCTGTACTCCGCCGTCAAGGGGTTAGGATCATACCGTACTTGGATGACTTTTTGATCCTGGCAAATTCCCCAGAAATTCTCCTACGCCATCTGGATCTGACTATCCAGTTTCTGCGAGCCCACGGGTGGCTCATCAACTGGAAGATATCTTCCCTGGTCCCTGCTCAGAGCATGGTGCACCTGGGGGCGTTGTTGGACACTCACAACCAGCGGTTGTTCTTGTCTCAGGAGAAAGTCCTGAAGCTTCAGGACAGGATTCAATGCTTCCTATCTTGTCCGCAAGTGTCGATACATTCGGCAATGCAGGTGCTTAGGTCTCATGGTGTCTGCTTTCGACATGGTGGAGTATGCTCTATTCCATTCCCGCCCTCTGCAGAAGCTGATTCTTGCCAAGTGGGATGGCCTGCCTCACCGGATCAGGTTTCAAATGATCTCCTTGTCTCCGGAGGTCCGTATGTCACTGAGCTGGTGGCTTCAGGACCAACGATTGAGCAAGGGTTGTCCCTTCTGGATCTCCAACTGGGTCCTTCTGACAAAGGATGCCAGTTTGAGAGGTTGGGGCGCGGTGTTGGAGCTACACTCCCTTCAGGGTCGGTGGACCAAGGAGGAATCTCTCCTCCCGATAAACATTCTGGAGTTGCGGGCGGTGTTCAACTCATTGAACTTGGCCCAGCATTTAATACAGAACAGACCTGTTCAAGTACAGTCGGACAACGCCACCACGGTGACATACGTCACTCATCAAGGCGGCACGGCAATGAGGGAAGTATCACGGATTCTAGGGTGGGCGGAACGCCATCTGCCCAACATATCGGCAGTATTCATTCTGGGGGTCCTAAACTGGGAAGCGGACGTTCAGTCGTCAGTACGTACACGCTCCATCCAGAAGTGTTTCAACTCCTCGTGGACAGGTGGGGCCTTCCAGATGTGGACCTGATGGCGTCTCGACACAATCACAAGGTTCCGGTCTTTGAAACAAGGACAAGGGGTCCTCTAGCAGCGTTCGTGAACGCACTGGCAAATCCATGGAACTTTCAGCTGCCGTACGTGTTCCCTCCAGTGTCACTCCTGCCCAGAGTAATAAGGAAGTTCAAGCAAGAAGGAGGACTTCTGCTCGCTTTTGCATGGTCCAGACGGCACTGGTTCTCAGACCTTCAGGGTCTCTCAATAGAGCGTCCCCTTCTACTTCCACAGCGCCCAGATCTCCTCGTTCAGGGCCCCTGTGTAGATCAGGATTTAGCCCGTTTGGCTTTGCCGGCGTGGCTCTTGAAGCTTCCATCTTGAGGGCCAAAGGATTTTCTGAGGCGGTCATTCAAACCATGTTGAAGGCCCGGAAACCGGCTTATGCTCTGATTTACAATAGGGTCTGGAATTCTTACTTTGCTTGGTGCACATCTAACAATCATGACTCTTTCAAGTTTAGTATGGCCAAACTTTTGGCCTCTCTACAACAGGGCCTGGACTTGGGCCTTTGTCTGGCCTTCATCAAGGTTCATGTTTCGGCCTTGTCTGTTTTGGTTCCAGAGAAAAATTGCGACCTTGCCTGATGTACATACGTTCACTCAGGGTGTGTTGCGGATTCAACCTCCCTACGTCCCGCCTGTGGCCCCTTGGGATTTGTCTGTGGTTTTGGAGGTGTTGCAAGGGTCTCCATTTGAGCCTCTTGAATCTGCAGACCTTAAGTAGCTTTCTCTTAAGGTATTATTTCTGCTGGCTATTGCCTCTGCTAGACGGGTGTCAGATTTAGGTGCCTTGTCTTGTAGGTCACCATATCTGATTTTTCACCGCGATCGGGCGGTTCTTAGAACACGTCCCGGGTATTTACCAACGGTTGTGTCTTCTTTCCACCTTAATCAGGAGATTGTGGTTCCGGCCTTTGCCTCTCATGAATTGTCTTCCAAAGAGCGGTCTTTGGATGTGGTACGGGCTCTCCGTATCTACGTGAAGAGAACTGCCTCCATCAGGAAGTCGGATTCTCTCTTTGTTCTGTTTGGTTTTAACAGATACTGGCCAGATGGATTAGAATGGTGATTGCACATGATTATGTACAGGCTGGCCTTCCAGCTCCTGCTACCATTAAGGCCCATTCTACTCGGTCAGTTGGACCTTCTTGGGCGGCCCACCGTGGTGCGACCCTTGAACAATTGTGCAAGGCGGCTACGTGGTCCTCAGTGAACACGTTCATAAGATTCTATGCCTTCGATACTTCCGCCTCCCAGGATGCTTCCTTTGGACGCCGGGTTCTTGTGTCCGCTACAGTGTATCCCCTCCCATAAGGAACTGCTTTAGGACATCCCCAATGTCATTCACTGTGGAGCCCAGTGTACCCCGCAGCAGAAAACGAGATTTATGGTAAGAATTTACCGTTGTTAAATCTTTCTGTGAGGTACACTGGGCTCCACAGGGCGCCAACCCTGACGCACTTAGCTTCTTTGGGTTGGTAAGGCATTAGCCGCTGACACTTTCTCCTGTCGTGAGAGTATGGTTTATGTGGCTACTGACAGTTGTCGTCTCTTTTGCCTGCTACTGCATTGGACCTGTTAACAAAAACTGAGCTCCTGTGCACGGAGGTGGGGTTGTAGAGGAGGCGGCGCTATGCATTCTGGGAAGAAGGTCAAAGCTTTTAGCCTGTTGGTGCCTCGGATCAAGATCCTACTCTACACCCCAATGTAATTCGCTGTGGAGCCCAGTGTACCTCGCAGAAAGAGATTTAACAACGGTAAGTTCTTATCATAAGTCTCGTTTTTTAATGTCTCCTAGTAGAAAAAAAAGCTCCCATATTTCCAGGAGACATCTGGCATTAGCATTTAAGGGGGCTGCTCTTCTGTTTATTAAGATTAAGAACCCTGTGACACAATACATATTCAGGCACGGAAAGCCATCCCCTAATGAAAGTTTAAAACGCGTAGTTAGTGTTTCTGTTGTGGGGACCTCTGAGTGCATCAGTCATGGCCTCTCAAGAGGGAAGAGACATGGATGCTGTGGATTGCAACCCCTTCTGGACCAGCCTGGTAGCTTCAGGCAACGTTTTTGTTTTAATGCAATCATTGAGGGGGAGATAATCTGCTTGGATTGCTACTAGTAATTAAATCTTATCAGCATTTAAAATTATTGGATTATTGTGCCCTCCTCTTTCTATATATGTTTATTTTAGGTTTGATTTTCAGAGAGTGTTGATTTGGGCAGCATAAGACCAAACAAATTATAAAGATCATGTTGGGTATTTTATAGCTTTTTCTAGCTAAACTTGTTCGTAATTGAATTGATCTAGAATGGTAACACTTGGAATTATTGGTTTACTTGCGTAACAACATCAACTGACTTGACCCAGCGCCCAGCGTGTATATGCACAGCCCCTTCTCATTGCGTCTATATCAAAAGATGGAACGAAGCCTTCATAACCTGAGGCTGGAAATCATATTTTCATATGCAGTAAAACCAACATAGCACCTAATTCACTATAGATTGCTATTAAGGCTGAAATAGCGATTTTCACAAAACTGCTACTGCTAAAAATGTGAAGAGCCGCCCAGAAAAGATAAAAGACGCCAACCAATGCGATCGCAAATCTGCGTAGGCATTAGAAGAATCGCAATGCATATGCAAAAAACAAGCACAATCAACAGTTGTGACTGATCCATGCCTACTCAAAATAATGAAAATGCAGTCACACTGGGCGCCATGTTTTTCATCGCAGCCGACGTCAGATTCACCCCTTCGAAAGCGTCCATGACAGGCCTCCTTTTTCCAAATCACTCCCCACAAACGCCATGTTACCACCCATGAACGGTCACTTCCAGTCAGTCAAGTTGCGATCGCTTTACACTTAAGGTGGGTACACACTGGTAGATATATCTGCCGATCAATTGATCTGCAGACAGATCTATGGATTGATCGGGCAGTGTGCTGTGCATACACACTGCCCGATCCGCCGGGGACTGACGTCGTGAACTGGGCGGGCGTGTACACGCCCGCCCAGTTCTGCTGTCAATCACCGCCGCTGCATGTGTACGGGCGGTCGGCCGACCGCCCGTACACACACAGCGACCCGCCAATATATCGGTAGATATATTGGCCATCGGCTGTGCAGCGGGGCTGACGCGATACGTCTGTGAACGACGGAGTTCACAGACGTATCGGCCATACACACTGGCCGACAGACCCGCGATATATCGGCCGTTCAAGAGAACGGCCGATATATCGGCCAGTGTGTACCCACCTTTAGGCTACAAACACAGAACAATTGCGTTTTGGCCTTCGGGCATGCGTAATGCGTTCGCAGCGCATGCACAGTCTGCCGATAATTGCTCTGCGCATGCATTCTCACATTTGCAAATGGAATCAGGCCCATAGTATACTACTACATTGTAACTACCCTTTATAACTTGTTTCATGATTTTATTTACAAATGGACCACTTATGTATGAGATTTTTTTTGTCTTCATTTTAGAAAATGACGAGATAGCAGAGACCGAAAAAGCATCAGAAAGTTCCTAAAGGTAATATTATTTTTTTGCATATACTGTATATGAAATTGCCTTTACACTTCATTTTACCGATTCAGTGTTAAAGATAAATGGAGCGCCTTTTCAAAATGACATTTAAAAGTTATAAGGATGGTCCCCACTATTGCAGAGGCCTGGATGCGTTGAAATTGGGAAAACATAAAGAAAATGTGCCCTATTGCAAGTAACTGCTGCTGGAGCCGAGGGATGGGCGGGGCTTTATGACTTATTATGCAAATGAGCCCTGCCCCCTTACCAAAAACGCCAAAATCAGTTGTAAAATGTTGTTTCCCCTGTCCTGGCATCCACAGACTTTAATATGCTTTGACCCCTGAGAAGTAATTCTTCAGTGATCATATACTGTATGATCACCAGAGAATAACCCCTACACTGCAAAAATCATTCAGGGAGATGCTCAAGAAAGTCAACATCATAAGTATGATGTTCCGTCATTTCCACAAGGGGACAAGCTGTTGTGGTTAGTTTCCACACAAGCTCTTTGCTCACTGGCTAGGGCCCTATGAGTTAATAGAGCCTGTAGGAGCAGTACATTATCCTCTCCATCAATGTTAGAGAAGGAAAAAGCACCGAGTGTATACTCATGATCTCCCTAAGCTCTGCCTAATGACAGGCTTCAGAGTGGGACTGAATTCATACATGTCAAATAGAACACCTGGGCTTCTTATATAGGGAAAGATGCTGCTTCCTGTGGGCAGGGCAGTCGAATGAGTGTCCTCAAAATTGATTTACAGTATTCCAGTTCCCAAACGCAGTCCTCAAGTCACCCTAACAGTCCTAGTTTTTTAGATATCAATGCTAAAGCACAAGTGACTTAATTAGTGCCTCATTCAGTTTGATTCTACCATCTATGCACAAGCGAGGATATCCTTAAAACCTGGACTGTTAGGGTTCACTGAGGACCATGTTTGGGATACAGAAATGCCCTTATCTTGCGCCAGTATGGTTAACCAGAACCTCTAGGACAGTGTTTTTCAACCACTGTGCCGTGGCACACTAGTGTGCCCTGAGCAGTCTCCAGGTGTGCCGCCATAGAATCAGAGCCAGGCCCGTCAGTGTTTTGACACTACTGAGGCCCTGGAACGATCAATACTGGTGGGTTTAGTGGTTGCAGAGCCAGTTCTAATTTTGGGCCCAGGCAGTGTTGGACTCTTCTGGCTTTCTCAGATGTGGCTCAGGTGTTACCTATGGAGAAGCTGTGACATGACATCCTAGGACACGCAAGTGCACCATGCATAACCATTATATTTGAGTGTGCCTCGGGAAAATATTCAAATCTTGTTCAGTGTGCCGCGAGTTGTAAAAGGTTGAAAATCTCTACTCTAGGACATTCCCTTGTTAGCAAGGACTAAAGGGATGAACAAGACTAAAATGCTGTCAGAGCTAATAGACAATATTAGTTAGAGGAAGCTTCTAATTCTGGAGATTGACCTATTATTGTTTTTATCAAATTCCACACAAATGGTATCAAGAATTGAGTTACAAACCATCTATCTGGAAAGAAACCTCCTCATTCTGCTTGGTTTCCAGTAAAAAAAAAAAAATCCCTGCAGACCTGTTTGGAGTTACTACAGGTTGAGTCTCCCTTATCCAAAATGCTTGGGACCAGAGGTATTTTGGATATGGGATTTTTCCGTATTTTGGAATAATTGCATACCATAATGAGAGATCATGGCGATGGGACCTAAATCTAAGTACAGAATGCATTTATGTTTCATATACACCATATACACACAGCCTGAAAGTAATTTTAGCCAATATTTTTAATAACTTTGTGCATTAAACAAAGTGTGTGTACATTCACACAATTAATTTATGTTTCATATACACCTTATACACACAGCCTGAAGGACATTTAATACAATATTTTTTAATAACTTTGTGTATTAAACAAAGTTTGTGTACATTGAGCCATCAAAAAACAAAGGTTTCACTATCTCACTCTCACTCAAAAAAAGTCCGTATTTCGGAATATTCCGTATTTCGGAATATTTGGATATGGGATACTCAACCTGTATTCTGGCTTTTAGGGAAAAACTTTTTTCTCTGACATCCTAGTGGATGCTGGGAACTCCGTAAGGACCATGGGGAATAGACGGGCTCCGCAGGAGACTGGGCACTCTTAAAAGAAAGATTAGGTACTATATCTGGTGTGCACTGGCTCCTCCCTCTATGCCCCTCCTCCAGACCTCAGTTAGAATCTGTGCCCGGCCAGAGCTGGATGCACCTAGTGGGCTCTCCTGAGCTCACTAGAAAAGAAAGTATTTGTTAGGTTTTTTTATTTTCAGTGAGATCTGCTGGCAACAGACTCACTGCTACGAGGGACTGAGGGGAGAGAAGCAAACCTACCTGCTTGCAGCTAGCTTGTGCTTCTAAGGCTACTGGACACCATTAGCTCCAGAGGGATCGAACACGGGGCCCGACCTCGATCGTCCGTTCCCGGAGCCGCGCCGCCGTCCCCCTTGCAGAGCCAGAAGACGGAAGATAAAGATGAAAAACGGCGGCTGAAGACTCCTGTCTTCATTAAGGTAGCGCACAGCACTGCAGCTGTGCGCCATTGCTCCCATAGCATACCACACATTCCGGTCACTGTTGGGTGAAGGGCGCTGGGGGGGGGGGGGGGGCGCGCCCTGGGCAGCAATTAGTTTGCCTTTTGGCACAAATAGCACATAATACAGTGTATAACACTATATGTGCAAAAAAACCCCGCCATTAACATTATAAAAAGCGGGAGAAGCCCGCCGCTGAGGGGGCGGGGCTATCTTCCTCAGCACAGCCAGCGCCATTTTCTCTTCACAGCTCCGCTGGAAGGACGCTCTCCCCTGCGGTATACAGTATAACAAGGGTAAGAAAGAGAGGGGGGGCACATAAATTTAGTCGCAGATTGGTGTTAATAAGCAGCTATTGGGAAAAATCACTCAGTATAGTGAAAATCCCTGTGTTATATAGCGCTGTGGTGTGTGCTGGCATACTCTCTCTCTGTCTCCCCAAAGGACTTTGTGGGGTCCTGTCCTCAGTCAGAGCATTCCCTGTGTGTATGCGGTGTGTCGGTACGGCTGTGTCGACATGTTTGATGTGGAGGGCTACGTGGAGGCGGAGCAGGAGCCGATAAGTGTGATGTCGCCCCCTACAGGGCCGACACCGGAGTGGATGGATATGTGGAAGGTATTAACCGACGGTGTCAACTCTTTACATAAAAGGTTTGATGACGTAACAGCCTTGGGACAGCCGGCATCTCAGCCCGCGCCTGCCCAGGCGTCTCAGAGGCCATCAGGGGCTCAAAAACGCCCGCTAGCTCAGATGGCAGACACAGATGTCGACACGGAGTCTGACTCCAGTGTAGACGAGGATGAGACAAATGTACAGTCCACAAGGGCCATCCGATGCATGATTACGGCAATGAAAAATGTGTTGCACATTTCTGACATTAACCCGGTTACCACTAAAAAGGGTATTATGTTTGGGGAGAAAAAGCAGCCAGTGACTTTTCCCCCATCTGATGAATTAAATGATTTGTGTGAAGAAGCGTGGTGTTCCCCTGATAAGAAACTAGTGATTTCTAAGAGGTTACTGATGGCGTACCCTTTCCCGCCAACGGATAGGTTACGCTGTGAGACATCCCCTAGGGTGGACAAGGCGCTCACACGATTATCTAAAAGGGTGGCACTGCCGTCTCAGGATACGGCCGCCCTAAAGGAGCCTGCAGATAGAAAGCAGGAGGCTATCCTGAAGTCTGTATATACACACTCAGGTACTAAACTGAGACCTGCTATTGCTTCAGCATGGATGTGTAGTGCTGCAGCAGCATGGTCTGATACCCTGTCAGACAACATTGATACCCTCGACAGGGATGCTATTTTGCTAACCATAGAGCATATAAAGGACGTAGTCTTGTATATGAGGGATGCACAGAGGGACATTTGCCGGCTGGCATCTAGAATTAATGCAATGTCCATTTCTGCCAGGAGAGTATTATGGACTCGGCAGTGGACAGGTGATGCTGATTCTAAAAGGCACATAGAGGTTTTGCCTTATAAGGGTGAGGAATTGTTTGGGGACGGTCTCTCGGACCTCGTATCCACAGCAACAGCTGGGAAGTCGACTTTTTTACCTCAGGTTTCCTCACAGCCTAAGAAAGCACAGTATTATCAAGTACAGTCCTTTCGGCCTCAGAAAGGCAAGCGGGTCAGAGGCGCACCCTTTCTGCCTAGAGGCAGGGGTAGAGGAAAAAAGCTGCACCAGACAGCCAGTTCCCAGGAACAAAAATTCTCCCCTGCTTCCACTAAGTCCACCGCATGACGCTGGGGCTCCACAGGTGGAGCCAGGTGCGGTGGGGGCGCGTCTCCGGAACTTCAGCGACCAGTGGGTTCGCTCACAGGTGGATCTCTGGGTTCTACAAGTGGTATCTCAGGGATACATGCTGGAGTTCGAGGCGACTCCCCCTCGCCGTTACCTCAAATCAGCCTTGCCAGCGGCTCCCAGGGAAAGGGAGGTAGTGCTGGCGGCTATTCACAAGCTGTACCTTCAGCAGGTGATAATCAAGGTTCCCCTCCTTCAACAGGGACGGGGTTACTATTCCACAATGTTTGTGGTACCGAAACGAGACGGTTCGGTGAGACCCATTCTAAATTTAAAATCCTTGAACACTTATGTAAGGAAGTTCAAGTTCAAAATGGAATCGCTCAGGGCGGTTATTGCAAGCCTGGAAGAGGGGGATTTTATGGTGTCGCTGGACATCAAGGACGCTTATCTGCATGTCCCCATTTACCCACCTCACCAGGAGTACCTCAGGTTTGTGGTACAGGACTGTCATTACCAATTCCAGACGTTGCCGTTTGGTCTGTCCACGGCACCGAGGGTATTTACCAAGGTAATGGCCGAAATGATGATACTCCTTCGGAAGAAGAGAGTTATAATTATCCCGTACTTGGATGATCTCCTTATAAAGGCGAGGTCCAAGGAGCAGTTGTTAGTCAACGTAGCACTATCTCTGGAAGTGCTGCAACAGCACGGCTGGATTCTGAATATCCCAAAGTCGCAGCTGATTCCTGCGACGCGTCTGCTGTTCTCGGGCATGATTCTGGACACAGAACAGAAGAAGGTGTTTCTCCTGATGGAGAAGGCCCAGGAATTGTCATCTCTGGTCAGGGACCTCCTGAAACCAAAACAGGTGTCGGTGCATCACTGCACGCGAGTCCTGGGAAAGATGGTAGCTTCTTACGAAGCAATTCCCTTCGGCAGGTTCCATGCAAGAATCTTTCAGTGGGATCTGTTAGACAAGTGGTCCGGATCGCATCTTCAGATGCATCGGCTGATCACCCTGTCCCCGAGGGCCAGGGTGTCTCTGCTGTGGTGGCTGCAGAGTGCTCATCTTCTCGAGGGCCGCAGATTCGGCATACAGGACTGGGTCCTGGTGACCACGGATGCAAGCCTACGAGGTTGGGGGGCAGTCACTCAGGGAAGGAACTTCCAAGGACAGTGGTCAAGTCAGGAGACTTCCCTTCACATAAATATTCTGGAACTATGGGCCATTTACAACGCCCTGAGTCAAGCAGAACCCCTGCTTCAAAGCCAACCGGTGCTGATTCAGTCAGACAACATCACGGCGGTCGCCCATGTAAACCGACAGGGCGGCACAAGAAGCAGGATGGCGTTGGCAGAAGCCACAAGGATTCTTCGATGGGCGGAGAATCACGTGCTAGCACTGTCAGCAGTGTTCATTCCGGGAGTGGACAACTGGGAAGCAGACTTCCTCAGCAGGCACGACCTCCACCCGGGAGAGTGGGGACTTCATCCAGAAGTCTTCACGCTGATTGTAAATCGTTGGGAACGGCCACAGGTAGACATGATGGTGTCCCGTCTCAACAAAAAGCTAAAAAAATATTGCGCCAGGTCAAGGGACCCTCAGGCGATAGCTGTGGACGCACTAGTGACACCGTGGGTGTACCAGTCGGTTTATGTGTTCCCTCCTCTTCCTCTCATACCCAAGGTACTGAGGATTGTAAGAAAGAGAGGAGTAAGAACTATACTCATCGTTCCGGATTGGCCAAGAAGATCTTGGTACCCAGAACTACAAGAAATGATCTCAGAGGACCCATGGCCTCTGCCTCTCAGACGGGACCTGTTACAGCAGGGGCCCTGTCTGTTCCAAGACTTACCGCGGCTGCGTTTGACGGCATGACGGTTGAACGCCGGATCCTAACGGAAAAGGGCATTCCAGATGAAGTGATTCCTACGCTGATAAAGGCTAGGAAAGACGTGACAGCACAGCATTATCACCGTATATGGCGAAAATATGTTGCTTGGTGTGAGGCCAGGAAGGCCCCTACTGAGGAATTCCAGCTGGGTCGATTCCTGCACTTCCTACAGTCAGGAGTGACTATGGGCCTAAAATTAGGATCCATAAAGGTCCAGATTTCGGCCCTATCTATTTTCTTTCAAAAAGAACTGGCTTCACTGCCTGAAGTTCAGACGTTTGTTAAGGGAGTGCTGCATATTCAGCCCCCTTTTGTGCCTCCAGTGGCACCTTGGGATCTTAACGTTGTGTTGGATTTCCTGAAATCCCACTGGTTTGAGCCACTTAAGACCGTGGAGCTAAAATATCTCACGTGGAAAGTGGTCATGCTATTGGCCTTAGCTTCGGCTAGGCGTGTGTCACAATTGGCGGCTTTGTCGTGTAAAAGCCCTTATCTGATCTTCCATATGGACAGGGCAGAATTGAGGACTCGTCCCCAATTTCTCCCTAAGGTGGTATCAGCGTTTCATTTGAACCAACCTATTGTGGTGCCTGCGGCTACTAGGGACTTGGAGGACTTTAAGTTACTAGATGTAGTCAGGGCTTTGAAAATCTATATAGCCAGGACGGCTGGAGTCAGGAAAACTGACTCGCTGTTTATCCTGCATGCACCCAACAAGCTGGGTGCTCCTGCTTCAAAGCAAACTATTGCGCGCTGGATCTGTAGCACGATTTAGCAAGCTCATTCTGCGGCAGGATTGCCGCATCCTAAATCAGTAAAAGCCCATTCCACAAGGAAGGTGGGCTCTTCTTGGGCGGCTCCCCGAGGGGTCTCGGCTTTACAGCTTTGCCGAGCTGCTACTTGGTCGGGTTCAAACACATTTGCTAAGTTCTACAAGTTTGATACCCTGGCTGAGGAGGACCTTGTCTTTGCTCATTTGGTGCTGCAGAGTCATCCGCACTCTCCCGCCCGTTTGGGAGCTTTGGTATAATCCCCATGGTCCTTACGGAGTTCCCAGCATCCACTAGGACGTCAGAGAAAATAAGAATTTACTCACCGGTAATTCTATTTCTCGTAGTCCGTAGTGGATGCTGGGCGCCCGCCCCAAGTGCGGACTCTCTGCAATACATGTATATAGTTATTGCTTAACTAAAGGGTTATTGTTATGAGCCATCTGTTACTGAGGCTGTTGTTTGTTCATACTGTTAACTGGGTATGGTTATCACGAGTTGTACGGTGTGATTGGTGTGGCTGGTATGAGTCTTACCCTGGATTCCAAATCCTTTCCTGGTAATGTCAGCTCTTCCGGGCACAGTTTCCCTAACTGAGGTCTGGAGCAGGGGCATAGAGAGCCAGTGCACACCAGATATAGTACCTAATCTTTCTTTTAAGAGTGCCCAGTCTCCTGCGGAGCCCGTCTATTCCCCATGGTCCTTACGGAGTTCCCAGCATCCACTACGGACTACGAGAAATAGAATTACCGGTGAGTAAATTCTTATTTTTCTACACTAGATTGAGGGACCCTATATTTTTGATTATTCTTATATGCATATGGTCTTCAGAATTAAATCTATCCAAAATTCAACAGAAATCATTTTATTGCATATTTCATCTGCCCCTGAAAAAGTCCTTTTGGACGAAACGTGTAGGGACATTGGCATGGGGTATCTATACAACCAGTAGACTGTCATCCGCCAAGTGATATCATACCCCACGGGTATAGGCATGTCTTCTATCATCAACCTCTCTGATAGTTGTGGAATATTCGCTACCTATCACATTGCAAGAAGCTATTTTAATGTAATGTACTGTTTTTATGGAAAATTAAAGAATATTTTCTATGGTTCAATCAGGCTATCAGGCCATTTCATGCTGGGTAGAATTTTTCGTAAGCGGGAGGAACATCTCTGTGAACATTTGTAATCTAAGGTGGAAGCCTAGGAAAAAGTCAGTTCAGATTGTCTATCAGCGCCCTCTGACATATATATATATATGTATGTATGTATGTATGTATGTATATATATATATATATATATATATATATATATATATATATATATATATATATATATATTGTATAAATCAAGAGGGCACTCATCATTCCAAACAATAAATCATTTTACATAACGAGTTCGTGAGCCAATCAGAGCTCGCAGACCGGCAGCCAATCAGGGTCCACCGCTGGCGGTCCGCGAGCTCTGATTGGCTCACGCACCGGTGGCTGGTTTGAGGTCCTATACGCCATCGCCCGACATAGCTGCGCTCTCCTCCCTGCCTGACTCCTGACACACGCCGCTGCCAGACTGAGCACTAAGGGGCAGGAGAGGCGCATGCTGCGCTCTCCTCCCCTGACACACACAGCAGCAGAAGGCCAGCAGCCAGAGCACTGATGTAGCAATGGTGAGCAGCACAGTGGGGTGGGGGCATGTGTGTACCTGGCACTGTGGGGACATATCTGGCACTGTGGGGACGTGTGTACCTGGCACTATGGGGACATATGTGTATCTGTCACTGTGGGGGCATATGTGTATCTGGCACTTTGGGGGCATATGTGTATCTGGCACTGTGGGGGCATATGTGTATCTGGCACTGTGGGGGCATATGTGTATCTGGCACTGCACTACTGGAGTCATATGTGTATCTGGCAGTGCACTACTGGGGGCATATGTACTGGGGCATAACTACTGGGGGAAGGCTAATTTTTAAGTTGATCATTTTTGTATGGCCCCTGAAGGATTTTATAAATATCCAAATGGCCTATCCCGGATCTACAGGGTATAAGCTGTGCAATGTTTTTCATTCTGAACTTGACAAAGAATGTGTTGGCTAAAGCTGGGTACACACTGAGCAATATATGGGGCTTTCAATCGAACAGCCGATATATCGTGAGCCCATCGTGGTTGGGGTGGGTGTTATCATGATATGTCTGTGAATGACGTTGTTCACAGACTTATCAAGTCGGCCCTGTAGCACAGCCGATATACCCACAGATCGGCACATCCGGCTGTGTATATGGGCAGTTGGCACACTTGCTGCAGGGATAGCCGGTGACTGACATCTCATCTGGGCAGGCACATTTAATTGTGTTTTCGTTTGAAAACTCAAGTGACCAGGTTGTGGGATACAATGTGATAA
This sequence comes from Pseudophryne corroboree, assembly GCF_028390025.1. Taxonomy (NCBI): domain Eukaryota; kingdom Metazoa; phylum Chordata; class Amphibia; order Anura; family Myobatrachidae; genus Pseudophryne; species Pseudophryne corroboree. The sequence goes on along the minus strand of NC_086444.1, from coordinate 936,214,861 downwards.
ATATGGAGACAGACACAGTAGCATTCATTTATCTAAGTTACAATAATGAAACCATGCAACTCAGTTACAATAATAGCGAGGACAAATTAGAATACTCTTATCTCAGAGGTTTTAAGATCTGTCCCAGTTGATGGTCATCGATTAAGTAGTTTAAATAATGTAGTCCAGTCGATCTCCAGGGTCCCATCTAATAACTTTGTTGCAAGTTAAAAGCTGGAGGGGGAGGGCGGATGTCTGACGTCAACTGGATCCGTCGCACAGGGTAAGTAGGTCTGACCCTGGTCTTGTTTTGCAGGAAACTTTTTTTAGCATAGCAGGGCTGCACAAGCGATCGCAGCCCTGCTATGCTAAAATACAGTCCCCCATAGGCGGCGTCAAGTTGATCGCACGAGCAGCAAAAGTTGCTACGTGCGATCAACTCAGAATGATCCCCATAGGCGTTTCATTTGCTAGGTCATTTTAAAGTGTCTTTAAATGAAATTAAAAAGATGTCAACTAAATAGTGAATCGAACAGGAAATATTTTTATTAGATTTTATTATTTAAAAAAAGAAAGTTAATTTGAATCCAGGCTGATAATATTGTATGATAAAACCATGACATTGACAAAAACAAACAGGTTCCACAATGCATTATACATGCTTCTTGAATTTACAGTATGGAGTAAATTTACTAAGGTGGGAGTTTTTTAGAACTGGTAATGTTGCTCATGGCAACCAATCAGATTCTACTTAATATGTATCTAGTTGCTTCTAGAAGATAATAGATAGCATCTGATTGGTTGCTATGGGCAACGTCACCATTTTTATTTTTTTTATTTTTAAACCTCCTACCTTAGTAAGTTTACCCGTGTGCTTATTATGTATATTATATTATATTAACATAGGATAGACGTTTTAACATAATCTTTTGTTTATTTTTTATTTCAGAGATTGAAAGTTCTTCAAATATGTTAAAAAAATCTCTCACAACCTCTAGTATTCCTGACATTGAGCGTTACCCCAATCCTGGAGAGATCCAACCAGTGTTATTGAACCCACCAAACAGTGCTCACTGATTAATTCCCAGAATGTCACAATTAACCTCTAATATTGGGCAGAATGATTTACATATACTCACTATCTCTCCTCTCATTGGTGGATGGCAAGCAGAGGGATCTAGAAGAGCTAATTGTGACAGTTGTTTGAATTTGCATCATAGAAAATGATAGAACATGATGCTGTTCCTTATTTACACTGCTGGGATCTACATGATTTTGAAAGTAACCAGGTGTTTTTGAGGTGAGCAGCAGAGTTACTATATGGCCATCTAGCAGGATGGTGAGATTTGTACTTGTCCTTGTACAGGTACAGCTGGCTCTTTGTGATCCTGTAATACAATACAGTAACTTGATAACAATGTAACGCATTAAATATCAGTTAGTTGAAACAATTATACAACTCCAGCAGAGAAAATGTATTAAGGAATGAAACCAGATTAGAAATTTGCTGCTCCTATTGCTTGACAATCAGAACATAACTAACTACAGGTGGATGTGGGGTTTTTATTATAAATGAGGCAATAGTCCAATATGCTGCTGCTACCCATTATAACCGAACAATGCTGTATAACAAATTTGTAACCCAGTCATCAGTCAGGAAAACTGTGATCTTGTGTAACTTCCCTGTGCACTGGGGCAGGAGAATACAGAATACACGTTGCTTTATGTATATACTGTATGTAGTATTATGTAAAGGATGAAAAGAGTTTATAACTTTGTACAGAGTGCATAACATCTGATCATTCTCAAATGAAACAGGTACACACATCGGATGAAGTGGTTCTGTATGTTCTTGCCGATACAAGCTTGGCGGCATTTCCTCACCGCATATACAGGCTATAATGACACTTACAATCTGTGTTCTTGATATATGACTATATTAGGCCAGGCATTCTCGTAGACATACTTTAACAACTTGCTAACCTTACTATATGGAATATGAAGCATGTCTGTTACCTGCACCCACTGACACCATGGCAGCATGGGAAGATAACGATTTGGCTTCTCTATTATATTTATGCATTAGAATCAGTGTCCTGTCTCTTCAAGTCACTGGTTTACTGCTACCTATATGCTGAGCTGGGTGATGGCAGATAACACTAACAGTAAGCAGTCTCTTCTGTAGATTGTGGTAGGCATTCTTAAGGTCCACTGGTTGGATTTAAGTTATACATTTGTCTTTAATCTGATTGATTGATTGATAGCCATAAATTGGTATTTATAATGCTGGCAATAGGTTATGATCATGCAGTTGTAATCACGAAGAGTCTTACTACATTTTATTTGTCTTCCTATGTTCTAGCGGGTGGTCTTCAGTATGCCGGCGGTCGGGCTCCCGGCGACCAGCATACCGGCGCCGGGAGCCCGACCGCCGGCATACCGACACTTATTCTCCCTCGTGGGGGTCCACGACCCCCCTGGAGGGAGAATAAAATAGTGTGGCGCGCGCGCGCCACTGTGCCCGTAGCGTGGCGAGCGCAGCGAGCCCGCAAGGGGCTCATTTGCGCTCGCCACACTGTCGGTAAGCCGGCGGCCGGCCTCCCGACGCCGGTATGCTGGTCGCCGGGAGGCCGGCCGCCGGCAGATCGTAGTGAACCCGTTCTAGCAAGTACAACGATGCCACTAACTCTCCATATCTCTGCCTGCTCTGAAACTGCTGCTGTTGGCATGTGTACATTTTCTTTCTATAAGGTGAATGCTGCTGGTGCATGTAGTGAAAATGGTGCTGTATTGTTCTAGTCTTATGCTGCTAACCCCTTCACTGCCAGAGTGTCACCAGCCGGGTAGTATTTCTGCTCTGTCACTAACTGACCTTATCCCACTGTGACCAGTTACACTCATCATTCCTACCTCACTGAACTACACTACTGTTGGATGTGATATATATCTGTCTGGAGCACTAGATATCCCAACTGGATCACTACTATACGAGAAGTAGGCAGGGTCATTGTCATTCCTATGTGTTATATTTTGAAATATTTCCACTATGAGTCCCATGATGAAAAATAAATGTTTCTTGATCCTGTGTGTGATGTGGTGGTGGTTTTTTTTATTTTTCCTTCTTTCAGCGCTATGCCATATATATGTAAGGCATTGTTATGCTAGCACATGTAGTTGTAATGATCTAAGCTTCATAGACAATATATCCTAGCATGGGGCAATAAGGAATAATAACTCTGGTTGTTCCTAGCACTTCCGGTACACAAAAAGTAGTAGCTACACTTTGGCTTATTGTCTAGTTGTGTGTACAGGCAGGCTCGCCAGCCTCAGCAGGGGCACTAAATAGTACTAGCAGTAAATAGGGAGTTATACAGCAGGCACACTTAGCGGTTTGTCCAGAAGATTGTCTTCTCCATGTTCTGTCAATATGAGGAATGTGCAAATTGATTAGAATTACAGTAGACCTAATTGATAATTAGAATAATAATTTTATTTATATAGCGATCTTTCTTCAATAGGACTCAAGGCATTTTGATAATACATACAGTACCTGCTACCTACAACAGAATGGGGTCTATTCATAAAGCAGTGAAAAGTGTGGAGCAGTGAGTCAGTGGAGAGTTGCCCATGGCAACCAAACAGCATTGAAGCAACATTTATAATTTGCATACTATACAATTGTACAGAGCAGCTGATTGGTTTGTCATGGGCAACTTCTTCACAGGCTCACTTTTCAAAATTTTTCACTGCTTCATGAATAGACCCCATGATCTGTGAAACCGGCAAAGGGAATATGCACCAAAGTTTAGCCCGTTATGGCACTATTCAGTATACATACACAAAATTGTTGTTTATCATCAGTCTTATCTGACCTGATGGAACTTCAGCAATATTGCAAAGAAAACTAATAGAAAATAATATTATCTGGATGTGTGCGGGTGGATTGAGTTTTCTTTTCTAATATGGTAATAAAAAGCTTGTCCACTTTAACCGACTGCATTTGCAACCACTCCACTTGGTACATCTTAGATGCAACCATTATGTCACACTGTGGGGTCTCAGACCCACTTACCTCACCCGGCACTGCTGATTCACTGACTGGCATGACTCCACAAGCTGGTCTTCTAAGGATGTTCCTGGTTATTCAAATTCAGAGTAATGTTCCTGCTGCATGGGTGCTGGCTGGGTATCCCGGGGATCAGCAGCGCTGTGTGTATTAAGCTGGGACTTGGCATAAGGCATGCCGCATCACACTTCTAAGTCCATTCCCAGGCTCCTGTGAAACTAGTCAATGGGAGTCTGGGGCGGGCTTAGAAGGAGAGTGAAGCCTAATGCTGAGTCCTGAGTGCTGCACGGCGGGTTAATACACACAGCACTGCCAATCCCCAGGATAGGCAGCCAGCACATATATTACATACAGCATAACATGTATGTTTATATGTGCTTAGCAGCCCCCCTGCACTGGGTCGGCGCTGCAGCTGCCTAAGATGATAATACTACAAGTATGCTTAGTACTATTTAGCACAGTGATGGCTAACCTTGACACTCCAGCTGTTGTTGAACTACATATACCAGCATGCCCTGCATCAGTTTTAGCATGGCCAAATAACAAACTGTAGCAGGGGATGCTGGGATATGTAGTTCAACAGCTGGAGTGTTAAGGTTAGCCATCACTGATCTAGCAAGAATCTATTTCTGTCTACAGGCTTCCAGCAATCCATTTGGAATCTCACCTGCAAATAGCACACATCCATAGTGTGTATCCTACGTTGTACTATTGCATAGTGTTCCTGACACAACCATCAAGCTCCATTCATTATCTATATTCTAGATTCCAGTTATGCAGCTGCCACAGTCAGGTAGCTCACCTGTCCCCCTGCCTAGTATTACTCAGCTCTCCTTCCTATTAAGTATCCTGTGTGTGTAGCATATGAGGATAAGCTTCATTCATCTACCCTAGTCTCAGTTACCCAGTTTGTACTAGTTCTGCCAGTGGTCCCAGTCCTGTGCCCACGACAAATAAATGATCTGCCACAAGTCACACCATCAAAACGTGATTTTCCATCAGAGTATGACCTCCAATGTAAGTAAATAAGCGTTTTACTTTCCTGCCAATCATGCAACACACCTGCAAGATTCCCATAGCATCCCCATAAGATGGTGCATCTCTGTGTATCTGAAGAGCTACCACCCAGGAACACACAATACAATATGACACCATGCGTCTGCGACTCTGTACACACCATGGGACGCATACCTTGTGTGACTTTTTGTCTACAATATACGTGTAGTTGAAAACATTGACTATTTGTGCGAATATCGGTATGTGCGTGACTCAGAATCACCTCTGTTTTTATCATTGTTTAGTATTCCAGAATAATAATCTTTGGCAATTATTACTTTGTATATTAACCAAAGTGGTGAATACTTTCTAGAGATACTGCACCTCCCATACTTCACATTTCACATATAACCAATGATCCAAAAATCTGCTGTCCACGCAAATCTTTTCACCAATACTTTAGCAGCGGTGAAACTTAGCACTGCCTAGTCTAACCTCGGCAGTGCTACTGTGCATGCAATACCTCTGGCGGAAGGAGTCAGGCAGTGGCGGAGAGATCTCTCTTCACAATCAGAATAACTTACAATAGGTAAGTAGCAGGGTCCAGGAACAAACATCATCTGGAGATAAATATTCCCGGAGTCGAGCTCCAAAAATAATGCATTTTCGCAAACCTGATAAATTTAGGTTCCCATACTAGTATATGGAGTCAATGTGGCACCCCCACTAGGGTACTATAGGTGCCTATATAAATACTGATGTAAAAATGTGTGTGTGTGTATATATATATATATATATATATATATATATATATATATATATATATATATATATATATATATATAAATTTCTCGATCGTCCTAGTGGATGCTGGGGTTCCTGAAAGGACCATGGGGAATAGCGGCTCCGCAGGAGACAGGGCACAAAAAGTAAAGCTTTAGGATCAGGTGGTGTGCACTGGCTCCTCCCCCTATGACCCTCCTCCAAGCCTCAGTTAGATTTTTGTGCCCGGCCGAGAAGGGTGCAATCTAGGTGGCTCTCCTGAGCTGCTTAGAAAAGTTTAGCTTAGGTTTTTTTATTTTACAGTGAGTCCTGCTGGCAACAGGATCACTGCAACGAGGGACTTAGGGGAGAAGAAGTGAACTCACCTGCGTGCAGGATGGATTGGCTTCTTTGGCTACTGGACATTAGCTCCAGAGGGACGATCACAGGTACAGCCTGGATGGTCACCGGAGCCTCGCCGCCGGCCCCCTTGCAGATGCTGAAACGAGAAGAGGTCCAGAATCGGCGGCAGAAGACTCCTCAGTCTTCTTAAGGTAGCGCACAGCACTGCAGCTGTGCGCCATTTTCCTCTCAGCACACTTCACACGGCAGTCACTGAGGGTGCAGGGCGCTGGGAGGGGGGCGCCCTGGGAGGCAAATGAAAACCTTTTTTGGCTAAAAATACCTCACATATAGCCTCCGGGGGCTATATGGAGATATTTAACCCCTGCCAGAATCCGTTAAGAGCGGGAGACGAGGCCGCCGAAAAAGGGGCGGGGCCTATCTCCTCAGCACACAGCGCCATTTTCCCTCACAGAAAGGCTGGAGGGAAGGCTCCCAGGCTCTCCCCTGCACTGCACTACAGAAACAGGGTTAAAACAGAGAGGGGGGGCACTAATTTGGCGTTAGAAATATATAAAAAAGATGCTATAAGGGAAAACACTTATATAAGGTTGTCCCTATATAATTATAGCGTTTTTGGTGTGTGCTGGCAAACTCTCCCTCTGTCTCTCCAAAGGGCTAGTAGGTCCTGTCCTCTATCAGAGCATTCCCTGTGTGTGTGCTGTGTGTCGGTACGTGTGTGTCGACATGTATGAGGACGATGTTGGTGAGGAGGCGGAGCAATTGCCTGTAATGGTGATGTCACACTCTAGGGAGTCGACACCGGAATGGATGGCTTATTTAGGGAATTACGTGATAATGTCAACACGCGCCAAGGTCGGTTGACGACATGAGACGGCCGACAAACAATTAGTACCGGTCCAGACGTCTCAAAAACACTGTCAGGGGTTTTAAAACGCCCGTTTACTTTAGTCGGTCGACACAGACACAGACAGGGACACTGAATCCAGTGTCGACGGTGAATAAACAAACGTATTCCTTATTAGGGCCACACGTTAAGGGCAATGAAGGAGGTGTTACCCTCTTTTGTGGTACTTGTAGTATCAGAAATATGTATTATGTGGGATGTGAAAAAACTACCGTAGTTTTTCCTGAATCAGATAAATTAAATGAAGTGTGTGATGATGCGTGGGTTCCCCCCGATAGAAAATATGGGCGGTATACCCTTTCCCGCCAGAAGTTAGGGCGCGTTGGGAAACACCCCTTAGGGTGGATAAGGCGCTCACACGCTTATCAGAACAAGTGGCGGTACCGTCTATAGATAGGGCCGTCCTCAAGGAGCCAGCTGACAGGAGGCTGGAAAAATATCATAAAAAGTATATACACACATACTGGTGTTATACTGCGACCAGCGATCGCCTCAGCCTGGATGTGCAGAGCTGGGGTGGCTTGGTCGGATTCCCTGACTAAAAATATTGATACCCTTGACAGGGACAGTATTTTATTGACTATAGAGCATTTAAAGGATGTATTTCTATATATGCGAGATGCACAGAGGGATATTTGCACTCTGGCATCAAGAGTAAGTGCGATGTCCATATCTGCCAGAAGATGTTTATGGACACGACAGTGGTCAGGTGATGCAGATTCCAAACGGCACAAAGGTGTATTGCCGTATAAAGGAAGAGGAGTTATTTGGGGTCGGTCCATCGGACCTGGTGGCCACGGCAACTGCTGGAAAATCCACCGTTTTTACCCTAAGTCACATCTCTGCAGAAAAAGACACCGTCTTTTCAGCTTCAGTCCTTTCGTCCCTATAAGAGTCATATCTGCCCAGGGATAGAGGAAAGGGAAGAAGACTGCAGCAGGCAGCCCATTCCCAGGAACAGAAGCGTTCCACCGCTTCTGACAAGCTCTCAGCATGACGCTGAGACCGTACAGGACCCCTGGATCCTACAAGTAGTATCCCAGGGATACAGTTTGGAATGTCGAGACGTTTCCCCTGCGCAGGCTCTTGAAGTCTGCTTTACCAAGGTCTCCCTCCGACAAGGAGGCAGTATGGGAAAAAATTCACGAGCTGTATTCCCAGCAGGTGATAATTAAATTACCCCTCCTACAACACGAAAAGGGGTATTATTCCACACTATATTGTGGTACTGAAGCCAGAAGGCTAGGTGAGACCTATTCTAAATCTAAAAAAATTTGAACACTTACAAAGGTTCAAATCAAGATGGAGTCACTCAGAGCAGTGATAACGAACCGGGAAGAAGGGGACTATCTGGTGTCCCGAGACATCAGGGATGCTTACCTCCATGTCCCAAATTTGCTCTTATCACTAAGGGTACCTCAGGTTCGTGGTACAGAACTGTCACTATCAGTTTCAGACGCTGCCGTTTGGATTGTCTACGGCACCCCGGGTCTTTACCAAGGTAATGGCCGAAATGATGGTTCTTCTTCGAAGAAAAGGCGTCTTAATTATCCCTTACTTGGACGATCTCCTGATAAGGGCAAAGTCCAGGGAACAGTTGGAGGTCGGAGTAGCACTATCTCGGATACTGTTACAACAGCAGGGGTGGATTCTAAATATTCCAAAATCGCAGCTGATCCCGACAACAAGTCTCCTGTGCTTAGGGATGATTCTGGACACAGTCCAGAAATAGGTGTTTCTTCCGGAAGAGAAAGCCAGGGAGTTATCCGAGCTAGTCAGGAACCTCCTAAAATCAGTGCATCATTGCACAAGGGCCATGGTAAAAAAATGGTGACTTCCTTCGAAGCAATTCCAGTCGGCAGATTTCATGCAAGAACTTTTCAGTGGGATCTGCTGGACAAATGGTCCGGATCGCATCTTCAGATGCATCAGCGGATAACCCTATATCCAAGGACAAGGGTGTCTCTCCTGTGGTGGTTACAGAGTGCTCATCTTCTAGAGGGCCGCAGATTCGGCATTCAGTTTTGGATGTTGGTGACCACGGAGGCCAGCCCGAGAGGCTGGGGAGCAGTCACACAAGGAAAAAATTTCCAGGGAGTGTGATCAAGTCTGGAGATTTTTCTCCACATAAATATAGCTAAGGGTAAAATTATAATGCTCTAAGCTTAGCAAGACCTCTGCTTCAAGGTCAGCCGGTATTGATCCAGTGGGATAAAACATCACGGCAGTCGCCCACGTAAATAGACAGGGCGGCACAAGAAGCAGGAGGGCAGTGGCAAAAACTGCAAGGACTTTTCGCTGGGCGGAAAATCATGTGATAGCACTGTCAGCAGTGTTTCATTCCGGGAATGGAAACTGGGAAGCAGACTTCCTCAGTAGGCACGACCTCCACCCGGCAGAGTGGGAACTTCATGGGGAAGTTTTCCACATAATTGTAAACCGTTGGGAATTACCAAAGGTGGACATGATGGCGTCCCGTCTGAACAAAAAACGGGACAGGTATTGCGCCAGGTTAAGAGACCCTCAGGCAATAGCTGTGGACGTTCTGGTAACACCGTGGGTGTACCAGTCGGTGTATGTGTTCCATCCTCTGCTTTTCATACCTAAGGTACTGAGAATTATAAGACGTAGAGGAGTAAGAACTATACTCATGGCTCCGGATTGGCCAAGAAGGACTTGGTACCCGGAACTTCAAGAGATGCTCACAGAGGACTTATGGCCTCTGCCGCTAAGAAGGGACTTGTTTCAGCAAGTACCATGTCTGTTCCAAGACTTACCGCAGCTGCGTTTGACGGCATGGCGGTGGAACGCCGGATCCTAAGGGAAAAGGCATTCAGGAAGAGGTCATTCCTACCCTGGTCAAAGCCAGAAAGGAGGTGACCGCACAACATTATCACCACATGTGGCGAAAATATGTTGCGTGGTGTGAGGCCAGGAAGGCCCCACGAAGAAATTTCAACTCGGTCGATTCCTGCATTTCTTGCAAACAGGAGTGTCTATGGGCCTCAAATTGGGGTCCATTAAGGTTCAAATTTCGGCCCTGTCGATTTTTCTTCCAGAAAGAATTGGCTTCAGTTCCTGAAGTCCAGAAGTTTGTCAAGGGAGTATTGCATATACAACCCCCTTTTGTGCCTCCAGTGGCACTGTGGGATCTCAACGTAGTTCTGGGATTCCTCAAAACACATTGGTTTAAAACCAGTCAAATCTGTGGATTTGAAGCATCTCACATGAAAAGTGAACATGCTCTTGGACCTGGCCTGGACCAGGCGAGTGTCAAATTGGTGGTTTTTTTCTCAAAAAAGCCCATATCTGTTTGTCCATTCGGACAGGGCAGAGCTGCGGACTCGTCCCCAGTTCTCTCCCTAAGGTGGTGTCAGTGTTTCACCTGAACCAGCTTATTGGGGTGTCTTGCGCCTACTAGGGACTTGGAGGACTCCAAGTTGCTAGATGTGGTCAGGGCCCTGAAAATATAGGTTCCAGGACGGCTGGAGTCAGGAAAACTGACTTGCTGTTATCCTGTATGCACCCAACAAACTGGGTGCTCTTGCTTTTAAGCAGACTTTTGCTAGTTGGATGTGTAATACAATTCAGCTTGCACATTCTGTGGCAGGCCTGCCACAGCCAAAATATGTAAATGCCCATTCCACAAGGAAGGGGGCTCATCTTGGGCGGCTGCCCGAGGGGTCTCGGCTTTACAACTTTGCCGAGCGGCTATTTAGTCAGGGGCAAACACGTTTGTAAAATCCTACAAATTTGATACCCTGGCTAAGGAGGACCTGGAGTTCTCTCATTCGGTGCTGCAGAGTCATCCGCACTCTCCCGCCCGTTTGGGAGCTTTGGTATAATCCCCATGGTCCTTTCAGGAACCCCAGCATCCACTAGGACGATAGAGAAAATAAGAATTTACTTACCGATAATTCTATTTCTCGGAGTCCGTAGTGGATGCTGGGCGCCCATCCCAAGTGCGGATTATCTGCATTACTTGTACATAGTTACAAAAATCGGGTTATTATTGTTGTGAGCCATCCTTTCAGAGGCTCCGCTGTTATCATACTGTTAACTGGGTTCAGATCACAGGTTGTACAGTGTGATTGGTGTGGCTGGTATGAGTCTTACCCGGGATTCATAAATCCTTCCTTATTGTGTACGCTCGTCCGGGCACAGTACCTAACTGAGGCTTGGAGGAGGGTCATAGGGGGAGGAGCCAGTGCACACCACCTGATCCTAAAGCTTTACTTTTTGTGCCCTGTCTCCTGCGGAGCCGCTATTCCCCATGGTCCTTTCAGGAACCCCAGCATCCACTACGGACTCCGAGAAATAGAATTATCGGTAAGTAAATTCTTATTATATAATATATATATATACACACACACACACACACACACAATGTGACAGCCTTCCACGTGAGAAACTTGACCTCAGCCTCCTGTAAAGGCTCAAACCAATCTGATTGCAGGAAATGCAACACCACGTTAAGATCCCAGGGTGCCATCTGCACCACAAAGGGAGGCCGGATGTGCAGAACCCCTTTCAAAAAAGTCTGAACCTCAAGAAGGGCAGCCAATTGTTTCTAGACGAAAATGGATAAGGCCAAAATCTGAACCTTTATGGATCCCAAACGCAGGCCCATATCCACACCTGCTTGTAGGAAGAGGAGAAACCGTCCAAGTTGAAACTCTACCGTAGGAAACTTCTTGGACTCACACCAAGACACATTTTTTCCAAGTTCAATGATAATGTTTAGACGTTACTCCTTTCCTAGCCTGTATCCGGGTAGAAATACCCTTGCTCAGAATACCCTTCCGTGCTAAGATCTGGCGTTCAACCTCCATGCCGTCAAACGTAGCCGTGGTAAGTCTTGATAAGCGAACGGCCCCTGTTGCAGAAGATCCTCGCAAAGAGGAAGAGGCCTCGGCTCTTCCAGCAGTAAGTCCAGAATATCCGCGTTCCAAGCTCTCCTTGGCCAGTCCGGAGCAATGAGGATTGCCTGAACCCTTGTTCTCTTTATGAGTTTTAGAATTCTTGGAATGAGAGGAAGTGGAGGGAAACACATACACTGACTTGAACCCCCACGGTGTTACCAGGGCATCCTTCACCACTGCTTGTGGGTCTCTCGACCTGGAACAGTACCTCCAAAGTTTCTTGTTGAGACGTGAGGCCATCATGTCTATTTGAAGCACGCCCCAAAGACTGGTCAACTCTGTGAACACGTCTGGATGGAGGCCCCATTCTCCTGGATGAAGATTGTGCCTGCTGAGGAAGTCTGCTTCCCAGTTGTCCACTCCTGGAAGGAAGATTGCAGACAGCGCCACTGCATGCTTTTCTGCCCAGAGGAGGATTCTTGTTACCTCTGACATAGCAGCTCTGCTCTTCGTTCTTCCCTGTCGGTTTATGTAGGCCACTGTCGTCACATTGTCCAACTGTACTTGAATGGCCTGATTTTGCAGAAGATGTGCCGCTTGGAGAAGACCATAGTATACGGCTCTCAGTTCCAGAATATTTATTGGAAGAATGGATTCCAGACTTGACCACCTTCCTTGGAAGGTTTCCCCTTGAGTAATTGCACCCCAACCCCTGAGACTTGCATCCATGGTTAGAAGGATCCAGTTTTGAACCCCGAACCTGCGGCCCTCCAGAAGGTGAGGCATTTGCAGCCACCAGAGGAGTGAAATCCTTGCTTTCGGCGACAGACGTATCCTCTGGTGCATGTGTAGGTGAGATCCCGACTACTGGTCTAGGAGATCCAGTTGGAAGGACTGAGCATAAAATCTTCCGTACTGTAGAGCCTCGTAGGAGGCAACCATCTTCCCCAGAAGGCGAATGCACTGATGAACCGATACCCGGGTAGGCTTCAAGACATCCCGGACCATTGATTGTATCACGAATGCTTTCTCCACCGGTAGAAACACCCTCTGCACTTCCGTGTCGAGAATCATCCCCAGGACAATCTTTTTGTTGGCTCCAAATGTGACTTTGGATGGTTCAGGAGCCTACCATGTTTCTTGAGCAGACGAGTCGTGAGAGCAATGGACTGCAACAACTCCCTGGATGATGCCTTTATCAGCAGATCGTCCAGATAATGAATTATGTTCACTCCCTGTCTGCGAAGGAGCACCATCATCTCTGCCAACACCTTGGTGAATACCGTCGGTGCCGTGGAGAGACCGAATGGAAGTGCCTGGAACTGATAGTGACTGTTTAACAGTGCAAATCTGAGATAAGCCTGATGCGGCGGCCAAATCGGAATGTGGAGGTATGCATCCTTGATATCTAGGGATACAAGAAACTCTCCCTCCTCCAGACCTGTGATCACCGCTCTCAGAGACTCCATTTTGAATTTGAACTCCCTCAGATAAGGGTTTAACGATTTCAAGTTCAAAATCGGTCTGACCGAACCATACAGTTTCGGAACCATGAAAAGGTTTGAATAGTAACCCATGTGTTGCATATGAGGTGGAACTGGAACAATGTCCTCTGACTTTTCCAGTTTTTGGATGGCTTCCTGTAGGATAGCCCTTTCTGTCAGTTAAGCTGGTAAGCCTGATTTTGAAGACTCAGTGAGGCGGGAGTTCTTGAAACTCCAGTCTGTACCCCTGGGACACAATAGCCTGTATCCAGGGATCCAGGCCGGACAACACCCAGATGTGGCTGAAACGTCTGAGTCTCGCACCCACCAGCCTGTTCTCCAGGCTGTGTGGTCCACCGTCATGCTGAGGATTTTGAGGAACCAGAAGCAGGCTTCTGGTCTTGGTAAACCTGCAGGTTCAGCCTTCTTGGATTTTGCCCGACCATCTCTAAAGAAGGTGGTAAGAGGCTTGGACTTTTTTGTCTTTGCGGTCTGAAAGGACTGCGATGTTGATGAAGAAAAGGGTTTCTTCGTTGAAGGGGCAGCTGAGGGAAGAAAGGTCGACTTACCCGCGGTTGCCATGGAAATCCACGCATCCAACACCTCCCCAAATAGAGCCTGACCTGTGAAGGGTAGGTTCTCCACACTTCTCCTGGATTCCGCGTCTGCCGACCATTGGCGTAGCCAGAGTCCCCTGCGTGCTGAGACAGCCATGGAAGATATCCTTGCATTCAGAGTACCCAGGTCCTTCATGCACTAAACCATGAAACCCGCAGAATCATGTATGTTACGTAAAAACAGTTCGTCACTTCTATCCATCGTATCGAAGTCCTCTAGTAATGTGCCTGACCACTTTACTATGGCTTTAGAAATCCATGCACAGGCAATAGTGGGCCTTAACGCCACTCCTGAAGCAGTGTATATGAATTTGAGCGTAGTGTCAATCTTACAATTAGCCGGTTCTTTTAACACGGTAGATCCAGGGACAGGTAAAACCACCTTTTTAGACAGTCTGGAGACAGATGCTTCAACTATAGGTGAGTTTTCTCATTTTTTTTCCTATCCTCAGGGAAGGGAAAAGCAACAAGAACCCTTTTTGGGATCTGAATTTTTTCTTCGGGGTTTCCCAGTACTTTTCAAATAATGTGTCTAATTCTTTAGACGCAGGGAAGGTTAGCAAGGCTTACTTATTGTCTGTGAAGTAAGCCTCAACCTGCTCAGGTGGTACGTCAGTAATGTGTAACACATCCCTAATGGCCTCAATCATGAGCTGCACCCCCTTTGCAAGGGATGCTGCCCCCCTCAGCACATCCCCGTCTGCCGTGTCAGAGTCGGTATCCATGTCGGCTTGCATAATCTGGGCAAGTGCCCGTTTCTTTGGGTATATGCTAGGGGATTTAGAAGTAAAGGGAACAGAACCCGACCAAACTTCCATAGACTTCCTTAAAACCTGAGTTTCAGTCTCAGTATGGGCTACCCTAGTAGAAATCTGAGATATCATTCCCTTAATGGAAGCCAGCCACTGTGGCTCAGATTCAGAAGTCTGAGACATATTACATTCCTGGGTACATGGAATGGATTCCTCTGGAGAAGATACCTCCTCTGCAGCATAAGACATAGAGTCCCTGGACATGGTTATGTGAGAATTTGCGCACACACACACAAAAATGTCAGACACAGTTTCCCCCAAGTACCTTCAGAGAGAGAGTTTGGAGCCTGCATTCACAGCGCCCCAGAGACCGTTATATAAGAACTTTACGTAAAGCCGTTTTTAAAACCTGTTATACGAGAAGATATTCAGGAGGGGACTGTAGACACTGTTGACGTTATGGGTAGTAATTGCATGCGGGGATAAAGGAATTAAAAAGTTGGTATTGGGTGTATGCTATAGGCCGCCTGGTATTAATGTATCTGATGAGGAATTGTTAATGAAGCAAATTGAAAGAGCAGCAGGAGTAGGTGACATAGTAGTGATGGGAGATTTTAACTATACAGAGATAAACTGGAAAAATGACTCATGAGACACTGCTAGGGGAAATGTGTTTTTAAACACACTAAAGGCCCATATAGACGGGCCGATGCAGGAGAGATGTGTGCTGAGCGAACCGCTCAGCACACATCTCTCCCGCCGCTCAGCACAGCGCGATCTGTGCTGAGCATGCGGGGGGAGACGGGGGGGCCGCTCACTTCACCCAGAGGCTGAAGTGAGCGACCCGCTAGATTGGCCTGCATGCAGGCCAATCTAGCACCAGCGATAGCGATGCGCGGGGCTGCGCATCGCTATCGCTGTTAGGGCTGCACACGGAGCGATCTTGCTGAAAATCTAAGCAATCTAATCAGATTGCTTAGATTATCGCTCCGTGTGTACCCCCCTTAAATGATAACTACTTAGTCTAACTAATTGAGGAACCTACCAGGTACAATGCAATCTTAGACCTGGTATTAACATACAATGGGGATTTAGTATCGGGTATTATAGTAGGGGAACCCATAGGAAACAGCGACCACAATATGGTCACATTCAATATCGGTTTTCATAAACAGTCCTATACTGGCTCGACTAGGACTCTAAACTTTAGCAAAGCGAATTTTGAAAAGATGAGGGTATTTTTCAGGGATATTGAATGGGAAGGTTTGTTTCTAGGAAAAAATACTACAGAGAAATGGGATGTACTAAAATTCCTGCTAGCTAAAAATACTCTCAAATTTATTCCTATGAGCAGCAAAAAAAGGAAAAAAAAAATCATAAACTGATGTGGCTTAAGAAAAAGAGAGGAAATTATGGGCAAGAAAAGGCGAGCATTTAAAAAATACAAATCTGACGGGGAAGCGGAGTCATTTCAGCACTATAAGGATTGTAACAAAATATTCAAAAAGGAAATAAGAGCAGCTAAAGTAGAAACTGAAAAACTAGTAGCAAAGGAAAGCAAAGCGAATCCCAAAAAAATATTTAAATACATTAATAGCAAGAGATTAAAGAAGGAGAGTATAGGCCCTTTAAAAGACAAGTTGGGAGTCTTAAGCAAAAATTATAATGACATAGCGGACACACTAAATTAGTTTTTTTTCAACAGTATTTAATAGAGAGGACCCAATTCAGGGACTAACACATAATCTCAATAATGAGAATATCTCACTGATAGGTACTTATTTAAGCGAGGAGGTAGTCTGTGACCGATTAAAACCGCTATTTTTGATCTTTAAGGATTCAGTAATATCAGGTATGGGGGGTAATTCCAAGTTGATCGCAGCAGGAAATTTTTTAGCAGTTGGGCAAAACCATGTGCACTGCAGGGGAGGCAGATTTAACATGTGCAGAGAGAGTTAGATTTGGGTGTGGTGTGTTCAATCTGCAATCTAATTTGCAGTGTAAAAATAAAGCAGCCAGTATTTACCCTGCACAGAAATAAAATAACCCACCCAAATCTAACTCTTTCTGCACATGTTATATCTGCCTTCCCTGCAGTGCACATGGTTTTGCCCAACTGCTAAAAAAAATTCCTGCTGCGATCAATTTGGAATTACCCCCATGGTTCCCAAAGACTGGCGTATAGCAGAAGTAGTGCCTATATTCAAAAAGGGAAGTAAAGCTGAACCAGGTAATTATAGACCAGTTAGTCTTACATCTATAGTGGGGAAAGTATTGGAAGGTATTCTAAGAGATAGTATTCAGAAGTTCCTTGAAGTCAATAAGGTCATTAAAAGGAACCAACATAGATTTGTGAAGGTCAGATCCTGTCAAACCAACGTACTTGGCTTTTATGAAACAGTAAGTGCAAACTTAGATCAGGGTAAAGAGGTGGATGTAATCTTTTTAGACTTTGAGAAAGCTTTCGACACTGTACCACACATGAACCTTATCTACAAGAAATAGGGCTAGGAAGCACAATATGCACTTGGATCAAAAATTGGTTAGATAATAGGGAGCAGCGCGTTGTGGTTAATGGATCTTTTTCAAATTGGACTGAAGTGTTAAGTGGTGTGCCACAAGGCTCAGTATTAGGACTGCTATTGTTCAATATTTTCATTAACGACCTAACCGAAGGTCTAGAGAGCATGGTGTCAATTTTTGCAGATGATACCAAATTGTGTAAAGTTATAAATATGGAGGGGGATGCTGAGTCACTTCAGAACGACTTAGTTAAATTATAGAAGCATGGGCAGCGAAATGGAGAATGCGCTTCAATACAGACAAGTGTAAGGTAATGCACTGTGGTAACAAGAACAAAAATAACACCTACATACTAAATGGGGTAAAATTAGGGGATTCTGTACTGGAAAAAGACTTGGGTGTCCTCATAGATAGCAAACTAAGCAGTAGTACCCAAAGTAGGATTGCAACAAAGAAGGCTAATAAGATATTAGCATGCATAAAATGGGGAATTGATGCTAGGGATGAGAGTGTTATACTCCCGTTGTATAAATCACTAGTGAGGTCACACCTTGAATACTGTGTACAATTCTGGGCACCATACTACAAAAAGGATATACTGGAGCTAGAAAAGGTTTAGAGGCGGGCGACCAAACTAATTAAGGGCCTGGAAACGCTGGAATACGAGGAAAGGCTTGCAAGGCTAGGCATGTTTACATTGGAAAAGAGGAAACTAAGAGGGGACATGATCAACATCTACAAATATATAAGGGGACAATACACAGATCTTGCGCAGGACCTGTTTTTGGTTAGATCAACACAGAGAACTTGTGGACACTCGCTCAGGTTAGAGGAGAGGAGATTCCGCACAATACTGCGTACAGGCTTTTTCACGGTAAGGACGATAAGTGTTTGGAATTCCCTGCCTGAGGGAGTTGTAATGGCGGACTCAGTCAACACCTTTAAGAATGGATTAGATAAATTCGGAATGGATAAGGATATCCAGGGTTATGGTGCATAGTCACGCACTATAGTTATTATAAAAAAGAGGGATAAAACGTAACGGCAGACATCAGCATCAGTCAAAATTTTATACCAAATAATCCTGCATAGGAGACCACAAACAGGTTGAACTCAATGGACAAATTGTCTTTTTTCAACCTTAGATACTATATTACTATATTGCTATATAAATGCCTGGTGCTGCGGTGTCCCTTAATAGACTACACAGCGAATTTACAGCCCCCCCCCCCCCTTCTACAACCCCCTGGTACCGCACAGGATAGCTGGAGTCGAGGGACAGTGCTCCCTGTCAGCGTAGCTGGAAGTGTATCTGCAGGGAGAAAATGGCGCTGGTGAGCTGTTGGGTCCGCTCTGAGAAGCTCCGCCCCCAAACATGGCGTGTCTTCCCGCACTATTTGAACTTTTATACTGGCCTGAGGTATTATGCTAGCAGCGTTTACTGGAGTCCCTGATAGCCTGAGTGACCAGTGTAAGGGTATTTGCGCTGGCCCAGGGCGCCCCTCATAGAACCGCACCTGCTGTACCGCTGAGCCTTCCGGAGTGCAGTATCAGTACTGTGCTCCCACCCTGTTGCCACCATTCACACCGGCTCCCCGCCTGTTGGGTCACCTGTGACACACTAACCACCGGAATCTTCTGGCTCTGTTAGGGGGTGGCGGCATGCTGCGGGAGTGAGCGGTCGCCTCGGGCGGCTAACGATCATCACCCTCAGGAGCTCAGTGTCCTGTCAGCGGAGATAGTGGCCATTAACCTCTCAAGGTAGGACACTACTACCCCCCCTAAGTCCCACGAAGCAGGGAGGCTGTTGCCAGCAGCCTCCCTGTGCCTAACTTTACTCTTAGAAAAAAAAATAAAACTAAAGAAGCTGTAGGAGCTCCCCTAGCTTTGACACACTCCTCCGGACACATTTTCTAAACTGGGTCTGGTAGGAGGGGCAAAGAGGGAGGAGCCAGCCCACACTATTAAACTCTTAAAGTGCCAATAGCTCCTAGTGGACCGTCTATACCCCATGGTACTAATGTGGACCCCAGCATCCCCTAGGACGTAAAAGAAATGGGGGCGTGCTGTGAGTCCATGCCCCCTGACTCACGGCACGCCTCTGTTCACAGTGTCTGCACTCCCCCTCCGCCTGCCCGTAGTGTGCAATTCAATAAAAATGATGGTGTGCCACGAGCCCATACCCCCGTGCATTGTGCCCAGGGCTGTTTCTAGCCAATTTGGCTTCCAGTGCGAGATTTAAAAATACGCCCCCCCATGACATAAGAAAATGTGCCCCCCCCCCCCCCCCCACACACCTAGATGGAAAAAAAAAAAAAAACTTGCGCGCGCACCCGGCAAGGGGGCGTGGCCTCATCTAAATGGGTGTAGCCTCATTTAAATGGGTATGGTCTCGTCTGAAAAGACTACCTCACAATCCAATTTTTGACCCTGCTCCAACAGATCACGACCACCACAGGAATTTTTTTTTAAATTCTACCATATTAAGCCCCACACAGTAATGCCCCCTGCACCATATTATGGTACACACCGCAATGCCCTTGATACATTAAATCCCCACACTACGGCAGGCAAGAGTCCCATTTCACACATTACGGCAGGTGTCCCCATTTTACACACAGAGAGAGAGAGAGAGAGAGAATACTTACAGAGGCGATTACCGCTCTTCGGCCCGCCTCACCAGTCGCACCTCGCGCCGGCCTTTCCCTCTTCCTAACTTGGATCCCCCTCTGTACTTTGCTCGGGGGGGAGGGGAGTTTCGCGGAGTGACGGGGTTGCGTCGTGACGTAATGACGCAACCGCGTCATACCGTGAAACTCCGCCCCCCGAGCGGGGTTACTCGGGGAGAAATAGGAGGGGGAAGCAGGGAGCCACAGTTAGTGCCGCGGCGGCCGCCCAGTGCGGTTGCACTGCTCGCCTGCCCCAAGAAACGGCCCTGATTGTGCCCATGCGCCCCCTCTGCCGTACACGCGCCTTCCCCGTTCACGGATGCGAGGGCTGATTTGTGGCCCAAGTCCGTCCCTGCATGTATCCCAGAAATACTGGGCAGGTATATTTGTACAGTGCAATTTAGATGTACATTTGGACACACTCCTTGCAAATCTAAATATCTCTGCGCATTTTACATTCCGCTACCTGCAGTGCAAAATTGTTTTGACTTACTTGCAGTTATTTGCTTTATTTCCGTAAAGTTCCCACTGCCCCCAGAGTTGTCTTCTTCACAAGGTAGATGACTGCCACATCCACAACTCAGGACTAATCTTAATCCATACAGGTTAGTCATTCTCAGAAGCAGGATGTGAATATACAGTACGTCATTTTCTAGACTTGCATGGTTGAGAAGAACCCCTGTGACTTCTGGGGAGACTATCATTTTAGGAGCCTTGTTTCATGTGACAATCCCAAATTCCAGTCTGATAAAAGGGCATTTTTAAATTTATAAATGTCTCAAGATTTTTGTATAATCTGAAATTATCATCTTTACCCTCAAGGACACTGCTAGAAATGCACTTTTTATGTACAAAATATGCACTAATTATCACTCAGAATGGGTAATTGTGCCACTGCCATCACTACACATGGCTACTTCTCAATTTGTAATTAAATTTCTCTGACGTCCTAGTGGATGCTGGGAACTCCGTAAGGACCATGGGGAATAGCGGCTCCGCAGGAGACTGGGCACAAAAGTAAAAGCTTTATGACTAGCTGGTGTGCACTGGCTCCTCCCCCTATGACCCTCCTCCAAGCCTCAGTTAGATTTTTGTGCCCGGCCGAGAAGGGTGCATGCTAGGTAGCTCTCCAGAGCTGCTTAGAGTAAAAGTTTTAAATAGGTTTTTTTATTTTCAGTGAGACCTGCTGGCAACAGGCTCACTGCATCGTGGGACTAAGGGGAGAAGAAGCGAACTCACCTGAATGCAGAGTGGATTGGGCTTCTTGGCTACTGGACATTAGCTCCAGAGGGACGATCACAGGTTCAGCCTGGATGGGTCCCGGAGCCGCGCCGCCGGCCCCCTTACAGAGCCAGAAGAGCGAAGAGGTCCGGAAAAATCGGCGGCAGAAGACGTTCCTGTCTTCAATAAGGTAGCGCACAGCACTGCAGCTGTGCGCCATTGCTCTCAGCACACTTCACACTCCGGTCACTGAGGGTGCAGGGCGCTGGGGGGGAGCGCCCTGAGACGCAATAAAACATGTTTTAAACCTTATATGGCTAAAGAAATGCATCACATATAGCTCCTGGGCTATATGGATGCATTTAACCCCTGCCAGTTTTCCTAAAAAAAGCGTGAGAAAAGGCCGCCGAAAAGGGGGCGGAGCCTATCTCCTCAGCACACAAGCGCCATTTTCCCTCACAGCTCAGCTGGAAGGACGGCTCCCTGACTCTCCCCTGCAGTCCTGCTACAGAATCAGGGTAAAACAAGAGAGGGGGGGCACTAATTGGCAGAAAATACATATACAGCAGCTATAGAAGGGAGAAACACTTATATAAGGTTATCCCTGCATATATATAGCGCTCTGGTGTGTGCTGGCAAACTCTCCCTCTGTCTCCCCAAAGGGCTCGTGGGGTCCTGTCCTCTATCAGAGCATTCCCTGTGTGTGTGCTGTGTGTCGGTACGATTGTGTCGACATGTATGAGGAGGAAAATGATGTGGAGGCGGAGAAATTGCCTGTAATAGTGATGTCACCCCCTAGGGAGTCGACACCTGACTGGATGGTCGTATGGAAGGAATTACGTGACAGTGTCAGCACTTTGCAAAAAACTGTTGACGACATGAGACAGCCGGCAAATCAGTTAGTGCCTGTCCAGGCGTCTCAAACACCGTCAGGGGCTCTAAAGCGCCCGTTACCTCAGATGGTCGACACAGACCCAGACACGGATACTGACTCCAGTGTCGACGGTGACGAGACAAACGTAATGTCCAGTAGGGCCACATGTTACATGATCACGGCAATGAAGGAGGCTTTGAACATTTCTGATACTACAAGTACCACAAAAAAGGGTATTATGTGGGGTGTGAAAAAACTACCCATAGTTTTTCCTGAATCAGATGAATTAAATGAGGTGTGTGACAAAGCGTGGGTTTCCCCCGATAAAAAACTGCTGATTTCTAATAAATTATTGGCATTATACCCTTTCCCGCCAGAGGTTAGGGCGCGTTGGGAAACACCCGCAAGGGTAGATAAGGCGCTCACATGCTTATCAAAACAAGTGGCGTTACCGTCTCCTGATACGGCCGCCCTCAAGGAACCAGCTGATAGAAAGCTGGAAAATATCCTAAAAGGTATATACACACATACTGGTGTTATACTACGACCAGCAATCGCCTCAGCCTGGATGTGCAGCGCTGGAGTGGCTTGGTCGGATTCCCTGACTGAAAATATTGATACCCTGGATAGGGACAGTATATTATTGACTATAGAGCATTTAAAGGATGCATTACTATATATGCGAGATGCACAGAGGGATATTTGCACCCTGGCATCAAGAGTAAGTGCGTTGTCCATTTCTGCCAGAAGAAGTTTATGGACACGACAGTGGTCAGGTGATGCGGATTCAAAACGGCATATGGAAGTTTTGCCGTATAAAGGGGAGGAGTTATTTGGGGTCGGTCTATCAGACCTGGTGGCCACGGCGACGGCTGGGAAATCCACCTTTTTACCCCAGGTCACCTCTCAGCAGAAAAAGACACCGTCTTTTCAAACTCAGTCCTTTCGTCCCCATAAGGGCAAGCGGGCAAAAGGCCACTCATTTCTGCCCCGGGGCAGAGGAAGGGGAAAAAGACTGCAGCAAGCAGCCTCTTCCCAGGATCAGAAGCCCTCCCCCGCTTCTGCCAAGTCTTCAGCATGACGCTGGGGCTTTACAAGCGGACTCAGGCACGGTGGGGGCCCGTCTCAAAAATTTCAACGCGCAGTGGGCTCACTCGCAAGTGGACCCCTGGATCCTGCAGGTAGTATCTCAGGGGTACAAATTGGAATTCGAGACGTCTCCCCCTCGCCGGTTCCTGAAGTCTGCTCTACCAACGTCTCCCTCCGACAGGGAGGCAGTATTGGAAGCTATTCACAAGCTGTATTCCCAGCAGGTGATAATCAAGGTACCCCTCCTACAACAGGGAAAGGGGTATTATTCCACGCTGTTTGTGGTACCGAAGCCGGACGGCTCGGTGAGACCGATTTTAAATCTGAAATCATTGAACACTTACATAAAAAGGTTCAAATTCAAGATGGAATCACTCAGAGCAGTGATAGCGAACCTGGAAGAAGGGGACTATATGGTGTCTCTGGACATCAAAGATGCTTATCTCCATGTCCCAATCTACCCTTCTCACCAAGGGTACCTCAGGTTTGTGGTACAGAACTGTCATTATCAGTTTCAGACGCTGCCGTTTGGATTGTCCACGGCACCACGGGTCTTTACCAAGGTAATGGCCGAAATGATGATTCTTCTTCGAAGAAAAGGCGTCTTAATTATCCCTTACTTGGACGATCTTCTGATAAGGGCAAGGTCCAGGGAACAGTTAGAGGTCGGAGTAGCACTATCTCAGGTGGTGCTACGTCAGCACGGGTGGATTCTAAATATTCCAAAATCGCAGCTGATTCCAACAACACGTCTACTGTTCCTAGGGATGATTCTGGACACAGTCCAGAAAAAGGTGTTTCTCCCGGAGGAGAAGGCCAGGGAGTTATCCGAGCTAGTCAGGAACCTCCTGAAACCAGGACAAGTGTCAGTGCATCAATGCACAAGGGTCCTGGGAAAGATGGTGGCTTCTTACGAAGCGATTCCATTCGGAAGATTCCATGCAAGAACGTTTCAGTGGGATCTGCTGGACAAATGGTCCGGATCGCATCTTCAGATGCATCAGCGGATAACCCTATCTCCAAGGACAAGGGTGTCTCTCCTGTGGTGGTTGCAGAGTGCTCATCTTCTAGAGGGTCGCAGATTCGGCATTCAGGACTGGATTCTGGTGACCACGGATGCCAGCCTGAGAGGCTGGGGAGCAGTCACACAGGGAAGAAATTTCCAGGGCTTGTGGTCAAGCATGGAAACGTCTCTTCACATAAATATCCTGGAACTAAGGGCAATTTACAATGCCCTAAGTCAAGCAAGGCCTCTGCTTCAGGGTCAGTCGGTTTTGATCCAATCGGACAACATCACGGCAGTCGCCCACGTAAACAGACAGGGCGGCACAAGAAGCAGGAGGGCAATGGCAGAAGCTGCAAGAATTCTTCGCTGGGCGGAAAATCATGTGACAGCACTGTCAGCGGTGTTCATTCCGGGAGTGGACAACTGGGAAGTAGACTTCCTCAGCAGACACGACCTCCACCCGGGGGAGTGGGGACTTCACCCAGAAGTCTTCCACGTGATTGTAAACCGTTGGGAAAAACCAAAGGTGGACATGATGGCGTCTCGTCTCAACAAGAAACTAGACAGATATTGCGCCAGGTCAAGGGACCCTCAGGCAATAGCGGTGGACGCTCTGGTAACACCGTGGGTGTACCAGTCAGTGTATGTGTTCCCTCCTCTGCCTCTCATACCCAAAGTACTGAGAATCATAAGAAGGAGAGGAGTAAGAACTATACTCGTGGCTCCGGATTGGCCAAGAAGGACTTGGTACCCGGAACTTCAAGAGATGCTCACGGAGGACCCGTGGCCTCTACCTCTCAGAAAGGACCTGCTCCAGCAGGGACCTTGTCTGTTCCAAGACTTACCGCGGCTGCGTTTGACGGCATGGAGGTTGAACGCCGGATCCTGAAGGAAAAAGGCATTCCAGATGAAGTCATCCCTACCCTGGTCAAGGCCAGGAAGGATGTAACCGCAAAACATTATCACCGCATTTGGCGGAAATATGTTGCGTGGTGTGAGGCCAAGAAGGCCCCTACAGAGGAATTTCAACTGGGTCGTTTCCTGCATTTCCTGCAAACAGGACTATCTATGGGCCTAAAATTAGGGTCCATTAAGGTTCAAATTTCGGCCCTGTCAATCTTCTTCCAAAAAGAACTGGCTTCAGTGCCTGAAGTTCAGACATTTGTCAAAGGGGTACTGCATATACAGCCTCCTTTTGTGCCTCCAGTGGCACCTTGGGATCTCAATGTAGTGTTGAGTCTCCTAAAATCACATTGGTTTGAACCACTCACCACTGTGGAATTGAAATATCTCACATGGAAAGTGGTCATGCTGTTAGCCCTGGCTTCAGCCAGGCGTGTCTCAGAATTGGCGGCTTTATCATATAAAAGCCCTTACCTAATTTTTCATTCAGACAGGGCAGAACTGAGGACTCGCCCTCAATTTCTCCCTAAGGTGGTTTCAGCGTTTCACATGAACCAGCCTATTGTGGTACCTGCGGCTACTAGGGACTTGGAGGACTCCAAGTTGCTGGACGTAGTCAGGGCCCTGAAAATATATGTTTCCAGGACGGCTGGAGTCAGAAAATCTGACTCGCTGTTTATCCTGTATGCACCCAACAAGCTGGGTGCTCCTGCTTCTAAGCAGACGATTGCTCGTTGGATTTGTAGTACAATTCAGCTTGCACATTCTGTGGCAGGCCTGCCACAGCCAAAATCTGTAAAAGCCCATTCCACAAGGAAAGTGGGCTCAGCTTGGGCGGCTGCCCGAGGGGTCTCGGCTTTACAGCTTTGCCGAGCAGCTACTTGGTCAGGGGCAAACACGTTTGCTAAATTTTACAAATTCGATACCCTGGCTGAGGAGGACCTGGAGTTCTCTCATTCGGTGCTGCAGAGTCATCCGCACTCTCCCGCCCGTTTGGGAGCTTTGGTATAATCCCCATGGTCCTTACGGAGTTCCCAGCATCCACTAGGACGTCAGAGAAAATAAGAATTTACTTACCGATAATTCTATTTCTCATAGTCCGTAGTGGATGCTGGGCGCCCATCCCAAGTGCGGATTGTCTGCAATACTTGTATATAGTTATTGTTACAAAAATCGGGTTGTTTATTGTTGTGAGCCATCTTTTCAGAGGCTCCTACGTTTATCATACTGTTAACTGGGTTCAGATCACAAGTTGTACGGTGTGATTGGTGTGGCTGGTATGAGTCTTACCCGGGATTCAAGATCCTTCCTTATTATGTACGCTCGTCCGGGCACAGTATCCTAACTGAGGCTTGGAGGAGGGTCATAGGGGGAGGAGCCAGTGCACACCAGCTAGTCATAAAGCTTTTACTTTTGTGCCCAGTCTCCTGCGGAGCCGCTATTCCCCATGGTCCTTACGGAGTTCCCAGCATCCACTACGGACTATGAGAAATAGAATTATCGGTAAGTAAATTCTTATTTAAACAGACTTGGATTGTAATACAGTCAGAGGCGGATTGGCCATAGGGTTTACAGGGAATATTCCCAGTGGGCCGATGCACCAGTGGGGCCTGTTTTGTTTG
Organism: Pseudophryne corroboree; assembly: GCF_028390025.1. Lineage (NCBI taxonomy): Eukaryota > Metazoa > Chordata > Amphibia > Anura > Myobatrachidae > Pseudophryne > Pseudophryne corroboree. Next base: position 936,188,166 of record NC_086444.1, on the reverse strand, counting down.
AGGACATGTGGTCCCTTTTATAGACATAATGAATAAGATGCAAAATAATTTGCATATATGAAAATTACTTTGCCACTTATCCTGTGATTGCAGATGATCTAGTGTATGCTCTGTCTGTCTGCTTGGCTGACATATAAGATTGAGTGAATAGTGATTGGGATACTGTTGGTGTAATAAGCAAGAAAATATATCTTTCTAAAGAATGATATAGTTTCCTAAATTCTGAAGGTGTATCATATAATGTGCTCATAATATTTAATTTTATTTCTTTTTAACTTCCTACTTGATCCTGGACATGCCCACTATCTGGAAAGTCTTGGGGGGAGGGTGCTGCTGCCATGGGCCATGGCTAGACCTTACACCTCTGGTGCTGCCCATGTGGGGCCACTAGTACACATTTTTCCAGGGCCGCTTTTTGTTCCCAATCCGCCCCTGAATACAGTGCTGAACAGATGAAAAACTTTCCCAGTTTTTAACACCTATCTCTTTTATATAATAAACTGCTTTTTTTTATATAATAAACCAACACTAGGTGGCAGCATCTTCGAGTTAATGAACAACGATGCACAGTGATATAGCTTTTTTACTCTGCTTAGCCTTTGGGTATTATTAAACGTGCAGTGAAACTTGAAAGCCATATCGTTTAATTATTTTAGAGTAAAGGTACATGGGATGTGTTTGATTGGCAGTCATAGTTTTGGCCAAACTACCTGACACCCAGTAATGTTTATTTGGACCCATTTATGGCTTAAATTAACACAAGTAAGGGGTTATGAGGCCTGTCTTTAATGCGGCAATCGTCTGAGTTGTTTATTACATTGCTTGGAGTACACTTGGAAGAAGAGGAAAGCAATATCAATAAATATAGGGGCAGATTTAACAAGTGATTTTCTTGTTACCACTCGTGTTCCATCCAATCAGCTCCCAACTGTCATTTTTCAAACACATAACAGGTAGGAGCTAGGGAGGCCAATCCCGGGCCTTTATTTCAATCCTGGGTATCGGGGTTGAAAAATGGTCAATCCCAGGATACCCGGGATTGGGTTGAAGATTTTAAAATTAAAATCTTCAGTGATTTCCCCCGGACCCGCCTCCACATCCCAGCCCAAACATCCTAGACAGGAGTGTGGGAGGGATCGCTCACTAGCTGTGGACGGTCTGGGTGGCGTGACCTCTGAAATCATGTCACGCTGCACAGTATGCACAGGCGGGGGCAGGGAGACTGAGCCGGGCAGCGTCTGAGCCTGCTGAGGAGATTCAACACTGCCCTGCACTGAAAAAAACAGTGGACTAGCTAATCCCGAAATCCCCGTTTTAGAAGTTCCAATCCCGGGATTGAATCCCGGCCAATTTTTGCACTAAATCCCGGGATCCTGCCAATCCCGATCTTGGGATTGGCCACCATGGTAGGAGCTGATTCGTTGGAACACCATTTATTATTTGTAACAAGTGATACCAAGAATATCAATGGTTGTTAAATCTGCCCTTTAATATTTACTTAAAAATAATTGTAATAGAAACACTACAGAAGAATTAACAAATAGCCGCTTGTTACATACTCTAGTTATACCTCTGTTCTGTGTTATCTTCACTCAGGTGAAAGTTATTATAGCGATGTCACCCGTTGTAACTACATACACTTAATTGAATTAAGCAATTATGTTGTCATCACTGTTTTCACTCATTATGATGTCATTTTTATTTATTTTTTCAAATTTGTTTTATTATGCAACTTAAAAAGTAATATCAATGTACAGATAAAGGCAACAAAAAGTCATACAGATTTTCTTATTCATATTGCAAAAATTTTAATTTGTTTCAGAACCACTAATGTACTGCTCAGTTTTGACTATTATGCCTATTGTTTGGTAGTGCATTGGCATGCACATACTGTATGTATGTTGTATATGGGTTTTGGAATAATAAACCCCCATTAAACCTTGGGGGGTTTATTTACTACAAGTTGATTTTTATCGACTTTTACCAATTTCAAATCAATGAAAATTGATCTAAATTGATGTTGGGTTTTCAGGGACTAAAATACATATTTTCTAAAAATTTATAAATGAATATAATTTTTTTTTTAAAATGTGTATTTCATCCCTTTCATTGATTTTCATCAATTTAAAATCGATTGTAATCAGCCTTTGGCTCCAAAATTTTTCTGCAGCAGGACAATGACCCCAAAAATACAGCCAATGTCATTAAGAACTATCTTCAGCGTAAAGAATAAACAAAGAGTCCTGGAAGTGATGATATGTCTCTTACAGAGCCCTGATCTCAACATCATCAAGTCTGTCTGGGATTACATGACGAGACAGAAGGATTTGGGCAAGTTCCTTCAAAAACTGTGTGCAAGTGTACCTAGAAGAATTAATGCTGTTGTGCTGTTTTGAAGACAATGGGTGGTCACACTAAATATTGATTTGATTTACTATTAATACTTTCATTTTTATATACACATACATATGTATGCCTGGGGCATAAAGATATATATGAATTTGGGGGCCTCGGGCAGCGCTCACCCCAGAGGAAGAAGATGCGGGGACCCCCAGGCAGGCTGTCTAGGATGTTGATCATGATCTGGCCCGGGCTCTCCTTTTTCAGCTTCTGCCACTTCTAGCTTTGCTCGTCCACCACCACCAGAGACAGCTGACTCTCAGCAGGCATTGGGTCCTCTCCTCTGGCTCACGAAGTGCAGACGAGCCACTGTGCCCAGCACAGCAATAAGGAGTTAAGTTGGACGTTGCTGGAAGTGCTGAAGGGCAAGTAGGGGCAGCAGTCGGCAATGTGCAGTCCTTCCTGAGGAGGTGGCGGCTGTTGATGGAGGTCCCCTCGTGTAAGCACAGCAGCAGTAATGAGCACCAGTATGTGCTACATTTCCACCTTGGGGGTTCCTGCAGCTGCCACTCACCACTTAACTGCTGATTTTTTGTCAGGTTTTTTTTTTTTTTAATGAGTGAATTAGGTGAAGAACATGTATTTAACCTTATCCAAAGTGATTTTAGTTAAAAAGAAATATATATATATGTATATATACTGTATATTTGTAAAAAATATATATATTTTTTTAAACATTGGAACATCGGTCCACACCACCGGAATACCGGGAACATCGGAAACATTGCGACAGCCGCCAGGTACACAGGGAGGGCCTAATGTACACTCCCCCAGCGGCTGCAAACAATAGCAAAAATGCTGGATCTGCTTCTAGGACAGAAGGCGAAATTTGGGCAATATGGTGAAAGAAGACATTTTTAAAATATGCAGTGAAAGTGGTTTTAAAAGAATCAACCAATGAAAAGATGAAAATATATGTACTCTAGACCTCGTCACAGCAATTACTGTGCGTCTATAAAGTACAGAAAGATCAGGTCAGGGTAAGCTCCATCTAGATTCTAGAAATTATTTCAAAGGCTTACAAGAAGAATTGCAAGGTGTTAGGAATACTGAGGGCACATACATTCCACAAGTGATAACCTCATTGCACACACGGCTCAAGCTTCAACAAATGATCTATGATAAGTAGCAGGCTAGTCTTCACTTCCAAGGGCGCCAGAACGTATATATTAATTTCTGTGCGGATTTATTAAAAATCACATCCAGAGACAGGCTCTCAGATAGGAGCCCGTCCCTGTAATGTGTAAAGTGATTGCATCAGCGATTACTTTACTTTATGCTGCGGACCTACTGCACATACACAATCATTAGACTTCGTGTGTGCAACCATTAGCCTGTTATTGGAGAGGGATCCAGAGGATCCATTCATAGCTCCCACCCTGCCTGAGCATGTAGGGTAATGAGACTTGGCTCTTCCTTTTTACAGGGTACATTTACAGCTGAACACGGTTAGGCAGTCAAGGGGTGCTGCGCGGGGGGATCAAGAAAGGGTGGCTTGTCATGAGAGCACAACATTTTCACACAAGGCTACACCCCCTCTTATGGCACATGCACCTTTGGTGCATACACTGGGACTACTTAGCACACTGGGTGTCACTGACCCCAGTGACTCCATTGTCTGGACCTTCTTTGTCTTCATTCTTTAGCCATGTCCAGCCTGTGTTTCAGGACCATCACCACACCGGCACTCTGAAGGTGAGAGTGGGTGGAGCAAGGTAGGCACCGGGTGACACCTGCATAGCAGCAGACTTGCACCATCACACAATTTTTCCCAATTTATGTGCACTGCTATAATGTACATGCTACAGCAAATATATCCTTTTTTTTTTAGTGAAGTGTGTTGTACTATATTCCATGCTAATTTAGACATACTGCTTCCTTTCATGGAATAAGAATGTACCTTCCACTGTCCTGATTTAGGTGGAACAATCCTGATTTGAAGGCTGTATCCCTTCATCAATTAGGCTGGAAGGTTGGGAGGTATGTCCCATTTACAGCTAATCTGGACATACACTTGTCCTGATTTTTCAACAGAAAGGTTGTGAGAGATAACTAAGGAATCTAGTTATAAGCATGCAGGCTCCCCTAGCTACTGCACTGCCAGGCCCTTTCACCTCCAGGACCCAAAGTAGTCACAGTCCCTGCAGCTATGGCAGTTCTGCCAATGGTGACATGGCATAGTAACAGTGAGGAATGACATGATAAAAAAAATAGAGTCTGTTCAATGTGAAAAACTCATATCTCCCATTTCTGGGCTCTGTCCAGCAGTCCTGATCAGGACAGCTGTGTTCAGACTTGTCCAGAAGGTTGGGAGTTACATCCCAGCATAGCAGAGCAGAGGTAAACAGGTGCTGAGCTGTGCATCATATTTCAAAGGAGTCTTAGGTGGAAGAGAAAGAAATGGGGATGGTCCAGTGTGATGAAAGCGCTGGCCACACCAGTAGGGGGGATGTACTAAACATTGAAGAGAGACAAAGTACCCGCAAATTGGCTCCTAACTGTCTTTATCTCTCTCCACTTTATCACTCTCCAAGACTTAGAACATCTGCCCTTGGGCCTGTACCACATGATCTCGCCCACATGCCAATGCCCCAAAAAATGTGAGGTATGTGCTAACTGACCTGACAGTAGGGGCCACTCAGGTGCAGACGCTCATGAGCCACAGTGCACATGCGCAGCAAGTGATTCGTGAGTGTGGTCACAGTATGATTGTAGTTGCAAAGTGAGTGACAGGAAGTCAGAGTTTAGGGGTGGTAACAGGAGTGGTTATGCGAACACAGGCATGTTATGGCTGTTCGGACTGCGTTTTCTGGGCGTGCATATATTAGCAGCTGAGATCAAACTTGCTATTGGAGAGGCCTATGTGTCCCGACAGAGCAGCTCAGCCTGTACTTAGACTGTGGTGACCTGATGTGTGACAATGTTACCGATGTTTCTGCAATCATGTGGCGCCGTATGCAAAAGATGCGATCACAGTGGCCGTCCTTTTGCACAGGTTAGCTTCTGCCCATATTAGCATATAATCGCAACTGCATACAGCAAATCATTGCAACAGGAGTAGGAAGAAGAACCGCACCTGAATGACCTCCAATGTTATTGTGCATTGATGTTGTAATTCTCAGTATATTTTCTATCGGTGTGAACAGCTCCATAGTCCTATCCTTATGGTACAAATGTTATATTGTGCCCTAATTGGCATGGCCTTGTGTGACATGACATGGTGAAAGAGAGGGGTGTGGTTCATCAAATCGACAGTGTCTAGGTCGACAATGTTTAGGTCGACCACTATAGGTCGACAGTCACTAGGTCGACATGGATGGAAGGTCGACAGGGTTTCTAGGTCGACATGTGCTAGGTCGACAGGTCTAAAGGTCGACATGAGGATTTTTTTTTTGTGTGTGTGTCGTTTTCTTCGTAGAGTGACCGGGATCCCAAATTAGTGCACCGTGTCCCCTCGCATGGCTCGCTTCGCTCGCCATGCTTCGGGCATGGTGCCTTCGCTCCGCTACCGCTTCACTCGGCACACTTTACCGTTCCAATCGTAGTCCACGTGGATCGAGTATGAAAAAATTCAAAAAAAGAAAAAAAATGTGAAAAACTCATGTCGACCTTTAGACCTGTCGACCTAGCACATGTCGACCTAGAAACCCTGTCGACCTTCCATCCATGTCGACCTAGTGACTGTCGACCTATAGTGGTCGACCTAAACATTGTCGACCTAGACACTGTCGATCTTCAGACCGGATCCCGAAAGAGAGACATTACATAGTGAAAGAAGGGTGTGTCCTACAACTTTGCAATGGATGTGTAATTACAAAACTCTTCCCAGGGTGCAATTCGTAGCTACAGCTTTGCTCACTGTTGCCTAGTTATTCCTATTAAAAATACCCAGAGGTGAAATCTCCTGTGACAGTCACTGCGTAATTCTAAGCCAAATGTCTTGGGAGATATTTTCCTCGACAATGATTCATCTAGAGAAAGAACAGTGCTACAGTTTCTACAATTTCAGGACTGCTGTGTATAATGGTTAATGTTTGTCATGAATCCTAATTTGTGACATTTATTTTGTGACATGTATAGACTATAGAGATAATACATAGTACCTCCACAGTAAAATACAGGCTTCAGCCATAACTACATAAAATGCTGCACTGAAAAACTATTGTCTTTATGTAAATGAATTACATGAAACACATTTTGGATTTAGCTTCTTGTCACTGTTATACAGAGTTAGGCAAAAAAAACGTGCGCTGCGGACCCGTCTCTGGAGCCGCCACTGGTCCTCTCCTTGGGAATCATTCCCCCATGTCCATTCAGGAGAGAGCAGGATATCATTTGAAACCCCTCAGTACTGATCCAACAATCGTACATGGCAGCATTCACCGCTGAATAGCATATGCACCAAGTTACAAACAGAGAAGGAAGAAGGAGGGTTTTTCCTCTATTCTACAGACTATCATATAACAGCCTAATCCTAGGGCAAAATGTGTTATAAAAAATCCCAGTAAAGGGGACATAATTCCCTGTATTTCTATTGTGTCTAACTGTCTGATGTTTTTTCTTGGAGCTGAATTATCAAACTGCACCTAATGACCATATATATAACGTTCACCATTTATTGCTAAGGTAACAGTCTCCAGTAATTACTAATTATACATGTGAGACATAACCAGCACAAATCAAGCAAACATTTATCTATTCGTACTCTCATCAGCTTGAACCTTGAGCTGACAGCAGATACAGGGATAACCATATAAACGTACATACCAGGTATGTGAATCTCTCATTAAACATTCTCTGCCCAATGGCACATGGCTAAAAGTAGAGTTCCACCCAGGACACAATACGTATGCTTCTCCAACTCTCTTTCTATCCTATAAACAGTCAATATTCCAACATCTCTTGAGAGGTTGGGTATGGTAAGACAGCGGCCAGGAACCCGGCGGTCAGCATGCCGACGCCAGGATATGGGCGGCCAGCATGCCGGGGGGGGCGAGCGCAAAGAAAGACCCTTGTGGGCTTGCCATGCTGCGGGCTAGGTTGCTCGCTGCACTCACCACAGGTTCTATTCCCATTCTGTGGGTGTCGTGGACTCCTACAAGTGGGACTAGCCTCTGTAAGTCGGCATTCCGGCTGTCTGCATTTCTTGTGGTCGGGATTCCGGTGTCGGTATCCTGCCTGCCGGGATCTTGACCGCCGGCAACATGACTACATCCCCTCCTGAGTGCAATTTATATAAAAAAAGCTATTTAGTGTTTATATTTTTCTTAGTAACTATTTCCCGCTGTGTGAGAAGCCTTGTGAGTATCTTCAATACCACATGAACCACGCAGCGGTGGCCATTACCGGTTATAAGTAAAGATGTGTGCCGGACCATTTCTGCTGGATTTGGATTTGACTTGGTTCGTCATCCAGTTTTGAATTTGGGTTTGCATTTGCCCAACCGACATCACTGGTTTTGGATTTAGATTTGCATTTGTTTTTTTTTTACTTGACAAAAAAGTATTTTTAACCTCAATAACATTAATGTCCACTCATTTCCAGTTCAATATTGTTTTCACCAATATTGGCCAAAAGCTGCAGTGAGCTGGCTGGTTACTAAGTGACAGAGCAGCGGCACAAGCATACAGAAGTTTATAGCACATCTATGACACATTGCCACAGCGTACTGGGGTACAGTGCACATAACAGTACAAACAATAGATATATATATTTTCTCTTTTTCTTTTATGAACTTGCAGCTCGGTTCAAACTGCATGGAGTCACAGGGCTTTGAACAAAGGGTACTAGTATATATATCTATATATATATATATATATATATATCTCCTGTTTTTGAACTTGCAGCTCAGTTCAAACTGTGGAGTCACAGGGCTTATAGGTGCAAGTGAACAAAGTGCACTAGCGTAAAGCGCACCAAACTTTACAAACACTAGAACAAGAACACTGCCACTTGTGAGTCTGAACGGGTGTGGTATTGAAGGTCGACAGTAACTAGGTCGACAATGTCTAGGTCGACCACTATTGGTCGACAGTAACTAGGTCGACAGGGTGTCTAGGTCGACAGGGTCTTTAGGTCGACAGGTCAAAAGGTTGACATGAGTTTTTCATGTTATTTTGGTGTTGTTTTCTTCGTAGAGTGACCGGGAACCCCAATTAGTGCACCGCGTCCCCGCGCATGGCTCGCTTCGCTCGCCATGCTTTGGGCATGGTGCCTTTGCTTCGCTCGGCACATATTACCATTCCAATCGTAGTCCACGTGGATCGTTAAGTATGAAAAGGTTCAAAAAAAGGAAAAAATGGTGAAAAACTCATGTCGACCTTTTGACCTGTCGACCTAAAACATGTCGACCTAAAGACCCTGTTGACCTAGCCACCCTGTCGACCAATAGTGGTCGACCTAGACATTGTCGACCTAGTTACTGTCGACTTTCAGTCCGGATCTCGTCTGAACACAGCACAGCCAATACAGCAGAGTACAACACAGCATACACCAGCGTGCAGTGTGCCCCCACACAGTCACTTCAGAGAGCAGAGCTACTTGTGAGTCTTGAGTCTCAGTAAAGCCAATACAGCAGAGTACAGCGCCACATTCAGCAGCGTGAGAGTGAAATAGTGCCTAGTCCCGGCAGCAGCGCCTTATATAGAATTCAAATCAAGCAAGACTCTGATACCGGGCGGATGATGTTTTGTCTCAAAGTGGGATCCAAGCCCGGGGAGAACACCAGAGCCTCAGCTCGGGAGTTTGGAGTATTTTGGATTGTATAGTTATAATTATATTAATTCATTGCTATACAAAAGTGGCCTAAGTATGAAGTGAAATTGAATGCTCTTAAGTGTAAATGTTTGTAAGGTAAATACAGGATATAAAAGTGAACAGGTTTTTATCAACAAACCTTATTTAGAAGGAAAAACAATAATAACAGAAACAACCATTTAATAATATCTTTTTACCCATAATGATAGAGGAATCCCACAGAGCACAGAGACAAATAAACTATGAGTACACTAAACTAATAATTATCCATATTTATTCCGTCCAACTGTTGAAAACTAACCCCGAATGAATGGGAACTCAAGGTTTAAATGGGGTTCAATATTAAATAATGAATCTAATAAATAATAACTCAGATATAATTATTTATTGCAAAGTAACCAATCTTCCTGAGTAATTTCGTTTTTCTTCCACCTGCTCATATTGCTGCACAGAAGTGGCAACCATGGGGGTAATTCCAAATTGATCGCAGCAGGAAATATTTTAGCAGTTGGGCAAAACCATGTGCACTGCAGGGGAGGCAGATATAACATGTGCAGAGAGAGTTAGATTTGGATGTGGTGTGTTCAATCTGCAATCTAAATTGCAGTGTAAAAAAACAAGCAGCAAGTATTTACCCTGCACAGAAACAATATAACCCACCCAAATCTAACTCTCTCTGCACGTTATATCTGCCTCCCCTGCAGTGCACATGGTTTTGCCCAATTGCTGCTGCGATCAACTCAGAATTACCCCCCATGTCTTGTAGTGCCTCATATTTCCTCCTTTTCACCTCTAAGCGACCTGTCTGTGCATTAGCCAGTGTTTATTTGTGGCAAGCCAGATCTCTCTGCAGTCCATCAAATAGAAACCACACACTGGGATGACTGCAGTGGAGTAGGCAATTAAGAGCATTGTGAAATCCCTCACAACATTTTGTCATTTTTGGCCACCGTTCCAGAGCTGCATCATGGTGATTCCATATTGTTACAGGAAACTGAGGATCTCTACCTGCTGCATCCTCAATATATGTAGAAAAGAAGTATGTGAGCACCTCATCATATCGGTCTTCATCTGGAAATGTGGTGGCAAGGTTATCAAAAACACTTCTCACATCATAGAATAAGACAAAGGCTAATGCAGCAAGAGACGTCAGTGTAATTTGTATGTTCCTATCACGTTATGTGCGCTGGTACCGCTTCTCCCCCATGTATGACTGCGGCTATGTGTGTGAAATGACAGGAGCAATATGCGTGCGCCACTGTCATTATCGGCGTAGCGACTGTATCTGTAACATAGCGCGCCGATGTGCAGAGCAATGTATGAAAGGTCAATGGCACTGACTGTTCCGACTCCAGCAGCTATCAATTTTGATAGCTGCAGGTGTCGATGCCCCAATAACAGCCACTGTAGTTGCTGCAGCGGCTGTCGGGCTCCAGGCTGCACACATGAGATCTTGTGATAGTAGCGAGAGCCAGTGTAGGGACTTACCAGATTGAAGCGACCTTGAAGGTAAGCTTTGACAAATTATTGCAATAGTTTGCAAACTAACATTCCCTGTTTTAAAATGAAATACAGTTAGGAATTTAATTAGGCAAGTGCTGAGTATGTATGATATATATATATATATATATATACATATATATATACAAAAAGTGGTAGGACCCAGCGCCTTCAGTGATGTACGTTGTCTCGTAGTGGATATTTAAAATCAATATGCGTACCAGAAAACAATGGATTTTTGATTAGTACATGATGTCTCTCTGTATCTTAGTAGACCGGTCTTCCGGAGTTTCCAGTAATCCAGTACACCAACCACGGTATAAAAAACAAATATATAGACAATAATAGTGTAGTATTTTGGCTACGTGAAAGAATGGTGATGATTATTTTTGGTGCCGTGAACGTGCTTTAAATCATGCAAAAAATGAGTGCAAAAGCACCCCTCTTGTGAAAATCCAGTGAGAGATGATTGGTATTCTTATCCAAGTGCAAGTGGTAATTATATATAATAATACCTTCAATAATGATAAAACTTGCATATATGAGTTCTCTCAGGGGTCTTCTCCAGCATTGGCGGTAAATACCTTAAATGTGAGACTTCCAATGGGAGAGAATAATACTCATAGTGTAGTATATTTTTTTTAAAATTTAATAAAAGGTTTAATGACACATGAAATATAACAAAGTAAAAGGTGGACTCGTACAATATATAAAAGATACAATCGCTTATCTGTTTATCCTTGAGGAGGAGTGGAATGTAGACCCAACGCGTTTCGTCCTTTATGCTTTTTGGCAGGACTTCATCAAGGGGTAAGTAAGTGTACACTGTATGTGTAATCTATATATAGGAAGGATTGCAGGGACTTCCGGCGTGGTTAATGCGCTACTGCGCATGTGCGGGATTACGTTTTCCCGCCCTGACTAATGCGGCCGCGCGGGATTGATTCTATCCCGTGATGGTAACAATATATTGCGCATGCGCAGGGATGTCTTTGTGTTAGCGCGAGATCGTAACCACTGGCTATGGTTAACCACAGCGGCGTTAGACGTGACATCAGGTTGCTATAGCAACAGAAATCGAAAGCATAACAGGAAACAAGATATGTTGCTATGGGAATAAGGACGTAATGACGCATTTAGGAACTTTCGCGTCACTTCCGGAATGACTATGTAAACATTGAGGCGCCATCTTTCTGTAGCCCATAGTCATTTCCCACAAGTGTGTTTTTTCAGTAAATAATATATATACATACACCAGCTATATAGGGTCTAGTCGCATAATCCTATTGTGTAACATAGTACATCATTATACATCACAGCTTTAGTATGGATCTACTTAAACAATTACAAATCTTACAAAATGAGCTAATTATGAATATAATATATAATAATATTCAAAAAAATAATAATATTCAAAAATATTCAGAAAACATTAAAAAATTATATTCACAAAATATTCAATAAATATATTCAAAAAATGTGGAAAAAATTTATTGCACGGGTACCCGGAGGATATCTTAAATTTATTGACATATTTATAGGCATGAACTCACTCATGATTGTGGTCACTTGTACTTAGAAATTATATATATTTTTATAAAGCGTTTATGCCTGTGTTTATTTGAAGAATGAACAAGATTCTTATTACAGAAAATGAACCAATGTGAGATAGTTATTCAAAGCCTTTTGGTGTTATGATGTCATTCTCATTATAAAAACGGGGCCAATTCAAAATAATCATTCTGGCCCTTGGGTGTCATAATATTCTGGGTGTGGATCCAAAACATCTCCCTTCTCGCCAGTTTTTTGTCAAGATCTCCCCCTCTTTCTAAAAGTTGGACATGTTCAATGGATTTAAAACTTAGCTCTACAGGGTTACAGTTGTGGACTTCACTGAAATGTCTGGGTACTGAATGAGTTAATACTTTGTTTTTTATGGACCTCACATGTTCCTGTATCCTGATTCGTAGGGGGCGTTTAGTTTTTCCCACATACTTCAGTCCACATTTACATTCTAGAAGGTAGATGACATAGGTAGTGGAGCAATTCATCATTTCCCTAATCTTATGTGTTTTTGTAGAGTCTGAGTTGGTAAATGAGTTAGTATCTTTATGAGTGTATTTACATATGCAACAATGGTTACATTTGTAAAAACCTTTAACCATTGTTCGCCAAGTCGGTGTTTTCATTTTATTATCCTTTCTGAGCATGCTGGGTGCCAGGATTTCTTTAAGGTTTTTAGCCTTTCTGAATATAACTTTCGGTTTTTCAGGTAATATATCTTTAAGTATGTTATCCATCTTTAGTATATTCCAATGTTTGTTTAACGTTTTCCTAATGAGGTTTTCTCCCGCATTGTAGGATGTAATGAAATTTAAGTTCAGATCAGTAGTTTGTCGTTTTTCTTTATAGACGAGTAGTTCGTTCCTTTTGATATTATCCACTTTTCGGTGGGCTTTTTGTAGGGTTTCTGCTGGGTAACCTCTGGCTGTAAATCTTTTTGAATATAGGTCCTGTTGTTGTTCAAAATCTGAATCTCTGCTACAGTTTCTCTTTATTCGACAGAGTTGAGATGTAGGAATATTGGTTTTCCAACTCAGAAGATGTCCACTGTTGAAGTGCAAATAACTATTTCTGTCAACTTTTTTGACGTAATTTTTTTAAATTATTTTTCCATTCTCCGCTACAAGTAACATCTAAATACTCTATTTATTTCTTGTGGATTTTGTGAGTAAAAGATAAGTTATAATCATTCTTGCCTATATATTCCATAAATTTGAGGAATGTTTCATTATCCCCATTCCAAATAATAATTATATCATCTATGTATCTTTGATACATGATGATATTTTCTCTGAAAGGGTTGTTATGGAGGATGTTCTTCGTTTCCCAGCTACCCATGTGTAAATTAGCGTAGCTGGGTGCAAAGACTGTCCCCATGGCGGTCCCGCATGTTTGGAGAAAAAAAGCTATCCAAAAATTTGAAAAAATTATGAGTTAAAATAAATTCTATTAATGTGCAAATTAATTCTTTATGCTCTGGTGTAAGTGTTGGATCCTGTTTCAGGTATTCTTTACATGATTGTATACCTTTTTTATGTATTATTGTAGTGTATAAGGATTGAACATCGATAGTGACCCATTGAAAGTTCTCTTGCCATGTAGAGGATTGAAGCTTCTGAAGAATATCCGTTGTATCTTTCACAAATGATTCCAAGGATGTAACATATTTTTTCAAAAAGATCTCCACATATTCTGATGTTGCTGCTGTCAGTGATTCTATGCCGGCGACAATCGGTCTCCCCGGAGGATTCTTTAAGTTTTTATGTATCTTGGGGAGAAAGTAGAAAATCGGGATTGTAGGATAATTTGGAATCATGAATGAATACTCCTCTTTGTTAATAATATTCTTCCTCAATGCTCCCAATAACACTTTTCTTAGTTCTGTGACGAACTCAGGTGTGGGATCAGCATCAAGTTTATTATAAAAGCTTGTATCACTCAAGAGTCTGGTGGCTTCTTTCTCATAGTCTTCATAGTTCACGATTACTATGCCACCACCCTTGTCTACCGGTTTTATCACGATAGAGGTATCGTCTCTAATAGTTTTGATAGCATTTTTTTTCGAAGTTACTCAAATTTTCCTTTATTTTTAAGTGAAGATCTTCTTTGCACAGATCTTTCTTGACTAGCTCAAAAAACATCTCTATTTGACTGCTGCGAGATTTTAAAGGATAATACTTGGAATGGTTTTTTAAACCAGATTTGTTAGGGATATCTTCAAAGCTCCTTATAGAGTTTATTTCTTTTTTAATGAAATGCCTTTGTAAGGTAAGTTTTCTGATGTTCTTACTCAAATCTATGAATAATTGGAAACTGTTTGGTTTAGTGACTGGAGCAAAGGATAATTCTTTGCTTAATAAGGTGATTTCTGAGGTCGAGAGAACCTTATTTGATAAGTTGAAAATGCCCTGTTCTTTTAACTCACTATCCGTGATTAATATCTGTTTCTTTTTCTCATGCTTTGATCTTCCGGATCTTCTTCCTCTTCTTCCCCTCTTGAAGGTCTCTTTAGGGGTGAAGCTGTATGGATACTCTCTTTGATGGAGTGTTTCCTGTAACGGTCCCTCCAGTGTGGTGTACTTGGGGACAAAAAATCACTCTCACTCACTCTCTGGCAAGAGAACTTTCAATGGGTCACTATCGATGTTCAATCCTTATACACTACAATAATACATAAAAAAGGTATACAATCATGTAAAGAATACCTGGAACAGGATCCAACACTTACACCAGAGCATAAAGAATTAATTTGCACATTAATAGAATTTATTTTAACTCATAATTTTTTCAAATTTTTGGATAGCTTTTTTCTCCAAACATGCGGGACCGTCATGGGGACAGTCTTTGCACCCAGCTACGCTAATTTACACATGGGTAGCTGGGAAACGAAGAACATCCTCCATAACAACCCTTTCAGAGAAAATATCATCATGCATCAAAGAAACATAGATGATATATTTATTATTTGGAATGGGGATAATGAAACATTCCTCAAATTTATGGAATATATAGGCAAGAATGATTATAACTTATCTTTTACTCACAAAATCCACAAGAAAGAAATAGAGTATTTAGATCTGTTACTTGTAGCGGAGAATGGAAAAATAATTTAAAAAAATTACATCAAAGAAGTTGACAGAAATAGTTATTTGCACTTCAACAGTGGACATCTTCTGAGTTGGAAAACCAATATTCCTACATCTCAACTCTGTCGAATAAAGAGAAACTGTAGCAGAGATTCAGATTTTGAACAACAACAGGACCTATATTCAAAAAGATTTACAGCCAGAGGTTACCCAGCAGAAACCCTACAAAAAGCCCACCGAAAAGTGGATAATATCAAAAGGGACGAACTACTCGTCTATAAAGAAAAACGACAAACTGCTGATCAGAACTTAAATTTCATTACATCCTACAATGCGGGAGAAAACCTCATTAGGAAAACGTTAAACAAACATTGGAATATACTAAAGATGGATAACATACTTAAAGATATATTACCTGAAAAACCGAAAGTTATATTCAGAAAGGCTAAAAACCTTAAAGAAATCCTGGTACCCAGCATGCTCAGAAAGGATAATAAAATGAAAACACCGACTTGACGAACAATGGTTAAAGGTTTTTACAAATGTAACCATTGTTGCATATGTAAATACACTCATAAAGATACTAAATCATTTACCAACTCAGACTCTACAAAAACACATAAGATTAGGGAAATGATGAATTGCTCCACTACCTATGTCATCTACCTTCTAGAATGTAAATGTGGACTGAAGTATGTGGGAAAAACTAAACGCCCCTACGAATCAGGATACAGGAACATGTGAGGTCCATAAAAAACAAAGTATTAACTCATTCAGTACACAGACATTTCAGTGAAGTCCACAACTGTAACCCTCTAGAGCTAAGTTTTAAATCCATTGAACATGTCCAACTTTTAGAAAGAGGGGGAGATCTTGACAAAAAACTGGCGAGAAGGGAGATGTTTTGGATCCACACCCTGAATACTATGACACCCAACCCAAGGGCCTGAATGATTTTTTTGATTTGGCCCCTTTTTTATAATGAGAATGACATCATGACACCAAAAGGCTTTGAATAACTATCTCACATTGGTTCATTTTCTGTAATAAGAATCTTGTTCATTCTTCAAATAAACACAGGCATAAACGCTTTATAAAAATATATATAATTTCTAATTACAAGTGACCACAATCATGAGTGAGTTCATGCCTATAAATATGTCAATAAATTTAAGATATCCTCCGGGTACCCGTGCAATAAATTTTTTCCACATTTTTTGAATATATTTATTGAATATTTTGTGAATATAATTTTTGAATGTTTTCTGAATATTTTTGAATATTATTATTTTTTTGAATATTATTATATATTATATTCATAATTAGCTCATTTTGTAAGATTTGTAATTGTTTAAGTAGATCCGTACTAAAGCTGTGATGTATAATGATGTACTATGTTACACAATAGGATTATGTGACTAGACCCTATATAGCTGGTGTATGTATATATATTATTTACTGAAAAAACACACTTGTGGGAAATGACTATGGGCTACAGAAAGATGGTGCCTCAATGTTTACATAGTCATTCCGGAAGTGACGCGAAAGTTCCTAAATGCGTCATTACGTCCTTATTCCCATAGCAACATATCCTGTTTCCTGTTATGCTTTCAATTTCTGTTGCTATAGCAACCTGATGTCACGTCTAACGCCGCTGTGGTTAACCATAGCCAGTGGTTACGATCTCGCGCTAACACAAAGACATCCCTGCGCATGCGCAATATATTGTTACCATCACGGGATAGAATCAATCCCGCGCGGCCGCATTAGTCAGGGCGGGAAAACATAATCCCGCACATGCGCAGTAGCGCATTAACCACGCCGGAAGTCCCTGCAATCCTTCCTATATATAGATTACACATACAGTGTACACTTACTTACCCCTTGATGAAGTCCTGCCAAAAAGCATAAAGGACGAAACGCGTTGGGTCTACATTCCACTCCTCCTCAAGGATAAACAGATAAGCGATTGTATCTTTTATATATTGTACGAGTCCACCTTTTACTTTGTTATATTTCATGTGTCATTAAACCTTTTATTAAATTTTAAAAAAATATACTACACTATGAGTATTATTCTCTCCCATTGGGAGTCTCACATTTAAGGTATTTACCGCCAATGCTGGAGAAGACCCCTGAGAGAACTCATATATGCAAGTTTTATCATTATTGAAGGTATTATTATATATAATTACCACTTGCACTTGGATAAGAATACCAATCATCTCTCACTGGATTTTCACAAGAGGGGTGCTTTTGCACTCATTTTTTGCATGATTTAAAGCACGTTCACGGCACCAAAAATAATCATCACCATTCTTTCATGTAGCCAAAATACTACACTATTATTGTCTATATATTTGTTTTTTATACCGTGGTTGGTGTACTGGATTACTGGAAACTCCGGAAGACCGGTCTACTAAGATACAGAGAGACATCATGTACTAATCAAAAATCCATTGTTTTCTGGTACGCATATTGATTTTAAATATCCACTACGAGACAACGTACATCACTGAAGGCGCTGGGTCCTACCACTTTTTGTATATCTTTCACTTGGACTTTGAAATAAGGTCCTTCTTTAGAGGACTTTTTTGCAGCAGCCATCCTTATCTAGGAAGTGATTTATATATGTATTGATTTATTGCTCATATTCACAAATTGTGAGACTTGGTTAATAGGTAGCAGCGCCAATTACACCCTCATATATATATATATATATATATATATATATATTTATATTTGTGAGTGGGGTTGTCTCTCGCCTGAATTTCCCACATTCCTGTGTGATTAGCTCCATCCAAGGGAGGCTAAAGTTAAACTTGTGCAGTCCGCAGTAGCAGTGGGGGTTTATAACAGGTTTTCACTGTAGCACACGTTCAGCTGCAACTCATTACTTAGAAACAGGAAGGGTTTAAAACTCTCATACACCTGGTGCTCTGGGCACTATGCCGAACAGCAGCCAGTAAGTAGGCCAGAGTCTCCTTAGTGGCAGGGACTGATGATATTGGCTGTGCCAGAGGAGCATAGCAGATTGTGGCTGCTGGCCATTGCAGCAGACTGATGAAGCACTTTAATGCTGGGATATTTACTTTCATCTGTTTGTTTATTTATCTAATATGCCTGTCTTTCCGGCCTATGTTTGTGAATGATAAAGTGCAGTGTCTGATATAATAAAAAAAACTGCTTCACCGTGAACCTGCCTGTCATGAGTACTCATTTCTACAACCCTGTTCCATCTATCTGTCATATATACAGTGTATATATATATATATATATATATGTGTGTGTTTTTATTTTTTTATTTGATTTTGGTGCATATATATATATATATATATATATATATATATACACACACACACACCGAAATCAAATAAAAAAATCAAATTTAAATCAAATCAAAAGTGGTGATGTTTCCAATGGCAACCAATGTCCCTTTTTAGGAGCATATTTTACTATTTTTCTGGGTGGGCATGTCTGTGTGTGGGTATTTTTCCACATGAGCGAGTTTCGTGTGGGCAGTGTTCCATGTGGACAGGTTTCTCTGTGGGCAGTTTTCTGTGTAGGCACTTTTCCATGTGAGTAATTTTCCATGCGGGCATTTTTCAATGTGTGCATCTTTCTTGTGAGCATTTATGACAGTGTTTTTTTTTCTGTGTGCAATGTAACTGTGAGCTTTTATCATTTGGGCTTTTTTTCTGGTTACTGCTGAATTTTTATAGTGGGTTATATGACCGAAGAAAAGATAAGCGTTGTTTACTTACTCCAAGAAGAAGTCCTTGAATGGCTGAAACGCGTTGGAGGACACCTTTTCAATACCCTAACCAGAGCTATTATACGCTGTCTGTAGCATCCTAACAAATGCCCAGACCTCGCTGCCAGGATCCACTTACGGTCACATGATTTGCCAATCTGGAAGCTCCCTCCACCAGAGATGTCGGAGGCGCACACTACCGGGATAAGCTGGTGAGAACACGGAGAGGGGCCACTGCACATGGAGGTTCGCATACCTCCCAACACGACCTTCTCCAGGAGGGACAAAATGCTCTGCTTCTGGACTCCTCTCTTAATTTATTATTGTCGGCACCTATTTTGAACAGGTTAATGGATAAGAAAGGTGTTTCAGCACAGGTGATGGCAATCATAAATTAAGAGGGAAGTTCAAGAGGAGTGCATTCTGTCCCTCCTGGAGAGGGTCATGTTGGGAGGTATAGTTTCGGGTAAGTCTCCATAGTGGAGGGGGTGCCCGGCAGCTGGTTCCCAGGAGCCCAAGCTGGTAACATCTCCTCCCCAGGTTGCGACCAACTCTCTGTGAGACAAAGTTTCCAGGGGACTTCTGTCGATATATGCACAGCTTGTGCCGACCCCATAGAGAGGACGGTTAGTTCAGGGTTCCTTCCTATCCCTATCAGCCCAATTGTGCTACTGGCTCCCAGAACCACCTACTCACAGGAGATTTGCAACGTTACCAGGGTGCACAGACATTTGTAGAAAAGCGGTGTCAAAGTCAGAAAAATATCACTATGCACACTGCCATATTTGCACCTCATACATGTCCGCGCTGCGCATGCGGGCGCTCTCCCGTGCGTGCGCATACTAGAGATGAGCGGGTTCGGTTTCTCTGAATCCGAACCCGCCAGAACTTCATGTTTTTTTTCACGGGTCCGAGCGACTCGGATCTTCCCGCCTTGCTCGGTTAACCCGAGCGCGCCCGAACGTCATCATGACGCTGTCGGATTCTCGCGAGGCTCGGATTCTATCGCGAGACTCGGATTCTATATAAGGAGCCGCGCGTCGCCGCCATTTTCACACGTGCATTGAGATTGATAGGGAGAGGACGTGGCTGGCGTCCTCTCCGTTTAGAATAGATTAGAGAGACACTTGATTTACTAATTTTGGGGAGCATTAGGAGTACTCAGTACAGTGCAGAGTTTTGCTGATAGTGACCAGTGACCACCAGTTTTATTTATAATCCGTTCTCTGCCTGAAAAAAGCGATACACAGCACACAGTGACTCAGTCACATACCATATCTGTGTGCACTGCTCAGGCTCAGGCCAGTGTGCTGCATCATCTATTATCTATATATAAATAATATTATATATATCTGTCTGACTGCTCAGCTCACACAGCTTATAATTGTGGGGGAGACTGGGGAGCACTACTGCAGTGCCAGTTATAGGTTATAGCAGGAGCCAGGAGTACATAATATATTATATAGTGAGTGACCACCAGACACACAGTGCAGTTTATTTAATATATCCGTTCTCTGCCTGAAAAAAGCGATACACACAGTGACTCAGTCAGTCACATACCATATCTGTGTGCACTGCTCAGGCTCAGGCCAGTGTGCTGCATCATCTATATATATTATATATCTGTCTGCTCAGCTCACACAGCTTATAATTGTGGGGGAGACTGGGGAGCACTACTGCAGTGCCAGTTATAGGTTATAGCAGGAGCCAGGAGTACATAATATTATATTAAAATTAAACAGTGCACACTTTTGCTGCAGGAGTGCCACTGCCAGTGTGACTAGTGACCAGTGACCTGACCACCAGTATATATAATATTAGTAGTATACTATCTCTTTATCAACCAGTCTATATTAGCAGCAGACACAGTACAGTGCGGTAGTTCACGGCTGTGGCTACCTCTGTGTCGGCACTCGGCAGCCCGTCCATAATTGTATATACCACCTAACCGTGGTTTTTTTTTCTTTCTTTATACATACATACTAGTTACGAGTATACTATCTCTTTATCAACCAGTCTATATATTAGCAGCAGACACAGTACAGTGCGGTAGTTCACGGCTGTGGCTACCTCTGTGTCGGCACTCGGCAGCCCGTCCATAATTGTATATACCACCTAACCGTGGTTTTTTTTTCTTTCTTTATACATACATACTAGTTACGAGTATACTATCTCTTTATCAACCAGTCTATATATTAGCAGCAGACACAGTACAGTGCGGTAGTTCACGGCTGTGGCTACCTCTGTGTCGGCACTCGGCAGCCCGTCCATAATTGTATATACCACCTAACCGTGGTTTTTTTTTCTTTCTTTATACATACATACTAGTTACGAGTATACTATCTCTTTATCAACCAGTCTATATATTAGCAGCAGACACAGTACAGTGCGGTAGTTCACGGCTGTGGCTACCTCTGTGTCGGCACTCGGCAGCCCGTCCATAATTGTATATACCACCTAACCGTGGTTTTTTTTTCTTTCTTTATACATACATACTAGTTACGAGTATACTATCTCTTTATCAACCAGTCTATATATTAGCAGCAGACACAGTACAGTGCGGTAGTTCACGGCTGTGGCTACCTCTGTGTCGGCACTCGGCAGCCCGTCCATAATTGTATATACCACCTAACCGTGGTTTTTTTTTCTTTCTTTATACATACATACTAGTTACGAGTATACTATCTCTTTATCAACCAGTCTATATATTAGCAGCAGACACAGTACAGTGCGGTAGTTCACGGCTGTGGCTACCTCTGTGTCGGCACTCGGCAGCCCGTCCATAATTGTATATACCACCTAACCGTGGTTTTTTTTTCTTTCTTTATACATACATACTAGTTACGAGTATACTATCTCTTTATCAACCAGTCTATATATTAGCAGCAGACACAGTACAGTGCGGTAGTTCACGGCTGTGGCTACCTCTGTGTCGGCACTCGGCAGCCCGTCCATAATTGTATATACCACCTAACCGTGGTTTTTTTTTCTTTCTTTATACATACATACTAGTTACGAGTATACTATCTCTTTATCAACCAGTCTATATATTAGCAGCAGACACAGTACAGTGCGGTAGTTCACGGCTGTGGCTACCTCTGTGTCGGCACTCGGCAGCCCGTCCATAATTGTATATACCACCTAACCGTGGTTTTTTTTTCTTTCTTTATACATACATACTAGTTACGAGTATACTATCTCTTTATCAACCAGTCTATATATTAGCAGCAGACACAGTACAGTGCGGTAGTTCACGGCTGTGGCTACCTCTGTGTCGGCACTCGGCAGCCCGTCCATAATTGTATATACCACCTAACCGTGGGTTTTTTTTCTTTCTTTATACATACATACTAGTTACGAGTATACTATCTCTTTATCAACCAGTCTATATTAGCAGCAGACACAGTACAGTGCGGTAGTTCACGGCTGTGGCTACCTCTGTGTCGGCACTCGGCAGCCCGTCCATAATTGTATATACCACCTAACCGTGGTTTTTTTTTCTTTCTTTATACATACATACTAGTTACGAGTATACTATCTCTTTATCAACCAGTCTATATATTAGCAGCAGACACAGTACAGTGCGGTAGTTCACGGCTGTGGCTACCTCTGTGTCGGCACTCGGCAGCCCGTCCATAATTGTATATACCACCTAACCGTGGTTTTTTTTTCTTTCTTTATACATACATACTAGTTACGAGTATACTATCTCTTTATCAACCAGTCTATATATTAGCAGCAGACACAGTACAGTGCGGTAGTTCACGGCTGTGGCTACCTCTGTGTCGGCACTCGGCAGCCCGTCCATAATTGTATACTAGTATCCAATCCATCCATCTCCATTGTTTACCTGAGGTGCCTTTTAGTTGTGCCTATTAAAATATGGAGAACAAAAATGTTGAGGTTCCAAAATTAGGGAAAGATCAAGATCCACTTCCACCTCGTGCTGAAGCTGCTGCCACTAGTCATGGCCGAGACGATGAAATGCCAGCAACGTCGTCTGCCAAGGCCGATGCCCAATGTCATAGTACAGAGCATGTCAAATCCAAAACACCAAATATCAGTAAAAAAAGGACTCCAAAACCTAAAATAAAATTGTCGGAGGAGAAGCGTAAACTTGCCAATATGCCATTTACCACACGGAGTGGCAAGGAACGGCTGAGGCCCTGGCCTATGTTCATGGCTAGTGGTTCAGCTTCACATGAGGATGGAAGCACTCAGCCTCTCGCTAGAAAAATGAAAAGACTCAAGCTGGCAAAAGCAGCACAGCAAAGAACTGTGCATTCTTCGAAATCCCAAATCCACAAGGAGAGTCCAATTGTGTCGGTTGCGATGCCTGACCTTCCCAACACTGGACGTGAAGAGCATGCGCCTTCCACCATTTGCACGCCCCCTGCAAGTGCTGGAAGGAGCACCCGCAGTCCAGTTCCTGATAGTCAGATTGAAGATGTCAGTGTTGAAGTACACCAGGATGAGGAGGATATGGGTGTTGCTGGCGCTGGGGAGGAAATTGACCAGGAGGATTCTGATGGTGAGGTGGTTTGTTTAAGTCAGGCACCCGGGGAGACACCTGTTGTCCGTGGGAGGAATATGGCCGTTGACATGCCAGGTGAAAATACCAAAAAAATCAGCTCTTCGGTGTGGAGGTATTTCACCAGAAATGCGGACAACAGGTGTCAAGCCGTGTGTTCCCTTTGTCAAGCTGTAATAAGTAGGGGTAAGGACGTTAACCACCTCGGAACATCCTCCCTTATACGTCACCTGCAGCGCATTCATAATAAGTCAGTGACAAGTTCAAAAACTTTGGGTGACAGCGGAAGCAGTCCACTGACCAGTAAATCCCTTCCTCTTGTAACCAAGCTCACGCAAACCACCCCACCAACTCCCTCAGTGTCAATTTCCTCCTTCCCCAGGAATGCCAATAGTCCTGCAGGCCATGTCACTGGCAATTCTGACGAGTCCTCTCCTGCCTGGGATTCCTCCGATGCATCCTTGCGTGTAACGCCTACTGCTGCTGGCGCTGCTGTTGTTGCCGCTGGGAGTCGATGGTCATCCCAGAGGGGAAGTCGTAAGCCCACTTGTACTACTTCCAGTAAGCAATTGACTGTTCAACAGTCCTTTGCGAGGAAGATGAAATATCACAGCAGTCATCCTACTGCAAAGCGGATAACTGAGTCCTTGACAACTATGTTGGTGTTAGACGTGCGTCCGGTATCCGCCGTTAGTTCACAGGGAACTAGACAATTTATTGAGGCAGTGTGCCCCCGTTACCAAATACCATCTAGGTTCCACTTCTCTAGGCAGGCGATACCGAGAATGTACACGGACGTCAGAAAAAGACTCACCAGTGTCCTAAAAAATGCAGTTGTACCCAATGTCCACTTAACCACGGACATGTGGACAAGTGGAGCAGGGCAGGGTCAGGACTATATGACTGTGACAGCCCACTGGGTAGATGTATGGACTCCCGCCGCAAGAACAGCAGCGGCGGCACCAGTAGCAGCATCTCGCAAACGCCAACTCTTTCCTAGGCAGGCTACGCTTTGTATCACCGCTTTCCAGAATACGCACACAGCTGAAAACCTCTTACGGCAACTGAGGAAGATCATCGCGGAATGGCTTACCCCAATTGGACTCTCCTGTGGATTTGTGGCATCGGACAACGCCAGCAATATTGTGTGTGCATTAAATATGGGCAAATTCCAGCACGTCCCATGTTTTGCACATACCTTGAATTTGGTGGTGCAGAATTTTTAAAAAAACGACAGGGGCGTGCAAGAGATGCTGTCGGTGGCCAGAAAAATTGCGGGACACTTTCGGCGTACAGGCACCACGTACAGAAGACTGGAGCACCACCAAAAACTACTGAACCTGCCCTGCCATCATCTGAAGCAAGAAGTGGTAACGAGGTGGAATTCAACCCTCTATATGCTTCAGAGGTTGGAGGAGCAGCAAAAGGCCATTCAAGCCTATACAATTGAGCACGATATAGTAGGTGGAATGCACCTGTCTCAAGTGCAGTGGAGAATGATTTCAACGTTGTGCAAGGTTCTGATGCCCTTTGAACTTGCCACACGTGAAGTCAGTTCAGACACTGCCAGCCTGAGTCAGGTCATTCCCCTCATCAGGCTTTTGCAGAAGAAGCTGGAGGCATTGAAGAAGGAGCTAAAAGGGAGCGATTCCGCTAGGCATGTGGGACTTGTGGATGCAGCCCTTAATTCGCTTAACAAGGATTCACGGGTGGTCAATCTGTTGAAATCAGAGCACTACATTTTGGCCACCGTGCTCGATCCTAGATTTAAAGCCTACCTTGGATCTCTCTTTCCGGCAGACACAGGTCTGCTGGGGTTGAAAGACCTGCTGGTGACAAAATTGTCAAGTCAAGCGGAACGCGACCTGTCAACATCTCCTCCTTCACATTCTCCCGCAACTGGGGGTGCGAGGAAAAGGCTCAGAATTCCGAGCCCACCCGCTGGCGGTGATGCAGGGCAGTCTGGAGCGACTGCTGATGCTGACATCTGGTCCGGACTGAAGGACCTGACAACGATTACGGACATGTCGTCTACTGTCACTGCATATGATTCTCTCAACATTGATAGAATGGTGGAGGATTATATGAGTGACCGCATCCAAGTAGGCACGTCACACAGTCCGTACTTATACTGGCAGGAAAAAGAGGCAATTTGGAGGCCCTTGCACAAACTGGCTTTATTCTACCTAAGTTGCCCTCCCACAAGTGTGTACTCCGAAAGAGTGTTTAGTGCCGCCGCTCACCTTGTCAGCAATCGGCGTACGAGGTTACATCCAGAAAATGTGGAGAAGATGATGTTCATTAAAATGAATTATAATCAATTCCTCCGCGGAGACATTGACCAGCAGCAATTGCCTCCACAAAGTACACAGGGAGCTGAGATGGTGGATTCCAGTGGGGACGAATTGATAATCTGTGAGGAGGGGGATGTACACGGTGATATATCGGAGGGTGAAGATGAGGTGGACATCTTGCCTCTGTAGAGCCAGTTTGTGCAAGGAGAGATTAATTGCTTCTTTTTTGGGGGGGGTCCAAACCAACCCGTCATATCAGTCACAGTCGTGTGGCAGACCCTGTCACTGAAATGATGGGTTGGTTAAAGTGTGCATGTCCTGTTTTGTTTATACAACATAAGGGTGGGTGGGAGGGCCCAAGGACAATTCCATCTTGCACCTCTTTTTTCTTTTCTTTTTCTTTGCATCATGTGCTGATTGGGGAGGGTTTTTTGGAAGGGACATCCTGCGTGACACTGCAGTGCCACTCCTAGATGGGCCCGGTGTTTGTGTCGGCCACTAGGGTCGCTAATCTTACTCACACAGTCAGCTACCTCATTGCGCCTCTTTTTTTCTTTGCGTCATGTGCTGTTTGGGGAGGGTTTTTTGGAAGGGACATCCTGCGTGACACTGCAGTGCCACTCCTAGATGGGCCCGGTGTTTGTGTCGGCCACTAGGGTCGCTAATCTTACTCACACAGCTACCTCATTGCGCCTCTTTTTTTCTTTGCGTCATGTGCTGTTTGGGGAGGGTTTTTTGGAAGGGACATCCTGCGTGACACTGCAGTGCCACTCCTAGATGGGCCCGGTGTTTGTGTCGGCCACTAGGGTCGCTAATCTTACTCACACAGCTACCTCATTGCGCCTCTTTTTTTCTTTGCGTCATGTGCTGTTTGGGGAGGGTTTTTTGGAAGGGCCATCCTGCGTGACACTGCAGTGCCACTCCTAGATGGGCCCGGTGTTTGTGTCGGCCACTAGGGTCGCTAATCTTACTCACACAGCTACCTCATTGCGCCTCTTTTTTTCTTTGCGTCATGTGCTGTTTGGGGAGGGTTTTTTGGAAGGGACATCCTGCGTGACACTGCAGTGCCACTCCTAGATGGGCCCGGTGTTTGTGTCGGCCACTAGGGTCGCTAATCTTACTCACACAGCTACCTCATTGCGCCTCTTTTTTTCTTTGCGTCATGTGCTGTTTGGGGAGGGTTTTTTGGAAGGGCCATCCTGCGTGACACTGCAGTGCCACTCCTAGATGGGCCCGGTGTTTGTGTCGGCCACTAGGGTCGCTAATCTTACTCACACAGCTACCTCATTGCGCCTCTTTTTTTCTTTGCGTCATGTGCTGTTTGGGGAGGGTTTTTTGGAAGGGACATCCTGCGTGACACTGCAGTGCCACTCCTAGATGGGCCCGGTGTTTGTGTCGGCCACTAGGGTCTCTTATCTTACTCACACAGCGACCTCGGTGCAAATTTTAGGACTAAAAATAATATTGTGAGGTGTGAGGTATTCAGAATAGACTGAAAATGAGTGTAAATTATGGTTTTTGAGGTTAATAATACTTTGGGATCAAAATGACCCCCAAATTCTATGATTTAAGCTGTTTTTTAGTGTTTTTTGAAAAAAACACCCGAATCCAAAACACACCCGAATCCGACAAAAAAAATTCGGTGAGGTTTTGCCAAAACGCGTTCGAACCCAAAACACGGCCGCGGAACCGAACCCAAAACCAAAACACAAAACCCGAAAAATTTCAGGCGCTCATCTCTAGCGCATACCCGCTGTTAAGTGCACCCGCAGGCGCACTGTATGCGCATTTACGGTAGAGTTTCTGTGTGCCCAGCGTGCGACTCAATCGTTACATAATTCAACCATATAATGTATTTTATAAGTTAATATTCCCCTGAGTCCAACAGGTATCAGTGGGTCTCAAATGGCTCTTTGACCTTAGAGATCCCCAAACAATAGTTTGCATGTTGTGAGGGCTTCACATCTTCATATGCATAGCTAAAGCACAGGAATAGTAATTGAAGATTAATTGTATTCCGAATCAGTATCTTTCCCGCAGACAGAGTACAATAGCCTTTAATTACACTGAGCTTTGAGACTCAATGAGGAGGGCCAACACCTGTGTTTACGAAATGGGGCTGAATTTGTATACAGAAGAATGATTGCTGAGATGTCATTGTCTCAACTGAGAGTGGACAGTGGGACAGTATTCGCCAAACAATAGCTTCCCACAAGACAGGAATGTGTTGGTCATCACCCATTGTTTTGCATAACCAAGGCCACTGATGCAGCTGGCTCACATGCTGTGAGGGACACACACACACATCTTGTTGTTGACACACCCCCACAGCTGGAATGAGGGTATGATATACCCACTGGAGATCACAGGGCTCACTTACTCACTCACACAGCTACCTGACACACAGCAAGCATGGCTGGATCATCACCAGGCTCCTTACGAAAGGCTAAGTACCATAATCTCAATATCTCATGGCTGATTGGCATAGAGTAGTTTTAAATGTGTGTTTTGTGGTGGGGTAGTTGTGGAATGATGGGTAAGCATAGAGTGGTTGGTTTGGAGAAACAAATGGCTTGGGGATGGTGAGGCTTGCGCAGCTGTGTGATTGTAACTTGTTTGTGCTGAATACTCTGTGAAGTCTGTGATGAAGTGGAACATTAGACAACCTGTAGCATAGCATTTGTGGTATTTGTTTGCCTATGGAGATTTAATAAGATGGTTCTAGGAAGTTGGATTGAAATTGTGAAAGGTGATTTAGATTGTTTGGAATTGTAAAATCAGAACATATGCATTGTTTTGAGGCTTGGACATTTTGGAATAAAATGGAGTCTTGTGTTTTCTGCTATGTGATTGTGGTGTAGTAGAGAGTGCCATGTGTTTGGACCTGCAAATCTAAAATGGCTGCCGCCGGGTATTTTCCCCTCCCCCTTTCAGCCATGTGGTGTAGTCTTTGGAATCAAGTGGAGTTTTCCCAAAATGGAGTCTAGCTTCTGCCCCATGCGGCATTGTAGGGACAATTGTGTTGCTGGGTGTTGTGTATATAGGGACAGGCAGCATGGGTAAGCTCAAGTACTTTCTAAACAAAGATTCTCAGCATTGACTGACTGCGCAGCGATTGTTCCTCACATGTGTAAGTGTTTCTCCGCAATCATATTAATCTTCTTGTTACTCTGAGCCAATCTCTCTCAATCTCTCTCTCTCTCTCCTTCTCTTTCTCTCTTATTTTCCCTTAAATAGTAATTGTATTGTATTGTATTTCCTGTGTAGTTATCTGGTTAGGTAGTCTATGTTATATTGTAGTGTATGACTTGTATTGTGTTAAATTCTTTTGCAAGTATATCATTCATAATATATATTTAGGCGTTGGACCCTGAGCACGGTATCTGTGTATTTCTTATAGTATTAAGTAATCTCAGAGCGTCAGTGACGCTCGAACAGCTTTAAAGGTAATAAGGTTATACTGTGTTGCATCTACACTCTCCCACTACACAGAGGTTTACAGTATAAGTACATTCCTTAAGGTATAGTTAAGGGAGTACCCTTGCGGTACTTTTTACGCCAATTGCGTACTGTGTTCTTTAACCTTTAACGTGTTTTTAATAGGACAAATATTATAGACATTGTCAATTGGGGAGCTCCTCCGGTCTTCACATATCTGCACTAGGTAACTTCAGCAGACATTATCGGTCAGCAAAGAGTGGAAGGTAGTATCCCTCGTTAAACCGTTTGGAGGTCGGGGATACTGCAGTGCTGACCAGATAAGCGCCTGCTTCACTTGGTAAGGAGTGCTGAGGGAATTCGGGAACTGGAAGGTAAGAACAGTACGTTATTGTCTTTGTAAATCTGGTTTTTATTTCTATTTGGTGCCAACTGCACACGCAGATTGGATGGTTTGTCTGTTTAAATAGGTTTAAAATTATTTTTAATCGCTCTGCATAGCGTGATAACTAAAAGGGGCTGGCATGATGATTTTTCTTTGTGACAAAAGGTCTGTCCCCCATTTTGTGTAAACCTCATGGATGGGGGAGGAGCAGCGGCCATTTTGGGAAGGTCACATTTTTTTTCTTCCTAAAATGGCTGATTTTCAAGAAATAATCAGCCATCCACTGTCAAAAAGAAATCATCATTTAATGAGTTTTTTTTCAATGCATTTGTTTAGTCCATATCATAGTCAATCATAAGTAGTTCAGATACAGTTTAATAACAGTTAATAATAAATTAAATATTTGATTTAAGAACGATACACAGATAAAACAAAGTTGTTTTTTTTTTGTTTTTGTTTTTTCTTTTGGTTTCCTTACCACCCTACTCTGCTTGGTGCAGGATGGCCATTGAAATGCAGATGAACCTGTGTGACTGGTTAGGTTCCCTAGCAGTGTTGAAATAAATCGCCTTTTACAGAGTTACTGTAGTTAAAAAGCAATTCATATGCAAATTAGAAGCACTGAATAAGGTCTAAATGTCTATATGTCTGTGCTTACATCAATGTATGTTATTAGATTAAATTTAGAATTGCATTTTCATCTGTGTACTTTCACATATCTCACCTTCCTGTTTGCCATTTGCATTGATAAACGTGCTAAAAAAGATTTGCCGCTATTTTATAGTTTAAGAGTAAAGGTAACATAGTTAAAGTATAGACAAACACACAGTTTTTGCCTGGGAGATAAGGCGAAGTCAGTGTGGTGTGCGGTAGATGATCAAGGATCATCTACATTGATAAACATATAAATTGTGTTACGGTGGATCTTTATTTTGCGTACACGTGTCTCTAACAAGGATTGAGATTTGTGCACGCAAACCAAAGGCCGACGCACGCAGCGTAAATTACGCAACGGAGCGTCTGTGTACGCCCACGTAACTCAAACCACAAGTTGATTTTAACAGGCGATAAATAGCGCAACGCGGTAAATAGCGCAAGGCGATAAATAGCACAAATTGATTTCAGTTTTCCAAAACTTAGTTTAAATACCTTACTTTACTGTAATACCTCTGGGGAGAGCTATCAGACTACGGGAAATGATTTTTCTGATCAGAAAACTATAAGAATGATAGTGGGTTGAAAACGGTATGAGTGTATTGAATCCCGCTTTGTGGACTTTGTGGTCTATGTGATAAAACGGTATTAAATCCCGCTTTGTGGACTTTGTGATCTGTGTGATCTATGAGCACGGCCTGAAGTGAAAACGTGCAACAGAGTGTGATAAAGTTTTCATTGTGTTACGCTCTGGCTGTTTTGGAGCACAGTAGGGAGACTCCAATGATCCTACCATTTATGGGCAACAAGTGTCTATAAGTGGTACGATTGGACCGCACGGTTGTATGTGTGACCAATAACGCAACGTGATATGAGGTCGTATATCTTGCCCTCATACGTGTTGTAGGGAGCACATGCAAGCGTGATTTGTGTAAAGAAAAAGGAAGGGAATTTTTCTCAGGAAAATCTCTAAAGATAGGGCCTGCAACGGCTACACGTGTCTGCTAGAAGGCGGACCGGAGATACCCGGAGCAGAAGAAGTTCAGTGGAAGAGCTTTAAGGATTTCCAACGTAGATTTCTGTGTTTGGTGCATTTTAGGAAGTTTTTCTGTGTTAAAAAGGTCCACAATGGAAACCAAGTGCACGACACAGAGACAGTCGGCAGTCAGGATTCAGACTCCAGAGGCTTGCAGACCCCGAGGGTCTGCTCGGTTAGTAATGTGGGGGAAATATGGTCCCCACACTGAGACCTTTTGTGATGAATGGACACGAATGACTGCGGGGGATAAGGCACCATTTCCCGGGATAGGTAGTTTTGACTCAGAGGTGTTGCATAATTTAAGGAGAAGGATATGTCTCATTAAATCAGCAAAGAGACGAATCAAGCATTATGATTGTTTACAGATATGGCTACAGGAAAGTGACATGCAGAGAAATGTAACTTACTTACCTAACTTTCATCTTGAGAGGAGAGACATGGCAATGGAGGGGATTATGGTTGCGGAGAAAAGCACAAGGGTGAACAATAAAAACGCTCTTAGCAACTGTAGTATAGATGATAAGAATAAGTGTAATAAATGTAACAATGCTAATTGTAATACTGTTGAATGTACAACTATTAACCCATGCAAGTCGCACCCCATGTTAAACTTTCCTCAGGATTACCAACAAGAAAGTGAGCCCAGAACGATGTCGGCACCTCTTCCAGAAGCCATCCTACAAGACATCCAGGTGGACGCGACCAAATTGGTAAAGGCAATAATCAAACCCCCTAACGGAGGGTCAGGTGAGGTCGTGTCCACAGGTACGTACAATGTTTTATATCACGCACAAACAAATGTACCCCATATTGTAAGACCAAAACAAGGTGATGTAATTGAGTTTAGTCCTGTCAGGGTGAATCACAGTCCCCAATGGGAAGACTGACGATCAGGGAATCATTCCCGTCAAGGACAGTGCAATGCGCCATCCCTGGTCCCGGACAGAATTGAGATCAATCATGTCTGATTACCCAGATCCTAGGAAAGATCTAAGTGTATGATCAAAAATTCACAAAAGGTATATGAACCCCCTAGACAACGACATAATCATGGTATCCAAGGAGTCAGAGAAGTACAGGGAAAGCGGTTGATGGTGATGAGCATCCAAGCGTTTGAGGAGGCATCAAATCAACCAAAACCCCAGGCCATTGGCACATGGAGGAACTTAAGGATTTGTGATCTGTGCAAAAGAGAAGGGCATTATGCCAGTAACTGCAACAGCCCACATAAAATCAGACCCCCTAGACATGAAAATGAGCAAAAATTATAACACACACAATTATAATCAGGGATCACATAGGAAGAATTTTGGCCCACACCCATGAGATATAGTCAGGAAAGGTGATTATTAGGACTGATGGTAAGCCTGAGGTAACGGTTAATAAATTGGGAGGTCATTCACTAAAGACACAGGAATGACCGGGTGAAAAGTTGTAAATGTATCTGTGAAATGTTTCTTTTTCTATCCCCATCTCTGACGATTATTGGTAAGAATTCAAACATTGCATATCCGCTTGGTCCTTGCAGAAGTCTACCAAACCCCAGCATGACCTATCCGCCAAAATGTATTCTGGCCAGATACAGACAGTGGAGTAATGCAGGTGCTGGTGGGGAGGGACTGCTCAAGGAAACCATTTGACACGTAGATATGACATCCTGATAATCTGACAATGTTTTCTTAATGCTGACAATGTTTTAAAAATGCTTTGTTTCTCTTTTCCTATTGATGGTTATTGTCGAGTTATGTAAAATATATATGCATATGAATTGTTCTCTATCTCTTTTGTTTTTTTTTTTCGTTTTCTCTCTCTTCTCACTCATGTTTTCATGGTTTAAAGATGGTATGTCACCCATCAGTTAGACAAATGGTAATGCAAGATTTTTGCTCCTTACAGAAAGATCGCTGGTTTGGAGGGAATATTGCATCACCAGAATGTTCGTTTGGAAGACTGAGAGACAGCACCTTTGAGAAGACAGCAGAACAAGAAGAACAACAAGACTAGAGAACTTATTATCGTAACAAGTCTCTCTTCCCCCTCAAACTGATTTTCTGTACCCCATTACAAATTTCTTCTTTTCTCCTCCTGTAAGATGGACTTGCCCCAAGAGACTGTGATATGGATTTTCATGTTGACCCTGATGTTGACCAGAGCAGTCTGTTTCGGTGAGAGTACCAGTGAGGTCGAGAAAGGATCCAGAAAGGTTCTGATGACTGAGACGGAGGTGTAAATTTCCAATAGCAACCCAATCACCAAGCAAAGGCGAGTACCGGAAACGATCCAGCAGCCATGTTATCTGTAAACATTTTTCTTTTAAGGATTGTTGGCTGAAGAAAACTGTATCTGTAGGCTCTGTAACAATGTCATTGAGGATGGGTGCATTAAGAAATGCCAATCCAGTTTTAATATCCATATGGACCGGCATCCATTGAGTGACTATCACTCCTTAGTGGGTAGTGTGTTAAACAAAACAGATTGTTGGGTATGCTCTCAAGTACCTCAGGGTCATAGCAAATCAGGGCTAGTACCATTTCCTTTAACGTTAGGGGAGGTACTTGAGTTAAGTGGTGGGAGACCGGTGGACAGGAGGTTTAATATCTCCAGCCCTCCTAGTTTGAAGCTCCACCAATACCATGTGGATAGGTCCCTATTATGTTTTAACATCTCCAATCCCCGAAAGCCGGGAAATTGGGAAGTGTCATGGAGTAACCACACCATGACCTTTTCGCATAGAGCAGATAGAATGCCTACAGATACAGAGCTTGTACGCCACATAGCCAGTAGAGGAAAATCTTTCCGGTATAGGTACACCTTAGGAAATAGAATTACTAGAGTTGGAGAAGTATCACCAGGATACTGTGCACATATCGTACAACCTGATACGTGTACTAAGCAGATGGAAGAATTAGGGTCAGGAGATTTCACATGGAAGGTGTGTAATATGGTTATGTCCTACTCCGTCCCATATGTTCTCCCCGATGATGCATATTTCATATGCGGGAGAAAGGCGTACAAGTGGCTTGCCCCAAACTCTGAAGGATTGTGTTATATTGGAAAAGTACTACCTGAGGTAATGAGTCTAAGGAGTGAGGAAACTGTAATCCCAATGGACTTGATTTATGACCCAACGGTAGAAACAATGATGTAATGAAAATGCGATCATACGGTCCGTTTCTTTCGCCTGTTTTTCCGTTTTCCTCCAAGGTAAAAAGACCCACTTGGACGAGGAATTTGATGAGCCGATATACAGACAACAGATGGATTAAAGAAGAAGTTCTGACAACCTTATACACAGATTTTTGATGAACTATGCCATGGATCCCCAGTTTCCCTAGAAATTTTAAAATTACGCTAGCCCAACACTTTTGTAAATCTATGGACATTGACAGCTTTTGCTCGCACCTAATGGGCAAAAGCACAAAGAAGACTGCATTCAACAGACACCGAACAAGACCTCAATCGACGAATGTTCATTAACCTGACATAGAATACCACTGCATTTACCGTAATTATGTCTTATCTTCATCTCTACAACCCTCAGGTAATTATACACATAGTCGATAGGGAATACAGGCACAGATATCAGCAAGCACATATTCCCCCATTCATGTATCATCAACTAAAATGTGCTCCCCCATTTTGTTACAACCACAGCCGAAAAGAGCTCGGTAAAGTTTGACAGCCCATCCACAGACCCGTACCACGGGATAAGAAGGAATTCAAATGTATACTTCGCAATACCTCGAAGCTTGATTTAAAACACGTACGGCACGATGATGCATGACCCCCCAAACATGGATTCATACACACATGCTTTTGCTATCTCACTAGGTCATACCCTTTTCACACCTTCTCTTTCTCCTCCCCAACCCAACCATGGAAATGTATTTACACTTGACATATATTTTTCTCCTTTTGAAATGTTTTAGGAAGTGGCAGTTATTGTTGACTGCCAAAGAGTGGACTGTCAAAGTCAGAAAAATATCACTATGCACACTGCCATATTTGCACCTCATACATGTCCGCGCTGCGCATGCGGGCGCTCTCCCGTGCGTGCGCATACCCGCTGTTACGTGCACCCGCAGGCGCACTGTATGCGCATTTACGGTAGAGTTTCTGTGTGCCCAGCGTGCGACTCAATCGTTACATAATTCAACCATATAATGTATTTTATAAGTTAATATTCCCCTGAGTCCAACAGGTATCAGTGGGTCTCAAATGGCTCTTTGACCTTAGAGATCCCCAAACAATAGTTTGCATGTTGTGAGGGCTTCACATCTTCATATGCATAGCTAAAGCACAGGAATAGTAATTGAAGATTAATTGTATTCCGAATCAGTATCTTTCCCGCAGACAGAGTACAATAGCCTTTAATGACACTGAGCTTTGAGACTCAATGAGGAGGGCCAACACCTGTGTTTATGAAATGGGGCTGGATTTGTATACAGAAGAATGATTGCTGAGACGTCATTGTCTCAACTGAGAGTGGACAGTGGGACAGTATTCGCCAAACAATAGCTTCCCACAAGACAGGAATGTGTTGGTCATCACCCATTGTTTTGCATAACCAAGGCCACTGATGCAGCTGGCTCACATGCTGTGAGGGACACACACACACATCTTGTTGTTGACACACCCCCACTGGAGATGACAGGGCTCACTTACTCACTCACACAGCTACCTGACACACAGCAAGCATGGCTGGATCATCACCAGGCTCCTTACGAAAGGCTAAGTACCATAATCTCAATATCTCATGGCTGATTGGCATAGAGTAGTTTTAAATGTGTGTTTTGTGGTGGGGTACTTAAGCATAGAGTGGTTGGTTTGGAGAAACAAATGGCTTGGGGATGGTGAGGCTTGCGCAGCTGTGTGATTGTAACTTGTTTGTGCTGAATACTCTGTGAAGTCTGTGATGAAGTGGAACATTAGACAACCTGTAGCATAGCATTTGTGGTATTTGTTTGCCTATGGAGATTTAATAAGATGGTTCTAGGAAGTTGGATTGAAATTGTGAAAGGTGATTTAGATTGTTTGGAATTGTAAAATCAGAACATATGCATTGTTTTGAGGCTTGGACATTTTGGAATAAAATGGAGTCTTGTGTTTTCTGCTATGTGATTGTGGTGTAGTAGAGAGTGCCATGTGTTTGGACCTGCAAATCTAAAATGGCTGCTGCCGGGTATTTTCCCCTCCCCCTTTCAGCCATGTGGTGTAGTCTTTGGAATCAAGTGGAGTTTTCCCAACATGGAGTCTAGCTTCTGCCCCATGCGGCATTGTAGGGACAATTGTGTTGCTGGGTGTTGTGTATATAGGGACAGGCAGCATGGGTAAGCTCAAGTACTTTCTAAACAAAGATTCTCAGCATTGACTGACTGCGCAGCGATTGTTCCTCACATGTGTAAGTGTTTCTCCGCAATCGTATTAATCTTCTTGTTACTCTGAGCCAATCTCTCTCAATCTCTCTCTCTCTCTCCTTCTCTTTCTCTCTTATTTTCCCTTAAATAGTAATTGTATTGTATTGTATTTCCTGTGTAGTTATCTGGTTAGGTAGTCTATGTTATATTGTAGTGTATGACTTGTATTGTGTTAAATTCTTTTGCAAGTATATCATTCATAATATATATTTAGGCGTTGGACCCTGAGCACGGTATCTGTGTATTTCTTATAGTATTAAGTAATCTCAGAGCGTCAGTGACGCTCGAACAGCTTTAAAGGTAATAAGGTTATACTGTGTTGCATCTACACTCTCCCACTACACAGAGGTTTACAGTATAAGTACATTCCTTAAGGTATAGTTAAGGGAGTACCCTTGCGGTACTTTTTACGCCAATTGCGTACTGTGTTCTTTAACCTTTAACGTGTTTTTAATAGGACAAATATTATAGACATTGTCAGCGGGATACCACTGTCTATACTCACTTTTGACACAGCTCCGATATTAGCTCACATACGGGAACATATCAACTATGGAACATTGCCAATCATTTGCAGGGCACTTTCTGTTTGATTGTGCACCACCTATCAAACAACTACCTTAATTAATACAGCATCCACAGCTCTTTGGTGGCAATAACATCATTGGTATGCTCAGATATACGAAAAAGTACACTTTACTGGCATCATCTGTTCATTGCTTAGAGTTTTTTTCATATGTGTTACCAATATTAATTTGTAATACTATTTACCATTATTAATACTTTTATCTTGTATGGGTCACTTGTATTGTACACTTACCTCAGTAAAGTAATTCAAGTGTATTTTGTCTATTGACAGTTCTTATTCCCTCCATTCATGTGGTTCATCATGTTCATACATTGACATGCAAAGAAAATCCAAAGACATTGCAACACCACAGTGGTTGAGCGCAGTACATTTCCTTATTATACGATTATTATTATTATTATTATTATTATTATTATTGTATGCTCACCAGTTTGTGTTTGAGGTGAAATGCATAATTACTGCATGATTACTATATACTATTAGGCACTTTATTTACCCCTCCTATACTTGATTCCCATCACATGTGACTTACCATCACATATTGCTGGTGAAGAGCTGTCACTCACATATAAAGTAGGGATTAGCGGGATCGGATCTCAGAGATCCGAACCCCCCCAGACTGCAGGATCAGAGCCCGGATCAGAGTCTGGCTCGGGACTTCCCACCAGACTCGGATCCCAGAACGATCAAAACTTCATCATCCCGCTGTCGGATCTCGTGGGTTTTGGATTCCATATAAGGAGCCGCGTGTTGCCGCCATTTTCACTCCGGACTTGGAGAGTGACAGAGACAGACCTCTGTCTCTCTGTGGGTGGTGGCATCAGGTGGGGTCATTGTGTGCTCTTTAGGGGTGCTGTCCTGTGTGCAGTTAGGGGTGCTGTATAGCGGTGCTGTCTTGTGCTGTTAGGTGTGCTGTACATGGGTGCTGTCCTGAGGTGTCCTGTGCTTTTTGGGGTGCTGTACAGGGGTGTTGCTGTAAAAATAAAGGAACACTGTGGCCCTGTCCTGTATGCTGTAATAATACAGGGGTGCTGTAAAAATAAAGGAACGCTGTGGCCCTGTCCTGTATGCTGTAATAATACAGGGGTGCTGTAAAAATAAAGGAACGCTGTGGCCCTGTCGGGTGCTGTAAAAATAAAGGAATGCTGTGGCCCAGTCCTGTATGCTGTAAAAATATAGGGATGCTGTAAAAGTAAAGGAACGCTGTGGTCCTGTCCTGTATGCTGTAAAAATATAGGGGTGCTGTAAAAATAAAGGGGAACTGTTCTGTGTGCTGTAATAATAAAGGGGCGCTGTCCTGTGAAATGGAGAACAAAAATTTGGAGGAAAAAATTGTGAAAGATTAGGAACCACTTCCTAGTACTAGTGCTGAAGTTGCTGCCACCAGTCATGACATTGATGATGCAATTCCATCAACGTCATCTGCTAAGGCTGATGCTCAATGTTACAGAGGGCATGTAAAATCCAAGAAGCAAAAATTAAGAACCAAAAAAAAAAAAGAAATTATCTGATGAGAAATGTAAAATTAGCAATATGCCATTCATGACACAAAGTGGCAAGGAAAGGCTAAGGCCTTGGCCATTGTTCATGACTGGTGGTTCAGCATCTCATGAAGATGGAAGCCCTCCACCCCCTCGTGAAAAATTAAAGCACAGGAAACAACTGTGCGTTCAGAGATATCACAAATCCCCCAGGAGAGTCAAAGTGTCTCCACGGTTGTGATATCTAGGCCTGACCTTCACAACACTGTATGGGAAGAGGAGGCTCCTCCCACCATTTGCACATCCTCTGCAAGTGCTGGGAGGAGCACTGCCAGTCCAGTTGCTGATATTGAGATTGAGGATATCACTGCAGAAGTACACCAGGATGAGAAGGCTATTGGTGTAGCTGGCGCTGAGGAGGAAGTTGACGATGAGGATTGTGATGGTGATGTGGTTTGTTTGAATAAGGCACCAGTGGGGACAGTTGTTGGCCATGGGATGAAAAAGCCCATTGTCATGCCTGGGCAAAATACAAAAAAATCCACCTCATCTGAGTGGAATTATTTCTCTGTGAGGGTGAGGATGTAAACACTGAAGGGGGTGAGAAATCGGAGGATGAGGACAACATCTTGCCTCTGTAGAGCCAGTTTGTGCAAGGAGAGATTAATTGCTTCTTTTTTTGTGGGGGCCCAAACAAACCAATCATTTCAGCCACAGTTGTATGGCAGATCCTGTAGCTGAAATGATTGGTTTTTAAAGTGTGCATGTCCTGTTTATACAACATAAGGATGGGTGGGAGGGCCCAAGGACAATTCTATCTTACACGTCTTTTCTTTGTCTGCCACATCATTCTAGGGGTGCTGCCCCTCTGCCCTATCTGTCCAGGGGTCCTGCCCCACTGCCGTTAAAGTCCAGGGATGCTGCTGCCTGTCTGCTGTGCTGTGTAATTCTCCAGGGGTGCTGCCTATGCTTTATGAGTCCAGGGGTGTTGCCTATCTGCTGTATAAGTCCAGGGGTGCTGCCTACTGTATCTGTTGTATAAGTCCAGAGGCGCTGCCGTATAATTCCAGGGGTGCTGCTGTACTTGAGCCTAGATTTAAAGTTTAAACTAAAGACTAGATCAGAATATGAAACAAGCTTCAACATCACAACCAGATTTGTGAAAGCATATAGCCGCAAAGGTGGAAATGGAAATTCCAAGTTTGACGAAGTGTTTTCCAATAAAATCCGAGATTATCATAATCCTTAAAAATGAAGAAGGGGGTACAAATTTGGAGGCTTTGGCCCCTAGTTTTTCAGTTTGTCCAGTAATGTGGTAATTATACATTTGCTTGGTTAAAGTCCTTTCTGTTCCACACCAAGATAGTAGTGGTGGTGAAAGCCTGTGTGCTGTTCCTGATTGCGTGTTCCTTTCTAATTTTTAATCACCTTCTTGACACTGTCCTCTTCCTATTGCCTCTTCTCATTATGTGAAAAGTCATCAAATATGGAGGTGGTATGTTTGTAGGGGTGTGGTATGCAAGGTCAACCACACTTAGGTCGACAGTGTCTAGGTAAACCACTATTGGTCGACAGTAAGTATGTTGACAGGGACTCTAGGTGGACATGTACTAGGTCGACATGACAAAAAGTCGACATGAGTTTTTTCACTTTTTTTGGTGTCATTTCTCCGTACAGTGACCGGGGACCCCAATTAGTGCACCGCGTCCCCTTACTTCGGGCAAGGTTACCGTTCCCAATTGTAGTCCTTGTGGATCGTAAAGTATGAAAAAGTTCAATAAATGTTTTTTTTAAAAACTCATGTCGACCTTTTGTCATGTCGACCTAGAACATGTCGGCCTAGAAACCATGTCGACCTACTTACTGTCGCCCTATAGTGGTCAACGTAGACACTGTTGACCTAAGTGTGGTCAACCTAGAGACCGGATGCCGCCTGTAGCTAGCTATGATTCGGGAGAACTTGGCAAGCCTTTTTGCCAGGGGGACCACCTGTCGCTGAAATGATAGGTTTATTAAACTGTGCATGTCCTGTTTAAACAACATAAGGGTGGGTGGGAGGGCCCGGAGGGCCCGAGGACAATTCCATCTTGCACCTCTGTTTTTTTCTACGCATTAGGTGCTCTTTGGAGTCTAGTTTTTAAAACTGCCATCCTGTCTGCCACTGCAGTGCCACTCCTAGATGGCCACGTGTTTGTGCCGCCGATTTGTGTCGCTTATCTTAGTCATCCAGTGACCTCAGTGCAACCTTTTGGCCTAAAAACAATATTGTGAGGTGTGAGTTGTTCAGAATAGACTGGAAATGAGTGTAAATGAATGTTATTGAGGTTAATAATATTTTTCAAAAAAATCCAGATTCAAAACCAAAACCCGAAAAGTGTCCGGTGCACATCTCTAATATAAAGTGAGGAGTGTTATTAATAAATTTCCATGCTGGATGTCCTATTATGTAGGTGAACATATTTAACTGTGCACCATTTTTTTTCTACATACATCACAACTTTTCTGGAGTTTATAGTCAAATGGCATGGTGATGATGATGATGATGATGATGATGTAACATGACTTGATTATAACCCACACAATGCTAATTGAGGAACTGAAGTAATTAAAAATATGTTGCATAATTGGTTTGTTGCCAATAGGCAACACTATGCAGTAAAGGATTATTACAATCAGTGAAATATGTTAAAATAAAATATAGGAATAAAAATTTGTTTCCATTGAGTGTTCGGATGAGAGTTGGCTGGGTTTGATGAAAAAGTGTGTCATGAGAGCCTGCTTGAAGTTTTATAGAGAGGTAGAGAGTCTGTTCGGGAGAGGGAGAGAATTCCAGAGGTTTGGAGCAGTTTGGGCAACATCTTGGAGGCGGGAGTGGGAGGAAGTAATCATTTGGAAGGACAGGTGGCATTCATTTGTGGAGCAAAGAGGGCGGGCAGGAATATGAAGGGAGATGAACCTGCTGAATCCTTGATACCTGAGAGGCAGAGAAAAGAGTTACAGGATTCCCACATCTCTTCTGTTCTCCGAATTTCATTCTGTTGGAGGACAATTGAGGAAGATAGATGCTAGATAGATGATAGATAGCTTAAGCATGTCAGCCATTTTGTTAAGTACAATAAAAAGAATTAATAGAGGCGCTCATAAATTCCACACTCCATGTATTCACAGATTCAAAGAACAACCAAAGAATCAATTAAATATAAAAAGAGGGTATACAGTTTTTATTTTTCACAATAATTGATAAAAAACCTTCTGGTGTAGATAATTATTAATAGTAGCTATCGTAATTACCACATGCATATGTTTATAGATATAAAATTGCATAGGTTATCTATGCTTTAATCAATTATATGTATAACATTCAAATTTCCACTGAACTAAAATAAATTAAAATAAATTAAAGTTCCAGGTAATGTCCCAGTGACTGCACGTTTTGGGTGTGCACTTCAATCAGAATTATTGTATAAATGACGGTGTGGAATTTAAGGTATTACCTCTCCAGAGGGGCTGGTGAACCCGAGCGTCCCCGGGTGAGTCCAAATTTTGCCCTGTAGATAATACAGCTGGAGGGTGCGTGAGATGAATAAACGTCTCCACTTGCTGCAGAATTTGGCTCAGTTACCTAATGTTCCAATGTAAGCCGTGCAGGCAGGAGTATACGGCAAACGGAAAGCCAATCTGGTGTAAGCCGTCCACAAAGATCAAGCAGCACTGTGATATTTCTTTCGGACTGCCTGGACGTGCACCGTCCGCCGACAGTCAGCAGTGTAGAAAGATGGTGAGGCCAATTTTAGCCGCCGTGCAGATCCCACAGTTGGATTATCTTCAGAAAGAGTAGTCACCTCTTACTGCCGCTGATAGAATACAGGCAGGGGGATCTGCGTGCCAAAGGTACCTGGATAGGTGTTCAGTGGAAAAGACGTGGGGGAGGAGTCCTGACGCGTTTCGTCACGTGACCCGTGACTTTCTCAAAGTCACGGGTCACGTGACGAAACGCGTCAGGACTCCTCCCCCACGTCTTTTCCACTGAACACCTATCCAGGTACCTTTGGCACGCAGATCCCCCTGCCTGTATTCTATCAGCGGCAGTAAGAGGTGACTACTCTTTATGAAGATAATCCAACTGTGGGATCTGCACGGCGGCTAAAATTGGCCTCACCATCTTTCTACACTGCTGACTGTCGGCGGACGGTGCACGTCCAGGCAGTCCGAAAGAAATATCACAGTGCTGCTTGATCTTTGTGGACGGCTTACACCAGATTGGCTTTCCGTTTGCCGTATACTCCTGCCTGCACGGCTTACATTGGAACATTAGGTAACTGAGCCAAATTCTGCAGCAAGTGGAGACGTTTATTCATCTCACGCACCCTCCAGCTGTATTATCTACAGGGCAAAATTTGGACTCACCCGGGGACGCTCGGGTTCACCAGCCCCTCTGGAGAGGTAATACCTTAAATTCCACACCGTCATTTATACAATAATTCTGATTGAAGTGCACACCCAAAACGTGCAGTCACTGGGACATTACCTGGAACTTTAATTTATTTTAATTTATTTTAGTTCAGTGGAAATTTGAATGTTATACATATAATTGATTAAAGCATAGATAACCTATGCAATTTTATATCTATAAACATATGCATGTGGTAATTACGATAGCTACTATTAATAATTATCTACACCAGAAGGTTTTTTATCAATTATTGTGAAAAATAAAAACTGTATACCCTCTTTTTATATTTAATTGATTCTTTGGTTGTTCTTTGAATCTGTGAATACATGGAGTGTGGAATTTATGAGCGCCTCTATTAATTCTTTTTATTGGGCTAAATTCGATAGGAGTTCCGCATATCTCCTTATAGCGGCGAACGTATATTCACACTATCAGTTCCAGGTTCATCTCATTTGAGATTGATTAGTTTATAGTTCAACACAGGCGCAGCAAAAGAGGTTCTCTCTCACTTATTTTGTTAAGTAGCAGCCATGATGTAGTGAAGTAGAAGTATGCTTTGCTGAGTTAATCATAATAATGCTGACATTTCATAGTTAGTACATTCTGTGCGAAGCAAGGTCGTAGCTATAATTCTTGAAAACATGTTATTAGACAGTCTCTGTGTGTTTAGACTTCTCTGAAGGACACATAGGAGCGTGACAGCCTGAGAGGAGTTATGAGAAGAGATGCATTATTGTTTTGAAATATGACGTGTATCAAGTGTTCATGCAAGTAGCTTTTTCTCTATATAATGTCATGCTAAATAAAGTGAAGGCAGTCTCATTTTGCTGGACATAACTGACGTGTGGTGTCGGCTTCCTGGGATTCTCAATCGATTGGTAAACAAAGGGTAACAACAGACAATTGAAGGAAATTGATAAGAGGAGGTTTATCTCCAACACAAGTAATCTATTATTTTAGGATCAAGGTTAGGTTTGTACGTAGGGCTGTACATGACAGCAACTCAAAGGTAAACAAGAGGCGTATAGTATAAACCTCCAATGTAGAGAATGTAAGAGATTATTCTGATGGTACAAGTTGGTAACAGTAGCCAGAGGATAGAAGAACCCCAACATCACCACCATGCCCCCCCCCCCATGGCTTGGGTTGTGAAAGAATGTAAAGCCCCAAGAGGAGAGAGCAGCTGGTGAAGTGGTATCAGATTCCAGGTTTCAGTAATGAGATTCAGGAAGTTGGAGATGAAAAGGTGGGTGGGGATCAGTTTATTACAGACAGATGGTGTTCCATAGGGCACAGAAGAGAAAGACAGAGTTTGAGGGAGAGATGTGAGTGTGAGATAATTTGGAGGGCAGGGATGAAGAGAGTAGTAATGGTGTGGGTTCCTGAGCTAGGAACGGAGACTGCAGGAGGTGGGTAGGGAGGGAGTTTAGGTGATGGACATAAAGGTGAGGTGACAGGGAGAGGAGAAAGGGAGCAAAGCTTAGTGGTGGGGTAGTAGGACCAAGATGGGGTAGCAATGAATGAAAATGGAGGAACGCGAGAGGAGGGGAATGGAAGCAG
The DNA here is from genome assembly GCF_028390025.1 of Pseudophryne corroboree. Lineage (NCBI taxonomy): Eukaryota > Metazoa > Chordata > Amphibia > Anura > Myobatrachidae > Pseudophryne > Pseudophryne corroboree. The sequence continues at coordinate 936,143,266 of NC_086444.1, read as the reverse complement.
AGGGCTGGAAGGGATACACTTTTCTCAGTGTAATGATGGCAAGCAGACGGGTCTGTCTATTACAATGTTGAAAGTCATTAATAATGAAAAAAAGTGGGAAAAATCTCTTGTATTGGGGAATTGATTCTTTGCTTACGCAACATTCAAATGGACTTTATAGGGATAAGTCAACCTTTTTTTGCCCGGTTGTAAGTAATGGACACTTGATGGAACAATTCAATTGTTGCTGCTGACTGGTGCAAATGCCACAGGCACCCATATTTCTTCTCACACCCTCATGAGGTATAAAACAGAAAATCTGCCAAAAGTTTGGGTGTCCTTGCCAGAACTTTACATAGGTTTAGCTGCTTTATGTGGCTAAACCTGGTGCTTTTCATCGTGACAAGCGCAATAAGTAATGGACGTCCAAAAACAATTGAATAGCTCTGTTGGGCGCCCTTTACTTAACTGCGTGCAAAACCCCCCCAAAAACAATTGAATTACCCCCTATGTATCTCTAGATTACACTTGTTTGGATTTTTGTGGCTTTATCAAATCTGTTTTTTCTTTTTACCCCTCATATTGATTCCTTAAGGAAGCACTTATAACTGACCTATAGTATATGTTCCCTAGCAGCTTTTTACTTCTTATCTTTACGTTAGACTCCCCCACATGCCCTTTAAGTGTCAATCAGACGTTCCCAATGTTATCAGACCATTTTTACATGCCCCTTAAGTTCCAAACATACCTCCCCAGAGCACTGGCGTTTCTGTAATGGGTGCAGTGCGTTGCACCCATTTTCTAAATACTTAACCCTCCGGAGTCCCGCGCCAACGTTCACGCGGTCTGAGTCTGAGCACTCCAGTGCTCAGACTCTCAGCGCTGAAGGCAGAGAGGAGGGGACCCGAATGGAGGAGGCTGCACCCGGGCCTCCTCCTCTCGTAAAGCGCCCCTGCCCCAGAGGCGAACACAGGATTTCTAGGGGGGAATTCCAAATGCTTGATTTTGGAGCAAGTATGGCTATCACATGAAGGGGGCATACTTAGCACTTCACACAGTGCAGTGTATGTAATATCATACCTCACAACTTTTAGTTCAGGAGGGGCGGGACTGCTCCGTGTGTCGAAGCTGTGCCCGCCCGAAAAAGGGGGGTGGCTTTGGTAAAAGGGGGCATGGCTTCACGGGAATGCTGTGACAGCCTGTCATGCCTCCCATTTACCTCACAGTGGCGGCATGGTCAGCGCTCTACGAACTGCTGACATGCCCCCAGTCCCTCTGTATCCTGTGAACAGATGCTGTGCACATGCGTACAGAGCAGTCGTGACTGACAGGAGCCTCCCAACTGCCCCACCCCCCACCGCGGGACACTGCGACCCGCAGGTGGGACACCGGGACAGTCCCAAAAAAGGGACTGTCTCGTGAAAATCGGGACAGTTGGGAGGCAAGTAATAATTCAGACATATACAGTGCCAGAAATAACAGTAAGCCATGCAGTACAAGCACATCTGAGCAGAATGTTATTGTTTTTTTCCGGATGTGGGCACCATTCCACAATACAAGTTCCCTGCTCTGTGGGGGTTGTTAAGTGCCAAACAGTTTACCCCATGCTATCAAACACCCCCACATGCCCCTGAAGAGCCCATTTAACTTCCCCGTCCCATTAGACCATCCCCACATGCCACTACGGAATCATAACCCCCAATTCTCTGTTTTAGAAGCTCTAGTAAATTTACTAAGGTCTAAACTGGCTCATTCAAATTGAAACATCCACTGTCATTCATCTCACCCTCCACCTTGTCGTAAACAGAAAGTAAAAATATATATATATATATATATTTTATGTTAATAAATGAAAATTATACATTTAAATGTTATACTGGATCTTTAAACTTTTCGTTTGCAATGGGATTTTTTTTTCCTGCTAATTGAATATAATGACTAAATAGAAAATATACAAATACAAACACCTAATATAAAAATATAATAAAATAAAGTAGCCTATATTAAATATAGTGATTATTATGTTTATTAAGAGAACTGTGAATACAAAATATTCTCACACAGATTCAAGCACCTTTTCACTTTTGAATTCCCACACAGGGCACGTTACCAAGGGGTGTGACCAGGGGCAAGGACAAAACTTCAATTGCGTTATAACCATTTTATTAGTCAGATTTCAGGCCATCTTCTAACCACTAATAAAGTGCCCCACATGCTGCTTAATATGTCTCAGAGCCCCTAATGCCCTCACATACCAGCCCAGAGCCCTCTATATGCCTAATTATATGCCTCAAAGCCTCCCTACTTCTCTCTGGCTCTAGCCCTATGTGTCTCTCTGGCTCCATTCCCCCTGTGTCTTTCCAGCTCCAGTCCCCCTGTGTTTCTCCTCTTCAGCTCCAGTCCCCCTGTGTCTCTCCAGCTCCAGTCCTCCTGTGTCTCTCCATCTTCAACTCCAATGTGTCTCTCCATCTTCAGCCCTCCTGCATTTCTCCAGCCTCAGCCTCCCCTGCATCTCTCCAGCCTCAGCCTCCAGGGTCTTTCCAGCCCCAGCTCCCCATGCATCACTTCAATCCCAGCCTCCAGTCTCTCCAGTCCACTTGTGTCTCTCCTGTCTCAGCCCTGCTGTGTCTTTCCAGGCACAGCACCCCCCCTCCCTCCCCCCCGGTTATCTCCAGCACCTTTGTGTCTCTCAGCCTCAGCCCACCTGTGTCCTTCCTTGTCGAGCTCCAACTTTAGCCCACCTGTGTCAACTGGCTCCAATCCATGTGTTTCTTCTGGGCAACTCAGCGATAGCTGTTACTGTCTCTGAGAGAGTAAGTGATTAGACTCACTCTCTCAGAATCGGTCAGAATAGGGAGAGCTCAGCCACTGTGTGTCGCAAGGTTTATTTGCCCCTTCAACAGTGACATGAGTCTTGCGAGATTCTGGCCACTGCTGTAGGAGTCAATCAGCGGGCAACCGCTGCTGCACTTGATGTTTTGTGGATTCCTGGACATGCATTATCCATTTTACACTTTGGGTTTTTTGTGAATCCAACTGGTACAGATCTTGGAATCGAAGTCATGAAGGTAGCTAGTTTGATGTAGTTCCTGCTCATAAGTTATGGGTGAACTTAAACTAATACTGGGCAGTTGGTGGAGACCCAGAACAAGGGCGCGGAGTCTAAATGTCGGTGGTTTTCACAAGGGAGTTTGGGCTTTAGCTGCTCCCGATGTGCATGTCACCCAGTACTAGCATTAGAGGACTTTGGTAGCACAGAGAGGCAGGAGACTGGCAGGCAAGATCTGGAAATTCTAGATGCAGGGTCATCATAAGGCATTGGTATAGGTTCAGGATTGTGGGTTATGTAGCAGACTGGAACTGATGACAGATATTGGACTGGAGCTAATGGCAGATATGGGACTGGAACCAATGACAAATATCGGACTGGAACCAATGACAGATATCGGTCTGAAACCGACGGCAGATATCGCACTGGAACTGTGGGCAGATATCGGATTGTAACTTGTTAGGATATGATGCGCTCTGTACCTGTCTCCTTCTGTGTACCAGTCTATGGGTGCATCCCCTAGTGTTAGACCTCTAGTGCCAGGAGTCACTTGGAGGCGGAGTTATATGATGTAGGTTCCTGTTCCTCCATCTCAGAGAGAGAGAGCTAGGAGAGTGTGACACACAGACACAGAGACTGAGAGACAGAGTGTGGTGTGTACAAGTGTGCAGAGCTGAGACTGGGAGCAGATCTCAGCTACAGAGACTCACAGTGTTCCAGTGCATGCATCATCTTCTCTATAGTGGGAGTCAGACTGCACGGCTGTGCAGTCCTCCATGCTTCACCACCGCAGACATCTCCTGATAAGTACCACTATCTAATGCTGCTACCTTGTATGATATATGGGCTCCTGATTACCAATATCCGTGTTACATCTGAGTCAATGTGTTCACTAAATAAACCTGCGTTACTGTTTATGTCACAAATTGTGTGGACTGATGTCACTGCACCAGATAGCCCAGTACACTCTGCCAACAGGTCATGGGCCCAGTCCCGCATGTACTTGAAGATTAACCCCATGACTGCTGTTGAAAAATTACAGTGACACAGTTTAAAGTGACATTATACAAGTACAAAAAGGATGTATAATATAGAACACAGCATGAACTTTGATAAGATGAAAGGTTCAGAGAACTATGCTACATGGAAGTTTACCATGGAGATGCAGCTTAAGTGGGAAAAGTTGTGGAAGGTTACTATAGACCTTGGAACAGGTCCAAAACCCACATGACGTAGACAGAGCCACCGGGACGATAGATTTAGCTGTGGAGCAGCATGTCTATTCAGTAGTCAGTGGGAAAGTGTCAGCTAAGGACATGTGGACAGCCCTGCAAAATGCATATGAAGATAAAGGTCTAATGAGAAGGATAAGTTTAAGATGCATGCTATATGGAATGAAACTGAGTGCCTGCAAGGACATGAACGATTACATGGATAGGTTATTGTCGATAGTTCAGCAGTTGGCATCTGTTGGGGCACAGGTGGACGAGGAAGAGGTCACAATGGCTATGTTACAGAATCCAACGCCAGAATTGGATTTTTTTGGTGGTTGCATTAAGGTCAAATGACACTAAACTGACAACGGAGATTATAAGAGCCAAGTTGCTGCAGGTCCAAGAACGTATTCCTGTCGAGACCATAGCTGAGAGTTCTGCCTTGATCACAAAGGGCACACAGTCTAGAAAGTACAAATTCAAGTGTTTTGTATGTCACAAGATAGAACATAAAGCTTCAGATTGCAGAATGAGAAATTCCAGTGGTGCGCAGAAGCAGCATGACAAACTAAATCAGTCAGCATTGAATGTAGCAGACAGTCACAGGAAGGATTGCTGGTACATGGACTCGGGGGCCTCTACACATTTCAGTTGCAATAAGCATTTGTTCAATTCTTTAACACTGTGTGTTCCCACTACAGTTACAGAGATTGGAAATAAGGCCCTTACTGCATTACAAGCTGGGACCATCACAGTACATTTAAGAATTGGAGGTGAGGAGGGGTGTGGTCTGGATAGCCTGAGGGGAAGACGTGCCTTTTCAGAGCTTCTGCACGGCTTTCCGATTAAGCTGATTCTTTCCCTCCCTACCTTACCTGATCCTCCCCACTACCTCTCCTCATCTTGCTGTCACCCTGTACTGCCGCCGGGTTAGGTCCGCGGATCGGGGAGCATCTCTGGAGCTCCCACGGATTGCGGCCTACCCGCCCTTAGGATCCCCGGCCTTGAGTTGGACCGGAAGTTGGAGGCGGACCGCCGCAGGTGCCAAGCTGGGACTCCTGGCACTCAGCCTGTGCCACCGCTAAAATCATGCCGCATTACACGGCGGTTCTTCACTGACACCACCTCTGCAAACAGGCCTCCTTCTTCAACGCTGACTGGCGCCGCTGGGACGTGGGACTTTGGCTCTCCGCTGCGGACAGCTGCCTCAATACATCGGAGGTTCATCTCCCCATTCAGGTGTGCTGCCCTGCTGCAGTACCCATCTACCTTACTGGCCACTGGATTGGGGATATAAATAAGACGCTGCTAGACCCTTACAGCGGCCCCCCTACATGATAGTTGGTACAGCTGTGCGCCCCACGTCCCCTGGGGACCCTTACTGCAGGCAACCACCGCCATTCTTCACAGCTTTGAGGATACTGGTTGTTGGCAGGACTAGGCCAGAAATACTGAGCCTGTGTGCCTCTTTAGTGCTGGGGAGAGGGATTGGCTTGGATACCCATCTGATATTCCAGGGGAGACGTCCAGTTTCTGATGGTGGAGATACACCCCTACCCCTTTCCTCTCTATTACGTTGGGCACGTTTCTAGGGAAAACTATTTCCATTGCCCTGCACCTCGACCTTACCTCCTGGAAAAGAACACTGTGTTCACATACTCTCTGTTCCTTGATATACTCTGGGAATATGGTGAGCCTGGTATTTTAGCACCACCTTGTGGCCAATGCTAATTCGTGTAATGTTCCTGATTCACCATCCCTGTGAAGACATGTCCCCCTAACACAATGTCTGCCTCACCGTCGCTTCCTGTCTAAGTAATCTTATGCTACGGTCATCCTTCACTCACATATATATAATCTACTAATCCTCCTTGGCTCACATTGACATGCCTCCGAAAAAAACTAAGGGGTCTAAATCTGCTCCGCAAGTACATTTCTTTGGACCCTCCTCCTCTGGTAATAAACCTCGTTCCTCCCTTTCCTCGTCTGGCCAGACTCAGTTGTCTCAAACAACTTCAATGACCCTGCACAGTTCTGCTACTGTTGCACAAGGTGATATGGATTCATTGGATGGCCCAGTTACGCTCCATTCTATTCATTCTATGTTAGCGTCATTCAAAACTGATATTTCAACTGAGCTTAAATCTAATATCCAAGCTCTCCGCTCTGACATCTCTGAAATTGGTAATAGAACAGACCATATTGAGCATAAGATGGCGGAGCTGTTCGCATCGCACAATGATCTAATCACCGCGCATGACTCTCTCCAGAAGGACGTCGTCTCCATCCACGAGAAAACTACAGATTTAGAGGATCGCTCGAGGAGAAACAATATTAAAATAAGAGGCATCCCTGACTCTGTCACTAATGCTGACCTATATGACTACGCCACTGATGTCTTTCAAAAACTGTTACCAGATGCTTCCCGAGCTGACCTTTTGATTGACAGGATCCATAGGCTTCCGAAATCTAGACAAGCACCTGCTCAAGCCTCATGTGATACCCTTCTCAGAGTGCATTTCTTCCATATTAAAGAGAAGATCTTACATGCCGCAATGCCCTCCTCGTCCACGGTGGACTGTCTAGATTCCCTTCAACTTTTCCTAGATCTGTCTTCAGCAACCCTGGCCAAGAGACACTCATTTTATGCTATCACGTCAGCCTTAAGGAAAGCTACGGTTCCATATAAATGGGGATTCCCCACTAAACTGATAGTACTGCGTAACGGTACTACTACTATTATTCACACTCCTGAAGTTGGTCCTACAATCCTGAAAAAGTGGGACATTCCTCTTGACATGCAACTTACTACCTCTGCTGCATCACCGAAACGAATTACCCCAGAATGGACATTGGTTCCGGGTTGAAGTTTGCCCTACAGCAACCAACTGATATATATTATTTAGTATCTGTTACGTTCCCTGTACTTGGTACTCCAGAGACTGGGCGGATGAGCCCCAAGTAAAGGAACGTGATGCTGCGGTAGTAACGGAGTTCAGCAGCAACCCCTACAGAAACCCTGACTCCGTTGTTCCACCCGCGTGGTCAGTCTACGCCTGCAAGACTATGTTTGCTTGGGCCCACGGCAGCCGCGTTTGAAGGGCGGATTATGTCTGCCCAACTCCGATGCCCCCCGATCTTAGTTGGAGACAAGGCGTAAACTGAGACGGGGCGAGAACAAGGGGAACCTCTAACTAAACAGAAACCCGAGTTAGGGGCACTACTGAACTCAAACAAAAGTATGTGCGGCTCAGCCGCCAAGACAAATAACAACAAAAGACAATGCTGCCCACACGCCTACACGACACCGTCATATACCGGCGAGGACAGCCAAAGCAGAGACCTCCGCAGGAAACACCAAAGGAAAATAACAGAAAGATACGGCCAAGGCCGTAAGGTGCGGCAAAGCCGCTACTCACAACACCGGTGCTAATACAGGCAGGTGTACGGGAACCCCGAGGCCGCAGGCACAGGCTCACAGGAATGGAAAGCTGGAAGGATTCCAACAACAGGCCACTAGACCCCAGGACTCTGGATTACAGGATCAAAGGTAGACAGAAACTCAGGATTCCAGGACAGGAACGCTCCAGGGCAGGAAGCAGCTCACAAGCAGCTCCGGACTCTGACAGAACTGAGTACACACGATTTCACTATCAGACAGGGCCTGGACACAGATGCAATACTGGACAAGACACTAATCAGGAACATACAGGTATCTTAACAAAACGTCTATCACCAGCTCAGAACTGCAGAGCTAGATGGGTAATAAGGGAACACCCCCCAATCAGGATGGCTAGAGGCCAGGCACACTGAAATGTCCAAATATCTGCAGGTGAGAGTAACACAGAATTTGATCCTCAAAACTTGATAAACAGTCTGCCAATGCTGATAAGTCTTTAGCCTCCTCTTTTTCCCACTTATTGACGGAATTTGAGCTATACGACACTTGGAGGCTCAGGAATGTGGGTGCAAGGGACTACACGTTTTATTCGGCGGTACATAAATCTTACTCTATGATTGATTTACTCCTAACAGATAAATGGACATTGTAATCAGTTCCTACCGTTAAAATATTGCCAATCTCGTGGTCTGGCCATGCCCCTTTAATTTGGTCCTGGTCATACAAAGCGACTAGCCCCCCTCCTCGCCCTTGGAGGCTACGGGACTATATTTTAAGGGATGAGGACGGAGTCTCTATATTACGAGAGGCGCTGTCATCATATCTGGAAACTAATAATCCTGCCGATCCCTCTGTCTCCAGTACTGGTGTGCCCTTAAGGCAGTCATGAGAGGAGCCGCTATCCAAACTATGGCACGGATAGCACGCCGTAATCGAGAAGTCCAATTAACTTACGAGTTAGAGGAGACAACGCTAGAAGCCAGGTATAAAAAGTCCCCCAGAGAAGATTCTACACTTGCGGCCCTGACTGAAGCAAAGAGGAAACGTAATAGTCTGTACCTTTCACACGTCCAAAGAGCAATTTCTACTTTAAACCGAAAATTTTACAAAAAAAAATATCATTAATAGAATTAAAGGTTTGACTAACTCAGACGGATCGTTGTCCTTGAACCCTAAAAATATCACTAACCAATTTGCCTCATACTATGGAAAGTTATATAATCTTAAACAAGATCCTCTCACCCCCCCAACCTTCATTACAGCTTATACTGTCCTTCCTAGACTCCATTAATTTATCTTCCATCTCTCCCGATGACGCTTCCGCACTTTGTACTCCTTGGACTGAGGAAGAAATCCGTACCACTCTGAAAGCCCTCAAAAGGGACAAAGCCCTGGCCCAGAAGGGTTTATTAATCACTTTTATATTACTTTCCAGGATTTGCTCTCTCCTCTACATCTTAATCTGTACAATGATGCGTCCACAAATCCTTTTCCTAGTGAAATGTTGGAGGCGCAGATAATCACGATTCTCAAACCTGGCAAGAACCCGTCTCTCTGCACAAATTATAGACCTATAGCACTTTTGAACTCAGATATTAAAATGTATGCTAGACTGATCGCGAATAGATTGAACCCGCTGATTCCCACCTTAATAAATCAAGACCAGGTGGGTTTCACTATCGGTCGCCAAGCCCCAGATAATACTAGGAGAGTCTTTTCTCTTCTAGAAGCTCACTCTGCACTTCGAGAGCCCTTATTACTGCTTTCTCTTGACGCGGAGAAAGCTTTTGACAGGATTCACTGGCTATACATGTCCGAAGTTCTTGCTAGGTTTGGGTTTTCTGGTCAATTTCTACAAAATATTTTCAGTTTATATTCACAGCCCACAGCGCGTGTCTTCAGCAATGGGTTTCTGTCCGATCTTTTCCCTATTTCTAACGGCACTCACCAGGGATGTCCACTGTCACCTTTATTTTTTGTGTTGGCAACAGAACCTCTGGCAGAAAAAATTAGGTCATCTCCTCTAGTGCATAGAGTTCGGATAGGCCCTATACATCATAAGATTTGTTTGTTTGCAGACGACGTCCGTTTGTTTGTAACTAAACCCGAGTCCTCTCTCCCAGCTATTCATGACATTCTCCAAATTTACTCCGAAGCTTCCTATTATAACTTGAACACGACCAAGACGGAGGCACTAGCCTTCGATATAGATAATACTCTCTTCCAATCCCTACAATCTAAGTATAATTACTCTTGGCAAGACTCTTCCCTTCAATATCTAGAGATTAAGATCCCCTCAAGTTCCCATAATGCAGTTGATTGTAACTACCTCCCTCTCTTAGATCAGTTCAAAGCTCTCACTAAACAGTGGACGAATTACAAGATTTCCTGGATTGGACGTCTCTCCTCGATTAAAATTATGCTCCTCTCTAACATTCTCTACTTGTTTAGGGCCATACCTTATTTATTCCCGCTTACTCTACTTAACAAATTCTACTCTTTCATGTCTACTTTCCTTTGGAAGGGTAAAAAACCCAGGATAGCTAGAGCCCGCTTGTTTAGATCCAAAGGTAGCGGTGGTCTTGCCTTTCCTAACCTTGAATTTTATCAACATGCGTGTCCCCTTGATCAGTTGAAGGACTGGCTCCAGTCAGATTCTATGAAATCCTGGGCGGATATTGAAAGACATGTGTGTTCTTATTTCCCCAGGTTTTATCTGGGTTAAACCCTCACATAGACCCCCCCTCTGCTAAAATTATGAAGAGTATAGCTAATTCCCTTACAGTCTGGGACAGATTGGTCACTACTCTGGGTGAATGCCCTTTGCCCAGGGCCGGTGCAAGGTTTTCCGGCACCCTAGGCAAAACTTAAGCCTAGCCCACCCCACCCCCCCAGCCCCCATATTTACGTTATGTCACAGTAGTGCCTCTTATTGATGTTTCATCACACAGTAGTGTCCCGTATTCACGTTACACTACAGTAGAGCCCATTTACATTAAACCACACAGTAGAGCACATCCATGTTATGCCACACAGTAGTACTCCCTGCAATGTGCTTTGATGGCTCCCAGGGTACACGTTATACATAACAATAAAACTACATTATATATGTATTATATATACATATATATATGAATCCAACCTTTTTATAATACAATATATACTTTTCATGAAACCCAGTGAGTGCCTATTATGTTTCCTTCTTTAATTAGAGTTGCAAATGCTAGTCACTCCCCTTCGTGTATATATATTTATTGATGCTGTGCCCCATATCGTCTTTCCTGTTTATAAATTAAATAAAAAATTATATGTATATATATATATATATATATATATATATATAGCAATGGTAGTATGGGCGGCACTCATGCAGACTCCACAGCGTGAGAAAGGTAATTTACTTTATTAAGGCCAACATGTTTCGGGGACCTAACCCCGTCCTCAGGGCCAGACAAGCCACATACAACATAAACATTACTTATATAGAGAACAAAACAAGACATTAATGCAGATCATACTCACCTGCTTCGCGGCGCAGCCGCCCGCCAAACCGTCCGGCCACACTTCCGCGTCGCCATCCAGTGACGTCACGACGCGCCGCGTCGCAGGCAGGTATCCATAGCGACCAGACAAAGCCTCTGCTCGGTCACCTACGGAAACACAGTGAAGACAAAAAACATTACTACAAACATACAATAATAAAAAAATGATAAAAACATTGGTGTACATACAATTAGTGAGAAACTGCAGCAACAGCAACATAAACCTATGTATGCATAACCACTAAAATCTGATTATAAACCTGCAGTGTTTGAGCAAGGGGGATATGTGAGCAAGGGGGATATACTCAAAGGGATAAATAAACGGGCCTATGTATTAATTTAATTTAAAGGAAACACTGCAATCCCAGGTTCCCTATTTCCAAGGGGTGGAAATAGGGATAGGGCATTATTACAAAAGGAGTCCAGATGGATATATAAACTGGGAACACTGTCACCCGGGGGGCTTAATGAGAACCTGGGATTGCAGTGTTTCCTTTAAATTAAATTAATACATAGGCCCGGTTATTTATCCCTTTGAGTATATCCCCCTTGCTCACATATCCCCCTTGCTCACACACTGCAGGTTTATAATCAGATTTTAGTGGTTATGCATACATAGGTTTATGTTGCTGTTGCTGCAGTTTCTCACTAATTGTATGTACACCAATGTTTTTATCATTTTTTTATTATTGTATGTTTGTAGTAATATTGTTTTTTGTCTTCACTGTGTTTCCGTAGGTGACCGAGCAGAGGCTTTGTCTGGTCGCTATGGATACCCGCCTGCGACGCGGCGCGCCGTGACGTCACTGAATGGCGACGCGGAAGTGTGGCCGGACGGTTTGGCAGGCGGCTGCGCCGCGAAGCAGGTGAGTATGATCTGCATTAATGTCTTGTTTTGTACTCTATATAAGTAATGTTTTTGTTGTATGTGGCTTGTCTGGCCCTGAGGACGGGGTTAGGTCCCCGAAACATGTTGGCCTTAATAAAGTAAATTACCTTTCTCACGCTGTGGAGTCTGCATGAGTGCCGCCCATACTACCATTGCTATCTACTTGGGATTTTGTATCTCTAACTGGGAAGGCACCTCAGCTGTTGTTGTCATTCGGAGTGGAGTGCCGGGCTGTTCCTGTTTGTTCTATATATATATATATATATATTTATTGTTGAAGTTCAGAACACGGGACCCTCGGGTTAGCATAAGTAAACTGTTTCAGAACAGTAAAACGTACCTTTCTCACCACAGGTTACTATTCCCATTACATGTCCACGTGGATAGTGAAACTGATAGCTCAGTGTTAATTTCAGTGTCTTTCTCTATACTCTCGTCTCCAGCCTCCTCTGCACTTCTGCCTGCCTGGCACTGTTGGGCTGAGGTAAATTGTCACTGGCTTGTGGGAGTCGGAAACTACTTGGTGGACACGCTGACACAACGGGGGTTGATCGCTCACTAGCTACTTTTAGCAGCCGTGCAAATGCATAGTCACTGCCTATAGGGAGTGTATTTTCGCTTTGCAAGTGTGCGAACACCTGTGCAGCGGAGCTCTGCAAAAACATTTTGTGCAGTTTCAGTAGGTCTGGACTTACTCAGCCCTTTCGATCACTTCAGTCTTTTTGTTCCCGGAATTGACGTCAGACACCCGCCCTGCAAACGCTTGGACACGCCTGCATTTTTCCAAACACTCCCAGAAAACGGTCAGTTGCCACCCACAAACGCCTTCTTCCTGTCAATCTCCTTGCGATCGGCTGTGCTAACGAATTCTTCGTTAAATCCATCGCTCAGCAACGATACACTTTATACCCGTACGATGCGCCTGCGCATTGCGGAGCATACACATGCGCAGTTTTGACGTTTTTTTACCTTATCGCTGCGCTGCAAAAATCAACAGCTAGCGATCAACTCGGAATGACCCCCAAGATTCTCCTGCTGCTAACAGTCAGGGTGGTGACATAAGGAATCCAGGTGGGGTGCTGACAATGGGTCACACTGTGTCACATCAACAAGAATTGTACCCTCTAATACAGTTCACAAAGTGGTGTGTGAGCAACATGTACCAGCAATGTCCCTGCTTACTTGTGTTGAGCCTCCTCTGGAATGGACACCAGAATCCCATTAGGGCTCCCTCTGGATGCTGACTCTGCAGTGTTTTCTCTTCTAGGCTCACCCCGTTTGCAGCTGCTTGCTGTTTCCCTTATATGGGCGGGCTGAGGTCACTGCAAAGCCCTGTTCTCTGCGGAGCTTTCTCTCCCTCCCCTGCCAGGGACTCCCTCACTGAAGCTGCCCACACACTCCTTATATGGGCAGGAGTGTCACAGTTCATCTCTGCTCCCGATGCTCGCTCTCTCTCTCAGGGGAAATCCCCGCTGTCACTGACGGGAGCCACACACTGATACGCAGGCTTCCAGAGCACTCTGGGGCTGACACACAGGACTTCAGCCTCTGCTGTCTGCCTCAGTTGAACGGAGCCGATCAGTGCTCCTCACAGATCCTCCTGTGACAGCACGCTCTCCCCAGAGAGTCCCCTTCCTCCGGGCACACTGCATTTTAACCCCTCGCCTCAGGAGTCCCCGGATGTTTCCGCGCTGACTCTCCCCCCATTGGCTGTACAATCAGGTAGGAGGGGTGGCCCCTTTTACACCGCTTGTTGCAGTAAGGATTTCAGAAGGAGGTGGGAAGGAGGATAAGGCTGCGGGCTGCGTTTTTTGTGTAGCTGGCAGCACAGGGTCACACTGCTGCCATTTAAAAGCACTAAAACTGATTCAGGAGGAGCATGCCGCCCTCTAGTGGCTGCCGCCCATAGGCAGCTGCCTAAAGCTGCCAAATGGTAGCGCCGGCCCTGCCTTTGCCCTCTTCACATTTATCCCTTTTAGCAGTTCCAAAACTACTTCCGGATTTTTCTTTACAGAACTGGCGGGAACTTGGCATTCGACTGATCAAGGATCTATACGATAATTCGGGGCTTAAAACTGTCCAACAGCTACAATCCCAATACTCGTTACCGACATAGGAATTTTAAAAGTATCTGCATATTCGGCATTGGATAACGACAAACATACCTGATCCTCTCTCTTCCCCTTCTCCCTCCCATATGTATTAACTAAGTTTTCCTCCATAAGCCATAAATGTGATATATCCCAGTGGTATACTACTCTCCTTTCCCCACACGATGACCTGAAACTTCATATCCAAGTGCAATGGGAAACAGAACTTAATATTCCTTTGACAGATCTTGAATGGAATAAGATTTTTACAAATATTTTTTAAATGTCTAGATGCATCAATCACTCTGAAATGATGTTCAAGCTAATACATGGGGGCAAATTTACTAAGCTCCCGATTTTGACCGAGATGGTGTTTTTTCTTCAAAGTGTCATCTCGGTCATTTACTAAACAGAAATCTCGGCAGTGATGAGGGCATTCGTATTTTTTTAGAAGTCAACGGGAAAAAATACGAATGAATACACCATCGGTCAAATACGCCTGTTATTTGGTAGAACTCGGTAATTTACCAAGAATTCGTATTTGTATTTTTCACCGTGAAAGGTCCATTACATTCGTGTTCAAGATATAATCGTAAAAAAATACGCCAAAAAAATAGACCTGCTTTTGTAAAGCGTGTTTACATGTGTTGCACCCTCACCAAAAATTACACATATAATTGTGATACTTTAAAAGGTCAATAAGTACAAGATTAACATCTCACCTCAGAAATGGTAGAAATAGCGATTATCCACAACATTTTTATGTTTAAACCACAAATATGTTTATTAAAGTGTGAAAGTGTGTACATTGCAAACGTCAACAGACAGTGTTAACCCCACTTATGCATCTGCCATCTGCAGAGGCTGGCTTTATGTTTTTCATGTAGCCTTGGAGGCTTTAGAGGTGGGGCCAGGGACATGAGGTCTTGATCTGCTTGACCTCCTTATTGGGGAGGTCACTGGGGTATTTATTGGAGTTGTAGTTCCTGAGCTAGTGCTCGCTTGTTGGGAGTGTAAAGCACTTATGTTGTGGCTTAAGTTAGTGAGTGTAGCATTTAATTGGTTATTGGAGGCCGTGTTATTCTCTATAATTCTACCCAGACTTTCTGTAAGGCTATTGTTCCTTTCAAGGAGATGCAGGTAGTTTTGGTGTTGCCTCATTTGTTCATCCAGAATTCTCTGTAAAGTGGTCATCATGGTGCTGTTTTCTGCCCGCATTTGCTCCAGACAAGTCGCCACACGACTGGTTTCCAAATGTTCTCTGCTGAGATTTCGACTTATGCGTGGCATGTAATGTGGCAGACTTGCCAGCAGCTGATTTTGTCTTTGGAGACAGTCTGAATTGAGCCTCTGGTGGTTTGCCCAGTTGGCCCAAAATGTCTGCTCTTCAGTTTGAGCCAGTGGTGTACTTGGGCTCATTATTGGTTGCGGACTTGTTTGTTGTGGAGGCGTGGCCACAGGTACCGTGCTAGGTTGCGTTGTCTGTAATGGGCGGAGATCCAGAACAAACGTGGCATCAGTTTGCAGTGTCTGCTGGTCCGTGGGCATGCTGTCATCATCTGTGTGTGGTATAAGAATACAACATTGTAGTAATATGCAACATGTATTTTATACTTCTATCATATTGCATTGCATTTATTATTCTGTTTGTCAAAAAATAACACACATATGTTTGTTACAAAAGCCACAACAAATATTTTTCTTAACGGAAGACCCTATTTTGTTTTAGGTTCGTGGTTTTGATTGATTTAAAAACATTAGACAATCAGGAATAGACAAAAAAAACAATCTTGTACAAACCCTGTTGAAGTAAGATGAGGCAGAAAACACAACATGAATGGCATAGTAGACCAACATTATTTTCTTTTTTGTAAGGTCGCAGGAGCAGGGACTTCTTTCCTCATGTTCCTTTTCTTTAATTTTTAAAACTATCTTATACTCAATACTCCCTTTGATGGCACCTAACACCGGCTTTTCTAAACCTGTCCTATTTTGTCCTGTAGTGTAACTGTGCTTTTCAAGGTTTGCAGATTTAATTATGTACTGTGTTATGGGCGCTGCGGATCCCTTGTGCCGCCATATGTTATGATTCCAGCACTCCTGACCAGAGGAGATCTTATGACAATGACCAGAGCGCTGGAATGGAATGCTGGTAATGGGAGCAGGAAAGACTAGTTGCCCCTGGCGCCCTAACTCTATTGTCTCACCCGTGCTATCGGAAATCCCTTGCGAGACTATGGTTTCTTGAGCCCTTGGCAGCCACGTTTGAAGGGCGGATTATGTCTGCCCAACTCCGGTGCCCCCCGGTCTTAATGAGAGACAAAGGGAAATCCGAGGCAGGATGATAACAAGAGGACCTCTGACTGACAACAGGCCAGGGGCAACAAGCTAACTAGCAAAGACCTGAAGTATGTGCGGAAAAACCGCCAGGGAAAAGGACAACCAAAAATCCACTTGTCCAATACTCCTACCCAGCACCGCCGGATACCAGAGTGGACCTGTGGAAGCGGAACCCTCCGCAGAATGCTTCAAAACACAAATAATAAATGGTAAAGCGGCCAAGCCGCAACACACGGCAAAGCCGCGACTCACGAACACCACTGGATGTTAAACGGTGATCAGTCAGGACTCCAGGAACAAGATGACAACTTCCGAGTACAGGACTACTGGAGACTGGAACGACCGGATACAGCAAGACTGGAAACAGACTCTCAGCAAACAAGGACAGCATGCAGGAAGCTATTACCGGCGTCTGTGAGAAGCCCTGAGAGTGCATATAAACAGGAGTCCTCCAATCAGCTGCTGACAGGGCTGATTACATAAATGCCGTGCAGCTGCCTTGCTGCACGGCCAGGAAACAGGTGCACAATCATTTTAACTGGACCCAGCAACGGGGAACGCGGTCCGCCAGTGGCGTCCCCGTTGCTAGGGTCCGTGCGGCTCAGTGCGCCCGGCGTCTAGCATTGCCAGGGAGCCGGCGGCTGTACGCGTACGGCGTCCCTGGTTGCTAGGCGCCGGGCCGCACCGACGAGCGGACCCCAGCGCCTAACAGTACCCCCTCCTTGAGGAGGGGTCAAGGAACCCCTAAAGCCAGGCTTCCGAGGAAATTCCCGAAAAAATGCCCTCTTGAGCCTCGGGGCATGAAGATCCTTATCCAGGACCCAAGACCTTTCCTCTGGACCATAGCCTCTCCAGTGAACCAGAAAATAAAGCCTGCCCCGGGACAATTTGGAATCGAGAACCTTCTCCACCAGGAACTCCTGTTGTCCCTGTACATCCACTGGAGATCTTCCCTGAGAGATCTTCCGAGGAAATCTACTGGAAGAAACGTATGGTTTCAACAGGGAGCAATGAAACGTATTTCCAATCCGGAGAGATCTTGGTAAACGTAACCGGAAAGCAACTGGGTTGACTTTTTTAATAATATGAAATGGTCCAATAAATTTGGGTCCCAATCTAGCCGAGGATTGTCGAAGTCTAATGTTACGAGTCGACAACCATACCCTATCTCCCACCTTAAAAGTGCAAGGACGTCGGAGCCTGTCAGAAAATTTTTTCTCTTGAAAGGCCGCTTTTCTGAGAGCAAGGTGCACTTTTTTCCAAATGGCTCTGAGATGGGAGGTTAAGGTTAGCGAGGAAACTGAGGAATGTTGAAAAAAAGAATTAGCTCTGGGGTGAAAACCAAAAACTGAAAAGAATGGAGACACATTAGTGGAGGAATGACAAGAATTATTGTAAGCAAACTCCGCCAATGGAAGAAACTCGGACCAATCATTCTGGAGTTTGGCTGATTACAAACGCAAATACTGTTTCAATGATTGGTTAACTCGCTCGGTTTGCCCGTTGGATTGGGGGTGGTAACCGGATGTTAATGACAATTTCATCTTTAATGAAGCACAAAAACACTTCCAGAATTGTGCAATGAATTGTGGACCCCGATCAGAAACAATATCAGTGGGCAACCCATGAAGTCTGAAAACATGGCGGAGAAACAAAACTGCCAATCCTTGGGCAGATGGCAGTCGGGGAAGAGCAATGAAATGAGCCATCTTGCTAAAACGGTCCACTACCACCCATATGACTCGGAATCCGGCTGAAAGGGGAAGGTCTACCACAAAATCCATGGAAATATGAGACCATGGCCTGAGGGGGACATTTAAGGGCATAAGTTGCCCGATAGGCAAGGAACGGGGAACCTTATGCTGTGCACAAACCTGACATGAAAAAACAAACTCCTTAACGTCTTTAGAAAGACCAGGCCACCATACTGAGCGGGAGACTAACTCCAAAGTCTTAGAGATCCCCGGATGCCCGGAAACTTTGTTATCATGGAACTCAGTCAAAACAGTAGCTCTCAAAAACTCAGGGATGTAAAGACGACCAGCAGGAGTATTTCCAGGAGCTTGGTGTTGAAGCTGTTTTAACTGGGTAAATAAATCTTGTGTGAGGCCTGCCCAAATGACTGAAGATGGAAGTATGGGAGTAACAGGACTGTTATTGTGAACCGGAAGAAAACTGCGTGACAGGGCATCCGCCTTGGTATTCTTGGAACCTGGCCTGAAAGTGATAATAAATTTGAAACGAGTAAAGAATAAAGCCCAACGAGCCTGCCGGGCATTCAGCCGCTTAGCTGATTCGATGTATTGCAGGTTTTTATGGTCAGTCAATACTGAAATAGTATGTGTTGCTCCCTCCAGCCAATGCCTCCACTCCTCGAAAGCCCATTTTATTGCCAGTAACTCCCGGTTACCAACGTCATAGTTGGATTCAGCGGAGGAGAATTTCCTGGACATAAAGGCACAAGGATGTAGTTCCAGAGACTCCGGATCCTTTTGAGATAGGATAGCCCCCCACTCCAACCTCCGAGGCATCAACCTCCACAACGAAGGGCAATTCTGGATTGGGATGTCTGAGGACTGGAGCCGAGACAAAAGCTTGTTTCAGGGCCCGAAAGGACAACTCAGCTTCACGCGACCAGTTGGTAGGATCCGCTCCTTTCTTTGTCAGAGCCACAATGGGAGCAACCAGGTCGGAAAAAGAATGAATGAACCTCCTATAATAATTCGCAAACCCTAAAAAGCGCTGAATTGCTTTTAAATTGGTGGGTTGCGCCCAACTAAGGATGGCCTGGAGCTTCTTAGGTTCCATGAAAAATCCCCGAGGGGAAATAATGTACCCTAAAAAAGATACCTCCGTGACATGAAACTCACATTTCTCCAGCTTGGCATATAGATGATTCTCACGTAACTTTTGAAGAACCTGACGCACCTGGGTAACATGTTGTTCAATTGAGTCAGAATAAATCAGGATGTCGTCTAAGTAAACGACCACGAATTTCCCTAGGAAGTCACGGAGCACATCGTTAATGAGGTCCTGGAAAACTGCTGGAGCGTTAGACAAGCCGAACGGCATCACCAGGTACTCGTAGTGACCCGACTGAGTACTGAAGGCCGTCTTCGACTCATCTCCAGACTTGATTCGGATGAGGTTATACGCTCCTCTTAGGTCAATTTTAGAAAAAAATCACAGCCGAACGCAGCTGATCAAAGAGGACAGAAATCAGCGGCAGAGGATAAGTATTTTTTACTGAGATTTTATTCAGGGCTCTAAAGTCAATGCAAGGTCTAAGCGAGCCATCCTTTTTCTCCACAAAGAAGAAGCCTGCACTTAAAGGAGATTTTGATGGCCTAATAAATCCTTTCCCTAGGCTCTCCTTAACATAATCATTCATGGCCGCAGTTTCTGGCCCGGATAAAGCATATAACCTTCCCTTTGGCAATGCGGCACCAGGAATTAGCTCAATAGCACAATCATAAGGCCGATGTGGAGGCAGAATGTCTGCATTGCCCTTGGAGAACACATCAGCACACTCTTGGTATTCCACGGGAATGAGTTCAGGAATGGCAGCTGCTATTCTGACTGGAAACGTAATACATTCCTTATCACAGAAGGTACCCCATTGTGAAATCTCCCCCGACCGCCAATCAATGGTGGGATTATGAAAGGCCAGCCAAGGGTGACCCAGAACCACTGGAACTGCTGGGCAATGGGTAAGGAAGAACTCGATTTTTTCAGAATGAAGAGCTCCTACCGTAAGTAGTACAGGGGGTGTACAGAGAGAAATAACCCTATTGGACAGTGGACTCCCATCTAAGCCATGCATGGTGACACACCTACCCAAAGATAACTGAGAAATGCCTAAGGCCTTAGCCCAAGTTAAATCCATAAAGTTTCCTGCAGCTCCACTGTCAACAAAAGCCGACACCGAAGAACTGAGGCTGCCAAAGGAAACTTTAGCTGGGACTAAAAGGGAGTTATTCAAGGAGATAAGCTGCAGACCTAGGTGAACCCCCTCACAATTCACCTGGTCGAGGCGTTTCCCGACTTGTCGGACAATTACGAGCAAAATGTCCCTTACCCCCACAGTACAAACAAAGACCAGAGTTTTGCCTTCTGGCTCTTTCTTCAGGAGACAGCCGGGAGAGACCCATCTGCATGGGCTCCTCTACGTCCTCAGGAATGGAATATACACATGGAGTTGACCTGACAGGGGCTCCTTTTTCAGCCCTCCGCTCTCTGAGACGACGATCAATCTTAATAGAAAGCTCCATGAGTTTATCGAGAGTCTTAGGAGCGGGATACTGAAGGAGACTGTCTTTTATAGACTCTGATAAGCCGAGGCGAAACTGACTGCGCAGGGCTGGGTCATTCCAGCCACAGTCGTTCGACCAACGGCGAAACTCCGTACAATAAACCTCTGCAGGATTCCTACCCTGTCTGAGAGCGCGCAACTGACCTTCAGCGGATGCCTCTCTATCAGGGTCATCATACAATAGCCCTAAAGACCCAAAAAAGGCGTCTACTGACAACAAGGCCGGATCCTCTGCTTTTAAACCAAATGCCCAGGTCTGAGGATCCCCCTGGAGCAAAGAAATAATAATCCCAACCCGCTGAGATTCAGTACCCGAGGAGATCGGTCTTAAACGAAAATAAAGTTTACAGGATTCTTTAAAATTAAAAAACTCTTTCCTATCACCAGAAAAACGGTCAGGCAAATGCATCTTTGGTTCAGGGACTACCTTCGGGGAAGTTCGCAAAAGATCTTCCTGCGACTTCACCCGAAGGGAAAGATCCTGAACCATCTGAGTAAGTTCTTGAATCTGGCTGACTAAGAGCTGACCAGGATTTGGCCCTAAACCTGTTGGATTCATGAGGCCGATAAACTCTTACAAAACTGAATGAGAAAAAAATTAAACCCCATTTAATTTTAAGTTTTGGTGTGGCCGGTAATAATGTTATGATTCCAGCACTCCTGACCAGAGGAGATCTTATGACAATGACCAGAGCGCTGGAATGGAATGCTGGTAACGGGAGCAGGAAAGACTAGTTGCCCCTGGCGCCCTAACTCTATTGTCTCACCCGTGCTATCGGAAATCCCTTGCGAGACTATGGTTTCTTGAGCCCTTGGCAGCCACGTTTGAAGGGCGGATTATGTCTGCCCAACTCCGGTGCCCCCCGGTCTTAATGAGAGACAAAGGGAAATCCGAGGCAGGATGATAACAAGAGGACCTCTGACTGACAACAGGCCAGGGGCAACAAGCTAACTAGCAAAGACCTGAAGTATGTGCGGAAAAACCGCCAGGGAAAAGGACAACCAAAAATCCACTTGTCCAATACTCCTACCCAGCACCGCCGGATACCAGAGTGGACCTGTGGAAGCGGAACCCTCCGCAAAATGCTCCAAAACACAAATAATAAATGGTAAAGCGGCCAAGCCGCAACACACGGCAAAGACGCGACTCACGAACACCACTGGATGTTAAACGGTGATCAGTCAGGACTCCAGGAACAAGATGACAACTTCCGAGTACAGGACTACTGGAGACTGGAACGACCGGATACAGCAAGACTGGAAACAGACTCTCAGCAAACAAGGACAGCATGCAGGAAGCTATTACCGGCGTCTGTGAGAAGCCCTGAGAGTGCATATAAACAGGAGTCCTCCAATCAGCTGCTGACAGGGCTGATTACATAAATGCCGTGCAGCTGCCTTGCTGCACGGCCAGGAAACAGGTGCACAATCATTTTAACTGGACCCAGCAACGGGGAACGCGGTCCGCCAGTGGCGTCCCCGTTGCTAGGGTCCGTGCGGCTCAGTGCGCCCGGCGTCTAGCGTTGCCAGGGAGCCGGCGGCTGTACGCATACGGCGTCCCTGGTTGCTAGGCGCCGGGCCGCACCGACGAGCGGACCCCGGCGCCTAACACCATATAAATCAAGGAAAATATTAATAATAAGATTAAAAACCAATAAGCAATGATCCTCATGTGCTGAAGCTTGCCCAGCAGATTATGGTGTGCACTTTAATAAGCATTATGTTACTGTATACCTCAAGTGTGCACTCATGTAGTTTGGCTGCTTTAGTGAGGAGTTGTTCAGCCCTTTACATTAATGTTTGTTTTAGTAGTTCAAAAAATTATACTGACGCTGCATTACTGTGTGTTTGTTTCGTTGACATAATTATCAGAAGTACACTGTGTTTGTAAGTGTTCAGATGTGTTATTTTATGGACTCACCAGCCAGATGAGGGGATTCTGCTTCCCGTGTTGGGGAAGGTGCCAGTAATTGTGATGGTGGCCTTGAGGACACAGTAGAGATGCGTCTGTGAGGGGGAGATGCAGATGTGGGCATCGGGAGATCTGGGCGTGGTCTTTTCATCGCCACGTGTTTGCGGCTGGATGTTGGTTGTCCTGTGCGCATTTGCGGACTAAGGTGTTGCCTGGATGGGACTATGGAAAAACGCAATACATTAGTGTATTTTCATAAAAATATTTTGGCAAAAAACCCCCAACAAGGATACTTTACCTGTAGTAGCAGCAGCATCCTCCTGTGCAACATTTGTCCTGCTACTACGGGCTGCTCTTCTTTGTGACACTGAAATTTTTTTTGCATTATGGTATGTATTTTTGGCAAAACATTTACAACATGATAATCAACATTAGCCATGTAGCCATTAGGAAAAACAAAACCATACCTGTGTTTTGAAATTTGTTATTAAAAATAGTCAGCCATATATTGTCGTCAGCAAGTACAGATATAATATACATCTTTCAAAAAAACAACATGACCACACCTGCTTACTTTACCAAAAACACCTATGCTTACTACAACATAGATGTTTGCCACAAACAAGGAACGTGCAGTAAAACACTACATAACAAATGCTATATTCAAATACCACATATGCTTACAACTTATACATACAGTAGAACTGACAAAAATCAGCTGCAGAAAATATACCATCTGATACTGAAAACAAAAAACCATGCTAAGCACATTCAACATAAATGGATAAAGGTAATGGTTACAACTAGGAACACAACGTTTTACACACATCACTACTTCAACAATTTGTACCAGACAACTTAAGCCAATATTAATAGGTTTAAACATTAAACTATCAAACTGGGAACATACAAATTGCAAAAAATACAGTATGGTCTGAGCCCCATATGGCACACATAATCGTTCCTTTTACATCACGTAAATGATGGTGAAAATCCCCCCCCCCCCCCAAAAAAAAAAAAAAAAACCAAAAAAAAAACCAATTCATATGTCATAATACATATCCCTCACACACAAACACATTAAAACAACACATCCTCAATGCAACAAATATGCCAAACACTATAAACAGTTTTGCACACATTAAAACACATTTTTAAAACAATTGCACTGATAAGAAAAAACAAAACAATACTCACCATCCTGCCTGGGCCGATCAGAATCTCTGACATGAGTGGCACGGACAGCTTCGTGTGGAATAATGCGACGCACGGGCTCCTCCCACTCAGCATATGTGGCAATGAAAGGATGGCCACCCCCAGTTTGTCGGGCTGACTTTGCCTCCTTGGCCATCTTTGCCTTTACCCTGCGTTTTATGTCATAAAATCGCTTTCGGCAAGTGTCCTCAGTCCGCCTCACCACACCCTCGCAGTTCACTGCCGAAACTACTTGACCCCACAGCACAGCCTTTCTGCGAGATGTCACCTTGGAGGCCTGACGGCCAAACAGGTGCCGATGATGACGTATTAACTCATTCACCAATGCCACATTTTCTGCGTGACTAAATTTTACATTTCTGCCTGTCTTCGTAGTGGTGCGTGGCTGCGGAGCGCCATCAGCATGTCAAAGTCGGAAAAATATCATGCTACATGTTGCCATATATTCACCCCATGCTCTTGCCCGCTGCACGTGCACATTCTCTCCCGTGCGTGCACATATTCGCAGCTGCGTGACGGCGCCTCCACGGCCGTGCGCATTGACGCGTGGTATGCGCATTTACGGTAGAGTTTGTGTGCGTCTAGCGGGCGACTCAATCGTTACATAATAAATTCAAATAGTATGTTTTATAGGTAATGTTCCCCTTAATAATAACTGAAAGTTTGTTTATTGTGACTGGTCCCTGGACAGAGGAATTCCTCTTTGCATGATACGAAGGGTCAGATAGGATTTGAGCAGTGGTGTTTGGTACCTAACTAAAGAACATTTTATTAGGAACAATCCGGTGCTGGTTAGGTAAAGATTAATCGCTCCTGCGTATAGTTATGTCTATAAGTAGTTCATGGACATTTATTCATTGTCCATGTGTTGGAAATCCTGAGATTCCCTCCCACCTGAGCAGTCTGAAATAGTCACAGCCCACCTGTTCAAACAAACCTATGACCTTTTGTTGTAATATGAAGACAGATTCCTGTGTCCAATGAACAATGAGATGGTAGGGCCCTTTGTAGTGTACTGTATGTAGTGTATATATAAACAGCCAGCCTGGAGCAGCTCAGGTCTCTCCCCACAACGGTTTTCATCATTGACTAACCAGGAGCTGGTAACCAGATTGCGCCTGCGATTCATTCCCAGTGTGTAAGTACTCTCTGTGACCATTCTAAATCTCTGACTGTATTCTAGCCACGTTCTCTCTCTCTCATTGTATGTTATTGTTAGCGATTGTGCCGCTATTGTATATTTATGTGTAGTTATTCTGTTAGATATTGATATTAGCCTGTAGAGTATAAGATGTTAACTGTGTTTCCCCTTTTGATATAACTAAATCTCGTTTGTAAAGGTTTTGGAGCCTTAGCAAGGTATTGTATGTTTATTACATTGCTGAGAGTATTCAGAGCGTCTCAATCGCTCAAGAGACTTTCATACAATAGAGGTTAATTAGCATTGCATTGTGCTCACATTACAAAACCAAGGTTCACAGTATAGGCTCAGCCTTTCATTGTGTTGCATACAAGGTTTACTGAGTGTCATCCCGTGAGCGTCTGCACCGCTCGTGTTCCCCTCGTGGTCACGAGCGTCCGCTACGCTGGTAGCGTAGCATTACGGTAGTCGGCCGCCTATAGCGTGCTCGACACCAAGCGTTAAGCTGTGAGCGAGCGTGCCGCATGTGCGTCTCGACCACGGCTAAGCGTCTGCTACACTAAGTGCGTACCCTTACGGTACCCCATACGCCAATTGCGTACTGAGTCTCTTACCCACATATAGTGAATGTTATAAGATAAATATTTAGCTTTAACAATTGGGGGCAAGTCCGGTCCATCTCATATCCGCAGTCAGGCGAAAATGCGCAGACTTTATCGATCAGCAAAGGGAGGAAAGGTAGTATCTTGTAGTGCTGATCAGATGAGAGTCTGCGTCTGATTCTTTTGGTCTGTAGGGACGCTGGTGGAATCCGAAGAAGGTAGGAACATTAAGCTATTGTCTTTGTAAATCTGTTTTTTATTTCTATTTGGTACCAACTGCACACGCAGATTGGATGGCTTGTCTGTTTAAATAGGTTTAAAAGTATTTTTAATCGCTCTGCATAGCGTGATAGTTTTTACCCAGGCTTAAAAATAACTTCAGGGGCTGGCATGATGATTTTCTTTGTGACAAAAGGAGCCGCATGGTCTGTCCTCCATTTTGTGTAACCCTCATGGATGTGGAAGGGGGAGGAGCAGCGGCCATTTTGGGAAGGTCAAATTTATTTATTTTTTAAGCGGCTGATTTTCAGTTGACTCAGGAAATAATCAGCCATCCATTGTCAAAAAGAAATCATCATTTAATGAGTTTTTAATGCATTTGTTTAGTCCATGTCATGGTCAATCATGAGTGGTTCAGATAGAGTTTGATATAAGTTAATAGTGGAAAGAGTATTTGATTTAAAAACGATACACAGATAAAACAAAGTTTTGTTTTTTTTTGTTTTGTTTTATTTCTTTACCTCCCTATTCTAGGATTCTCTGCTTGGTGTAGGATAGCCATTGAAGTGCAAATTAACCTGTATAACTGGGTTTTGGTTTTTTTTCCCCTCTCCCAGCAGTGAAAGAAATCACACATTCATATGCAAATTAGAAGCACTGAATAGGGTCTCATATATGTAATAGTGATTAGTACATATATGTAATATCTATATGTGCGTGCTTACATCAATGTATGTTATTAGATTAATTTAGAATTGCATTTTCATTTGTGTATTTTCACATATCTCACTTTCCTGTTTGCCATTTATAATTGATTACGTGCTGAGAAAGATTTGTTGCTATTGGTAGTTAAAAGTAAAAATAATACGTTAAGGAGTAATTTGTAAAACACGCACACGGCTTTGCCTAAAGATACAAGGAAAGATCTGTGTGGTGTTCAGTAAATGATTACAGTTAAAGATCATTTACTTTGATATAAACGTGTTAGTTGTATTTCTGTGGATATACCTGGCTTGCGTACACGTGTCTCTAACAAAGGGCGGGACTAGCGTACGCGACGCAAGTGCCGATGCATGGAGCGTATATTACGCAACGGAGCGTCTGGGTACGCCCACATAATACAAATCACACGATAGTATTGTTTTAGGCGATATGGAGGCAACGAGATAATAGCGCAAGTCAATCTCAGTGTCCTAAATTTTAAGCTAATAGATCCTTCTCTAGTTGTAACTCCTTTCGGGATTAGCCTGCGATACTGAATGAAAGGGATTTCTGCGCAGAAACGAAAGTAAAGAGTATATGAGGTGAAAGAGTGTGTATACATATATATAAGTTTCTAAATTTTGGGTGGAACCACAGGAAATCATCGAGTTCTCGTGAGGTACATACGTGTAAGTGACGGCACGGTGGCTTGGGAGGCATCCCTTGTTAAACATATTTAAAGAAGAGCATTAGAGTATAGCAGACTAGGAGGTCTACTGTAGACACAGACCAGGAGGTCACGGACCAGGAGGTCCAGAAACAGACCAGGAGGTCTAGGTACAGCAGACTAAGAAGTCTGCTATAGATAAAGAGTAAAGGAGCACAACACCAGGAAGGGTTAGTGCGGTACCCATATAGGCCATTAAGCTCTGGCTGAAGGAATTCGCAGCCACAATTTTCGATTCCACTGGTCGTTCCGCACATAAGATTAGTTGCTTATGTGCAGAACGATTGTACCGCATGTAATTGTGTGCATTAGTTAGTAACTTGACCCAGTACCATTTGCGTACGCTAGAGGGGTCATAAACGCTATTTGTACATTCTAACGTGATTTGTGTAATTTTTTTTATTTTAAGGGAGGTTCGCTGGTCACTCGGGAATTCTCTAACAACCGATACTTGCTGGGGACTGGTAGGTCCAACATGCCCCAGTAAATAAAGGTACATAGGGGCCCTAGGTTGGGTTCAGCAGCTCTGAGTCAGTGATTGCAGTACTGGCCAACATGGGCGAGAGTGAGTGGAGGTACTCAGTAAACTTCCGCCGCCGGCCTACCCCGGACATCTTGGTTTTTGTAAGGGTTCGCTGAAGACCCTGATTTGAAGGTCAGAGGTAGTGAAAGCAACACCTGCAAAGATGGGGGCCAGTTGTTCAGGTAGGGGGCGATCAACCTCGGTTCGGGTTGACTTAGTAAACCGGCCAACAGGGTCGGCAAGGTATGTCATGTGTGAGAAATACGGTTCACACACAGAGGTTTTGTGCGATGAATGGGAAAGAATGACTGTGCATGACGGGGAAAAGTTCCCAAGGGTAGGCAGTTTTAGTCCCGAGGTGTTACAAAATCTAAGGAGAAGGATATGTCTCATTAAATCTGCAAAGAGACGGATCCGACATTATGATTGTTTACAGTTATGGCAACGGGAAGGTGAGAGACAAGGAGGATTAGCTTACACAGCTGACTCTCACTGTGGTAAGAAAAATATGGCAACAAGAGAGGAGGTGGTTACAGAGAGTGGCACACTGGTGTATGATAAAAATGCACTTAGCAACTGTATTATTAATGATAAAAGTAACAAATGTATTAATGATAAAAGTAACAAATGTGACAAAGATAAAAGTAAAACTGTTAAATGTACAATTGTTAACCCGTGCAAGTTGCACTCCATGTTAAACTTCCCTCAGGATTACCAGCAAGAAAGTGAGCCCAGCACGATGTCGGCACCTTTTCCAGCAGCCATCATACAAGACATCCAGGTGGACGTGACCAAATCGGTAAAGGCAGTAATCAAACCCCCTTACGGAGGGTCAGGTGAGGTCGTGTCCACAGGTACGTACAGTGTTATATATCACGCACAAACAAATGTATCTCATATTGTAGAACCAACACAAGATGATGTTATAATTGAATGGAACATCAAAAGACACCTGGAGTCACAGGGCAGTAAGCAAATGACAATCAGTAGACAAGCCCTGACAACGAAGCCACACCAGCTTAAGCCCCAAACCCCTGTGAGAAATTCAAATGTGATAGTTTGTTATCATTGTCACAAAGAAAGGACATTTTGCAAGAGATTGTAGATCAAGAAATATACAAAAGGCATATCAACCCCCTAGACAACGACATGACCATGATACCCAAAGAAACAGGGAAGCACAGGAAGGTAAGAAGCCTCAGATCCCTGTGGGTAAGTCAAAGGTGATAAGGTGTTATAATTGCCAGAAGGAAGGTCATTATGCACGAGATTGTAGGTTTAAAGAACCACAGAAGGTATATCAACCCCCAAGACAAGAACAAGAGCAAAGTCATAACACACGAAATAGTAATCAGGAACCACCTAGGAAGAAGTTTGGGCCACACCTGTAATATGCAATCAGGAAAGGTGATCATTAGGACTGATAGTAAGCCTGAGGTTACAGTTAATGAAATTGGGAGGTCAGTTTCTTGTAGACACAGGAACGGCCGGGTAAACGTAAATTTATTTGTAAATGTTTCTTTTTCCCCATCTCTGACGTTCATCGGCAGAACTCAAACATCACATAGCTACTTGGTCTTTGCAGAAGTCTACCTAACCCCAGTGTGACCTACCGACATCGGTGTGTCCTGGCCAGGCACAAAAGGGTGCAGTGTGGAAATACTGGTGGGGAGGGGACTGCGCAAAGATACCAATGGATGTGTTGGTGTGACAGCCTGATGGTGAACGGAAGATCTGACAATGGCCCTCATTCCGAGTTGATCGGTCGGTATTTTTCATCGCATCGCAATGAAAATCCGCTTAGTACGCATGCGCAATATTCGCACTGCGACTGCGCCAAGTAATTTAACAATGAAGATAGTATTTTTACTCACGGCTTTTTCATCGCTCCGGCGATCGTAATGTGATTGACAGGAAATGGGTGTTACTGGGCGGAAACACTGCGTTTTATGGGCGTGTGGATGAAAACGCTACCGTTTCCGGAAAAAACGCAGGAGTGGCTGGAGAAACGGAGGAGTGTCTGGGCGAACGCTGGGTGTGTTTGTGACGTCAAACCAGGAACGACAAGCACTGAACTGATCGCACAGGCAGAGTAAGGTTGAAGTTACTCAGAAACTGCAAAGTAGTTTGTAATCGCAATATTGCGAATACATCGGTCGCAATTTTAAGAAGCTAAGATACACTCCCAGTAGGCGTAGGCTTAGCGTGTGTAACTCTGCTAAATTCGCCTTGCGACCGATCAACTCGGAATGAGGGCCAATGTTTTTTGTTTGTTGCTTAATGCAAAATGTGATGAATTGTTCTCTCTCTCTCTCGTTTTTTTTTTTTTTTCCTCTCTTCTCTCTCATGTTCTCATGTTTTAAAGATGGTATGTCACACATCAGTTAGACAAATGGTAATGCAAGATTTTTGCTCCTTACAGAGAGATCGCTGATTTGGAAGGAATATTGTATCACCCGAGTGTTCGTTTGGAAGACTGAGGACAGCACCTTTGAGATGACAGCAGAGCAAGAAGAACAACAAGACTAGAGGACAAAAGCATCATAACATTTTTTCTTTCCCCTCAAAGTATTTTTTTTGTGCCCCCATTACAAATTTCTCTTTCTCCTCCTGTAAGATGGACTCGCCCCAAGAGACTGCAGTCCGTGTTTTCCTGTTGACCATGATGTTGACCAGAGCAGTCTGTTTCGGTGAGAGTACCAGTGAGGTCGAGAAAGGATCTGGAATGGGTTCTGATGACAGAGACGGAGGCGTAAATTTCCAATAGAAACACAATCACCGAGCAAAGGCGAGTACCAGAAAACGATCTAGCAGCCATGTTGTTTATAGACATTGTGAAGGATTGTTAGCTGAAGAGAACTGCATCTGTAGGCATTGCGACAACATAGTTGAGGATGGGTGCATCAAGAAATGTCAGTCCAGTTTTAATATCCACATGGACCGGCATCCATTGAGTGACTATCACTCCTTAGTGGGTAAAGTGTTAAACCAGACAGACTGTTGGGTATGCTCTCAAGTACCTCAAGGTCATAGCAAATCAGGACTAGTACCATTCCCTTTAACTGTAGGAGAGGTACTTGAGTTAAGTGGTGGGAGGCCGGTGGACAAGAGGTTTAATATCTCTAGTCCTCCTAGTTTGAAGCTCCACCAATATCATGTGGATAGGTCCTTAGTATGCTTTAACATTTCCAATCCCCGAAAGCCGGGAAATTGGGAAGTGTCATGGAGTAATCAAACCATGACATTCTCACATAGAGCCGACAGAATGCCCATAGACACAGAACTTATACGCCAGATAGCCGACCATAGAAAATTTTACCGGTATAGGTACACTTTAGGAAGTAGGACCATGCGAGTTGGAGAAGTATCACCAGGATACTGTGCACATGTCGTACAAACAGATATGTGTACTAAACAGATGGGAGAATTAGGGTTAGGAGATTTCACATGGAAAATTTGTAACATGGTAATGTCATACTCCGTCCCATATGTTCTCCCCGATGATGCATATTTCATATGCGGGAGGAAGGCGTATAAGTGGCTTGCCCCAAACTCAGAGGGATTATGTTATATTGGAAAAGTACTGCCTGAAGTAATGACTGTATCCCATAACAAAATGAAAGATATTCACCGCAGTGCCCAAGCTCCTTATACTCACACTCATTATGAGCACATCGTTAAACGGCACCTAGTAGAAAGAACAGAGCATCCAGCCTCTGACCTGATCCATGAATCCACCGGGATTCAAGTCCTACTCGCGTTAGATATCACTCGTACCACCAGAGGAGTGATAAATTATAGATATATATCTGCGCTTGCAAATTTATTAGACAATATCACCGAAATGTATGACGACACATTCAGGTACACTGGGAAAGAGTTACAAGCCTACAAAACAGAACTTGTTCAGCATAGGATGATTCTCAATTATCTCACAGCTGTGACAGGCGGGTATTGTGTTACCCTAGCAACTCAATATGGAATAAAATGCTGCACATATATCACAAACAGCACGGAGGACCCGGCCGAGGTCATAGACCAAAAGATGGATGACATTTTGCAATTAAAATGGGAGTTCCGGAGGAGACATAATCTCACTCTCACCACTGTGGGTAATGAGCTGACCAGTTGGGTGTCATGGTTGAACCCACGAAATTGGTTCTCTGGTTTAGGAGAATGGGCCCAAGGTATTATTATGGATGTAGGGAAATTTCTTTTGTGTATTCTAGGAGTCGTCATACTGGTTGGACTGATATTTAGATGCGTTCGGGCTTTAACGAAGTGTAAAGGTAGTACTAGAGTGATGAGTCTGAGGAGCGAGGACACTGTAATAACAACAACTAATTTGATTTATGACCCAACGATAGAGACAATGTTGTGATGAAAATGTGATTCCACGGTCCGTTTCTTTCACCCGTTTCTCCTTTGTTTTCCTCCAAGGTACAAAGACATCCGCTTGGAAGAAGAATTTGACAACCTCTTTTATACAGACCATTGATGGACTATGCCACAGACCCCCAATATCCCTAGTGACTTTAACTTTTTCGATAGCCCAAATACCTTAGAGACTGTAATTTCATGGACACTGGAAAAGCTTTTGTCGCTATTTATAGCAAAGGCACCGAGAGACATCAGACAACATGTACATCAAGACAAGACATCAGACAACATGTAAATCAAGACAAGACATCAGACAAGACCTCAATCGGCAAATGCATATTAAACTCACATAGTTTATGACTGCATTTATAATAATTGCTTCTTATCTTCACCTCTACAACCTTCAGGTAATAACACACATAGTCAATAGGGAATATAGACACAGATATCAGCACTCACATACCCCCCCATTCATGTATCATCAACTAAATGTGCTCCCCATTTGTTGCAACCAAAAGCCGAAAAGAGCTCGGTAAAGTTTGACAGCCCATCCACAGACCCTTAATACTGGATAAGAAGGAATTCAAATGTATACTTCGCAATACCTCGAAGCTTGATTTAAAACACGTACGGCACGATAATACATGACCCCTCAAACATGGATTCATACATACATGCTTCTACTATCTCACTAGGTCATACTTTTCCCACCTGCTTCTCTCCTCCCTTTACCCAATCATAAAATGGTATTTACATGATGACATATATTTTTCTATTTGAACTGTTTTAGGAAGTGGCAGTTATTGATGACTGCCAAAGGGTGGACTGTCAAAGTCGTAAAAATATCATGCCACACGTTGCCATATATTCACCCTATGCTCTTGCCTGCTGCACATTCTCTCCAGTGCATGCACATATTCGCAGCTGCGTGACGTCGCCTCCACGGCCGTGCGCATTGGTGCGTGGTATGCGCATTTACGGTAGAGTTTGTGTGCGTCTAGCGGGCGACTCAATCGTTACATAATAAATTCAAATAGTATGTTTTATAGGTAATGTTTCCCTTAATAATAACTGAAAGTTTGTTTATCGTGACTGGTCCCTGGACAGAGGAATTCCTCTTTGCATGATACGAAGGGTCAGAGAGGATTTGAGCAGTGGTGTTTGGTACCTAACTAAAGAACATTTTATTAGAAACAATCCAGTGCTGGTTAGGTAAAGATTAATCGCTCCTGCGTATAGTTATGTCTATTAGTAGTTCCTGGACATTTATTCATTGTCCATGTGTTGGAAATCCTGAGATTCCCTCCCACCTGAGCAGTCTGAAATAGTCACAGCCCACCTGTTCAAACAAATCTATGACCTTTTGTTGTAATATGAAGACAGATTCCTGTGTCCAATGAACAATGAGATGGTAGGGCCCTTTGTAGTGTACTGTATGTAGTGTATATATAAACAGCCAGCCTGGAGCAGCTCAGGTCTCTCCCCACAATGGTTTTCATCATTGACTAACCAGGAGCTGGTAACCAGATTGCGCCTGCGATTCATTCCCAGTGTGTAAGTACTCTCTGTGACCATTCTAAATCTCTGACTGTATTCTAGCCACGTTCTCTCTCTCTCATTGTATGTTATTGTTAGCGATTGTGCCGCTATTGTATATTTATGTGTAGTTATTCTGTTAGATATTGATGTTAGCCTGTAGAGTATAAGATGTTAACTGTGTTTCCCCTTTTGATATAACTAAATCTCGTTAGTAAAGGTTTTGGAGCCTTAGCAAGATATTGTGTGTTTATTACATTGCTGAGAGTATTCAGAGCATCTCAATCGCTCAAGAGGCTTTCATACAATAGAGGTTAATTAGCATTGCATTGTGCTCACATTACAAAACCAAGGTTTACAGTATAGGCTCAGCCTTTCATTGTGTTGCATACAAGGTTTACTGAGTGTCATCCCGTGAGCGTCTGCGCCGCTCGTGTTCCCCTCGTGGTCACAAGCGTCCGCTACGCTGGTAGCGTAGCATAACGGTAGTCGGCCGCCTATAGCGTGCTCGACACCAAGCGTTAAGCTGTGAGCGAGCGTGCCGCATGTGCGTCTCGACCACGGCTAAGCGTCTGCTACACTAAGTGCGTACCCTTACGGTACCCCATACGCCAATTGCGTACTGAGTCTCTTACCCACATATAGTGAATGTTATAAGATAAATCTTTAGCTTTAACAAGCATCACTCTCACTATCACTGGAGGCCGCAGCAGCAACCTCACCCTCCTCCTCTGCCTCACTAACCTCCTCCCTCTCACTCACCTCCTCCACCTCACTCACCTCCTCCACCTCACTCACCTCACTCACCTCCTCCACCTCACTCACCTCCTCCACCTCACTCACCTCCTCCCTCTCACTCACCTCCACCCTCTCACTCACCTCTGACTGGGACATAATCAGGACAAACAACAAATAACACTGAGAAAAAAAAACAGTAAACACACTCCTCCACTACCACCACACACCAAACACACACACACACACACACACACACACACACACACACACACACACACACACTCACTCACTCACTCACTCACAAACAATGACAATAGACGTTAAAAAAAAGCCAAGACAAAAAACTAGACAGACTTTAAAAAAACTACACAACAAGTATGGCAAGACTACTTACACTAGTGATGTGCACCGGCCGTTTTTCGGGTTTTGTGTTTTGGTTTTGGTTCCACGGCCGTGTTTTGGATTCGGACGCGTTTTGGCAAAACCTCCCCGAAATTTTTTTGTCGGATTCGGGTGTGTTTTGGATTCGGGTGTTTTTTTACAAAAAAACCTAAAAAACTGCTTAAATCATAGAATTTGGGGGTCATTTTGATCCAATAATATTATTAACCTCAATAACCATAATTTCCACTCATTTCCAGTCTATTCTGAACACCTCACACCTCACAATATTATTTTTAGTCCTAAAATTTGCACCGAGGTCTCTGGATGGCTAAGCTAAGCGACACAAATGACCGACACAAACACCTGGCCCATCTAGGAGTGGCACTGCAGTGTCAGGCAGGATGACACTTCAAAAAAATAGTCCCCAAACAGCACATGATACAAAGAAAAAAAGAGGCGCAATGAGGTAGCTGTGTGACTAAGCTAAGCGACCCAAGTGGCCGACACAAACACCTGGCCCATCTAGGAGTGGCATTGCAGTGTCAGACAGGATGGCACTTCAAAAAAATAGTCCCCAAACAGCATATGATGCAAAGAAAAATGAAAGAAAAAAGAGGTGCAAGATGGAATTGTCCTTGGGTCCTCCCACCCACACTTATGTTGTATAAACAGGACATGCACACTTTAACGAACCCATCATTTCAGCGACAGGGTCTGCCACACGACTGTGACTGAAATGACTGGTTGGTTTGGGCCCCCACCAAAAAAAGAAGCAATCAATCTTTCCTTGCACAAACTGGCTCTACAGAGGCAAGATGTCCACCTCATCATCATCCTCCGATTCCTCACCTCTTTCACTGTGTACATCCCCCTCCTCACAGATTATTAATTCGTCCCCACTGGAATCCACCATCTCAGGTCCCTGTGTACTTTCTGGAGGCAATTGCTGCTGGTGAATGTCTCCACGGAGGAATTGATTATAATTCATTTTGATGAACATCATCTTCTCCACATTTTCTGGAAGTAACCTCGTACGCCGATTGCTGACAAGGTGAGCGGCTGCACTAAACATTCTTTCGGAGTACACACTGGAGGGAGGGCAACTTAGGTAGAATAAAGCCAGTTTGTGCAAGGGCCTCCAAATTGCCTCTTTTTCCTGCCAGTATACGTACGTACTGTCTGACGTGCCTACTTGGATGCGGTCACTCATATAATTCTTCACCATTCTTTCAATGGTGAGAGAATTATATGCAGTGACAGTAGACGACATGTCAGTAATCGTTGGCAGGTCCTTCAGTCCGGACCAGATGTCAGCACTCACTCCAGACTGCCCTGCATCACCGCCAGCGGGTGGGCTCGGAATTCTTAGCCTTTTCCTCGCACCCCCAGTTGCGGGAGAATGTGAAGGAGGAGATGTTGACGGGTCACGTTCCGCTTGACTTGACAATTTTCTCACCAGCAGGTCTTTGAACCTCTGCAGACTTGTGTCTGCCGGAAAGAGAGATACAACGTAGGTTTTAAATCTAGGATCGAGCACGGTGGCCAAAATGTAGTGCTCTGATTTCAACAGATTGACCACCCGTGAATCCTGGTTAAGCGAATGAAGGGCTCCATCCACAAGTCCCACATGCCTAGCGGAATCGCTCTGTTTTAGCTCCTCCTTCAATGTCTCCAGCTTCATCTGCAAAAGCCTGATGAGGGGAATGACCTGACTCAGGCTGGCAGTGTCTGAACTGACTTCACGTGTGGCAAGTTCAAAGGGTTGCAGAACCTTGCACAACGTTGAAATCATTCTCCACTGCGCTTGAGTCAGGTGCATTCCCCCTCCTTTGCCTATATCGTGGGCAGATGTATAGGCTTGAATGGCCTTTTGCTGCTCCTCCATCCTCTGAAGCATATAGAGGGTTGAATTCCACCTCGTTACCACCTCTTGCTTCAGATGATGGCAGGGCAGGTTCAGGAATGTTTGGTGGTGCTCCAGTCTTCTGCACGCGGTGGCTGAATGCCGAAAGTGGCCCGCAATTCTTCGGGCCACCAACAGCATCTCTTGCACGCCCCTGTCGTTTTTTAAATAATTCTGCACCACCAAATTCAATGTATGTGCAAAACATGGGACGTGCTGGAATTTGCCCAGATGTAATGCACGCACAATATTGCTGGCATTGTCCGATGTCACAAATCCCCAGGAGAGTCCAATTGGGGTAAGCCATTCTGCGATGATGTTCCTCAGTTTCCGTAAGAGGTTGTCAGCTGTGTGCCTCTTCTGGAAAGCGGTGATACAAAGCGTAGCCTGCCTAGGAACGAGTTGGCGTTTGCGAGATGCTGCTACTGGTGCCGCTGCTGCTGTTCTTGCTGCGGGAGGCAATACATCTACCCAGTGGGCTGTCACAGTCATATAGTCCTGAGTCTGCCCTGCTCCACTTGTCCACATGTCCGTGGTTAATTGGACATTGGGTACAACTGCATTTTTTAGGACACTGGTGACTCTTTTTCTGAGGTCTGTG
Source organism: Pseudophryne corroboree (assembly GCF_028390025.1). NCBI lineage: Eukaryota > Metazoa > Chordata > Amphibia > Anura > Myobatrachidae > Pseudophryne > Pseudophryne corroboree. Next base: position 936,105,868 of record NC_086444.1, on the reverse strand, counting down.
TACATTTTCGGTATCGCCTGCCTAGAGAAAAGGAACCCAGATGGTATTTGGTACCGGGGACACAGTACCTCAATCAAGTCTCTAGTTGCCTCTGAATTAACGGTGGATACCGGAACCACGTTTCTCACCGCCCAGGCTGCCAAGGCCTGAGTTATCCGCTTTGCAGCAGGATGACTGCTGTGATATTTCATCTTCCTCGCAAAGGACTGTTGGACAGTCAATTGCTTACTGGAAGTAGTACAAGTGGTCTTCCGACTTCCCCACTGGGATGACGATCGACTCCCAGCAGCAACAACAGCAGCGCCAGCAGCAGTGGGCGTTACACTCAAGGATGCATCGGAGGAATCCCAGGCAGGAGAGGACTCGTCAGACTTGCCAGTGACATGGCCTGCAGGACTATTGGCTTTCCTGTGTAAGGAGGAAATTGACACTGAGGGAGTTGGTGGTGTGGTTTGCAGGAGCTTGGTTACAAGAGGAAGGGATTTAGTTGTCAGTGGACTCCTTCCGCTGTCACCCAAAGTTTTTGAACTTGTCACTGACTTCTGATGAATGCGGTCCAGGTGACGTATAAGGGAGGATGTTCCTAGGTGGTTAACGTCCTTACCCCTACTTATTACAGCTTGACAAAGGCAACACACGGCTTGACACCTGTTGTCCGCATTTGTGTTGAAATAATTCCACACCGAAGAGCTGATTTTTTTTGTATTTTGACCAGGCATGTCAATGGCCATATTCCTCTCACGGACAACAGGTGTCTCCCCGGGTGCCTGACTTAAACAAACCACCTCACCATCAGAATCCTCCTTGTCAATTTCCTCCCCAGCGCCAGCAACACCCATATCCTCATCCTGGTGTACTTCAACAGTAACATCTTCAATTTGACAATCAGGAACTGGACTGCGGGTGCTCCTTCCAGCACTTGCAGGTGGTGTGCAAATGGTGGAAGGCGCAACCCCTTCCCGTCCAGTGTTGGGAAAGTCAGGCATCGCAACCGACACAATTGGACTTTCCTTGGGGATTTGTGATTTAGAAGAACGCACAGTTCTTTGCTGTGCTTTTGCCATCTTAACTCTTTTAAATTTTCTAGCAGGAGGATGAGTGCTTCCATCCTCAGGTGAAGCTGAACCACTAGCCTTGAACATAGGCCAGGGCCTCAGCCTTTCCTTGCCACTCCGTGTCGTAAATGGCACATTGGCAAGTTTACGCTTCTCCTCAGACGATTTTGATTTAGATTTTTGGGTCATTTTACTTTGCTTTTTTGGGGGGGATTTTACATGCTCTCTACTATGACATTGGGCATCGGCCTTGGCAGACGACGTTGATGGCAATTCATCGTCTCGGCCATGACTAGTGGCAGCAGCTTCAGCACGAGGTGGAAGTGGATCTTGATCTTTCCCTATTTTACCCTCCACATTTTTGTTCTCCATTTTTTAATGTGTGGAATTATATGCCAGTATCAATAGCAATGGCCTACTACTATATGTACTGCGCACAACTGAAATGCACCACAGGTATAGAATGTAGATGGATAGTATACTTGACGGCACAGAGGTAGGTACAGCAGTGGCCTTCCGTACCGTACTGCTATATATACTGGTGGTCACTGTGTCAGCAAACTGCAAAACTAAAATGCACCACAGGTATAGAATGTAGATGGATAGTATACTTGACGACACAGAGGTAGGTACAGCAGTGGCCTTCCGTACCATACTGCTATATATACTGGTGGTCACTGTATCAGCAAACTGCAAAACTAAAATGCACCACAGGTATAGAATGTAGATGGATAGTATACTTGACGACACAGAGGTAGGTACAGAAGTAGCCTTCCGTACCGTACTGCTATATATACTGGTGGTCACTGTGTCAGCAAACTGCAAAACTAAAATGCACCACAGGTATAGAATGTAGATGGATAGTATACTTGACGACACAGAGGTAGGTACAGCAGTGGCCTTCCATACCGTACTGCTATATATACTGGTGGTCACTGTGTCAGCAAACTGCAAAACTAAAATGCACCACAGGTATAGAATGTAGATGGATAGTATACTGGACGACACAGAGGTAGGTACAGCAGTGGCCTACTGTACCGTAATGCTATATATTATATACTGGTGGTCACTGGTCAGCAAAACTCTGCACTGTACTCCTCCTATATATATATATTATACTGGTGTTCCCAGTATAATGGCGGCGACGCGGGGCTGCTTATATAGATTCTGAATCTCGCGAGAATCCGACAGCGGGATGATGACGTTCGGGCGCTCTCGGGTTAACCGAGCCATACTGGAGAATCCGAGTATGCCTCGGACCCGTGTAAAAAGGGTGAAGTTCGGGGGGATTCGGTTTCCGAGAAACCGAACCCGCTCATCACTAACTTACACACACAGTACAGCACTCAACAATCACAAATAACCTCCTCCAAACCGCCAAAAACTCCAAACAACTCACCAACTCCTAACACACCTTCCTCTCACCTCTCCACTAACTAAACCCACGAGGTGCGGCCAGTTTGGGGCGGATTTATAGTAATGAGCACAGACACTCCTCCATCACGAAACAAACCAATCACGGACGAGTGACAAAAACGAAACTTTGAAAAAAAACGCGGCCGGAAACGGATAAACACTGCCGTAACCGAAAAATGACGCAGTCGGTAAAAAAAACACATAACACGGCCGCAAATCAACAAAATCGGCCGCATTCTACCTTTGAAAAACACGAATGACATCGACATCAGAAAACACAAAAATTACAAATACGACAGCTTAGTAAATGAGTCGTAATCCATTCAAAAAGTTTCACTTTTACACATTCGATGTCATTCGTGTTTGTAATTTAAGCTCATTCTGAAAAATACGAATTTTAGTAAATTCCCCCCATGGTCTCTATCATACACCGGATAAACTTCATAGGAACTTAATATTCCTTTGACAGATCTTGAATGGAATAAGATTTTTAAAAAAATGTTTTTAAAATGTCTAGATGCCTCAATCACTCTGAAATTATGTTCAAGCTAATACATGGTCTCTATCATACACCGGATAAACTTCATAGGATCTGGCCTGAATCCTCTAAATTTTGTTGGAGACAATGTGGGTTAGGAGGTATTTTGGTTATGCCCGATTATTAGATCACTTTGGAAAGACGTTTTTGATCTGATTGAAAAGGTTACAATGGTGCTCCTTCCTCCTCACCCTGAGATTGTATTTCTACATTATTTCCCTCCCTCTGTACCCTCCGAACACATATACATTATACACATTCTTATAGCTACTAGAGCTGCTATTGCTCAATACTGGAAAAGAACAGATCCACCGCACTTGTCCAAAATTATAGCTTCTATCCAGCGCAATTTTGAAATGGAAACTATGGATTTTAAATATTCCTTAGCCCCACAATCCCCATTGATTAAATGGTTATCCTGGTCTGACTATTATTCCTCCTTTATTGCTACCCGAAACACCTTGACTTAAAAACATATGAGTGGCTTGTTTCTCTGCTTTTGAGATTCTTTGGGAGGTTGGAGACGGTGCCTCCTGTTCCAGCCCTTAGATATACTGAACGATACAGGATGGATTATATAAATAAGCCCTTTCCGCTTTCCTAATTATCTGTTCGCTGTTTGGTTTATGTTTTGCCTATACACAAGCTCTCTGAATCTTGCCTGAGGCACCCCTTTTTTTCTCTCTTTCTTCCTTCTATCTTCTTTTAATTTTTGTTTTTCATATATGTACTCTAGTGTTGTTACTCTGTATTTACGATTACAGTCTTACTGTTAACACAACATTTCCTTTATTTGTATCTATGGTGTCACGTATGATCTGTAATGAAAACCTTCTTTAATAAAAATATTTCAGTTAAGAATTGGAGGATATCCAAATGTGTTTTACGTGCCTAATTTTGGAAGTAAACTCATTGCTATCAGTGTCCTAGAGAGAAAAGGCTACAAAGTCCAATTTCAGAAGGGTAAGTGTATGGTGCAGAATAAATGAGGGACTGTTACTGTTTCAGCAACCCAGTGCAACCAACTATGGGGGTAATTCAGACCTGATTATAGCAGCAAATTTGTTAACAGTTGGGCAAAACCATGTGCACTGCAGGGTAGGCAGATAATTCCTCCAACTCCTGTATCCTTTCAGCTATACTTGATAAAACTTGATAAAATCTGTGCAAACATAGCCCAAGGTGGATCAACCTGCACCTGAATATGCCTTGTATTTTTCAAGAACCCCTGGTGAAAGCTAAAACAATTTGCACACAAACCATCCTGAACCAGATCCTGAGAGGATAACACAGCTTTGCAAGACAAACATGATATGAGTGTTGGTGTTGCTGTGAGTGTATCTTCCTCACCTTTGCTGCTCTTAGACATGATAAATAATCAACACTTCCACAGTGTACTACACAATTTGTGACTGTAAATCATGGAGGATCGGAATAGAACAAAATTGACAGAACATAGTAAAGTCAGCAATCACACTAGCAGTCAGTCACGTGTTATACATTAGTATAATAAGCAATATGAGCACATCATCAACTGCAACTACATTTCAAGTATGTAGGAGAACATATTACGGAATCATGTTTAAACAGATCTACCGTATTCAGAAGCATTGCAAAAGAAACAACAGTAAATGTACACAGACTCATATGCAATAGGCACTTATCTAACTATTCATACTCAAAAAGGTAGATAGAGACTAAATGCTGTATTACCCCTACTCAGTAGAGTGGGATACAGGGAGACTCACCTTGCTTCCAGGACCAATCAATACATTAGCGAATGCTGAGTGGATCCAGACGCTACTAGTGTACACTGCCGCTCCATGAACCTATAGTGAACACAGACGCTCAGTGAACACATACGCACCAGTCACACAGCCGCCTATGCTGTGACTGGTTCCCCTTCGTGTACAGCATCTAAAACGGAAGCGGGAAACAGTTCATGGCGGGAGACTCAGAGGAAACTGGTCATGAACCGGGGGAGGGGCAACCAGGAGAGCGTCTGACTCCCTACTGCTGACATCAACCCTAGGGATCACGGCCTTATACTATTCCTAAAGCCTATGATCTATAAGGCGTAGTGCTAGTGCACCCGAGGTGGCAGCCGCGTCAGCGACTGTTTGGTAGTGTCTTCCCAAAACAGTGTGGCTGTGTCCGTATTCCCCTTCTAAGCGGAACCGATGCCTTACCTTCTCCCCGTGCTCCTGCCACAGCCTGGTAACGTCTGGTGGACCTGCTAGTATATCCGACAAAGATGCCTGCCGAAACAGCACTGTACTCATGGGTAAGCATTGTCGCGACCCGGCAGAGAGTTGTTGGAGCGACTCTTTCTAAGGTAGTATAAGACGCTGTTTAGAAAGATTGCTCAGAAAAATAAAATAAGAAAGCTTAGGGCTGCTAAAAACCAGCTGCCCTCTGACCATGGTCCACCTCCTGCCACACCAAACAAAAAACTGATTTTCCTGAGCCAGGAGGCGCGGATATATGGATGGGCCTGTTGCATGCTGGGAGGCCGGAAAGCTTTGACCGATTGGTGCAAATCAGCTGTAACTTCATCATATCCCATTGTTATCCTGTAGATAAACTGTGGACTCTGCCAGAGAAACTATGGATTTTTACATGTCACCCCCTTCCCATCCCCACCCCTAAGGGTGCTAGGGATGTCTTACCCCCACAGTATTTTTTTCCAGATTGTAAGTCATATGTGTACCAAGTTTGGTGTAAATTGCTCCAAGCATTCCAGAGTTATGCCCGAAAACTATGGATTTTTAAAGGTCACCCCCTTCCCACCCCCACCCCTAGGGGCACTAGGGGTGTCTTACCCCCACAGTATTTTTTTCCCAGATTGTAAGATATATGTGTACCAAGTGTGGTGTAAATTGCTTCAGGCATTCCAGAGATATGCTCGAAAAGTATGCATTTTTACATGTCACCCCCTTCCCACCCACACCCCTAGGGGTGCTAGGGGTGTCTTACCACCACAGTATTTTTTACAGATTGTAAGCCATATGTGTACCAAGTTTGGTGTAAATTGTTCCAAGCATTCCAGTGTTATGTCCGAAAACTATGGATTTTTACAGATCTTGCCACTTCCCACACCCACCCCTAGGGATGCTAGGGGTCTCTAACCCCCACAGTATTACTTTCCAGATTGTAAGCCATATGTGTACGAAGGTTGGTGTAAAGTGCTCCAGGCATTTCAGAGTTATACTGGAACACACACATTCTCATTCACTCTCACACACACACACACACACACACACACACACACACACACACACACACACACACACACACACACACCCTTATCAGAAGTTTCCTACCTGATGACTGGCTGCCTGATTCCAGTGAAACTAAGCGTATGTTTATTGGCTGTAACTGATTCTTATGTAACTGCAACTGCTTCTTTTATGACTGTAACTCTGTAACCATATTTACATATATTATAACTGAATGATATACTGTACATATGTTATTTTGTATGTATACCCTTTTAATATCAATAATATATATATATATCTCTGAGCGTTGGACCTCAGCATACAATGTGTGTGACTACTTGCTTTCTCTTAAGGGACACAGGGCTGCGACGTTCAGCGCACTTTTATTGTATATGGTAATAAGATGCGCCTTGCGTCTGCAGTATATATTAATGCTGGCATTTAAATGTTTGTTAGAAATAATTAGGAATTTACAGTTGGGTGCTTGTCCGGGATATCACGTACTTAATGATGTGCAGTACAGACGTGCAGTGGTCTACCAGCTAAGGATGTACGTATCTAGATGCTGCTGAACCGCATACTTTTTTTTGCGTTATCAGTAAGGCGCTGATATGAATCAAGGGACAATAGATTTCTTTGCTGCATGAGTGTGACAAAAACGCACAATATTAGAAATGCTACTGCGTACTTTTTATTGTTGATAAACGAGGTTCAATAAGTCATATTGTGTTTGATTCAGATTGGATTGTTTATCTGTTAAGTAAATTTAAAGAGCATTTAAAAGTTGGTGCATAGTATGGATATAACTGTGTTAGCATGCTGCATCCTATTCGAATACTGCTAACATAGGCCTGAAGTAACAGAGCTTTGTTTGCGCTGAAAAAGACGTAGCATGTGGAAGCGTTGTTACCATGCAGTGGGAATTGTCCATTAGGGCGACTTCCGGTGCTTGCATAAATTGGGATTTATTTGTGACAAAGGATAGAGTGTTTGTATTTTGGCCGTATGGCGTGGACACCATTTTGTCCAAGCACATGGCTTGGGAGGGGGAGGAATAGTGGCAATTTTGGGTCTAGTGTAAAGTACAGTCTGCACTGGTCTTAAAAGCCACATAACATAAGGTCACTCCCTATCAACCTAGCTAACAGCTGACTTCCAGCTGTTCCTGATAGTTTGTTAAACAATCTGTAACTTTTGTCACAAGTGAACAATATATATATATATATATATATATATATATATATATATATACATATACCAGTCCATCATCATTTAAAAGCTACCAATGAATTTAACTAACCCATGCCATAGTCAATTATAAATAGTGTTTCAAGTAGATCTAGTGAGAGTAATAGTGAGATAAATACTTGATGTAAGAAAATACACACAGATGAGAGAGGTTTTTTTTTTCTTTTTTCTCCGGGATTTGTTTTAGACTTGGCAGATACTGAGGGTGTAAAATTAAACCCTCTGTTTGTTACAAGATAGGCAATTGAAATGTTAATGAACTTGTTCAACCACTCTGGAACAGCAAGCATGTAAACATCTGTTGAGAAGCAAATTAGAGGGTCAGTGGAAACTACATTCTTTCAGTATGTGTGTATTAATACATGTGCTGTGTGGGGGTTTCATGAGAGTCAAATAATATATATATATATATATATATATATATAACAAGAAGTAAAATATCAACGTTATATATATATATATATATATATATGTTATGTTACTATTATTATATAAAATATGTATATGTATATCAGTATATGTTCTGCAAGATAGCTATCCAATCTGAATCATAGCATTTAAATTATAGTCAATAGCCATATTATATTGAAGTGTTTTAAAATTGATTGTTAAAGTGTTATTATTAATGAAAATTCGCAAAATATTTGCATTTCATAAGTAAAGCTCCGTTCCTGCTTAAAAGTTTAGGTAGCACGTAGCGGAAGTTGTCCGGCAGGGGACTTCCGGTGCTCGAAGGGAACATGGAAGCATTTGTCTAACTGCTACAATACAAGTACATTGGGGGTAATTCCAAGTTGATCGCAGCAGGAATTTTGTTAGCAGTTTGGCAAAACCATGTGCACTGCAGGGGTAGCAGATATAACATGTGCAGAGAGAGTTAGATTTGGGTGTGGTGTGTTTAATCTGCAATCTAAATTGCAGTGTAAATATAAAGCAGCCAGTATTTACCCTGCACAGAAACAAAATAACCCACCCAAATCTAACTTTCTCTGCACGTTATATCTGCCTCTCCTGCAGTGCACATGATTTTGCCCAACTGCTAATAAAGATCCTGCTGCGATCAACTCAGAATTACCCCCATTGTTTTTATTGTATTACGAGAGCTGGGTAAGAGAGTGTGTCAAGTTGCGTGCAAAGGTACGCAGCGATACACATTTGCGTACGCAAGTACACCCGTGTCATAGTACAACAGTACGTGGACGCGTATATAGCAACGCATGGGTACACACGTGGAGGCACATAATGCAGGAAACGTGAGTGCATATTTACGCAAGTGGAAGTTAGCTGCATAATAGAAATTCATTGTTAAGGTGGGATAAAACACATTTTAACAGGTAACTATCCGATTTTAAAGCAGATTACTATATAACTTTGTTTAAAGTGTAATACCTCTAAGGGGATGTTATCAATCACTGGTAAATGACTTTTTTCCTGTACAGAAAATCTAAAAGTGTGGGTTGTTGAAAAGTAAGTGTGAGTGGATTGAACCCCGAAAAGTTAGCAGAGGCTCGGTGGTGTGGAGGTTAGCGACCTCCTGTATTAATTGGCATTGAGGCACATAATGTATGTGTTTTTAAAGGTAAAATGTGCGGAGGAGCGTGATTTTGGTGTTACGCTCCGGCTGTGGAGCGCAGCTTGTAAATTCGACTCCCGTGATCGTAGGGCGTATAGATAACAAGTATCTATAAGCTGTGCAATAGGACCACGCGCGCATGTGTGTGATACGTGGTGCAATGTTATACCATTTGCGTAATTTTGCGCAATTGCGTCATCATACGCGCTGTGTTAGCATACACAGACGTGATTTGTGTAAAGTACAGACATTTTTTGCTGACTCTCTCTCAGGAAATATTCCTGGTGGAACTCCATAGGAAGGCTTGGTGACGTTTCCCAAGCGGAATTCCTGTTGAAAGAAACCAAAAAGAGCAGGCTTTTAACCTCCACTGAAAAAGGTGGGGTATTAATTTATTGCTGTTAATACTTCATACTTCCAGCGCTGAGGGGTCTGGCAGGGGTCCTCACTGGGTACGCAAGGCGATCACTACTGGAGTGGACCGTGGTACTGTCCAGCGGAGGCAGAGCGGGTGAAAAGCGCTCGGAGGAACTTTTCATCGTTGTCTCGCGTTGCCCATTTGGTGTTTGTGTTTAAAAAGTCCACAATGGGAGCCAAGTGGGCACGTGAGAGGCGTTTAGGAGCTAGAGTTCAGGCTGAGGAGCAGAGGCCTAAAGGGTCCTGCTCGGTATATTATGTGTAAGAAGTATGGTCCTTACTCGGAGGCTTTTTGTAATGATTGAGTACGTATGAATGGTGAAATATCATTTCCAGTGATTGGTGGTTTTGATCCTGAGGTATTGCAGGTAATATGTAAACAAATATGTTTAACCAAAGTCATATAGGACAAGAACGAAAACATAATAACTGTTTGAACTCGTAGCAACAATGAGTAAGTAAAAACAGAAAGCAAGTACACCACCATATGTAGATGTGGAAGCAGTTACAGCGAGTATACAAACTATAAAAAATAGTAAAAATAAAAATATGAAAAATATGAATGTAACCTATAAATGTACTAATGAATGTCAAAGTTTTATTTAGGAGGAGATGGTGACCCGACTGGTTTCAGTCATTTCTCATATACTCAGAGGAGTAACATCCAACCGGTAAAAGAGGAGCTGTAGCCTGCAGGGGAAGTGGCTGAGACCAGTGGAACTGGTAAGTATGGAGCCATTCAAGTACATATATAGAAAGAAAGATCACAGGTAAACAATAATTCAGCAAATGGGAGTAATGAGAGAAGTGCAACATTACCCTTTGACAAAACCTGCTGAAGTTACGATTGGGCCTCTATGATGCTAAACCTTTTTCTTTTTTCCTAGCAGCAGTGGCCCCTGACTAACTTAATCAACAGAGATTTTGTTGTGTAAATTGAAATGTATAATACATATATTTTACTCCCGCTCAGGAAGTACAAGGTGTGTTAGATCTTTATAAAAGACTAATTTTGCATTCCACTGTTCTAGATTCATGTCCATCGCAGGTAGAGGAAATGATCTCACAAATACCGGGATCCCTATGAACTTAGGATGGACAGGACACTGGATTGATCGCTGAGGTAGTCCCAGTAGTGACACAGCAAGCACGAGCTTTAAGGGAGGTAGACCAAGTATTTAAGAATCAATTCCCCGTAGTGTCCAATCCAGTTGTCATTTTAATAAAATCCTCTCCACCTCCACAAACTTTACTGTCACCAACCTCTATTCTGTTTTCTTCACAGTTTCCTCTTCATCTTTGCATTCACAAAGGGGGTACAATACATGGACCTGATTCTCCCAAGGTTTCAAGTGACAGCCCGAGTATTTTCTCCCAAGCCCTACATGACTGTTTACAGTCCTTTCAGCCTATGAATGGACAGGACACAAGGTCTCAAGGGAAAAACTGCAGATGTGTAGGACAAGGGTCAAATACTTAGGACGTAGTACTGGTACATAATTTGACAGTTCATACACCACATGCCGTATTGGTCTTTCAAAGTTCTGCCCGAACCCTGTATGCAGGGCCGTTTCTAGACAATTTGGCTCCCAGTGCGAGATTTCAAAATGCGCCCCCCCCCCCCCATATAGCCGTAAAAAGAAAAAGCATGCGCGCGCCGAAGGCGCGCGCGCTCCCGACAAGGGTGTGTCGCCTCATTAAAGTGGGCGCAGTCTCGTCTGATATCATCACACCCACCACAGGGGAAAAAAAATAAAAATAAAAAAAGTCCCCTTTTTACACATTACAGCAGGCAAGTGTCCCCATATTACACAGCGCGACAGGCAGGTGTCCCCATTTTACACAGCGCAGCACGCAGGTGTCCCCATTTTACAAAGTGCGGTAGGCAGGTATCCCCATTTTACACAGTACGGTAGGTAGGTATCCCCATTTTACACAGTACGGTAGGCAGGTATCCCCATTTTACACAGTACGGTAGGCAGGTATCCCCATTTTACACAGTGCGGCAGGCAGATATCACCATTTTACACAGTACGCAGGCAGGTGCCCCCATTTTACACAGTGCGGCAGGCAGGTATCCCCATTTTACACAGTGCGGCAGGCAGGTGTCCCCATTTTACACAGTCCGGCAGGCAGGTGTCCCCATTTTACACAGTCCGGCAGGCAGGTGTCCCCATTTTACACAGTGCGGCAGGCAGGTGTTCCCATTTTACACAGTGCGGCAGGCAGGTGTCCCCATTTTACACAGTGCGGCAGGCAGGTGTCCCCATTTTACACAGTGCGGCAGGCAGGTGTTCCCATTTTACACAGTGCGGCAGGCAGGTGTCCCCATTTTACACAGTGCGGCAGGCAACCCCATAGGCAGGTGTCCCCATTTTATACAGTGCGGCAGGCAACCCCATAGGCAGGTGTCCCCATTTTATACAGTGCGGCAGGCAACCCCATAGGCTGGTGTCCCCATTTTATACAGTGCGGCAGGCAACCCCATAGGCAGGTGTCCCCATTTTATACAGTGCGGCAGGCAACCCCATAGGCAGGTGTCCCCATTTTATACAGTGCGGCAGGCAACCCCATAGGCAGGTGTCCCCATTTTATACAGTGCGGCAGGCATCCCCATAGGCAGGTGTCCCCATTTTATACAGTGCGGCAGGCAACCCCATATGCAGGTGTCCCCATTTTTACAGTGCAGCAGGCAACCCCATATGCAGGTGTCCCCATTTTATACAGTGCGGCAGGCAACCCCATAGGCAGGTGTCCCCATTTTATACAGTGCAGCAGGCAACCCCATATGCAGGTGTCCCCATTTTATACAGTGCAGCAGGCAACCCCATATGCAGGTGTCCCCATTTTATACAGTGCAGCAGGCAACCCCATATGCAGGTGTCCCCATTTTATACAGTGCGGCAGGCAGGTATCCCCATAGGCAGGTGCCCCATTTTACACAGTGCGGCAGGCAGGTTTCAAGTGGGGGGGAAGGAAGAGGGAGAAAGAGAGAGAGGATACTTACATCTTCCCGCTCTTCGGTCCCGCCGCCTCACGTCCCTCGCGCCGGCCGCCTCCTCCTTCCATGCGTATCTCCTTATCTCCTCTCCCCGAGCGCTCCTGCTCGGGGGGCGGAGTTTCGCGGAATGACGCGTTTGCGTCGCGACGTCACGACGCAAACGCGTCATTCCGCGAAACTCCGCCCCCCGAGCAGGAGCGCTCGGGGAGAGGAGATAAGGAGTCACAAAGTGCCGCGGCGGGCGCCCCGTGCGGTTGCACGGCTCGCCCGCCGATAGAAACGGCACTGCCTGTATGTCTCATCAGCACAAAAGGGAGCTGTCACTGATGACATCAGTATAATACTGCATGTGCCTTGTAATGCACTGTCGAAGTCAAAAATATTACATACACACCACATGCAAACACCAAACAGAGTGGCCTCATGAGCCTTGCGTATTGGCGTGTGGTATGAGTATATACGGTAGCATACGCATTCGCACAGGAAAGCCACAAAGACATATTCAATATTTTTTTCATATAGTGCATAATTTACACATAGGGGTATATTTACTAATTTCCCGATTTTTACCGATTTGATATTTTTTCATCAAAGAGTCATCTCGGGAATTTACTCAACTGAAATCTCGGCAGTGATGAGGGCATTCGTATTTTTTTGAAAGTCAAAGATAAAAAATACGAATGAATACACCATCGGTCAAATGTGGCTGTTTAGGTATAGAACTCGGTAATTTACTAAAAATTCAATGGTGGGAACTTTGCAGTCAGTGGTAGACCGCGAGGTTATGTGAGGTCACTCTTGTGGTCTACCGCTGACCGCAAAGTTCCCACCATTGGATACAATGTAGCACCTATGCGCTACATTGTATCTCTGCCGTGCGCTGCCTGACTGACAGCTCAGGAGCGCACAGCCAATCAGGAGAGTGCCATGACGTGGTGCTCCCTGATTGGCTGAAGGGACCCTCTTTGACAGGAGTCACGGGGGGTCCCAGCAGTCGGGGAAAGGGGATCCATGTGTAAACATGGATCCCCTTTCAGTGCGTGGTTCGGGTAATGCGAATTGTTTTGCCAAGTCCCTGAATTATAATTTATAAGAAGAGGACCAATCTACACAGGATTTTTTGTAAGTATAATTTTATTTACAGGTACCCCAGGATTCTACGTGGAGAAGGGGACCGACTCTTCGTGTCAACATAGGTAAGTATGTATGAATGTAAGTGTGCATGTATGTAATAAAGTTATACTTTCACGGTGTCTGTGTATTTTTTGGGGGGGTATTTTTTTTTGTAGTAGAACTTCAGGTACAAGCGGACCCGTTTTCCCCCAGCATGCTGGTACTTGTGGTTCTCCAAGCACCATCTTGCGGGGGAGGCTTGCTGGGACTTGTAGTACTGAAAAAAAAAACAATATTCTTTTTTTTTTACACTATGGCTATCAGCCCCCCATCCGCCGCCCTTGGATGGGGGGGGACAGCCTCGGGCTTCACCCCTGGCCCTTGGGTGGCTGGAGGGGGTGACCCCTTGATTTAAGGGGTTCCCACTACTCCAGGGTACTCCGGCCAGGGGTGACCAGTTAGTGATTTAATGCCAGGTCCTCAGGGACCAAGATAAAAGTGTCCCCCGGCTGTGGCATTATCTCTCTGACTAGTGGAGCCCGGTGCTGGTTCAAAAAATACGGGGGACCCCTACGCTTTTTGTCCCCCGTATTTCTTGCACCAGGACCAGGCGCAGAGCCCGGTGCTGGTTGTTAAAATATGGGGGAACCCCTGTCAATTTCCCCCCCATATTTTTACAAAGAGCCCAAGGCTGGTTATGCTTAGAAGGGGGGACCCCACGCAATTTTTTTCTTGATTTTTAATACTTACATTTTTTTTAAAGGTGCACAATGAAGTCCTGCACGGATCTCACAGATCTGGCCGAGATTCATTGTGTTAATTTCTGCAGTGTTTTACTATTCACTCCCGTAAAACACTGGCCGAAAATATGAATGACATCAACATCGGAATAAACGAAAATGCAGAATACGACAGCATAGTAAATGAGGCGTACAAAATTAAAAAAGTTGCAAATTAACACATTCGATGTCATTCGTGTTTGAACTTTAACCAATTCAGAAAAATAAGAATTTTAGTAAATATACCCCATAGTCTCTACACACTTTGCCAGCTACTTACATATACTCAAAATGTAGAACAGCAGAGTTATTCAGGGTTACAGGATGTGAGGGGATGGAGCAAGGTTAGAGCTTAATGTTTGGTATCCAGATGTGCAGTATTTTGAGATCTACATTCCGGTTGCTATTTGCAGTTTATCGCATGTTTCTGCGTATAGATATGCGCAGAATTGTAATATTCACAAACTACTGTAAATACTGTACTCTTGATATTCAGCGGGAACCCAGTGGCGAACACCTTCAAGTACACCTGGACCAAGCATCGCCCATTCATTTAAACCAACCTATGACCCCTCATGCACTGTAAATGACCTGCCCTTTTACTTATAAAAGAAGAGCTTACATTTCCCATTGTACTGTATTTGGACACATTGTATAAAAGAGATTCCTCCTGGCCAGGCTCAGTCTATTCTGAAGGTCATCTTGCTAAGACTGACTGAGTCCTGGATCCGGGAGCGCTTGCCAACAAACGTATGTACTATTGGTTGTAGCTCTTCTCTGTAATATTGTTGTATCTTTTATCTGTATCTTTTGAGTAAATACTGTTGATGCGTGGACCACAACATTACATTTAACTACTGGTGTCACATTCCATTCTTGTTTCGGGATAAGGTGTATTCAGCCACACGTGTCGCTGCATCGTGCGCATAGCGTGTCGGCGTGTATATGCAACGTGCATACATATCTTAGCGGTTATTTTCTTATGTTTAACGGCCGCAGCGGCCCGAACCATAGTGTAATAAGGTATTGCTTTTCCTTGTAAATTAATCAAACTTTACAGTTGGGGGCTCTGTCAAGTTCACCTCATACTCGCGGATTTGCAGGGCCTAACAGACTTTGGTCTAACAACAAAGGGTGGAGGACGTGTCTAACGTACAACAGTTTCTGTTGTTGTATTAAAACTACCTAATGTTGTTAACCCACGTCTGTCTTCTATAGTCTCAGAGGTGTTGGTGAGAACCGAGGGACAGCAAGGAAAAGCTATTTCTTTGTGTTACTTTTGGCGCATAAACGTGCACAAGTGTACAGATATTTTGCGTATATTCTCATATATTGTTGCCATAGGTTGTAGTAGTCATTATAGATCTGCATAAAATCAGATAAGTCATTGGTTATACATTTATTGTATTTGTTTAGTGGGTACTTGTAAAAGCACATACAAAACTTGGTCCTGGCCTAAAAGTTTGGGCAGCACTCAACGGAAGTTATCCACTTGGGTGACTTTCAGAGTGTGTAGGGAACATAAGTGTATTGTGTATTAATCGCAAAATATTTGCATTTCATAAGTCAAGCTCCGTTCCGGCCTAGAAGTTTAGGTAACACGTAGCGGAAGCATTACGGCAGGGGACTTCTGGTGCTCAAAGGGAACGTGGAAGCATTTATCTAACTGCTACAATACAAATAGTGTTTTTTTGTATTACTAGAGTTGGACAAGAGAGTGTGACAAGCTGCGTGTAAAAGTATGCAGCGATACACACTTGCGTACACAAGTATATACGTGTCATAGTAAAATAATATGTGGACGCGTATATAGTGACGCATGGGTAAACACGTGGATGCACAGAAGGCGGGAAACATGAGTGCATATTTACGCAAGCAGAAGTTAGCTGCATAATAGAAGTCAATTTCAAGATGGGATAAAACAATTATAGTTAAACATTAACAAGTAACTATCCGATTTTAGACAGATTACTGAGAATCTTATTATAAGTGTAATACCTCTGGGGCAAGTTATCGACCAAAGGGAGTGATTTTTTTTTTCTGTACAGAAAATCTAAACGTGCAGGTTGTTGAAAAGTAAATGTGAGTGGATAGAACCCCGAAAAGCGGGATCTCGTCGGTGAGGCACTGAGTTAGCAGAGGCTCGATGGCGTGGAGGTTAGCGACCTCCCATATTAATTGGTATTGAGGCACGCAGTGTGTGTATTTTTAAAGGTAAAACGTGTGGAGGAGCGTGATTTTGGTGTTACGCTCCAGCTGTGGAGCGCAGCTTGTAAATTTGACTCCAATGATCATAGGGCGTTTAGATAAGTATCTGTAAGCCGTGCGATTGGAACGCATGTGTGTGTGTGTGGGGGATACGCTGCGCAACGTGATACCATTTGCATAATTTCACGCAATTGCGTGATCATACGCGTTGTGTTAGCATACACAGACGTGATTTGTGTAAAGTAAAGGAATTTTTCGCTGACTCTCTCTCAGGAAATATTACTGGTGAAACTCCATAGGAAGGCTTGGTGACATTTCCCAAGCGGAATTCCTGTGGAAAGAAACCAAAAAGATCAGGCTTTTACTCTCCACTGATAAAGGTGGGATATTGATTTATTGCTGTTAATACTTTATACTTCCAGTGCTGAGGGGTCTGGCAGGGGTCCTCACTGGGTTCAGGCTGAGGAGCAGAGGCCGCGAGGGTCCGCTTGGCATATTATGTGTAGAAAATATGGTCCATACACAGAGGCTTTTTGTGATGAATGGGTACAAATGACTGTTGATGATAGGGCATCATTTCCTAGGGTTGGTAGTTTTGAACCAGAGGTGCTGCAGTATGTTAGAAATAGGATATGTTTGATCGAATTCAAGAAACAAAGGATCAGACATAATGACTGTTTAAACATATGGCAACAAAAGGGAGAAATGCAAAGGGAACTTGCTCGTGTAGCAAGTTCCAAATCAGACAGGAATGTGAATGTGAGTGCACCACCACCGACATATGTCGATGGAGAGAAGACTGCTACAACCAATAGCATACCAGGAAATTATAAGGATGCACTTACAAATTGTATTAACCCTAACCCATGCAAATTGTACCCTGTTTTAAGTTCTTTCAAGGGTCATAGTTCAGAGGAGGACGACGAGCCCAGCCTGATCTCAGCCCTCTCTCAGGCAGCCACCATGCAGGAAACTCAGGTGTGCACAGCCCAACCAGTAAGAGCAGTGGCTGTGTCTTCCACTGGAGGGACGGGTGAGATCATAGCCACCGATAAGTATGGGACTGTTCATTACGCAGAGATAGTAGCTCCCCGCACTGAGACAAACAGGAATTAAGTGGTTGGGTTAAACCCTGTCCGGGTAATAGCAGTTCCCAATGGGAGAACTGATAACCAGGGAGTAACCCCCATCAGGAATATTGCAATGTATTGCCCGTGGTCCAGGTCGGAATTGCGGTCAATCATTTCAGAATTCCCCGATCCCAGGAAAGATTTAGCTAGATGCCAGAAGTTTATTAAGGATCTGGGTAATGCCCATGAACCTACAAACAAAGATTGGTAGACAGTGTTAAGAACGTGCCTACCCCCCAATATTCACACCCAAAAATGTATAACGGATTGTAAGATAGAGGCAGACAGTCCTCTGACTGTTGAATACAATCAGGAGAATGTGAAACAAATCAATATACAACTAGGATTGTATTTCACCACAATTGTAAAATGGAATAAAATTTTCACTATCAAACAGAGAGAAAGTGAACTGGCATCCGAATATTTTCATAGAGCCTTACAAGATATGGCTAAATACACTGGGATAATAGAAATAAAGAATGATTTGAACCACAGGGAGGTAGCTGTCTCTGTGTTAATGGACGGACTCAAAGAGGCATTGAAAGTCAGGGTACAGACTTCTTTGCCTAATTGGAGAGGGGTCACTGTAGATGCTCTGAGAGAGTCTGCTATTGAGCATGACAAGAATATCTTCAAACATAAAGAACAGCAGGGGGAAAGGTTCATGACGGTGAGTATACAGGCTCTGGAAGGCCAAACTACACAACCTACCCCCAAGGTGTTTGAAGAATCGAGAAGGAGAGTAAGTAGGTGTTATACTTGTGGGAGAGAGGGACATTTCTCCAGGAACCGTACACTGAAAATACCACAAGCTCCTAGACACGAGCCACGTACACAAAACACAGAGACGGGACCAAGGGACATATAGAAGGGACTTTGAGCCACATAGAGGGGAAACACATAGATTTCCCCCAAGGAGGGATGGGCAGGCCTCCAACTCATCGCAGTTACTTCCCTCACATATGATAGCTGCCAACGCCCTCCGGGAAAACCAACAATACAAACAATAGTGATAATGTCGATATTACCTTAGACCGAAAAGCTATACCTCTAAATACACTATTACCGTGGAGCCGCTATGGCCGCTAGACTGAATGCACGTGCTACGCACTTTGTACGCTATTTGCGTACAGAGTCCTGCACGTGGTACGTACTTGGCGTACACACGCCGCGCTGAGTGTACAGAGTACACACAGCGCACACGCACACACAATTGATAACCTTTAAACCTTGTTAATGATACAATGTAATGATTTGATTACACTTTAAACCCTTAGCAGCAAAGTATTGCAACGATGTTACACCTTAAACCTTAAATAGCGCTGACGGTATTAAGTACCCGCAGTGCGTACACCTTATCAATACTTATACACCTTATTCAGATAAATACACTTTAAAACCTTTGCAGGAAAGTGAAGACACAACACCGATTTGTAGTTGAAACCACAGGGTTCTAAGGCCACCGTGGATTATTCCAAAAGGTAAAACAGTACAAATCATACACTACAGGCTAACAAGATATATCTAAACAGAATAATGGCTACAGAGAATGTACATACGTGAGAATGCTCGCAAGCGCAACCCGGCCGGTCCTCCGCTAGTCAGATAGAAAGCGTTCAGAGTCTTCTGACCGGCCAGGCAACAATGGGCTTTTTATACACAACTTACATACACAATACAATGGTCACTGTAATCTCATTGTCCATTGGACACAGAGATGTGTCTTTTCATTACAGAAGAGGTCATAGGTTGATTTGAATAGATGGGCGATGTCTTTCCCCAACTCCTCTTGTGAGTGGTATCCTCTGGATTCCCGCCGCATACATAATATACAGTAAATACAGTTAATATCTATATTCTACTTTTGCACATAACTATACGCTGGAACATGCGATCTTTCTCTAACCAACACCGGATATGTTACCCTCAAAATACCCTACAGCTGGATACTAGACATCACCTTCCAACCTTTATCTGACCCTTCCTATCATGCAAATGCGAATCTCTTAGTCCTGGAACTGTTTAAACTATCAATACTCGCTGATGTGGTGCAAGGGAGTTATATCTAAAATGTACACTATTTGGGTTAAATATGTAATGTTCTAATAACCCTCTACGCGCTCACAAACTCCGCCGTAAATACCCATATTACACGCATGATCGCCGGAGCAATCCTACGCAAATTGCGGATATGTGCACACACGGCGGACTGAGTGCACGAGCAGCAGGCATGTGCATGGGGTTAGTACAAGGCATATGCATTACAATATTTTTCGACTTTGACAATAGGAAGGGGGGTCACACCTGTATCTTATAGCCAGTGAGGTTGACAAATAGCCTCAGAGACGAACCTGAGGTCATGGTCAAAGTAGCTGGTACAAGACAACCTTCCTTGTAGATACAGGGGCAGCCAGATCTGTATTAACCTTTTCAACAGGAATAATGACCACGGGCAAAACTATTTCGGCAATGGGAATAACGGGAAAAGTGCAACAGTATCCTTTGACTAGACCTGCAAAGGTTACGATAGGGCCCTTACATACCAAACATTCATTTTTGTTGGCTGCGTCGGCCCCGACTAACCTACTTAGCAGAGACTTATTATGTAAAATGTGGTGTGTTATATATTGTACCCCTGAGGGTGTGTTTTTAGATATCCCTGAAAGCCATGCACAGGAAGTACAAGATATGTTAGACACACCTCAAAGGCTAATGTTGCACTCTACTGTTCTAGACACATGTTCATAGCAGGTAGAGGAAATTATCTCACAAATACCAGGTTCCTTATGGACTAAAGATGGACAGGACACTGGATTGATGGCAAATGTAGCCCCAGTAGTAGTACAAATAAAGGATGGCAGGATAGCCCCAAAAATCCCCCAGTACCCTCTTAAACCAGAGGTGGAATTAGGAGTATACCCTGTCATAGAACGGCTGCTACAGCAGGGTATCCTAGTCAGGATGGCCAGCACAGCCAATAGTCCCATCTCCCCTGTGAAAAAGAGTGGGGGGAGGGGCTACAGGTTAGTGCAGAATTTAAGGGGGATAAACAAAATAGTTGAGAGCCAATTCCCCATAGTGCCCAATCCAGCTGTCCTTCTGATGCAGATTCCCTCTACCTCTACTTACTTCACTGTGATTGACCTTTGCTCTGCTTTCTTTTCTGTTCCTCTTCACCCCGACAGTCAGTACCTCTTTGCCTTCTCTTACAGGGGAGTACAGTACACCTGGACCCGTCTCCCCCAAGGTTTCATTGACAGCCCGAGTAATTTCTCCCAAGCCCTACATGACTGTTTACAATCCTTTCAGCCTGAGAATGAGTCGGTGCTGATACAATATCTTGATGACTTATTGTTATGCTCTGATTCATTTGAGTCGTCTCTGGCAGACACTAAACAGCTTCTGTTTCACCTCTCCCAGACAGGACACCAGGTTTCTAAGGATAAATTACAGTTGTGCCGGACAAGGGTTAAATACTTGGGACACTGCTTGACACAAGGACTAAGACACCTGACCACAGACAGGATACAGGCCATCCGTGACATGACTCTGCCGCAGACGCAACAACAAATTTGCACATTTCTAGGAATGTGTGGATATTGGGGGTCATTCCGAGATGATCGCTCACTAGCTGCTTTTAGCAACAGTGCAAACGCTAAGCCACCACCCTCTGGGAGTGTATCTTAGCTTAGCAGAAGTGCGAACGAAAGGATCGCAGAACGGCGGCAAAATATTTTCAAGCAGTTTCAGGGTAGCTGCAGACTTACTCCTACCTTGCGATCACTTCAGACTATTTAGTTCCTGTTTTGACGTCACAAACACGCCCTGCATTCGGCCAGCCACGCCTACATTTCTCCAGTCACTCCTGCGTTTTTATCTGGCACACCTGCGTTTTTTCACACACTCTCCGAAAACGGTCGGTTATCACCCAGAAACACCCACTTCCTGTCAATCACTCAACGATCAGCAGTGCGACTGAAAAGTGTCGCTCGGCCTTCTGCAAAACTACATTGGCTTTTGTGAAAGTACATTGCGCGTGCACAGTGCACACCATACGCATGCGCAGAAGTGCAGTTTTTTAGCCTGATCGCTGCGCTGCGAACAACGGCAGCTAGCGATCAACTCAGAATAACCCCCTTTGTCGGAACTGGATTCCGGGGGTTCTCTATTTTGGCATTATCACTGCAAGAAATGGTCTCTACAAGTAAACCAGAACAGGTTACTCATACTGAGGAGTCCGAACTGGCGTTTGAGAGACTGAAAGAGTGCATGTCTCAAGCACCAGCATTGGGGATGCCAGATTATGAGAAACCTTTTGAATTATATGGTGCCGAAAGTGCTGGGTGCGTGGCAGGGGTCCTAACACAGAAACATGGTGATGCCAGGAGACCGGTAGCCTACTACAGTGCACAGCTGGACACTGTAGCACGGTCTCTCCCCACTTGCCTACGAAGTGTTGCAGCTATAGCTTTGTTGGTAAGAGTGAAGACGTAGTGTTAGGGCATGACCTGACAATCCATACACCCCATGCAGTATCAGCCTTGCTGAACTCTGCCCAAACCAGACATGTCTCATCCGCTCGGTTTACAAAATGGGAACTATCACTGATGGCCCTTGTAAACATCACTATAAAAAGGTGTAGCACACTAAATCCTGCAAATTATTTTGCCAAGTGTGCCTTGTCATGCACAAAAGGTGGAGGATGAGAATAATGGTGAAAAAGGATATAGTACAGACACTGATACGCATGACTGTATGGAATACTTGAACCAGATGTTCACTGCAAGACCCGACATCAGTGACAACCCACTAGAAGACGTAGACTTTACCTTTTACACTGACGGTAGTTGTCACAGACAGATGGACTCAGGAGACCTGTGCACCAGATACGCAGTTGTAGATGATGAAGGTATCATAGGAGCTGAACCCCTCGGTCCACCTCACTCAGCACAAGTCGCTGAACTGCTAGCACTGACCAGAGCATGTGAGTTGGCAAAGTGTAAGTCAGCTAATATATACACGGACTCTAGATATGCTTTTGGAGTAGGGCATGATTTCAGGGCCCTGTGGTGCCTCAGAAATTTCATGACGGCAGCTGGCACACCTGTGGCGCATGCATCACACATCAAAAGGCTTCTGACAGCCATACAGGAACCTGACAGAGTGGCTGTTATCAAGTGTAAAGCACACACTTACAACCAAGGCCCAATTTCACTTGGTAACTGCCGGGCGGACGAAGCTGCTAAACAGGCAGCGAGCACCACCATACAAAGTACCACCACACAACTGATGACATTCAATACAGTAAACACACAACAGCTAATTGAAATGCAAGATTTTTGTTCCCTACAGGAGAAGGCGGTCTGGAAGGGGAAGGGATATGGTCAGGAGCCGTCAGGACTCTGGAGAGATGGACAAGGTAAGCCAGTGGCCCCCAGGGCATATCTCCCAAGCCTAGCTGAAGCGGCACATGGTCTGACTCACCTGGGCAAGGAAGGTGATAAAGCTAAATATTTATCTTATTTAAAACCCTTTAAGAGGTCTAAGAACACTGTACGCTATTGACGTATGGAGTACCGTAAGGGTACGCACGTTGCGTAACAATCGCTTAGCCGTAATCGAGACGCTCAAGCGTCACGTTCGCTCACGGCCAAGAGATCACAGGCAGGCAGGCTATTGGCTGCCGACTAACGTAATGTTTCGCTATAGCTTAGCGGACGCTCGGGACCACGAGGAGATCACCAGCGGCGCTAACGCTCACAATGTTAAACCTTTATACCTAAACCATAAACAATGTAATATGCAGGAAAACCTTTAGTGTAGTGATAGAGTGTAGATGCAACACAGTGTAACCTTATTAACTTAAAAGCTGTTCGAGCGTCACCGACGCTCTGAGAATACTTAACACTATAAGAAATACACAAATACCGGGCTTAGGGTCTAACGCCTTATATGAATGTTATACTTGAAAAAGAATAATACAATACAAGTCATACACTACAATATAACATAGACTAACTAACCAGATAACTACACAGGAAATACAATACAATACAATTACGTTTAAGGGAAAATGAGAGAGGAAGAGAGAGAGAGAGAGAGATATGGCTCACAATAACAATAAAGACAATATGATTGCAGAGAAAACTTACGCACAAAGGGAACGATCGCATGCGCCTCGATATCCAGCTCCCGATTATCAGCAATGAGAACCGTTGAAGAGAGTGAGCTGGATATGATCGGCTTGTCTATTTATGCCCCACACACAATACAATTCAATGGCCCCTACAATCTCATTGTTCATTGGACACAGGAATTCGTCTTCGTATTATAACAAAAGGTCATAGGTTGATTCATACAGGTGGGCTGAGACCATTTCCAACTGCTCAGGTGGGTGGGAAACTAGGTTTCCCGCCGCATGGATAAGTAAGTGCAAATAATAGTAAAAGTACATAAACTTCTTATGTCCATAACTATTCGCACGAGCGATTAATCAGCTTCAAACCAACACCGGAATATTGCTAATTAAATACTCTTCCGATGGATACTAAACACCACTGTATGACCCATGTCTGACCCTTCGTATCAAACAAAGAGGGATCTCTCTGTCCATGAACATGCTATATTAACTAAACTTTCAGAATCTATCAAGGGGACCATGATCTACAAAATACATTATATGGTGAAAATATGTAACGATTGAGTCGCACGCTGGGCACACAGAAACTCTACCGTAAATGCGCATACCGTGCGCCTGCGGGTGCCCGCAACAGCGAGTATGCGCACGCACGGGAGAGCGCACGCATGCGCAGCGCGGACCTGTATGAGGTGCAAATATGGCAGTGTGCATCGTGATATTTTTCTGACTTTGACAAAGGTATGTGCAAATTGTTAAGAGCTTACTGGAGTGCACCATGGTTGTCTTCTCAGGCAAGCAAGAAAGCAATGACATGTCTTACTTGCTTGAGGAAGAATATTGGTAAGACAATTTATTTATTAACAGTTTCTTATATAGTGCAGCAAATTCCGTTGCGCTTTACAATTGGAAATAACAATAACAAACTGGGTGATAACAAACAGTCACAGAGGTAGGAAGGCCCTGCTCACAAGCTTACAATCTATAGGGAAATAGGCATGTATACACAAGGAAAGGTGCTATCTATTGCATAGCTGTTCGCCAGATTGCAAAGGTTCTTGGAGGGCTGTATGATATGGTCATATAGCAATGATGAACCGGGTTCGAGAGGAAGGGAAAGTGAAGAATGAGAAGACATGTGAGGATATGTGTGGACTGTAATGAGTGGATGCAATTTGATAGGATACCAACAGAGCCATCCCATATCCCTCCTACAGACGAAACTTTCCAGGTAATACAAATCGACTTTATACAGCTACCACCCTGTAGGAATTTGAAATATGTATTGGTATGCACTGATGTCTTCTCAAACTGGGTAGAGGCATTTCCTGCTGCCACAAATACTGCTGTGTTAACCGCTAAGAAAATTGTGCAGGAATTTGTGTGTAGATATGGTATCCCTAGGATTATTGACAGTGATAGGGGTTCCCATTTTACAGGTGAAGACTTTCAGGTTATGTGCAAACTTATGGGTATTAATAGTAATCTACATAATCCCTACTGGTCACTGGCCAGTGCGAAGGTGGAGAGAATGAACAGCACTATTAAAAACAAGCTGAGCAAAGTGACGGCTGAAACCGGACTGTTGTGGCCAGAGGCGCTGCCACTAGTATTGTACAGCATCAGAACCACTCCCAGGTCACCGCTTAACCTATACCCCTTTGAAATTCTTTTTGGCGACAGCCCGATGTAATGATAGATCCCCAGGATGATCTGAAATTCAATAATGAAATGACTGTGGCTATACTTGGTTAGGATGAGCCAGCAATTGAGAAACCAGCAAAGGAATTTGAAACTGGCGATTCCTGACCTAGCAAACAGTAATTGAAATGAAATTGAACCTGGGGACTATGTGATGATTCAAACTTTTCTACGCTCAGGTTGCCTCATAAACAGGTGGGAAGGACCGTATCACGTTTTGTTGACCAGCACGACATCACTGAAGATTGGTGAGAGAGAGACTTGGGTCCACTCATCCCACTGCAAGAAGGTCGCTAACCCGGAGAAAGCTTGTGAGAAAGAGAAAGGTGAAGAAAACCTGATATCATTGGAGAATCTGTTCCGGGAAAGCTGAAAGGCAGGACTGTTGAAACTGCACCTGAGCGTGGTGAAAAACAAAATCAAGGACTGTTATCATAATTTTTTTCTCTCCAAACACCGACCCCCCCTCTTCATTCCCCCCCCCCCTTCCTTTCCTCGAAATGGATTTGCATCAAGAGACTGTGTTCCGGATTTTCCTTGTGACTCAGGACAATTTGTTTTTGCGAGAACCCCCGAGAAGTCGAGCAAGGATCTGGAATGGCTTCTGATGGAGAGGATGAATTTGTAGGACCCAAGGATCAGTCCATCACTTTGGGCAAATCTGGTATAAGTAAGAGATCTGGTAGTCACAGAGCTCGGAGGCAATGTGATGGGTTGTTGTCTGATGAATACTGCATATGTAAGTACTGCGATAACATTGTTGAAGATGAGTACATCCAGAGATGTCAGTCAAACAATAATATCAATATTGACGGACATCCTTTGAGTGACTATCACTCATTAGTGGGTACGGTCTTAAACCAAACAGAATGCTGGGTGTGCTCACAGGTACCTCAAGAACAGAGTAAATCGGGATTAGTGCCATACCGATTAACAGTAAATTAGGTACTCGAATTAAATGGGGGGAGACCGGTGGACAGAAAATACAATTTATCTAGACCCCCTAGCCTAAAGCTCCACCAGTACCACATAGATAGATCACTACTGTGTTTCAACATAACCAATTTCCGGAAACCAGGAAATTGGGAAGTGACTTGGAACAATCAGACAATGACCTTCTCACACAGAGCTGACAAAGAACCCATCAACTCTGAACTTGTACGTGGGATAGCCACAAGTGAGAGGTACTTCCGATACAAGTGAGATCAAAACCATGTGGGCTGGAAAAGTGTCAAAGGGATATTGTGCGCACATCATCCAGCCAGATACTTGTGTCAAACAGATGGAAAAACTGGGGACAGGTTTCTTTGTAAGGATTATCTGTGACATGATACTGATGCATTTTGTTTCCTATGTTCTCCCAAATTACGCTTATTTCATATGTGGAAGGAAGGCGTACAAGTGGCTCACGCCGAGCTCTGAAGGGTTGTGTTACATAGGCAGAGTACTACCAGAAGTCATGACCATTGCACATGACAAAATGAAAGACATTCACTGAAGCGCTCCGCCTCCTTATACTCACACCCACTACGAACACTTTTTCAAGAGACACCTCATAGACAGGAGAGAGCTCACAGCCTCTAATTTGATCCATGAATCCACCGGGATTCAGATTATTCTTGCATTAGATATCACCCATACTGCCAGAGGAATCATAAATTATAGGTATATCCATGCACTAGCGAACTTGATAGATAATATCACTGAGATGTATGACGACACCTTCAGGTATACGGGTAGAGAACTACAGGCCTACAAGAAGGAACTGGTACAACACCGAATGGTTTTGAATTACGTCACGGCTGTGACGGGTGGGTATTGTGTTACTTTAGCAACTCAATATGGTGTGAAGTGTTGCACGTATATTACGAACAGTACTGAGGACCCATCAGAGATCAATGATCAAAAGATGGACGAGATCTTGCAGTTGAAATGGGAGTTTAGAAGGAAACACAATCTCACTTTAGCGGCTGTGGGTAATGAATTGACTGGATGGGCCTCATGGTTAAACCCATTCAAGTGGTTCTCTGGGTTAGAAGAGTGGGCACAAGGAATGATTGCAAATGTGGGGAAGTTTCTCCTCTGTGTCCTCAGTGTTGTCATCATTATCGGCCTGATATTTAAATGTGTTCGGATTTTGAGCGAAAAAGGCATAATACAAATTTGATGAGTCTAAGGAGCGGGTGCATTGTAAATGCGGCAGATCTGGTACACGATCCGACGATAGAGTGCTGTGATAGGAATGTAAATTAATTTCATGGCCTGTTTCTTTCACCATCTTTTTGTGTTTTTCTCTCCCTCTATCCAGCAAAACTTAAGGACATCAGTGCACAAAGACATAGGTACATGTATGTATGCAACGTCCGTTCGAATCAGACATCTGAGGCTATAGCACTGTCCCAGCATAGGTTGAATGTTGTCCCACACCCAACCAGTGGTCCCGTGACCGCTGAGCGCATATAGAGGATGTCTCATCCTTTACTCTGTCTTCCCCAACTATGGTCAATGTCTGATTCGTGAAATAAATGCATACATGTGTCTAGGTCACCAGTTATGTGTTTGAAATATTTTTGTTATGTTTAGTGTGACAGTTATGACGGTTATTGTCTACTGTCAAGGGTGGACTGTCGAAGATAAAAATATTACATACACACCACATGCGAACACCAAACAGAGTGGCCTCTGTGCGTGCGCGTAGTCACCGTGCGTGCGCATACACACGCGCTACGTACACTGCTTCACGAGCCTTGCGTATTGGCGCGCAGAGGCAGAACTCTGGGAGGCAACGTAGTCATCTGCCGCCGGGCTCCTGCTCTGAGGGGGGGGGGGGGGCACCTCTCCTCCCATTCTGTGACACCATTGAATTAAGTTAATTGAGAGTTGCCGCTATCTTTTCAGTGGCCAACTTCCTCACTGGTACCTACACTTTACAAATCACACCCTCTGCATTATACTGTAGATACACATTTTACAAGTGTCATACCCGGGATTAGAAACCACAACCTAATACACTGACAACAGACACCTTACTGATGCACACACACACACACACACACACACACACACACACACACACACACACACACACACACACACACAATAGGAAGTAGGGGGGCACCAATATTTATCTTGCCTCCGGGCAACTGGGACGAACTTACGCCACTGTTGGCGCGTGGTATGAGTATATACGGTAGCATACGCATTCGCACAGAAAAGCCACAAAGACATATTCAATATTCTATTCATATAGTGCATAATTTACACATAGGGGTATATTTACTAAGCTGCCGATTTTGACCGATTTGGTGTTTTTTGTTCAAAGTGTCATCGCGGGAATTTACTAAACTCAAATCTCGGCAGTGATGAGGGCATTCGTATTTTTTTTACGGCTGTGTAGTAAAAATACGAATGAATACACCATCGGCCAAACGCGGCTGTTTAGGTATAGAACTCGGTCATTTACTATGCAGTCGTATTTGAAATCTCTACTGTGAAAATGCATGTGCGGCTGTGAAAAAATACAAATCGTAAAAAAAGCCTAAAAAAAAGTAGACCTGCTTTTGAGAAGCGTGTTTACATGTGTTACCAATTATACATTACTCACACCTGAATTTTTTGAGCTTTAAAAGGGACCCAAGAACATTTTTCACATCTCTCACTCTGAAATGGCTGCTGCCGTGTGTAGTACTGATTTCTTGTTTGCTGGGGGATACCTGAGACTGCTCCATGAGGCAACAATAAACCAGGGCCAGGAAAGTGAACATGGTCAGTAGGTTGTAGAAGTTCCACGGAGGCTGCGTAGGCCTCATTTTTTATGGGGCGTTTAAACTTGAACGCATTGGCCAATGACCAGGTTATACAGATGTTCCGGCTAAATAGAAACAACATTTTCCGTCTGTATGACCTTGTCACACTGGACCTAGACCCTCAGACAGCACGCTCTTGCTCTGTCTCAGGCCTGCACAAACTCCTGGCTGTGTTGCACTTTATGGCTACTGGCAGCTTTCAGGCTGTGACTGGCGATGTAATTGGTATCTTCCAGCCCACCTTTTCAAAATATTTAATTCAGGTGAGTTAAAACATACATACACGTCTATGTCTAAGTGGTGCTTCTGTTATGTAATATAACACAGTATAGTATTTATTACAGGTCATGACACTCACCTTATATTTTGTAATGTCCACTCAGGTTTTGGATGTCTTGGATGCCCACATAGATGCCTCTATCTGCTTCCCTACCCAGGAGTCGCAGTGGCATGCAGTCAGGGTAGCTTTCTATGAGCTTGCTGGCATGGCCAATGTGCTGGGTGCCATAGATTGCACACATGTTGAGCTGAACCCACCTAGGGGCAGACAATATATTTATACCAATAGACATCTGGGCCAATCCACTAATGTCCAGGTGGTTTGTGATGAAAATGTAACAATTGAGTGTTGTTGCGGGTTACCCTGGTGGCTGCCATGACTCCTTCATCCTCAGTCAGTCATCCCTCTATGATAAGTTTGAGGCCGGACAAATGCCTGATGGATGGCTGCTGGGTATGTTCCAAGTGTGTTGTGTGTATGTGTGGTAACTTCAACCTCCTTATTTTTTAATTTTATTTCCCATAAACCACATGTCCTAATTTTGCCTATATCTGTCTTTCAGGTGATGGTGGTTATGGCTGCTACTCTTGGCTCCTTACTCCATTGTCCCAACCTGATTCTCCTGCTGAACACAATTATAATAATGCACATAAGTCCACGCGGAATGTGATAGAAAGATGTTTTGGGGTGCTGAAATCTAGGTTTCGGTGTCTGGATAAGTCTGCAGGGCTTTTGTTGTATAGTCCCTCAAAGGTGACTAGGATTGTGTTCTGCTGCTGTTTTCTTCATAACATGTGTTTGCGCAAACATCTGCCACATGTTGTTGATGAAGAAAACAGTCAGCAAGTAGGTGATTTAGAAACACCTGGCGACAGTGTGAGTACAGATGTAGGGAGGCAGGTAAGGCAAGAAGTGAATCTGCATTTTTTTAACGGTAAGTATTATTTAGTCATAAATAACCTTGCCTAACCACTATTATAAAATGTTTTATAGGTCATAATTATGTTTGTGTTGCGTTATTGTTTGTTATTTCTCATGTTGTGTACAGTTAGGCAATAAAATTTATAACTTACACTGTCACTCATTAGCAAATTAAACAATACACATATTGCGTCTGAATAATTTATTACCTTGAACACAGGCATTTTTTTGTGAAACAATTCCCAAAACATTATTTGTAAAGAACTATTTGCTGCAGCCTTCATCATTTTTTTTTTGTGTGCTGGGTGCAGAGGATTGGCCTGGTTCATTGGTCCATGTTCTGCTGGAGCGTCTAACTGGGGAGGTAACTGAGGTCTGGCTTGGTGTGGTTGTTCCCGAGCTTGAGGTTAGTTGGTGTGATGCCAACACATTAAGGCTTTGGCTCAGGTTGTTTATGCTTGCAGTCAGTTGTGTATTAGCGGCAGTGTTGTTGGCAATAATTCTGGAGAGGTTTTCGTTTATCAGTTGGTTGTGTTGAATAATTTGAATGAGGGCTTGTTGCTGCCGCTGTTGGTCATCCATGATTCGTAGCAAATTGGCTTGCATTTGGCTGTTGTCTGCCCTCATCTGCTCCATTGAATTGGCAATTCTGCCAACCTGAACTATCAGTCTGCCTGAGTTCCGACTGAGTCTAGGCAGATGATGGGGCAGATTGGCAAGGTATTGGGTGTGGGTGTTCAGGCAGGCATAGTGTTGCGCCTGTTGTGTGGCCCAACTGCTCCAAAACTCTGGGGCCATTTGTTGCTGGGGTGGTGTTGGGCTCAATTGGGGGCTGTGGGATGTTTGGGGTGGTTGGGTTATGTCCTGCGGCGTGGTTGGCTGGGTAGGATCTATCGCTTGCAGGTGTAGTGTGTACGTATCCTGCAAGTCAGATTCCTGCTGGGCATCCTCGGGCATGATGGGTGGTTCTGTATGGGGTTGAAGACAGCCACTATTTAGTCAATATTTTGCATTGGTCTTTTTATAGCTTTACGTCAACATGCATTACTTCTTAATATTCATGTTGGAAATGATCAATAGATTGTGGCCTAAACTTAACTATGTAGCTTACCTTTTTGTAGAAATATGTGGCTTCTAACGTTCCCTACTCAGTTGAAAAATGTTTGAGGGAATTGTTGGACTCGGAGCCATAATTAATGTGCGAACACGAAGAACTCTGACAATTACAAATTACTACATTTACATATTGTGTATGAAGCTTCCTTTTGTAAAACGCACACAATACAATAAATGTGTTGAGCAATACACTCATACATTGTTCAAGGCAGTCAGTGGTCTAGCCAAAACTTTAACAAATATAGTGCAAAAAAATGAAATCTTTAAAAATGGTTGAAAATGTCTTAAGGTGGCCTATGTTTAGAACTGGTGATGTTGGGCATGCAAAACAATTGGATTAGAGTTAACATTTATGTAGCTGTTTCAAGCAAATAAAAAAATAAAAAAATTGGTTGCTATGGCCAACATCACATCTGAAAATGAAACCAAAAAAATAACGTTACAGCCATGTGCTTGCTGTTGGTGATTATTACAAGGATGACTTTTTATTTGTTACACATTTTTTTTGGCTGTGCACAAACAGTGGGGCAGATGTATTAACTAGAGATGAGCGAGGTTCGGTTTTACTCGGTTTTACTCGGTTTTACTCGGTTCTCAAAACGGCATCTTATTGGCTATCCAAAACACGTGACATCCGTGAGCCAATAAGATGCCGTTTTGAGAACCGAGTAAAACCGAGTAAAACCGAACCCGCTCATCACTAGTATTAACCTGGAGAAGGCATAAGGAAGTGAAAAACCAGTGATATGTGCAAGGTGATAAAGGCACCAGCCAAACAGCTCCAATATGTAAATTAACAGTTAGGATCTGTTTGGCTGCTGCCTTTATTACCTTGCACATATCACTGGTTTATCACTTCCTTATGCCTTCTCCAGGTTAATACATCTACCACACTGTTTTTTAACTTATTTACAATTAATTTTTATGTTTACTCACCAGACAGCTGAGGGGATTGTGGATCCTCACTTTGTGGACTGGCCAAAATGGCTTGTGGTGGCAGGGACGACACTGTAGAGATGCGCCGTTGTGGTGGTGAGGATGCTGCTGGAGATTCAGCCTCAAGACGGCGTCTCTTGGTAGGCATCCTATGGAGAGTATCCGAGCCCTGTGATGGTCGTCTTAGTGGAGGGGTGTTTGATGAAGAAGGACCTATGTGATAACATAAATATTAACATTCTGCTTTTCTATGTGTTTTCCGAATATGTGTATAGACTACATTCTTACCTGCATCGCCAGCATCTGCATCTCTTGGCAGTGTGGGTTGTGGCCTGGCTGTGCTGCGTCTCTTTCGTACTGTAGAAATATGAAGAATGTCCTTATGAACATACTATTATGTTTATATGTTTATGCAAAATCCTTATTGTGATGTAAACATATGAGGAACCTGATGAGAAGTAAACAAAACTATGCTTATGCTTTTCTGCCTGACTTCATTGGGTGTGTATAGTACAATTATGAAACAATTACACCAACCAATCCATACACAAAGGTGCAGAATTCACAATATTATACTACTTAAAACCCAAACGTGGTAGCTTAACACAACCAGAATATTGCTCTGTATTTTACATTTTTTTGCTGCTAACAACCAAACACTATCCCCAAATATATGCGCTAAATTGTAAGCATCAAAAACAAATATGCATGAAAAATCACATCAACCACACAAAGGACAACCCAGAACAACACACAATATTATTATTTTTAAAAATTGCTAAAACACATGACTCACACTTCTTTTAAAGACACCAACAACAATTTACTTTTGTATTAAAACACCCGAAAAAGCCCAAGGCCACCTGCTAAATTGACAATACAAAGGATAAAAACATAACTATTTTTGATTAAAACTACATCACCAACACATTAGAAGAATGAACCAACTTACAATCACAATTAGCTAGAAGACATTTCAGACAACTAAGGACAAAGCACAGATGTTATAATTAAAAATAAACAAAAAAAAATAACACCATCCTGCCTTGGGCGATCCGAATCCCGGACATGAGTCGCACCAACCACTTCTGGCGGAATCAGAGTACGCACAGGCTCCTCCCAATCTCGGAAGAGGTGTCCACCCCCTGTTTGGCGGGCTGATTTAGCCTCCTTAGACATCTTAGCCTTGACACGGCGCTTGATGTCGTAGAATCGCTAACGACACGTGTCCTCGGTCCTCCTCACCACACCCTCACTATTAACTGCCGCAACGACCTTCCCCCACAGAACACTCTTCCTGCGTGAAGAAACCTTTGCAGCATCATGGCCAAACAGCTGTTGATGATGCCTCATCAGCTCCCGCACCAATGCCATATTCTCTGCGTAGCTGAATTTGACATTGCGGCCCGTCTTTGTAGTGGTGCGTGGCTGCGGAGCTACAGCACCATCACTGTCACTATCAGTCGAGGCCGCGGCAGCAACCTCCCCCTCCTCCTCACTAACCTCCTCCACCTCACTAACCTCCTCCCTCTCACTCACCTCCTCCACCTCACTCACCTCCTCCACCTCAGCCCTCTCACTCCCCTCCTCCACCACACTCACCTCTAACTGGGACATATTCAGGACAAACAACAAACAACACTGAGGAAAAAAAACAGTAAACAGTGAACACACTCCTCCACTACCACTACACACCACACACCAAACACACACACACACACACACACACACACACACACACACACACACACACACACTCACTCACTCACTCACAATGACAATAGACGTAAAAAAAAAACAAAGACCAAAAACTAGACAGACTTTTAAATAACTACACAACAAGTATGACAAGACTACTTACACACACAGTACAGCACTCAACAATCGCAAAGAACCTCCTCAAAACCGCCAAAAACTCCTAACAACTCACCAACTCCAAACACACCTTCCTCTCACCTCTCCACTAGCTAAACCCACGAGGTGCGGACGGTTTGGGGCGGTTTTATAGTAATGAGCACAGACACTCCTCCATCACGAATCAAACCAATCACGGACGAGTGACAAAAACGAAACTTAGAAAATAAACGCGGCCGGGAACGGGAAAACACTGCCGTAACTGAAAAATGGCGCATTCGTAAAAAAACCTGAGAACACGGCCGCAAAACCACAAAATCGGCCGCATTCTACCTTGGAAAAACACGAATGACATCGACATCGAAAAATGGTAATAATCAAAACACGACAGCATAGTAAATGAGGCGTAATAAATTCAAAAAGTTGCAAAGTCACACATTCGATGTCATTCGTGATTACAGTTTAACCTCATTCAGAAAAATAAGATTTTTAGTAAATATACCCCATAGTCTCCACACACTTTGCCAGCAACTTACATATACTCAAAAGGTAGAACAACAGAGTTATTCAGGGTTACAGGATGTGAGGGGATGGAGCAAGGTTAGGGCTTAATGTTTGGTATCCAGATGTGCAGTATTTTGAGATCTACATTCCGGTTGCTATTTGCAGTTTATCGCATGTTTCTGCGCATAGATATGCGCAGAATTGTAATATTCACAAACTACTGTAAATACTGTACTCTTGATATTCAGCGGGAACCCAGTGGCGAACACCTTCAAGTACACCTGGACCAAGCATCGCCCATTCATTTAAACCAACCTATGACCCCTCATGCACTGTAAATGACCTGCCCTTTGACCTATGAAAGAAGAGCTTACATTTCCCATTGTACTGTATTTGGACACATTGTATAAAAGAGATTCTTCCTGACCAGGCTCAGTCTATTCTCTGAAGGTCATCTTGCTAAGACTGACTGAGTCCTGGATCCGGGAGCGCTCGCCAACAAATGTATGTACTATTGGTTGTAGCTCTTCTCTGTAATATTGTTATATCTTTTATCTGTATCTTTTGAGTAAATACTGTTTATGCGTTGGACCGCAGCAGTACATTTAACTACTGGTGTCACATTCCATTCTTGTTTCGGGATAAGGTGTAATCAGCCACACGTGTCGCTGCATCGTGCGCATAGCGTGTTTGCTTATGTTTAACGGCCGCAGCGGCCCGAACCACAGTGTGATAAGGTATTGCTTTTCCGTGTAAATTAATTGAACTTTACAGCACAAAGGGTGGAGAATGAGAATACTGGTGAAGGGAAATTTTGTATAGACACTGATATGTATGATGCTATGGAATATCTGAATCAGACCTTTACTACGAGAACAGACTTAAGTGACAGCACGTTGGTGAACACAGACCTGATATATATATTTTTTTCTCTCCTCTAGAGATGTTTTTTCTTTTCTTTTTTGAGTTATGCTCATGGTACTCTACATTTGCAAACACACAACAATTAAAATGAGATGCAAATTTGTGTTCCCTACAGGAAAAGGAGGTCTGGACGGTAAAGGGGTATGGTCAGGAGTCCTCAGGACTCTGGAGAGATGGACATGGTAAGCCAGTGGCCCCCAGGGCGTATCTCCCAAGCCTCATAGGCAAATGCAAGGGGGGTTTCCGGTTGCACAGAAACCCCCCTTCTCTTGGCAAGTGCCTCATATTATGACAATAGCAATGGTCAGGGCCGGTTCTTGCCCTTGTGGCGCCCCAGGCAAAAAATAGGGGCGTGGCTTCATATGGGGGCGTGGTCAATTACGCCCCCATTTGTGCCCCTGTAGCGCAGCTGGAAGAAAAATAAAAATAAAATAAAAGTGTACTTACAATCCCCGCTCCTGATTCCAGACCTCCTCCTCCGCCGGCGCCGCTCTTCTCCAGTCCTCGGATCTATGGGAGAGACGTCATTACGTCTCTCCCATAGCACAGCATAGACACTAGAGGTCAATTATGACCCCTAGTGTCTGTGTCACTATGCTGTGCGGTGCGCGATGACGTCATCGCGCACCGCACAGCAAAGGTCCTCTCCATGAAGAGAAACTAGACACATAGTGTCTAGTTTCCCTTCATGGAGAGGACCTTTGCTGTGCAGTGCGCAATGACGTCATCGCGCACCGCACAGCACAGGTCCTCTCCATGAAGGGAAACTAGACGCGTAGCGTCTGGTTCCCTTCAAAGCGGGGGACCAGCGGCGGGCACAGCGGGGGGCACAGTGGCGGATCTTGCCATGGTGCGACGCCCTCCGGATGGCGCCGGCGCCCTCCGGAAGGCGGCGCCCCGGGCAAAAGTACTGCTTGCCCGTGGCAAGATCCGCCACTGGCAATGGTATATACTGTAATACAGTTACAAGAGCTGCAGCCACATTATGCAGTTTAAGGGACAGAGCTACTGCACATGCCGAATAGTAGCAGCTTCTCCTAGCAAGTTTGCTGTGAGTGGATCCTCAATCAGTGCACTGGACCAGAGAGTCGCTACTAGGTAGTAGAGACAGGAGCCTTATCATGAGGTGGGAGAATGTGTGCTTAGAAAGTGCAGTATTGCTTCTATTATGTTTTTATATTAATTTATTTTGGTTTGTTTAACCTTTTCCTGACCATTTATTTATATTATTTAAATGTTTGATACAGCCTATACTAGAGACCATCTATAGTTAGAGACCACCTATAGTGTTAGATATTAATTCTTTATTCTATACAGTATCCAGTATATAAAAAGACCAATGTTTACATTAATGTCCAGGGTCATTACTAGGTTCTTCTGCCACTCCCCCAGACTCCCACACTTGCTCTAATATTCCACAGAGTGGGAGAGGAGATTGTAGACTTCATTTGGAAACCCCCCTCTAGAGATCCTGCGTTTGCCACTGCGCCTAGCTGAGGTGGCACATGGTCTGACTCACCTAGGGTAAGGAAGGTATGTGCAAATTGTTAAGAGCTTACTGGCGTGCACCCGGGTTCTCTTCTCAGGCAAGCAGGAAAGCAATGACCTGTCTTACTTGCATGAGGAAGAACATTTGGTAAGGTAGTACTAACAGAGCCATCCCATACTCCTCCTGCAGATGGACCTTTTCATGTAATACAAATCGACTTCGTACAGTTAACACCCTGTAGGAATTTGAAATATGTATTGGTGTGCACTGATGTTTTCTCAAACTGGGTAGAGGCATTTCCTGCTGCCACAAATACTGCTGTGTTTACCGCAAAGAAAATTGTGCAGAAATTTGTGTGTAGATATGGTATCCTTAGGAGTAGGAGCAAAGTGATAGCTTGAAACTGGACTATTGTGGTCATAGACACTGCCACTAGTGTTATGTAGCATCGGAACTACTCCCAGAACCCCACTTAGCGCATCACCCTCTTTGAAATTTTTGTTTTGTCTTTTTTTTATTTTTTTGGGAAGACAACCTCATGTCATGATCGATCCGCACCATGGCCCTCATTCCAAGTTTTTTCGCTCGCTAGCTGCTTTTAGCAGCATTGCACACGCTAAGCCGCCGCCCTCTGGGAGTGTATCTTAGCTTAGCAGAATTGCGAATGAAAGATTAGCAGAATTGCGAATAGAAATTTCTTAGCAGTTTCTGAGTAGCTCGAGACTTACTCCTACATTGCGATAAGTTCAGTCAGTTTCGTTCCTGGTTCAACGTCACAAACACACCCAGCGATCGCCCAGACACTACCCCGTTTATTCAGACACTCCCGCGTTTTTCCCAGAAACGCCAGCGTTTTTTCGCACACTCCCAGAAAACGGCCAGTTTCCGCCCAGAAACACCCACTTCCTGTCAATCACACTACGATCACCAGAACGATGAAAAATCCTTGTTAGGCCGTGAGTAAAATACCTAACTTTTGTGTAAAATAACTAAGCGCATGCGCTCTGTGAACCTTGCGCATGAGCAGTAAGCGACTAATCGCAGTATAGCCAAAATCGGCAAGCGAGCGAACAACTCGGAATGACCCCCCATGATCAGAAATACACCAATGAGGTGACAGTACCTTATCGAGAGGAGCCAGCATTTGAGAACTTAAGAAAAGAACTTGAAACATTTGATTCCTGATATGCCAACTACTAACTGTCTTGATTGTGAACCAAGAGACTGTGTGATTATTCTTACGCTCAGGTTGCCTAATAGAGAGGTGGGAAAGACCGTACCAAGTTTTGTTGACAGCACGATTTCAGCAGTGGTGCAAGTAGAAAAAATGTCTTACGGGTACTGTGTGCGCACGCCAAAGGCGCGCGTGCCAAAAAATGGGTGTGGCCAAATCCACATGGGGCGTGGTCAATGAAAATGGGGGCGTGATACACATATGGGGGGAGGGGCAGATACACATATGACGCCAATAGTGCCAGATACACGTTGCCGCACAGTGCCAGATATATATTGCCCCACAGTGCCAGATATACATTGCCCCACAGTGCCAGATATATATTGCTTCACTGTGCCAGATACACAAATGCCCCCAGAGTGCCAGATACACATTGCCCCACAGTGCCAGATACACAAATGCCCCCACTGTGTCAGATATACAGTGCCAGATACAGAAATGCACCCACAGTGCCAGATATGCCCCCAGTGCCACATACAGAAATGCCCCCAGTGCCAGATACAAATGCCCCACAGTGCCAGATATGCCCCCAGTGCCAGATAACCCCCAGTGCCAGATAACTCCCAGTGCCAGATACACATGTCCTCCCATTGCCAGATATCCCCCAGTGCCAGATATGCCCCCAGTGCCAGGTATACATGCCCCC
This sequence comes from Pseudophryne corroboree, assembly GCF_028390025.1. Taxonomy (NCBI): domain Eukaryota; kingdom Metazoa; phylum Chordata; class Amphibia; order Anura; family Myobatrachidae; genus Pseudophryne; species Pseudophryne corroboree. Next base: position 936,066,622 of record NC_086444.1, on the reverse strand, counting down.
CCAGTGCCACATACACATATTCCCGCAGTGCCACATATACCCCCAGTGACAGATACACATGTCCCCGCAGTGCCACATATGCCCCCAGTGTCAGATACACATGTCCCCCCTTTGCCAGATATGCCCCCATTGCCAGATATGCCCCAGTGCCAGATATGCCCCCAGTGCCTGGTATACATGCCCCCCAGTGCCAGGTATACATGAAGCCCCCCCCCCCTGCTGCTCACCGCTGCTGCTGTCTTGTGTGTGTGAGGGGAGGAGAGCGCAGCCTGCGCCTCTCCTGCCCCTCAGTGGCTGGCGGGTGCGGGTGGCTCAGTTCAATTCAGCGCCAATCCGTGAGCCAAACAAAGCTCGCGGTCCGGCAGCCTTGGCTGCCGGTCCGCGAGCTCTGATTGGCTCACGGGCGTCACTGAATTAAACGAAGATATTACGGGGCAGGAGAGGCACAGGCTGCGCTCTCCTCCCCTCACATCAGCGGCGGTGCGGCGGTGAGCAGCAGAGGGAGGGAGGGGCGAGGTGCGGCGGCCCGTCGGTGTGTATAGACACACATTACTGCCCCACATATATATATATTTATATACACTGCCCCAGGCCGCTGACTGTTTTATTAGTATATATACATATACTAGACTAGTACAGACAGTACACTGTCTGTACTAGTCTAGTATATATGTATATATACTATTAAAATAGTATATACATATACATACTTACACACTATATATATCCAGCCCCACACCAAACTGCGCTGACCTAACGGCTCCCCCGACCTGAGTGTGTCTCTAACTCACCGCCGGCGCCGCTGCTCAAGCCTCCTCAGTCCCGCCGCGCCCAGCCAGCCCCCAGCCGCGGGAGCGTGATGACGTCATGATCACGCTCCCAGCAGGCTGAGAAGGGGAGGCGGCGATGCGGAGGCGCGCAGCGGAAGCAGCGGGACCCGGGGAGCGCATCATAGACCAGTGAGCGGCGCAGCGCGGCGGAGTGGGTACGGCGTACCCGCGGCAAAATTCTTACGGGTACGCCGTACCCGCCCGTACCCGCCCACTTGCAGGCCTGGATTTCAGTGAAAGTAGCCGAGAGAGAGACTTGGGTCCACGATTCCCATCGTAGGAAAGTCGGTAGTCCGGAAGGAACTCGTAAAGGGAGAGAAATCGCAGAAATATCACTCGAGAATCTGTTCCGTGAAGACTGAGAGGCAGCACTGTTGAACACTACCTGAGCATACTAAAGGATTACAAAAAGACTGTCACGATCCGGGTAACTGGATGCCATTACTTGCCATTCAGATGTTTCCTGAGGCTGGCTCAGCGGTCCAGGGTCGGATCTCATCTGTGTTACTGATGTCCACACTCTGGGGTATATTTACTAAAAATCGTATTTTCCCGTTTGAGGTCAAAGTTCAATCACGAATGACATCGAAACTGTAAATATGCAACTTTTTGAAATTAGTACGGCTAATTTACTAAGCTGCCGTATTCTGCATTTTCGGTTTTACCGATGTCGATGTCATTCGTTTTTTTTTGGCAGTGTTTTACGTGAGTGACTTGTAAAACACTGCCGACTTTAATACAATGAATCTCGGCCGGATCTGAGAGATCTGTGCTGGGCTTCATTGTGCACCTTGTAAAAAAAAAAAAAAATCAGTGTTAAAATAAAATAAAAAATTGCGTGGGGTCCCCCCTCCTAAGCCAAACCAGCCTCGGGCTCTTTGAGCCGATCCTGGTTGCAAAAATATGGGGGGAAAAATGATAGAGGTTCCCCCATATTTAAACAACCAGCACCGGGCTCTGCGCCTGGTCCTGTTTCCAAAAATACGGGGGACAAAAAGCGTAGGGGTCCCCCGTATTTCTGAAACCAGCACCGGGCTCCACTAGCCAGATACATAATGCCACAGCCAGGGGACACTTTTATATAGGTCCCGGCGGCCCTGGCATTACATAACCAACTAGTCACCCCTGGCCGGGGTACCCTGGAGGAGTGGGGACCCCTTCAATCAAGGGGTCCCCCCCCCTCCAGCCACCCAAGGACAGGGGTGAAGCCCGAGGCTGTCCCCCCCATCCAAGGGCTGCGGATGGGAGGCTGATAGCCGTTTGGGAAAAAAATGAATATTGTTTTTAGTAGCAGTACTACAAGTCCCAGCAAGCCTCCCCCGCAAGCTGGTACTTGGAGAACCACAAGTACCAGCATGCGGAGGAAAACCGGGCCCGCTGGTACCTGTAGTACTCCTACTAAAAAAATACCCCAATAAAAACATAAGACACACACCTTGAAAGTATAACTTTAATGCATACATACACACCTCCATATACACATACTTACCTTATGTTCACACGAGGGTCGGTCCTCTTCTCCATGTAGAATCCATGGTGTACCTGTGGAAAAAATTATACTCACAAAATCCAGTGTAGAAGCCTCTTCTTCTTGTAATCCATTTGTAATCCAGGTACTTGTCAAAATAAAAAAACGGACACCCGACCTCGCACTGAAAGGGGCCCCATGTTTTCACATGGGACCCCTTTCCCCGAATGCCAGAAACCCCCTCTGACTTAAGTCTTAGAGGGTTCCATCAGCCAATCAGGGAGCGCCACATTGTGGCACCATCCTGATTGGCTGTGTGCTCCTGTACTGTATGACAGGCAGCACACGGCAGTGTTACAATGTAGCGCCTATGCGCTCCATTGTAACCAATGGTGGGAACTTTGTGGTCAGCGGTTGACCGAAAGTAACCTCACCGCTGACCACAAAGTTCCCACCATTGGTTATAATGGAGCGCATAGGCGCTACATTGTAACACTGCCGGGTGCTGCCTGTCATACAGTACAGGAGCACACAGCCAATCAGGAGGGTGCCACAATGTGGCGCTCCCTGATTGGCTGATGGAACCCTCTTAGACTTAAGTCAGAGGGGGTTTCTGGCATTCGGGGAAAGGGGTCCCATGTGAAAACATGGGGCCCCTTTCAGTGCGAGGTCGGGTGTCCGTTTTTTTCATTTTGACAAGTACCTGGATTACAAATGGATTACAAGAGGACCGATCTACACTGGATTTTGTGAGTATAATTTTTTCCACAGGTACACCATGGATTCTACATGGAGAAGAGGACCGACCCTCGTGTGAACATAAGGTAAGTATGTGTATATGGAGGTGTGTATGTATGCATTAAAGTTATACTTTCAAGGTGTGTGTCTTATGTTTTTATTGGGGTATTTTTTTAGTAGTAGTACTACAGGTACCAGCGGGCCCGGTTTTCCTCCGCATGCTGGTACTTGTGGTTCTCCAAGTACCAGCTTGCGGGGGAGGCTTACTGGGACTTGTAGTACTGCTACTAAAAACAATATTCATTTTTTTTTCCAAACGGCTATCAGCCTCCCATCCGCAGACCTTGGATGGGGGGGGACAGCCTCGGGCTTCACCCCTGGTCCTTGGGTGGCTGGAGGGGGGGGGGGACCCCTTGATTGAAGGGGTCCCCACTCCTCCAGGGTACCCCGGCCAGGGGTGACTAGTTGGTTATGTAATGCCAGGGCCGCCGGGACCTATATAAAAGTGTCCCCTGGCTGTGGCATTATGTATCTGGCTAGTGGAGCCCAGTGCTGGTTTCAGAAATACGGGGGACCCCTACGCTTTTTGTCCCTCGTATTTTTGGAACCAGGACCAGGCGCAGAGCCCGGTGCTGGTTGTTTAAATATGGGGTAACCTCTATCATTTTTCCCCCCATATTTTTGCAACCAGGACCGGCTCAAAGAGCCCGAGGCTGGTTTTGCTTAGGAGTGGGGACCCCACGCAATTTTTTTTCAAAAAATAAACACTTTCCCATCCCCTTCCCACTGATAAACATGCACGGATCTCATGGATCCCTGCATGCCTATCCAAACACGGGATAAAAAAGCAGGTCTGTTTTTCTTTAGCACTTTTTCACGAATTGTATTTCTGCACGGCAGTGTTTGGCTATTGTCGGCAGTGTTTGTGATTTGCACTTTTTAGTAAATTACCGATTTCTACCAAATTGCAGGCGTATTTGACCGATGGTGTATTGATTCGTGATTTTTTCCTAGGACTTCCAAAATATTACGAATGCCCTCATCACTGCCGAGATTTTTGCTTAGTAAATTACCGAAATGACACTTTGAAGAAAAAACGGCATTTCGGTCAAAATCGGGACCTTAGTAAATATACCCCTCTGTGTTTCTCTCCTGTCATCCTGCAGTACTGTCACAGCGGCCTCATGTTAAATATCAGAATGGCGTCTCCGGCCCTCCACGGCCTCTGCCGCCGTTCCTGTGTTTCCAGTACACAGATTTCTCAGTGTATCGTCTCATACCTGCCGCGGCCTCCGCTGTCATCCATGTGGTTCTAGTGTGCAAGTTGCCAGTGTGGCGCCTCCTGCCCTCTGCGGCCTCCGCCGCCATTGCTGCTGAATCTCCATGTGGTTTCACCAAACTAACTTTCCCTCCAAGTGCTAACATGGGCGCAGCCATGTTGGTTTCAGTCACATGCTTCAGTTTCCTCCAATCCGCTGCTCTACTGAATCTGCATAATTGCTCAGCCAATGCCTGCCTTGCTGCAGGTATAAGTATCCCGTGCCTGAACCAGGAAATTGTCAGTGCTTTGGTTGTCAAACCCTGTGTACCAGTCTCTCCTCCTTGTGGTTGTTTCTGCTTCAGGTTTTCCAGATCCTGCTTCTAAACTCTACTAGAGACCCGCGCCAGCCTACCATCTTGCGGTGCAGCCTGACTCCTGGTTATTGCTAACACCAGATTCCAGCATTCAGCTTCCAGCGGTGCTCAGTCTACCATTGCATTCTACTACTGGCTATTGCTAAACACCAGCTTCCAGCATTCAGCTTCCAGCGGTGCCCAGTTTGCCATTGCATTCTACTCCAGGCTAATACTAACAACGACTTCCAGCATTCAGCTTCCAGCGGTGTCCAGCTTCCAAGAATCATCGGTGCTCCGCCATCGATGATCAACTAACCATCGATCTTCATAGTCATCGAACTCTAGCTTCATTTGTACATAATAATTCACAGTTCATCATCTGACGCGGTTCCACCCGGCATGCTAGGCAATCCACTTTCATTCAACAATACTACCAGCTTCCAGTGAAACACCTGCTGGCCAGTTCCTATTCATATTTCACTATTCTGCAGACGGGTCTTTGTTAAGGTCATTCCATCTCCTGGTCTATAAGAACTGTACCTGATATTACCACACCCAGAGGCATCCTCTATTCTGCAGCACTCTGTCACGACTTGTTTGTGTTTTCTCCCTCTATCCAGTAAAACCTCTATCGAATCCGAACATCAGTGTGCACAGACGTAGGTACATGTATGTGTGCAACGTTCATTCAAATCAGACATCATAGGCCATAGCACTGTCCCAGCATACTCTATAGGTTGAATGTCGTCCCACATCCAACCAGTGGTCCCGCGACCACCGAGCGCATATAGAGGATGTCCCATCATTCTCCCTGTCTTCCCCAACTATAGTCAATGTCTGATTTGTGAAATGAATACATATTTGTGTCTAGGTCACCAATTATTTTTTATAGTGTGACAGTTATGACAGTTATTGTCTACTGTCAAAGGGTGGACTGTCGAAGTCAAAAATATTACATACACACAACATACAAACTCCAATCAGGGAGGTCTCTGTTCAAGCGCATACACGCAGCGTGCACAGGATATACGGTAGCATACGCATTCGCACAGACAAGCTACAAAGGTATATTCAACACATATTTCATACAACACATAAATTACACATAGACAAAACATGTCAAGCACCAGACATTATAAGGTATTTATATAATAGAGTGTAACATCAGATATATATGTACTATTAGAACGGAACAAGTTAATTATATCATGCTTAGTGTCAAAATGATCAGGAGTATGTGTGGAGTAATTTGATAGCTATGGGTAGATTGTAGCACATTGCAATGATTAGTTATGACCAAATGTATGAATACAAAGGACTTTCTGAGACTTGAAACTGGATTCACAGTCATGGCCCTGGGGGCAGACACATGTGTTTGCAACATAGGACAAAAGCCCTCACACTGACCAATGAGCCATCGAGTTCTTGAGAGGTCTGGCCTCCAGACCAATCGAAAAAGAAACTCACCATTGTATACACCCATTATTTTACTGTATAAAAAGAGGGACTTAGGATCAGGCAAGGGCATTTTGATACATTCTCATTCACTCTCACACACATTCTCATTCACTCTCTCTCTCTCTCTCTCTCTCTCTCTCTCACACACACACACACACACACACACACACACACACACACCCTTATCAGAAGTCTCCTACCTGATGACTGGCTGCCTGATTCCAGTGAAACTAAGCGTATGTATAGTGGATGTAACTGGTTCTTATGTAACTGCTTCTTTTATAACTGTAACTCTGTAACCATATTTATAAATATTATAACTGAATGATATACTGTACATATGTTATTTTGTATGTATACCCTTTTAATATCAAATATATATATGGTAATAAGATGCGTCTTGCATCCACAGTACATATATTAATGCTGGCATTTAAATGTTTGTTAGAAATAATTAGGAATTCACTATATATATATATATATATATATATATATATATATATGTGTGTATGGGGTGAGCAAACAGCGCCAAAAATATGCAGTAGACACAAGTTTTTCAAAGTATGTCTGTTAGGGTCTCCTGCCCTGTGCTGCCACGTCGTCATGGCAACCGGGAGACAAGTGCTAGCGGAGTAACCTGAGCGCAGCTGATACTCCGGTTCGGGTCTTTTGCTGTGCAGTGGTTACAGGCTCTGTGCACTGCAGGGGATCCGGTGCTGGTTTTTGTGCTCACAGTCTGTGAGGTCTGAGTGGGGCGTGGACAGCACCTGCTTTATAAGGCCTCTTCTCAGGTTAAGCAGATGCTGCTGAATCTTTGTTGGTTAGTCAGTTCCTGAAAGTTAGCCAGTACTGTGTAGCTTTGTATTTGTTGTTATAGCAAAGAAAATTTGGAGTGTCAGGCAATGCGCAATTAAGGCAGCTAATCATACAGTGTACCACCAGAGGCTTTTCCCACCTCTAATACAGAATGCAAAATAAAAGAGATACGTGGAATACCGCTCGACCAGCGCCTCACTCAACGTCAGTAGAGTTTTAATCACACCCGACTCTCAGATCCATAACATCCTTCAGACGTAGTATACAGGAACATAATCTCAGTATTGGTCATAGGAGGTTTTACCGGAAAGAGAGATAATGGGCAACCATAGTGTGATACTGTTTAAAAATTTAATACATCACACAAACAATTAAAATGAATCATAAAATACACAAACCACACAATGATGGTACAGACATACACTATTAGGGCTGACACCCTGGGCAACAGTGATAAAAATGGCTGATTACCGGCTAGAAGTAAGAACTGGCTCACGTCAGTTCTAAAAGCATGAATGACACGGAGTAAATCACCAGGCTGCAGCAAGGGATTCCCCAGTCCCAGGACTTCTTCACACACCGGCTCAGTTCACAATCGTCGCTCCCATTCAGGTAGTCAGTCCAAAAGAGCACCTACGCGTGATTTACTCCGTGTCATTCATGCTTTTAGAACTGACGTGAGCCAGTTCTTACTTCTAGCCGGTAATCAGCCATTTTTATCACTGTTGCCCAGGGTGTCAGCCCTAATAGTGTATGTCTGTACCATCATTGTGTGGTTTGTGTATTTTATGATTCATTTTAATTGTTTGTGTGATGTATTAAATTTTTAAACAGTATCACACTATGGTTGCCCATTATCTCTCTTTCCGGTAAAACCTCCTATGACCAATACTGAGATTATGTTCCTGTATACTACGTCTGAAGGATATTATGGATCTGAGAGTCGGGTGTGATTAAAACTCTACTGACGTTGAGTGAGGCGCTGGTCGAGCGGTATTCCACGTATCTCTTGTATTTGTTGTTGCTTACTGCAAATAGGCCTGGGGATTTGGTACTACACTCTGCCAATCCAGACCTAGCAGTAAGACTGGAGTCAGTCGTTTAACCTGCTGGGGTTCTTTTGCTACTCTGTGAACTTAGCAGGTTTGCGGCTGTATTCTCAGACTGCCTGCCTAAATCCTGTCTCACTGTGCAAGGTGTTCAGGTATTCAGTTTAGTGGCAGTAAGATGAACCTGTGCACTGCAAGTGAGGATTAGGATTGTGGAGACTCTCCTTGTGTCTATCATTCCATCTCTGACCAAGGAGTTTACTGCCACACCCGTTGGTAACCCTTTAGGGTTTTGCTGTTGCCCTTAGCAACAGCATTTCAGGTTCTCTACGTATTAAAACACAACATCTTGCTTTTTTCATCTGAGCATTCCTAATAATAGGGAGACACCCAGTTTCTTAGCCTCTGGGCTTCTCTGTTCACTTTGTGTTTATTTTGTTACCCTATCACCTTCTGTGTACGTAATGTCATATTCCCCAGTCTGTCTGTGAGTTCATTTGTTTTGCATCCCTATCTGTTCAGACACCAGTACATTCCTGCAGGCACTGGTGTGCATAACAGTTCAGACACCAGTACATTCCTGCAGGCACTGGTGTGCATAACAGTTCAGGCACCAGTACATTCCTGCAGGCACTGGTGTGCATAACATATTCAGCAGCCTAATACTCCTGTTGAAATTTTGTGGGAATATGGAGCATACCCCTCAAAATACGTTGCAACAGGTGGTCGATCAGGTGCAGGTCCTGACTCGACAATTTAATGATTTGTCCATTAAAATGCACACCTCCCAGGCCGCTGGCGGAACTCCCGCAGCAGCAGCACCTTCAGGGGTTAAGGAGCCGAAAGTAAATCTCCTGGATCGTTTTTCTGGAGATCGCTCGCAGTTCTTTTGTTTCAAGGAGAGCTGCAAGCTGTACTTCCGGCTTAGGCCTCAGTCTTCAGGGTCGGAGATTCAGCGGGTGGGCATAGTGATTTCCTTGCTACAAGGAGACCCACAGGTCTGGGCATATGGGTTGCAGCCTGACTGTCCGTCGCTTAAAAGTGTTGATGCTTTTTTTTACGGCACTGGGCATGTTGTATGATGACCCTGACAAGACGGCCTCAGCCGAGGCTCGGATTTCGATCCTTAAGCAAGGGCGAAGGCCAGTTGAGGTTTACTGTACGGAGTTTCGGAGGTTGGCCCATGATACCCAGTGGAATGACCCAGCCCTGAGACACCAGTACCGAAGAGGTCTTTCTAACCAGATAAAAGACCAACTGGTACAATATCCCTTGCTTGATAGCTTGGATCAGCTCATGCAGTTATCCATCCAGGTGGATAGACGGCTGAGAGGGCGTAGGCTTGAAAGGGAGACCGAGGTTTCCTTCTTTCCCAAGGGAACCTCAGACTCTGAGGAATTTTCCGAGGAGCCTATGCAGATTGGGGCTACCCGCCTCTCCTCGCGTGAGAAGACGCGGAGGAGACAGCAGGGGTTGTGTTTGTACTGTGGGAATAAAGGTCATGTGGTAGTATCATGCCCAGAAAAGCCGGAAAACTTCAGGGCCTGAGGGTGATGGGAAATATCCTGTCAGGCCAGAAGTCAAAATTTCCCAAGAAGACTTTTATCATTCCGGTGACCTTGAAGATCCTCGGTCAAACTGTCAAGACTGAGGCCTTTGTGGACAGTGGGGCCGACGGGGTTTTTATGGACCGCCAATTCGCCCTGAAACACTCTGTTCCCTTAGTACCCTTGGCATCAGAAATTGAGATTTGTGGGTTAAACGGGGAACCATTATCCCAAGGTAAAATTACCTCTTGCACTAGCCAGATTTCTTTGTTTATTGGAGCCACACACTCTGAAAAATTGTCCTTTTATGTGACTGTCTGTACTTTTGCCCCATTGGTGTTGGGGTTACCCTGGTTAAGGGCCCACAATCCTCAATTTGACTGGGTCTCTGGGGAGATTCTTAGTTGGGGTACTGATTGTTTCAGGAGTTGCTTGAGCCTTCCAGTCAGGCTCTCGCAGCTAAGTTTGCCAGGATTGCCAGGGTGTTATGCAGATTTTGCGGACGTGTTCTCCAAAAAAGTTGCAGAGGTACTACCTCCCCATCGCCCCTATGACTGTGCCATTGATTTGTTGCCAAATGCTAAGCTTCCCAAGAGCAGGTTGTACTCCCTGTCACGTCCTGAGACTCAGGCTATGGCAGAGTACATTCAGGAGAACTTGGCTAAGGGATTTATCAGACCTTCACAGTCTCCAGTTGGGTCGGGGTTCTTCTTCGTGGGTAAAAAGGACGGTTCGTTGCGACCCTGCATCGACTTCAGGGAATTGAACCGTATCACGATTAAAAACTCATACCCACTGCCTCTCATTTCGGTCTTGTTTGACCAGCTTCGTACTGCCACCATTTTTTCTAAGATTGACCTACGCGGGGCGTACAATCTAATCCGAATAAGAGAGGGGGATGAATGGAAGACTGCCTTTAATACCCACTCAGGGCATTATGAATATTTGGTGATGCCTTTTGGGCTCTGTAATGCCCCGGCAGTCTTCCAGGATTTCATGAACCTATAAAACGAATAACAAGTGGCGCTAGACAACCAGAATATAATAAAACATTTATTTTCTAAAATGCATATAGAAGTTACAAAAACCTCCCGGGGGTGATCAATCTTAAAACATCACAATCTATGAATTAGCACTAAATATGCCTGATTTGTTTATAAAAAATGATATTTAAAGCATCAATAGTGGATAATCCTATTAACATATAATTAATATATAAATAACACCTGGAAGGTAAAAAAGCCTTTTGTGGATTCTGTGTGTGCACACTGATACTGCTGGTAAATAAAGCAGAGATCACTAGTAGCCGTGTTCTATTAGACAGTGTGAAGAGTCACAAGTTCATGGCAAAGGGTGACTGTTGCAGAAAGAAACACATGTGTATTAGCTGTGTGTACACTGTTACCACTGGGCAGGAGCTCCTTCAATCTCTGCTCCCCGATGCTGTCCCGTGGTCCGGACGGAGACACTCACCAGAGCCTCAGTGGACAATCTGGAAGCCGCGCTGTGCGGGATGTCTCAGTGAGCCGTCCTAGCTCGATCCACACCGTCTCCGGTACCTCCGTATTTCGCAAACGGAAGCTGATGGCTGGTAAATCCGGAGTTTAAATAGGGTGAAAGTTCTTGGTGTGTGTGACCCGCAGTGAGCCTATCTTCTATTAAGCGGGCATCCGACAGGGGCTCCGTTCGCCGGTCTGCGCCGGACTTGGAGAGACGGCACCCGTGACTTCCACTGCTCCGACTTGTAGTGTGCGGTCGGGCTGCAGAGGTGAAGGGATGCAGCACAGGTGATCCTGACCGCAAGAGTAGGCAGTGAATCCAAATGATCAGGGCTGATCGCTGTTGTACATAGAGCTCCCCGTAGCTTTGAAGTGTATATCCTTGTAGTAAGAAGCCTGTATCCTGGCAATTCCCTTTTTCAAGAGGCTGCTGACAACCATAGTGCAGTGCTATTCACCTGAGCGCATAGTTTTTTTTTTTTTTTCCATTTTCAGGATTTCATGAACGATGTACTCAGGGAATATTTGGATAGATTCTTAGTTGTATACTTAGATGACATCCTAATCTTCTCCCATTCCCTGGAGGAACATCGGAAGCATGTACGCTTAGTCCTCCAGAAACTCAGAGACCACCGGCTTGGGGCGAAGCTGGAGAAGTGCGAATTTGAAGTTCAGAAAATCGCATTTCTAGGATATATTATCTCCCCAGAAGGTTTCCAAATGGAGGGTTCCAAGGTACAGGCAGTCCTGGATTGGGTGCAGCCCACTAGTTTGAAGGCGCTTCAGCGTTTCCTGGGCTTTGCGAATTTTTATAGACGATTTATCGCTGGATTTTCGTCTATAGTGGCGCCCTTGGTGGCACTCACTAAGAAAGGGGCGGATGTTGCTCACTGGTCTTGTGAGGCTAAAGCGGCTTTTGCCCGTCTCAAAAGGACATTTGTCTCGGTCAAGGTGCTGCGACACCCAGATCCAGAGCATCCTTTTGTGGTGGAGGTGGATGCCTCTGAGATGGGTATTGGGGCAGTGCTCTCTCAGATGGGAGTGTCTGATAATCGCCTTCATCCCTGTGCTTACTTTTCCCGTAAATTTTCGCCTGCCGAGATGAATTATGACGTGGGTAACCGGGAATTGTTGGCTATTAAGGATGCACTCGAGGAGTGGAGACACTGGCTTGAGGGCAGTGCCGTAACTAGACTTTTTAGCGCTGTGTGCAAGTAACCGCAACGGCGCCCCCCCCCCTTGTCATGTTTTGAAATGAATGCTACCTCTCCCCCCTCCCCATCCCTTCCTATAATTCACACACCGCTAGTTACGCCACTGCCAGAGCGGCAACTAGACATTTTGGTGCCCTCTGCCAGAAAGAGAATTGCCCCCCCTCCGTTAGCCACATTACACAGCACGGTTGCGTCCGCCAGTTACATTACACAGCACGGTAGCGTCCGGCAGTTACATTACACAGCACGGTAGCGTCCGGCAGTTACATTACACCGCATGGTAGCGTCCGCCAGTTAGATTACACCGCACGGTAGCGTCTGCAGTCACATTACACCGCACATTAGCGTCCATTAGTTACATTACACCGCACGGCAGCGTTCATTAGTCACATTACACCAGACAGTAATACTCCAAATATATATATATATATATATATATATATATATATAGTTTTATGCCATAGCAGAAGAATATTTACACACAAATCTTATGTATTCAATTTACAGGGGACATTACATAAATGTATATGCAGTTTTGGGGTTTGTAATTTTACAAAATCTCTGCACTAGTAGTTTATCTTTTTTTCTTTATTTTAGATAAACTACACAGTACAATAAGTTACTGAGAGAAAGTCCAGAATTTTCAAACACAAGAAAAGTATTTCTTAATATTGTTATACTGAAATAAGTAGTAAGTAGCAGCACATACCTACAATATAAGGAGCACTTGCACGAGGGGTGGGAGGGAATGGAGGAAGAGACTTCACTTGCTGTGATAAGCAGCAGCTGCAGCCGTCGTCTCTCCTGTACCCGGAAGTCAGTGTACAGTGCAGGAGGAGTGCAGGAGAGCAGGAGGAGGGGGGGCGGAGCAGAGCCCAGCAGCACACGGAGGAGAGACTCACAGAGATTGCCCAGCGCTGCCTGCTGTGCCTTCTGATCTATATTAGCAGCACTGCCTCCGGCGGGGAAGGAGCCGGGCGCAGCGCTACTAATATACTGTACACTACAGCGGGCAGCGCATCAGCTGGTGGTAGCTAATCAGTGTGGATGCTGATGGTGCGCCCACAGCGCGATTGCGCTGTGTGCAATGCCCCCTCAGCACACACGTAGTTACGGCACTGCTTGAGGGGGCTAAGTTTGTGGTCTCAATTCTCACCGACCATAAGAATCTGGCATATTTAGAGTCAGCGAAGCGTCTCAATGCCAGGCAGGCACGATGGGCTTTGTTTTTTGCTCGCTTTAATTTTTTGATAACATATCACCCTGGGTCAAAAAACATCAAGGCTGATGCGCTCTCGCGGAGTTTTGCTCCAATCCAGGAGACCACCGAGGAGCCGTTGCCCATTGTGTCCCCATCATGTATTTAAGTTGGGCATTACCCAGGACCTCTTGTCATTAGTCCTTAGAGCACAGGAGCAGGCTCCTCCAGACCTTCCGGTAGGTCTTTTGTTTGTGCCTCCTAGGTTAAGACAGCGAGTGTTCCTGGAATTCCATGCCAAGAAGTCGGCAGGTCACCCGGGTATTGCCAGAACTCGGGAGTTGCTATCTAGGGCGGTGTGGTGGCCCTCGGTGGCTAAGGATGTGGATCAGTGGGTTCGGGCATGTGACATCTGTGCCCGAAATAAGACTCCTAGAGGGGTTCCTGTTGGCCCATTACATCCACTCTCTATCCCATCTAAGCCATGGACCCACATTTCAATGGATTTTGTGGTGGACTTGCCCAAATCCTTGGGGATGACAGCCATCTGGGTTGTCGTTGACAGGTTTTCGAAGATGGCGCACTTCGTTCCACTGGTTGGGCTGCCATCGGCCAGACGCCTGTCTGAATTATTTATGCTGCATGTTGTGCGTCTCCACGGGTTGCCACTTGATGTGGTCTCTGACCGCGGATCCCAGTTTGTGGCCAAATTCTGGAGGGCATTATGTTCCGATCTCCAGATTTCTGTCAGCTTGTCGTCAGGCTACCATCCGCAGTCTAATGGGCAGACTGAGAGGGTGAACCAGTCCTTGGAGCAGTTCCTCAGGTGTTATGTCTCCAAGTGTCAGACTGACTGGGTTGCTCATCTGTCCATGGCGGAGTTTGCCTATAACAACGCGGCTCACTCTGCTACAGGGATCTCTCCCTTCCTTTGTGTGTATGGGCATCATCCTAAGGCCAATTCTTTTGACCCCCTGGACTCCACGCCTGGTGGTTCCTCTGTGGTTTCTGTCCTTAGAGGTATTTGGAGGAAAGTGAAGAAAGCCCTTGTGTCTGTGTCATTAGTGACCAAAAGGGTTTTTGATAAGCGGAAAAGACCCTGCAGCTTCAAATTAGGAGACTTCGTCTGGTTGTCTACCAAGAATTTGAAGTTGAGACAGCCATCTCATAAGTTAGGCCCCCGGTTCATCGGCCCTTATAAGATCACCAGGGTAATCAATCCGGTGGCATTTCAGTTAGACCTGCCCCGTTATTTGGGTATCAATAAAACATTTCATTGTTCCCTTTTAAAACGGGCGATTAGTAATCCTTCTTCCAGTGGAAGACCTTCTCCTCTTCTGATACGTGGCCAGAAGGAGTTTGTTGTTGAAAGGATTCTTGACTCCAAGATGGTTCGGGGTCGGCTGTCATTTTTGGTGCACTGGAAGGGGTATGGCCCGGAGGAGCGGTCGTGGGTGCGTAGTTGTGATCTTCATGCCCCCAGACTGATACGCTCTTTCTTCTCGCAGTTCCCCGATAAACCCGGTGGTAGGGGTTCTTTGATCCCTCGTCAGAGGGGGGGTACTGTTAGGGTCTCTTGCCCTGTGCTGCCACGTCGTCATGGCAACCGGGAGACAAGTGCTAGCGGAGTAACCTGAGCGCAGATGATACTCCGGTTCGGGTCTTTTGCTGTGCAGTGGTTACAGGCTCTGTGCACTGCAGGGGATCCGGTGCTGGTTTTTGTGCTCACAGTCTGTGAGGTCTGAGTGGGGCGTGGACGGCACCTGCTTTATAAGGCCTCTTCTCAGGTTAAGCAGATGCTGCTGAATCTTTGTTGGTTAGTCAGTTCCTGAAAGTTAGCCAGTACTGTGTAGCTTTGTATTTGTTGTTGCTTACTGCAAATAGGCCTGGGGATTTGGTACTACACTCTGCCAATCCAGACCTAGCAGTAAGACTGGAGTCAGTCATTTAACCTGCTGGGGTTCTTTTGCTACTCTGTGAACTTAGCAGGTTTGCGGCTGTATTCTCAGACTGCCTGCCTAAATCCTGTCTCACTGTGCAAGGTGTTCAGGTATTCAGTTTAGTGGCAGTAAGCTGAACCTGTGCACTGCAAGTGAGGATTAGGATTGTGGAGACTCTCCTTGTGTCTATCATTCCATCTCTGACCAAGGAGTTTACTGCCACACCCGTTGGTAACCCTTTAGGGTTTTGCTGTTGCCCTTAGCAACAGCATTTCGGGTTCTCTACGTATTAAAACACAACATCTTGCTTTTTTCATCTGAGCATTCCTAATAATAGGGAGACACCCAGTTTCTTAGCCTCTGGGCTTCTCTGTTCACTTTGTGTTTATTTTGTTACCCTATCACCTTCTGTGTACGTAATGTCATATTCCCCAGTCTGTCTGTGAGTTCATTTGTTTTGCATCCCTATCTGTTCAGACACCAGTACATTCCTGCAGGCACTGGTGTGCATAACAGTTCAGACACCAGTACATTCCTGCAGGCACTGGTGTGCATAACAGTTCAGACAGCAGTACATTCCTGCAGGCACTGGTGTGCATAACAATGTCAGCTTTAGTGACCCCCAAATGTTGCAACCCCGATTGGCCAGTTGTATGTTTTCATATCTTTTTGTTCCTTAATAAACCCCCTTCTTTTAAGAAAATAAGCAGTCCTTTTAATTTACTGCCACCATTGGTCGCTCAGATCTTATCCATCGTTTTCAATTCATATATATATATATATATATATATATATATATATATATACATATATATAATGAAGAAAACAAAGGCTGCGGCACTCAGGGTCTCGTATAGAGTCGATGTATTTATAAACAATCACAGCATTGTCACAATGTTGTGATTGTTTATTAATACATCAAATCTATACGAGACCTGAGTGCCGCAGCCTTTGTTTTCTTCATTACCAATTGATCTACTGAGGGCACATATATATGTTTGTGGAATACTGAATGGAGGGAATAACCTGTTTAGCAAGGCTGTAAGATCCACTGTTTCAGGGACTGAATGCATGGCCACGGAGGGGAGGACAACTAATTAGATGGGCCAGGTGGGTGCCCGGCCAGCTTATGAAGGAGGCAAATGTTGCCAGGGTTGGATAGGTGTGCCGACGTGCCGGAGCGGATTCCGTTTGGCAGGTCCGGCGTCCCCTCATTGGCTGGCCGTCTCCCTCTATGCAGGCTGCCGCCAGCCGCAGCCGCGAACACGGCTGCGTTAACTGAAGCCTCTGCGCATGCGCAGAAGCTCAGTGAAGCATTTAAAAAATGGCCACTATCGGAGCTGTTGCGCATGTGCAGCTGCTCCGACGGTGGCCATGTTTGCCGATGATGGTCATTTTATAAATGCTTCACTGAGCTTCTGCGCATGCGCAGAAGCTACAGTTAATGCTGCCGCGGCTGGTGGCCTGCATAGGGGGTGACGGCCAGCCAATGAGGGGCCACATTACTGACGACTCCGCCTCCCTCCAGTGGCAACACGTGTTCCGCCTCCCCTTTAGCCCCTGTCACACTGTACAAATGAGCGGCTGCTGATACAACTTGGACGCGGCAACCAGCTAATTCTGACTGCGTCACACACAAGTTGTGTGACAGTCAGTAAGTACTGTCTACTCTACTCTAATTTACCACATTTAACAATTATATAGTGTGCCTGCCTGCTGCATCACATATATTTTATATATTACAATCGTTCCCAATGTTTACCCAGCAGGGTCATACATAAGGAGACCAGCACACCACCAAGTAGAAAAATGAAAAAAACATTTAATATTTAAGCAGCATTATCAGGCATTTTGAAAAAAGTTATTGGTACTCATCAAAGTTCGCTGAAAAGAGTCCATAATACATCATATCAGCCATCCCTACGGCCCGTTTCGGTTGTTACACCTTCATCATGGGGTCAGCTACAACATACTGTGCAAACATAGGTCCTTATAAAGCTACATAATCAGTGTAAATAGAATACACCTGCTTCACCCAATTAACTAGTGTTGAACAGCACCTCCCAGACAATGCAGAGAGCCAGAGTGGAACCTAAAGAACAGGACAAAATTCCCAACACCGTTGTCACTGGTTCCGCCGTGCAGGAAGTGACGTCACGCAACCGCGACTATCAACATCCGCAAGAAGCGGAACCCAGGCGCCAGGAAAAGTTATCCTGGACACTCACATCGGTGCCGCTCTGCCGGAAGTGACGTCGCCTAACCGCGACAATCAACTTCCGCCAGACTATCGACCAGCCTCAGGTCATGGGCAATGACACTGTGCACAGGCTCAAGACACAAGGCTCGCTGCATGTTCCAGGTGGACCAAATCTAATCAAAATTAAATTAAATTAAGAAAAAATGCAAATACAGTGAATGAGAAAAAGGAAAAAATTAAAAATAATAAATAATATTGCCTAAGCGTCAGCATTTTTGTAACCAAAAAAAAAGTTGAAAAAATTCTCGTAATAGTTAGCAAGTGTTTGCACAAACTGCAGACTTATAAAATTTTGAAAAACATAATATTCAACTTATGTTAGAAAAAATGTTGACGCAACGGCATGATGTCATCAATCACAAATAGCCATATATATTAGTGAAAAATAATAATAATGTTTCCATAAATATTCCAAAGCAGAAAAAGAGATTATCAACAATAACAGCATAACCTAATCTCTCTATTTGATGTTAATAATCACAGCAAGAAAAACTAAAGGAATGGAGTCATAATTAATTCTTCATTTAGACCAGTGGGAGCAATAGAGTTGAGTTTATATATCCATTCACATTCACGTTGTAGAAGTATGCGATGTCTATCTCCACCCCTACGCAGTGGGGGAATGTGGTCAATAGGCATACATCTAAAGTCCGACAATGTATGACCGCAGGTGACAAAATGTCTGGCTACCGGTGGTGTGCTAGAATCTAAAATATTGAAGGCCTTTTTGATTGAACTCCTATGCATGGATATTCGTTCCTTTAGCATGCGGATGGTTTTACCCACATAAAGTTTGTTACATGGACAAAGAATGATGTATACCACGTAGCGAGATTCACAGGTCAGACGATGTCTTAGCGTGTAGTTGCTATTAGTAATTGGATGTTTGAAGGTCTTTCCTAGTAAAAGGAATCTGCAATTGGCACAGCCCGTACACTTATAGGCTCCTTTTTGCAAGGAAAGCCGAATTAGTGTATACACCAGGACTAATGTCGGAAAAGGTGATGCGTTCCTTTAAATTGCGGCTTCTCTTATAACTAAAGAGAGGCGGATTCTTGCAACTTGGTCCAAGGATCGGGTCTGCTTGTAATATGTGCCAGTGTTTAGTAATGGTCTTTCTGATGAGACCAGAAGTAATGCAGTATGTTGTCGGAAAAACCAATCTTGTGGAAGTAGCATCATCACGCCGTGAAACCAGCAGATCTTCTTGTTTCAATAGCAGGCATTGATCAATAGCTTCTACAACTTCGTTTCTGCTGTAACCCCGCTGGATGAAGTTATCGCCCATTTTATGAAGGGCTGCTTCTAATTTAGAAGGATCGGACGTAGTTCTCACAACTCTAACAAGTTGTGAGTATGGAAGTCCTTTTTTCAAGGGCCGAGGGTGAAAACTGTCTGCAAGAAGCAATGTGTTTTTGTCCGTGGGTTTTTTAAAGAGTTCTGTATGAAAAATGTTGTTGTCAATGGATACTAGAACATCCAGAAATTCTATACTAGCGGCACTACTCCTACATGTAAAGGAAATATTGTCGACTTTATGGTTCAGTTGCTCCACAAAAATGTCTAAATCTGCCATTGTCCCTGACCAAACAAAAAACAAATCATCTATATATCGAAAATAACAACTAATAAATTTTGAGAAAAGAGGATCTGACATAATGTACGTTGTTTCAAAATCATACATAAATATGTTGGCATATGAAGGCGCCATGTTCGAACCCATAGCGGTTCCTTGAAGTTGTAAATAAAATGCATTATTAAACAAAAAATAATTTTTATGTAAAATAATCTCCATAAGCAAAATCAAATGGTCAATGGGTGGACCCTTGTAGTTAGAACTGGTTGTCACTACTCGGCGCACAGCATTAATGCCTTCAGTATGAGTGATATTTGTGTACAAGCTGGTTATATCTAAAGAAACCAAAAGACAGTTTTCTGAAGGAACACCAAACTGTTTCAATTTCAACAAAAAGTCAGTGGTGTCTTTAAGATGATAAGGATTTTCTAATACCACGGGTTGCAAAAAATAATCACAAAACTGTGAAAGAGTTTGGCACAAAGAACCTCGAGCCGATATTATCGGTCTACCAGGCGGAGAGCTGAGAGACTTATGTATCTTTGGTAAAATATATAGGAGGGGAATTTTGGGAAAGTCTTGTGTCAAAAAGTTTTTAGTGTGTTCATCTATCCACCCAGTAGAAAAACCAAGGTCAATGATGGTGTCAATTTCCCTTTTGTAGAGACCCGTAGGATCAAAGGACAGTTTTTTATAACATGATTGGATGGACAATTGTCTGTCCACCTCACTGATATAATCACTTTTATTAAGGACAACAGCTCCTCCGCCTTTATCAGCGGGACGTATTATAATTTGTTGATTATTTTTTAGGGACTGTATTGCCTTAATTTCATCAGTGTGTAAATTTTGAAAGAGTTTTTTCTTATTCCTAATCTTGGGTATTGTGTCTCTCTTAACTAACCGTATAAATGTTTCTATTGCAGAATTATTACTGGGTGGGTCAAAAGTACTTTTTGATGAAAAGGGTAAGTGTTTAGTGGTATTAGTTGTATTGCCTTGTTTAGAAAAAAAGTCCTTGAGTCTAAGTTGTCTGTGAAATCTATATAATTCGGTCTCCCATTGGAAATCCGATTGTTGGAAAGTCTGTACGAAAGATAATCCCTTAGTTAGCACTGACTGTTCAGGCCCACTAAGGACATAATCTGAAAGATTAAATACAACTATTTCTTCAGTGTCTTTGGTAACCTGTCTGGGCCCCTTCTTATGTTTGGCCCCCCCTCGTCTGCAAGGTCTCGTTCTGTATGGTTTTTGTTGCGTGTGGATGTTGGTTCCCTTAAAAAAGACTTTTTAGATGAAGACGACTGATCTGAGTCACTGTGTGATGTATGGGACTCTATGTCAGTAAAAGTCTGGTTTCGTCTATATTTGTTAGGTTGTCCACCTCTCCAAACCCTTCTGGTACTTTGATTCAGGAGCCAATAGTAGACTCGTGAATCTTTGTAGTCGTCTTTGACTTTTCTATATTTAATTTTTTTTAAAGCAATTAGCTCATTTTTAAATTCGGATATATTGTCATTCAGTTTGGTGAACCATTCAGTACTACTGTCCTTCCTCAATATGTCAGATCCACTTTCCTCACAGGAACTAATTTCCAATTTAAGACTATCCATTTCAGTATTTACTTGCTGTATTACCAATATCATCAAATCAAAGCTGCATTGGTTTAAGATAAGGCACCATTGTCGACAAAATTCTTTATTGTTACGACCAATAGTTGGTTGGTTCTTGATGCGGAAGCCACGTGGAATTAATTTATCTTTGTGGTATTGCGAAAGTGTCAAACCATGAAGTTCTAGTTCCACCAGACGTTTATTTAATTTTAATAAATCTGAGTATATATCATTAGGGCTATCTGCATCAAGAGCCAATTGTTCTGTATCTTTAAAAAGTATCTTGGATATATCTTTATCCAAGAACCGTTTGGTGCCGGTAAGGTCGCCATAATCAGAATCCATAGCAGCTAATATGGGAAAAGTAGGTGTAGTAAAAACACCAATAGTTAGATACAAACAAAATAATATATATATATAAAAAAAGCAATATGATAAACTAAACCTTGTGGTGCAAGTCATGAAACCAAGTCATATGGTAAAAATAAAGTCCAGAAATGAAGCGCACACACTTAAATGAGATCCAGGGGTGCCATGTCAATTCCTAGTAATACAATCGTTCCCAATGTTTACCCAGCAGGGTCATACATAAGGAGACCAGCACACCACCAAGTAGAAAAATGAAAAAAACATTTAATATTTAAGCAGCATTATCAGGCCTTTTGAAAAAAGTTATTGGTACTCATCAAAGTTCGATGAAAAGAGTCCATAATACATCATATCAGCCATCCCTACGGCCCATTTCGGTTGTTACACCTTCATCATGGGGTCAGCTACAACATACTGTGCAAACATAGGTCCTTATAAAGCTACATAATCAGTGTAAATAGAATACACCTGCTTCACCCAATTAACTAGTGTTGAACAGCACCTCCCAGACAATGCAGAGAGCCAGAGTGGAACCTAAAGAACAGGACAAAATTCCCAACACCGTTGTCACTGGTTCCGCCGTGCAGGAAGTGACGTCACGCAACCGCGACTATCAACATCCGCAAGAAGCGGAACCCAGGCGCCAGGAAAAGTTATCCTGGACACTCACATCGGTGCCGCTCTGCCGGAAGTGACGTCGCGTAACCGCGACAATCAACTTCCGCCAGGCTATCGACCAGCCTCAGGTCATGGGCAATGACACTGTGCACAGGCTCAAGACACAAGGCTCGCTGCATGTTCCAGGTGGACCAAATCTAATCAAAATTAAATTAAAGTAACAAAAAATGCAAATACAGTGAATGAGAAAAAGGAAAAAATTAAAAATAATAAATAATATTGCCTAAGCGTCAGCATTTTTGTAACCAAAAAAAAGTTGAAAAAATTCTCGTAATAGTTAGCAAGTGTTTGCACAAACTGCAGACTTATAAAATTTTGAAAAACATAATATTCAACTTATGTTAGAAAAAATGTTGACGCAACGGCATGATGTCATCAATCACAAATAGCCATATATATTAGTGAAAAATAATAATAATGTTTCCATAAATATTCCAAAGCAGAAAAAGAGATTATCAACAATAACAGCATAACCTAATCTCTCTATTTGATGTTAATAATCACAGCAAGAAAAACTAAAGGAATGGAGTCATAATTAATTCTTCATTTAGACCAGTGGGAGCAATAGAGTTGAGTTTATATATCCATTCACATTCACGTTGTAGAAGTATGCGATGTCTATCTCCACCCCTACGCAGTGGGGGAATGTGGTCAATAGGCATACATCTAAAGTCCGACAATGTATGACCGCAGGTGACAAAATGTCTGGCTACCGGTGGTGTGCTAGAATCTAAAATATTGAAGGCCTTTTTGATTGAACTCCTATGCATGGATATTCGTTCCTTTAGCATGCGGATGGTTTTACCCACATAAAGTTTGTTACATGGACAAAGAATGATGTATACCACGTAGCGAGATTCACAGGTCAGACGATGTCTTAGCGTGTAGTTGCTATTAGTAATTGGATGTTTGAAGGTCTTTCCTAGTAAAAGGAATCTGCAATTGGCACAGTCCGTACACTTATAGGCTCCTTTTTGCAAGGAAAGCCAGTGCGAATTAGTGTATACACCAGGACTAATGTCGGAAAAGGTGATGCGTTCCTTTAAATTGCGGCTTCTCTTATAACTAAAGAGAGGCGGATTCTTGCAACTTGGTCCAAGGATCGGGTCTGCTTGTAATATGTGCCAGTGTTTAGTAATGGTCTTTCTGATGAGACCAGAAGTAATGCAGTATGTTGTCGGAAAAACCAATCTTGTGGAAGTAGCATCATCACGCCGTGAAACCAGCAGATCTTCTTGTTTCAATAGCAGGCATTGATCAATAGCTTCTACAACTTCGTTTCTGCTCTAACCCCGCTGGATGAAGTTATCGCCCATTTTATGAAGGGCTGCTTCTAATTTAGAAGGATCGGACGTAGTTCTCACAACTCTAACAAGTTGTGAGTATGGAAGTCCTTTTTTTCAAGGGCCGAGGGTGAAAACTGTCTGCAAGAAGCAATGTGTTTTTGTCCGTGGGTTTTTTAAAGAGTTCTGTATGAAAAATGTCGTTGTCAATGGATACTAGAACATCCAGAAATTCTATACTAGCGGCACTACTCCTACATGTAAAGGAAATATTGTCGACTTTATGGTTCAGTTGCTCCACAAAAATGTCTAAATCTGCCATTGTCCCTGACCAAACAAAAAACAAATCATCTATATATCGAAAATAACAACTAATAAATTTCGAGAAAAGAGGATCTGACATAATGTACGTTGTTTCAAAATCATAGCGGTTCCTTGAAGTTGTAAATAAAATGCATTATTAAACAAAAAATAATTTTTATGTAAAATAATCTCCATAAGCAAAATCAAATAGTCAATGGGTGGACCCTTGTAGTTAGAACTGGTTGTCACTACTCGGCGCACAGCATTAATGCCTCTCATTTAAGTGTGTGCGCTTCATTTCTGGACTTTATTTTATATATTATATATGTATTATATATATAATACATTTATATATATGTATGTATATATATATATATATATATATATATATACATGTATATACACACATATATATATATATATATATATATATGTAGCAGTGTGACTCGGCACTCAAGGTGGGTATGCTGGAATACTTGCTACAGTGCCCTCTGTGGTTCTATGGCTGGATCCCAAATAATATACATTGAACAGCGGCACTCCACAGTCGTTAGTAGTAAGATAAAATGTCTTTATTACGGTCCTACACCATTTTGGGGGCTACCCCCGTCATCAGGGACAAGCGATACACATACAGGTGATACATACACTGAGTACTTATACCCACTAAAACAAGCGTTCATTGCTGTAGATTGTACTCACCTGTCCAGTGCCACTGTTCCCGCTGCGTCCTGCCGCACTGAGTACGGGTCTCTGGATGCTTACGCCAGCAGACAGCGCTGGACAGGGAGAGCCAATCAGGAAGCGCTACTTCCGTAGCTAAGTGACGCCTGTAAACAAACATAAAACCAAAAACCATCATAAAAATAACGTGAAACATTGAATGACACTTCCACCTAATAGACAATACAAAATAAAAAATAACCACAGTATACAGACAGACTCTAAGCTTAATGAATAAACTAGTGAATCTATAATTTACTAATACATGTTATCGAACGACAACTCGAGAACCACTATCAGCGTCAATGACTGACTATAGAAAACATTGTGGACCTAAGGTTTCATTCAGGCCACGTGGCGATACTGTATTAAGTACATAAATCCACCTACTTTCACGTTGTAAGAGGATTTTGTTGCGATCTCCTCCCCTGTGAGAAAGGGGGACATGATTTATGATAATGGATCGCATGCTGGCTACAGTATGCTTCGCCAATAAGCAGTGTAGGGCCACCGGTTGTTCATTGGCTCCCTTCTCAGACGTCTGTTTGATGGCACTCCGATGTAAGACCATACGCTCACGAAACTGCCTCTGCGTTTTGCCAATGTAGGCAAGACCACAGGAGCATTTCAACATGTAGATCACATGCGTGGTTGTTCGAGTCACCCAGTGTTGAATTTTAAAACTTTTACCAGTATGTGGGTGACTAAAGGTGGATCCTGTTAATAGCGTGTTACATGTTGAACAGCCCAAGCAACGAAAACAACCGACATTAGGGCGTAAAAAATGGGTTTGTTGATATTTAGTTAAGGGAAAGACATCAAGTTTAACCACTCGGTCCGCTATACTTCTACCCTACCTATAACTAGGGAGCAATTTAGCTCCCTGCAACGCTGGTAAAGCCTTATCAGAATTAACTATGGGCCAGAGTTTCTTTGCCTGTTTGGTAATGGTTGTAGTGGCTCTGGTGTATCGATTGACCCACAGTATTCTAGGTGTCTCCTGTGGTTCCTCGCCACTAAGTGGTGTAACTGGTCTTTCTTAATAAGGACTCTCTAGTATGGCTCAAGGCTTTGGTTCTACTTGGCAAAAGCTCATGTAGTGGATATCCTCGCTGCTCAAATCTAGCTACTATCTGATCTATAGCAGATTCTGTCTGCTGTGGGTTAGATATAATCCTCCTCGCTCGCAGAAACTGGAAATACGGTAGACGATTACGAAGTGGCAGAGGATGGAAACTCTCATGATGTAATACAGAGTTTCTATCGGTTTGACATATAAGGCTGTGTGCAAAAAGCCATCTCGTAAAGAAATGGCCACATACAAAAAATGGACCTCGGAATGGGAAACCTGATAAGTAAATTTACCCGTGCTGGCAGAGTTGTGGTGTACTTCCAACAACTTCAATAGTGGCTCCTGAGAACCCTGCCAAAGAATCAGGAGATCATCTATGTACCTCTTATACATAGATGATGCCCCAGGTGAACCAAAAAGTGTTTTTTCAATGGTATACATGAATGCATTTGCATACGATGGGGCCACTGGGGACACCATCGCACACCCTGATAGTTGTAGGTAGATGCATCCATTGAAAGAAAAATAATTACGAGTCAATACCAATGTTAAGATCTGCAAAAACAGATCTACTGCTGGACCTAGGTACAAAGGATTATCTGTGATCAAATGACGCACCGCCTACACACCTGCATCATGCGGGATGCAGGTGTAGAGGCTGGTTACATCCGCACTGCATAGGGTTAACCCCTCTGGTGGGGTAAACAGTTGTTGTAAATGAACCAGCAATGCTGTTGTGTCTTTTAAATATGAAGGCACTGCTTGAATACAAGGATTTAAATATGCATCTAAGAATATTGCAATAGGATAATATAAAGAATTTCTAGTGGATACTATTGGTCGACATGGGGGATTGACCAAAGATTTATGTACCTTAGGTACGGTGTAAAACAAAGGCACTTTTGGGCAATCTACTGTCATAGCTTGTACCTGCTCTTTAGACAAAACTCCTGACTCCCTGGCCTGTGCCAAGATACTATCTAATCCCCTCTTGTATTGTACCGTCGGATCATATGTCAATTGACCGTAGGTAGGATCATCAGAAAGCTGCCTGTTACTTTCTGTCATATAGTCCGACAAGTCCTGTATAACGACTGCGCCGCCCTTGTCAGCGCTTCGGATTATGAGATCTGTCCTTCTGGATAAATCATTCAGGGCTGCCAACTCCTGACTATTGAGATTTGGGTGACTAAAGCTAGTTGATTCCTACTGATATGTCTGCTCCATCAGCCTTAAGAACGTCCGAATTGATGGATTATTGGTATTGGGGTCAAATTTAGAACGAGGCGCTACTCTCCTCAATTTTTCAGGAACTGAAGTAGCTGTATTGGTATTAGCACTGTTACCAAAATGTTCTTTGAGATATAAGGTCCTATTGAGCTTGTAGTTCTCCACTTTTGCTGTAAAAATAGGATTTTGATAACCTACCGGTAAATCCTTTTCTCCTAGTCCGTAGAGGATGCTGGGGACGACATCAAGACCATGGGGTATAGACGGGATCCGCAGGAGACATGGGCACTCTAAAGACTTTTCATTGGGTGCGAACTGGCTCCTCCCTCTATGCCCTTCCTCCAGACCTCAGTTGTAGGAACTGTGCCCAGGGATACTGACATTTCGAGGAAAGGAATTACTTAACTAGTGGTGAGACATTTACCAACTCACACCCTCAACCATGCCGCACACATGGCATTCAACATAACACACGCCAACTGGCATGAACCAATTGCAGCAACATGCTGAAACCAAGATAACACAACTTGTGTAACTCTAATAACTAAACTGCAAGTAAAGTACGCACTGGGACGGGCGCCCAGCATCCTCTACGGACTAGGAGAAAAGGATTTACCGGTAGATTATCAAAATCCTATTTTCTCATACGTCCTAGAGGATGCTGGGGATGACATCAAGACCATGGGGTCTATACCAAAGCTCCAGTACGGGCGGGAGAGTGCGGATGACCCTGCAGCACCGATTGACCAAACTTTAGGTCCTCATCGGCCAAGGTGTCAAACTTGTAGAACTTAGCACAGGCATGTCCAAACTGCGGCCCTCAAGCTGTTTAGAAACTACACATCCCAGCATGCCCTGACACAGCTTTAGCATTCACTGACAGCAAAACTGTGTCAGGGCATGCTGGGATATGTAGTTTCACAACAGCTGAAGGGCCGCAGTTTGGACATGCCTGACTTAGCAAATGTGTTTGACCCTGACCAAGTAGCTGCTCGGCAAAGTTGTAATGCCGAGACCCCCTGGGCAGCCGCCCAGAATGAGCCCACCTTCCTAGTGGAGTGGGCCTTTACCGACGTCGGCAACGGCAATCCAGCCGTAGTATGAGCTTGCTGAATCGTATTTCTAATCCAACGTGCAATAGTCTGCTTGGAAGCAGGACAGCCAATCTTGTTGTGATCATACAGGACAAACAGAGCCTCTGTGTTCCATATACGAGCCGTTCTAGCAACATAGATTTTCAAAGCTCTAACCACATCTAGAGACTTTGAATCAGTGAATGTGTCAGTAACTACTGGCACTACAATAGGTTGGTTTATGTGGAAAGAAGAAACCACCTTTGGAAGAAAATGTTGGCGAGTTCGCAACTCTGCCCTATCTTCATGGAAATTCAGGTAAGGGCTCTTGTGAGACAAGGCCCCCAATTCAGACACCCGCCTTGCGGATGCCAATGTCAAAAGCATCACCACTTTCCAAGTGAGAAACTTCAACTCTATCTTTTATAGAGGCTCAAACCAATCCGATTGAAGGAACTGCAATACCACGTTAAGGTCCCATGGTGCCACTGGAGGCACGAATGGAGGCTGGATGTGCAGAACCCCTTTCACGAAGGTCTGAACCTCTGGAAGAAAGGCAAATTGTTTTTGGAAGAACACTGATAAGGCCGAAATCTGGACCTTGATTGATCCCAATCGTAGGCCCGCCTCCACACCATCCTGCAAAAAATGGAGAAAACGTCCTAAGTGAAACTCTTCCGTAGGAGCTTTCTTGGATTCACACCAAGACACATATTTTCTCCAAATACGGTGGTAATGTTTCGACAATACTCCCTTTCTGGCCTGAATAAGGGTGGGAATGATCTCCTTAGGAATACCCTTTCTGGCTAGGATACGGCGCTCAACAGCCATGCCGTCAAACGTAGCCGCGGTAAGTCCTGGTACATGCACGGCCCCTGCTGCAGCAGGTCCTCCTGAGGAGGAAGAGGCCGAGGATCTTCTATGAGCAACTGCTGAAGATCTGGGTACCAAGCCCTCCTTGGCCAGTCTGGGGCAATGAAGATTGCTCGAACCCTTGTTTTTCTTATGATCCTGAGTACTTTTGGTATCAGCGGAAGTGGAGGGAAGACATACACTGACGGGAAAACCCACTGGGTCACCAGTGCATCCACTGCTACTGCTTGAGGGTCTCTCGACCTGGAACAGTATCTCTGAAGCTTCTTGTTGAGACGAGACGCCATCATGTCTATTTGAGGAACTCCCCAAAGACTTGTCACCTCTACGAAGACTTCTTGGTGGAGGCCCCACTCTCCTGGATGGAGATTGTGTCTGCTGAGGAAGTCTGCTTCCCAGTTGTCTACTCCCGGAATTAATATTACCGACAGAGCTTGTAGATGTTTTTCTGCCCAGCGGAGGATTTTTGTCGCCTCTGCCATTGCTGCCCTGCTTTTCGTTCCGCCCTGCCTGTTTATGTATGCGACTGCTGTTACATTGTCCGCCTGGATTTGCACGGGACGGTCTTGAAGAAGATGTACCGCTTGTTGAAGGCCGTTGTAAATGGCTCTTAGCTCCAGTACGTTTATGTGAAGGCAGGCTTCCTGATGTGACCAACGTCCCTGGAAGTTGTCTCCCTGAGAGAAAAATGTCGACTTACCTGCGGTAGCCGCCAGCGCGACGGAGGCGTGCTCGCTGCAAAAAGGGACGTGTTCACAAAGAAAGGGGGTGTGGCCTCACGGATCGTCACTGCGGGGGCATGCCCAGCATCTCCGGAGATGCTGGTACTGGGCTGCCCCCAGAGACTGTCTGCAGTGCTGTCAGCTCCTCTGTTATGACAGGAGCCAGGTGCTGTAGCAGAATTTCACACTGCAGCACCTGGCTCCTGTCACTGCGGAGGAGCCCACAGATTGGTGTCACCCCTTCTAGGAATCACACCCGGGTGCGGACCGCACCCCCTGCACCCACCTTGTGATGCCATTGATATATATACAGATGTAGCCTCCTTTATCTTTGATCCGTATGTGACTAGGCGTGCCCACCTGGGCGCACCTAGTCACTGTGAGCATCTGGACAGAGACACTTACAATGGGAAGCGGCTCTGTTCACTCCCGGCGTCGCTAGGTGGATGGATCGCCTAGTCACGCCGGGAGTGCACGCCTGCGACTAGGCAGGCAAAGATAACGGAGTCTCCATCTGTGTAATTTGTGTGTATATATATATATATATATATATATATATATATATATTTTATAGGCAATTTGATAGTGGCGGCACTCACCGGACTTATACATACAAATAAGGACACTGCACTACCACCAGAACAGTGCTAACATTTCGAAGTGTAATCATTCATCAGAGTACTCTGATGAACGATTAAACTCTGAATTGTTAGTACTGTGCTGGTGGTAGTGCAGTGTCTTTATTTGTATGTATAAGTACAGAGAGTGCCGCCTCTAATAAATTGCCTGTCTAACTTCTTTAAGATGGCACCAGGGCCGTTGTAATGTCTATCATGAGTGCCGGGCTCTGCTGCAGATATATATATATATACATATATATATATGTGTGTGTGTGTGTGTATAATGTGCTCTACCTGGTGCAATGTGTATAACGTGTTCTACCTGGCGCATAGTGTATGACGTGTTCTACCTGGTGCAATATGTGTATATTGTGTGAATGCTGATTATTTTACAGGACAGAAAGCTATACCTTAATACACTTAAATTCGAGCCGCTGCAGCCGCTGTATGTAATCCTCACCCTACGTACTTTTTACACAGTTAGCGTACAAAGGCCCGTACCCTGTACACACTTTGCGTACTCATGCCGCGACGGACGTACAAAGTACACGCAGTGCATACACACACACATGGACACGCTGAGAGCACAAGCAGCTACAAGTGTGATAGAAATACACCTTAAACCTTAGCAGGAAATGGGACACAACACCAAATTGTATTTCAAAACTATGTTGGGGTCCAACCCACCAACGGTTATTTTACTAGCAGGGGGTTACAAGCATAATACAATACAATAAGAGAAAAAGGCTACAGTCAATGGTACATACGTTTGTTCGCCTGCGCTTCCCGGTACGGTACTCAATCATCAAGGTAGATGATCTTCAGAGATTGTGTGTGACCGGTCCTGCAGCTGGCTTTTTATACATTTGTCCAAAACCTAACACAATGGAAACTGTAATCTATTTGTCTATTGGTCACTGGGATGGTCATTTACAGTACAGGAGAGGTCATAGGTCGGTTTGAATAGGTGGGAGATGTCTGGTCCAGGTGCACTTGCAGATGTTCTACACTGGGTTCCCGCCGAATATCAGGAGTACAGTAAATACAGTTGATATTAATATTCTGCTCCTGCGCATAACTATTCGCAGGAGCGTGCGATCTTCCGCAAACCAACACCGGAATATTGCTCTAACAATACCCTACAGCTGGATACCATACACCACCTCCTAACCTAATTCTGTCCCCTCATATCCTGTTAAGGTGAATCCCTTTGTTATTATACCCTTCAAGCAAGTGTAACTCGCTGGTGTGTTGCATGCTGACTATGTGTAAATCGTGCACTATGTGTATTAAATATGTAATGTGTTTTTATGGCTTTTCCATGCGATCACAAACACTACCGTAATTACTCATACCACGCGCTAATACGCAGGACCGCGTAAGCAGTCATACGCAACTTGCGAATATGTGCACGCACGGCAGAACAAGTACGCGCACGGAGGCCATCTGTGTGTAGATTGTACATGATGTGTGTACTGAAATATTTTCGACTTCGACAGTCCACCCTTTGGCAGTCATCAATAACTGCCACACTTTACTACTAAACAGAAAATATAATCTACACAATATATACAAGTTTGGATGATCGGGGGAGAGTTGTAGGTGGGAAATGTATAGTCTAGTGCAGTGATTTTCAACCTTTTTCAATTCGGGGCACGCCAAACAAAATTCTAAAATTGCCAAGGTACACCGTCAGTACTCCACGAACCAAAACGCCCACCCCAAAACACACACTTTGGCCCACATGGGGAATTAAAACACACATTGGTCCCCACAGTAATGAAACAAATGCACTGGCTCCCACAGTAATTACACATATTGTCCCCCCACAGTAATTGCACATATTGTCCCCCCCACATTAATTGCACATATTGTCCCCCCACAGTAATTATACATATTGGCCTTCCACACACAGTAATTACACATATACACACACACACACACACACACACACACACACACACACACACACACACACACACACACACAGTAATTACACACATGGGCCCCCCACATTAATTATACATATTGTTCCCCCCAGCAATTACACACATTGGCCTTCCACACACACAGTAATTACACATATCATTCCCTTCCCCCTTCCCCCCCAACACACACACACACACACACACACACACACACACACACACACACACAGTAATTACACACATGGGCCCCCCACAGTGATTACACATATTGGCCCCCACGTTAATTCCTCACACATACACTGGACCATACCTGTAAGTAGGTTTCAATATTACTTTTCCCTTTGCCTCTCCCTCCCTCAGCGTCAGCCGGCAGGAGTTAAAGAGGCCGTGAGCAGTCAGGAGCAGCAGGGAGTAGCACTTGGCTGGCGGCTGGCGGCGGCGGCGGGCGGGTGGGCGGCCGGCCAGCCAGCCAGCCGGGCTTGCAGCGGGCGGCCACGTGATGTGTCATGGTGCGTTGCCAAAGTTTACAGGCGTGCTGACGGGCAGCGCATCTCTGGCGGCACATGTAAAAGCTACTGGCGGCACACCAGTGTGCCGCGGCACAGTGGTTGAAAACCACTGGCCTAGTGGGATAGTAAAAAGCATGTATGTATGAATCCATGTCTGAGGGGCATGTATCATCGTGCCGTATATGTTCTAAATAAGCTTTGAGGTATTGTGAAGTATATATTAAATCCTTCTTATCCTGTATTAAGGGTCTGTACTTGGGCAAACAAACACTACTGAGCTTCGTTCGGGCAAGGGCTTTTAATCCCTCGCCTCTTCGGCTTCTAGTACCAACAAATGGGGAGCACATTTAGTTGATGATACACGGAGGGGGAACATATGTGAATGCTAGTATATGAGGATAACACCTGTCGACTATGTGTGCCATTAACTGGAGGTTGCAGAGAGGAAGATAAGGCACATATATAAAAATGCATTCACATAAACATTGGGTAGGGCTGACGTCTTTTCCAGTTGGATGTTTCTGGGTAAAGGGGGAAACAGAGAAAAATGTTAAAAGAAACAGGCCATGAAATTAATTTGCAATCCTTATCATAAAACTGTCTCTATGGATGGATCATAAATCAAATCTGCTGCTGTAACAACGCCCTCGCCCCGTTGACTCATCAAATTTGTGCTGCGCTTTCGCCGCGTCAGAATTCGAACACACCTAAATATCAAACCAATAATTATGACGACACCTAGGATACACAGGAGAAACTTTCCTACACTTGCAATTACATTCTGCACCCACTCTCCTAATCCAGAAAACCATTTGAGTGGGTTTAACCATGAGACCCAGCCGGTCAATTCATTACCCACAGCCGTCAAGGTAAGATTGTGTCTCCTCCGGAACTCCCACTTCAATTGCAAGATCTCGTCCATCCTTTGATCGATGATCTCCGTGGGGTCGTGGGGTCAGTGCTGTTCGTAATGTACGTACAGCACTTCACACCATGTTGAGTTGCCAAAGTGACACAGTACCCACCTGTCACAGACGTTACATAATTCAGGATCATCCTGTGCTGGACCAATTCCGTCTTGTATGCTTGTAACTCCCTGCCCGTATACCTAAAGGTGTCATAATACATCTCAGTTATATTATCTATCAAGTTCGCAAGCGCATGGATATACTTAAAATTTAGAATTCCTCTGGCAGTACGGGTGATATCTAATGCTAGTAGGAAATGAATCCCGGTGGATTTGTGGATCAAATCGGAGGCTGCGTGCTCTGTCCTATCTATGAGGTGTCTCTTGATGATGTGTTCATAGTGGGTATGAGTATAAGGAGTCTGAGTTTTGCGGTGAATGTCTTTCATTTTATCGTGCTCTAAGGTCATGACCTCTGGTAGTACTCTTCCAATGTAACACAATCCCTTAGAGCTCGGAGTAAGCCACTTGTACGCTTTCCTCCCACATATGAAATAGGCATCATCTGGGAGAACATAGGGGACAAAATGTAACAACACCATATTGCAAATTTTCCAGGTAAAGAAACCAATCCCTAGTTCTCTCATCTGCTCAGTACAAGTATCAGGCTGGATGATGTGGGCACAATACCCTTGTGATACCTTTCCAAACCACATGGTCTTGCTCCCACGTGTATACCTATACCGAAAATACCTCCCACTGTTGGCTATCTTGCGTACAAGTTCAGAGTCAATAGGTATCCTATCAGCTCTGTGTGAGAAGTAGAGATGAGCGGGTTCGGTTCCTCGGAATCCGAACCCGCCCGAACTTCAGTTTTTTTTACACGGGTCCGAGCGACTCGGATCTTCCCGCCTTGCTCGGTTAACCCGAGCGCGCCCGAACGTCATCATCACGCTGTCGGATTCTCGCGAGGCTCGGATTCTATTGCGAGACTCGGATTCTATATAAGGAGCCGCGCGTCGCCGCCATTTTTCACATGTGCATTGAGATTCATAGGGAGAGGACGTGTCTGGCGTCCTCTCCGTTTATAGAGATTCGAGAAGAGAGTGAGACAGAGAGAGACACAGTAGTAATTTGGGGAGCATTAGGAGGAGTACTACTACTACTAGTACTTGCTGAAGTGATAGAGAGAGATAGTGTGACTGTATTATCTGACTTGTGGGGGAGACACTGACAGTGGGGAGCAGTTAGAGTCTGAGAGCAGGACTCAGGACTCAGGAGTACATATAACGTACAGTGCACACTTTTGCTGCCAGAGTGCCAGCCACACTGCCATTGTTTGTGACCACACTGACCACCAGTATAATATATATTGTGATTGTCTGCTTAGGACTCAGGAGTACTACTTGCAAGTTGCTGATAGTGTGACCAGTGACCTGACCACCAGTTTAATAATCACCACCAGTTTATGAGTTTAATATATATTATATATATATATATAATTGTATATAATATATATATAATATTGTATACCACCTAGCACCTACCCGTGTTTTTTTTTTTTTTCTTTCTTCTTTATACATACTACTATAGTAGCTTACTGTAGCAGTCTGCGGTGCTGCTGAGCTGACAGTGTCCAGCAGGTCCGTCATCAGTCATTACATAATAAATATATAATATATACCTGTCCGGCTGCAGTACTAGTGATATTATATATACATATATATTGATTTCATCTCATTATCATCCAGTCTATATTATCAGCAGACACAGTACGTTAGTCCACGGCTGTAGCTACCTCTGTGTCGGCACTCGGCAGTCCATCCATAATTGTATACCACCTACCCGTGGTTGTTTTTTTTTTCTTTCTTCTTTATACATACTACTATAGTAGCTTACTGTAGCAGTCTGCGGTGCTGCTGAGCTGACAGTGTCCAGCAGGTCCGTCATCAGTCATTACATAATAAATATATAATATATACCTGTCCGGCTGCAGTACTAGTGATATTATATATACATATATATTGATTTCATCTCATTATCATCCAGTCTATATTAGCAGCAGACACAGTACGGTAGTCCACGGCTGTAGCTACCTCTGTGTCGGCACTCGGCAGTCCATCCATAATTGTATACCACCTACCCGTGGTTGTTTTTTTTTTCTTTCTTCTTTATACATACTACTATAGTAGCTTACTGTAGCAGTCTGCGGTGCTGCTGAGCTGACAGTGTCCAGCAGGTCCGTCATCAGTCATTACATAATAAATATATAATATATACCTGTCCGGCTGCAGTACTAGTGATATTATATATACATATATATTGATTTCATCTCATTATCATCCAGTCTATATTAGCAGCAGACACAGTACGTTAGTCCACGGCTGTAGCTACCTCTGTGTCGGCACTCGGCAGTCCATCCATAATTGTATACCACCTACCCGTGGTTGTTTTTTTTTTTCTTTCTTCTTTATACATACTACTATAGTAGCTTACTGTAGCAGTCTGCGGTGCTGCTGAGCTGACAGTGTCCAGCAGGTCCGTCATCAGTCATTACATAATAAATATATAATATATACCTGTCCGGCTGCAGTACTAGTGATATTATATATACATATATATTGATTTCATCTCATTATCATCCAGTCTATATTAGCAGCAGACACAGTACGGTTGTCCACGGCTGTAGCTACCTCTGTGTCGGCACTCGGCAGTCCATCCATAATTGTATACCACCTACCCGTGGTTGTTTTTTTTTTCTTTCTTCTTTATACATACTACTATAGTAGCTTACTGTAGCAGTCTGCGGTGCTGCTGAGCTGACAGTGTCCAGCAGGTCCGTCATCAGTCATTACATAATAAATATATAATATATACCTGTCCGGCTGCAGTACTAGTGATATTATATATACATATATATTGATTTAATCTCATTATCATCCAGTCTTTATTAGCAGCAGACACAGTACGGTAGTCCACGGCTGTAATTACCTCTGTGTCGGCACTCGGCAGTCCATCCATAAGTATACTAGTATCCATCCATCTCCATTGTTTACCTGAGGTGCCTTTTAGTTGTGCCTATTAAAATATGGAGAACAAAAATGTTGAGGTTCCAAAATTAGGGAAAGATCAAGATCCACTTCCACCTCGTGCTGAAGCTGCTGCCACTAGTCATGGCCGAGACGATGAAATGCCAGCAACGTCGTCTGCCAAGGCCGATGCCCAATGTCATAGTACAGAGCATGTAAAATCCAAAACACCAAATATCAGTAAAAAAAGGACTCCAAAACCTAAAATAAAATTGTCGGAGGAGAAGCGTAAACTTGCCAATATGCCATTTACCACACGGAGTGGCAAGGAACGGCTGAGGCCCTGGCCTATGTTCATGGCTAGTGGTTCAGCTTCACATGAGGATGGAAGCACTCAGCCTCTCGCTAGAAAAATGAAAAGACTCAAGCTGGCAAAAGCACCGCAAAGAACTGTGCGTTCTTCGAAATCCCAAATCCACAAGGAGAGTCCAATTGTGTCGGTTGCGATGCCTGACCTTCCCAACACTGGACGTGAAGAGCATGCGCCTTCCACCATTTGCACGCCCCCTGCAAGTGCTGGAAGGAGCACCCGCAGTCCAGTTCCTGATAGTCAGATTGAAGATGTCAGTGTTGAAGTACACCAGGATGAGGAGGATATGGGTGTTGCTGGCGCTGGGGAGGAAATTGACCAGGAGGATTCTGATGGTGAGGTGGTTTGTTTAAGTCAGGCACCCGGGGAGACACCTGTTGTCCGTGGGAGGAATATGGCCATTGACATGCCTGGTGAAAATACCAAAAAAATCAGCTCTTCGGTGTGGAAGTATTTCAACAGAAATGCGGACAACAGGTGTCAAGCCGTGTGTTGCCTTTGTCAAGCTGTAATAAGTAGGGGTAAGGACGTTAACCACCTCGGAACATCCTCCCTTATACGTCACCTGCAGCGCATTCATAATAAGTCAGTGACAAGTTCAAAAACTTTGGGTGACAGCGGAAGCAGTCCACTGACCAGTAAATCCCTTCCTCTTGTAACCAAGCTCACGCAAACCACCCCACCAACTCCCTCAGTGTCAATTTCCTCCTTACCCAGGAATGCCAATAGTCCTGCAGGCCATGTCACTGGCAATTCTGACGAGTCCTCTCCTGCCTGGGATTCCTCCGATGCATCCTTGAGTGTAATGCCTACTGCTGCTGGCGCTGCTGTTGTTGCTGCTGGGAGTCGATGGTCATCCCAGAGGGGAAGTCGTAAGCCCACTTGTACTACTTCCAGTAAGCAATTGACTGTCCAACAGTCCTTTGCGAGGAAGATGAAATATCACAGCAGTCATCCTGCTGCAAAGCGGATAACTGAGGCCTTGACAACTATGTTGGTGTTAGACGTGCGTCCGGTATCCGCCGTTAGTTCACAGGGAACTAGACAATTTCTTGAGGTAGTGTGCCCCCGTTACCAAATACCATCTAGGTTCCACTTCTCTAGGCAGGCCATACCGAGAATGTACACGGACGTCAGAAAAAGACTCACCAGTGTCCTAAAAAATGCAGTTGTACCCAATGTCCACTTAACCACGGACATGTGGACAAGTGGAGCAGGGCAGGGTCAGGACTATATGACTGTGACAGCCCACTGGGTAGATGTATGGACTCCCGCCGCAAGAACAGCAGCGGCGGCACCAGTAGCAGCATCTCGCAAACGCCAACTCTTTCCTAGGCAGGCTACGCTTTGTATCACCGCTTTCCAGAATACGCACACAGCTGAAAACCTCTTACGGCAACTGAGGAAGATCATCGCGGAATGGCTTACCCCAATTGGACTCTCCTGTGGATTTGTGGCATCGGACAACGCCAGCAATATTGTGTGTGCATTAAATATGGGCAAATTCCAGCACGTCCCATGTTTTGCACATACCTTGAATTTGGTGGTGCAGAATTTTTTAAAAAACGACAGGGGTGTGCAAGAGATGCTGTCGGTGGCCAGAAGAATTGCGGGACACTTTCGGTGTACAGGCACCACGTACAGAAGACTGGAGCACCACCAAAAACAACTGAACCTGCCCTGCCATCATCTGAAGCAAGAAGTGGTAACGAGGTGGAATTCAACCCTCTATATGCTTCAGAGGTTGGAGGAGCAGCAAAAGGCCATTCAAGCCTATACAATTCAGCACGATATAGGAGGTGGAATGCACCTGTCTCAAGCGCAGTGGAGAATGATTTCAACATTGTGCAAGGTTCTGATGCCCTTTGAACTTGCCACACGTGAAGTCAGTTCAGACACTGCCAGCCTGAGTCAGGTCATTCCCCTCATCAGGCTTTTGCAGAAGAAGCTGGAGACATTGAAGGAGGAGCTAACACAGAGCGATTCCGCTAGGCATGTGGGACTTGTGGATGGAGCCCTTAATTCGCTTAACAAGGATTCACGGGTGGTCAATCTGTTGAAATCAGAGCACTACATTTTGGCCACCATGCTCGATCCTAGATTTAAAGCCTACCTTGGATCTCTCTTTCCGGCAGACACAAGTCTGCTGGGGTTCAAAGACCTGCTGGTGAGAAAATTGTCAAGTCAAGCGGAACGCGACCTGTCAACATCTCCTCCTTCACATTCTCCCGCAACTGGGGGTGCGAGGAAAAGGCTCAGAATTCCGAGCCCACCCGCTGGCGGTGATGCAGGGCAGTCTGGAGCGACTGCTGATGCTGACATCTGGTCCGGACTGAAGGACCTGACAACGATTACGGACATGTCGTCTACTGTCACTGCATATGATTCTCTCACCATTGAAAGAATGGTGGAGGATTATATGAGTGACCGCATCCAAGTAGGCACGTCACACAGTCCGTACTGTATACTGGCAGGAAAAAGAGGCAATTTGGAGGCCCTTGCACAAACTGGCTTTATTCTACCTAAGTTGCCCTCCCACAAGTGTGTACTCCGAAAGAGTGTTTAGTGCCGCCGCTCACCTTGTCAGCAATCGGCGTACGAGGTTACATCCAGAAAATGTGGAGAAGATGATGTTCATTAAAATGAATTATAATCAATTCCTCCGTGGAGACATTGACCAGCAGCAATTGCCTCCACAAAGTACACAGGGAGCTGAGATGGTGGATTCCAGTGGGGACGAATTGATAATCTGTGAGGAGGGGGATGTACACGGTGATATATCGGAGGATGATGATGAGGTGGACATCTTGCCTCTGTAGAGCCAGTTTGTGCAAGGAGAGATTAATTGCTTCTTTTTAGGTGGGGGTCCAAACCAACCCGTCATTTCAGTCACAGTCGTGTGGCAGACCCTGTCACTGAAATGATGGGTTGGTTAAAGTGTGCATGTCCTGTTTATACAACATAAGGGTGGGTGGGAGGGCCCAAGGACAATTCCATCTTGCACCTCTTTTTTCTTTAATTTTTCTTTGCGTCATGTGCTGTTTGGGGAGTATTTTTTGGAAGGGCCATCCTGCGTGACACTGCAGTGCCACTCCTAGATGGGCCCGGTGTTTGTGTCGGCCACTAGGGTCGCTTATCTTACTCACACAGCTACCTCATTGCGCCTTTTTTCTTTGCGTCATGTGCTGTTTGGGGAGGGTTTTTTGGAAGGGACATCCTGCGTGACACTGCAGTGCCACTCCTAGATGGGCCCGGTGTTTGTGTCGGCCACTAGGGTCGCTTATCTTACTCACACAGCTACCTCATTGCGCCTCTTTTTTTCTTCTTTGCGTCATGTGCTGTTTGGGGAGTGTTTTTTGGAAGGGCCAT
The DNA here is from genome assembly GCF_028390025.1 of Pseudophryne corroboree. Classification (NCBI taxonomy): domain Eukaryota; kingdom Metazoa; phylum Chordata; class Amphibia; order Anura; family Myobatrachidae; genus Pseudophryne; species Pseudophryne corroboree. The sequence goes on along the minus strand of NC_086444.1, from coordinate 936,026,741 downwards.
CCTGCGTGACACTGCAGTGCCACTCCTAGATGGGCCAGGTGTTTGTGTCGGCCACTAGGGTCGCTTAGCTTACTCACACAGCTACCTCATTGTGCCTCTTTTTTTCTTCTTTGCGTCATGTGCTGTTTGGGGAGTGTTTTTTGGAAGGGCCATCCTGCGTGACACTGCAGTGCCACTCCTAGATGGGCCAGGTGTTTGTGTCGGCCACTAGGTTCGCTTAGCTTACTCACACAGCTACCTCATTGCGCCTCTTTTTTTCTTCTTTGCGTCATGTGCTGTTTGGGGAGTGTTTTTTGGAAGGGCCATCCTGCGTGACACTGCAGTGCCACTCCTAGATGGGCCAGGTGTTTGTGTCGGCCACTAGGGTCGCTTAGCTTACTCACACAGCTACCTCATTGCGCCTCTTTTTTTCTTCTTTGCGTCATGTGCTGTTTGGGGAGTGTTTTTTGGAAGGGCCATCCTGCGTGACACTGCAGTGCCACTCCTAGATGGGCCAGGTGTTTGTGTCGGCCACTAGGGTCGCTTAGCTTACTCACACAGCTACCTCATTGCGCCTCTTTTTTTCTTCTTTGCGTCATGTGCTGTTTGGGGAGTGTTTTTTGGAAGGGCCATCCTGCGTGACACTGCAGTGCCACTCCTAGATGGGCCAGGTGTTTGTGTCGGCCACTAGGGTCGCTTAGCTTACTCACACAGCTACCTCATTGCGCCTCTTTTTTTCTTCTTTGCGTTATGTGCTGTTTGGGGAGTGTTTTTTGGAAGGGCCATCCTGCGTGACACTGCAGTGCCACTCCTAGATGGGCCAGGTGTTTGTGTCGGCCACTAGGGTCGCTTAGCTTACTCACACAGCTACCGCATTGTGCCTCTTTTTTTCTTCTGTGCGTCATGTGCTGTTTGGGGAGTGTTTTTTGGAAGGGCCATCCTGCGTGACACTGCAGTGCCACTCCTAGATGGGCCAGGTGTTTGTGTCGGCCACTAGGGTCGCTTAGCTTAGTCATCCAGCGACCTCGGTGCAAATTTTAGGACTAAAAATAATATTGTGAGGTGTGAGGTATTCAGAATAGACTGAAAATGAGTGGAAATTATGGTTTTTGAGGTTAATAATACTTTGGGATCAAAATGACCCCCAAATTCTATGATTTAAGCTGTTTTTTAGTGTTTTTTGAAAAAAACACCCGAATCCAGAACACACCCGAATCCGACAAAAAAAATTCGGTGAGGTTTTGCCAAAACGCGGTCGAACCCAAAACACGGCCGCGGAACCGAACCCAAAACCAAAACACAAAACCCGAAAAATTTCAAGTGACATCTCTAGTGAGAAGGTCATTGTCTCGTTATTCCAGGTTACTTCCCAATTTCCGGGTTTTCGGAAATTGGAGACATTAAAGCATATTAGTGATCTATCTACATGATACTGGTGGAGCTTCAAGCTAGGGGGCCTAGATATATTGAATTTATTGTCCACCGGTCTCCCACCCCGTAATTCGAGTACCTCATCTAACTGATAATGCTGATTTTATCAACAGGAATGAAAAGCTATACCTTATACACACTTTAAATACACTTTACCATGGAGCCGCTGTGGCCGCTAAACTTAATACACACTCTACGCACCTTTTACGCTGTTAGCGTACAGAGTCCCGTACCGTGTACGGACTTTGCGTACAAACGCCGCACTGACGGTACAAAGTACACACAGCGCGTACACACCCAATGAATACACTTTAAACCTTATACAGCAATGCAATGCGATACTAATACACTTTAAACCTTAGCAGGGAAAGGAAGACACAACACCAGTCTGTAGTTAAACCATTGGGTTCCGACACCACAGCGTATTATTGTTGAAAGGGGGTTACAATACAAACAATACAATACAACAGAATAATGGCTACAATCAATGGTACATACGTGAGTGAATTCGCCGCGCTACCCAGATCTGGTCCTCGGTCATCTGATAGATAACTTTGTGAGTCTTGTGTCAGACCAGGCCTGCAGCAGGCCCTCATTATACAATTCTTCCAAAACTTAACACAATGGATACTGTAATCTCTTTGTCCATTGGACACAGGGATGGTCATTTACAGTACAGGAGAAGTCATAGGTCGGTTTGAATAGGTGGGCGATGTCTGTTCCAACTGCTCTTGTGGGTGGTCTCCTCTGGATTCCCGCCGCATACATAATGTACAGTAAATACAGTTTATATCTATATTCTGCTCCTGCTCATAACTATCCGCAGGAACATGCGATCTTCCTCAAACCAACACTGGAATATTACTCTTAAAATACCCTACAGCTGGATACCAAACACCACCTTATAACCTTGTTCTGTCCCCTCCTATCCTGTAAAGGTGAATCCCTTTGTTCTGAAACCATTTAAACTGCTGTAACTTGCTGCTGTGATGCAGGGAGGCTATGTGTAAAATGTGCACTATTTGGATGAAATATGTAATGTGTTTTGATGGCTTTTCCATGCGTTCACAAACTCTACTGTAAATACTCATACCACGCGCTAATACGCAGGTCCGCGGGAGCGACCATACGCAAATTGCGAATATGCGCACGCACGGCAGAGCAAGTACGCGCACGGAGGCCATCTGTGTGTAGTTTGTACGTAATGTATGTACTGCAATATTTTTCGACTTTGACAGTCCACCCTTTGGTAGTCATCAATAACTGCCACTATCTAATCACTAAACAGAAAAATATCAATACAGTATCTACAGAAGCTTGGATGATCGGGGAGAGTTGTAGGTGGGAAATGTATGACCTAGTGGGATTGTAAAAAGCATGTATGTATGAATCCATGTCTGAGGGGCATGTATCATCGTGCCGTATATGTTCTAAATAAGCTTTGAGGTATTGCGAAGTATACATTAAATCCTTCTTATCCCGTATTAAGGGTCTGTAAGTGGGCCAACAAACACTACCGAGCTCTTTTCGGCTTCTTGTTCCAACAAATGGGGTGCACATTTAGTTGATGATACATGAAGGGGGAAACATGTGAGTGCTAGTATATGTGGATATCACCTGTCGACTATGTGTGTCATTAACTGAAGATTGCTGAGATGAAGATAAGACACATATATAAAAATACATTTACATAAACATTTTGGATAATGCTGATGTCTTTTTCCGGATGGATGTGTCTGGGCAGAGGGGAAGACAAAAGAAAAACAGGTGAACGAAACAGGCCATGAAATTCATTTGCAATCCTTATCATATCACTGTCTCTATGGATGGGTCGTAAATTAAATCTGCTGCTTAAACAGTACCCTTGCTCCTTAGACTCATCAATTTTGTGACGTGCTTGCGCCGCGTCAGAATTCGAACACACCTAAATATCAAACCAATAATTATGACGACTCCCAGGATACAAAGGAGAAACTTTCCTACACTCATGATGACATTTTGAGCCCACTCTCCTAAACCTGAGAACCAATTGCGTGGGTTCAACCATGAGACCCAGCCGGTCAGTTCATTACTCACAGTCGCTAAGGTAAGGTTGTGCTTCCTCCTGAACTCCCACTTCAACTGCAAGATATCGTCCATCTTTTGATCGATGATCTCCGTGGTGTCGTCAGTGCTGTTCGTGATATATGTACAGCACTTCACACCATATTGAGTTGCTAGAGTAACACAGTACCCACCTGTCACGGCTGTGACATAATTAAGGACCATCCTGTGCTGAATCAGTTCCTTCTTGTAGGCTTGTAACTCCCTTCCCGTATACCTGAAGGTGTCGTCATACATCTCAGTGATATTGTCTATCAAGTTCGCTAGCGCGTGGATATACCTATAATTTATAGTTCCTCTGGCAGTACGGGTGATGTCTAATGTGAGAAGGAACTATATCCCGGTGGATTCATGGATCAAATCAGAGGCTGCGTGCTCTGTCCTATCTATGAGGTGTCTCTTGATGATGTGTTCATAGTGAGTATGAGTATAAGGAGCCTGAGCACTGCGGTGAACGTCTTTCATCTTATCATGGGTTATGGTCATGACCTTTGGCAGTACTCTCCCAATATAACACAATCCCTCTGAGCTCGGGGCAAGCCACTTGTACGCCTTCCTCCCGCATATGAAATAGGCATCATCTGGGAGAACATAGGGGACAAAGTATGACATCACCATATTACAAACTTTCCAAGTAAAGAAACCAATCCCTAGTTCTCCCATCTGCTCAGTTCAAGTATCAGGCTGGATGATATGGGCACTATACCCTGGCGATACTTTTCCAACCCACATGGTCTTGCTTCCACGAGTATACCTATACTGATAATACCTCCCACTTTTGACTATTTGGCGTACAAGTTCAGAGTCTATGGGTATCCTATCAGCTCTGTGTGAAAAGGTCATTGTCTGGTTGTTCCACGTCACTTCCCAATTTCCTGGTTTTAGGTAATTGGAAATATTAAAGCACAGTAAGGACCTGTCTACATGATACTGGTGGAGCTTCAAACTAGGGGGCCTAGAAATATTGAATTTCTTGTCCACCGGTCTCCCACCCCGCAATTCGAGTACCTCATCTATTGCTAAAGGGTACGGTACCAATCCTGACTTGCTCTGACCTTGAGGTACCTGTGAGCACACCCAACATTCTGTATGGTTTAAGACCTTACCCACTAGTGAGTGGTAATCACTCAACGGATGACGGTCCATGTCGATATTAAGGTTGGACTGACATCTCTGGATGCACCCATCCTCGACTATATTTTCACAATTCCTGCAGATACAATTTTCCTCAGACAATAACCCTCACAGTGCCTCCGAGCTCCCTGACTACCAGAGCGCCTACTGATGCTAGCCTTTACTTGAGCGATGTGCCACTCCTGAGATCCTACAAATTCATACTCGTCATCAGAAACCATTCCAGATCTCTGCTCGACCTCTCTGGGGCCCTCACCAAAACAGGAACTGTCCTGATTAAAACCAGAATTACTAACAGAACCCGAAACGCAGTCTCTTGTGATCGATCCATTTCGTTTGGGGAAAGGAGGAAAATAAGAAGGAGAAAAGAAAGGAAAATGCAGGGGGAGGTGAAAAAAAAGAAAATTATACAACAACCGTTCTAGATCTGTGCTCGGATGCCCTTCAACAGTCCTGCCTCTCAACCTTCCCGGAACAGACACTCCAGTGATACGAGGTTCTCTACACTCTGCTCTTTGTCACGAGTTCTCTCCGGGTCAGCGACCTTCTTGCAGTGGGATGAGTGGACCCAAGTCTCTCTCGGCGACCTTCAATGCTGTCGTGCTGGTTAGCAAGACTTGGTATGGTCCTTCTCACCTGTCTATGAGGCAACCTGAGCGTAAGAAATTTCGAATCATTACATAATCCCCAGGTTCAATGTCATGACAATTACTGTTCGGTAGGTCAGGAATCACCAGCTTTAAATTTCTTTGTTGATTTCTCAGCTGCTGGCTCATCCCAACCAAATATTTCACAGTCACTTCGTTATTACATTTCAAATCATCCTGGGGGTCTATCATTACATGAGGTTGTTGACCAAAAAGAATTTCAAAGGGTGATAGGTTAAGGGGATACCTGGGAGTGGTTCTGATGCTGTACAATACTAGTGGCAAAGCTTCTGGCCACAACAATCCAGTTTCAGCCATCACCTTGCTCAGCTTATTTTTAATAGTGCTGTTCATTCTCTCCACCTTCGCACTTGCCTGTGGTCGGTACGGAGTATGCAGCTTGCTATTAATTCCCATCAGTTTGCACATGACCTGAAAGACTTCACCTGTAAAATGGGTACCCCTATCACTTTCAATTATTCTAGGGATACCATATCTACACACAAATTCCTGCACAATTTTCTTTGCAGTGAACGTAGCAGTATTTGTGGCAGCCGGGAACGCTTCTACCCAATTGGAAAATACATCAATACAAACTAACACATATTTTAAATTTCTACAGGGTGGTAACTGCATGAAATCGATTTGTATTACCTGAAAAGGTCCGTGTGTCGGGGGGGATATGGGATGGCTCTGTTGGTATTGACTTACCAATATTCTTCCTCAAGCAAGTAAAACATGTCATTGCTCTCTTATCTGCATGAGAAGAGAATCCTGGCGCACACCAGTAGGCTCTCACCAGCTTACACATACCCTCTTTGCCCAGATGAGTCAGACCGTGTGCCGCCTCAGCTAGACTTGGAAGATATGCTCTGGGGGCCACTGGCTTACTGTGTTCACCTGTCCAAAGTCCTGAGGACTCCTGGCCATACCCCTTTGACCTCCAGACCGCCTTTTCCTGTAGGGAACACAAATTTTGCATTTCGATTAATTGTTGTGTGTTGATCGTGTTAAATGTCATCAGTGATGTGATGTTCGTTTGTATGAGGGTGCTGGCTGCTGATTTAGCAGTTTCAACTGCCCGGCTGTTACCAGTTGAAATTGGGTCTTGGTTGTAAGTATGTGCTTTACACTTGATAACAGCCATTTTGTCTGGTTCCTGTATCGCTGTTTGAAGCCTTTTTATGTGGGACGCATGCACTACAGGTGTGCCAGCTGCCGTCATGAAATTTCTGAGGCGCCACAGGGCCCCGAAATCATGCACCACTCCAAAGGCATACCTAGAATCTGTGTATATATTAGCTGACTTACCCTTGACCAATTCACACACTCTGGTTAGGGCGACCAACTCAGCAACTTGTGCTGAGTGCGGTGGGCCCAGGGGTTCAGCTTCTATGATACCTCTGTCGTCTACAACTGCATATCCAGTACATAAGTCTCCCGATTCTGTCTGTCTGTGGCAACTACTGTCAGTGTAGAAGGTAAAGTCTACTCTAGAATCAGACCTTTTCTCACCCAGGATGCCACTAAGATCATTATTCACTCACTGATTATTTCCTGACTGGACTACTGTAATCTCCACTTAACTGGCCTCCCTGACAATTACCTCTCTCCACTCCAATCTATCCTCAATGCTGCTGCCCGGCTCATCTTCCTCACCAAACGCACTACGTCTACCTCCCCTCTCCTACAGGCCCTCCACTGGCTTCCCTTCCCTTTCAGAATCCAATTCAAACTTCTCACACTCACTTACAAAGCCCTTACCCACTCCTCTCCCATCTACATCTCTGACCTTATCTCCCTTTACTCTCCCACCCGTCCTCTTCGCTCTGCTAATGCACGCCGACTCTCCTGTCTTCTGATTACTTCCTCCCACTCCTATCTCCAAGATTTTTCACGTGCTGCTCCATTTCTCTGGAATTCTTTACCTCTCCCCCTCAGACTCTCCACCTCTCTACAAAACTTCAAACGGGCTCTTAAGACCCATTTCTTTACCAAACCTAGCCAAATCTCAACATAACCCTCTGTTCCACGCTCTCTATGTACCCCATCTGTGTCATCCCTGTCTGTCTACCCCTCCCCTTAGAATGTAAGCTCTCACGAGTAGGGCCCTCTTCCCTCATGTGCTTATACTTTTCTTACTTTAATAATCCTCAACTGCCCAGATCCCACAGTTTTTTGACCACCTGGAACTTATCTCTATGTTTACTGGTGTAGTTATGCTTAGTTGCCCTGTACTTGTCCTATATTGTCTTCAACTGTAAGTCACTGTTTTCCTATTTTTTATGTGCATTTGTACGCTGTAATTGGGCACTGCGGAACCCTTGTGGCGCCATATAAATAAAGGATAATAATAATAAATACTCCTTCCAGTGGGTTGTCACTGATGTCGGGTCTTGCAGTGAAAGTCTGATTCAGGTATTCCATACAATCATGCGTATCAGTGTCTGCACTAAATCCTCCTTCACCATCATTCTCATCCTCCACCCTTTGTGCCTGTCCAGGCACACTTGGCAAGTAAGTTGTAGGATTTAGTGAGCTGCATCTCTTAATGGTGATGTTTACAGTGGCCATCAGTGATAATTCCCACTTTGTAAACCGAGTAGGCTGATACTGCATGAAGTGTATGGATGGTCAGGTTGTGTCCTAACACTACGTCCTCGCTTTTTCTTTTAGCAAAGCTATCGCTGCAACATTCGCAAGCATGTGGGTAGAGACCGCGCTACGGTGTCCAACTGTGCACTGTAGTATGCTACCGGTCTGCTGGCATCACCATGTCTCTGTGTTAAGACACCTGTCGCACACCCAGCACTTTCCGTGCCGTACAATTCGAAGGGCTTCTCATAATCTGGCATGCCTAATGCAGGTGCCTGTGATAGGCACTGTTTGAGTCTCTCAAATGCCAGTTCGGACTCATCTGTGTGCGAGATCTGTTCTGGTTTGTTCGAAGAGACCATTTCTTGCAAAGGTAAAGCCAGTATAGAGAACCCTGGGATCCAGTTTCGGCAGTACCCACACATTCCAAGGAAAGTGCGGATCTGTTGCTGAGTTTGTGGCAGAGTCATGTCGCGAATCGCCTGTATTCTATCAGGGGTGAGGTGTCTAAGTCCTTGAGTCAAGCAATGTCCCAAATATTTTACCCTGGTCTGGCACAACTGCAACTTATCCTTTGAAACCTTGTGTCCCGTTTGGGAAAGATGAAACAGAAGCTGTTTCGTGTCTTTCAAGGACGATTCGAGTGAGTCTGAACACAACAATAAGTCATCGACATACTGTATTAGCACTGATCCACTCTCAGGTTGAAAGGATTGTAAACAGTCATGCAAGGCCTGAGAGAAGATACTCGGGCTGTCAATGAAACCTTGGGGAAGAGGAGTCCAGGTGTACTGTACTCCCCTGTATGTAAAAGCGAAGAGGTATTGGCTGTCAGGGTGCAGAACGACAGAAAAGAAGGCAGAACAGAGGTCGATGACAGTGAAAACTGTTGCAGTAGAGGGAATTTGCATAAGGATGACAGCTGGATTGGGCACTACGGGGAATTGGCTCTCATCTATCTTGTTTATCCCCCTTAGATCCTGCACTAGCCTGTAACCCCTCCCCCCACTCTTTTTCACAGGGAAGATGGGACTATTGGCAGTGCTGGACGTCCTGACTAGGATGCCCTGTTGTAGTAACCGCTCTATGACAGGGTACACTCCTAATTCTACCTCTGGCTTCAGAGGATACTGAGGGATTTTTGGAGCTATCCTACCATCTTTTACTTGTACTACTGGAGCTACATTCGCCATTAATCCAGTGTCTTGTCCATCTTTGATGCAAAGGGAACCTGGTATTTGTGAGATCATTTCCTCTACCTTTGATGGACACTTGTCTATAACAGCAGAATGCGACATTAGCCTTTGAGGGGTGTCTAATATATCTTGCACTTCTTGAACGTGGTTCTCAGGTATATCCAAGAAGACACCTTCAGGAGTACAATATATGACACACCGCATTTTACACAATAAATCTCTGCCGAGTAGATTAGTCGGAGCCGATGCAGCCAACAGAAAAGAATGTTTGGTCTGCAAGGGCCCTATCATATCCTCTGCCGGTCTACTCAAAGGGTATTGTTGCACTGTTCCTGTTACTCCCATTGTCGAAATTGTTTTACCCGTGGTTTTTATACCTACTGTCGAATTTAACACTGACCTGGCCGCCCCTGTATCTACAAGAATAGGTAATGGTACACCAGCTACATCAACCGTGACCTCAGGTTCACTACCAAGGCTAGCAATCAACTTCACTGGCTGCAGACTACAGGTGTGGCCCAACCCCTATTGTGTGGGGAGACCCTCCCGCAGCGCATTGGCAGCTATGATATGTGAGGGGGGTAGCTGTGAGTTTTCGGAGGCCTGCCAGTCCCTCCTTGGTGGGTACCTCCTTGTTTCCCCTGCATGTGGCTCGTAATTCCTCCTACGCGGTCCCTGATCCCAAGTATGGGGGTAATTCCAAGTTGATCGCAGCAGGAATTTAGTTAGCAATTGGGCAAAACCATGTGCACTGCAGGGGAGGCAGATATAACATGTGCAGAGAGAGTTAGATTTGGGTGTGGTGTGTTCAATCTGCAATCTAAATTGCAGTGTAAAAATAAAGCAGCCAGTATTTACCCTGCACAGAAACAAAATAACCCACCCAAATCTAACTCTCTCTGCAAATGTTATATCTGTCCCCCCTGCAGTGCACATGGTTTTGCCCAACTGCTAACAAAGTTCCTGCTGCGATCAACTCAGAATTACCCCCTATGTGCATTGTCGTGAGGTTCATATCCTGGTCTAGGGGGTCGGTATACATTATGTGTACCTTTATTCCTACATTCCCTCGAGTAATGTCCTACCTTTTGACATTTATAGCATGTTACTACACGTGACTTACCATCAGGGGTCTGGGGTTTCGGCTGATGTGGCTTTGTTGTAAGTGCGTCTATACTTACTGTCATCAGCCTTTCCCCTTGTAACTCCCTGTGCTTAATGATGTTCCTATCATGCTCAACCGCGGACTCTCTCAATGCAGCCACTGAGATACCTCTCCAGTTCGATAGAGAGGTCTGTACCCTTGTTCTCAGTGCCTCCTTCAACCCGTCCATTAATACAGAAACAGCTACCTCCCTGTGATGTACATTGTCCTTAATGTCCTCGATCCCAGTGTATCTAGCCATTTCCTGCAGTGCTCGATGGAAATATTCGGATGCCGTTTCACCTTCCTTTTGTCTTATGGAAAAGATTTTATTCCATTTGACAACAGTAGGGAAATATACTCCTAATTGCAGATTGATTTGCCGTACATTCTCCTGAGTGTATTCATCAGTGAGAGGCACTTCTGCGTCTAACTTACAATCAGTTATGAATTTCGCGGGGTCAATATTTGAGGGTAAACATACCCGTAGCACTGTTCGCTAATCTTTGTTTGTGGGTTCGTTAGCGTTACCTAACTCTTTAATGAACCTCTGGCATGCGACTAGATCTTTTCTGGGATCGGGAAATTCTGGCATAATTGACCAAAATCTGCCCGGGACCAAGGACAATGCATGGCAATGTTCCTGATGGGAGTTACTCCCTGAGCGTCAGTCCTCCCATTGGGGACTGCAATCACCCTGACAGGATTTAATTCAATTACATAATTTTGATTTGATTCTATAATGTGAGGTGCTATTGTCTCTGCATAATGTATGGTACCATACTTACCTGTGGACACGACCTCACTTTTCCCTCCGCTAAGGGGTTTTGCTACTGCTCTTGTTGGTTGAGCCATGCCCACCTGAGTGTCTTGTATGGTGGCTGCTAGAGAGAGTGCCGATATCGTGCTGGGCTCATCCTCCTGCTCGCTGTCCTGGGGAAAATTTAAAACAGGATACAACTGGCAAGGGTTAGCGTTAGTACATTTATCAGTTACTCCCCTATCTTGTACCAATGTGCCATTGTCTGTAGCCACTTTCTCCCCCACAATATACGGTGGTGGTGGTGGTGCGGTCGCCATTATTTTCCCGCTAGGTTTGGAACCTGCTGCGCGAGCTAATTCCCTTTGTATATCCCACTCCTGTTGCCATAAATTTAAACAATCTGTATGTCTAATCTTTTGTTTTCTGGATTTTATTAGACATATCCTTATCCTTAAGTTCTGCAATACCTCTGGTTCAAAGCTGCCCACTTTAGGGAATGGTACCCTATCTTTGTCAGTCATACGTACCCATTCAGACAAAAAGTCTTCCGTGTGTGAACCATATTTTCCACACATAACAAACCTCGCTGATCCCTTCGGCCACGGCTCTTCAATCTGAACCCTGGTTACAAAACGTCCACCGCTTGTACAGTTGGATCCCATCACGGACTTTTTCCTTTTACGCAATCCCCAATGCACAATACGAATAGACGATGAAAGTTCTCAGAGCGCTTTCACCCACTCATGCCCACGTTGGCCAGTACTACCATACACTGTCGATAGCGAAGGCAATGTACCCAACCTAGGGCCCTATCTGACCTATATTTACTGGAAGTTTTTAGAAATAACTTACCCTTTCTAGTAAAGTATCGGTCGTTGGAAATTTTCCTGAGAGAGACCAGTGAAAACTCCCTATGCACTTTATTATACACAAATCACGCTTGCGTATGCTCTATACAGCGCTAATGATACCGCGATTTTATGCAAAAGCTCGTAAAAAGGATATCACATTGCGCTATGCATCGCACCCACAAATGCGCGGTCCAATCGCACAGCGTATAGGTACTTGTTACTTATCTGCCGTACGACCACGGGTCGTTGTACAAACTGGGACCCTCAGGCCGGAGCGTAATGCCAAAAAAACCTTTTTACTTCAATACTTCGCAATACAATGCACTATCACGCTCCTCTCCAAATCACCTCACGATTTGCGTATTAAACCTTATACTAACGTGAGTCAGCCTTCTCACGCCACCAATCCTCCACTCACTTGATGTACCAAATTCGGGATCCCGAATTCCGGGGTTCGAATTTCAGTCACTCCTACGTTCGTTCGCTCACTCAAGTACACTTTGTCTTTTCTGTACAGAAAATTATGATTCATTCAGATAAGCAGCTTTTCCCCCAGAGGCAATACAGTTTGAACAAGAAGTTTTATACTAATCTTTGGAAACCGAGCAGTTTTGTGCTATTGTAGCGTGGCTACTGTCCCACCTTTAAACTAAACAACACTATTGTGTAATTTGTACTTAGCGCCCGTATTCTTACGCACTTTGCGTAAACACGTGATTGTGCGTGTCTCTTACGCTGCGTGTGCAGTCCTGTTCTTTGTCCGAGACACGTGTACAAAACCGTACGTCAGCAATAGCACAAATCCCACAACTTCTATAAATGTGAGCAATATTAACTATAATCGCTCACTAAACACAACACACAGTTTCTTTCTGTATAAACCTTTACAACTAGGCCAGACTGCGTTTGTGTCTTACACTTACCTCCTTAAACATTTATTTTTAGTTTTAACTATATAGCAACAAATGTATTCGGATTCACACAGATCTAAATGAATCTAGCAATCTGAGTGTTATGGCAACAATGTGAGAGGGTGTACACAGAATATGGGTGCCTTTGTTATGTACGCTTTTGGTGGCAGAATTTTTTTTTCACAGACTTTTAATTAGCTTTTTTCCTGTTTACATTACGGGTTCTACCAGCATCCCTACAAACCATACAGAGCAGACGTCATCTAATCAGCAAACAAGTAGGGTTTTCAGTGCATCCACCGACCAAGAAAAGGTTACGTAGTATACTTTCTGTCCGCCCTTTTGCTGATAGCTTAAGTCTGCTGTGACCTGTTAGGCTGTGGGTATGTGGAAAATCGGACGACGCCCCCAATTGATAATGCTGATTTATCAACAGGAATGAAAAGCTATACCTTATACACACTTTAAATACACTTTACCATGGAGCCGCTGCGGCCGCTAAACTTAATACACACTCCACGCACCTTTTACGCTGTTAGCGTACAGAGTCCCGTACCGTGTACGGACTTTGCGTACAAATGCCGCACTGACGGTACAAAGTACACACAACGCGTACACACCCAATGAATACACTTTAAACCTTATACAGCAATGCAATGCGACACTAATACACTTTAAACCTTAGCAGGGAAAGAAAGACACGACACCAGTCTGTAGTTAAACCACTGGGTTCCGACACCACAGCGTATTATTGCTGAAAGGGGGTTACAATACAAACAATACAATACAACAGAATAATGGCTACAATCAATGGTACATACGTGAGTGGATTCGCCACGCTACCCAGATCTGGTCCTCGGTCATCTGATAGATAACTTTGTGAGTCTTGTGTCAGACCAGGCCTGCAGCAGGCTCTCTTTATACAATTCTTCCAAAACTTAACACAATGGATACTGTAATCTCTTTGTCCATTGGACACAGGGATGGTCATTTACAGTACAGGAGAGGTCATAGGTCGGTTTGAATAGGTGGGCGATGTCTGTTCCAACTGCTCTTGTGGGTGGTCTCCTCTGGATTCCCGCCGCATACATAATGTACAGTAAATACAGTTTATATCTATATTCTGCTCCTGCACATAACTATCCGCAGGAACATGCGATCTTCCTCAAACCAACACCGGAATATTACCCTTAAAATACCCTACAGCTGGATACTAAACACCACCTTATAACCTTGTTCTGTCCCCTCCTATCCTGTAAAGGTGAATCTCTTTGTTCTGAAACCATTTAAACTGCTGTAACTTGCTGCTGTGGTGCAGGGAGGCTATGTGTAAAATGTGCACTATTTGGATTAAATATGTAATGTGTTTTGATGGCTTTTCCATGCATTCACAAACTCTACCGTAAATACTCATACCACGCGCTAATACGCAGATCCGCGGGAGTGACCATACGCAAATTGCGAATATGCGCACGCACGGCAGAGCAAGTACGTGCACAGAGGCCATCTGTGTGTAGTTTGTACGTAATGTATGCACTGCAATATTTTTCGACTTTGACATAACGTTAAAGGGTATGGCACTAATCCCGACTTACTCTGTCCTTGAGGCACTTGGGAGCACACCCAACATTCTGTCTGGTTTAAGACCTTACCCACTAATGAGTGGTAATCACTCAAGGATGTCGGTCCATATCGATATTACTGTTGGACTGACATCTCTGGATGCACCCATCTTCAACTATGTTCTTGCAGTATCTACAAATACAATATTCATCAGACAATAACCCCTCACATTGCCTCCGAGCTCCATGACTACCGGAGCGCTTACAGATACCAGCCTTTACTCGAGTGATGTGCTGCTCCTGAGATCCTACAAATTCGTACTCGCCATCAGAACCCATTCCAGATCCTTGCTCGACCTCCCTGGGACCCTCACCAAAACAAATTGTCCTGATCAAAAACAAAATTACCAGCAGAACCCGAAACGCAGTCTCATGTGATAGATCCATTTCGTTAGGGGAAAGAAGGAAAATAAGGAGGAGAAAAGAAAGGTTAATGCAGTGGGGGGGGGGGGGGGGTGAAAAGAGAAAACGGTGCGACAACCGTCCTTGATCTTGTTGCTCTCCATGCTCAGGTGCCGCTCAACAGTCCTGCCTCTCAGCTTTCCCGGAATAGACTCTCTAGTGATACGAGGTTCTCTTCACCTTGCTCTTTGTCACGAGTTTTCTCCGGGTCAGCGACCTTCTTGCAGTGGGACGAGTGGACCCAAGTCTGTCTTTCGGCATCCTTTAATGCTGTTGTGCTGGTTAACAAGACTTGGTACGGTCCTTCCCACCTGTCTATTCGAAAATTTCGAATCATCACATAATCCCCAGGCTCATTGTCATGACAATTACTGATCGGTAGGTCAGGAATCACCAGTTTTAGATTTTTTGTTGATTTCTCAGCTGCTGGCTCATCCTAACCAAATATTTCACAGTTATTTCATTATTGCATTTCAAATCATCCTGGGGGTCTATGATTACATGCGGTTGTCGACCAAAAAGAATTTCAAAGGGTGATAAGTTAAGCGGTGACCTGGGAGTGGTTCTGATGCTGTACAACACTAGTGGCAAAGCTTCTGGCCACAACAATCCAGTTTCAGCCATCACTTTGCTCAGCTTGTTCTTAATAGTGCTATTCATTCTCTCCACCTTTGCACTCGCCTGTGGCCGTTACGGAGTATGCAGCTTGCTATTAATTCCCATCAGTTTGCACATGACCTGAAAGACTTCACCTGTAAAATGGGTACCCCTATCACTTTCAATTATTCTAGGGATACCATATCTGCACACAAATTCCTGGAAAACACTTCTGTACATACTGACACATATTTCAAATTCCTACAGGGTGGTAACTGTATGAAGTCGATTTGTATTACCTGAAAAGGTCCGTCTGTAGGAGGGATATGGGATGGCTCCGTTGGTATTGTCTTACCAATATCCTTCCTCAAGCAAATAAGACATACCATTGCTTTCTTACCCGCATGAGAAGAGAATCCTGGTGCACTCCAGTAGGCTCTTACCAGCTTGCACATAGCCTCCTTGCCCTAGATGAGTCAGACCTTATGCCACCTCAGATAAGTTTGAAAGATATACTCTGGGGGCCACTGGCTTACCTTGTCCATCTCTCCAGAGTCCTGGGTACTCCTAACCATACCACTTCAACTTCCAGACCTCCTTTTCCTGTAGGGAACACAAATTTTTATTCCAATTTACTGTCGTGTGTTATCAGTTGTGTGAAGTAAACTGTCTCTGGATGAGAGAAAAGAGGGGAGTAATAATAAAAACAAAAGAAAAATGTCAGGTTTGGCATTCACCAACAGGCTGTCACACCATCATGCATATCCGTGTCTGTACACAGTCTCCCTTCACCAGTATCCTCATTCTCCACCCTTTGTGCATGACCAGGCACACTGCAGTAATACTGGTGTCCTTGTGCTGGTGAGATATACTGGATTTGGGCAGAACTCTGAAGGACCGAGTAGGCATGTGGCGTTTTAACTGTAATCGGGTCCATGTATTGTACCCTCCTGTTGGTGAACGTAAGATGAAGAGGAAACTGTGAAGAAAAATCACATAGAGGTTAGTAACAGATAAGTTTGTAGAGATAAAGAGAATTTGACAACTGGATTGGGCACTATGGGGAATGACTTCTCTACTTGGTCTACTCCCCTTAAAACTTGTGCATGCTGTGTCACTACTGGGACTATCCCAGCCATCAATCCAGTGTCCTGTCCATCCTAAATTCATAGGGAACCCGGTATCTGTGAGATAATTTCCTCTACCTGTGATGGACATGCGTCTAGAACAGTGAAATATAACATTAGTCTTCGTGGGTGTCTAACATACTTTGTACTTCCTGAGCGGGAGCACATCATATGTATATCATCTTAGCAAAGCTCCTGTTAAATTTAATCAGGGGCCATTTCTGCTAGAGAAAGAAGCAAAAGTTTATAGGCCCCATTTTAACCCCAGCAAGTTTTGTCAAAGGGTAATGTTGCATTTATTTTGTTCTTCCCATTAGCCGAATCTGTGTTTCTATATGGCTCGTGATTCCTTACTATATGTCCCTTGGTTCCTTCTATGTGTTTAATAATGTGGCTTGTGTTTTGTCAAAGTCGGAAAAATATCATGCTACACGTTGCCATATATTCACCCCATGCGCTTGCCCGCTGCACGTGCACATACTCTCCCGTGCATGCACATATTCGCAGCTGCGTGACGGCGCCTCCACGGCCATGCGCTCGGGCGCGTGGTATGTGCATTTACGGTAGAGTTTGTGTGCGTCTAGCGGGCGACTCAATCGTTACATAGTAAATCCAAATAGTATGTTTTATAGGTAATGTTCCCCTTAATAATAACTGTAAGTCTGGTTAGTGTAACTGGTCGCTGGACAGGGGAATTCCTCTTTACATGATACGGAGGGTCAGACAGGGTTTGAGCAGTTGTGTTTGGTACCTAACTAAAGAACATTTTATTAGAAACAATCCGGTGCTGGTTAGGTAAAGATTAATCGCTCCTGTGTATAGTTATGTCTAATAGTAGTTTCTGGACATTTACTATATTTGCGGTTCATTATCCATGCGGTGGGAATCCTGAGATTCCCTCCCACCTGAGCAGTTCGATATAGTCACAGCCCACCTGTTCAAACTAACCTATGACCTTTTGTTATAATGCGGGGAGACATTCCTGTGTCCAATGAACAATGAGATTATAGGTCCCTTTGTAGTGTACTGTACTCAGTGTATATAAGAACAGCCAGCCTGGCCAGCTCAGTCTTCTCTCTACAACGGTTTTCATCATTGACTAACCAGGAACTGGTACCAGGACTGCGCAGCGAATCATTCCCCAGTGTGTAAGTTCTCTCTGTGACCATTCTTAAATCTCTGACTGTATTTTGCCACGTTCTCTCTCTCTCTCTCATTGTATGTTTTTGTTTGCGATTGTGTCGCTATTGTATATTTATGTGTAGTTATTCTGCTTAGATATTAGTCTGTAGTGTATGAACTGCTAACTGTTTTCCCCTTTTTACTTAGCTAAATATTGTTAGTAAAGGTGTTGGAACCTTAGCAAGGTATTGTGTGTTTATTACATTACTGAGGGTAATCGGAGCGTCTCAATCGCTCAAGCAGCTTTTATATTAGCAAGGTTAAGCAGCGTTATATCGCTACAGTATTTCAGTAGTAAGGTTTACAGTACAAACTCAATCTTTCAGTGTGTTGCACACAAGGTTTACTGAGTGTCATCCCGTGAGCGTCTGCGCCGCTCGTGTTCCCCTCGTGGTCACGAGCGTCCGCTACGCTGTTTGCGTAGCATTACGGTAGTCGGCCGCCTATAGCGTGCTCGACACCAAGCGTTAAGCTGTGAGCGAGCGTGCCGCATGTGCGTCTCGACCACGGCTAAGCGTCTGCTACGCTAAGTGCGTACCCTTACGGTACCCCATACGCCAATTGCGTACTGAGTCTCTTACCCATATATATTGAATTTTATAAGGTAATAAATCGGCATTATCAATTGGGGCCTCGTCCGTCCTCCACATATCCGCACTAGCGAACACAGACTTTATCTGTCAGCAAGGGCGGGAAGGCAGTATCCCTTCGTATCCGTATTGGTGGTGAGGGATACAGTAGTGCTGACTAGATAAGCGTCTGTTACGCTACGCTGTAGGAGTGCTGGTGGAATCCGGAAGGTGGAAGGTAAGAACAAAACGCTATTGTCTTTTAAAACTGTTTATCTCTGTTTTGCGTACGCACACACGCACGCACACACCCATATTTCTTTTCATTTGTGTATTTTCACATCTCACTCTCCTGGTTGCCATTTCATAATTGATAACGTGCTGAGAAAGATTTGTTGCTATTGGTAGTTAAAAGTAAAAATAATACGTTAAGGGGTAATTTGTAAAACACGCACACGGCTTTGCCTAAAGATACAAGGAAAGATCTGTGTGGTGTTCAGTAGATGATTATAGTTAAAGATCATTTACATTGATATAAACGTGTTAGTTGTATTTCTGTGGACATATCCGGCTTGCGTACACGTGTCTCTAACAAAGGGCGGGACTAGCGTACGCGACGCAAGGGGCCGACGCACGGAGCGTATATTACGCAACGGAGCGTCTGGGTACGCCCACATAATACAAATCACACGATAGTATTATTTTAGTAGGCGATACGGAGGCAACGCGATAATAGCGCAAATCAATCTCAGTGTCCAAAATTTTAAGCTAATAGATCCTTCTCTAGTTGCAACTCCTCTGGGATTGGACTACTGCCTGTATAAAAAGGAATTTCTGTACAGAAAGATTAGAGTGTATATGAATGAACAGGAGTGAGTGTGTAAATAAAGGTATTATTTTGTGAACCCAGAAATCGGGATCCCGTTGGAGACCACATCAGGTGAGTGGACACTTGGTGGCGTGGGACTGGCTTGCCCGCGTTAACATTATACAAGGTAAAAGGAGCAAGTAGTATCCGCAGACAAAAGGACTGCGAAGGTTTAAGCGCAGCCCGGGGGGTTTTGCGTAGCACCCATATAGATTGAGCTCCGGCTGAAGGTTTTGCAGCCTAAACAACCGATTCCGTTGGTCGTACAGCGTATAAATATTAAGTTACTTATGCGCAGTGCGACTGGACCGCACGTAATTGTGTGCATTAGTTTGTTACCTTGATACCCATTAAAATTTACTGTGGGATCATAAACGCTATTTGTACATTCTAACGTGATTTGTGTAGGTTTTTGTTATTTTAAGGGAGTTTCGCTGTTCACTCAGGAAATCTCCAACAACCAATACTTACTGGGGAGGGTAGCATACTCCCACACGCCCCAGTAAATAGAGGTTACAAAAAGATCCCGCGAATTGGGTACGATCAGTGGTGGGCACATTGCTCGAACTCGTATTGGCCAATTGGGGCGTAAAGTGAGTGAAGGCACTAGTTGAACTTTCACCGTCGCCTTACCGCGGGCAACCTTGGTTTGTTTTGTAAGAATTCGCTGAGACAGCGATATCTGCAAACGATGGGGGCCAATTGCTCAAAGAAGGGACGTCCAACAAGGGTTCACGTTGGTATTTGTTGGCCCAAAGGGTCAGCACGGTATATAATGTGTGAAAAATCACACACACAGGTCAAAGAATGGGAACGAATGACTGAGGATGATGGGGAACAGTCTCCCCGGGTAGGCAGTTTGAACCCTGAGGTATTGCAAAATCTAAAAAGAAGGAAAGGTCTCATTAAATCTGCAAAGAGACGAATCAGACATTATGATTGTTTACAGTTATGGCAACGGGAAGGTGAGAGACAAGGAGGATTAGCTTACACAGCTGACTCTCACTGTGGTAAGAAAAATATGGCAACAAGAGAGAAGGTGGTTACAGAGAGTGGCACACTGGTGTATGATAAAAATGCACTTAGCAACTGTATTAATGATGATAAGAATAAAAGTAACAAATGCAACAATGATAAAAGTAACAAATGTAACAATGATAAAAGTAAAACTGTTAAATGTACAACTGTTAACCCGTGCAAGTTGCACTCCATGTTAAACTTCCCTCAGGACTACAAGCAAGAAAGTGAGCCCAGCACGATGTCGGCACCTTCTCCAGCAGTCATCATACAAGACATCCAGGTGGACGCGACCAAATCGGTAAAGGCAGTAATCAAACCCCCTAACGGAGGGTCAGGTGAGGTCGTGTCCACAGGTACGTGCGGTGTTATATATCACGCACAAACAAATGTACCTCATATTGTAGAACCAACACAAGATGATGTAATTTAATTTAATCCTGTCAGGGTGATCACAGTCCCCAATGGGAAGACTGACGCTCAGGGATCATTCCCGTCAGGGACAGTGCAATGCACCGTCCCTGGTCCCGGATGGAATTGAGAGCAATTATGTCTGAATTCCCTGATCCTAGGACAGATCTAGTTGCATGTCAGAGGTTTATTAAAGAACTAGGAAACTCCACAGAACCCACCAACAAAGGTTGGCGGACAGTGCTGAGGGCATGTTTGCCCTCCAGTGTTGACCCTGCAAAATTTATTACTGATTGTAAATTAGACACAGAAGTACCTCAAACGGAGGAACACATTCAGGAATGTATTAAGCAGATCAACCGACAGTTAGGAAAATATTTCCCAGCCGTTGTCGAGTGGAACATCAAAAGACATCTGGAGTCACAGGGCAGTAAGCAAACGACAATCAGTAGACAAGCCCTGACAACGAAGCCACACCAGCTTAAGACCCAAACCCCTGTGAGAAATTCAAATGTGGTAGTTTGTTACCATTGTCACAAAGAGGGACATTTTGCAAGAGATTATAGATCAAGAAGTAGACAAAAGTCATATCAACCCCCTAGACAACGACATAACCATGGTATCCAAGGAATCAGGAAAGTACAGGGAAAGCGGTTGATGGTGATGAGCATCCAAGCGTTTGAGGAGGCATCAAATCAACCAAGACCCCAGGTCACAGGCACTTGGAGGAAGCCCAAGGTTTGTTATTTGTGTAAAAGGGAAGGGCATTACGCCAGCAACTGTAACAGCCCACATAAAGTCAGACCCCCTAGACAAGAACATGAGCAGAGTCATGATACACAAAATTGTAATCAGGGATCATATAGGAAGAAGTTTGGGCCGCACCTGTAATATGTAGTCAGGAAAGGTGATCATTAGGACTGATAGTAAGCCTGAGGGTACAGTTAATGATATTGGGAGGTCAGTTCCTTGTAGACACAGGAACGGCCGGGTAAAACGTTGTAAATTTATCTGTAAATGTTTCTCTTTCCCCATCTCTGACGTTCATAGGCAGAACTCAAACATCACATAGCTACTTGGTCTTTGCAGAAGTCTACCTAACCCCAGTGTGACCTACCGACATCGGTGTGTCCTGGCCAGGCACAAAAGGGTGGAGTGTGGAAATACTGGTGGGGAGGGGACTGCGCAAAGATACCAATGGATGTGTTGGTGTGACAGCCTGATGGTGAACGGAAGATCTGATAATGTTTTTTTTTGTTTGTTGTTTTATGTAACATATATATGAATTGTTCTCTCTCTCGTTTGTTTTTTTTGTCTCTCTCTCTCTCTCTCTCTCTCATGTTCTTATGTTTTAAAGATGGTATGTCACACATCAGTTAGACAAATGGTAATGCAAGATTTTTGCTCCTTACAGAAAGATCGCAGATTTGGAAGGAATGTTGTATCACCAGAATGTTCGTTTGGAAGACTGAGAGACAGCACCTTTGAGATGACAGCAGAGCAAGAAGAACAACAAGACTAGAGGACAAAAGCATCGTAACATTTTTCTTTCCCCTCAAAGTATTTTTTTGTATCCCCATTACAAATTTTTCCTTTTACTCCTCTAAGATGGACTTGCCCCAAGAGACTGTGATCCGGATTTTCCTGTTGACCATGATGTTGACCAGAGCAGTCTGTTTCGGTGAGAGTACCATGGAGGTCGAGAAAGGATCTGGAATGGGTTCTGATGACAGAGACGGAGGCGTAAATTTCCAATAGAAACACAATCACCAAGCAAAGGCGAGTACCAGAAAACGATCTAGCAGCCATGTTATTTATAGACATTGTGAAGGATTGTTAGCTGAAGAGAACTGCGTCTGTAGGCATTGTGATAACATAGTTGAGGATGGGTGCATCAAGAAATGCCAGTCCAGTTTTAATATCCACATGGACCGGCATCCATTGAGTGACTATCACTCATTAGTGGGTAAAGTGTTAAATCAGACAGACTGTTGGGTATGCTCTCAAGTACCTCAAGGTCATAGCAAATCAGGACTAGTACCATTACCTTTAACTGTAGGAGAGGTACTTGAGTTAAGTGGTGGGAGGCCGGTGGACAAGAGGTTTAATATCTCTAGTCCTCCTAGTTTGAAGCTCCACCAATATCATGTGGATAGGTCTTTAGTATGCTTTAACATTTCCAATCCCCGAAAGCCGGGAAATTGGGAAGTGTCATGGAGTAATCAAACCATGACCTTTTCATACAGAGCCGACAGAATACCCATAGACACAGAACTTACATGCCAGATAGCCGACCATGGAAGATTTTTCCGGTATAGGTACACTTTAGGAATTAGGACCATGCGGGTTGGAGAAGTATCACCAGGATACTGTGCACATATCGTACAAACCGATACGTGTACTAAACAGATGGGAGAATTAGGGTTAGGAGATTTCACATGGAAAATTTGTAACATGGTAATGTCATACTCCGTCCCATATGTTCTCCCCGATGATGCATATTTCATATGCGGGAGGAAGGCGTATAAGTGGCTTGCCCCAAACTCAGAGGGATTGTGTTATATTGGAAAAGTACTGCCTGAAGTAATGACTGTAAACCATAACAAAATGAAAGATATTCACCGCAGTGCCCAAGCTCCTTATACTCACACTCATTACGAACACATCGTTAAACGGCACCTGATAGAAAGAACAGAGCATCCAGCCTCTGACCTGATCCATGAATCCACCGGGATTCAAGTCCTACTCGCGTTAGATATCACTCGAACCGATTTGCGCTTGCAAATTTATTAGACAATATCACCGAAATGTATGACGACACATTCAGGTATACTGGGAAAGAGTTACAAGCCTACAAAACAGAACTGGTTCAGCATAGGATGATTCTCAATTACCTCACAGCTGTGGCAGGTGGGTATTGTGTTACCCTAGCAACTCAATATGGAATAAAGTGCTGCATGTACTTTACAAACAGCACGGAGGACCCAGCTGAGGTCATAGACCAAAAGATGGATGACATTTTACAATTAAAGTGGGAGTTCCGAAGGAGACATAATCTCACTCTCGCCGCTGTGGGTAATGAGCTGACCAGTTGGGTGTCATGGTTGAACCCACGAAATTGGTACTCGGGCTTAGGAGAATGGGCCCAAGGTATTATTATGGATGTAGGGAAATTTCTTTTGTGTATTCTGGGAGTCGTCATATTGGTTGGCCTGATATTTAGATGCGTTCGGACTTTAATGAAGTGTAAAGGTAGTACTAGAGTGATGAGTCTGAGGAGCGAGGACACTGTAATAACAACAACTAATTTGATTTATGACCCAACGATAGAGACAATGTTGTGATGAAAATGTGATTCCACGGTCCGTTTCTTTCACCCGTTTCTCCTTTGTTTTCCTCCAAGGTACAAAGACATCCGCTTGGAAGAAGAATTTGACAACATTTTTTATACAGACCATTGATGGACTATGCCACAGACCCCCAATATCCCTAGTGACTTTAACTTTTACGATAGCCCAATACTTTAGAGACTGTAATTTTATGGACAATGGAACAACTTTTGCTCACTATTTATAGCAAAAACACCGAGAGACATCAGACAACATGTACATCAAGACAAGACACAAGACAAGACCTCAATCGGCGAATGCATATTAAACTCACATAGTTTATGACTGCATTTATAATAATTGCTTCTTATCTTCACCTCTACAACCTTCAGGTAATGACACACATAGTCGATAGGGAATATAGACACAGATATCAGCACTCACATATCCCCCCATTCATGTATCATCAACTAAATGTGCTCCCCCATTTGTTGCATCCAAAAGCCGAAGAGAGCTCGGTAAAGTTTGACAGCCCATCCACAGACCCTTAATACGGGATAAGAAGGATTCAAATGTATACTTCGCAATACCTCGAAGCTTGATTTAAAACACGTACGGCACGATGATACATGACCCCTCAGACATGGATTCATACACACATGCTTCTACTATTTCACAAGGTCATACTTTTCCCACCTTCTCCTCTCCTCCCTTTACCCAATCATAAAATGGTATTTACATGATGACATATATTTTTCTTTTTTGAAAGTGGCAGTTATTGATGACTGCCAAAGGGTGGACTTTCAAAGTCGGAAAAATATCATGCTACACGTTGCCATATATTCACCCCATGCGCTTGCCCGCTGCACGTGCACATTCTCTCCCGTGCGTGCACATATTCGCAGCTGCGTGACGGCGCCTCCACGGCCATGCGCTTGGGTGCGTGGTATGTGCATTTACGGTAGAGTTTGTGTGCGTCTAGCGGGCGACTCAATCGTTACATAGTAAATCCAAATAGTATGTTTTATAGGTAATGTTCCCCTTAATAATAACTGTAAGTCTGGTTAGTGTAACTGGTCGCTGGACAGGGGAATTCCTCTTTACATGATACGAAGGGTCAGACAGGGTTTGAGCAGTTGTGTTTGGTACCTAACTAAAGAACATTTTATTAGAAACAATCCGGTGCTGGTTAGGTAAAGATTAATCGCTCCTGCGTATAGTTATATCTAATAGTAGTTTCTGGACATTTACTATATTTGCGGTTCATTATCCATGCGGCGGGAATCCTGAGATTCCCTCCCACCTGAGCAGTTCGATATAGTCACAGCCCACCTGTTCAAATTAACCTATGACCTTTTGTTATAATGCGGGGAGACATTCCTGTGTCCAATGAACAATGAGATTATAGGTCCCTTTGTAGTGTACTGTACTCAGTGTATATAAGAACAGCCAGCCTGGCCAGCTCAGTCTTCTCTCTTCAACGGTTTTCATCATTGACTAACCAGGAGCTGGTACCAGGACTGCGCAGCGAATCATTCCCCAGTGTGTAAGTTCTCTCTGTGACCATTCTTAAATCTCTGACTGTATTTTGCCACGTTCTCTCTCTCTCATTGTATGTTATTGTTTGCGATTGTGTCGCTATTGTATATTTATGTGTAGTTATTCTGCTTAGATATTGATGTTAGTCTGTAGTGAATGAACTGTTAACTGTTTTCCCCTTTTTACTTAGCTAAATATTGTTAGTAAAGGTGTTGGAACCTTAGCAAGGTATTGTGTGTTTATTACATTACTGAGGGTAATCGGAGCGTCTCAATCGCTCAAGCAGCTTTTATATTAGCAAGGTTAAGCAGCGTTATATCGCTACAGTATTTCAGTAGTAAGGTTTACAGTACAAACTCAATCTTTCAGTGTGTTGCACACAAGGTTTACTGAGTGTCATCCCGTGAGCATCTGCGCCGCTCGTGTTCCCCTCGTGGTCACGAGCGTCCGCTACGCTGTTTGCGTAGCATTACGGTAGTCGGCCGCCTATAGCGTGCTCGGCACCAAGCGTTAAGCTGTGAGCGAGCGTGCCGCATGTGCGTCTCGACTAGTGATGAGCGAGGTTCGGTTTTACTCGGTTTTACTCGGTTCTCAAAACGGCATCTTATTGGCTATCCAAAACACGTGACATCCGTGAGCCAATAAGATGCCGTATTGAGAACCGAGTAAAACCGAGTAAAACCGAGTAAAACCGAACCCGCTCATCACTAGTCTCGACCACGGCTAAGCGTCTGCTACGCTAAGTGCGTACCCTTACGGTACCCCATACGCCAATTGCGTACTGAGTCTCTTACCCATATATATTGAATTTTATAAGGTAATAAATCGGCATTATCAGTTTTCTGTCAGGGGGGTCTATATTGACTATGTGTCCTATTACTCCTACAATCTCTGGCAAAATGTCCTTCCTTCCTACAAGTGTAACATATTATTGACCTTGACTTACCATTAGGGGTCTGAGGTTTAGGCAGATGGGTCTTTCCTGTATATGCCTGTATACTTACTGTCCTCACCCTCTCCTCCTGTTGTTCTCTACATATAGCGATATTCTTGTAGTGTTCCATAACGCACTCTATGAGACTATCTACTGTGACCTCTCTCCAATTAGGCAAAGATGTTTGCACCCTGTCCCTTAATGCCTTATTGAGCCCGTCCATTAGCACAGAGACAGCCACCTCCCTGTAATTCTCATCGTTCCCTATATCCGATACCCCAGTGTATCTAGCCATTATTTGCAAAGCCCTATGGAAATATTCAGATGTCATTTTACTGTCCTTCTGTCTTATGGGGAAAATTTTGCTCCACTTAACAGCAGTGGGGAAATACAATCCTAGTTGCATGTTAATTCGTTCCACGTTCTCCTGATTGTGTTCGTCAGTCATAGGACTATCCAACTCTAATTTACAATCCGTTATAAATTTGTGGGTGTCAATATTAGGAGGTAGGCACGCTTTCAAAAGTATCTGCCAATCCTTGTTTGCAGGTTCATAGGCATTACCCAGATCCTTTACCTACTTCTGACATCTGGCTAAATGCTTCTGGGGATCGGGGAATTCTGAAATGATTGACCGCAGCTCTGATCTGGTCCACGGGCAAAACATTGCATTATTCCTGGTGAGGGTTACTCCCTGACTATCGGTTCTCCTATTGGGAGTTACTATTTCCAAGACAGGATGTAACCCAACCATTCCATTCTTGATCTGCTCACTGTGAGGTGTTAATGTCTCTTTGTAATGAACAGTCTCACACTTACCAATGTCTGTGATCTCACCAGTCCTTTCAGTGAGGGATACTGTTACTGCTCTTACTGGTTGGACAGGGTCCACCTGAATTTCCTGTAAGGCGGCTGCCTGGATGAGGGCTGAGAGTGGGATGGATGCATCATTTTCCTCTGACCTATGACCTTGGAGAGAATTCAAAACAGGATACAACTTGCAAGGGTTAAGGTTAACACATTGATTCTGCATTTTTCTATCATTTACAGATATACCATTGATTGTAGCCATTTTCTCCCCTTCGACCTGTGTCGGTAATGGTGTGTTCGTGCCCACACTCCTGCCATGTTTGGAATTTGCTGTGAGAGCCAATTCCCTCTGCGCATTCCCCTCTTGCTGACACAAGTTTAAACAATCATTATGTCTGATCCTTTGTTTTCTAGATTTTATCAGGCATATTCTAATCTTTACATTCTGCAGTACCTCTGGTTCAAAGCTGCCCATCCTAGGGAATGATACCCTATCTTCCGCAGTCATACGTACCCATTCAGAACAAAAAGTCTCCGCGTGTGGACCATATTTCCCACACATAATAAACCTCGCTGACCCCTTGGGCCGTGGCTCTTCAACCTGAACCCTGGCTACCATACGTTCACCGCTTGTGAAATTGCATCCCATCGTGGACTTTTTCCTTTTACGCAATCCCCAATAAACGACACGAATAGACGGCGAAAGTTCTTAGAGCGCTTTCACCCACTCCTTCTCCGCTGATGTACCACGACTCACTTCAATAGTGACCACCGCGTATCCAGTGAGGTGCCCTAACTGTCTTCTATTCACTGAAAGTTTTGGGAGTGACTTACCTTTTCCAGTGAATATCCACCGTTGGAGATTTTCCTGAGAGAGACCAGCGAAAACTCCCTATGCACTTATACACAAATCACGCTTGCGTATGCTCTACACGGCGCTAATGATACCGCGGTTTTGTGCAAAAAGTTCGCACAAGGGTATCAAATTGCAACACGTATCGCACCCACAAATGCGCGGTCCAATCGCACAGCGTATAGGTACTTGTTACCTATCCGCTCTACGACCACTGGAGTCGAATTCACAAGCTGCGATCCTCAGCCGCAGCGTAACAAAAACCTTTTACTTCAATACTACACAATGCGCAGTTCCCTATTACGCTCCTCTGCAAATCTCCTCACGATTTGCGTACTATACTATCTATACTAACATGAGTCAGCTGCCTCACGCCGCCAAGCCTCCACTTACTTGGTGTACCAACGACGGTATCCCGAATTCACGGGGTTCAAATACACTCGCTCTTACTTTCAGCTCACACAAATACATAGTGTTTTTCTGTACAGAAAATTTCCACTCTTTCTGTTCGGCAGCTTTACCCCAGAGGCAGTACAGTTTAGACAAAAGTCTTATACTAATCTGCTTTTGAATAGTTATGTGCTATTTGTATTTAAGGTATACTATCCCACCTTAATTGAACAACTATCGTGTGATTTGTACTTAGCATCCGCACTCCTACGCAACCTTGCATAAACACACGACCGTGCGTGCCTTTTACGCTGCGTGCGCGCTCATGTACTTTGTCCGGGCCACGTGTACAAAACGTGCGTCTGCAATAAAACAAATCATACAACCTCTATAAATGTGAGCAATACAAACTATAATCGCTCACAAACACAACCCACACTTGTTCTGTGTAACCCTTTACAACCAGGCCAGAACTGCGTTTTGTGTTTTTTATAATTACTCCCTTAATACTCTTATTTCAAATTTATCTATACAGCAAACAAATGTATCTGATTTCACACAGATCTAAACTGATCTAAAGATCTATACCTTGTGGCAACAATATGTGAGAGGGTATGCAAAAGTATCGGTATGCACTCTGTGCGCTTTTTCTCGCCAAAAATTACACAGATTTTTAAATAGCTTTTTTCCTGTTTACCTCCGGATTCTTTCAGCACCTCTGCAGACCAGACAGAGCAGACGCAATCTAACAGCACACAAATAGGGTTTTAAAACATCCAGCAACCAGAAATTTTTTTAACGTAAAGATGTATTTCTACTCTTTGCTGATAGATTAAAGTCTGCTATGATCTGCTAGCCCTTGAGTGTGTGAAAAACCGGATCGAGCCCCCAATTGTGAATGCTGATTATTTTACAGGACAGAAAGCTATACCTTAATACACTTAAATTCGAGCCGCTGCGGCCGCTGTATGTAATCCTCACCCTAAGTACTTTTTACACAGTTAGCGTACAAAGGCCCATACCCTGTACGCAGTTTGCGTACTCACGCCGCGACGGACGTACAAAGTACACACAGTGCATACACACACACACGGACACGCTGGGGTATATTTACAAAGATCCGTGTTTTGGCCGTTTTGAAGGGTGTTTGAACTCGAATGGTATCGGGTGCATTTTACTGCAACTTTTTGAATCCTGATACGGTCATTCACTAAGCTGCCGACTTTTCACAATTCGTATTTTCCGATGTCGATGTGATTCGTAATATCAGGCAGTGTTTTACGGGAGTGATGAGTAAAACACTGCCTGACAAAACACAAGGAATCCCGGCCGGATCTGTGAGATCCGTGCAGGGCTTCATTGTGTACCTTAAAAAGGTTTTTAGTGTTTAAAAATCTGAAAAAAATTGCGTGGGGTCCCCCCTCCTAAGCATAACCAGCCTCGGGCTCTTTGAGCCGGTCCTGGTTAAAAAAATATGGGAAAAAAATTGACAGGGATTCCCCCATATTTGATCAACCAGCACCGGGCTCTGCGCCTGGTCCTGGTGCAAAAAATACGGGGGACAAAAAGCATAGCGGTCCCCCATATTTTTTGAATCAGCACCGGGCTCCACTAGTCAGAGAGATAATGCCACAGCCGGGGGAAACTTTTATATAGGTCCCTGCGGCCCTGGCATTAAATCACTAACTAGTCACCCCTGGCCGGGGTACCCTGGAGGAGTGGGAACCCCTTAAATCAAGGGGACCCCCTTCAGCCACCCAAGGGCCAGGGGTGAAGCCCGAGGCTGTCCCCCCCATCCATGGGCTGCGGATGGTAGGCTGATAGCCAAGTGTAAAATAAAAGAATATTGTTTTTTGCACAAGAACTACAAGTCCCTGCAAGCCTCCCCCACAAGCTGGTATTTGGAGAACCACAAGTACCAGCATGCGGGGGTTAAACTGGGCCCACTGGTACCTATAGTTCTTCTGCAAAAAAATACCCAAATAAAAACCGGACACACACACATTGAAAGTATAACTTTATTACATACATTCCGACACACATACTTACCTATGTTCAGATGCCGACTCGGCCCACGTCTCGACGTCGATTCCAGGGTACCTGAAAATAAAATTATACTCACCTAAATCCAGTGTGTCGTGTCCTTTTTTAATAATCCACGTACTTGGCAAAAAAACAAACTGCATACCCGATCCACGCACTGAAAGGGGTCCCATGTTTACACATGGGACCCCTTTCCCCGACTGCCAGGACCCCCCCCTGACTCCTGTCAAAGAGGGTCCCTTCAGCCAATCAGGGAGCGCCACGTCGTGCCACTCTCCTGATTGGCTGTGTGCTCCTGTAGTGTCTGTGAGGCAGCACACGGCAGAGATACAATGTAGCGCCTATGCGCTCCATTGTAGCCAATGGTGGGAACTTTGCGGTCAGCGGTGAGGTTACTTTCGGACAACCGCTGACCGCAAAGTTCCCACCATTGGCTACAATGGAGCGCATAGGCGCTACATTGTATCTCTGCCGTGTGCTGCCTCACAGACACTACAGGAGCACACAGCCAATCAGGAGAGTGGCACGACGTGGCGCTCCCTGA
Organism: Pseudophryne corroboree; assembly: GCF_028390025.1. NCBI lineage: Eukaryota > Metazoa > Chordata > Amphibia > Anura > Myobatrachidae > Pseudophryne > Pseudophryne corroboree. The sequence continues at coordinate 935,995,750 of NC_086444.1, read as the reverse complement.
TTGGATGAAGGGACCCTCTTTGACAGGAGTCAGGGGGGTCCTGGCAGTCGGGGAAAGGGGTCCCATGTGTAAACATGGGACCCCTTTCAGTGCGTGGTCGGGTTTCCGTTTTTTTGTTTTGCCAAGTATGTGGATTATACATTGGACACAATCTACACTGGATTATGTGAGTATAATTTTTTTCACAGGTATCCCAAGGATTCTACAGGGACAAGAGGACAGAGCCTTGTGTGAACATAGGTAAGTATGTATGTTTGGAGGTGTGCATGTATGTAATAAAATTATATTTTCACGGTGTGTGTGTCCTGTTTTTTTTGGGGTATTTTTTTAGTAGTAGTACTACAGGTACCAGCGGGCCCGGTTTTCCACCGCATGCTGGTACTTGTGGTTCTCCAAGTACCAGCTTGCGGGGGAGGCTTGCTGGGACTTGTAGTACTGCTACTAAAAAATAAGAATTTACTCACCGGTAATTCTATTTCTCGTAGTCCGTAGTGGATGCTGGGAACTCCGTAAGGACCATGGGGAATAGCGGGCTCCGAAGGAGGCTGGGCACTCTAGAAAGATTTATGACTACCTGGTGTGCACTGGCTCCTCCCACTATGACCCTCCTCCAAGCCTCAGTTAGGACACTGTGCCCGGACGAGCTGACATAATAAGGAAGGATTTTGAATCCCGGGTAAGACTCTTACCAGCCACACCAATCACACCGTACAACTCGTGATAACTATATCCAGTTTTACAGTATGAAAACAACTGAGCCTCTCAACAGATGGCTCAACAATAACCCTTTAGTTAACAATAACTATTTACAAGTATTGCAGACAATCCGCACTTGGGATGGGCGCCCAGCATCCACTACGGACTACGAGAAATAGAATTACCGGTGAGTAAATTCTTATTTTCTCCGACGTCCTAGTGGATGCTGGGAACTCCGTAAGGACCATGGGGATTATACCAAAGCTCCCAAACGGGCGGGAGAGTGCGGATGACTCTGCAGCACCGAATGAGAGAACTCCAGGTCCTCCTCAGCCAGGGTATCAAATTTGTAGAATTTTGCAAACGTGTTTGCCCCTGACCAAGTAGCTGCTCGGCAAAGTTGCAAAGCCGAGACCCCTCGGGCAGCCGCCCAAGATGAGCCCACCTTCCTTGTGGAATGGGCATTCACAGATTTTGGCACTCACAAGCTGAATTGTACTACAAATCCAGCGAGCAATAGACTGCTTAGAAGCAGGAGCACCCAGCTTGTTGGGTGCATACAGGATAAACAGCGAGTCAGATTTTCTGACTCCAGCCGTCCTGGAAACATATATTTTCAGGGCCCTGACAACGTCTAGCAACTTGGAGTCCTCCAAATCCTTAGTAGCCGCAGGCACCACAATAGGCTGGTTCAGGTGAAACGCTGACACCACCTTAGGGAGAAATTGGGGACGAGTCCTCAATTCCGCCCTATCCATATGGAAAATCAGATAAGGGCTTTTACATGATAAAGCCGCCAATTCTGACACTCGCCTGGCTGAAGCCAAGGCCAATAACATGACCACTTTCCACGTGAGATATTTCAGATCCACGGTTTTTAGTGGTTCAAACCAATGTGATTTTAAGAAACTCAACATCACGTTGAGATCCCAAGGTGCCACAGGAGGCACAAATGGGGGCTGAATATGCAGCACTCCTTTCACAAACGTCTGAACTTCAGGTACTGAAGCTAGTTCTTTTTGAAAGAAAATCGACAGAGCCGAGATCTGTACTTTAATGGAGCCTAGTTTTAGGCCCATATTCACTCCTGCTTGCAGGAAATGCAGAAATCGACCTAGTTGAAATTCCTCTGTTGGGGCCTTTTTGGCCTCGCACCATGCAACATATTTCCGCCATATGCGGTGATAATGCTTTGCCGTAACAACTTTCCTGGCCTTAATAAGCGTAGGAATGACTTCTTCCGGAATACCCTTTTCCTTTAGGATCCGGTGTTCAACCGCCATGCCGTCAAACGCAGCCGCGGTAAGTCTTGGAACAGACAGGGCCCCTGCTGTAGCAGGTCCTGTCTGAGCGGTAGAGGCCACGGGTCCTCTGAGAGCATCTCTTGAAGTTCCGGGTACCACGCTCGTCTCGGCCAATCCGGAACCACGAGAATGGTGTTTACTCCTCTATTTCTTATTATTCTCAATACCTTTGGTATGAGAGGCAGAGGAGGGAACACATAAACCGACTGGTACACCCACGGTGTCACTAGAGCGTCCACAGCTACCGCCTGAGGGTCCCTTGACCTGGCGCAATATCTTTTTAACTTTTTGTTGAGGCGGGACGCCATCATGTCCACCTGTGGTTTTTCCCAACGGTTTACCAGCATCTGGAAGACTTCTGGATGAAGTCCCCACTCTCCCGGGTGGAGGTCGTGTCTGCTGAGGAAGTCTGCCTCCCAGTTGTCCACTCCCGGAATGAACACTGCTGACAGTGCTAGTACATGATTCTCCGCCCATCGGAGAATTCTTGTGGCTTCTGCCATCGCCATCCTGCTTCTTGTGCCGCCCTGTCGATTTACATGGGCGACTGCCGTGATGTTGTCTGACTGGATCAGCACCGGCTGGTGTAGGAGCAGGGATTTTGCTTGACTTAGGGCATTGTAGATGGCCCTTAGTTCCAGAATATTTATGTGAAGGGAAGTCTCCTGACTTGACCATAGTCCTTGGAAGTTTCTTCCCTGTGTGACTGCCCCCCAGCCTCGAAGGCTGGCATCCGTGGTCACCACGGCCGAACCTGCGGCCCTCTTGAAGATGGGCACTCTGCAGCCACCACAGTAGAGACACCCTGGTTCTTGGAGACAGGGTTATCAAGCGATGCATCTGAAGATGCGATTAGGACCACTGGTCCAACAGGTCCCACTGAAAGATTCTGGCATGGAACCTGCCGAAGGGAATTGCTTCGTAAGAAGCCACCATCTTTCCCAGGACCCGCGTGCAGCGATGTACTGATACTTGTTTTGGTTTCAGGAGGTCTCTGACTAGAGATGACAACTCCCTGGCTTTCTCCTCCGGGAGAAACACTTTTGTCTGGACTGTATCCAGAATCATACCCAGGAACAGTAGTCGTGTCGTCGGAACCAGCTGTGACTTCGGGATATTCAGAATCCAGCCGTGCTGGTGCAGCACCTCCTGAGATAGTGCTACTCCCACCAACAACTGTTCCTTGGACCTCGCTTTTATTAGGAGATCGTCCAAGTACGGGATAATTAGAACTCCCTTTTTTCGAAGGAGTATCATCATTTCCGCCATAACCTTGGTAAATACCCTCGGTGCCGTGGACAGTCCAAACGGCAGCGTCTGGAATTGGTAATGGCAATCCTGTACCACAAATCTGAGGTACTCCTGGTGAGGATGGTAAATGGGGACATGCAAGTAAGCATCCTTGATGTCCAGGGATACCATGTAATCCCCCTCTTCCAGGCTCGCAATAACCGCCCTGAGCGATTCCATCTTGAACTTGAATTTTTTTATGTATGTGTTCAAGGATTTCAAATTTAAAATGGGTCTCACCGAACCGTCCGGTTTCGGTACCACAAATAGTGTGGAATAGTAACCCCGGCCTTGTTGAAGTAGGGGTACCTTGATTATCACCTGCTGGGAATACAGCTTGTGAATTGCCGCTAGCACCGCCTCCCTGTCTGAGGGAGCAATCGGCAAGGCAGATTTTAGGAACCGGTGGGGTGGAGACGCCTCGAATTCCAGTTTGTACCCCTGAGATACTATTTGAAGGATCCAGGGATCCACCTGTGAGCGAGCCGACTGATCGCTGAAATTCTTGAGGCGGCCCCCCACCGTACCAGGCTCCGCCTGTGGAGCCCCACCGTCATGCGGCGGACTTGGCAGAAGAAGCGGGGGAGGACTTTTCCTCCTGGGAACCTGCTGTTTGTTGCAGCCTTTTTCCCCTACCTCTGCCTCTGGATAGAAAAGACCCGCCTTTTCCACGCCTGTTTTTCTGGGTCCGAAAGGACTGAACCTGATAAAACGGCGCCTTCTTAGGCTGTGAGGGGACATGGGGTAAAAATGCTGACTTCCCAGACGTTGCTGTGGAAACTAGGTCCGAGAGACCATCCCCAAATAATTCCTCACCCTTATATGGCAACACTTCCATGTGCCTTTTAGAATCTGCATCTCCTGTCCACTGGCGAGTCCATAAGTCTCTCCTAGCAGAAATGGACAATGCACTAACTTTAGATGCCAGTCGGCAGATTTCCCTCTGTGCATCTCTCATATATAAGACTGAGTCTTTTATATGGTCTATGGTTAACAGGATCGTGTCTCTGTCTAATGTGTCAATATTTTCTGACAGTTTATCTGACCAAGCAGCGGCAGCACTGCACATCCAAGCTGACGCAATAGCTGGCCTAAGTATAATGCCTGAGTGTGTATATACAGACTTCAGGATCGCCTCCTGCTTTCTATCAGCAGGTTCCTTGAGGGCGGCCGTATCCGGAGACGGTAGTGCCACCTTTTTTGACAAACGTGTGAGCGCTTTATCCACCCTAGGAGGTGTTTCCCAACGTGACCTATGCTCTGGCGGGAAAGGGAACGCCATTAGTACCTTCTTAGGAATTACCAATTTTTTATCAGGGAAAGCCCACGCTTCTTCACACACTTCATTTAATTCATCTGATGGGGGAAAAACTACGGGTAGTTTTTTCTCCCCAAACATAATACCCTTTTTAGTGGTACCTGTATTTATGTCAGAAATGTGTAACACCTCTTTCATTGCCTCAATCATGCAGTGAATGGCCTTAGTGGGCATCAGATTAGACTCATCGTCGTCGACACTGGTGTCAGTATCAGTGTCGACATCTGGGTCTGCGGTCTGAGGTAGCGGGCGTTTTAGAGCCCCTGATGACCTGTGCGACGCCTGGGCAGGCACGAGCTGAGAAGTCGGCTGTCCCACATTTGGCATGTCGTCAAATTTCTTATGTAAGGAGTCTATACGTGCACTCATTTCTTTCCATAAGCTCAACCACTCAGGTGTCTGCCCCGCAGGGGGTGACATCCCTTCTAAAGGCATCTGCTCCGTCTCCACATCATTATCCTCATCAAACATGTCGACACAGCCGTACCGACACACCGCACACACACAAGGAATGCTCCGATAGAGGACAGGACCCACAAAAGCCCTTTGGGGGGACAGAGTGAGAGTATGCCAGCACACACCAGAGCGCTATATAACTGAGTTATGTCCCCTATAGCTGCTTTTTCTATATAATTTATACAGCGCCTAAATTTAGTGCCCCCCCTCTCTTTTTTTACCCTTTTCTGTAGTGTAGACTGCAGGGGAGAGCCAGGGAGCTTCCTTCCAGTGAATCTGTGATTGAGAAATGGCGCCAGTGTGCTGCAGGAGATAGCTCCGCCCCTTTTCCGCGGCCTATTCTCCCGCTTTTTTCTGGATTCTGGCAGGGGTATTTTCCACATATATAGCCTCTAGGGCTATATATTGTGGTATTTTTGCCAGCCAAGGTGTTATAATTGCTTCTCAGGGCGCCCCCCCCCCCCCAGCGCCCTGCACCCTCAGTGACCGGAGTGTGAAGTGTGTGTGAGGAGCAATGGCGCACAGCTGCAGTGCTGTGCGCTACCTTGGAGAAGACTGATGTCTTCTGCCGCCGATTTTCCGGACCTCTTCTTGCTTCTGGCTCTGTAAGGGGGACGGCGGCGCGGCTCCGGGACCGAACACCAAGGACTGGGCCTGCGGTCGATCCCTCTGGAGCTAATGGTGTCCAGTAGCCTAAGAAGCCCAATCCGGCTGCAAGCAGGCGAGTTCGCTTCTTCTCCCCTTAGTCCCTCGCTGCAGTGAGCCTGTTGCCAGCAGGTCTCACTGAAAATAAAAAACCTAAGTCTATCTTTCTTTCTAAGAGCTCAGGAGAGCCCCTAGTGTGCATCCAACCTCGGCCGGGCACAAAATCTAACTGAGGCTTGGAGGAGGGTCATAGTGGGAGGAGCCAGTGCACACCAGGTAGTCATAAATCTTTCTAGAGTGCCCAGCCTCCTTCGGAGCCCGCTATTCCCCATGGTCCTTACGGAGTTCCCAGCATCCACTAGGACGTCAGAGAAACAGTATTCAAATTTTTAAAAAAGGCTATCAGCCCCCCATCCACCACCCTTGGATGAGGGGGACAGCCCAGGGCTTCACCCCTGGCCCTTGAGTGGCTGGAGGGGGGGACCCCTTGATCTAAGGGGTTCCCACTCCTCCAGGGTACCCCGGCCAGGGGTGACTAGTTGGGTATGTAATGCCAGGGCCGCAGGGACCACTATAAAAGTATCCCCCGGCTGTGGCATTATGTACCTGGCTAGTGGAGCCCGGTGCTGGTTTAAAAAATACGGGGGACCCCTACGCTTTTTGTCCCCCATATTTTTGGAACCAGGACCAGGCGCAGAGCCCGGTGCTGGTTGATTAAATATGGGGGAACCCCTGTCATTCCCCCCCCCCATATTTTTCCCTATATTTTTTAAACCAGGACCGGCTCAAAGAGCCCGAGGCTGGTTATGCTTAGGAGGGGGGACCCCACGCAATTTTTGTTTCAGTTTTTACACTAAACTGACCCTTTCCCATAGATAACCATGCACAGATCTCACTGATCCGTGCATAGCTATCCAAACTCGACTGGAAAAAGCAGGTCTATTTTTTTGCTGCTTTTTTTAACGAATCGAAATAAATAGACCCGCACTTGAGCACTCAGAGACTAATACCCAAATACGAATGAATAGTGAATGCCCGTATTGTATGAAATAACAGCCGCGTTTGACCGATGGTCTATTCATTCGTATTTCAGAACTTTGCCAATCAAACCATTACGAATAGACCAGACACTGCCGAGTTTTCTGCTTAGTGAATTCCCGGATTGGGACTTAGAAGAAAAAACACAAATCGGCCAAACTCGGATTTTTAGTAAATACTGGCCGCTGAGAGCACAATGCAGCTACAAGTGTGATAGAAATACACCTTAAACCTTAGCAGGAAATGGGACACGACACCAAATTGTATTTCAAAACTATGTTGGGGTCCAACCCACCAACGGTTATTTTACTAGCAGGGTGTAACAAGCATAATACAATACAATAAAAGAAAAGGCTACAGTCAATGGTACATACGTTTGTTCGCCTGCGCTTCCCGGTCCGGTACTCAATCATCAAGGTGGATGATCTTCAGAGATTGTGTGTGACCGGGCCTGCAGCTGGCTATTTATACATTTGTCCAAAACCTAACACAATGGAAACTGTAATCTATTTGTCTATTGGTCACTGGGATGGTAATTTACAGTACAGGAGAGGTCATAGGTCGGTTTGAATAGGTGGGCGATGTCTGGTCCAGGTGCACTTGCAGATGTTCTCCACTGGGTTCCCGACGAATATCAGGAGTACAGTAAATACAGTTGATATTAATATTCTGCTCCTGCGCATAACTATTCGCAGGAGCGTGCGATCTTCCGCAAACCAACACCAGAATATTGCTCTAAAAATACCCTACAGCTGAATACCAAACACCACCTCCTAACCTAATTCTGTCCCCTCATATCCTGTAAAGGTGAATCCCTTTGTTATTATAGCCTTTAAGCAAGTGTAACTCGCTGGTGTGTTGCATGCTGACTATGTGTAAATCGTGCACTATGTGTATTAAATATGTAATGTGTTTTTATGGCTTTTCCATGCGATCACAAACACTACCGCAATTACTCATACCATGCGCTAATACGCAGGACCGCGTGAGCGGCCATACGCAACTTGCGAATATGTGCACGCACGGCAGAACAAGTACACGCACGGAGGCCATCTGTGTGTAGTTTGTACATGATGTGTGTACTGAAATATTTTCGACTTTGACAAATGTGCTCTACCTGGTGCAATGTGTATAATGTGCTCTGCCTGGTGCAATATGTATAATGTGCTTTACCTGGTGCAATGTGTATAATGTGCTCTGCCTGGTGCAATATGTATAATGTGCTTTACCTGGTGCAATGTGTATAATGTGCTCTACCTTGTGCAAAGTGTATAACGTGCTCTACCTGGTGCAATGTGTATAATGTGCTTTTCCTGGTGCAATGTGTATAATGTGCTTTACATGGTGCAATGTGTATAATGTGCTTTATCTGGTGCAATGTGTATAATGTGCTCTGCCTGGTGCAAAGTGTATACCGTGCTCTTCCTGGCGCAAAGTGTAGAAGGTGCTCTATCTGGTACAATATGTATAAAATGTTCTACCTGGCGCAGTGTGTATAGGAGGTTCTACCTGGTGTAATATGTATAAGCGGCACTACTGTGTGGTGTAATGTGAATTGGCACTATTATGTGGCCACGCCCCTTCCCCACGAAACCATGCCCCTAAAATTTTGCAGTGCGCACTTACAATCCCTTCATATAATCAGGCCTTCTGAGCATTAATGCTGCCCACGACAGACTCCACCCTCTCAACAGACCCCACCCCTATTTGGGCTGCTTCCATAAATTTCACGGGCTGGGTTTTGATCCCAATCCATCCCTGAATGTTGCATAATATTTTGCAATTTACATTAATTTTTTCCAGATTCGGTCACGCTAACTCAGTAGCCAGGCCCCATGGATGTTTCACGGCTCTGACTGAATTACAAAATATTATATTCTATTACTTGGAGGAGAGAATCATTAATTTTGGAATATAAGTTCACAACTTTGGTGTTTTGAATGTCCCTAAGCAGTGAGAGCTATCTCTGGCTGCAGATCTCCTATGCAGGTGTGGGAGGCCAGAGAAGGACAATACGTAATGTAGATAAGTATGTAACAAATGTTGTTTTATTTCATGTAAATCCAGTGTTTTAAAACAATTACCTTGTCATAGTACTCTGCACGTATTTTCTGGGTGGAGACTTGCTTAGCAGCACACTTGTCTCTTGTGAACTCCATGTATTACAGATGCCATGTGTCCTGTTTTAGTCACATTATTTTGCCCTGCTGCTGTGGAGAATACGCTTCAAAGAATTTAAAAGGATAACAGTGTATAGTAATATAGTGCAACTGTGACATCATTTGTGATGATACTGGGTAAGGTAAGTACGCACAGTACTTACATGTGTTCCCTATCAGCAGTGTATTTATATAGACACTGTGCCCACAAAGAGCTCATACAGAGACTGTCTCTCTCCATCTGCCCAGCCAGCAATCCCACATGATGATGTGTGTATATAATGTATGTGCTGTGTCTCCCTGTGCCTGGCTGCCATAGTCCCTCCCCCTCTCTCTGACACACAGACACTGTCACATCCCCCCCTCCTCCTGCTGCCTCTCACACACACTCTCTCTCTCTGTGTTGTCATTCTGCTGCTGCTGCCACCCCCCACTCCGTCCCCAGCAGCAGCAGCAGCAGCAGCAGCAGCGGCTCCGTGCCCCAGGACCTCCTCATTCCATGCGACTGCACAGCACACCCGACAAGGTAAGCGGGCACAGAGAGCAGCAGCGCCCCCTCCCCGCCCCCCAGCGGGCTCCTCATGACCGGCTCAGTGTAACTGTGGGGACAGTGTGCACGGGGAATCCCAGGCAGCAGCAGAAGACATGATGGCAGCGATCAGCCCGGGGTACGAAGCATCTGCCTCCGCCACTGCTGCTCACTCCCCAGCCACCACCATCATCATAAGTAATCTCTGGGTGGCTGCCCATGCCCCCTCTGTCCTCCCCCCCTCCCCAGCTCTGGCTGCACGCTGAGAGGTGCGGGGTCAGGTTCCCTTATGCTGCTGCAGACCCCCGGCGCTTGCAGTGTCCGGCCGCACCGTCCTGTGCAGGGGGAAAGGCGCCCTGGCTGCTGGGGGTGGGAAGCCTGGTGGTGTCATCAGGGCCTACATGTTTGTTGTGAAACCCAGTCCAGTCAGTGTGCATGGGAGGAGAGAGCCTGAGGAGAGTTACAGGGGTCCCTCCCCGTGTGCTCCCGGGTACTGTTGTCCTCACCGGCCGGGTGGCACCGGCAGAGTGTGGGCATGGGCAGCGCCACACCACTTTCCCTCCAGGGCATCAGTGATCCCATTACTATCCATCTGCCTTACCCTGCTGTGAGTGGCAGACATGGTGCCTGAAGTTTGCTGTCACTCCTGTTTATGACTCCTGTGTTCTCTCTACTTTCACTTTTTTTAGTATATTTTTGCAGCCCTCCTGGTGTATCCCCAGCTGTGCCCGGCCCAGTAACCCGCCTGAGCTAGAAATGCTAAATATCACAGGGTTAGGAATAAACATGGTTATGTTGGTGTTGGGTAAATGATGGATGTTGTAAAATGGAATATAATAAATATTGCAGGAATAAGGGCTGTATGTACAGTACTTTGTATATACCGCTCTCATTGCTAGCCATGGCATGTTTGAGGGGTGGATCTGTTTTTATAAAAGTAAATATGGTTTTTATTTTTTATGTTCCATGAGTATTTTTATTAATGTATGTTTTTTTTTTTTTAAGCGGTTTGTTGTGTATGGGGCAGGTGTATTAAGCCTGGAGAAGTGATAAAGCAGTGATACGTGCAAGGAGAAAATGCACCAGCCAATCGGGTCCGAACTGTCATTTTTCAAACCTGTAATGATTGGCTGATGCGTTACCACCTTCGACTTATCACTGCTTTATCACTTCTCCAGGCTTAATACATCTGCCCCATGGCCCTGCCTTTTATACCTTACATTCTGGTAGCTCAAACAGATGGAAATAAATGGTAGTGACGCCATTACTTCACTGTGCTTTCTCCTGTCAGTCAGACACGGTTGCCATCGTTGGCCTTTGCAAGATTGTCTATAGCACTATGGGCCTCATTCTGATATGGTTGTTCTTGCTAACTTTTGACATGCACAATGCGATTATATGCTAATATTGGTAGAAGCTACCTTGAGCAATGGGATGCCCACTGCAGTCCGTGCATTTCCATCTAACGGCGTATAATTGCTGATACATCGGTACCATTGATGCAAATCAGAACATATCACAGAGCCTGAGTATCTCTGTAGACGTCCAGGCTGAGCTGCTCTCAAGGAGCACGTAAGATTGCAAATTCTAATTTATGCATGCTCCGAAAACGCTGTCTGGATGGCCATGATACAACTGCATTTATCTGACCACTCCCCATTACCACCCCAAAATGCTCTCCTCCTGTCACTCACTTGGCGACTAATTCCTCGGTTTGACCGCTATAGCAGATCATTTGTGCACAAAGCAGTTCAAACACGTGCAGTAAGAAAAGATTGGCTGATTTGCTTACAATAGCAGCATTGCAACCGCATCTGAATGAGGCCCAATATGCCCCTTAAAGGGACACCCTACAATCACGGACATTTTGAAAACCAGCTTAAAAAATAAATAAATATATATATGTGTATGTGTGTGTTACACCACATTTTTATGACGTTTAATATTTAAGAGAAACAAAAACTAAAAAAAAAAATCCTAATTTGAGTTTGCTATAATTTTCCACAAAGCTACTTGAATCTATATTCCACCTGGCCTCATCTCAGGATTTCCTGGTAAGGAACTGGTGATTCTACATAGTTGTTTTATTTGCATATAGGGGGTCATTCCGAGATGATCGATTCACACTGACATGCGGGGGGACCCCCAGCACAGGGCTATCCCGACCCGCATGTCCGTGCCCCCCCCCCCCCCCCAACCCCCCCGCAGAAGTGCAAAGGCATCACACAGCGGCAATGCCTTTGCACTTCAAGAGTAGCTCCCGACCAGCACAGCTTTAGCGTGCTGGCCGGGAGCTACTCCTCACTCCCCGGCCCGCAGCGGCTGCGTGTGACGTCACGCAGCCGCTGCGGGACGCTCCCTGTTTGGTCCGGCCACGCTTGCGTTGGCTGGACCACGCCTACGAAACGGCGGCCAAACCCAGCCGTTCCGCCCAGCGACCGCCTCTGCCTGTCAATCAGGCAGAGGCGATCATAGTGGTCCGACAGCCTTCGGCCGTCTGGCATGCGCAGTTCTGAACTGATCACACCGCTGCGATCAACTGCAGCGTGCGATCGGGTCAGAATGACCCCCATAGCCTCCAGTCTACAGGCTAGACATCACATGCAATTTGAGGTGAATGTGACCATAATTCAGCAAAAATAGTTTGAATGAAGTACCTGTCCTAACCTGATTTTGTCTTCTGTTTTCAGGCAGAGCAAAGAACTGAGGGTGCCACCCCTTATAGTAATAGCTGGCCTTTCACAAACCTTCACTAAAGTTCATGTCCACGGTTGTTATCTGTGCCCCATACACTAGCAAATGCCACCAGTTTCCTGTAACTGGCACACTGACACGCAACATTAAAAATATAGTGGCTGATTATGTATGAAGCGCGTATCTGGAGGGGGGCTGTGCATTTCATGTTCTGCAGTTGAACGTTTTAACCATCAAGTAATTTATACAAGTTCCTTGTGTGTGTTTGCTTTACAGCTAAAGTACATAATCTGTTCTTAAACACTAAATAAGAATGTGTCATTTTACTATTTTCAAATTCAGTTTTATCTCGGAGCTTGTGTAAAATATTTTTATATTATCCTGCACATTCAGGTTTTGAGTGTTTCCTCAGTGATCATTTGGTGACATTAGCAGGCCATGTTTAACTAGTTTTGTGTATGCTTTTTTGGGGGTTTGAATGTTGATGGTTTGTTATAATTATTTGTCTTATCCTCCAATTTCTAAAACAAAAGTATGTTTTGTATTTTCTAGATCTGTTTTTATGATTTTTTTGGAAAATAGACTTCACTTCAGTTTTGCAGACTTAACCAGAAGACGCTATCACAACCCAGGTGAGCTTGAAAGCAATAGTATATGTTGTGTCCATTCATCCATTCTCAGTCATTTGTGTTTTTAAAAAGTATGTATGCCTGGATTATCGGTAATAGTGAACCAAAGACACCTACTGTATATTATGGAAAGTTGTGCATCTGTTTGCTGTGTTTTTAATAAGATGGTTTCCTCTCTCAACACACTGACAATTGAAGCATTGAGTAAATAAATTCCTAACTCCCGCAACATGATTGGTGATGCGTAGTTAATGGTAAAACCTGGTTTATGCGATTTAAAAACTTCCATTTAAACAAGCCATGCTATGATTTAAGTGCATTTTCAACAGGTTGTATAGCAAATTTATATAATGAAACCAATGAATGCATCCCCTTCACAAGGTTACAAGTTACACACAAAGGAAAGTGTACAGTGACCATAGGAATTAGTCTAAATGGTGTATGGAAAATCGTAAGCATTATATGTGGAATATTGAGGGGAAAAAAAGGTGCAGAGGTTCATTCAGTGGGAACGCTTTCTGTAAGGAGGGAGCAAGACAGCCAGGCAGCTCCTAAAAAGAGGCCTGGAAATCTTTACACAGAAATCCTGTCTCCTGCACTCCCCTAAAATGGTGGTGAGACGTAATCGCTGCCCCCTCCCTGCCCCCAAACGGCTGTAGACTGTCAATCTACTTATGTCTGCAGCTGTAGTGCATCCAACAACGCAGGACCCGTATTGCACATAGGGTTGGCTGGTTTAAACCATGGTTTATACCAAATGGTTTAAAAAAACAACACTTTTTTAAAATTTTAAATATGCTGTTACTACAGGCACAACACCGTGACTTCTTAAATAAAGCTTATTGTAAGGAAATCCCTGGTGGTATTCCACATTCTTGTTGCTTGTGGTCTTCATCTAAGTAAGCTGAACCAATGCAGTAAATCACACACACAACATAGATATAGGGAGGTGAATCAGATAAGAGAGGTACAAAATCTGCCTAGCATCAAGCTTGTCCCCTACCATTCCCATAAGAGAGGAAAAAAACCACAGTTAACACTCACAGTCCCAAAGAGTAAACAACACCAACACGTTAAACAGGTAATACACAGAAAAACATCTCATGGTCTAATCTTCATGTTTACTTCAATTCAAAACCTAATGTATTTCCCATTATTGAACAACTTCTGACTGCTCAATCATCTTCAGCTAGTGTAGAAAGAATTTTTTTCTTCTTTTGGTTTAGTTAATTCAAAACTTCAGAACAGACTGGAAAGTGAAAAGGCATCTAAACTCGTGTTTTTATTCAAAATGTTGAATGCATGTTTTAATTATATTTAGTCTAAAATTGGTTTTATTGGAAGAAGATTTCAAATAAATCATATCAAAGCCTAATAACTTTGGATTGTTAATGTTAGAAAGCATTAAAACATGGTTGATCAAGGTTTCTAGTACATACACTAGCAATGTTTTACAGTATTATAACAAATAGGATTCCATTTTTTTCCATTAAAATGTTAATTCAAAAAATAAACCCAACGATTTAAACCAAAAAAAGCGAGTTTAAACCCCCCCCCCCCAAAAAAAAAACCCTGTGTTTTGTTTTTCCCCCTAACCTTGGCACATACACGGTATGGGTGTGGGTTATGCGCAAAGTACCCATGGTACTACGTGACATGAGGCTCAGAGCCGACAGGACCTGAGTTAGGCCCATAGGCAGGAATCCAGTAGAGAGTTTGAGAGGAGCATAGTCAAACACAGCAAGGGAAGCACAATAGATAATGCTTGCAGCAGTATTTCTCTATCGTCCTAAGTGGATGCTGGGGTTCCTGAAAGGACCATGGGGAATAGCGGCTCCGCAGGAGACAGGGCACAAAAAAGTAAAGCTTTACTAGGTCAGGTGGTGTGCACTGGCTCCTCCCCCTATGACCCTCCTCCAGACTCCAGTTAGATTTTGTGCCCGAACGAGAAGGGTGCAATCTAGGTGGCTCTCCTAAAGAGCTGCTTAGAGAAAGTTTAGTTTAGGTTTTTTTCTTTACAGTGAGTCCTGCTGGCAACAGGATCACTGCAACGTGGGACTTAGGGGGAAAGTAGTAAACTCACCTGCATGCAGAGTGGATTTGCTGCTTGGCTACTGGACACCATTAGCTCCAGAGGGATCGAACACAGGCCCAGCCGTGGAGTCCGGTCCCGGAGCCGCGCCGCCGACCCCCTTGCAGATGCTGAAGCGTGAAGAGGTCCGGAAACCGGCGGCTGAAGACTCCTCAGTCTTCATAAGGTAGCGCACAGCACTGCAGCTGTGCGCCATTTTCCTCTCAGCACACTTCACTGGGCAGTCACTGAGGGTGCAGAGCGCTGGGGGGGGGCGCTCTGAGAGGCAAATATAAACCTTATACAAGGCTAAAAATACCTCACATATAGCCCATAGGGGCTATATGGAGATATTTAACCCCTGCCTGACTGGAAAAATAGCGGGAGAAGAACCCGCCGAAAAAGGGGCGGGGCCTATCTCCTCAGCACACGGCGCCATTTTCTGTCACAGCTCCGCTGGTCAGAACGGCTCCCAGGTCTCTCCCCTGCACTGCACTACAGAAACAGGGTAAAACAGAGAGGGGGGGCACATTAATGGCTATATATATATATATATTAAAGCAGCTATAAGGGAGCACTTAATATAAGGATATCCCTTGTATATATAGCGCTTTGTGGTGTGTGCTGGCAGACTCTCCCTCTGTCTCCCCAAAAGGGCTAGTGGGTCCTGTCTTCATTAGAGCATTCCCTGTGAGTTTGCGGTGTGTGTCGGTACGTGGTGTCGACATGTATGAGGACGATATTGGTGTGGAGGCGGAGCAATTGCCAAATATGCAGATGTCACCCCCCAGGGGGTCGACACCAGAATGGATGCCTTTATTTGTGGAATTACGTGATGGTTTATCTTCCCTTAAACAGTCAGTTGAGGACATGAGGCGGCCGGACAATCAATTAATGCCTGTCCAGGCGCCTCAAACACCGTCAGGGGCTGTAAAACGCCCTTTGCCTCAGTCGGTCGACACAGACCCAGACACGGGCACTGATTCCAGTGACGACGGTAGAAATTCAAACGTATTTTCCAGTAGGGCCACACGTTATATGATTTTGGCAATGAAGGAGACGTTACATTTAGCTGATACTACAGATACCGTAAAACAGGGTATTATGTATGGTGTGAAAAAACTACAAACAGTTTTTCCTGAATCAGAAGAATTAAATGACGTGTGTGATGAAGCGTGGGTTGCTCCTGATAAAAAGTTGATAATTTCAAAAAAGTTATTGGCATTATACCCTTTCCCGCCAGAGGTTAGGGCGCGCTGGGAAACACCCCCTAAGGTGGACAAGGCGCTCACACGCTTATCCAAACAAGTGGCGTTACCCTCTCCTGAGACGGCCGCACTTAAGGATCCATCAGATAGAAAGATGGAAGTTATTCAAAAGAATATATACACACATGCAGGTGTTATACTACGACCAGCTATAGCAACTGCCTGGATGTGCAGTGCTGGAGTAGTTTGGTCAGAATCCCTGATTGAAAATATTGATACCCTAGATAGGGACAATGTTTTACTGTCGTTAGAACAAATAAAGGATGCATTTATCTATATGCGTGATGCACAGAGGGATATTTGCACACTGGCATCTCGGGTGAGTGCTATGTCCATTTCAGCCAGAAGAGCCTTATGGACACGACAGTGGACAGGCGATGCGGATTCAAAACGTCACATGGAGGTTTTGCCGTATAAAGGGGAGGAGTTATTTGGAGTTGGTCTATCAGACTTGGTGGCCACGGCTACTGCCGGGAAATCCACTTTTTTACCTCAAGTCACTCCCCAACAGAGAAAGGCACCGACCTTTCAACCGCAGCCTTTTCGCTCCTACAAAAATAAGAGAGCAAAGGGCTTGTCGTACCTGCCACGAGGCAGAGGAAGAGGGAAGAGACACCAACAGGCAGCTCCTTCCCAGGAACAGAAGCCCTCCCCGGCTCCTGCAAAAACCTCAGCATGACGCTGGGGCCTCTCAAGCGGACTCGGGGACAGTGGGGGGCCGTCTCAAAAATTACAGCGCGCAGTGGGCTCACTCGCAGGTAGACCCCTGGATCCTGCAGATAATATCTCAGGGGTACAGGTTGGAATTAGAGACGGATCCTCCTCATCGTTTCCTGAAGTCTGCCTTACCAACCGTCTCTTCCGAAAGGGAGAGGGTGTTGGAAGCCATTCACAAGCTGTACGCTCAGCAGGTGATAGTCAAAGTACCCCTATTACAACAAGGAAAGGGGTATTATTCCACTCTATTTGTGGTACCGAAGCCGGATGGCTCGGTAAGGCCTATTCTAAATCTGAAGTCCTTGAACCTCTACATAAAAAAGTTCAAGTTCAAGATGGAGTCACTCAGAGCAGTGATAGCGAACCTGGAAGAAGGGGACTTTATGGTATCCTTGGACATCAAGGATGCGTATCTACACGTTCCGATTTACCCCGCACACCAGGGGTACCTCAGGTTCATTGTTCAAAACTGTCACTATCAGTTTCAGACGCTGCCGTTCGGATTGTCCACGGCGCCTCGGGTCTTTACCAAGGTAATGGCCGAGATGATGATTCTTCTTCGAAGAAAAGGCGTATTAGTTATCCCATACTTGGACGATCTCCTAATAAGGGCAAGGTCCAGAGAACAGCTGGAGACAGCTTTAGCACTATCTCAAGAGGTGCTAAGACAACACGGGTGGATTCTGAATATTCCAAAATCCCATTTAATCCCGACAACTCGTCTGCTGTTCCTAGGAATGATTCTGGACACGGTTCAGAAAAAGGTTTTCCTTCCAGAGGAAAAAGCCAAGGAGTTATCCGATCTGGTCAGGAACCTCCTAAAACCAGGAAAAGTGTCAGT
This sequence comes from Pseudophryne corroboree, assembly GCF_028390025.1. Lineage (NCBI taxonomy): Eukaryota > Metazoa > Chordata > Amphibia > Anura > Myobatrachidae > Pseudophryne > Pseudophryne corroboree. The sequence continues at coordinate 935,978,095 of NC_086444.1, read as the reverse complement.
ACATCAATGCACAAGAGTCCTGGGAAAAATGGTGGCTTCTTACGAAGCAATTCCATTCGGCAGATTCCATGCAAGAATATTCCAAAGGGATCTGTTGGACAAATGGTCAGGGTCGCATCTGCAGATGCACCTGCGAATAACCCTGTCACCAAAGACAAGGGTGTCACTTCTGTGGTGGTTGCAGAAGGCTCACCTATTAGAAGGCCGCAGATTCGGCATTCAGGATTGGATCCTGGTGACCACGGACGCCAGCCTGAGAGGCTGGGGAGCAGTCACACAAGGAAGAAACTTCCAGGGAGTATGGACGAGTCTGGAAAAGTCTCTTCACATAAACATTCTGGAACTAAGAGCAATCTACAATGCTCTAAGCCAGGCGGAACTTCTCCTGCAAGGAAAGCCGGTGTTGATTCAGTCGGACAACATCACGGCGGTCGCCCATGTAAACAGGCAGGGCGGCACAAGAAGCAGGAGTGCAATGGCAGAAGCTGCCAAGATTCTTCGCTGGGCGGAGAATCACGTGATAGCACTGTCAGCAGTGTTCATCCCGGGCGTGGACAACTGGGAAGCAGACTTCCTCAGCAGACACGATCTTCATCCGGGAGAGTGGGGTCTACATCCAGAAGTCTTCAACATGTTAATAGACCGTTGGGAAAGACCAATTGTAGACATGATGGCGTCTCGCCTCAACAAGAAACTGGACAAATATTGCGCCAGGTCAAGAGATCCACAGGCAATAGCTGTGGACGCACTGGTAACTCCTTGGGTGTACCAGTCAGTGTATGTGTTTCCTCCTCTGCCGCTCATACCAAAGGTATTGAAGATCATACGGCAAAGAAGAGTAAGAACAATACTAGTGGTTCCGGATTGGCCGAGAAGGACTTGGTATCCGGAACTTCAAGAGATGCTCACGGACGAACCGTGGCCTCTACCTCTGAGAAGGGACCTGCTACAGCAGGGTCCCTGTCTTTTTCAAGACTTACCGCGGCTGCGTTTGACGGCATGGCGGTTGAACGCCAGATCCTAAAAGGGAAAGGCATTCCAGAAGAAGTCATTCCTACCTTGATTAAGGCACGGAAGGAAGTCACCGTGAAACATTATCACCGCATTTGGCGAAAATATGTAGCGTGGTGCGAGGATCGGAGGGTTCCGACGGAGGAATTCCAACTGGGTCGTTTCCTACATTTCCTGCAATCAGGATTATCTATGGGTCTCAAATTGGGATCCATTAAGGTTCAAATTTCGGCCCTGTCAATATTCTTCCAAAAAGAATTGGCCTCTGTCCCTGAGGTCCAGACTTTTGTCAAGGGAGTACTGCATATACAGCCTCCTGTGGTGCCTCCGGTGGCACCGTGGGATCTAAATGTAGTTTTAGATTTCCTCAAATCCCATTGGTTTGAACCATTGAAAAAGGTGGATTTGAAATATCTCACATTGAAAGTGACTATGTTACTAGCCCTGGCCTCTGCCAGGAGAGTATCTGAATTGGCGGCTTTATCTTATAAAAGTCCTTATCTAATCTTCCATTCGGATAGGGCAGAACTGCGGACTCGTCCGCATTTTCTCCCTAAAGTGGTATCAGCATTTCATCTGAACCAACCTATTGTGGGGCCTGCGGCCACTAGCGACTTGGAGGACTCCAAGTTGTTGGACGTTGTCAGAGCCTTAAAAATATACATTGCAAGGACGGCTGGAGTCAGAAAATCTGACTCGCTGTTTATATTGTATGCACCCAACAAGTTGGGCGCACCTGCTTCTAAGCAGTCGATTGCTCGTTGGATTTGTAACACAATTCAACTTGCACATTCTGTGGCAGGCCTGCCACAGCCTAAAACTGTAAAAGCCCACTCCACAAGGAAGGTGGGCTCATCTTGGGCGGCTGCCCGAGGGGTCTCGGCATTACAACTCTGCCGAGCAGCTACGTGGTCGGGGGAGAACACGTTTGTAAAATTTTACAAATTTGATACCCTGGCAAAGGAGGACCTGGAGTTCTCTCATTCGGTGCTGCAGAGTCATCCGCACTCTCCCGCCCGTTTGGGAGCTTTGGTATAATCCCCATGGTCCTTTCAGGAACCCCAGCATCCACTTAGGACGATAGAGAAAATAAGAATTTACTTACCGATAATTCTATTTCTCGGAGTCCGTAGTGGATGCTGGGCGCCCATCCCAAGTGCGGATTATCTGCAATACTTGTACATAGTTATTGTTAACTAATTCGGGTTATTGTTAAGGAGCCATCTTTAAGAGGCCCTTTCTGTTGTCATACTGTTAACTGGGTTTAGATCACAAGTTGTACGGTGTGATTGGTGTGGCTGGTATGAGTCTTACCCGGGATTCAAAATGCCTCCCTTATTGTGTATGCTCGTCCGGGCACAGTACCTAACTGGAGTCTGGAGGAGGGTCATAGGGGGAGGAGCCAGTGCACACCACCTGACCTAGTAAAGCTTTACTTTTTTGTGCCCTGTCTCCTGCGGAGCCGCTATTCCCCATGGTCCTTTCAGGAACCCCAGCATCCACTACGGACTCCGAGAAATAGAATTATCGGTAAGTAAATTCTTATTTTTGGATGGAGGAGGAAGACAAGATTGAAAAGATAGAAGATGATTACAGTAGTCAGGGTGGAACAAAATAAGGGCATGCATTAGTGTTTATTTGGTGGTGACAAAGACAAAACCATATATTGGCAATGTTTCAGAGGATACAACAATGTTCTTGTTTGAATGTCGAAAGTGAAGAATGAAGTGATAAGTTTGGCACAGGGGCTTTAATGGAGGTGGTGTTAGCTGTTATTAGCAATCTGTCCTCAAGCCGTGGAGAGAGCGATTAAAAACTCTGTATTGTTCATATTATGATTCAGGTACTGGAAATCATAGAAATTCTTCATAGATACTTGTTGATTGCTGCTTGAACCTCGGGTGTGATTTTTGCTACTGTCAAGTAATGTAGGTAATGGCTAAATCCTAACTATGGGGCAGGATGTATCAAGCATCGCATATTGAATATGGCAAATCCTACCACTCATCTCATGCATATAGGTGTTTATTAATGCTGTACGCATGAAGATTTCAGCACGAGGTGTGCGCTATTATTGCACAGCCGCAAAGAAGTACAGCTAATATGCAAATTTATTTATTTATTAGCAGTTTCTTATATAGCGCAGCATATTCCTTTGCGCTTTACAATTAGAACAACAGTAATAGAACGAAACTGGGCAAAGATAGAGGTAGAAAGGCTCTTGCCGCAAGCTTACAATCTATAGGGAAATAGGCATTGATACACAAGGATAGATGCTACCAGTTACATAATGGTCCCCCAGATTGCTAGGTTCTCAATGGGTTGTATGATATGATCACCCAGCAATGTTGGAAGACAAAATGTGAGGTTATGTGGACTTGTACAGAGGGGATGTAACTGGATAGGGAAGCATTGACGGTTATATGGGTGGGTCTGGAATTTGGTAGGCTTGTCTGAAGAGGTTTCAGGGAACGTTTAAAGGTTTGGAGACTAGTGGAGAGTCTTATTGTGCGTGGGAGGGCATTCCACAGAGTGGGTGAAGCCCGGGTAAAGTCCTGTAATTTTGAGTGGGAACAGGTAATACATGTGGATGAGAGACGCAGATCTTGTGCAGAGTGGAGAGGTCTGGTAGGGAGATATTTTGAGATGAGTGAGGAGATGTATGTTGGTGCAGTTTGGTTAATAGCCTTGTATGTAAGTAAAAGTATTTTATATTTAACACTGTAGAATACTGGTAACCAATGGAGGGACTGACAGAGCGGATCAGCAGATAATAAATAAATAAATTAAATTAATAATAAGTATGTTTTTGTTGTTGTGTCGTAGTTCAGTCTTCTCACGTATTTTGATATTAAACTGTAAACAGGAGACAGGGCTGCAGCTAGAGGGATATGCTGCATTCAGGAAGTCATTTGTCATTATTGGCTTGTGCTTAAATGGTTAGTAATGATGACTGAGGAAAGAGAGTGTTTAAACATCTTAGGATAGGTGATGTGGCAGGCAGTCAATTGACCGCCGGGTACTGATCCCGATGATGTCGTTGGATACAGATTTTAAGAACTCTGCAGATATCCAATTGTAAAGTGCAACGGAATTTGCTGCGCTATATAAGAAACTGTTAATAAATAAATAACTATCTGGTAAAAACTGCATGTTGTGGGGAGGAGATTACCCGGAGCATTTGTATTCCAGTAATGATGGTAAATGAGTGTAATGTAGAAGAGGTGTTAGGAAGTGACAGATGTGTAAACTCCTTGTGAATAGATTTTATTTTGTTTAGAAAACTTTCTGCACTATCACTGGGTTTGATAAGAGGAGCCGTCAGCTGGGAGGGGATCAAAGTGAGAACCTAAAACATAGACGTGCTGACGTGGATTTGGGGGTCTCCATGAATGTTCTGAAATATATTTGCTTAGGTTTTGAGAGAAAATGAAAGTGTGATGTGGTGTATTTGTACTGGAGAAAATCAGGAAGAGATTTGGATTTCCTCCACAGCCATTCTGCAGAGTGAATACAAACACAGAAAATGTGTTGGCTAATAAGCCAGGACTTTAATGAACGAAGTGTTTTTTATGACTGCAATAAAGCATAATTAGGTTTATAGTTTTGCAGCAGGATGTTTACATGAAAATATTTCTGTAATGTCAAACGCACTTTCCTGTTAGTTTTTTAGTAAATAAAATCCTAACTTTCTCTTATAATCAACATATGAATATTTAACTATCTGTGTTATCTTTTGAAATGTTATGTGACAACAGAGCCTCCCTGTGAACTGCAACGTTTTTCAAAGGAGTGGAATATTGGTGGATTGAATCCAGAGACTTATCAATTACCTGTGTATTATTAACAGATACGTTTCCTACATTAGTAATTGTTTTGCATAAATGTGGATTAAATTGTTTCTAAATATATATACTTTAGCACTGTTTCCCTCCGTTGTAACTTACCCTCTAGGGAGACTGACTATCTCCCAATACAGCTGCTAAGAGAAACCACTCATATGTGCGCCTGTCTATTTCTACTTGATACTGTATATACCCTTCCATTCTCCCTGTGAACTGGGCTTGCTGTGCATTGTGGTGCACTTTTTACAAATTACTTCTGTTTTTTTTTTGTTTTGTTTTTTTCATTTATTTGTGTTTTGTATGTGACGAAAGCATGGAATGTGGATTAGGACTACAGTTGGTTATACGAATATTGAGACCTATTGTGATTGCAGTAGTAATGCATTCTGGAAAATAATTACTGTGGACAAAATCCACTTTTGTCGTACTATGTACATTGGCGATCCAGTCAGGATTCCGGTAGTTGATATACTGACGCTGGAATCCTGACGCTACTCGGAATACCGGCGCCTGGATCGCAGCATTGATCACTATCCTGGCACTAGAATCCCGACTGCTGGGATCCCGAACAGGGATTTTCTGAGGCTGCAGGGAGATAAGTCGCGGGGGGTCGTTTAGGTTCAGGCTGTGAGGGGAGGGTTCGGGTTAGGCTGCGGGGTGGGGGATTTACGGTTAGGCAACCCTGGGGAGGGTTAGGCTGTGGGGGAGGGAGGGTTAGGTTTAGGCTGCGGGAAGGGGTGGTTAGGGTTAGGCACCATCGGAGGGGTGGAGGGTTAAGGTTAGGCTGGGAGGGGGGGTTAGGGTCATGCAGTGGGGAGAGAGGGTTAGGGTGGTAGGATTGAAGCGTATACATACTTTTCTCTGACGTCCTAGTGGATGCTGGGTACTTCGTAAGGACCATGGGGTATAGACAGGCTCCGCAGGAGACTGGGCACTCTTAAAAGAAAGATTAGGTACTATATCTGGTGTGCACTGGCTCCTCCCTCTATGCCCCTCCTCCAGACCTCAGTATCTGTGCCCGGCCAGAGCTGGATGCACCCTAGGGGCTCTCCTGAGCTTCCTAGAAAATAAAGTATTTGTTAGGTTTTTTATTTTCAGTGAGATCTGCTGGCAACAGACTCACTGCTACGTGGGACTGAGGGGAGAGAAGCGAACCTACCTGCTTGCAGCTAGCTTGGGCTTCTAAGGCTACTGGACACCATTAGCTCCAGAGGGATCGAACACAGGCCCAGTCCTCGGTCGTCCGGTCCCGGAGCCGCGCCGCCGTCCCCCTTGCAGAGCCAGAAGAACGAAGAGAAGTTGAAAATCGGCGGCTAAAGACTCCGGTCTTCATTAAGGTAGCGCACAGCACTGCAGCTGTGCGCCATTGCTCCCTTAGCACACCACACACTCCGGTCACTGATGGGTGCAGGGCGCTGGGGGGGGGGGGCGCCCTGGGCAGCAATTAGATTACCTTACTTGGCGAAAAGCACATAATACAGTCTGATAAACTGTATATGTGCATTAACCCCCGCCATTAAAGTACATAAAAGGACAGAAGTCCGCCGCTGAGGGGGCCGGGCCTTCTTCCTCAGCACACCGGCGCCATTTTCTCTTCACAGCTCAGCTGGAAGGAAGCTCCCCAGGCTCTCCCCTGCAGTATCCTGGTACACAAAGGGTAAAAAAGAGAGGGGGGGCACATAAATTTAGGCGCAAAACTGTGTATATAAGCTGCTATAGGGGAAAAATCACTCAGTATAGTGTACATCCCTGTATTATATAGCACTGTGGTGTGTGCTGGCATACTCTCTCTCTGTCTCTCCAAAGGGCCTGGTGGGGGAACTGTCTTCAAATAGAGCATCCCCTGTGTGTGTGGTGTGTCGGTACGCGTGTGTCGACATGTCTGAGGTAAAAGGCTCCTCTAAGGAGGTGATAGAGCGGATAAGTGTGTGGTAGGGTGTCTCCGTCAACAACGCCGACACCTGTTTGGATATGCGTAAGTGCTGAGGTAAAATTATTGCACAAAAGGTTAGGGAACAGAAAGGTAATCTACCCTGGTCTGTCCCTATGTCACAGAGTCCTTCAGAATCTCTCTATGCTCACTATCCAAAATAACAAAGTATCGACACGGAGTTTAACTCCACTGTCGACTACGATAATGCAAAGTTACAGCCAAGAGGGCTAAAAGATATTCAATATATGATTATTGGAATAAAAGATGATTTGCATATCACTGATGACTCATCTGTCCCTGACACGAGAGTACACATGTTAAGGGGAAGAATGCTGAGGTAAATTTCCCTCGTCTCATGAGCAAAAAGAGCGGGAATCTCCAGACAAGAGACGGCAGCTTCCCACAAGAGAATTCTCAGGCTGTATCCTTTCCCCACTAGGGCCAGGATGTGTTGAGAATCTTCCCCTTGGGTGTCCTGTTTGCACTAGCTATTCTCAGGGATCCTGCAGATAGCGTGCACATTCTAGTATACTACCCAGACCGGCGATTGTGTCGGCATGAGTTTATAGCGCTGTGGCAGCGTGGACAGGTACCTTATCAGCAGAGATTGAGACCCTAGTATGCATATAAATATTTTAAGATGCTGTCTTAAGTGATAGATATATAGTTATAAGCATGCCCAAAGGGACATGAGTATACTGGGTCATAGAGACAAAAGCTATGTCGATTTCTGCTTGACGTGTCCTGTAGAATATACATTGGACAGATGATGCCGACTTAAGAGGCATATGGAAGGCTGAGGATTGTGTGGAGAAAGGTTCTCGGGCCTGGTCTCCACAGTTATAGCTGGTAATTCTGATTTCTCTGACGTCCTAAGTGGATGCTGGGGACTCCGTCAGGACCATGGGTAATAGCGGCTCCGCAGGAGACAGGGCACAAAAGTAAAAGCTTTAGGATCAGGTGGTGTGCACTGGCTCCTCCCCCTATGACCCTCCTCCAAGCCTCAGTTAGATTTTTGTGCCCGGCCGAGAAGGGTGCAATCTAGGTGGCTCTCCTAAAGAGCTGCTTAGAGTAAAAGTTTTGTTAGGTTTTTTTATTTTCAGTGAGTCCTGCTGGCAACAGGCTCACTGCATCGAGGGACTTAGGGGAGAGAAGTGAACTCACCTGCGTGCAGGATGGATTGGCTTCTTAGGCTACTGGACACCATTAGCTCCAGAGGGAGTCGGAACACAGGTCTCACCCTGGGGTTCGTCCCGGAGCCGCGCCGCCGACCCCCTTGCAGATGCCGAAAAGTGAAGAGGTCCAGAAACCGGCGGCAGAAGACTTTTCAGTCTTCATAAGGTAGCGCACAGCACTGCAGCTGTGCGCCATTGTTGTCAGCACACTTCATAGCAGCGGTCACTGAGGGTGCAGGGCGCTGGGGGGGGCGCCCTGGGCAGCAATGATAGTACCTTATTCTGGCTAAAAATACATCACATATAGCCCCTGGGGGCTATATGGATGTATTTAACCCCTGCCAGGTCTCAGAAAAACGGGAGAAGAAGCCCGCCGAAAAGGGGGCGGGGCCTATTCTCCTCAGCACACAGCGCCATTTTCCCTCACAGAAATGCTGGTGGGAAGGCTCCCAGGCTCTCCCCTGCACTGCACTACAGAAACAGGGTTAAAACAGAGAGGGGGGGGGGGCACTTATTTGGCGATATGTATATATATATATATATATTAAAATGCTATAAGGGAAAAACACTTATATAAAGGTTGTCCCTGTATAATTATAGCATTTTTGGTGTGTGCTGGCAAACTCTCCCTCTGTCTCCCCAAAGGGCTAGTGGGGTCCTGTCCTCTATCAGAGCATTCCCTGTGTGTGTGCTGTGTGTCGGTACGTGTGTGTCGACATGTATGAGGACGATGTTGGTGACGAGGCGGAGCAATTGCCTGTAATGGTGATGTCACTCTCTAGGGAGTCGACACCGGAATGGATGGCTTATTTAAGGAATTACGTGATAATGTCAACACGCTGCAAGGTCGGTTGACGACATGAGACGGCCGGCAAACCAATTAGTACCTGTCCAGGCGTCTCAAACACCGTCAGGGGCGTTAAAACGTCCTTTTACCTCAGTCGGTCGACACAGACACAGACACGGACACTGACTCCAGTGTCGACGGTGAAGAAACAAACGTATTTTCCTTTAGGGCCACACGTTACTTGTTAAGGGCAATGAAGGAGATGTTACATATTTCTGATACTACAAGTACCACAAAAAAGGGTATTATGTGGAGTGTGAAAAAACTACATGTGGTTTTTCCTGAATCAGATAAATTAAATGAAGTGTGTGATGATGCGTGGGTTTCCCCCGATAGAAAATTATTGGCGGTATACCCTTTCCCGCCAGAAGTTATGGCGCGTTGGGAAACACCCCTTAGGGTGGATAAGGCGCTCACACGCTTATCAAAACAAGTGGCGTTACCGTCTCCAGATACGGCCGCCCTCAAGGAGCCAACTGATAGGAGGCTGGAAAATATCCTAAAAAGTATATACACACATACTGGTGTTATACTGCGACCAGCGATCGCCTCAGCCTGGATGGGCAGCGCTGGGGTGGCTTGGTCGGATTCCCTGACTGGAAATATTGATACCCTTGACAGGGACAGTATTTTATTGACTATAGAGCATTTAAAGGATGCATTTCTATATATGCGAGATGCACAGAGGGATATTTGCACTCTGGCATCAAGAGTAAGTGCGATGTCCATATCTGCCAGAAGATGTTTATGGACACGACAGTGGTCAGGTGATGCAGATTCCAAACGGCACATGGAAGTATTGCCGTATAAAGGGGAGGAGTTATTTGGGGTCGGTCCATCGGATCTGGTGGCCACGGCAACAGCTGGAAAATCCACCTTTCTCTATCGTCCTAGTGGATGCTGGGGTTCCTGAAAGGACCATGGGGAATAGCGGCTCCGCAGGAGACAGGGCACAAAAGTAAAGCTTTCCGATCAGGTGGTGTGCACTGGCTCCTCCCCCTATGACCCTCCTCCAAGCCCCAGTTAGATTTTTGTGCCCGGCCGAGAAGGGTGCAATCTAGGTGGCTCTCCTAAAGAGCTGCTTAGAAAAGTTTAGCTTAGGTTTTTTATTTTACAGTGAGTCCTGCTGGCAACAGGATCACTGCAACGAGGGACTTAGGGGAGAAGAAGTGAACTCACCTGCGTGCAGGATGGATTGGCTTCTTGGCTACTGGACATCAGCTCCAGAGGGACGATCACAGGTACAGCCTGGATGGTCACCGGAGCCTTGCCGCCGGCCCCCTTGCAGATGCTGAAGTAAGAAGAGGTCCAGAATCGGCGGCAGAAGACTCCTCAGTCTTCTAAAGGTAGCGCACAGCACTGCAGCTGTGCGCCATTTTCCTCTCAGCACACTTCACACGGCAGTCACTGAGGGTGCAGGGCGCTGGGAGGGGGGCGCCCTGGGAGGCAAATGAATACCTATTTTGGCTAAAAATACCTCACATATAGCCTCCGGAGGCTATATGGAGATATTTAACCCCTGCCAGAATCCGTTAAGAGCGGGAGACGAGGCCGCCGAAAAAGGGGCGGGGCCTATCTCCTCAGCACACAGCGCCATTTTCCCTCACAGAAAGGCTGGAGGGAAGGCTCCCAGGCTCTCCCCTGCACTGCACTACAGAAACAGGGTTAAAACAGAGAGGGGGGCACTAATTTGGCGTTAGAAATATATAAAAAAGATGCTATAAGGGAAAACACTTATATAAGGTTGTCCCTATATAATTATAGCGTTTTTGGTGTGTGCTGGTAAACTCTCCCTCTGTCTCACCAAAGGGCTAGTGGGTCCTGTCCTCTATCAGAGCATTCCCTGTGTGTGTGCTGTGTGTCGGTACGTGTGTGTCGACATGTATGAGGACGATGTTGGTGAAGAGGCAGAGCAATTGCCTGTAATGGTGATGTCACTCTCTAGGGAGTCGACACCGGAATGGATGTCTTATTTAGGGAATTACGTGATAATGTCAACACGCTGCAAGGTCGGTTGACGACATGAGACGGCCGACAAACAATTAGTACCGGTCCAGACGTCTCAAAAACACCGTCGGGGGTTTTAAAACGCCCGTTTACTTTAGTCGGTCGACACAGACACAGACAGGGACACTGAATCCAGTGTCGACGGTGAATAAACAAACGTATTCCTTATTAGGGCCACACGTTAAAGGCAATGAAGGAGGTGTTACATATTTCTGATACTACAAGTACCACAAAAGAGGGTATTATGTGGGATGTGAAAAAACTACCGTAGTTTTTCCTGAATCAGATAAATTAAATAAAGTGTGTGATGATGCGTGGGTTCCCCCCGATAGAAAATTATGGGCGGTATACCCTTTCCCGCCAGAAGTTAGGGCGCGTTGGGAAACACCCCTTAGGGTGGATAAGGCGCTCACACGCTTATCAAAACAAGTGGCGGTACCGTCTATAGATAGGGCCGTCCTCAAGGACCAGCTGACAGGAGGCTGGAAAATATCATAAAAAGTATATACACACATACTGGTGTTATACTGCGACCAGCGATCGCCTCAGCCTGGATGTGCAGAGCTGGGGTGGCTTGGTCGGATTCCCTGACTAAAAATATTGATACCCTTGACAGGGACAGTATTTTATTGACTATAGAGCATTTAAAGGATGCATTTCTATATATGCGAGATGCACAGAGGGATATTTGCACTCTGGCATCAAGAGTAAATGCGATGTCCATATCTGCCAGAAGATGTTATGGACACGACAGTGGTCAGGTGATGCAGATTCCAAACGGCACAAAGGTGTATTGCCGTATAAAGGAAGAGGAGTTATTTGGGGTCGGTCCATCGGACCTGGTGGCCACGGCAACTGCTGGAAAATCCGCCGTTTTTACCCTAAGTCACATCTCTGCAGAAAAAGACACCGTCTTTTCAGCCTCAGTCCTTTCGTCCCTATAAGATCATATCTGCCCAGGGATAGAGGAAAGGGAAGAAGACTGCAGCAGGCAGCCCATTCCCAGGAACAGAAGCGTTCCACCGCTTCTGACAAGTTCTCAGCATGGCGCTGAGACCGTACAGGACCCCTGGATCCTACAAGTAGTATCCCAGGGGTACAGATTGGAATGTCGAGACGTTTCCCCTTCGCAGGCTCCTGAAGTCTGCTTTACCAAGGTCTCCCTCCGACAAGGAGGCAGTATGGAAAAAATTCACAAGCTGTATTCCCAGCAGGTGATAATTAAATTACCCCTCCTACTACAAGAAAAGGGGTATTATTCCACACTATATTGTGGTACTGAAGCCAGAAGGCTAGGTGAGACTTATTCTAAAAAATTTTTTTGAACACTTACAAAGGTTCAAATCAAGATGGAGTCACTCAGAGCAGTGATAACGAACCAGGAAGAAGGGGACTATATAGTGTCCCGGGAAATCAGGGATGCTTACCTCTATGTCCCAAATTTGCCCTTCTCACTAAGGGTACCTCAGGTTCGTGGTGCAGAACTGTCACTATCAGTTTCAGACGCTGCCGTTTGGATTGTCCACGGCACCCCGGGTCTTTACCAAGGTAATGGCCGAAATGATGATTCTTCTTCGAAGAAAAGGCGTCTTAATTATCCCTTACTTGGACGATCTCCTGATAAGGGCATAGTCCAGGGAACAGTTGGAGGTCGGAGTAGCACTATCTCGGATACTGCTACAACAGCACGGGTGGATTCTAAATATTCCAAAATCGCAGCTGATCCCGACGACACGTCTGCTGTGCCTAGGGATGATTCTGGACACAGTCCAGAAAAAGGTGTTTCTCCCGGAAGAGAAAGCCAGGGAGTTATCCGAGCTAGTCAGGAACCTCCTAAAAACAGTGCATCATTGCACAAGGGTCCTGGTAAAAATGGTGGCTTCCTACTAAGCAATTCCATTCGGCAGATTTCACGCAAGAACTTTTCAGTGGGATCTGCTGGACAAATGGTCCGGATCGCATCTTCAGATGCATCAGCGGATAACCCTATATCCAAGGACAAGGGTGTCTCTCCTGTGGTGGTTATAGAGTGCTCATCTTCTAGAGGGCCGCAGATTCGGCATTCAGGATTGGATGCTGGTGACCACGGAGCCCAGCCCGAGAGGCTGGGGAGCAGTCACACAAGGAAAAAATTTCCAGGGAGTGTGATCAAGTCTGGAGACTTTTCTCCACATAAATATACTGGAGCTAAGGGTAAATTTATAATGCTCTAAGCTTAGCAAGACCTCTGCTTCAAGGTCAGCCGGTATTGATCCAGTGGGAAAAACATCACGGCAGTCGCCCACGTAAACAGACAGGGCGACACAAGAAGCAGGAGGGAAATGGCAAAAACTGCAAGGACTTTTCGCTGGGCGGAAAATCATGTGATAGCACTGTCAGCGGTGTTTCATCCCGGGAATGGAAACTGGGAAGCAGACTTCCTCAGCAGGCACGACCTCCACCAGGGAGAGTGGAAACTTCATCGGGAAGTTTTTTCCACATGATTGTAAACCGTTGGGAAATACCAAAGGTGGACATGATGGCGTCCCGTCTGAACAAAAAAACGGGACAGGTATTGCGCCAGGTCAAGAGACCCTCAGGCAATAGCTGTGGACGTTCTGGTAACACCGTGGGTGTACCAGTCGGTGTATGTGTTCCCTCCTCTGCTTCTCATACCTAAGGTGCTGAGAATTATAAGACATAGAGGAGTAAGAACTATACTCATGGCTCCGGATTGGCCAAGAAGGACTTGGTACCCGGAACTTCAAGAGATGCTTACAGAGGTCTTATGGCCTCTGCCGCTAAGAAGGGACTTGCTTCAGCAAGTACCATGTCTGTTCCAAGACTTACCGCAGCTGCGTTTGTAGGCATGGCGGTGGAAAGCCGGATCCTAAGGGAAAAAGGCATTCCGGAAGAGGTCATTCCTACCCTGGTCAAAGCCAGAAAGGAGGTGACCGCACAACATTATCACCACATGTGGCGAAAATATGTTGCGTGGTGTGAGGCCAGGAAGGCCCCACAAAGAAATTTCAACTCGGTCGTTTCCTGCATTTCCTGCAAACAGGAGTGTCTATGGGCCTCAAATTGGGGTCCATTAAGGTTCAAATTTCGGCCCTGTCGATTTTCTTCCAGAAAGAATTGGCTTCAGTTCCTGAAGTCCAGAAGTTTGTCAAGGGAGTATTGCATATACAACCCCCTTTTGTGCCTCCAGTGGCACTGTGGGATCTCAACGTAGTTCTGGGATTCCTCAAATCACATTGGTTTAAAACCAGTCAAATCTGTGGATTTGAAGCATCTCACATGAAAAGTGACCATGCTCTTGGCCCTGGCCTGGACCAGGCGAGTGTCAAATTGGTGGTTTTTTCTCAAAAAAGCCCATATCTGTTTGTCCATTCGGACAGGGCAGAGCTGCGGACTCGTCCCCAGTTCTCTCCCTAAGGTGGTGTCAGTGTTTCACCTGAACCAGCTTATTGTGGTGCCTTGCACCTACTAGGGACTTGGAGGACTCCAAGTTGCTAGATGTTGTCAGGGCCCTGAAAATATGTTCCAGGACGGCTGGAGTCAGGAAAACTGACTTGCTGTTATCCTGTATGCACCCAACAAACTGGGTGCTCTTGCTTCTAAGCAGACTATTGCTAGTTGGATGTGTAATACAATTCAGCTTGCACATTCTGTGGCAGGCCTGCCACAGCCAAAATATGTAAATGCCCATTCCACAAGGAAGGTGGGCTCATCTTGGGCGGCTGCCCGAGGGGTCTCGGCTTTACAACTTTGCCGAGCAGCTACTTGGTCAGGGGCAAACACGTTTGCTAAATTCTACAAATTTGATACCCTGGCTAAGGAGGACCTGGAGTTCTCTCATTCGGTGCTGCAGAGTCATCCGCACTCTCCCGCCCGTTTGGGAGCTTTGGTATAATCCCCATGGTCCTTTCAGGAACCCCAGCATCCACTAGGACGATAGAGAAAATAAGAATTTACTTACCGATAATTCTATTTCTCGGAGTCCGTAGTGGATGCTGGGCGCCCATCCCAAGTGCGGATTATCTGCAATACTTGTACATAGTTACAAAAATCGGGTTATTATTGTTGTGAGCCATCTTTTCAGAGGCTCCGCTGTTATCATACTGTTAACTGGGTTTAGATCACAAGTTGTACGGTGTGATTGGTGTGGCTGGTATGAGTCTTACCCGGGATTCAAAATTCCTCCCTTATTGTGTACGCTCGTCCGGGCACAGTACCTAACTGGCTTGGAGGAGGGTCATAGGGGGAGGAGCCAGTGCACACCACCTGATCGGAAAGCTTTACTTTTGTGCCCTGTCTCCTGCGGAGCCGCTATTCCCCATGGTCCTTTCAGGAACCCCAGCATCCACTACGGACTCCGAGAAATAGAATTATCGGTAAGTAAATTCTTATTTTTTACCCCAAGTCACATCTCAGCAGAAAAAGACATCGTCTTTTCAGCCTCAGTCCTTTCGTCCCCATAAGGGAAGAAGACTGCAGCAGGCAGCCCATTCCCAGGAACAGAAGCCTTCCACCGCTTCTGCCAAGTCCTCAGCATGACGCTGGGGCCGTACAAACAGGTGCGGTGGGGGGTCGTCTCAAGAGTTTTAGCACGCAGTGGGCTTACTCGCAAGTGGACCCCTGGATCCTACAAGTAGTATCCCAGGGGTACAGATTGGAAATTCGAGACGTCTCCCCCTCGCAGGTTCCTGAAGTTTGCTTTACCAACGTCTCCCTCCGACAGGGAGGCAGTATTGGAAACAATTCACAAGCTGTATTCCCAGCAGGTGATAATCAAAGTACCCCTCCTACAACAAGGAAAGGGGTATTATTCCACACTATATTGTGGTACTGAAGCCAGACGGCTCGGTGAGACCTATTCTAAATCTGAAATATTTGAACACTTACATACAAAGGTTCAAATCAAGATGGAGTCACTCAGAGCAATGATAGCGAACCAGAAAGAAGGGGACTATATGTGTCCCTGGACATCAAGGATGCTTACCTCCATGTCCCAATTTGCCCTTCTCACCAAGGGTACCTCAGGTTCGTGGTACAAAACTGTCACTATCAGTTTCAGACGCTGCCGTTTGGATTGTCCACGGCACCCCGGGTCTTTACCAAGGTAATGGCCGAAATGATGATTCTTCTTCAAAGAAAAGGCGTCTTAATTATCCCTTACTTGGACGATCTCCTGATAAGGGCAAGGTCCAGAGAACAGTTGGAGGTCGGAGTAGCACTATCTCAAGTAGTTCTACGACAGCACGGGTGGATTCTAAATATTCCAAAATCGCAGCTGTCTCCGACGACATGTCTGCTGTTCCTAGGGATGATTCTGGACACAGTCCAGAAAATGGTGTTTCTCCCGGAGGAGAAAGCCAGGGAGTTATCCGAGCTAGTCAGGAACCTCCTAAAACCAGGCCAAGTGTCAGTGCATCAATGCACAAGGGTCCTGGGAAAAATGGTGGCTTCTTACGAAGCGATTCCATTCGGCAGATTCCACGCAAGAACTTTTCAGTGGGATCTGCTGGGAAAATGGTCCGGATCGCATCTTCAGATGCATCAGCGGATAACCCTGTCTCCAAGGACAAGGGTGTCTCTTCTGTGGTGGCTGCAGAGTGCTCATCTACTAAAGGGCCACAGATTCGGCATTCAGGACTGGGTCCTAGTGACCACGGATGCCAGCCTGAAAGGCTGGGGAGCAGTCACACAAGGAAAAAATTTCCAGGGAGTGTGATCAAGTCTGGAGACTTCTCTCCACATAAATATACTGGAGCTAAGAACAATTTACAATGCTCTAAGCTTAGCAAGACCTCTGCTTCAAGGTTAGCCGGTATTGATCCAGTGGGACAACATCACGGCAGTCGCCCACGTAAACAGACAGGGCGGCACAAGAAGCAGGAGGGCAATGGCAGAAACTGCAAGGATTCTTCGCTGGGCGAAAAATCATGTGATAGCACTGTCAGCAGTGTTCATTCCGGGAGTGGACAACTGGGAAGCAGACTTCCTCAGCACGACCTCCACCCGGGAGAGTGGGGACTTCATCGGGAAGTCTTCCACATGATTGTGAACCGTTGGGAAAGACCAAAGGTGGACATGATGGCGTCCCGCCTGAACAAAAAACTGGACAGGTATTGCGCCAGGTCAAGAGACTCTCAGGCAATAGCTGTGGACGTTCTGGTAACACCGTGGGTGTACCAGTCGGTGTATGTGTTCCCTCCTCTGCTTCTCATACCTAAGGTACTGAGAATTATAAGACGTAGAGGAGTAAGAACTATACTCGTGGCTCCGGATTGGCCAAGAAGGACTTGGTACCCGGAACTTCAAGAGATGCTCACAGAGGACTCATGGCCTCTGCCGCTAAGAAGGGACTTGCTTCAGCAAGTACCATGTCTGTTCCAAGACTTACCGCGGCTGCGTTTGATGGCATGGCGGTTGAACGCCGGATCCTAAGGGAAAAAGGCATTCCGGAAGAGGTCATTCCTACCCTGGTCAAAGCCAGGAAGGAGGTGACCGCACAACATTATCACCACATGTGGCGAAAATATGTTGCGTGGTGTGAGGCCAGGAAGGCCCCACGAAGAAATTTCAACTCGGTCGATTCCTGCATTTCCTGCAAACAGGAATGTCTATGGGCCTCAAATTGGGGTCCATTAAGGTTCAAATTTCGGCCCTGTCGATTTTCTTCCAGAAAGAATTGGCTTCAGTTCCTGAAGTCCAGAAGTTTGTCAAGGGAGTACTGCATATACAACCCCCTTTTGTGCCTCCAGTGGCACTGTGGGATCTCAACGTAGTTCTGGGATTCCTCAAATCACATTGGTTTGAACCGCTCAAATCTGTGGATTTGAAATATCTCACATGGAAAGTGACCATGATGTTGGCCTTGGCCTCGGCCAGGCGAGTGTCAGAATTGGCGGCTTTGTCTCACAAAAGCCCATATCTGATTGTCCATTCGGACAGTGCAGAGCTGCGGACTCGTCCCCAGTTTCTCCCTAAGGTGGTGTCAGCGTTTCACCTGAACCAGCTTATTGTGGTACCTGCGGCTACTAGGGACTTGGAGGACTCCAAGTTGCTAGATGTTGTCAGGGCCCTGAAAATATAGGTTTCCAGGACGGCTGGAGTCAGGAAAACTGACTTGCTGTTATCCTGTATGCACCCAACAAACTGGGTGCTCTTGCTTCTAAGCAGACGATTGCTAGTTGGATGTGTAGTACAATTCAGCTTGCACATTCTGTGGCAGGTCTGCCACAGCCAAAATATGTAAATGCCCATTCCACAAGGAAGGTGGGCTCATCTTGGGCGGCTGCCCGAGGGGTCTCGGCTTTACAACTTTGCCGAGCTGCTACTTGGTCAGGGACACACCCTGGCTGAGGAGGACCTGGTGTTCTCTCACTCGGTGCTGCAGAGTCATCCGCACTCTCCCGCCCGTTTGGGAGCTTTGGTATAATCCCCATGGTCCTGACGGAGTCCCCAGCATCCACTTAGGACGTCAGAGAAAATAAGAATTTACTTACCGATAATTCTATTTCTCGTAGTCCGTAGTGGATGCTGGGTGCCCATCCCAAGTGCGGATTGTCTGCAATACTTGTACATAGTTATTGTTACAAAAATCGGGTTATTATTGTTGTGAGCCATCTTTTCAGAGGCTCCGCTGTTATCATGCTGTTACCTGGGTTCAGATCACAGGTTGTACAGTGTGATTGGTGTGGCTGGTATGAGTCTTACCCGGGATTCAAAATCCTTCCTTATTGTGTACGCTCGTCCGGGCACAGTATCCTAACTGAGGCTTGGAGGAGGGTCATAGGGGGAGGAGCCAGTGCACACCACCTGATCCTAAAGCTTTTACTTTTGTGCCCTGTCTCCTGCGGAGCCGCTATTCCCCATGGTCCTGACGGAGTCCCCAGCATCCACTACGGACTACGAGAAATAGAATTATCGGTAAGTAAATTCTTATTATTTTGCCTTATATTCCTGCACAGCCTAGGAAAGCACGACATTATTAAATGCAGCTTTTCGAATAAAGAAACAAGAAAGTCTGAGGTGCGTCCTTTCTTGTCAGAGCCGGGGGCAGAGGAAAGAAGCTGTACAACACAGCTAGTCCCCAGGAACAGAAGTCCTCCCCGGCCTCTACAAAAATCCACCGCATGTCGCTGGGGCTCCACAGGCGGAGCTAGGCCCGGTGGGGACACGCCTTCGTAAGTTCAGCCACAAGTGGGTTCACTCCCTGTTAGATCCCTGGGCAATAGAAATTGTATCGCAGGGATACAGGCTGGACTGTGAGAAGATGCCCCCTCACCGAGGACCCGGCGGGCTTCCCCCCAAGAGAGGGAGCCAGTGTTAACTGCAATTCGTAAATTGTATCTTCAACAGGTGGTGGTCAAGGGTCCCCTCCTTCAACAAGAGGGTGTTATTATTCGACCATGTTATAATCCCGAAACCAGACGGTTCGGTTAGACCCATATTGAATTAAAATCCCTGAACATATACCTGAAAAGGTTCAGGTTCAGGTTCAAGATGGAATCGCTGAGAGCGGTCATTGCATGCCTGAAATTAATCGGGACATAAGGGATGCATACCTTCGTGTCCCCATCTATCCACCTCATCAGGCGTACCTCAGAATTGCGGTACGGGATTGTCATTACCAATTTCACCAAGGTAATGGCGGATATGGTGGTGCTCCTGCGGTGGCAAGGTGTCACTATTATCACATACTTGTATGATCTCCTCATAAAAGCGAGATCAAGAGAGCAGTTGCTGGACAGCGTATCACCTTCTCTGGAAGTGAAACGGCAACACGACTGGATTCTATATATTCCAAAGTCGCAGTTGGTTCCTACAGCTCATCTGCCTCGCCTAGGCATGATCCTAGACACAGACCAGAAGAGGGTTTATCTCCCGATAGAGAGAGCTCAGGAGCTCATGACACTGGTCAGGAATCCATTGAAAACCAAAACAGGTGTCAGTGCATCACTGCACTCGAGTCCTGGGAAGGATGATGGCATCATACGAGGCCATCCCCTTCGGCTGGTTCCATGCAAGGACAATGGAACTTACTGGACAAGTGGTCCGGATCACCTCTTCAGATGCATCGGTTAATCACCCTATCCCCCAGGGCCAGGGTGTCTCTCCTGTGGTGGCTGCGGAGTGCTCACCTTCTCGAGGGCCGCAGATTCTGCATTCAGGACTGGGTCCTGGTGACCACGGATGCAAGCCTCCGAGGGTGGGGGGCAGTTACCCAGGGAAGAAAATTCCAAGGTTTGTGGTCAAGCCAACAGACTTGCCTTCACATTAATATCCTGGAACTAAGGGCCATATACAACGCCCTAAGTCAAGCGGAGTTCCTGCTTCGCGACCAACCGGTTCTGATCCAGTCAGACCGCAGGGGCTCATGTAAACCGCCAGGGCGGCACAAGGAGCAGGGTGGCGAGGGTAGAAGCCACCAGAATTCTTCGCTGGGCGGAGAATCAAGTAAGCGCACTGTCAGCAGTGTTCATTCCGGGAGTGGACACGACCTCCACCCGGGAAAGTGGTGACTTCATCAGGAAGTCTTCACGCAGTTTTGCAAATTGATGGAAACTGCCTCAGGTGGACTACATGGCGTCCCACCTCAATAAAAAGATAAAAAAGGTTTTACGCTGGGTCAAGGGACTCTCAGGCGATAGCTGTGGTCGCACTAGTAACACCGTGGGTGTTCCAGTCGGTCTATATATTCCCTCCTCTTCCTCTCAGACCCAAGGGCTGAGAATTGTAATAAACGGAGGAGTGTGAACAATATTCTTTGCTCCGGATTGGCCAAGAAGGACTCGGTACCCGGAACTGCAAGAAATGCTCTCAGAGGACCCTTGGCCTCTGCCTCTCAGTCAGGACATGTTGCAACAGGGACCCTGTCTGATCCAAGACTTACCGCGGCTGCGTTGGACGGCATGGCGGTTGAACGCCGGATCCTAGCGGAAAAGGGCATTCCGGATGCAGTTATTCCTACGCTGATAAAGGCTAGGAAAGACGTGACAGCATGACTTTTTCACTGTATATGGCGAAAATAGGTTGCTTGGTGTGTGGCCGGGAAGGCCCTACAGAGGAATTCCAGGGGGGTCGATTCCTGCACTTCCTACAGTCAGGAGTGACTATGGGCCTAAAATTAGGATCCATAAAGGCCAAGATTTCGGCCCTATCCCTTTTTCTCTCAAAAAGAACTGGCTTCACTGCCTGAAGTTCGGACATTGTTACAGGGGTGCTGCATATTCAGCCCCTTTTGTGCCTCCAGTGGCACCTTGGGATCTTAACGTGTGTTGGATTCCTAAAATCCCACTGGTTTGAGCCACTTAAGACCGTGGAGCTAAAATATCTCACGTGGAAAGTGGTCATGCTTTTGGCCTTAGCTTGGACTAGGCGTGTGTCAGAATTGGCGGCTTTGTCATGTAAAAGCCCATATCTGATCTTCCATATGGAAAGGGCAGAATGGAGGACTCGTCCCCAATTTCTCCCTAAGGTGGTATCATCGTTTCATTTGAACCAACCTATTGTGGTGCCTGCGGCTACTAGGGACTTGGAGGATTCCAAGTTGCTGGACGTAGTCCGGGCCCTGAAACTTTGTTTCCAGGACGGCTAGAGTCAGAAAAACTGACTCGCTATTTATCCTGCATGCACCCAACAAGCTGGGTGCTCCTGCTTCAAAGCAGACTATTGCTCGCTGGATCTGTAGCACCATTCAGCTTGCACATTCTGCGGCTGGACTGCCGCATCCTAAATCAGTAAAAGCCCATTCCACGAGGAAGGTGGGCTCTTCTTGGGCGGCTGCCCGAGGGGTCTCGGCTTTACAACTTTGCCGAGCTGCTACTTGGTCGGGTTCAAACACTTTTGCAAAATTCTACAAGTTTGATACCCTGGCTGAGGAGGACCTTGAGTTTGCTCATTCGATGCTGCAGAGTCATCCGCACTCTCCCGCCCGTTTGGGAGCTTTGGTATAATCCCCATGGTCCTTACGGAGTACCCAGCATCCACTAGGACGTCAGAGAAAATAAGAATTTACTCACCGGTAATTCTATTTCTCGTAGTCCGTAGTGGATGCTGGGAGCCCGTCCCAAGTGCGGACTCTGCAATACATGTATATAGTTATTGCTTAACTAAAGGGTTATTGTATGAGCCATCTGTTGAGAGAGGCTCAATTATTGTTCATACTGTTAACTGGGTATAGTTATCACGAGTTGTACAGTGTGATTGGTGTGGCTGGTATGAGTCTTACCCTGGATTCCAAATCCTTTCCTAGTAATGTCAGCTCTTCCGGGCACAGTTTCCCTAACTGAGGTCTGGAGGAGGGGCATAGAGGGAGGAGCCAGTGCACACCAGATATAGTACCTAAGCCCGTCTATACCCCATGGTCCTTACGGAGTACCCAGCATCCACTACGGACTACGAGTAATAGAATTACCGGTGAGTAAATTCTTATTATCCGACCCCTGTTTGGATTCTCTTCTTCGGGATGCCGGTGTCAGTCATATGACCGCCGGCATCCCATCAGCTGGGCTATCGTATGGTTTCCTCCAAAGCGGAGCAAGGTGATGTTTACATAGGTTTGCACGAGTTTGGGGAAAAGAGTTGCATGGATTCACGTCTTTTATTACAAACTACACGCAACAGTGTCTAATTTACCAGAGCAGTGGGAACGTTTGGTTGAGTGTTGCAGAGTGTTATTCTTAAAAGGGTTAGTGTGGTCAATATTTAGAGAGCAAACGGTAATTTTTACTCAACTTTATATTTAAAATAAGTTTGAAATTAGGTCTTAATCCTACACTTGTTTTGCACATCCATGGCGAACGCTGCATATACTGTAATGTGAGTAAAAGCTTTATAGAAACACGTTACATATAATTACGGCAGTTCCAATATACTCTCATTGTAATGATTAATGGAAGCCATATACTATATGAGGTTAAACCAAGGTGATTTAATGACAGGGGGGTAGTTCTGAAGTGATAAAAGGTTTGTCTTCAGACCTTTCTGCCTCTATACACAATGGCGCAGCTTTAGTTAGGAGAGCAGGCATGCAGGTTGCTCTGCGCAGATCATCCAGGTGCAGTAGTGTACAATCAAGGCATGCGTCCACTGTGTTTTCTGATACGTTATGGTGAGAATGGACAAATCATTCTTTGCTGTGCTTGACGTTTGTATCCTGTAATGATCTCTTATGTTCCTCCTCTGGTATACGCATGTAAATGCTGCTAGAACACCCTTAAACTTGACTGGAATAAGACATAAGTACTGATTGAGTCCTTTGTGTTTTGCAGTTGATATTTTTCTGGAAGCAAACATGTCAACTGCAGAAGTATAAAACTGTCATATATTTCATTGATACCTATGGCAAACCTCGTTCACGCTTGAAGGTGTGATGAAAGAGTGCTAAAATCACTCATTGGAACAGCGGTGTGCTGCTTCTTTAGCAGATTGGATTTAACAAGCGAACAGTGAGGATGGCATTAGTCCTAGGGGTTGATAATTAAAGTTCTTTTATTGCATTTCACTTTAGACAGATTCACTGGAAAACAATAATTAACATTTTAAAAATGTTTTGAAGGAAGTAAGCATCATTCTGTAACTATACCAGGAAGTGTTGTCTTTTCTTGCTAGCTGTCAAGTGTCTGCTTTTTGTAAATTGGCCAAGGTGATATGAGTTTTCTGGTTAGTGCTGAAGGCTTTTCAGATGCTCTGTTTTTATAGATCCTTAAGGTCACCTTACTCACTGGTATCAGTTATATGCTTTTACCAGTGCATCTTGAAAGGGTATGGGAATGGAAGTAATTTGTTTGGATGACCACACACACTCTTGCGTTTGCACCTGCAATCGGAGGGGCTGATTCAGATTTACTGTCCCTCAGACTGTTTTGAAGATTGTTTTGTGTATCTCAATGATCATACTCCCTATCTGGACATTTCTCAGTTTTGCGCAACTACTGGCAATTCTGAGTCGTATGCATCTAGTTGCATATCCTTTTGCTGCTCACAGAACTATTGCACAAAATATAGGGCTGGTGCAAATCTGTGCTGATAACAGTTCAGAAGCTGATGTATAGGGGACATGCCATGTAGGTGCGGGTGTTTTTATTTGTATCACAGTAGACTTGTGTGCAAGTTTGAATCAGAGTCTTTACGGCGGTGCTGTTTTTGAGTGCTGCCTTCTCCATTTACATGTGGTCACCTGTTACCACTACAGTTGTGTTTGACATACGTCGTCACTGGCTTGTAGCGCTACATCAGTGGGTAATTGGACCAAATCGTGTTAAGTCATTGTAGCACTGTGTTCTAGAACAGATTTAATGGTTTTGACCCGTGACCTTTCTTGTAACCTGTGCTAGCTAACTTAAACAAATTTATATGGGTTGGGTATATGTGACCAGGGGTTGGGATCACGGCGGTCATCATACCGATGCCGGAATGCCGACAGGGTGGCGTGCGCAGCGGTTCCCCTTGCATGGTGGCTCTCTACGCTCACCACATGTTCTAGTCCCGCTCTATGGGTGTCGTGGACACACACGAGTGGGAATAGACCCTGTATGTCGGGATCCTGCGTGTCTGCATTTTAAGCAGTCGAGATTCAGGTGCCTGTATACTGGCCAACATCTTTTCGGTATGAAATAGTGCTATATGTGTCTTGTTAGGGCTGAGGTATAAGGAAGTGGAAATGATTAAGTGCCAGAAGTATAAAGCTGGGTATTCACCTGCCCGTGGTGCACCCAGATGTAACAATACAGCGCACAGCTGTACATACTACATGATTTGCTGTACGCCTGCGTGGTGCATTGTTACAGGCTGCTTGTAAACATTGCATTGGATATCGAATCCTCTCATTGGACGTGCAGCACAACCAGTGGGGTGGTGCAACCACCCAATTCATCAAACAATGAATTGTGTGGATTTGAGGGTACACACTATACAATTATGGTCGTTGCAGTCTGTCACGGATCGCAACATTGTCCAATATATCCTATAGTATGTACCCAGCTTAGGGACACTTGAAAAATGTGGTGAATTATGGGGGCCGTTTGAAGTTTGAGCAGGTCTGGGCTTTGCAGAGAGACAATGAATAGAATGAACTGTAAAGACGTGAGAAGTCGTCAAGATGTGTATGAGGATTTGCATGAAGGTTTTACTCTATGCTACATTTGGATTTGTTAGAATGGAGGGAAAGTGACAGGTTGTAATCACAGCATTTATATTAAGCCAAAGAATTTAGTGTGGCAAAGGTAACCTTGTGGCAACATGGATGGTCAACTGGTTTAATTGCTTTCTTATAATCAGTGTCACTAAAGTCAGATATTGATCCAGATCATGTGTTTTCACTTACATGTAACAGATGTTTAGTAAATCAGAGATGGTTTTTAAAAGAATTTCTAGTTCCTGCAGTGTATTATAATAATCTGAGAAAATGATTGTGATAAAACATTCTGTGTGGCTTTACTGGACAGTGGGCCTAATTCATGTTTGTATGCACATGCAATTGAGATTGGCCACTCAAGAGTGAAAGGAGACTTGCGCCAGAGCGATCGCAAGCTCAGTCGCAAATGTGTAGACATTCTCAGCCTACACGCAAAAAACAAGGCTCATCGAGGTTAAGGTTTGTATGGCTACGGAGTCTGGACACGGTAGTAGCGACTTAGACCCCATGTTTTTGCATGTACGAGCTTGCAGCTATCCGCAGATACACACCCCGAAAATGGCCATGACATGCCGGTATTTTCCCAACCACTCCCCATATGCTCCCTGTTAACACCTCCAAATGGTAAATCCTCATTGTGAGCGGAATCGCAGCGACACCTTCCCGCATGTGCATTGTGATTGCAGCGACTGTGCAGGCTGCCGATAATCGACCCATTGCGTGATAATTGGCCATTGCGCACAAACATAAATTAGGCTCAATGAGCAGCATAGATACAGTAATACTGTATGTGTGTGTGATAGGAAGTGTCACAGCACTGCATTCCTTGTCTGCAAACAAACTTATGGAAATCGGGTAATATAGAAAAATATTCTCATTATAAAATATCAATTCATTTATATTGGATACACCTAAAGAAAACCTTATAACATATAGCAGGCTTTTTCAACCAGTGTGCCGTGGCACACTGGTGTGCCGCGGAGTCAGAGTCGTTGCCTGCATCTTCAGAGCAAACTGTGGCCCAGGCTCTTCTTATAGGATCAGTTGTGCCCTGCCTGTGACCTATGCCTTGAAGACGCAGCGGTGTGACATCATAGGTTACGGCCACCGCGTCTCACCAAACAGTCAGCCCACTCGCCTGCATACACATCTTCCAGTTCCCACCCACATCCACAACTTTCCTTGCCCACCCTCATCCACACTTGTCCGACCGGCCGCTGCTCAGTATTCGCAGCACTCCACTATGAACATCCCCCACCACTGAGGGACAGGGAGGAGGACAGCTGACCGGTAGGGGCTAATATTTGTTATTTTATTTCTCCTGTGGGTAGCAATAGGATTTATGGGGGGGAACAATGTGAATAATTTATGTGGGGAGTAATAGGATTTGTGTGGGGAGCAATGTGATTTATTTATGTGGGGAGCAAAAGGATTTATGTTGGGAGCAACATGATTTATGTGGGGAGCAATGTGATTGTTTTTTCTGTGTAGGCCAATGTATGTGTGGATTATTTTTTTTTACTGTGAGGGCCAATGTGTGTTTTTTTTTTTTCCGTGGCGAACTGATGGTGTGCCTTGGCAATTTTCAAATATTGTTCAGTGTGCCGCGAGTTAAAAAAGGTTGAAAATCACTGGTTATTTGCAATGAAATGTTGGACTGACACATTAGACTCTGTGATAATGTATCTGATTATTGCAAATTCCATCCTGTTTTGTTTTCTTTTTTTGTTTTTGTTTTAAAACTAAAATAAAAATTGATCATGATAAGCTATTACTTATGGTAGCCCCACAATGTATGTGATGTCTGATAGTGATCTAAAGTCCATTGTTTTGATCATTATTGGCATGTCTGCAATTGGTTGGTAGAAGACCAGTCTGTGTATGTGATCATCGTGTAAATTAGGATGGGTATTTGCTGCTTGTCCTGAGTGTCTTGATTTTATCCATTTGAACAGTCTGTGGGGGAGATGTTTCAAGCCTTGGAAAGTGATAAAGTGGAGACGTTTTCCAAAGCAACAAATCAGCTTGTAACTGTCATTTATCTAGCACAGTCCTGGAAATGACAGTTAAAAGCTGTTGGTTTCTTAAGGCAACTTCTCCAATTTAAAACTCTCCAAGGCTGGATACGTTTCCCCCTATGCATGGAAATCGGAACATATCTTCTGTATAATATAATAAGACTGATAAAAGTGATTTAGTTGAGTTGGCAGTAAATGACAGTTGGTCTGAACTCTGAGCCTTCCCGTAATGGCCCTTTCAGACTGCCAACAATAAACCGGGTGATTGCACACCAACCTGGGTTGTGGCGCAGTCTGAAAGGGGTCAGTAGAAATAATCCAGATTGTGTGACCTGGTATTTCAACTCTGGTAGCGACCAGGGTTGAACACTGCTTCAACCAGGTCGTGGTGCAATGTGAACGGGTAAGCCAGGTTGATGCGACACTGCACCTGTTCACACTATGGGAGAGCTAGCACTTGGAGATGTCATCTTGAATTGCTGCATCCGCACGTGATGCGTTAACGTCCATGACCCGGCAATAAGCCGGGTTGGGGGGGAGAGTTCAGGCATAACGCATATCAACAGTCCCCAAATACTACAAGTTATTTCCCTTATTCTTCATACACTTATGTAGCCATGCTCATCTTTACTGCAACACTGCTTGCTGCATGGCATGTGCAGCCGTCAATCGATCTATAAATTCCTAATGGATCACCTCATTGCAAAAACACACACTCCTGAAAATCATCCAATAACCTAACAGCGGGGTTAATTCAGAGTTGATCGCAGCAGCAAATTTGTTAGCGCTTGGGCAAAACCATGTGCACTGCAGGTGTGGCAGATATAACATTTGCAGAGAGAGTTATGGGCCCTACACACTGCGCAATATTAGTGAAAGATATGAACGATCTTGTTTATTAATCTTGTTCATTAATGAACAGTGTGGAGGCACCAGCGATGAACTATGCGCGGCCCCGCGCTCGTTCATCACTGGTGCCCCGTCGCCTGTGCATGCAGGCCAATATGGACGATCTTGTCCATATTTGCCTGCACTGCTATGGAGCCGGGTGGTGACGGGGGGAGTGAAGAAACTTCACTCCCCCCGTCACTGCCCCCCCCCTTCGCCGGGTCGCCCGTCGGCCATATCCGCCGTCGGGCAGCTTGCGGCGGTTCGCTCAATGTGTAGGGCCCATTAGATTTGGGTGGGTTATTTTGTTTCTGTGCAGGGTAAATACTGGCTGCTTTATTTTTACATTGCAATTTAGATTTCAGTTTGAACAGACCCCATCCAAATCTGACTCTCTCTGCACATGTTATATCTGCCCCTCCTGCAGTGCACATGGTTTTGCCCAGCTGCTAACAAATTTGCTGCTGCGATCAACTCTGAATTAGGCCAATTATCCACAACTAAATATGTACAACAATATAGAAGGGTAATCTATATAATAAAATAAGTGCTGATAAAAACTCATCACATTAGTGCGTGAGTCTTATTAAAAAAAAAGCAATAACATCCACATGCTCTGAGCACCAGCTCACCCCTAAATAAGAACAGAATAAAGACACTAGCTCTCCATATAGTTTAAAAACACAATCCAGACATAGAAGTATATGCATTAGGGCCTTCTTGCACATATTTGTGAGCAAATGCAATGACATACACAGCGCAGGCCACGGCAACTGTAAGAACTAAAGATTGCCCATAGAGGAGGTACTGAATTCTAAGAGGGAGAGAATATCAAGAAACAGTGGGGCAAGAGAAACAGAGCTGTAGATACATTGTAGCAGAAGAGCGAGGGGGCATGGGGGAGCAAGACTGCAGAGGGAAGAGAGACAAAGTAGCAGAAGAGAAAGAAATAGATGAGGAAGGATAGAGACATGGGTAATTCCGAGTTGATCGCAGCAGGAATTTTGTTAGCAGTTGGGCAAAACCATGTGCACTGCAGGGGAGGCAGATATAACATGTGCAGAATGAGTTAGATTTGGGTGGGTTATTTTGTTTCTGTGCAGAGTAAAAGCTGGCTGCTTTATTTTTACACTGCAATTTAGATTGCAGATTGAACAAACCCAACTCAAATCTAACTCTCTGCACATGTTATATCTGCCTCCCCTGCAGTGCACATGGTTTTGCCCAACTGCTAACAAAATTCCTGCTGCGATCAACTCAGAATTACCCCCATGGAGTAAGAGGGCTAGAGAGAGGAGCAGAAAAAGAGTGCTATGGTAGCATTGAAGAGAAAGGAGGAAAGAGACCAAAAAACCCTCTGGGGGAAAAAAAAACTAATAATATGTAAAATTTTTAGAGATTAAACAGAACTGAATAGATTCATGGTTGGTCTGGCCATTTGGCCCTTCTGGCAAATACCAGAAGGGCTGATCGCACAATGGACCGGTGTGCCCACACAGATAGCTGGGCCGGCAAGCAGCACAGTATTGTCTCTTTGCTCAGCCGCCCTTCTGCCTGCACACCCTCTCACCTGTGGCCGGTATATAGATAGATGGGGGCGTGTCGCGAGGCCAGACCTCCCTGGCTTGTGGCATGTCTTCATGAGCCATGGCTGTGCCCTTCCCCACGCACGTGCACAGTTACATGCCAGGGCTGATTTACTGCCCCAGTCCGTTGCTGAATATATTTGTTACAAAAATTGTGATTGTAGGGGGAATATCATCCCTATGTACAGAGGGGTTCATAGTCCATTTTATTAGTGTTTTTAATGACTAATAACAGACAACAGTAGTTTGCATTTAACTTCAATACAAATGTAAGTAAAATATCACAGCCCAGGGGCTTTCAAGGTATTTGAGTTTTATGCTGGTTACCATGGGTGTGGTATAGGAGATCTATTCAGTAGGTCTACAGTCATTAGGTAAACCCCATATGGCCGACGGCGTCAAAAGGTCGACATGACAATGGTCGATTAACTTTTTATTTTTTTTTGCATTTTTGGGGTTACTGTGAATAGTTCTTCCATGTGGGACCACCATTTGTAGAAACGCGTCCCCTCGCGGGCTTGCTTCTCTCGCCACTCTTCGGGCGCAGTGTCTCTCTCTGCTCCGCTTCGCTCGCCACAAGGTTACTAAAGGTTATGATTTGTGTCATGGATAGTCATGGAAGAAAGTCCAAAAACACGTGTCGACCACTATGTGAACCTGTCTACCTTTTCCAGTATCGACCTTTTGTCGACCACCATGTCAACCTGTCTACCGTTTCCAGTGTCGACCTTTTGTCCATGTTGACACTGCAACCTAATGACTGTTGATACATAGGGGTATATGCAATTGCGGTCGAATTCCGGCTGGAATTCGAGCGTTTTTAAATTCGACACAATTCGACAGTCACACACCCTCCCGCCGGGACCCGAATTCGACATATTCAATAAAAAATGGATTCGACAGTCCCGCTGTCGAAAAACTGACCAATTGACGGATATGTGCGTCCTGGATTAGACTTCATGGACGGCACAAAAGTGTGTAAAAAATCATGAAAAAAAATGCGTGGGGTCCCCCCTCCTAAGCATAACCAGCCTCGGGCTCTTTGAGCCGGTCCTGGTTGTAAAAATACGGGGGAAAAAATGACAGGGGATCCCCCGTATTTTAACAGCCAGCACTGGGCTCTGCGTCCGGTCCTGGTGCCAAAAATACGGGGGACAAAAAACGTAGTGGTCCCCCGTATTTTTAACACCAGCACCGGGCTCCACTAGTCAGAGAGATAATGCCACAGCCGGGGGACACTTTTATACCGGTCCCTGCGGCCGTGGCATTAAATCCCCAACTAGTCACCCCTGGCCGGAGTACCCTGGAGGAGTGGGGACCCCTTAAATCAAGAGGTCCCCCCCTCCAGCCACCCAAGGGCCAGGGGTGAAGCCCATGGCTGTCGTCCCCCTCCCCCCCCCCCCCCATCCAAGGGCTGCGGATGGGGGGCTGATAGCCAAGTGACAAAGATAAAGAATATTGTTTTTTGTAGCAGAACTACAAGTCCCAGCAAGCCTCCCCCCGCAAGCTGGTACTTGGAGAACAACAAGTACCAGTATGCGGGGGGGGAAACGTGCCCGCTGGTACCTGTAGTTCTACTGCAAAAAAACCCCCAAATAAAAACAGTACACGCACACCGTGA
Organism: Pseudophryne corroboree; assembly: GCF_028390025.1. NCBI lineage: Eukaryota > Metazoa > Chordata > Amphibia > Anura > Myobatrachidae > Pseudophryne > Pseudophryne corroboree. Next base: position 935,947,036 of record NC_086444.1, on the reverse strand, counting down.
TAGTAAAACTTTATTACATACATGCACGCCGACACACACATACTTACCTATGTTCACACGCTGACTTGGTCCACTTCTCCAAGTAGAATCCACGGGGTACCTGAAAATAAAATTATACTCACAAAAATCCTGTGTAGCATCTGTCCTCTTCTGCTTTTAATCCACGTACTTGGCAAAAAAACAAACCGGAAAACACGATCCACGCACTGAAAGGGGTCCCATGGCTGGGATTGCCCAAAATACATCAATCTTGGGCCCCCCGGAAGGCTGCCGGGGTGATCGCCTGCGACATGTCAGACGACATATGGGGCCCTTTAGCCATCGTGCAAGATATAAACCATATATCTCTATATAAACAGAACAAGTCCATACCAGGTTGATGAATGAGGTGATGTGAAAGAGTCCTGTCTGTGAGAGCAAACTATCTAGAGGGATAGGCAATGCACCAACAAAGGCATCTGGCTGGAAAAGAGACTGCAACTGGTAGGACATTCACAAGGTGATGCATCAGGTGAGGATAGACTATAGCAAGGACAAATGTATTTTAGCTAGTTTGTCATTAGATGATATATTTTAAATTGCACACCTGAAGCATTTTGAGATATATATTTCTCTGACGTCCTAGTGGATGCTGGGGACTCCGAAAGGACCATGGGGAATAGCGGCTCCGCAGGAGACTGGGCACAAAAGTAAAAGCTTTAGGACTACCTGGTGTGCACTGGCTCCTCCCCCTATGACCCTCCTCCAAGCCTCAGTTAGATTTTTGTGCCCGAACGAGAAGGGTGCTCACTAGGTGGCTCTCCTGAGCTGCTTAGTAAAAGTTTAAGTATAGGTTTTTTATTTTCAGTGAATCCTGCTGGCAACAGGTTCACTGCACCGAGGGACTAAGGGGAGAAGAAGCGAACTCACCTGCGTGCAGAGTGGATTGGGCTTCTTAGGCTACTGGACATTAGCTCCAGAGGGACGATCACAGGCCCAGCCATGGATGGGTCCCAGAGCCGCGCCGCCGGCCCCCTTACAGAGCCAGAAGACTGAAGAGGTCCGGAAAATCGGCGGCAGAAGACGTCCTGTCTTCAATAAGGTAGCGCACAGCACCGCAGCTGTGCGCCATTGCTCTCAGCACACTTCACACTCCGGTCACTGAGGGTGCAGGGCACTGGGGGGGGGCGCCCTGAGACGCAATAAAAACACCTGATATGGCAAAAAATACATCACATATAGCTCCTGGGCTATATGGATGCATTTAACCCCTGCCAATTTTTCCTTAAAAAAGCGGGAGAAAGGCCGCCGAGAAGGGGGCGGAGCCTATCTCCTCAGCACACTGGCGCCATTTTTCCTCACAGCCCTGTTGGAGGGAAGCTCCCTGACTCTCCCCTGCAGTCCTGCACTACAGAAACAGGGTAAAACAAGAGAGGGGGGGCACTAATTTGGCAGATAAATCTATACAGCAGCTATATAAGGGAAAAACACTTATATAAGGTTATCCCTGTATATATATAGCGCTCTGGTGTGTGCTGGCAAACTCTCCCTCTGTCTCCCCAAAGGGCTAGTGGGGTCCTGTCCTCTATCAGAGCATTCCCTGTGTGTGTGCTGTGTGTCGGTACGTTGTGTCGACATGTATGAGGAGGAAAATGGTATGGAGGCGGAGCAATTGCCTGTAATAGTGATGTCACCCCCTAGGGAGTCGACACCTGACTGGATGGTCTTATGGAAGGAATTACGTGATAGTGTCAGCACTTTACAAAAGACTGTTGACGACATGAGACAGCCGGCAAATCAGTTATTACCTGTACAGGCGTCTCAAACACCGTCAGGGGCTCTAAAGCGCCCGTTACCTCAGATGGTCGACACAGACCCAGACACTGACTCCAGTGTCGACGGTGAGGAAACAAACGTATTTTCCAGTAGGGCCACACGTTACATGATCACGGCAATGAAGGAGGTTTTGCACATTTCTGATACAACAAGTACCACAAAAAAGGGTATTATGTGGGGTGTGAAAAAACTACCCGTAGTTTTTCCTGAATCAGATGAATTAAATGAGGTGTTTGATGAAGCGTGGGTTTCCCCCGATAAAAAACTGCTAATTTCTAAAAAATTATTGGCATTATACCCTTTCCCGCCAGAGGTTAGGGCGCGTTGGGAAACACCCCCTAGGGTAGATAAGGCGCTCACACGCTTATCAAAACAAGTGGCGTTACCGTCTCCTGATACGGCCGCCCTCAAGGAACCAGCTGATAGGAAGCTGGAAAATATCCTAAAAAGTATATACACACATACTGGTATTATACTGTGACCAGCAATCGCCTCAGCCTGGATGTGCAGTGCTGGGGTGGCTTGGTCGGATTCCCTGACTGAAAATATTGATACCCTGGACAGGGACAGTATATTATTGACTATAGAGCATTTAAAGGATGCATTTCTATATATGCGAGATGCACAGAGGGATATTTGCACTCTGGCATCAAGAGTAAGTGCGCTGTCCATTTCTGCCAGAAGAGGGTTATGGACGCGACAGTGGTCAGGTGATGCGGATTCCAAACGGCATATGGAAGTATTGCCGTATAAAGGGGAGGAGTTATTTGGGGTCGGTCTATCGGACCTGGTGGCCACGGCAACGGCTGGGAAATCCACCTTTTTACCCCAGGTCACCTCTCAGCAGAAAAAGACACCGTCTTTTCAGGCTCAGTCCTTTCGTCCCCATAAGGGCAAGCGGGCAAAAGGCCACTCATATCTGCCCCGGGGCAGAGGAAGGGGAAAAAGACTGCAGCAGGCAGCCTCTTCCCAGGAACAGAAGCCCTCCCCCGCTTCTGCCAAGTCCTCAGCATGACGCTGGGGCCTTACAAGCGGACTCAGGCACGTTGGGGGCCCGTCTAAAGAATTTCAGCACGCAGTGGGCTCACTCGCAAGTGGACCCCTGGATCCTGCAGGTAGTATCTCAGGGGTACAAATTGGAATTCGAGACGTCTCCCCCTCGCCGGTTCCTGAAGTCTGCTTTACCAACGTCTCCCTCCGACAGGGAGGCGGTAGTGGAAGCCATTCACAAGCTGTATTCCCAGCAGGTGATAATCAAGGTACCCCTCTTACAACAGGGAAAGGGGTATTATTCCACGCTGTTTGTGGTACCGAAGCCGGACGGCTCGGTGAGACCTATTTTAAATCTGAAATCCTTGAACACTTACATACAAAGGTTCAAATTCAAGATGGAGTCACTCAGAGCAGTGATGGCGAACCTGGAAGAAGGGGACTATATGGTGTCTCTGGACATCAAGGATGCTTACCTCCATGTCCCAATTTGCCCTTCTCACCAAGGGTACCTCAGGTTTGTGGTACAGAACTGTCACTATCAGTTTCAGACGCTGCCGTTTGGATTGTCCACGGCACCCCGGGTCTTTACCAAGGTAATGGCCGAAATGATGATTCTTCTTCGAAGAAAAGGCGTCTTAATTATCCCTTACTTGGACGATCTCCTGATAAGGGCAAGGTCCAGAGAACAGTTAGAGGTCGGAGTAGCACTATCTCAAGTAGTACTACGACAGCACGGGTGGATTCTAAATATTCCAAAATCGCAGCTGATTCCGACGACACGTCTGCTGTTCCTAGGGATGATTCTGGACACAGTCCAGAAAAAGGTGTTTCTCCCGGAGGAGAAAGCCAGGGAGTTATCCGACCTAGTCAGGAACCTCCTAAAACCAGGCCAAGTGTCAGTGCATCAATGCACAAGGGTCCTGGGAAAAATGGTGGCTTCTTACGAAGCGATTCCATTCGGCAGATTCCACGCAAGAACTTTTCAGTGGGATCTGCTGGACAAATGGTCCGGATCGCATCTTCAAATGCATCAGCGGATAACCCTGTCTCCAAGGACAAGGGTGTCTCTCCTGTGGTGGTTACAGAGTGCTCATCTTCTAGAGCAGGCCTGGCCAACCTGTGGCTCTCCAGCTGTTGTAAAACTACAAATCCCATCATGCTTTGCCACAGTTTTGCTATTAGGGAATACTAAAACTGTGACAGGGCATGCTGGTATGTGTAGTTTCACAACATCTGGAGAGCCACAGGTTGGCCAGGCCTGTTCTAGAGGGCCGCAGATTCGGCATTCAGGACTGGGTCCTGGTGACCACGGATGCCAGCCTGAGAGGCTGGGGAGCAGTCACACAGGGAAGAAATTTCCAGGGCTTGTGGTCAAGCATGGAAACGTCACTTCACATAAATATCCTGGAACTAAGGGCCATTTACAATGCCCTAAGTCAGGCAAGGCCTCTGCTTCAGGGTCAGCCGGTGTTGATCCAGTCGGACAACATCACGGCAGTCGCCCACGTAAACAGACAGGGCGGCACAAGAAGCAGGAGGGCAATGACGGAAGTTGCAAGGATTCTTCGCTGGGCGGAAAATCATGTGATAGCACTGTCAGCAGTGTTCATTCCGGGAGTGGACAACTGGGAAGCAGACTTCCTCAGCAGACACGACCTCCACCCGGGGGAGTGGGGACTTCACCCAGAAGTCTTCCACATGATTGTGAACCGTTGGGAAAAACCAAAGGTGGACATGATGGCGTCCCGCCTCAACAAAAAACTGGACAGGTATTGCGCCAGGTCAAGGGACCCTCAGGCAATAGCTGTGGACGCTCTGGTAACACCGTGGGTGTACCAGTCAGTGTATGTGTTCCCTCCTCTGCCTCTCATACCCAAGGTACTGAGAATCATAAGAAGGAGAGGAGTAAGGACTATACTCGTGGCTCCGGATTGGCCAAGAAGGACTTGGTACCCGGAACTTCAAGAGATGCTCACGGAAGACCCGTGGCCTCTACCTCTAAGAAAGGACCTGCTCCAGCAGGGACCCTGTCTGTTCCAAGACTTACCGCGGCTGCGTTTGACGGCATGGCGGTTGAACGCCGGATCCTGAAGGAAAAAGGCATTCCGGATGAAGTCATCCCTACCCTGATCAAAGCCAGGAAGGATGTAACTGTGCAACATTATCACCGTATTTGGCGTAAATATGTTGCGTGGTGTGATGCCAGGAAGGCCCCTACAGAGGAATTTCAACTGGGTCGTTTCCTGCATTTCCTGCAAACAGGACTGTCTATGGGCCTAAAATTAGGGTCCATTAAGGTTCAAATTTCGGCCCTGTCGATATTCTTCCAAAAAGAACTAGCTTCAGTTCCTGAAGTTCAGACGTTTGCCAAGGGGGTACTGCATATACAGCCTCCTTTTGTGCCCCCAGTGGCACCTTGGGATCTCAATGTAGTTTTGGGGTTCCTAAAATCACATTGGTTTGAACCACTCACCACTGTGGACTTAAAATATCTCACATGGAAAGTGGTAATGCTGTTAGCCCTGGCTTCAGCCAGGCGTGTCTCAGAATTGGCGGCTTTATCCTATAAAAGCCCTTACCTAATTTTTCATACGGACAGGGCAGAATTGAGGACTCGTCCTCAATTTCTCCCTAAGGTGGTTTCAGCGTTTCACTTAAACCAGCCTATTGTGGTACCTGCGGCTACTAGGGACTTGGAGGATTCCAAGTTGCTGGACGTAGTCAGGGCCCTGAAAATATATGTTTCCAGGACGGCTGGAGTCAGAAAATCTGACTCGCTGTTTATCCTGTATGCACCCAACAAGCTGGGTGCTCCTGCTTCTAAGCAGACTATTGCTCGTTGGATTTGTAGTACAATTCAGCTTGCACATTCTGTGGCAGGCCTGCCACAGCCAAAATCTGTAAAAGCCCATTCCACACGGAAAGTGGGCTCATCTTGGGCGGCTGCCCGAGGGGTCTCGGCTTTACAACTTTGCCGAGCAGCTACTTGGTCAGGGGCAAACACGTTTGCTAAATTCTACAAATTTGATACCCTGGCTGAGGAGGACCTGGAGTTCTCTCATTCGGTGCTGCAGAGTCATCCGCACTCCCGCCCGTTTGGGAGCTTTGGTATAATCCCCATGGTCCTTTCGGAGTCCCCAGCATCCACTAGGACGTCAGAGAAAATAAGAATTTACTTACCGATAATTCTATTTCTCATAGTCCGTAGTGGATGCTGGGCGCCCATCCCAAGTGCGGATTGTCTGCAATACTTGTACATAGTTATTGTTACAAAAATCGGGTTATTATTGTTGTGAGCCATCTATTCAGAGGCTCCTCTGTTATCATGCTGTTAACTGGGTTCAGATCACAAGTTGTACGGTGTGATTGGTGTGAGTCTTACCCGGGATTCAAAATCCTTCCTTATTGTGTACGCTCGTCCGGGCACAGTATCCTAACTGAGGCTTGGAGGAGGGTCATAGGGGGAGGAGCCAGTGCACACCAGGTAGTCCTAAAGCTTTTACTTTTGTGCCCAGTCTCCTGCGGAGCCGCTATTCCCCATGGTCCTTTCGGAGTCCCCAGCATCCACTACGGACTATGAGAAATAGAATTATCGGTAAGTAAATTCTTATTATATATATATATATATATATATATATATATATATATATATATATATATATATATATATATATATATATATATATTTATTTATTCTTTTTACAAGTGCGTTTGAGGTAGTCGGCCATCTTGTAGCCCTGTGAATGTAATGTAACTAAGCAGGAACGTTTCCAGTCTGCTCACTCATCTTTCCATGTTTCGGTCAGTGAGGACAGTAGTGCCATTTACTTACATTTTGAGTATATTGTCCTCTTAATAGAGTCAAACTGGCCTTGGTACATATTGCAGATGTAGACTTTATCAGTTGCGCACTTCATAATTGCGGCTATAGACAGTGTTATTTGTTCATGACAGAAGAATATATAATCCGTAAAAAAAATACAGTTTAAGATGTATGAAACAGTTGGACATAATTCAAGGAGTGAGTGTTGTTTTTTCTCTTCTTTTGTGCTCCTGTCCGCCCTGCAGTATGTGGGATACCTGTGCATGGGCGGCAGTTTTCCTTCAGTAAACCCTAGTGTTCTAGTGTCAACCCCAGCAGTTAGTACTGTGACCTCTTCTTCATGTTTTATCTAGTGCTCAAGGGGGAGGTGTATTATATGGTTATACTTCCACTGTGATTTGACTCTTCTATCCAACATATACATGTATTAAAGCAATTCTTGTAGAGAAAATCACTTTGCTTTATGGTATGTGCGTTCATGTACCGACATTTATGGCGACAGTAATCCGGCAGCTCTACTTACAATTTGACACTCATTTACTTCTATACCAACGCTGCAGCTTTCCCTCTAGACTTCTAAAAAGACTGCATTTGCCTAGATTTGTCAGCCTAGCCATCCTGCAATCTCCAGTCTCCAATCCACAGCCAAAGGACTGCAAGACACCTTGCTTAAAGGATTGTAAGGATCTTCACCACTTTGGGACTGATAATTATCCCTAATGGGACATGGCTTTATTGGACTGATAGCATAATACTGGGACTTAAGCAGCCTAATCTTATGAATGAATTGACCAGAGTAGAATTGTTTGCTTATAACAATATAATATTGTGCCTATGAATAAATTTAGTTCAACTGATTAATGTCTTTAATTGGAATCTTCTTTTTAAACCTAATATTTTACTAAATATTGATTTTTTGCTTTTACCAGCCACACTAATACATTTATTTTTATCTCATTAACAGTAGCTGTGTAATATTATTTATCTATAGCGATTTATGACCGTCTCCTTTTAACAGCTGCTTGGCTAATCTGGGCAGCCCCAGTGTGGATCCCCCCTTTTTCCATTGTCCGAGAATGTCCGCTCAGATCTAGGATACTGGTTTATGTATGTTTAGGATTGCTCTTTTTAAAGTCGAAGGCAGAAGTGCCCAATAATGTGGTCACTATCTGTACGCTCCGTATAGAACCGGGTGTAAATAACCTGTGCTGTATTCCATATTCCTTCTAGCAAATGGAGAAGAGACATGATAGTTGACACTATTATCAATTACTGAAGAATAAATCCAACCTTTGCACACATGAGTCCTCGCATAACACAAGACCGTCTGTATGTTCTAGATGGACGTTCCAATGCATTTTAACCAGAATAAAGGGGAAATGTGGATAATCAATGGAGTATTTAATACATATAGTGTAACAAGAACGTCTTTTAAGATAAGCACATTTTGGTTTTCTACCAGATGTAGGAAGTCATTTGTTAGCAAAAAAAATTAAAAAAATCTGATTCCCAAATTGCAGATCATTCACAGGTGCTTTTAGCGCTAAACATGCTGTCTATCTGCATAAAACATAAAATAAAGGTGTGAGAGTGTCTTCTGCTGTTTGAAGGTCTCTCCCTATCATCTAATATATTCTAACTGGCAGCTCTTTAGTATAAAGAGTTCTGAAACACTGTTTACCCCATAGGTAAGTCCAAATAAGTAAATTGTGAAAGGTTTGAGGTACTAACTTATACCCCTTTTCCACCAGCTCAAAAAACACGGGTAAATGCACGGGGGCGCGCATTTACCCGTGTTTGTTGCTGGTGGAAAAGGGTCCCCCCGCAAAAACCCAGGTCAAGTGACCCATGAATCCTACCCAGGTAACTACCTGGGTAGGACACGGGAATGATCCGGGTAGGGTTGTAGTGTAAACGGAAGCCGTGACGATGCGACACGGCTCCCGTTTACACTGTATGGAAGGGCGGCGCTGGGAGATCATGTGATCTCCCAGCGCCGCCCCTGCCGCATCACTAGCAGCGTCACCAACCCGGCAATATGCCGGGTTGGTGAGTGCAGTGGGAAAGGGGGCTGATCATGGGCCGCAGCCGGGTAGCACACAGGTCAGGCTCCCGGCTGCGACCCGTGCTCGGTAATGGAAAAGGGGTATAATGTTAGTGCGTGCTTCTATTAGAACTGTCATATATACATTTTCAAATGGGTTCACTACGGCTGGCCGGCGGTCGGGCTCCCGGCGACCAGCATCCCGGCGCCGGGAGCCCGACCGCCGGCTTACCGACAGCTTGGCGAGCGCAAATGAGCCCCTTGCGGGCTCGCTGCGCTCGCCACGCTACGGGCACGGTGGCGCGCTACGCGCGCCACACTATTTTATTCTCCCTCTATGGGGGTCGTGGACCCCCACGAGGGAAAATAATTGTCGGTATTCCGGCTGTTGGGCTCCCGGCGCCGGTATACTGAGCGCCGGGAGCCCGACCGCCGGCAAACAGAAGACCACCCTTTTCAAATATAGGGGTAGATGTATTAACCTGGAGAAGGCATAAGGAAGTGATAAACCAGTGATAAGTGCAAGATGATAAACGCACCAGCCAATCAGCTCCTAACTTTTAATTTACATATTGGAGCTGATTGGCTGGTGTGTTTATCACCTTGCACATATCACTGGTTTATCACTTCCTTATGCCTTCTCCAGGTTAATACATCTGCCCCAATGTCTTTAGTGCTTGCCTAAACTGCTCTACAGTCTATTATCTGTAATGACATCCATTGGCCCTTTACAGTGCTGATGCATGCTTTGCAAGCGTAGTGATGGGAAAGCCAACCCCATTACACCCAGTTTACATGTTAACTGCAGTTTGGCGATCTCACTCTCCCAGCCTAACATTTGAATTTCAGAGATTTGGCCTTCTTGAATTGGTACTCACGGAGCGATATTCTAAGCAATCTGACTAGATTGCTTAGAATATAAGCCTGATCGCTCCGTGTGTACCCCTTACAGTGATAGCGATGCGCAGCCCCGCGCATCGCTATCGCTGCTGCTAGATTGGCCTGCCGTGCAGGCCAATCTAGCGGGTCGCTCACTTCACCGGCTGTGTGAAGTGAGCGGCCCCCCGTCTCCCCCCGCACGCTCAGCACAGATCGCGCTGTTCTGAGCGGCCGGAGAGATGTGTGCTGAGCGGTTCGCTCAGCACACATCTCTCCCCGCATCGGCCCGTCTATATGGGCCTTAAATCAGTAGCTATAAACCTTACTACATACATTATTAAGGTCTTTAGAAGGCATTTTTTTTTTTATGTGGCATCCCTCCCAATTGAACGTTATCCCTGATTTCTATGGATAGAAAGTGTTGCTGCACTGTTATGCATGCATAGACAAGGCCAACATAATTAAAATAAGCATACCAGCGAAATTCTGTCCCGTTCCACATGCCTGCAGTATTTTATCAAAGAGCTTCAAAAAGAGTCTTTTGGTGTGGGGCCCACAATTATCACTCCTAAAAATAAGAGGTGACAGCGCTTGTAGGTTGTTGTTTTTTTTTTCTAAAACTTGGCGCTTCTGATCACTTTTAAAAGGGCAATGATTGCTACCAGCAAAACATGCTAAGTAAAGCCCAATGCCCTTAATATTCATGCAGAAACGTGATCAGAAGCGTGGGGTTCTAGAACCTGACACCTAGTAAATAAACCCCATAGTGTTTTATGTACAGCCTCTTAACCCTTATGAAGGGTTATTGTTTGATTATCTAATTCTGTATGCACAGGAAGGGAGATTACAGGGGGGTACTCAGGGGGGTAATCTGACTAGATTGCTTAGATTTTAAGAACAGATCACTCGTGTGTACCTCCCTCAGCGATGCGCGGCCCCGCACATCGCTATCGCCGGTGCTAGATTGAGCCTGCATGTAGGCCAATCTAGCACGTCGCTCATTTCACCCGCTGGGTGAAATGAGCGGCCCCCCATCCTCCCCCGCATCGCTCAGCACACATCTCTCCCGTGTATATGGCCCTTAACATTGCAAAAATAGGACTGCTTTGGCAGCATTATTTAAATGTTTTGATTAAAATGTTTCTAAATCTTGAAATTAAGAGTTTTGTGAAGTTTAGAAACTAGAACTCACTAAACTCACTGGAGCCTGAAGTAGCAGAATGCCTGGAGCCTGAAGTAGCAAACCTGCATTTTCTGTAATGGTGTGTGTGTGAGTGGGGAGAACGACATTCAGGTGTAAAAGCAGTATCTTAGGGATCTGTACCCCCCATGAATCACCATAGGATTTTGATAACAGGCAGAAAGATATGGGGGGTAATTCCAAGTTGATCGCAGCAGGAATTTTTTTTAGCAGTTGGGCAAAACCATGTGCACTGCAGGGGAGGCAGATATAACATGTGCAGAAAGAGTTATATTTGGGTGGGTTATTTTATTTCTGTGCAGGGTAAATACTGGCTGCTTTATTTTTACACTGCAATTTAGATTGCAGATTGAACACACCCCACCCAAATCTAACTCTCTCTGCACATGTTAAATCTGCCTCCCCTGCAGTGCACATGGTTTTGCCCAACTGCTTAAAAAAATTCCTGCTGCGATCAACTTGGAATTACCCCCATGGTGACATGATTACTGGTGTTCAGTGCAATCCAGATAGTTTCTGACACAGCGTCCCTAATGTCTGAACTTGCGACTATGACAGTAGTCTATGGGGTCGATTCTATTCGGCAACTTAAGAAAAGCGCCGGGAATTAGCTCCCGACGCTATTCAATTCAGCTCCAGTTAAGTCGGCGATGTCCCGTTCTCGCCGACTTAACAGGTAGTTTTGTCGGGAGAACGGGCAATCTCCGACTTAACTACCCGCGGCGATGCTGATTCCCGACAGAATCAGCCTCGCGCCGGCCGCGAGGCAGCACTTTTGTCGGGTTTCTTCTCTTATCCCCCGGGGATGAGAGAAGAATTTCCGACAATTGCGGGTCACTAGCAGCTGAATTGAATAGCGTCGGGAGCTAATTCCCGGCGCTATTCTTAAGTTGCCGAATAGAATCGAACCCTATGATATTGGCTGTTAATGTTTTACCAGTTTCTAGTTCAGGCCTGGCCAACATGTGACTCTCCAGCTGATGTGAAACTACAAGTCCCAGCATGCCCTGCTTCACTTTGGCTATTAGGAAATGCTAAAACTGTGGCAGAGCATGCTGGGATGTGTAGTTTCACAATAGCCAGAGAGCTGCAGGTTGGTCAGGCCTGTTCTAGTTGATTGAAAATAATAAAGCTGTAAAAAGCAAATGTAATCTCTATCTATCTATCTATCTATCTATCTATCTATCTATCTATCTATCTATCTATCTATCTATCTATCTATCTATCTATCTATCTATCTATCTATCGATATATAATGTGTCTGTATTTTCCAGCGTAACTCTGGAATGCCTGGAGCAATTTACCCCAAACTTGGTACACATATGACTTACAATCTGGAACGCAATACTGTGGGGATAAGACACCTCTAGCACCCCTAGGGGTGGGAAGGGGGTGACATGTAAAAATCCATAGTTTCGGCATAACTCTGGAATGCCTGGAGCAGTTTACACCAAACTTGGTACACATATGGCTTACAATCTGGAAAGCAATACTGTGGGGGTAAGACACCTCTAGCACCACTATGGGTGGGGGTGGGGGTGGGAAGGAGGTGACATGTAAAAATCCATAGTTTTTGGCATAACTCTGGAATGCCTGGAGCAATTTACACAGAGGCACCCACGGGTAGGGGCATAGGCACACATGGGTAGGGGAAGAGGCACCCACGGGTACGGGCAGAGGCACCCACAGGTAGGGGCATAGGCATATAGGAGCAGAGGCACTTACAGGTAAGGACAGATGCACACACGGTGAGGGCAGAGGCATACTTTAGTTACGGAGCTAAGCAAGGAGACCTAGGGCCCTTTAACATAGTCAGCCTGCAAGCCTAACATGTTTAACATACAGCGGCCAGAGCTTGGCCTGTCGCCCCAGCACGTACAGCACTGAGCAGGTCAACATCAGAGGCGGGATGGGGCAGGGAAGGAGGCGGATTATTCTCCTCAGCACCAGCATTTTTACAGCATCAATCCGGGGAAGTCTGACAAAGATTGGCATTATTCTTTCAATTCCGTAGAGAAGCACGGGTATTCAGCTAGTCATAAAATACAACAGAAAGTTTGTGGGTTTGTGTGTGTGTGTGTGTGTGTGTGTGTGTGTGTGTGTGTGTGTGTGTGTGTGTGTGTGTGTATATATATATATATATGCTACACCTTCCTCACAGCTCAAAATGTCCTGTTTCTTTTATTGGTAATTGGACTTCCTATGTTTTCTGATACACTCCCCCGTTCTTTTCTCTATGGGGTGGCAGCCCTTTCTTCCAGTGGTTTGCTGTTCAGGTGGACCTTTTGGAATCTGGAAAAGAAAAGTGAGAATAGGCGCCTCCTAGTGGAATTCCACCATCTACGGTACACCTTGAATTCACTTTGGTGATACCGAGGGTGAAGTTCACATTATACACACAATATTACACTAGGAGGCGCCTATTCTCACTTTTGTTTTATATATATATATATATATATATATATATATATATATATATATATATATGAAACGTAATTACGCAATTCTTCTAATGTTCGTAGGAATGTAGACTGGAGGATGTTTAAATCTGAGGACCTGTAACAGATACCCCTCACCAAATAGTCACCCAAACAAGAGGCCATCAGGCCATTTAGTAAAAAGTTGTTTTAATAACATACAATTGAACATATGAATTTTTTATACACAGTCCAAAGTTTAAAATTGTGTCAATAAGTACAACCAAAAAAATTCACAATCACTTATTGACACAATTAGTGGTAATTGACACAATATTATTAGTACTTATTGACACAATTTTAAACTTTGGACTGTGTATAAAAAAATACATATGTTCAATTGTATGTTATTAAAACAACTTTTTACTAATTGGCCTGTTGGCCTCTTGTTTGGGTGACTATTTGGTGAGGGGTGTCTGTTACAGGTCCCCAGATTTAAACATCCTCCAGTCTACATTCCTACGAACATTAGAAGAATTGCGTAATTACGTTTCACTTTAGCGCACTTGGGAATTTTGTGTTTTTCTTGTATGCCTTTGAGGTCTCCCAACAAAGGGGGTAATTCCAAGTTGATCGCAGCAGGAAATTTTTTAGCAGTTGGGCAAAACCATGTGCACTGCAGGGGAGGCAGATATAACATGTGCAGAAAGAGTTAGATTTGGGTTGGTTATTTTATTTCTGTGCAGGGTAAATACTGGCTGCTTTATTTTTACACTGACCTGCATTTTCTGTAATGGTGTGTGTGTGAGTGGGGGGGGAATGACATTCAGGTGTAAAAGCAGTATCTTAGGGATCTGTACCCCCCATGAATCACCATAGGATTTTGATAACATGCAGAAAGATATGGGGGGTAATTCCAAGTTGATCGCAGCAGGAATTTTTTTTAGCAGTTGGGCAAAACCATGTGCACTGCAGGGGAGGCAGATATAACATGTGCAGAAAGAGTTAGATTTGGGTGGGTTATTTTATTTCTGTGCAGGGTAAATACTGGCTGCTTTATTTTTACACTGCAAATTAGATTGCAGTTTGAACACACCACACCCAAATCTAACTCTCTCTGCAAATGGTATATCTGCCTCCCCTGCAGTGCATATGGTTTTGCCCAACTGCTAAAAAATTTCCTGCTGCGATCAACTTGGAATTACCCCCAAAGATCTCTCCCGTTGTGCTGCTCCCAGGTTGGCGTGAGATAAAGATACTATTGTGTGTATGTGTGTGTGTGTGTGTATATATATATATATATATATATATATATATATATAATCTATCCAGGTAATTATTAAAGTATAACATAGTTTGAAAAATATTGGGCAAGCTATTTAAAAAAATGTAAACAATTTGTAAACGTTTTGGAATTACCTGGATTTCCGTATAAATTGGTCAGAAATTGTTATTTGATCTTCATATAAAGCTGGGTACACACCTAGATTTATCTGTCCAATCTTTCTGGTGGGAATGGAAGTCTGGTAATGTATGGGAGCAAGTGACAATCGACCATTTGCTCCCAAACACTTGGGAATTGGTGAAATCCATTTGATTTGCCAAATTTATGTGATTAATACTTTTCTAGCATTTGTGAGAAAATGGTTTCTTGTCATTTGCTCCCATACATTATCAGATTTTTGTTCTCACCAGACAGATAAATATTTAAATGTGTACCCAGCGTAAGTCACAAGAATAGACCAACAGTCTGCTTAAAGTAACAGCCCTTAGTATAAGGAGGAAACACTGGGGGTCATTCTGAGTTGATCGCTTGCTGCCGATTTTCGCAGCGCAGCAATCAGGTAAAAAAATGGCAAAACTGCGCATGCGTATGCAGCGCAAAGCGCACGCGCGTCGTACGGTACAAAAGGCATCGTTGCTGTGCAATGCTTCTAGCGACGATTCCATTCGCACAGCCGATCGCAAGGAGATTGACAGGAAGAGGGTGTTAATGGGTGTCAACTGACCGTTTTCTGTGAGTGGTAGGAAAAACGCAGGCGTGACCAGGCGTTTGCAGGGCGGGTATCTGACGTCAATTCCGGGACCTCCGACGCTAGGATCATCGCACAGGATAAGTAACTTCAGGGCTGGTCTTGTTTTGCACAAAATGTTTTTGTACCGCTCGGCTGCACATGCGTTCGCACACTTGCAATGCGAAAATACACTCCCCCGTGGGCGGCGACTATGCGTTTGCACGGCTGCAAAAAGTAGCTAGCGAGCGATCAATTCGAAATGAGGACCCTTATTCCTACAACGGGCACTCACGAACTGACAGAATGTAACATCTTCAGTAGAAAATGTCTTTTTCGGTGAACCAAGAAAATATTAACATACTTTTTATTAAAAACATTTAAAATATATATTAAAAAAGTTTAAATTTCTGCCACAAATGTGTGATTATTAAAACAATAAAATATTATGCCTACAATGTGTCATCTCAATTAATATACAGTTCTGTAAGCATCAGTTTATTCATTTACATTTGTATGGTTACATTTAAACATTAGTACATTAGAATATAGTGGAGATCATGATCCTGTTTAACTAGTCTGTGAGCACTGTTTGTTACATTATAACTAATACGTACAGTGTTGCAGACGGAAAGTGGATGAATGTCCTTAAAGATACACGTATCAATGGGGTCGATTCAGTTCAGCTCGCTGTTAAGTCCCACTATAGGATTTCTGCTCTCATCCCTCCTGAGGTGCGATCAGAAATCCAACAACTTGTGCCGCAATGCTATTTTGTGCTTTGGTGCAAACAGCATTGTGGCGGGGCGCTTAAGTCGGAGAATGCCGATTTGCGCAACAAAGACGCGAGTAATGCCATTTTCCAACATAACAGCGTGCTGAAATGAATAGCTCCAGGACCTTCTTCCTGGTGCTATTAACAGCGCGCTGAGTTGAATTGACCCCAATGTTTGAACACAGTGAACACAATTAGACATGGATAATACATTCAAGGGTGATGATTATACCGGGATATTGAAGCCCACTAATAGGGATATTGTAAGAAAGAGAACTGTTTGAATATAGGATATACAGTAGTTCATTTCTCGTGATAATAGTGGATGAAATATAATAAAGGGAGATATACACCACCATATAACGGCTGTATTGTAATATGGGATTCGTCCCTTAATAGAGATGACAAATTGTGGGAATAACATTTTATTTTATATTAATCGCACATTTGTGGCACGATTAACAATTTTTCAGTTTTTTATATATATTTGGCTGGTCTGATATTTGGAATGTATTTCAAAAAAATGAATGTCTTAATATGTTCTTGGGTCACTGAAAAATACAATGTCTATTGAAGATGTTATTTTCAGTCAGACCGTGAGCTCCCCTTGTAGGAATACTTGTTCATCTCTTTGTTCTAGTGGTTAATCAACATATTCCTGAGTGCACCTTCCCATCATAATATATTCTCAATAAGATATTGTGGAGGGATGATGTGATACAGTGGTCTGTGCGGATAATTTCAGTACTTTTCTTGCCCATATTGAATACAGCTTTTAACATTCAAAGGATAGTTTTGGAAAAAACTATGTGAACCCCTAGGCTTATTACTTTGAAACAAAGGTTTAAGTTGAACTTTCCTAATGTACTTATAATCTAAAATGACATTTTTTTTTTTATTGAGGTACCAGAATATTCCACAGTTTGTAACAGAGTCCAGTATAAATGATTATGGTGTAAATATTCCTGCTAAAATTGGTTTTGGATTTGCGTACATTTGCATTTGTCAAAGCTGCTCTTTTGTACTAGTTATACTACCAGTTATGCTGGTGTACAAAAGGGCAAGTGTGTTTTTTGGTGTCCTACCTTTGGACTGTGTGAATGGCATGCTGACAAAAATTAGCATTCTGTAGCAAACGGAAGATTATGTTGTTTATTAGGAATCTGCTGCTCTGACTTGTTCTGTAAGCGTGCAGATGTGTATGGCAGTGACTATATTGCCTTATTGTGGTCGCACACAACCCAAGATATTGTTGGGTTCTGTGAAATACAGGCAGGAATGAGGCTAAAATAGAATAAGTTATGATAAAACCAATATCTGCAACATGATGAAAGCAACATAATGCTTTGGAAATGATTCCTCATTGTCATAACTTTCACTGTGCCTACTGTATGATAAAGTGTCCTGCGCTTCCCCTCTTGTATCTGCGGTAGCTTTACAGATGTGTTATGATGTTTTATTGAGAAACATGCCGCTTTTTTTAATAACTACTTTTTCAGAATCACCCAATTTATAATAGAAGTTCTTCATATGCGAAATCTATACAGGCCTGTCTCAGAGTTGCATGTAAGTCCGTTTTGCAGATGCATCTTGCAGTGTTCAGATACTGTGCATGCGCCGGACGCACACATCTACGAGTGATTGAGTCATGCGCATCTGAGTCGCATCTCTCTTGCTACTAAATGGGCCTAACTGGGTGGCAGCGGAACATTCACATGTGCGCTAAGGTGAGTTAGGGTGTGCCATGGGAATGTAAATGCAGTTATGGGCTATGCAGAGATCCATCTGATTTCTGGACTGATCTTCTGCATCAGGGATCGGGTTGGAGCAACTTTATGCTAATAGTGATGAGGACTATTTCCATCAGTGTATTTTCAGGAGCAGGACGGCCATGTAGCTGTGTGCAGCTTTCAGTAAAGGGGAATATATGTAGTATTTCTGGGACATGTGTGCGGTAGACTGGTGTGTAACTCGGAATCAGTATATGTTTAGGATGAGCAGCTGCTTTCCTCTTCTGATATCTTGTCATTACCTATTGTTTACTGTTCTGAACATTGTGTGTTTTCTCAGTACAACGTATGAAGTGGATGTATGGAATTTTATGTGAAGGTGCGTTTAACGGTATCCGGTCTCTAGGTCGACCACACTTAGGTTGACAGTGTCTAGGTCGACCACTATTGGTCGACATGCATGGTTTCTAGGTTGACTTGGACACTAGGTCGACATGTACTAGGTCGACATGAGTTTTTCACATTTTTTTGTCATATTTTTTTACTTTTTCATACTTTACGATCCACGTGGACTACGATTGGGAACAGTAACCTGTGTCGACCGCAGCGGTAGCAGAGCAAGGCACCTTGCCTGAAGCATGGCGAGCGAAGCGAGACATGCAAGGGGACACGGTGCACTAATTGGGGTTCCCGGTCACTGTGCGAAGAAAACGACACAATTTAAAAAAGAAAACAAAAAAACCTTATGTCGACCTTTTGTCATGTCGACCTAATGCTTGTCAACCTATTTCAGGTGTCGACTTAGTTACTGTCGACCTAGACACTGTCGACCTAAGTCTGGTCGCCTCTATGATCCACACCCCATTTAACACCGTAATCTTTCTGCATCCATCCTGCTTACTTAACTAACTGCTCGTAGCATTACACAGACCCTTTCCCATGTAGCTTTGTCATCACTAATCTAATGACCTTTGACAGGCCTCCGTCTTCCACATGTGAACATGTTGATGATCTCATTGGCTAGTATTATTACTGTAGATGTGTAAGATGTCACATTGTTCCGCAGCACGGCAGCCAGTAAAACATGACCTACATAAGTGATGATAAGGTGCTCAGAATAAATAAAGGCATGGAAACAAAGAATGGGGTGCAGGGTTGTGGGGGCATGCTCATTACACAGCTGCCACATTAATGGCTCCGTGGCGAGTGGGAGAGCTGTGAGGGGAGTATAGCTCTAATGAAGATATTCTTCAGTGAGTAAAGATGGGAATGCTGTAATAGTCTTCTTGATCATGGTAGAGAATTCAGCAAATTGGTAGTGGACTGAGAGGTGGTTACCAGGGACGTGGCAAGGCGCAGGTCATCTTAGCGTGTGAGAGGCAGAGCATTTCCATATGAGATTTGAGATACATGAAGTAATATGAATAGGTTGCTGCAAGACACAGATTCAGTTTAGGGGTTTTCAGAGTGGTGTGGTAGATGAGGAGCATTGATGGAGGAAGATTAGTCTTACTTCTGCATTTAAAATGGGGTGATTGTTGTATAGATGGGTGAGGGGCATACCAGAAAGGAAACAATTGCAATAGTTTAGGTGGGAGATGATAAGAGATTGGATAAGTATTTTGTAGCATCTTATATCTTAGCAACAGGATTAAGAAAGAATTTTAGGGGGAATTCAATTGTTTTTCACCGTGGCTGCCACTAGATGGCCCCTGATTGGGCAGTTTAATTGTTGCTCCGCTTGCTCACGAATATCTGTGTGGGGACACATTTCATCTCGCAGCCTCCTGAAGTGGCAAGTTGAAATGTGCAAAAAGTCGGATATTTGGCACCAAAACCGCACTTTTCTCTTACGTCCTAGAGGATGCTGGGGACTCCGTAAGGACCATGGGGTATAGACGGGCTCCGCAGGAGACATGGACACTCTAAGACCTTTTAATGGGCATGAGCTGGCTCCTCCCTCTATGCCCCTCCTCCAGACCTCAGTTAGATTCTGTGCCCAGAGGAGACTGATCACAAACTAGGGGAGCTCTACTGAGTTTCTCTAGAAAAGACTTTTGTTAGGTTTTTTATTTTCAGGGAGCACTGCTGGCAACAGTCTCCCTGCTTCGTGGGACTGAGGGGAGAGAAGCAGACCTACTTTACTGATAGGCTCTGCTTCTTAGGCTACTGGACACCAGAGGGTCGGAACACAGGTGTCGTCCTCGCTGTTCGTCCCAGAGCCGCGCCGCCGTCCTCCTCGCAGAGCCGGAAGATAGAAGCCGGGTGAGTATAGGAAGCAAGAAGACTTCAAAGGCGGCAGAAGACTTCAGATCTTCGTGAGGTACCGCGCAGCGGTCGCGCTGCGCGCCATTGCTCCCACACACACACAACGGCACAGCAAAGGTGCAGTGCGCAGGGGGGGCACCCTGGGCAGCAATTTTTACCTCATATATAGGCTGGCACAAGTATAGATACTGCTGAGGCAGTATATAAAGCCCCGCCAGTATAAAGAAACAGCGGGACCGAAGCCCGCCATCGAGGGGGCGGAGCTTGTTCCCTAATTTCTAACCAGCACCATTTTCTCCACAGCTTGCTGCAGAGAAGCTGCTCCCGGACTCTTCCCCTGCTGTACACAAGTAACAGGGTGCAAAACGAGGGGCGGACACATTAATTTGGTGCAAAATTTATTATTATAAAAGCGCTTACTAGTCTGGGACTTTGTTTCAGAACCACAGGGCGCTGGGTGTGAGCTGGCATACTTTCTCTCTGTCTCTCCAAAGGGCCTTATTGTGGGTCTGTCCCCATATCCATATATCCCAGTGTGTGTGGGGTGTCAGTACGTGTGTGTCGACATGTCTGAAGCGGAAGGCTCTTCTAGGGAGGATGCAGAGCAGATGGTAGTATTGTCTCCGGAGGCACCGCCGACGGCTAATTGGGTTGACATGTGGAATGTTTTGAATGCAAATGTGGCTTTATTACATAAGAGATTGGACAAAGCAGAGTCCAAATGCCAACCAGGGAGTCACTCCATGGCTCTTACTGTGTCACAAGACCCTTCAGGGTCCCAAAAACGTCCCTTTAGCCAGATAGCCGACACTGATACTGACACGGATTCCGACTCCAGTGTCGACTATGATGAGGCAAAGTTGCACCCAAGGGTGGCAAAGAGTATTCAATACATGATTATTGCAATAAAAGATGTATTACATATCACAGAGGACCCATCTGTCCCGAACACATGGGTCTGTATGTTTAAGGGGAAGAAACCTGAGGTAACATTTCCCCCATCACATGAGCTGAACGCTTTATTTGAAAAGGCTTGGGAAACTCCAGACAAGAGGCTGCAGATTCTCAAGAGAATTATAATGGCGTATCCTTTCCCCTCACAGGACAGGTTACGGTGGGAATCCTCACCCACGGTGGACAAGACCCTTACGCGCTTGTCCAAAAAGGTGGCCCTACCGTCCCCGGACACGGCGACCTTAAAAGACCCTGCGGATCGCAGGCAGGAAACTACCTTAAAATCAATTTATGCGACTACGGGAGCCCTGCTCAGACCGGCGGTAGCGTCGGCATGGGTGGGGAGGGCAATTGCAGCATGGGCAGATAACTTGTCATCTGACATGGACACCCTCGATAAAGACAGTGTTTTGTTGACATTAGGTCACATAAAGGACGCAGCGTTATATATGAGGGAGGCTGCGAGAGATATTGGGCTCTTGGGTTCAAGAGCAAATGCCATGGCAATTTCAGCTAGAAGGTCACTGTGGACCCGCCAATGGACTGGGGATGCTGACTCCAAGAGACTTATGGAGGCTTTGCCTTACAAGGGTGAAGTTCTGTTTGGGGAAGGCCTTGCGGACCTGGTTTCCACAGCTACCGCGGGTAAGTCTTCTTTTCTGCCTTACATTCCCCCACAGCAAAAGAAAACACCTCAATACCAGAGGCAGTCCTTTCGTTCTCATAAATTCAGAAAGGGGCGCGGTTCAACCTTCCTCGCCAGAGGTAGAGGTAGGGGGAAAAGAACACCAGCTTCGGCTAGTTCCCAGGAGCAAAAGTCCTCCCCGACCTCTACCAAATCCACCGCATGACGCTGGGGCCCCGCTGCGGGAGTCCGTACCGGTGGGGGCACATCTTCAGCCAGGTCTGGGTTCATTCGGACTTGGATCCGAGGGTGATAGGAATTGTGTCCCAAGGCTACAAACTGGAGTTCGAAGATGTGCCTCCACGCCGATTTTTCAAATCGGCCTTGCCAGCTTCTCTCCCAGAGAGAGCAATAGTTTCGGCGGCTATACAAAAGCTATGTCACCAGCAAGTGATTATCCAGGTTCCCCAGTTGCAACAGGGAAAGGGGTTCTATTCAACCCTGTTTGTGGTCCCGAAGCTCGACGGTTCGGTGAGACCGATTCTGAACCTAAAATCCCTAAATCTATATTTGAAGAGATTCAAATTCAAAATGGAATCTTTCCGGGCAGTGATCTCCAGCCTGGAAGGGGGGGATTTTATGGTGTCACTAGACATAAAGGATGCATACCTTCATGTCCCCATATATCCTCCTCATCAGGCGTTCCTGAGATTCGCTGTACAGGATTGTCATTAGCAGTTTCAGACGTAGCCGTTTGGGCTTTCCACGGCCCCGAGGATTTTCACCAAGGTAATGGCAGAAATGATGGTGCTCCTGCGCAAGCAGGGTGTCAAAATTATCCCGAACTTGGACGATCTCCTGATAAAAGCGAGATCAAGAGAACAATTACTGAAGAGCATGGCTCTCTCTCTGAGGGTGCTACAACAACACGGCTGGCTTCTAAATTTGCCAAAGTCGCAGTTGGTCCCGACAACTCGGCTGTCGTTTTTGGGCATGATTCTGGACACGGAACGGCATAGGGTTTTTCTCACTCGAGTGTTAGGAAAGATGGTGGCGGCCTGCGAGGCCATTCCGTTTGGCAGGTTCCATGCAAGAACTTTTCAGTGGGACCTACTGAGCAAGTGGTCAGGGTCCCATCTCCAAATGCATCAAATGATAAGCCTGTCCCCCAGGGCCAGGATTTCTCTCCTGTGGTGGCTCCAGAGTGCTCACCTTCTAGAGGGTCGCAGGTTTGGAATTCAAGATTGGGTTCTCGTGACCACGGACGCGAGCCTCCGAGGTTGGGGAGCAGTCACACAGGGAAAAAACTTTCAGGGAATATGGTCAAGCCAGGAGGCTTGTCTGCACATAAACGTGCTGCAATTAAGGGCCATATACAACGGCCTGAGACAGGCGGAGCATCTCCTTCGCAACCTACCCGTTCTGATCCAGTCAGACAATATCACAGCCGTGGCGCATGTAAACCGCCAGGGCGGAACAAGGAGCAGAGCAGCAATGGCGGAGGCCACCAGGATTCTTCGCTGGGCGGAAAATCATGTAAGCGCTCTGTCCGCGGTATTCATTCCGGGAGTGGACAACTGGGAAGCAGACTTCCTCAGCAGACACGATCTCCATCCAGGAGAGTGGGGACTTCATCAAGAGGTCTTTGCAGAAGTGACAAGTTGTTGGGGACTCCCTCAAACAGACATGATGGCGTCACGCCTCAACAAGAAGCTTCGGACATATTGTTCCAGGGCAAGGGACCCTCAGGCAATAGCAGATGACGCGCTAGTAACACTGTGGGTGTATCAAGCGGTCTATGTGTTCCCTCCGCTTCCGCTCATCTCAAAAATATTGAGAATCATAAGAAGAACAAAAGTTCAGACGATACTCATTGTCCCAGATTGGCCTCGAAGGGCCTGGTATCCAGAATTTCAGGAAATGATCACAGAAGATCCTTGGCCACTTCCTCTCAGAGAGGACCTGTTACAACAGGGCCGTGTGTGTTCCAAGACTTACCGCGATTACATTTGACGGCATGGCGGTTGAACACCAGATCCTAGCTAGGAAACGTATTCCAGGGGAAGTCATCCCTACTCTACTGAAAGCTAGGAAGGAAGTGACGGCGAAGCACTATCCCCGTATCTGAAGGAAGTATGTGTCTTGGTGTGAATCCAAGAATGCTCCTACGGAAGAATTCCAGCTGGGTCGTTTTCTCCATTTTCTACAGACAGGAGTGGATATGGGCCTTAAGTTAGATTCCATTAAGGTGCAGATTTCGGCCTTATCAATATTTTTTCAGAAGGAATTGGCCTCTCTTCCAGAAGTACAGGCTTTTGTGAAAGGAGTACTGCACATCCAAACTCCTTTTGTGCCCCCTGTGGCACCGTGGGACCTGAACATGGTGTTGCAGTTCCTTAAATCACATTGGTTTGAACCACTTCAAACTGTTGAGTTAAAATTTCTCACGTGGAAAGTGGTCATGTTATTGGCCTTGGCATCTGCAAGGCGGGTGTCAGAATTGGCGGCCTTGTCCCACAAGAGCCCCTATCTGATTTTCCATGTGGATAGAGCGGAATTGAGAACTCGTCCACAATTTCTACCTAAGGTGGTTTCGTTGTTTCACATGAACCAACCTATTGTAGTGCCGGTGGCTACGGATGTCTTGGAGGAGTCCAAGTCCCTTGATGTAGTCAGGGCTTTAAAAATCTATGTAGCCAGAACGGCTCATATTAGGAAAACAGAGGCTCTGTTTGTCCTATATGCGGCCAACAAGGTTGGCGCTCCTGCTTCCAAGCAGACTATTGCACGCTGGATCTGTAACATGATTCAGCAGGCTCATTCTACGGCAGGATTGCCGTTACCAAAATCAGTGAAGGCCCATTCCACTAGGAAGGTGGGCTCTTCTTGGGCGGCTGCCCGAGGTGTCTCGGCATTACAGCTTTGCCGAGCAGTTACTTGGTCGGGTTCAAACACCTTTGCAAAATTCTACAAGTTTGATACCCTGGCTGATGAGGAACTTCTGTTTGCTCAATTGGTGCTGCAGAGTCATCCGCACTCTCCCGCCCGGTCTGGAGCTTTGGTATAAACCCCATGGTCCTTACGGAGTCCCCAGCATCCTCTAGGACGTAAGAGAAAATAAGATTTTAAACCTACCGGTAAATCTTTTTCTCCTAGTCCGTAGAGGATGCTGGGCGCCCATCCCAGTGCGGAATAAATCTGCAGTACTTGTACATAGTTACTGATGTAGTTACACCAGAGTTGTGTACGGTTGAGATCAGACTGTTGCTGATTTCTGTTGTTCATGCTGTTAACTGGTTTAGTTATATACCATGTTATACGGTGTGTTTGTGGTGTGAGCTGGTATGTATCTCACCCTTAATAAACAAAATCCTTTCCTCGAAATGTCCGTCTCCTCTGGGCACAGTTCTATAACTGAGGTCTGGAGGAGAAGCATAGAGGGAGGAGCCAGCTCACGCCCATTAAAAGGTCTTAGAGTGCCCATGTCTCCTGCGGAGCCCGTCTATACCCCATGGTCCTTACGGAGTCCCCAGCATCCTCTACGGACTAGGAGAAAAAGATTTACCGGTAGGTTTAAAATCTTATTTTTGTGTTGCGCCCATTAGGTCGCATGGGTTTGACAGCAACATGCAATTTATTTTTTATTTTTTAATATTGCCGTATGATCTTCCGTCACTTTAGACTGAAGATTGGGCATAAAAAAACAATTGAATCGCCCCCTGAATGTCTAGGTTTGTATGTTGTCAGAATGGAACTAGTACTGCATGTTGATTGAGAGAATTCATCCCTTTTCTGATTGCAGTATTTGTGGAATATTGGGGATGGAGTGAGAGGAGAGAGGCGTATAAACAGAAGTCACTCTAATAGTTTAATGCAAAGTATAGGAAAGAAATAGTAATGGAAAGGGGGGGGGGGTGTTTAGAAATTGTTTCTTTGGGTTTGGTGGGATGAGGGTGTATTTAAGAAGTCTGCTAGAGGTGGACATACAGTGAGGGGGAGAGAGCAGAGAAGTTGGAAAGGAATAGTGTTGATGGAAGCAGGTTGTACAATTGGTGAGATGATTATCGATTATGTGATTATCGCATGCTATTTAATCTTTTTAGTTGAAATAGCAGTGTGTCTAGTTCACATCGCACAGTGTTTAGTTTCCCTTGCGATGCGTGCTCCCGTGTAGTCAATATCGCAAGGCAAAATAGTATGTGCAAGCAGGTATTTCTGAACTACATCGCATACATTACATATTGTAATGTAATCAAATTCATGTGTAGTTCAAATCGCATAGCACACATAGTATAGCTCAAATCGCACCTAGCACAGATACAGTAGCACTGTCTGTGGGTACCATTACTGTAGAGAATGCATGGGGGAGTATATGGGAAGGTGGGTAGGGTGTGTAGGATTTGTTTTAAGAAAATATCTTGCCCAGTGGTTTTTATTTTGTCTTTGACATATTTGGTAAAATCAAAGCTGTATTATACTTTCAAAGGCTGTCTTTGGAGCAAGATTTCATCATGCGATTCTCAGCAATATTGCAGGCACTGGGACTTGCTGGTTGAATCATTTCTGGCCAGAATCTGTATGTGGTGACCGAATCTGCATTAGTTAGGGCTGAAGTGAGTATGTCATTATAGAAAGAGACTGCATCAGCAGGACATGGTAGTCAAAGAAGACATAGGGTATTTTTGTGAAATTCAGAAGTGGATCGAGTTGAGAATTTGCAGAGGTCACTGTGTGCTTATGGATTTGGGTCCACGGTGGGTGCATGGAGATAGGGTTGGAGGGTGTAAGCCAAGACAACAGGTTGTTCTATCAGCAGTACTGCCTCACAGCACTGGGGTCATAAGTTTGTTTACAGCCAGGACCATATATGTGTGGAGTTTGTATGTTCTCTATGTGCTTATGTTGGTCTTCTCACACACTCCAAAGACATACTGGTATGTTAGATGGCTTCTGATATTACTAATAGACGTGTTCAGGGAATATCCGTATTGGCAGTTGCTGATGTGGATGAGTAAATATTATCTGTAAAGTGCTTTGTAATAATATGTAGGCACTATATAAATAACGGCTAATATAGAATAATGCATGCTGCCTCAGTTTTCCCCATGGTGAGAAATGCTTTAGTGTTCTAATAGTAAAAGACTTCTCTGACTATTTATTTTTCTCTGACGTCCTAGTGGATGCTGGGAACTCCGTAAGGACCATGGGGAATAGCGGGCTCCGAAGGAGGCTGGGCACTCTAGAAAGATTTATGACTACCTGGTGTGCACTGGCTCCTCCCACTATGACCCTCCTCCAAGCCTCAGTTAGATTTTGTGCCCGGCCGAGGTTGGATGCACACTAGGGGCTCTCCTGAGCCTTTAGAAAGAAAGTATAGAAATTAGGTTTTTTATTTTCAGTGAGACCTGCTGGCAACAGGCTCACTGCAGCGAGGGACTAAGGGGAGAAGAAGCGAACCTGCCTGCTTGCAGCCAGCTTGGGCTTCTTAGGCTACTGGACACTATTAGCTCCAGAGGGATCGACCGCAGGCCCAGCCTTGGTGTTCGGTCCCGGAGCCGCGCCGCCGTCCCCCTTACAGAGCCAGAAGCAAGAAGAGGTCCGGAAAATCGGCGGCAGAAGACATCAGTCTTCACCAAGGTAGCGCACAGCACTGCAGCTGTGCGCCATTGCTCCTCACACACACTTCACACTCCGGTCACTGAGGGTGCAGGGCGCTGGGGGGGGGGGCGCCCTGAGAAGCAATAATAACACCTTGGCTGGCAAAAATACCACAATATATAGCCCCAGAGGCTATATATGTGGAAAATACCCCTGCCAGAATATAGGAAAAAGCGGGAGAATAGTCAGCGGAAAAGGGGCGGAGCTATCTCCCTCAGCACACTGGCGCCATTTTCCCTCACAGCTCCGCTGGAAGGAAGCTCCCTGGCTCTCCCCTGCAGTCTACACTACAGAAAAGGGTAAAAAAGAGAGGGGGGGCACTAAATTTAGGCGCAGTATACAATTATATAGAAAAAGCAGCTATAGGGGACATAACTCAGTTAGTCCCTGCATTATATAGCGCTCTGGTGTGTGCTGGCATACTCTCACTCTGTCCCCCCAAAGGGCTTTTGTGGGTCCTGTCCTCTGTTGGAGCATTACCTGTGTGTGTGCGGTGTGTCGGTACGGCTGTGTCGACATGTTTGATGAGGATAATGATGTGGAGACGGAGCAGATGCCTTTAGAAGTGATGTCACCCCCTGCGGGGCAGACACCTGAGTGGTTGAGCTTATGGAAAGAAATGAGTGCACGTATAGACTCCTTACATAAGAAATTTGACGACATGCCAAATGTGGGACAGCCGACTTCTCAGCTCGTGCCTGTCCAGGCGTCTCACAGGTCATCGGGGGCTCTAAAACGCCCGCTACCTCAGACCGCAGACCCAGATGTCGACACTGATACTGACACCAGTGTCGACGACGATGAGTCTAACCTGATGCCCACTAAGGCCATTCACTGCATGATTGAGGCAATGAAAGAGGTGTTACACATTTCTGATATAAATACAGGTACCACTAAAAAGGGTATTATGTTTGGGGAGAAAAAACTACCCGTAGTTTTTCCCCCATCAGATGAATTAAATGAAGTGTGTGAAGAAGCGTGGGCTTTCCCTGATAAAAAATTGGTAATTCCTAAGAAGGTGTACTAATGGCGTTCCCTTTCCCGCCAGAGGATAGGTCACGTTGGGAAACACCTCCTAGGGTGGATAAAGCGCTCACACGTTTGTCTAAAAAGGTGGCACTACCGTCTCCGGATACGGCTGCCCTCAAGGAACCTGCTGATAGAAAGCAGGAGGCGATCCTGAAGTCTGTATACATACACTCAGGCATTATACTTAGGCCAGCTATTGCGTCAGCATGGATGTGCAGTGCTGCCGCTGCGTGGTCAGATAAATTGTCAGAAAATATTGACACATTAGACAGAGACACGATCCTGCTAACCATAGACCATATAAAAGACTCAGTCTTATATATGAGAGATGCACAGAGGGAAATCTGCCGGCTGGCATCTAAAGTAAGTGCATTGTCCATTTCTGCTAGGAGAGGCTTATGGACTCGCCAGTGGACAGGAGATGCAGATTCTAAAAGGCACATGGAAGTTTTGCCATATAAGGGTGAGGAATTATTTGGGGATGGTCTCTCGGACCTAGTTTCCACAGCAACGTCTGGGAAGTCAGCATTTTTACCCCATGTCCCATCACAGCCTAAGAAGGCGCCGTTTTATCAGGTTCAGTCCTTTCGGACCCAGAAAAACAAGCCTGGAAAAGGCGGGTCTTTTCTGTCCAGAGGCAGAGGTAGGGGAAAAAGGCTGCAACAAACAGCAGGTTCCCAGGAGCAAAAGTCCTCCCCCGCTTCTTCTTCCAAGTCCGCCGCATGACGGTGGGGCTCCACAGGCGGAGCCAGGTACGGTGGGGGGCCGCCTCAAGAATTTCAGCGATCAGTGGGCTCGCTCACAGGTGGATCCCTGGATCCTTCAAATAGTATCTCAGGGGTACAAACTGGAATTCGAGGCGTCTCCACCCCACCGGTTCCTAAAATCTGCCTTGCCGATTGCTCCCTCAGACAGGGAGGCGGTGCTAGCGGCAATTCACAAGCTGTATTCCCAGCAGGTGATAATCAAGGTACCCCTACTTCAACAAGGCCGGGGTTACTATTCCACACTATTTGTGGTGCCGAAACCGGACGGTTCGGTGAGACCCATTTTAAATTTGAAATCCTTGAACACATACATAAAAAAATTCAAGTTCAAGATGGAATCGCTCAGGGCGGTTATTGCAAGCCTGGACGAGGGGGATTACATGGTATCCCTGGACATCAAGGATGCTTACCTGCATGTCCCAATTTACCTTCCTCACCAGGAGTACCTCAGATTTGTGGTACAGGATTGCCATTACCAATTCCAGACGCTGCCGTTTGGACTGTCCACGGCACCGAGGGTATTTACCAAGGTTATGGCGGAAATGATGATACTCCTTCGAAAAAAGGGAGTTTTAATTATCCCGTACTGGGACGATCTCCTAATAAAGGCGAGGTCCAAGGAACAGTTGTTGGTGGGAGTAGCACTATCTCAGGAAGAGCTGCACCAGCACGGCTGGATTCTGAATATCCCAAAGTCACAGCTGGTTCCGACGACACGGCTACTGTTCCTGGGTATGATTCTGGATACAGTCCAGAAAAAAGTGTTTCTCCCGGAGGAGAAAGCCAGGGAGTTGTCATCTCTAGTCAGAGACCTCCTGAAACCAAAACAGGTATCAGTGCATCACTGCACGCGGGTCCTGGGAAAGATGGTAGCTTCTTACGAAGCAATTCCCTTCGGCAGGTTCCATGCCAGAATCTTTCAGTGGGACCTGTTGGACCAATGGTCCGGATCGCATCTTCAGATGCATCGCTTAATAACCCTGTCTCCAAGAACCAGGGTGTCTCTACTGTGGTGGCTGCAGAGTGCCCATCTTCTAGAGGGCCGCAGGTTCGGCATACAGGACTGGGTCCTGGTGACCACGGATGCCAGCCTTCGAGGCTGGGGGGCAGTCACACAGGGAAGAAACTTCCAAGGACTATGGTCGAGTCAGGAGACTTCCCTTCACATAAATATTCTGGAACTAAGGGCCATTTACAATGCCCTAAGTCAAGCAAAATCCCTGCTCCTACACCAGCCGGTGCTGATCCAGTCAGACAACATCACGGCAGTCGCCCATGTAAATCGACAGGGAGGCACAAGAAGCAGGATGGCGATGGCAGAAGCCACAAGAATTCTCCGATGGGCGGAGAATCATGTTCTAGCACTGTCAGCAGTGTTCATTCCGGGAGTGGACAACTGGGAAGCAGACTTCCTCAGCAGACACGACCTCCACCCGGGAGAGTGGGGACTTCATCCAGAAGTTTTCCAGATGCTGGTAAACCGTTGGGAAAAACCACAGGTGGACATGATGGCGTCCCGCCTCAACAAAAAGTTAAAAAGATATTGCGCCAGGTCAAGGGACCCTCAGGCGATAGCTGTGGACGCTCTAGTGACACCGTGGGTGTACCAGTCGGTTTATGTGTTCCCTCCTCTGCCTCTCATACCAAAGGTATTGAGAATAATAAGAAAGCGAGGAGTTAACACAATTCTCGTGGTTCCGGATTGGCCAAGACGAGCGTGGTACCCGGAACTTCAAGAAATGCTCTCAGAGGACCCGTGGCCTCTACCGCTCAGACAGGACCTGCTACAGCAGGGGCCCTGTCTGTTCCAAGACTTACCGCGGCTGCGTTTGACGGCATGGCGGTTGAATGCCGGATCCTGAAGGAAAAGGGTATTCCGGTAGAAGTCATTCCTACGCTTATTAAAGCCAGGAAAGATGTTACGGCAAAGCATCATCACCGCATATGGCGGAAATATGTTGCATGGTGCGAGGCAAAAAAGGCCCCAACAGAGGAATTTCAGCTGGGTCGATTTCTGCATTTCCTGCAAGCAGGAGTGAATATGGGCCTAAAACTAGGCTCCATTAAAGTACAGATCTCGGCTCTGTCGATTTTCTTTCAAAAAGAACTAGCTTCAGTACCTGAAGTTCAGACATTTGTGAAAGGAGTGCTGCATATTCAGCCCCCGTTTGTGCCTCCTGTGGCACCTTGGGATCTCAACGTGGTGTTGAGTTTCTTAAAATCACATTGGTTTGAGCCACTAAAAACCGTGGATCTAAAATATCTCACGTGGAAAGTGGTCATGTTATTGGCCTTGGCTTCAGCCAGGCGAGTGTCAGAATTGGCGGCTTTATCATGTAAAAGCCCTTATCTGATTTTCCATATGGATAGGGCAGAATTGAGGACTCGTCCCCAGTTTCTCCCTAAGGTGGTGTCAGCGTTTCACCTGAACCAGCCTATTGTGGTGCCTGCGGCTACTAGGGATTTGGAGGACTCCAAGTTGCTAGACGTTGTCAGGGCCCTGAAAATATATGTTTCCAGGACGGCTGGAGTCAGAAAATCTGACTCGCTGTTTATCCTGTATGCACCCAACAAGCTGGGTGCTCCTGCTTCTAAGCAGACTATTGCTCGCTGGATTTGTAGTACAATTCAGCTTGCACATTCTGTGGCAGGCCTGCCACAGCCAAAATCTGTAAATGCCCATTCCACAAGGAAGGTGGGCTCATCTTGGGCGGCTGCCCGAGGGGTCTCGGCTTTACAACTTTGCCGAGCAGCTACTTGGTCAGGGGCAAACACGTTTGCTAAATTCTACAAATTTGATACCCTGGCTGAGGAGGACCTGGAGTTCTCTCATTCGGTGCTGCAGAGTCATCCGCACTCTCCCGCCCGTTTGGGAGCTTTGGTATAATCCCCATGGTCCTTACGGAGTTCCCAGCATCCACTAGGACGTCAGAGAAAATAAGAATTTACTCACCGGTAATTCTATTTCTCGTAGTCCGTAGTGGATGCTGGGCGCCCATCCCAAGTGCGGATTGTCTGCAATACTTGTAAATAGTTATTGCTAACTAAAGGGTTATTGTTGAGCCATCTGTTGAGAGGCTCAGTTGTTTTCATACTGTCAAACTGGATATAGTATCACGAGTTGTACGGTGTGATTGGTGTGGCTGGTATGAGTCTTACCCGGGATTCAAAATCCTTCCTTATTATGTCAGCTCGTCCGGGCACAGTGTCCTAACTGAGGCTTGGAGGAGGGTCATAGTGGGAGGAGCCAGTGCACACCAGGTAGTCATAAATCTTTCTAGAGTGCCCAGCCTCCTTCGTAGCCCGCTATTCCCCATGGTCCTTACGGAGTTCCCAGCATCCACTACGGACTACGAGAAATAGAATTACCGGTGAGTAAATTCTTATTTTAGGGGGTCTATGTACTAAACCATGGAGAGAGAAATAAAGTGGATCTAGTACCAGCCAATCAGCTCCTGTGATATAACATTTAAGAGCTGATTGGCTGTTACTTTATCTCCGTCCACTTTATCTCTCTCCAATGCTTAGTACATAGACCGCTTAAACTCTTGCAGCTAAACTGACAGACTTCTGCAGAACATTTCTAAGTAGTGAGCTGGTTAGCTCGATAAGATTATGGACTTGTAGAGCACTGATCTTTTGGTCAAACTGATACATAAAGAATTATGGGGCAAGATTTATCAACAAGTGATATTCTTGTTATCACTCGTTACGAATGATAAATGGTTCTCCAGCCAATCGGCTCCTGTCATTTGTCACACTTGACAGTTAGAAGCTGATTAGCTTAAGCATCATTTATCATATGCAACAAGTAAAATAGCTAAAACTCGTTGATAAATGGGCGGTATCCTATTAGCCCCGATGCGATTTCTGCCAGTAAAAACGGCCGGATATCGCGATTAAAGACAGATGGTAATTATCGCGGTATCCAATTAGAGGCCATTTTTATGGGCCAAAGTTGGACCAGCGGTCACACGAAAACAAATGGGATCGGGGATTAGTCCTTGGTCCCATGTGTTTTTGTGGCTTCGGCAGCTTCTTATCAGGGATTATGCTTTGGGTGCCTGGTGCATAAGTGCCTGCATCACATGATAACAGACCTGGCTCTGAGGCTAATAGTATAGCCCCCGGTGATCCTGTTAGCAGCGGTAAAGTACTGTTGCTAATAGGATACCGCCCATTAGGGGTAATTCCAAGTTGATCGCAGCAGGAAATTTTTTTAGCAGTTGGGCAAAACCATGTGCACTGCAGGGGGGGGGGGGCAGATATAACATTTACAGAGAGAATTAGATTTGGGTGGGTTATTTTGTTTCTGTGCAGGGTAAATACTGGCTGCTTTATTTTTACACTGCAATTTAGATTGCAGATTGAACTCACCACACCCAAATCTATCTCTCTCTGCACATGTTATATCTGCCTCCCCTGCAGTGCACATGGTTTTGCCCAATTGCTAACAAACTTGCTGCTGCGATCAACTCAGAATTACCCCCATTGTAAGAAACTTTCACAGTGAATTTCTTTTAGGCTAATGCAGTGGTTTCCAAACTTTTTTGAATCACGGCACCCTAGAATATCAGAATTTTTTTCACGCCACCCCTAGGCCACAAATTTCTTATTGAGAAATTTAGAAAGAGATATTACATTAAGTAGATCGCGTTTATATGTCATCCTTAGGGTCAGTTGTGTGGTGAGGCACAAGATTTGCTTCTGTTTGGCCACATTTATGACTGGCAGCCACCAGCACTGGTTTTGCCTATTATATTGACCATGAATAATTTGAATTGGTCCTGGACCACCAACCCAGGGTACTCCTGCAAGTGTCTTGAGGCACCCCAGGGAGCCACGGCACACAGTTTGGGAACCTCTGGGCTAATGGATGTTTGCTTTGGAGAGTTGTTCAATTCTTGTCTGTCATGTTTTATCTGTCCGTATCTGTACAAGACTGTGTTTTGTCCTGTGAGTAGTCCGAGCAGAGTTTACATTTGTAGCAAGTGTAAGCTCTACGCTTATCTGGAATACCTTTACTAGTGGCATGTGTTTGTATGCGTTTCAGAGCAGTTTATACTTATATTTATTGTATTATTATTATTATTATTATTATTATTACTACTACTACTACTACTACACCAGGGCAGCCCATAAGTAGTAGATTATTGTTAACACTTCCTTTTTGTTTATATTTTATTTTTTTGTGGCTTTCAGCTGAGTAGATTATGTTGCTGGACATGTTTTTGAATGGAATTTAGCCCAGAACCTTATACTTAGATCAGAAATGTAGCACTATAATTCTCTTGATAAACTAGGAAAAATTTACATAATCCCAAAATGCCATTTTATTCTAGTTCCTTGGGTGCCTGTGTAAGAATAAGTGAGGATTATAAGAAGTGGGACCTGCATTTATGTTTTAGTATGCTAGCTAAGGCACATAAGGGGAGATGTACTGTATGAAGAAGTGAAAAAAAGTCGAGAAGTCTGTTTTGAAGTAACCTTCATCAAGTGCGTTCAGTGAAAATTATACGTAGCAGCTGGTTGGTTGCCATGGGCAACTTCTCAACTGGCAAACATTTCCAATCTTTACTGCTTCATACATATATCCCATAGTTTTGCCAAAAGTGACAGTCACCTCAAATGTTATGGCAGTTGTCTTGTGGTGTTGGCAAACTGCATGCGTCAATGAAAGTGAACGGCTTTTATATAAAAACATTTGCGTGTGAATGACAAGATAGGAAAAAATGTTTTCTTGGAAAATATGAATGTAAAATATATTTACATATGCGCTGATAACATACACATGCCTTTATAAGTAATTTGGTGTTCTGCCATACATTTATATTTCTCTGACGTCCTAAGTGGATGCTGGGGACTCCGTCAGGACCATGGGGAATAGCGGCTCCGCAGGAGACAGGGCACAAAAGTAAAAGCTTTAGGATCAGGTGGTGTGCACTGGCTCCTCCCCCTATGACCCTCCTCCAAGCCTCAGTTAGATTTTTGTGCCCGGCCGAGAAGGGTGCAATCTAGGTGGCTCTCCTAAAGAGCTGCTTAGAGTAAAAGTTTTGTTAGGTTTTTTTATTTTCAGTGAGTCCTGCTGGCAACAGGCTCACTGCATCGAGGGACTTAGGGGAGAGAAGTGAACTCACCTGCGTGCAGGATGGATTGGCTTCTTAGGCTACTGGACACCATTAGCTCCAGAGGGAGTCGGAACACAGGTCTCACCCTGGGGTTCGTCCCGGAGCCGCGCCGCCTACCCCCTTGCAGATGCCGAAAAGTGAAGAGGTCCAGAAACCGGCGGCAGAAGACTTTTCAGTCTTCATAAGGTAGCGCACAGCACTGCAGCTGTGCGCCATTGTTGTCAGCACACTTCATAGCAGCGGTCACTGAGGGTGCAGGGCGCTGGGGGGGGCGCCCTGGGCAGCAATGATAGTACCTTATTCTGGCTAAAAATACATCACATATAGCCCCTGGGGGCTATATGGATGTATTTAACCCCTGCCAGGTCTCAGAAAAACGGGAGAAGAAGCCCGCCGAAAAGGGGGCGGGGCCTATTCTCCTCAGCACACAGCGCCATTTTCCCTCACAGAAATGCTGGTGGGAAGGCTCCCAGGCTCTCCCCTGCACTGCACTACAGAAACAGGGTTAAAACAGAGAGGGGGGGCACTTATTTGGCGATATGTATATATATAATAAAATGCTATAAGGGAAAAACACTTATATAAAGGTTGTCCCTGTATAATTATAGCGTTTTTGGTGTGTGCTGGCAAACTCTCCCTCTGTCTCCCCAAAGGGCTAGTGGGGTCCTGTCCTCTATCAGAGCATTCCCTGTGTGTGTGCTGTGTGTCGGTACGTGTGTTTCGACATGTATGAGGACGATGTTGGTGAGGAGGCGGAGCAATTGCCTGTAATGGTGATGTCACTCTCTAGGGAGTCGACACCGGAATGGAT
This sequence comes from Pseudophryne corroboree, assembly GCF_028390025.1. Classification (NCBI taxonomy): domain Eukaryota; kingdom Metazoa; phylum Chordata; class Amphibia; order Anura; family Myobatrachidae; genus Pseudophryne; species Pseudophryne corroboree. The sequence goes on along the minus strand of NC_086444.1, from coordinate 935,911,107 downwards.
GGCTTATTTAAGGAATTACGTGATAATGTCAACACGCTGCAAGGTCGGTTGACGACATGAGACGGCCGGCAAACCAATTAGTACCTGTCCAGGCGTCTCAAACACCGTCAGGGGCGTTAAAACGTCCTTTTACCTCAGTCGGTCAACACAGACACAGACACGGACACTGACTCCAGTGTCGACGGTGAAGAAACAAACGTATTTTCCTTTAGGGCCACACGTTACTTGTTAAGGGCAATGAAGGAGATGTTACATATTTCTGATACTACAAGTACCACAAAAAAAGGGTATTATGTGGAGTGTGAAAAAACTACATGTGGTTTTTCCTGAATCAGATAAATTAAATGAAGTGTGTGATGATGCGTGGGTTTCCCCCGATAGAAAATTATTGGCGGTATACCCTTTCCCGCCAGAAGTTATGGCGCGTTGGGAAACACCCCTTAGGGTGGATAAGGCGCTCACACGCTTATCAAAACAAGTGGCGTTACCGTCTCCAGATACGGCCGCCCTCAAGGAGCCAACTGATAGGAGGCTGGAAAATATCCTAAAAAGTATATACACACATACTGGTGTTATACTGCGACCAGCGATCGCCTCAGCCTGGATGGGCAGCGCTGGGGTGGTTTGGTCGGATTCCCTGACTGGAAATATTGATACCCTTGACAGGGACAGTATTTTATTGACTATAGAGCATTTAAAGGATGCATTTCTATATATGCGAGATGCACAGAGGGATATTTGCACTCTGGCATCAAGAGTAAGTGCGATGTCCATATCTGCCAGAAGATGTTTATGGACACGACAGTGGTCAGGTGATGCAGATTCCAAACGGCACATGGAAGTATTGCCGTATAAAGGGGAGGAGTTATTTGGGGTCGGTCCATCGGATCTGGTGGCCACGGCAACAGCTGGAAAATCCACCTTTTTACCCCAAGTCACATCTCAACAGAAAAAGACATCGTCTTTTCAGCCTCAGTCCTTTCGTCCCCATAAGGGAAGAAGACTGCAGCAGGCAGCCCATTCCCAGGAACAGAAGCCTTCCACCGCTTCTGCCAAGTCCTCAGCATGACGCTGGGGCCGTACAAACAGGTGCGGTGGGGGGTCGTCTCAAGAGTTTCAGCACGCAGTGGGCTTACTCGCAAGTGGACCCCTGGATCCTACAAGTAGTATCCCAGGGGTACAGATTGGAAATTCGAGACGTCTCCCCCTCGCAGGTTCCTGAAGTTTGCTTTACCAACGTCTCCCTCCGACAGGGAGGCAGTATTGGAAACAATTCACAAGCTGTATTCCCAGCAGGTGATAATCAAAGTACCCCTCCTACAACAAGGAAAGGGGTATTATTCCACACTATATTGTGGTACTGAAGCCAGACGGCTCGGTGAGACCTATTCTAAATCTGAAATATTTGAACACTTACATACAAAGGTTCAAATCAAGATGGAGTCACTCAGAGCAGTGATAGCGAACCAGAAAGAAGGGGACTATATGTGTCCCTGGACATCAAGGATGCTTACCTCCATGTCCCAATTTGCCCTTCTCACCAAGGGTACCTCAGGTTCGTGGTACAAAACTGTCACTATCAGTTTCAGACGCTGCCGTTTGGATTGTCCACGGCACCCCGGGTCTTTACCAAGGTAATGGCCGAAATGATGATTCTTCTTCAAAGAAAAGGCGTCTTAATTATCCCTTACTTGGACGATCTCCTGATAAGGGCAAGGTCCAGAGAACAGTTGGAGGTCGGAGTAGCACTATCTCAAGTAGTTCTACGACAGCACGGGTGGATTCTAAATATTCCAAAATCGCAGCTGTCTCCGACGACACGTCTGCTGTTCCTAGGGATGATTCTGGACACAGTCCAGAAAAAGGTGTTTCTCCCGGAGGAGAAAGCCAGGGAGTTATCCGAGCTAGTCAGGAACCTCCTAAAACCAGGCCAAGTGTCAGTGCATCAATGCACAAGGGTCCTGGGAAAAATGGTGGCTTCTTACGAAGCGATTCCATTCGGCAGATTCCACGCAAGAACTTTTCAGTGGGATCTGCTGGGAAAATGGTCCGGATCGCATCTTCAGATGCATCAGCGGATAACCCTGTCTCCAAGGACAAGGGTGTCTCTTCTGTGGTGGCTGCAGAGTGCTCATCTACTAAAGGGCCACAGATTTGGCATTCAGGACTGGGTCCTGGTGACCACGGATGCCAGCCTGAAAGGCTGGGGAGCAGTCACACAAGGAAAAAATTTCCAGGGAGTGTGATCAAGTCTGGAGACTTCTCTCCACATAAATATACTGGAGCTAAGAACAATTTACAATGCTCTAAGCTTAGCAAGACCTCTGCTTCAAGGTCAGCCGGTATTGATCCAGTGGGACAACATCACGGCAGTCGCCCACGTAAACAGACAGGGCGGCACAAGAAGCAGGAGGGCAATGGCAGAAACTGCAAGGATTCTTCGCTGGGCGGAAAATCATGTGATAGCACGGTCAGCAGTGTTCATTCCGGGAGTGGACAACTGGGAAGCAGACTTCCTCAGCACGACCTCCACCCGGGAGAGTGGGGACTTCATCGGGAAATCTTCCACATGATTGTGAACCGTTGGGAAAGACCAAAGGTGGACATGATGGCGTCCCGCCTGAACAAAAAACTGGACAGGTATTGCGCCAGGTCAAGAGACCCTCAGGCAATAGCTGTGGACGTTCTGGTAACACCGTGGGTGTACCAGTCGGTGTATGTGTTCCCTCCTCTGCTTCTCATACCTAAGGTACTGAGAATTATAAGACGTAGAGGAGTAAGAACTATACTCGTGGCTCCGGATTGGCCAAGAAGGACTTGGTACCCGGAACTTCAAGAGATGCTCACAGAGGACTCATGGCCTCTGCCGCTAAGAAGGGACTTGCTTCAGCAAGTACCATGTCTGTTCCAAGACTTACCGCGGCTGCATTTGACGGCATGGCGGTTGAACGCCGGATCCTAAGGGAAAAAGGCATTCCGGAAGAGGTCATTCCTACCCTGGTCAAAGCCAGGAAGGAGGTGACCGCACAACATTATCACCACATGTGGCGAAAATATGTTGCGTGGTGTGAGGCCAGGAAGGCCCCACGAAGAAATTTCAACTCGGTCGATTCCTGCATTTCCTGCAAACAGGAGTGTCTATGGGCCTCAAATTGGGGTCCATTAAGGTTCAAATTTCGGCCCTGTCGATTTTCTTCCAGAAAGAATTGGCTTCAGTTCCTGAAGTCCAGAAGTTTGTCAAGGGAGTACTGCATATACAACCCCCTTTTGTGCCTCCAGTGGCACTGTGGGATCTCAACGTAGTTCTGGGATTCCTCAAATCACATTGGTTTAAACCGCTCAAATCTGTGGATTTGAAATATCTCACATGGAAAGTGACCATGATGTTGGCCTTGGCCTCGGCCAGGCGAGTGTCAGAATTGGCGGCTTTGTCTCACAAAAGCCCATATCTGATTGTCCATTCGGACAGTGCAGAGCTGCGGACTCGTCCCCAGTTTCTCCCTAAGGTGGTGTCAGCGTTTCACCTGAACCAGCTTATTGTGGTACCTGCGGCTACTAGGGACTTGGAGGACTCCAAGTTGCTAGATGTTGTCAGGGCCCTGAAAATATAGGTTTCCAGGACGGCTGGAGTCAGGAAAACTGACTTGCTGTTATCCTGTATGCACCCAACAAACTGGGTGCTCTTGCTTCTAAGCAGACGATTGCTAGTTGGATGTGTAGTACAATTCAGCTTGCACATTCTGTGGCAGGTCTGCCACAGCCAAAATATGTAAATGCCCATTCCACAAGGAAGGTGGGCTCATCTTGGGCGGCTGCCCGAGGGGTCTCGGCTTTACAACTTTGCCGAGCTGCTACTTGGTCAGGGACACACCCTGGCTGAGGAGGACCTGGAGTTCTCTCACTCGGTGCTGCAGAGTCATCCGCACTCTCCCGCCCGTTTGGGAGCTTTGGTATAATCCCCATGGTCCTGACGGAGTCCCCAGCATCCACTTAGGACGTCCGAGAAAATAAGAATTTACTTACCGATAATTCTATTTCTCGTAGTCCGTAGTGGATGCTGGGCGCCCATCCCAAGTGCGGATTGTCTGCAATACTTGTACATAGTTATTGTTACAAAAATCGGGTTATTATTGTTGTGAGCCATCTTTTCAGAGGCTCCGCTGTTATCATGCTGTTAACTGGGTTCAGATCACAGGTTGTACAGTGTAATTGGTGTGGCTGGTATGAGTCTTACCCGGGATTCAAAATCCTTCCTTATTGTGTACGCTCGTCCGGGCACAGTATCCTAACTGAGGCTTGGAGGAGGGTCATAGGGGGAGGAGCCAGTGCACACCACCTGATCCTAAAGCTTTTACTTTTGTGCCCTGTCTCCTGCGGAGCCGCTATTCCCCATGGTCCTGATGGAGTCCCCAGCATCCACTACGGACTACGAGAAATAGAATTATCGGTAAGTAAATTCTTATTTTCTGTAACCAACACAGTGGATGTATTATGGCTTAGCAGTGATATAAGCTGTGTTTCTATTTACATTATGCATTATTGTGTTTTGTGCTTATTTAATGTATTTACTGGAGTGTAGCATAACTTTGCAACTGTCAAAGGTAGATTACAGTACAATGAACAATAATGTGTGGATTAATGTAAACAGGTTTTATAATTATATTGTAAGTGGTAGGTCTAGAACAGCAGTTTATTTCAGAGCTGCAGTTTACTGTTCTGGAGTGTAAGTGCTTCCAGCACCAGCTTAGGAAAGGTTTCCGCTCTGCTGAAGTCACTGCATTTCCTGTTGGCTTCCTGACAGCTGCTGCTGTTCCAGATACACACTATACAGAACTGTCTGCAAAGCAGATACACTGCACTTTTCTAGAACAGAATGGACAGTGTTTTGACTTAAAACGTATTAGATAAATATATAAGAAAAAAAATGGTAGATTGTGTTTGGTATAATAGATTTTTTATTATTATTTATTATTTCTTTGACGTCCTAGTGGATGCTGGGTACTCCGTAAGGACCATGGGGAATAGACGGGCTCCGCAGGAGACTGGGCACTCTTAAAAGAAAGATTAGGTACTATATCTGGTGTGCACTGGCTCCTCCCTCTATGCCCCTCCTCCAGACCTCAGTTAGAATCTGTGCCCGGCCAGAGCTGGATGCACCTAGTGGGCTCTCCTGAGCTTACTAGAAAAGAAAGTATTTGTTAAGTTTTTTATTTTCAGTGAGATCTGCTGGCAACAGACTCACTGCTACGTGGGACTTAGGGGAGAGAAGCAAACCTACCTGCTTGCAGCTAGCTTGTGCTTCTAAGGCTACTGGACACCATTAGCTCCAGAGGGATCGAACACAGGGCCCGACCTCGATCGTCCGTTCCCGGAGCCGCGCCGCCGTCCCCCTTGCAGAGCCAGAAGACGGAAGATTCCAGGAGAAAATCGGCGGCTGAAGACTCCGGTCTTCAATAAGGTAGCGCACAGCACTGCAGCTGTGCGCCATTGCTCCCACAGCACACCACACGCTCCGGTCACTGGTGGGTGCAGGGCGCTGGGGGGGGGGCCCTGGGCTGCAATTTGTTTACCTTACTTGGCAAAATGCACATAATACAGTTCTAAACTGTATATGTGCCTAATCTCCCGCCATAAATATTATTAAAAAAGCGGGAGAAGCCCGCCGCTGAAGGGGCGGGGCTATCTTCCTCAGCACAGCCAGCGCCATTTTATCTTCACAGCTCCGCTGGAAGGACGCTCCCCAGGCTCTCCCCTGCAGTATACACTACGGAAAGGGTAAAAAAGAGAGGGGGGGCACATAAATTTAGGCGCAATTGTGATAATAAGCAGCTATTGGGGGAAAATTCACTTTGTATTAGTGAAAATCCCTCTGTTATATAGCGCTCTGGTGTGTGCTGGCATACTCTCTCTCTGTCTCCCCAAAGGTCTTTGTGGGGTCCTGTCCTCAGTCAGAGCATTCCCTGTGTGTGTGTGCGGTGTGTCGGTACGGCTGTGTCGACATGTTTGATGAGGACGTGTATGTGGAGGCGGAGCAGGAGCCGATAAGTGTGATGTCGCCCCCTGCGGGGCCGACACCAGAGTGGATGGATATGTGGAAAGTATTAACCGACAGTGTCAACTCCTTGCATAAAAGGTTCGATGACGTAACAGCTTTGGGACAGCCGGCATCTCAGCCCGCGCCTGCCCAAGCGTCTCAGAGGCCATCAGGGGCTCAAAAACGCCCGCTACCTCAGATGGCAGACACAGATGTCGACACGGAGTCTGACTCCAGTGTCGACGAGGATGAGACAAATGTACAATCCACAAGGGCCATCCGATGCATGATTACGGCAATGAAAAATGTGTTGCACATTTCTGACATTAACCCGGTTACCACAAAAAAGGGTATTATGTTTGGGGAGAAAAAGCAGCCAGTGACTTTTCCCCCATCTGATGAGTTAAATGAATTGTGTGAAGAAGCGTGGTGTTCCCCAGATAAGAAATGAGTGATTTCTAAGCGGTTACTAATGGCGTACCCTTTCCCGCCAACGGATAGGTTACGCTGGGAGACATCCCCTAGGGTGGACAAGGCGCTCACACGCTTATCAAAAAAGGTGGCACTGTCGTCTTAGGATACGGCCGCTTTAAAGGAGCCTGCAGATAGAAAGCAGGAGGCTATCCTGAAGTCTGTGTATACACACTCAGGTACTATACTGATACCTGCTATTGCTTCAGCATGGATGTGTAGTGCTGCAGCAGCATGGTCTGATTCCCTGTCAGATAACATTGATTCCCTTGACAGGGATTCTATTTTGCTAACCATAGAGCATATTAAAGACGTATTCTTATATATGAGGGATGCACAGAGGGACATTTGCCGGCTGGCATCTAGAATTAATGCAATGTCCATTTTTGCCAGGAGAGTATTATGGACTCGGCAGTGGACAGGTGATGCTGATTCTAAAAGGCACATGGAAGTTTTGCCTTATGAAGGTGAGGAATTATTTGGGGACGGTCTCTCGGACCTCGTGTCCACAGCAACAGCTGTGAAGTCGACTTTTTTACCCCAGGTTCCCTCAAAGCCTAAGAAAGCACCGTATTATCAAGTACAGTCCTTTCGGCCCCAGAAAGGCAAGCGGGTCAGAGGCGCGTCCTTTCTGCCCAGAGGCAGGGGTAGAGGGAAAAAGCTGCACCAGACAGCCAGTTCCCAGGAACAAAAATCCTCCCCTGCTTCCACTAAGTCCACCGCATGACGCTGGGGCTCAACAGGTGGAGCCAGGTGCGGTGGGGGCCCGTCTCCGGAACTTCAGCGACCAGTGGGTTCGCTCACAGGTGGATCTCTGGGTTCTACAAGTGGTATCTCAGGGATACAAGCTGGAATTCGAGATGTCTCCCCCTCGCCGTTACCTCAAATCACCCTTGCCAGCTACTCCCAAGGAAAGGGAGGTAGTACTGGCGGCAATTCACAAGCTGTACCTCCAGCAGGTGATAATCAAAGTTCCCCTCCTTCAATAGGGACGGGATTACTATTCCACAATGTTTGTGGTACCGAAACCAGACGGTTCGGTGAGACCCATTCTAAATTTGAAATCCTTGAACACTTATATAAGGAAGTTCAAGTTCAAAATGGAATCGCTCAGGGCGGTTATTGCAAGCCTGGAAGAGGGGGATTTTATCGTATCACTGGACATCAAGGATGCTTACCTACATGTCCCCATTCACCCACCTCACCAGAAGTACCTCCGATTTGTGGTACAGGACTGCCATTACCAATTCCAGACGTTGCCGTTTGGTCTATCCACGGCACCGAGGGTATTTACCAAGGTAATGGCCGAAATGATGATACTCCTTCGAAAGAAGGGAGTTTTAATTATCCCGTACTTGGACGATCTCCTTATAAAGGCGAGGTCCAAGGAGCAGTTGTTGGTCGGAGTAGCACTATCTCAGGAAGTGCTACAACAGCACGGCTGGATTCTGAATATCCCAAAGTCGCAGCTGGTTCCTACGACGCGTCTGCTGTTCTTGGGTATGATTCTGGACACAGAACAGAAGAAGGTGTTTCTCCCGGAGGAGAAGGCCAAGGAGTTGTCATCTCTGGTCAGAGACCTCCTGAAACCAAAACAGGTGTCGGTGCATCACTGCACGCGAGTCCTGGGAAAGATGGTTGCTTCTTACGAAGCAATTCCCTTCGGCAGGTTCCATGCAAGGATCTTTCAGTGGGATCTGTTAGACAAGTGGTCCGGATCGCATCTTCAGATGCATCGGTTGATCACCCTGTCCCCGAAGGCCAGGGTGTCTCTGCTGTGGTGGCTGCAGAGTGCTCATCTTCTCGAGGGCCGCAGATTCGGCATTCAGGACTGGGTCCTGGTGACCACGGATGCAAGCCTCCGAGGTTGGGGGGCAGTCACTCAGGGAATAAACTTCCAAGGACTATGGTCGAGTCAGGAGACTTCCCTACACATAAATATTCTGGAACTAAGGGCCATTTACAATGCCCTAAGTCAAGCAAAACCCCTGCTTCAAAACCAGCCGGTGCTGATTGAGTCAGTCAACATCACGGCGGTCGCCCATGTAAACCGACAGGGCGGCACAAGAAGCAGGATGGCAATGGCAGAAGCCACAAGGATTCTCCGATGGGCGGAGAATCACGTGATAGCACTGTCAGCAGTGTTCATTCCGGGAGTGGACAACTGGGAAGCAGACTTCCTCAGCAGGCACGACCTACACTCGGGAGAGTGGGGACTTCATCCAGAAGTCTTCCAGCTGATTGTAAATCGTTGGGAAAGGCCACAGGTGGACATGATGGCGTCCCGCCTCAACAAAAAGCTAAAAAGATATTGCGCCAGGTCAAGGGACCCTCAGGCGATAGCTGTGGACGCTCTAGTGACACCGTAGGTGTACCAGTCGGTTTATGTGTTCCCTCCTCTTCCTCTCATACCAAAGGTACTGAGGATAATAAGAAAGAGAGGAGTAAGAACTATACTCATCGTTCCGGATTGGCCAAGAAGAACTTGGTACCCGGAACTACAAGAAATGATCTCAGAGGACCCTTGGCCTCTGCCGCTCCGACAGGACCTGCTACAGCAGGGGCCCTGTCTGTTCCAAGACTTACCACGGCTGCGTTTGACGGCATGGCGGTTGAACGCCAGATCCTGATGAAAAAGGGCATTCCGGTTGAAGTCATTCCTACGCTGATAAAAGCTAGGAAGGATGTGACAGCAAAACATTATCACCGCATATGGCGAAAATATGTTGCTTGGTGTGAGGCCATGAAGGCCCCAACAGAGGAATTTCAGCTGGGTCGATTTCTGCACTTCATACAGTCAGGAGTGACTATGGGCCTAAAATTGGGATCCATAAAAGTCCAGATTTCGGCCCTGTCTATTTTCTTTCAAAAAGAACTGGCTTCACTGCCTGAAGTTCAGACATTTGTTAAGGGAGTGCTGCATATTCAGCCCCCTTTTGTGCCTCCTGTGGCACCTTGGGATCTCAACGTAGTGTTGGATTTCCTAAAATCACATTGGTTTGAGCCACTTCAGACCGTGGAGTTGAAGTATCTCACGTGGATAGTGGTCATGCTTTTGGCCTTGGCTTCGGCTAGGTGTGTGTCAGAATTGGCGGCTTTGTCATGTAAAAGCCCTTATCTGATCTTCCATATGGACAGGGCAGAATTGAGGACTCGTCCCCAATTTCTCCCAAAGGTGGTATCAGCCTTCCATTTGAACCAACCTATTGTGGTGCCTGCGGCTACTCGGGACTTGGAGGATTCCAAGTTGCTGGACGTAGTCCGGGCCCTGAAAATCTATGTTTCCAGGACGGCTAAAGTCAGAAAAACTGACTCGCTGTTTATCCTGCATGCACCCAACAAGCTGGGTGCTCCTGCTTCTAAGCAGACTATTGCTCGCTGGATCTGTAGCACGATTCAACTTGCACATTCTGCGGCTGGACTGCCGCATCCTAAATCAGTAAAAGCCCATTCCACAAGGAAGGTGGGCTCTTCTCTGCTTTACAACTTTGCCGAGCTGCTACCTGGTCGGGATCAAACACGTTTCCAAAATTCTACAAGTTTGATACCCTGGCTGAGGAGGACCTTGAGTTTGCTCATTCGGTGCTGCAGAGTCATCCGCACTCTCCCGCCCGTTTGGGAGCTTTGGTATAATCCCCATGGTTTTTACGGAGTCCCCAGCATCCACTAGGACGTCAGAGAAAATAAGAATTTACTCACCGGTAATTCTATTTCTCGTAGTCCGTAGTGGATGCTGGGAGCCCATCCCAAGTGCGGACTTTCTGCAATACTTGTATATAGTTATTGCTTAACTATAGGGTTATTGTTCTGAGCCATCTGTTGAATGAGGCTCAGTTGTTGTTCATACTGTTAACTGGGTATAGTTATCACAAGTTGTACGGTGTGATTTGTGTGGCTGGTATGAGTCTTACCCTGGATTCCAAATCCTTTCCTAGTAATGTCAGCTCTTCCGGGCACAGTTTCCCTAACTGAGGTCTGGAGGAGGGGCATAGAGGGAGGAGCCAGTGCACACCAGATATAGTACCTAATCTTTCTTTTAAGAGTGCCCAGTCTCCTGCGGAGCCCGTCTATTCCCCATGGTCCTTACGGAGTACCCAGCATCCACTACGGACTACGAGAAATAGAATTACCGGTGAGTAAATTCTTATTTTTTTCTCATACGTCCTAGAGGATGCTGGGGTAACCATAAGAACCATGGGGTATAGACGGGATCCGCAGGAGACATGGGCACTTTAAGACTTTGAATGGGTGTGAACTGGCTCCTCCCTCTATGCCCCTCCTCCAGACTCCAGTTTTAGAATTGTGCCCAGGCAGACTGGATGCACACTGAGGAGCTCTACAGAGTTTCTCGGGAAAATACTTTTTTGTTAGGTTTTTTATTTTCAGGCAGACTGCTGGCAACAGTCTCCCTGCTTCGTGGGACTTAGGGGAGAGAAGTCAGACCTACTTCTAGTGAGTTTAAAGGATCTGCTTCTTGGCTACAGGACACCATTAGCTCCTGAGGGTCTAGGTACACTTAGATGCTCGTTCCCAGAGCCGGCCGTCGCCCCCCTTGCAGAGCCAGAAGTCAGAAGACAGGTGAGTAGAAGAAGCAAAGAAGACTTCAGTGACTGCTTTTGAGGTACCGCACAGCGATCGCACGCTGCGCGCCATGCTCCCACTACACAGCGGCACTACAAAGTGCAGGGTGCGTGAAGGGGGGGGGGGGTGGCGGCGGGGCCCTGGGCAGCATATAAACCTCAAAGGAGACTGGCTATAGGGGACATACTGTCCCTAACCCTCGCCAGTATAAATATTTATTTAAAAATAGCGGGACTGAAGCGCGCCATCACGGGGTCGGAGCTTAGCCCTCGCAGCTCACAACAGCGCCATTTTCTCTACAACAGGCTGCAGAGACGCTGGTCCTTCCTCACACTGCTGCATAAGTATCAGGGTGAAAAACGGGGGGGGGGCACAGTAAATTTGGTGCAATATATGTGTGTTATAAAAGCGCTGCAGGTCTGAGGCATTGTTTAGTGTTGTCAGAACCGTTGGTGAAGCGCTGGGTTGTGAGCTGGCAAACTCTCTCTGTGTCTCTCTGTCAGACTCTAGGTGGGTCTGTCCCCTATATGCCCAGTGTGTTTGTGAGTGGTGAATATACTTGTGTCGGCATGTCTGAGGCAGAGTGCTTTTCCCAGGAGGTGACTGTATTAGGGACACAAACGGCTGTGGAAGTGACCCTGTCGGCACCGCCGACTTTGAATGCAAATGTGGCTCTTATTAATAAGAGATTGGATAAATCTGAGTCTCAGAACCAGGCATGGAAGAAATCTGTGGAGGATGTGTTGTTACAAGTCCAGACCCCCTCGGGGTCACAAAAGCGATCGTTTGCTCAGTTGGCAGACACCGATACCGACACGGACTCTGACTCCAATGTCGACTACAGTGATACCAGATAAGATCCAAAATTGGCAAAGAGCATTTGGTACATGGTTGTGGCGATAAAAGACGTATTACATATCTCGGAAGACCCTCTTGTTCCTGATAAAAGGGTCTTTATGTATAAGGGAAAGAAACCTGAGGTAACGTTTCCTCCCTGTCATGAACTGAACACACTATTTGAAAAGGTTTGGGAAAATCCTGACAAAAAGTTTGATTCCCAAAAGGATTCAAGTGGCGTATCCGTTTCCCTCGGGGGATAGGGAAAAGTGGGAGTCATCCCCCATTGTTTACAAGGCTCTAGAACGGCTGTCCAAAAAGGTGGCTCTTCCGTCCCCTGACACGGCAGCCCTTAAGGATCCTGCGGATCGGAGGCAGGAAACTACATTGAAATCCATTTGTCACCACAGGTACGCTGCTCAGGCCAGCCATTGCATCTGCCTGGGTGAGTAGTGCTATCGAAAAATGAGCTGATAGCTTGTCTTCTGAGATAGATACCCTGGATAGGGATAGCGCTCTCTTGACACTAGGTCATATCAGGGACGCTGCAGCCTACCTAGAGGAAGCTGCGAGGGATATCGGCCTTTTGGGTTCGAAAGCCAATGCCATGGCAGTCTCAGCTAGGAGAGCATTGTGTATTCATCAATGGAATGCTGATGCTGATTCTAAGAGAAATATGGAGTCTCTACCATATAAAGGTGGTGTCTTGTTTGGTGACGGTCTCGCTGATTTGGTATCTACTGCTACCGCGGGTAAGTCATCCTTTTTACCTTATGTTCATGCACAACAAAAGAAAACACACCACTATCAGTTGCAGTCCTTTCGGCCCAATAAATACAAGAAAGGCCGAGGTTCTTCCTTCCTTGCTAATAGAGGAAGGGGAAAAGGTAAAAGATCACCGGCAGTGGCGCCCAGCATCCTCTACGGACTAAGAGAAAAGGATTTACCGGTAAGTATTAAAATCCTATTTCTCTATCGTCCTAGTGGATGCTGGGGTTCCTGAAAGGACCATGGGGAATAGCGGCTCCGCAGGAGACAGGGCACAAAAAGTAAAGCTTTAGGATCAGGTGGTGTGCACTGGCTCCTCCCCCTATGACCCTCCTCCAAGCCCCAGTTAGATTTTTGTGCCCGGCCGAGAAGGGTGCAATCTAGGTGGCTCTCCTAAAGAGCTGCTTAGAAAAGTTTAGCTTAGGTTTTTTATTTTACAGTGAGTCCTGCTGGCAACAGGATCACTGCAACGAGGGACTTAGGGGAGAAGAAGTGAACTCACCTGCGTGCAGGATGGATTGGCTTCTTTGGCTACTGGACATTAGCTCCAGAGGGACGATCACAGGTACAGCCTGGATGGTCACCGGAGCCTCGCCGCCGGCCCCCTTGCAGATGCTGAAACAAGAAGAAGGTCCAGAATCGGCGGCATGAAGACTCCTCAGTCTTCTTAAGGTAGCGCACAGCACTGCAGCTGTGCGCCATTTCCTCTCAGCACACTTCACACGGCAGTCACTGAGGGTGCAGGGCGCTGGGAGGGGGGCGCCCTGGGAGGCAATGAAAACCTATTTTTGGCTAAAAATACCTCACATATAGCCTCCGGGGGCTATATGGAGATATTTAACCCCTGCCAGAATCCGTTAAGAGCGGGAGACGAGGCCGCCGAAAAAGGGGCGGGGCCTATCTCCTCAGCACACAGCGCCATTTTCCCTCACAGAAAGGCTGGAGGGAAGGCTCCCAGGCTCTCCCCTGCACTGCACTACAGAAACAGGGTTAAAACAGAGAGGGGGGGCACTAATTTGGCGTTAAAAATATATAAAAAAGATGCTATAAGGGAAAACACTTATATAAGGTTGTCCCTATATAATTATAGCGTTTTTGGTGTGTGCTGGCAAACTCTCCCTCTGTCTCTCCAAAGGGCTAGTAGGTCCTGTCCTCTATCAGAGCATTCCCTGTGTGTGTGCTGTGTGTCGGTACGTGTGTGTCGACATGTATGAGGACGATGTTGGTGAGGAGGCGGAGCAATTGCCTGTAATGGTGATGTCACTCTCTAGGGAGTCGACACCGGAATGGATGGTTTATTTAGGGAATTACGTGATAATGTCAACACGCGGCAAGGTCGGTTGACGACATGAGACGGCCGACAAACAATTAGTACCGGTCCAGACGTCTCAAAAACACCGTCAGGGGTTTTAAAACGCCCGTTTACTTTAGTCGGTCGACACAGACACAGACAGGGACACTGAATCCAGTGTCGACGGTGAATAAACAAACGTATTCCTTATTAGGGCCACACGTTAAGGGCAATGAAGGAGGTGTTACATATTTCTGATACTACAAGTACCACAAAAGAGGGTATTATGTGGGATGTGAAAAAACTACCGTAGTTTTTCCTGAATCAGATAAATTAAATGAAGTGTGTGATGATGCGTGGGTTCCCCCCGATAGAAAATATGGGCGGTATACCCTTTCCCGCCAGAAGTTAGGGCGCGTTGGGAAACACCCCTTAGGGTGGATAAGGCGCTCACACGCTTATCAGAACAAGTGGCGGTACCGTCTATAGATAGGGCCGTCCTCAAGGAGCCAGCTGACAGGAGGCTGGAAAATATCATAAAAAGTATATACACACATACTGGTGTTATACTGCGACCAGCGATCGCCTCAGCCTGGATGTGCAGAGCTGGGGTGGCTTGGTCGGATTCCCTGACTAAAAGTATTGATACCCTTGACAGGGACAGTATTTTATTGACTATAGAGCATTTAAAGGATGCATTTCTATATATGCGAGATGCACAGAGGGATATTTGCACTCTGGCATCAAGAGTAAGTGCGATGTCCATATCTGCCAGAAGATGTTTATGGACACGACAGTGGTCAGGTGATGCAGATTCCAAACGGCACAAAGGTGTATTGCCGTATAAAGGAAGAGGAGTTATTTGGGGTCGGTCCATCGGACCTGGTGGCCACGGCAACTGCTGGAAAATCCACCGTTTTTACCCTAAGTCACATCTCTGCAGAAAAAGACACCGTCTTTTCAGCTTCAGTCCTTTCGTCCCTATAAGAGTCATATCTGCCCAGGGATAGAGGAAAGGGAAGAAGACTGCAGCAGGCAGCCCATTCCCAGGAACAGAAGCGTTCCACCGCTTCTGACAAGCTCTCAGCATGACGCTGAGACCGTACAGGACCCCTGGATCCTACAAGTAGTATCCCAGGGGTACAGATTGGAATGTCGAGACGTTTCCCCTGCGCAGGCTCCTGAAGTCTGCTTTACCAAGGTCTCCCTCCGACAGGGAGGCAGTATGGGAAACAATTCACGAGCTGTATTCCCAGCAGGTGATAATTAAATTACCCCTCCTACAACAAGAAAAGGGGTATTATTCCACACTATATTGTGGTACTGAAGCCAGAAGGCTAGGTGAGACCTATTCTAAATCTAAAAAAATTTGAACACTTACAAAGGTTCAAATCAAGATGGAGTCACTCAGAGCAGTGATAACGAACCGGGAAGAAGGGGACTATATGGTGTCCCGAGACATCAGGGATGCTTACCTCCATGTCCCAAATTTGCCCTTATCACTAAGGGTACCTCAGGTTCGTGGTACAGAACTGTCACTATCAGTTTCAGACGCTGCCGTTTGGATTGTCCACGGCACCCCGGGTCTTTACCAAGGTAATGGCCGAAATGATGGTTCTTCTTCGAAGAAAAGGCGTCTTAATTATCCCTTACTTGGACGATCTCCTGATAAGGGCAAAGTCCAGGGAACAGTTGGAGGTCGGAGTAGCACTATCTCGGATACTGTTACAACAGCAGGGGTGGATTCTAAATATTCCAAAATCGCAGCTGATCCCGACAACAAGTCTCCTGTGCTTAGGGATGATTCTGGACACAGTCCAGAAAAAGGTGTTTCTCCCGGAAGAGAAAGCCAGGGAGTTATCCGAGCTAGTCAGGAACCTCCTAAAATCAGTGCATCATTGCACAAGGGCCATGGTAAAAAAATGGTGACTTCCTTCGAAGCAATTCCAGTCGGCAGATTTCATGCAAGAACTTTTCAGTGGGATCTGCTGGACAAATGGTCCGGATCGCATCTTCAGATGCATCAGCGGATAACCCTATATCCAAGGACAAGGGTGTCTCTCCTGTGGTGGTTACAGAGTGCTCATCTTCTAGAGGGCCGCAGATTCGGCATTCAGTTTTGGATGTTGGTGACCACGGAGGCCAGCCCGAGAGGCTGGGGAGCAGTCACACAAGGAAAAAATTTCCAGGGAGTGTGATCAAGTCTGGAGACTTTTCTCCACATAAATATAGCTAAGGGTAAATTTATAATGCTCTAAGCTTAGCAAGACCTCTGCTTCAAGGTCAGCCGGTATTGATCCAGTGGGATAAAACATCACGGCAGTCGCCCACGTAAATAGACAGGGCGGCACAAGAAGCAGGAGGGCAGTGGCAAAAACTGCAAGGACTTTTCGCTGGGCGGAAAATCATGTGATAGCACTGTCAGCAGTGTTTCATTCCGGGAATGGAAACTGGGAAGCAGACTTTCTCAGTAGGCACGACCTCCACCCGGCAGAGTGGGAACTTCATGGGGAAGTTTTCCACATGATTGTAAACCGTTGGGAATTACCAAAGGTGGACATGATGGCGTCCCGTCTGAACAAAAAACGGGACAGGTATTGCGCCAGGTTAAGAGACCCTCAGGCAATAGCTGTGGACGTTCTGGTAACACCGTGGGTGTACCAGTCGGTGTATGTGTTCCATCCTCTGCTTTTCATACCTAAGGTACTGAGAATTATAAGACGTAGAGGAGTAAGAACTATACTCATGGCTCCGGATTGGCCAAGAAGGACTTGGTACCCGGAACTTCAAGAGATGCTCACAGAGGACTTATGGCCTCTGCCGCTAAGAAGGGACTTGTTTCAGCAAGTACCATGTCTGTTCCAAGACTTACCGCAGCTGCGTTTGACGGCATGGCGGTGGAACGCCGGATCCTAAGGGAAAAGGCATTCAGGAAGAGGTCATTCCTACCCTGGTCAAAGCCAGAAAGGAGGTGACCGCACAACATTATCACCACATGTGGCGAAAATATGTTGCGTGGTGTGAGGCCAGGAAGGCCCCACGAAGAAATTTCAACTCGGTCGATTCCTGCATTTCCTGCAAACAGGAGTGTCTATGGGCCTCAAATTGGGGTCCATTAAGGTTCAAATTTCGGCCCTGTCGATTTTTCTTCCAGAAAGAATTGGCTTCAGTTCCTGAAGTCCAGAAGTTTGTCAAGGGAGTATTGCATATCCACCCCCCTTTGTGCCTCCAGTGGCACTGTGGGATCTCAACGTAGTTCTGGGATTCCTCAAAACACATTGGTTTAAAACCAGTCAAATCTGTGGATTTGAAGCATCTCACATGAAAAGTGAACATGCTCTTGGACCTGGCCTGGACCAGGCGAGTGTCAAATTGGTGGTTTTTTTTCTCAAAAAAGCCCATATCTGTTTGTCCATTCGGACAGGGCAGAGCTGCGGACTCGTCCCCAGTTCTCTCCCTAAGGTGGTGTCAGTGTTTCACCTGAACCAGCTTATTGTGGTGTCTTGCGCCTACTAGGGACTTGGAGGACTCCAAGTTGCTAGATGTGGTCAGGGCCCTGAAAATATAGGTTCCAGGACGGCTGGAGTCAGGAAAACTGACTTGCTGTTATCCTGTATGCACCCAACAAACTGGGTGCTCTTGCTTCTAAGCAGACTTTTGCTAGTTGGATGTGTAATACAATTCAGCTTGCACATTCTGTGGCAGGCCTGCCACAGCCAAAATATGTAAATGCCCATTCCACAAGGAAGGTGGGCTCATCTTGGGCGGCTGCCCGAGGGGTCTCGGCTTTACAACTTTGCCGAGCGGCTATTTAGTCAGGGGCAAACACGTTTGTAAAATCCTACAAATTTGATAACCTGGCTAAGGAGGACCTGGAGTTCTCTCATTCGGTGCTGCAGAGTCATCCGCACTCTCCCGCCCGTTTGGGAGCTTTGGTATAATCCCCATGGTCCTTTCAGGAACCCCAGCATCCACTAGGACGATAGAGAAAATAAGAATTTACTTACCGATAATTCTATTTCTCGGAGTCCGTAGTGGATGCTGGGCGCCCATCCCAAGTGCGGATTATCTGCAATACTTGTACATAGTTACAAAAATCGGGTTATTATTGTTGTGAACCATCTTTCAGAGGCTCCGCTGTTATCATACTGTTAACTGGGTTCAGATCACAGGTTGTACAGTGTGATTGGTGTGGCTGGTATGAGTCTTACCCGGGATTCATAAATCCTTCCTTATTGTGTACGCTCGTCCGGGCACAGTATCCTAACTGAGGCTTGGAGGAGGGTCATAGGGGGAGGAGCCAGTGCACACCACCTGATCCTAAAGCTTTACTTTTTGTGCCCTGTCTCCTGCGGAGCCGCTATTCCCCATGGTCCTTTCAGGAACCCCAGCATCCACTACGGACTCCGAGAAATAGAATTATCGGTAAGTAAATTCTTATTTTTTTTAATTCAGTGCTTTTTATTGAAAGATTATTTGCTTTACATATAAACAAGGCAACTAAACTGTGTCATTACATAATGCAAAAATGACTGGATTGAAGCAAATTGTCAATAAACAAGGTTACATATAGGGTTATTCCACACCAACTCAACATAATTTTCAGACTGACCATTTCAGATTGGGATGAAATTTGGAATAATAAATGCTGCCATGGGTGTAAAGAAACCCCCCCCCCCCAAATTTTAGGCTGATACGTTCAACGGTTTTGAAGTTAAATGCCTTTTTTAAAGCTGCAATTTTTTCACAAAAAACGTGCTATTATCGTTTTTTAAATTGCACTTGCAAGAGTTCGGCAAGGTCTCATTTTAAACCCCTCTATGGGCTTTCATATGATATATAACACACGGGTGTAGTATGTTATGCCGGTGGTCGGGCTCCCGGCGGCCAGCATACTGGCGCTGGAATCCCAACCGCCGGCATACCGACAGCTGGGCGAGCGCAAATGAGCCCCTTGTCGGCTCATTTGCCACGTGGCGAGCAACGCCATCTATTCTCCCTCCAGGGGAGGTCGTGGACCCCCAAGAGGGAGAAAAGCTGTTGGTATGCCGGCGGTCGGGATTCCGGCGCCGGTATGCTGGTCGTCGGGAGCCCGGCCACCGGCAAACTGAAGACCACCCATAACATAGTATGTTTCTATAAAAATTAAAAAATATCAAATTTTCAAAACAACATTTTGATTTTCTCAAAAAGCCAAGATTTCAATTTCTTTCTTTTAAAATCTCAAAAATTGTTCATACTGTTAGTAATAATTTCACAAAGTTTTATTTTGGGACCACATGCTATAAGAGCTTTCATTTTTGAGTGATTCATGAAAATTGTATTTAAAAATCATCATAATAGTTTTTTCCAGTTCACTGCATTAGATAAATGCACGTTTCTCTTCAGGTGTGTTTGGGGATGAGATTCTACAAACAGCGCCTACTCCCACTTCTGTGCAGGCGCATAAACTTGAGTGGAAAGATACTCCGTGTGGAAAGACACTTTAGTTGTGTCAAATAGGTCCACGTTTTACATTTTTCTGAACCACTACAAGTGGTCCAGGGACAGGATAAGTTTGAGTTTAATAGTGAAGAAAAGCCCATTGGTCACTAAGTTAAGCCCACCCAAACCTAACCTGTCCCTGGACCATTTGTGTCACATTTGAAAAAGCAGAGGGTTTAATTACAGAGAGATATCAGACTGGGAGAATATGTGCTGGGAGCAGGAAGGACCAGCAACATGGAGAATGGGTTCTAGGGGGAGAGACACAACAGACTGGGAGCAACACTGTACTCACAAGAGGAAGCCTCAGTCACCCGGCTATCATTGGACCAGTGCTCAAGCTACAGTATAATTCTCCCATTTGTGGTGTATTACAAGGGAAAAACAAAAACTGAGCATCTTAGTTATGCTGTTATTTAAGACTGTCTGGAACACAAAACAGTAATAGTCTACTGCTTCCAGAGGAAACTCAAACTCCTTGTAGAATAAATTTCACCAACAATATCACCCAAAAAGATATTTTCTTCTCTGATGGGTGTACCAGAGGTTGTTCTTCCTCAGGCAACTAAGGAAGTTCAACATCCCACAGAAGCTTCTGCTCCTCTTCTACTCCGCGATTGTGGAGTCGGTACTGTGCTCCTCGATACTCGTATGGTACAGCTCCGCCAGCGCGAGGGACAGATGCAGGCTCCAAATGTAGAATGTAATGGTAGTTGGCCTGAACTCTGGCCCCTCCAAACAATGATGTCACTTCCTGAGAGTTCCAGCATAACACACATCTACAGTCACGTAGCACCTCATGATGAAAATACAAACACTCCTGAAAAAAACTACTTTAAATGGGGGGGGGAGGGGCACTGCCTGTAATACCCCTTTCACATCGCACAAATAACCCGGTACCGACACGGCATATTGCCGTGTCGAACCGGGTCAGTGTGCGATGTGAAAGCACACTGGCCGATTTAGCGGGTCGCCTGACCCGGTAAATCAACCCGGTAAAAAAGAAGGGTTTTACCCGGGTTGATTACCGTGTCAGGTGCGGTGTGAATGGGAGCCGTGTCGATGTGACACGGTTCCCATTCACAAGATAGGGAGAGGCGGCGCTGGAGATGAGCTCATCTCCCGACGCCGCCTCCACCCCCGCCCCTGCTGCTGCTGCGCGCTCCGTTGTTATGGCAACCGACCCGGTATATTGCCGGGTCGGAAAGCCAGCAGCGGAGTGCAAATGCCGGATCCCACCCGGTAAGTACACGTTTGTCTTACCGGGTAGGATCCGGCATTTGCAGTCTGAATGCAGCATGAATCTTGCAGAGCTCGCCAATATATGACCAAACAAAAATAAAAGCTGTGTTCCCATGTGGAGCACTCATGGACTGATTGAATAGCTTATATAAAAAAAATGTTAAAGTAAAACCCTCAAGGGATTCAATTTGGTTAAAAGCAAAATATAGTGACGGTGTAAAAAGTGAAAAGGTGTTAGAGTGAAATAAAATAGCTGTTATCTCTCTCAAGTGCTATTACCATATTATGTATATTCATCTATCATACATCCAGAGCCAGATTATGGGGAAGGGAGACATGGGAAAGTTACCCCAGAGAGGGGTAGGGATTAATGGCATGGTAGAGTAAGTGTCAGCAGCATTGGAGAGAGGAGACCTTACTATACTGCAGCCAGCCTATATAGCAAGAGCGACTCAGGGAAAGGGTCTGTGTGTGACTGTATGTGTTTAGGTGTGTGTGACTATGTATGTGTGTATATGTATGCAAAAGCAGGGTGGGTTCCCCCTTCCCCACATCCTGGCCAGTGGCCACTACATGCAGTATAAATGGCGGAGTGGAGCTTCTGCACATGCCCAGTGGCAGTAGATTTGCTTACCAAATCTGCTTTGTGTGTGTGGGTGTGAGTGCTCCATCGTCACACCAGAGAGAGGATCTTGTAAGTAAGTGACTTACCATGATCATTTATCCTGCATATGTCTGAACTCTGAAGTACTGTGTTAAGTAAACTGCACTTTGTTTGGGGCAGACTATAGCTTGTTACATGCTACATGACTGCAGGACTTTCTTTGGGTTGTACCCACTCTGGAATGCCCTCCTACACTCTCTTCTAGTCTCCAAACCTTCAACTGTTTACTGAAAACTCACCTCTTCAGACAAGCTTATCAAATTCCGGTACCGCCCATATAACCTTCATAAAATTTCCTATCTAATTTATATCCCCAGTGTACAGTCCACATATCCTCCACATATATTCTCTCTCTTCACTTTCACATCCTCCTGACCCCTGGCCAACATTGCTGTGTGACCATATCATACAGCCCAAGAACCCTTGCAGTCTGGTGGAGCATTATACAATAGATAACTCCTATCCTTGTGTATCAATGCTTATTTCTCTATCGTCCTAAGTGGATGCTGGGGTTCCTGAAAGGACCATGGGGAATAGCGGCTCCGCAGGAGACAGGGCACAAAAGTAAAGCTTTTACAGGTCAGGTGGTGTGTACTGGCTCCTCCCCCCATGACCCTCCTCCAGACTCCAGTTAGATTTTTGTGCCCGGCCGAGAAGGGTGAAATTCTAGGTGGCTCTCATAAAGAGCTGCTTAGAGAGTTTAGCTTAGGTTTTTTATTTTACAGTGATTCCTGCTGGCAACAGGATCACTGCAACGAGGGACAGAGGGGAGAAGAAGTGAACTCACCTGCGTGCAGGATGGATTGGCTTCTTGGCTACTGGACATGAAGCTCCAGAGGGACGATCACAGGTACAGCCTGGATGGTCACCGGAGCCACGCCGCCGGCCCCCTCACAGATGCTGAAGCAAGAAGAGGTCCAGAATCGGCGGCTGAAGACTCCTGCAGTCTTCTTAAGGTAGCGCACAGCACTGCAGCTGTGCGCCATTTTCCTCTCAGCACACTTCACACGGCAGTCACTGAGGGTACAGGGCGCTGGGGGGGGGCGCCCTGGGAGGCAAATGAAAACCTTTAAAAAGGCTAAAAATACCTCACATATAGCCCCAGAGGCTATATGGAGATATTTACCCCTGCCTAAATGTACTAAATAGCGGGAGACGAGCCCGCCGAAAAAGGGGCGGGGCCTATCTCCTCAGCACACGGCGCCATTTTCTGTCACAGCTCCGCTGGTCAGGAAGGCTCCCAGGTCTCTCCCCTGCACTGCACTACAGAAACAGGGTATAACAGAGAGGGGGGGCAGAATAAATGGCAATATATTAATATAAAAGCAGCTATAAGGGAGCACTTAATCATAAGGCTATCCCTGTCATATATAGCGCTTTTTGGTGTGTGCTGGCAGACTCTCCCTCTGTCTCCCCAAAGGGCTAGTGGGTCCTGTCTTCGTATAGAGCATTCCCTGTGTGTCTGCTGTGTGTCGGTACGTGTGTGTCGACATGTATGAGGACGTTATTGGTGTGGAGGCGGAGCAATTGCCAAATATGAGGATGTCACCTCCTAGGGGGTCGACACCAGAATGGATGCCTTTATTTGTGGAATTACGGGATAGCGTCAACTCGCTTAAGCAGTCGTTTGCCGACATGAGGCGGCCGGACACTCAATTAGTGTCTGTCCAGGCGCCTCAAACACCGTCAGGGGCTGTAAAACGTCCCTTGCCTCAGTCGGTCGACACAGACCCAGACACAGGCACTGATTCCGGTGGTGAAGGTGACGAATCAACCGTATTTTCCAGTAGGGCCACACGTTATATGATTTTGGCAATAAAGGAGATGTTACATTTAGCTGATACTACAGGTACCACTAAACAGGGTATTATGTGGGGTGTGAAAAAACTACCAGTAGTTTTTACCGAATCAGAAGAATTAAATGACGTGTGTGATGAAGCGTGGGGTGCCCCGATAAAAAACTGCTAATTTCAAAGAAGTTATTGGCTTTATACCCTTTCCCGCCAGAGGTTAGGGAGCGCTGGGAAACACCTCCTAGGGTGGACAAAGCGCTAACACGCTTATCAAAACAAGTGGCGTTACCCTCTCCTGAGACGGACGCACTTAAAGATCCATCAGATAGGAGGATGGAAAATATCCAAAAAGGTATATACACACATGCAGGTGTTATACTACGACCAGCTATTGCGACTGCCTGGATGTGCAGTGCTGGGGTAGTTTGGTCAGAGTCCCTGATCGAAAATATTGATACCCTGGACAGGGACAATATTTTACTGTCGTTAGAACAAATAAAGGATGCATTTCTTTATATGCGTGATGCACAGAGAGATATCTGCACACTGGCATCACGGGTAAGTGCTATGTCCATTTCGGCCAGAAGAGCTTTATGGACACGACAGTGGACAGGCGATGCGTAGAGGAGTTATTTGAGGTCGGTCTATCGGATTTGGTGGCCACGGCTACGGCCGGGAAATCCACCTTTCTACCTCAAGTCACTCCCCAACAGAAAAAGGCACCGACCTTTCAACCGCAGCCCTTTCGTTCCTTTAAAAATAAGAGAGCAAAGGGCTATTCATATCTGCCACGAGGCAGAGGACGAGGGAAGAGACAGCAACAGGCAGCTCCTTCCCAGGAACAGAAGCCCTCCCCGGCTTCTACAAAAGCCTCAGCATGACGCTGGGGCTTCGCAAGCGGACTCGGGGGCGGTAGGCGGTCGTCTCAAAAATTACAGCGCGCAGTGGGCTCACTCGCAGGTAAATCCCTGGATCCTGCAGATAATATCTCAGGGGTACAGGTTGAAATTAGAGACAGAGCCACCTCGCCGTTTCCTGAAGTCTGCTTTACCAACGTCCCCCTCAGAAAGGGAGACGGTTTTGGAAGCCATTCACAAGCTGTATTCTCAGCAGGTGATAGTCAAGGTACCTCTTCTACAACAAGGGAAGGGGTATTATTCCACTCTATTTGTGGTACCGAAGCCGGATGGCTCGGTAAGGCCTATTCTAAATCTGAAGTCCTTGAACCTATACATAAAGAAGTTCAAGTTCAAGATGGAGTCACTCAGAGCAGTGATAGCGAACCTGGAAGAAGGGGACTTTATGGTATCCTTGGACATCAAGGATGCGTATCTCCACGTTCCAATTACCCCTCACACCAGGGGTACCTCAGGTTCGTTGTACAAAACTGTCACTATCAGTTTCAGACGCTGCCGTTTGGTTTGTCCACGGCACCTCGGGTCTTTACAAAGGTAATGGCCGAGATAATATTTCTTCTTCGAAGAAAAGGCGTATTAATTATCCCATACTTGGACGATCTCCTAATAAGGGCAAGGTCCAGAGAACAGCTAGAGATGGGTTTAGCACTATCTCAAGAGGTGCTAAAGCAGCACGGATGGATTCTGAATATTCCAAAATCCCAATTAATGCCGACAACTCGTCTGCTGTTCCTGGGGATGATTCTGGACACAGTTCAGAAAAAGGTTTTTCTTCCCGAAGAAAAAGCCAAGGAGTTATCTGACCTGGTCAGGAACCTCCTAAAACCAGGAAAGGTGTCTGTACATCAATGCACAAGAGTCCTGGGAAAAAAATGGTAGCTTCTTACGAAGCAATCCCTTTCGGCAGATTCCATGCAAAGGGATCTGTTGGACAAATGGTCAGGGTCGCATCTTCAGATGCACCTGCGGATAACCCTGTCGCCGAGGACAAGGGTATCCCTTCTGTGGTGGTTGCAGGAGGCTCATCTATTGGAGGGCCGCAGATTCGGCATACAGGATTGGATCCTGGTGACCACGGATGCCAGCCTGAGAGGCTGGGGAGCAGTCACACAGGGAAGAAATTTCCAGGGAGTGTGGTCGAGCCTGAAAAAGTCTCTTCACATAAGCATTCTGGAACTAAGAGCAATCTACAATGCTCTAAGCCAGGCGGAACCTCTGCTTCAAGGAAGACCGGTGTTGATCCAGTCGGACAACATCACGGCAGTCGCCCATGTAAACAGACAGGGCGGCACAAGAAGCAGGAGGGCAATGGCAGAAGCTGCCAGGATCCTTCGCTGGGCGGAGAATCACGTGATAGCACTGTCAGCAGTATTCATCCCGGGCGTGGACAACTGGGAAGCAGACTTCCTCAGCAGACACGACCTTCACCCGGGAGAGTGGGGACTTCATCCAGAAGTTTTCCACATGCTATTAAACCGTTGGGTAAAACCAATGGTGGACATGATGGCGTCTCGCCTCAACAAAACACTGGACAGGTATTGCGCCAGGTCAAGAGATCCGCAGGCAATAGCTGTGGACGCGCTGGTAACACCTTGGGTGTACCAGTCGGTATATGTGTTTCCTCCTCTGCCTCTCATACCAAAGGTATTGAGGATTATACGGCAAAGAGGAGTAAGACTAGTGGCTCCGGATTGGCCAAGAAGGACTTGGTACCCGGAACTTCAAGAGATGGTCACGGACGATCCGTGGCCTCTACTTCTGAGAAGGGACCTGCTTCAGCAGGGTCCTTGTCTTTTTCAAGACTTACCGCGGCTGCGTTTGACGGCATGGCGTTGAATGCCAGATCCTAAAAGGAAAAGGCATTCCAGAAGAAGTCATTCCTACCTTGATAAAGGCAAGGAAGGAAGTCACCGCGAAGCATTATCGCCGTATTTGGCGAAAATATGTTGCGTGGTGCGAGCAGCGGAGTGCTCCGATGGAGGAATTTCAACTGGGTCGTTTTCCTACATTTCCTGCAATCAGGATTGTCTATGGGTCTCAAATTGGGATCTATTAAGGTTCAAATTTCGGCCCTATCAATATTCTTCCACAAAGAATTGGCCTCAGTCCCTGAGGTCCAGATTTTTATCAAAGGAGTACTGCATATACAGCCTCCTGTGGTGCCTAAGGTGGCACCGTGGGATCTAAATGTAGTTTTAGATTTCCTCAAATCCAATTGGTCTGAACCACTAAAGAATGTGGATTTGAAATATCTCACATGGAAAGTGACTATGTTACTGGCCCTGGCTTCGGCCGGGAGAGTATCTGAACTGGCGGCTTTGTTTTATAAAAGCCCTTATTTAATTTTCCATTCGACATAGGGCAGAGCTGCGGACGCGTCCGCATTTTCTCCCTAAGGTGGTATCAGCGTTTCACCTGAACCAGCCTATTGTAGTGCCTGCGGCTACAGACGACTTGAAGGACTCCAAGTTGTTGGACGTTGTCAGAGCCTTAAAAATATACATTTAAAGGACGGCTGGAGTCAGAAAATCTGACTCGCTGTTTATACTGTATGCACCCAACAAGTTGGGTGCACCTGCTTCTAAGCAGTCGATTGCTCGTTGGATTTGTAACAAAATTCAACTTGCACATTCTGTGGCAGGCCTGCCACAGCCTAAATCTGTTAAGGCCCATTCCGCAAGGAAGGTGGGCTCATCTTGGGCGGCTGCCCGAGGGGTCTCGGCATTACAACTCTGCCGAGCAGCTACGTGGTCAGGGGAGAACACGTTTGTAAAAATTTACAAATTTGATACCCTGGCAAAGGAGGACCTGGAGTTCTCTCATTCGGTGCTGCAGAGTCATCCGCACTCTCCCGCCCGTTTGGGAGCTTTGGTATAATCCCCATGGTCCTTTCAGGAACCCCAGCATCCACTTAGGACGATAGAGAAAATAAGAATTTACTTACCGATAATTCTATTTCTCGGAGTCCGTAGTGGATGCTGGGCGCCCATCCCAAGTGCGGATTAT
This sequence comes from Pseudophryne corroboree, assembly GCF_028390025.1. Taxonomy (NCBI): domain Eukaryota; kingdom Metazoa; phylum Chordata; class Amphibia; order Anura; family Myobatrachidae; genus Pseudophryne; species Pseudophryne corroboree. The sequence continues at coordinate 935,884,019 of NC_086444.1, read as the reverse complement.
CTGCAATACTTGTACATAGTTATTGTTAACTAATTCGGGTTATTGTTTAGGAAGCCATCTTTCAGAGGCTCCTCTGTTATCATACTGTTAACTGGGTTTAGATCACAAGTTGTACGGTGTGATTGGTGTGGCTGGTATGAGTCTTACCCGGGATTCAAAATCCTCCCTTATTGTGTACGCTCGTCCGGGCACAGTACCTAACTGGAGTCTGGAGGAGGGTCATGGGGGGAGGAGCCAGTACACACCACCTGACCTGTAAAAGCTTTACTTTTGTGCCCTGTCTCCTGCGGAGCCGCTATTCCCCATGGTCCTTTCAGGAACCCCAGCATCCACTACGGACTCCGAGAAATAGAATTATCGGTAAGTAAATTCTTATTTTCAGTATAGATTGTAAGCTTGTGAGCAAGGCCTTCCTACCTCTATGACTGTCTGTTATATCCCAGTTTTGTTTTATCACTGTTGTTTTCAGTTGTAAATCGCAACAGAATTTGCTGCGCTATATAAGAAACTTCATAAATAAATAATCATGCATCCTTCATGGGCGGGCGTCAATAACTCTAAAATCAAACATTCCAGAAATCTTTTGTGTTTGCCCCTGTTATATATGTGTGACTGTTTATATGTATGTACATATATGTGTATATATGTGACTCTGTATGTCCTATTTGTGACTGTATGTGTATGACAGTATGTACATGTCTAAGTGTGTTATTTTTTTGTATTTGTGTGACTGTATGTATACGCATACCTCCCAACCTTTAGATATTGAAGATCGGCAATTCTTCATGTGGCCTAACAGAAGGTGGGGGGGTGTTCTTTGCGTGAAATACTGTTCCATGCTCCCCTTTTCATTACACTGGGGGAATGCCCAGCATTCTGTGCGCTGTTGGCCATGCTACCAGTCCCTCTCCACTATGAATTGACACCGCACGCATTTGCACAGATTTGTGTTTTATATAAATAAAATGAAATATTGTTAAGGTGACTACATCCAACCATATGTCTGATTGATTTTCCGTAACTCACAGGAAGAGTGAGAACACACCAAGGAGGGAATTCAGTTGTTTTTTTCTGCGGCTGCTACTAGATTGCACCTGACGGAGCAATTCAACTATTGCAATTCAACTATTGCTTCATTTGGCCGCGAATAGCTGTCGGGGTGACATATTTCAGTTCACCACCTCCTGAGATAGTGAGCTAAAATGTGCGAAGTCGGCTGTTTTAGTGGCCAAACTGCACACTTTGCGCCGTACCAACTAGTTTAAATGGGTTTAGCCACTTTACGCAGCTAAATTTGGTCTGTTTGGGTGCGTCGTGCGTGAAAAATTTGAATATCACCCCGCAATCTCACGTCACGTTAGACAGGAGATCAGGTGCTAAAATACAGTTGATTCATTCCCCCCCCCCCCCCCCCCCAATGTTCCTAAGACATATTATGTGATGAGCATCATAAGGACATGTAAATAGGGTTTGCAACTGCTAACAAATTTGCTGCTGCGATCAGATCTGAATTACCACCCGATGTTCAATAACTCGAGGTGGACCCAGGATTTTGGTGTGAATAGGGCAGACCTCATTAGACAGATAAGATTTCTGCTGCGGGGTACACTGGGCTCCACAAGGATAGACATAGGGGTGTAGAGTAGGATCTTGATCCGAGGCACCAACAGGCTGAAAAGCTTTGACTGTTCCCAGAATGCATAGCGCCGCCTCCTCTATAACCCCGCCTCCCTGCACAGGAGCTCAGTTTTGTAGTTGGTGCCGCAGATAGCAGGCACATAACAGAGGGGCTGCTCTGGGCAGCCCTAAGAAGAGCTTTTTTTAGAAGAAAAGTGAAGACTTCAGGGGCTGCAGCAGTGTGTACATGTCTTGTGACATTCACTGCTGCAGCTCCATCTCTCCCCAGCGGCGCTGTACACTCCCGAGTCCTGGTTGCCGGGTTTACTACAGCAGGAGGCTCCAGTTTTCTTCCATGGTCAGGCACACACGACGGGGGCTCTCCGGGATCGCGTGGCCACGCTTCGGGTGGTGGTGAGTGGGTCCCGCTTGCGGGACCCGTACTTTATCGCGATCCGGCGCGGTCAGTGGGAGGCGGGCCGCACGCGCTGGCGGTGGACACTGTGGCAGTACAGGCGATCCCATTAGATCACCAGGGCATGGGTGCAGGTCAGGTTTTCCCTCAAAACCAGTTTAATAGTAGCCCACAGTACCCGGTGGTTTTGCCAGCAGGGGTATAAGGCTTAGACCTGGAGCCAGTCCCCCAGCCCCAGGGCGCCATTTCCCGCAAATGTTCCCGCCCTGGAGCTGCATATCTGTCTCTCCCTCACTCCCTGTCAGTGTCTATGCGCCATTTCTCTCAGCTACACTGTTCCTGGGACTGCTTGGGCAAATCCTCCTATGTAAAGCCGCCTGGTTGTCAGCGCTGTGACTTTACATGACACTTAAGTATTCTACCTGCCTATTAGACCGTGTTAGTTAAGAGTGTGCATTTAGTCAGGGTTTTCTAGTATAATTACCCTCTGACATACATCCAGTTCTTACTGTGTAGTGTTATATCTATTGACTACATAGCTATATAAGCTGGTCCAGAGCAGTATTATTGTTAGTAATAACCTCTGCATTGTACAACTGTGACTATATGTGTGTGCATTAGCTTGCTGAGTGATTTCCATTTTGTGTCTCTCACTCAACTTGCTATCCCTATATTCTATAACCTGAGGTGGCTTGGTGTGTCAGGTTTTATATTTATATAGGATTTTCACAATATATACTTTAATACGTATTTTTCTCTGTGATTTTAGTCACCGTATCTCTTCTATATCTCTGCTTGTGTTGACTACACTGCGCAGGGGTTTGGGTAAGAGGTATTGTGCTGCTGCCAATTGTACTGTGTTACCTGATACTGCAAGTTATATCATGTCTGCTTCTGAAGGTAACGGTTCTGGGGCGGAACACACTGCAGGTGTTGCTGAAGCCACAGATCCATATGAGGAGCATATAACAGCTGTGGGCTCTGGTTCTGGGGGCTCCTTGCCCCCCAGTGGGACTGTGGCAACGGAGGTACATAATGACCCACGTGGGCTGCTTTTTCCACGCTTCTGCATACGCTAGTTAATAAACTAACACCCCCTATGGGACCCCCTATGCCGGTGCAACTGTATGTGGTCCCTGCAGCTAACCCGCCGTGGGCGGACAATTTATCTGCTCAATTGAAGAAGTTGAACCAGTCCCTGACTACTAAAAAGTCTGACCCTCGCTCGCCTAAGTCCAAGGGGTCCTCTAAGCGAGCTCTTATCTCCTCACAATCCACTGCTGTCACTGACACCTCGTCTGATGAAGATGGCACTTATACTGACCCCACAGATTCTCACACAGATACTGCTGATGGGGAGGGTAGTTCACATGTGTATGTTCCTGATCATTTGGAGGCTATTAAATTAATTTTACAGATTACGGATGATCCCGAGCCATCCGTCCCTCCTAAGAAACCAGATAGGTTCAAGCGTCAGAAGGTGGTTAAACAAGTTTTACCTCACTCAGACCACCTAGTGGTTATACGTCAGGAACCCTGGGAAAACTCGGGTAAGAAGTTTGTGCCTCAAAAGAAGATGCTGGCTCGCTATCCCCTCGCGCCAGAGCTGTCTAAAAATTGGGAAACTCTTCCTCCAGTAGACTCACATGTGGCTAGGATGGTGGTTTCCTCAGCTCTACCTGTCACTACCGTCACGTCTCTAAAAGAGCCTACGGATAAATGTGTGGAGGGTTGTCTGAAAGCGATTTACACCCTCACGGGTGCTGCACAAAGGCCCACTATTGTAGCAACATGGGCTGCAGAGGCTATTGAAGCATGGGCCTTGGAGTTAGAAGCTGAAATCTCTTCTGACCATGCTAGACAATGCTTGTCATATATTGTCACAGCTTCTCACTATATCAAAGAGGCGGCTTCTGATGCTGGTATTCTAGCAGCCAAGGCCTCTACTACATCAGTCCTGGCTCGCCGGATATTGTGGCTGAGATCCTGGTTTGTGGATCTGGACTCTAGAAAAACCCTGGAGGTACTCCCTTTCAAGGGAGATATTCTGTTTGGGGAGGACTTAAATAAGATTGTGGCTGACTTGGCTACTGCCAAAACTGCCTGTCTGCCAAGTACCGCTCCTTCTGTGTCGAAGGCTAAAGGTACTTCTTTTCGCCCCTTTCGTCCTTCAGGTAAAGCAAAAGGTCAGGCATACAATAAGCAGGCCCGCACTTCCAAACCTGGTAAGCCAAAGCCCAAAAGCGCCTTGGCGGCCCGTCAGCCAGCTTCCAAGACCGATAAGCCTGCTGCATGACGGTGCTGGCCTCCCCCTGGGGGATCCCAGGGTGGGGGGCCGGCTTCTAGGGTATACCCAGGAATGGTTGAAGACCACTTCAGATGCCTGGGTACGGAAAGTAGTCACTCGAGGTTACGCCATAGCCTTGAAAAACCGACCCCTTCATCGATTTTGCCGGTCAGACGTCCCGTTGGACCAGACAAAGGCAAACACTCTACATTCGGTGGTACAGACCCTCCTGGATACAGGAGTTGTAGTACAGGTTCCTCTTGCACAGAGGGGCCGGGGGTACTATTCTCCGCTGTTTCTAGTCCCGAAACCGAATTGGTCCTCCCGGCCCATTCTCAACCTCAAGGCATTGAACAGGTTTGTGAAGGTTTCCAAGTTTCGTATGGAAACCCTTCGCTCTATCGTTCTGGCCTTGGAACCTGGGGACTACATGGTCTCCCTGGATATAAAGGATGCTTACCTGCGTTCCTATAGCAGCGTCTCATCAGCAATACCTGAGGTTTGCGATTGGCAACCTCCATTACCAGTTTCGTGCGTTACCTTTTGGTTTAACTACGGCTTTGCGAGTCTTCACCAAAGTCATGGCGGTGATGACGGTGGTACTCTGCCGTCAAGGGGTAAGGATACTGCCGTATCTGGACGACTTGTTAATCCTGGCAAATTCCCCAGAACTTCTCCTACGTCATCTGGATATGACTGTCCGGTTTCTACAAGCCCACGGGTGGCTCATCAACTGGAAGAAATCCTCCCTGGTCCCTGCTCAGAGCATGGTGCACCTGGGAGTGCTATTGGACACTTACAACCAGAGGTTGTTCTTGTCTCATGAGAAAGTCCTGAAGCTTCAGGACAGGATTCGTTGCTTCCTTTCTCGTCCGCAAGTGTCGATACATTTGGCGATGCAAGTGCTGGGCCTCATGGTATCAGCATTCAACATGGTGGAGTATGCTCAATTCCATTCTCGCCCCCTCCAGAAGCTAATTCTAGCCAAGTGGGACGGCCTGCCTCACCGGATCAGGTCTCGCATGATCTCATTGACTCCGGAGGTCCGTCTGTCGCTGCCCTGGTGGCTCCAGGACCGACAATTGTGCAGGGGCTGTCCCTTCTGGATATCCAACTGGGTCCTGTTGACGACAGATGCCAGTCTAAGAGGTTGGGGCGCGGTGCTGGAGCAACACTCCCTTCAGGGTTGGTGGACCAAGGAGGAATCCCTCCTCTCGATCAACATTCTGGAATTGCGGGCGGTCTTCAGTGCGTTGAACCTGGCCCAGCATTTAATTCAGAACCGTCTTGTTCGACTGCAGTCGGACAACGCCACCACAGTGGCTTACATAAATCATCAAGGCAGCACTCGAAGCCGTTTGGCAATGAAGGAAGTCTCACGGATTCTACATTGGGCGGAATGCCATCTACCGGCCATATCGGCAATATTCATTCCGGGAGTCCTGAATTGGGAAGCGGACTTTCTCAGTCGTCAGGACGTACATGCCGGCGAGTGGGGACTCCATCCAGAAGTGTTTCAACTCCTAGCGGAAAAGTGGGGCCTTCCAGACGTAGATCTGATGGCGTCTCGACACAATCACAAGGTTCCGGTCTACGGAGCATTGACAAGGGATCCTCAAGCAGCATTTGTGGATGCGCTGGCGGTGCCGTGGCGGTTTCGGCTGCCGTACGTGTTCCCTCCAGTATCACTCCTGCCCAGGGTAATTCAGAAGTTCAAGCAAAAAAAAAGGATATCTGCTTCTCATAGCTCCAGCGTGGCCCAGACGGCACTGGTTCTCAGACCTGCAAGGCCTATCGTCAGAGCGTCCAATTCTACTTCCACAACGCCCAGACCTCCTCGTTCAGGGCCCCTGTTTCTACCAGGACCTAGCCCGGCTGTCTTTGACGGCGTGGCTCTTGAAGCTTCCGTCTTGAGGGCTTAAGGGTTTTCTGAGGCGGTTATTCAATCTATGTTGCGGGCCCGGAAACCGGCTTCGGCTCGGATTTACTATAGGGTCTGGCATTCTTACTTTGTTTGGTGCGCATCTAACGATTATGACGCTTCCAAGTTTAGTATAGCCAAGTTGTTGGCTTTTCTTCAGCAGGGCCTAGACTTAGGCCTGCGTCTGGCCTCCCTCAAGGTTCAAATATCTGCCTTGTCGGTGTGGTTTCAGAGAAAAATTGCGACCTTACCTGATGTGCATACCTTTACTCAGGGTGTGTTGCGTATCCAACCTCCCTATGTCCCGCCTGTGGCTCCTTGGGACTTGTCGGTGGTTTTGGAGGCGTTAAAAGGGTCTCCGTTTGAACCTATTGGTTCAGCTGATCTTAAGTGGCTTTCTCTTAAGGTGGTGTTTCTGCTGGCTATTGCTTCAGCTAGAAGAGTGTCGGATTTGGGTGCCTTGTCCTGTAGTTCCCCATATCTGATATTTCATTGTGACCGGGCGGTTCTTAGGACTCGTCCCGTATATTTACCTAAGGTGGTTTCTTCGTTCTACCTTAACCAGGAGATTGTGGTACCGGCACTTGTTTCTCCTGATCTGTCTCCCAAAGAGCGGTCTTTGGATGTGGTACGGGCTCTCCGTATCTATGTGAAGAGAACTGCTTCTATTAGAAAATCTGATTCTCTTTGTGCTGTTTGGATTTTGCAAACGGGGCTGGCCTGCTCACAAGCAAACTTTGGCCAGATGGATTAGAATGGTGATTGCACATGCTTATGTGAGGGCTGGTCTATCGGCTCCTGATCAGATTACGGCCCATTCTACTCGGTCCGTTGGACCTTCTTGGGCGGCCCGCCGTGGTGCGACCCTTGAACAATTGTGCAAGGCGGCTACGTGGTCCTCTGTGAGCACGTTCATAAGGTTCTATGCCTTTGATACTGTCGCTTTCCAGGATGCTTCCTTTGGACGTAGGGTTCTTGTGCCCGCTACAGTGCGTCCCCTCCCATAAGGAACTGCTTTAGGACATCCCCTATGTCTATCCTTGTGGAGCCCAGTGGTACCCCGCAGCAGAAATCGAGTTTTATGGTAAGAACTTACCTTTGTTAAAACTCTTTCTGCGAGGTACACTGGGCTCCACAAGGCGCCCACCCTGACGCACTTAGCTTCTTTGGGTTGGTATGGCATTAGCCGCTGACACTTCTCCTGTCGTGAGAGTGTGGTGTATGTGGCTACTAACCGTTGTCGTCTCTTTTCCTGCTACTGCATTGGGCTGGTTAACTAAAAACTGAGCTCCTGTGCAGGGAGGCAGGGTTATAGAGGAGGCGGCGCTATGCATTCTGGGAACAGTCAAAGCTTTTCAGCCTGTTGGTGCCTCGGATCAAGATCCTACTCTACACCCCTATGTCTATCCTTGTGGAGCCCAGTGTACCTCGCAGAAAGAGTTTTAACAAAGGTAAGTTCTTACCATAAAACTCGTTTTTCTCTCCGTGTGTTCCCCCTACAGTGATAGCGATGTGCTGTGCTGAGTGGGGAGAGAGATGTGTGCTGAGTGGTCACTGATCGATCAGCACACATCTCTCCCCGTGTGTAAGGGGCTTAAGTGTGTCTTCCAAATCATCAATACACGTGGATATTATTGTATTATGATTTAATCACATGAGTTTATAGACCACATGTTCTTGCTTGCAGACAGTCACTTCAGTAGCATAATTCTTCCAGATAATGCAAATGTTGTACGATTCAATCTTACGTCTAGCCATGTTGTTGGAATGAAATTGAATTTGTAAATTTCCTGAACCTCCTTGTACTGCAGATATTTGTTGTTGTAATCTGACAGGAGACAGAAGGGAACATTCAGCCAAACAGGAAGATTACTGGTTGCCCAGCAACAATAACGATAGGGAGTGTAAGCAAAGTACACAGTTAGCTAGCACATGGATGGCTGCACACAGTGTTCATTTCTCAGCGCACACCCCCTACACATCTGTCTGCTTAAGTGGAGTAAGGCCAGGCTCCGACAATGGCTCATATTGTAAATGATAAGAATACTACCAGTATTCATGAATGAAGATTTATTCTTTCTATTAGTCTGTATAAGAGGTCAGTGCAAAAACCAAACCACATGGTGGTAGTAGTATAAAACTATACTTCATAATTGTGCAACAATATCCTTTGGTGTAATTTACCATGGCTAATTGATCCTCTGGGGCCATCCATTTTTCCCTGACGCTGGCACCTATCAGGGATTTTTCTCTTACGTCCTAGTGGATACTGGGGTCTCATACTTTAGTACCATGAGGCATTGATCGGGTCCACTGGAGCCTGGTACTTTAAAACTTTTAGTGTGTGTATGTGTGGGCTGGCTCCTTTCCTCTATGCCCCTCCTACCAGACTCTGTTTAGAAAAATGTGCCCAAGGAGTCAGAGAGATTTTTTCTTTAAATTTAAATTTCGATTTTATTTTCAGGTAGCTCTGCGTGGCAGACAGACTACCTGCTTCGTGGGACTTAGAGGGGATACCGAACCAACCTCCTGAGGGTTAATGGTTCGTAATCCCAGCTGACAGGACACTGAGCTCCTGAGGTGCTGATCACTCATCATCAGTATGTGTGCCCACACTGGCAGCTAGCCTCCACCCTCTAACAGATGCTGAAGTCCAGATGCGGTGATTGTTACACCGGGGTCCCGGTTAGCAGGTCCCCGGTGTAGTTTGGTGGCGGTCACGGGCGCGAAGCTGCGGTTCCCACTGCGGACGGAACTGGCTCAGGTCTATTGCCCAGCAGTGCTCACTGTCATCTTAAGCTTTGTGTGGACTGTAAATGACATTTCCGAGGTGTTTTACACTCGTGGCCAGTATAATCTTGTTAAGGACCGCGCACCATTGCAAGGAGCGGGGCTTCCCAGAGGGGATCGGCGCCATTTTCCTGCTGCTGCGGATCACCAAGGCTGCATGCACGCTGCTCCTCCAGGACCCACGCTGTTACAGACTGTCTGAACTGGTACCAGGGGGGCCATAGACGGGGGGAGCACGTCAGCGGTAACACCGCTGCACTGATTTTACATACACTTATTTTCACACATTGTGCTGCTGTGTTCTGTGTGCTGGGTCCTCTCCTCAGTGTCACTCCAAAGGGCTGTCTAGGGACTGTGTGGGGTGTTGGGCAACGGGCTGCGCTGTTGTTTCCTGTATAATGTCTGAAGACTTGGTTATGTGTGCTACTTGTATTTCTACCCCTTGTTCAGCGGGGTCCCTAATGTGTGGGCAATGTTCCTTGTCTCCTCAAGGGCCCAGCTCACAGGCACCTTAAGAGCATGATTCACAATGTCATTTCTGAACTAGCTGCAGCTAAAAGGGAGAGACAGGTGTTAAATACTCAATTGATTGTGTAGCTAAAGCAGCAGATACCAGGAAGGCTTCAAAGCCCCCTCTAGTGGCTTCACACAAACGCTCACTGCCACAGGTTTTACAGTCCGATTCTGATTCTGATCAGCCAGATGTGGATGATGATGACATGGACGAGGACAGCTCTCTCTGTCCCCTGGGATGGAGGCCCTCATTTTTGCCATGAGAGGTCCTTCACATACCGGACCCGGAGGCGGAACCAGATGAGGAGTTATACTTTAATGTAAGACCCAAGAGTTCAGCTACCTTCCCGGTGTCTAAGGAGTTAAACTCCCTGGCCAGGGAGGCTTGATTAAACCCTGATAAAAAAAAATTTCAATTCCTTAGGGGTTTTTATCTACCTTTCCACTTCCAGCTGAGGATAGGAAGGTCTAGGAAACCCCCCACCCATCGGTCAATACATCTGTATCCAGACTGTCATAAAAATTGGTACTGCCTGTCCCTGGGGCTATATTACTGAAGGAGCCTGCTGACTGTAAAATTGAGACACCGCTCAAGGCCATTTATACGGCAGCAGGCGCAGCACAGCGCCCCACAGTAGTTTGCGGGTGGATTTCCAGGGCTGAGGTAAAGTGGTCTGATGTTATTGATGGTTTAGACACTCTGCCACGGGATGAGGTCGTTACCCTGCTGCAACATATACAGGTGCTGCAAATTTTATGAGCGAGGTTATAAAGGAGTCGTGTAAGATTAATGGCCGCGCTACTGCTATGACGGTCTCAGCGCGCAGAGCTCTGTGTTTACGTCAATGGGCGGCGGATGCCGATTACAGAAAGGGTGTAGAAAATCTTCCCTTTACAGGTGATACTGTGTTTGCAGACGAATTGAATAAGTGGATCTCCCAAGCAACGGCAGGTAAGTCTACCTATCTGCCGTCGGCTGCGCCACCTGCTAGACGTTCTTACACCGGACCCTCCTTGCAGTCCTTTTGTGTGGCAAGGTTCAGAGGCAGGGGCTGAGGGGTCTCCACCACCTCCAGAGGATCTCATGGTAAGTCCCATAAACCTGCACCTGCTGTCTCCCTGGACCAGACCAGCGTATCCCCTGCCGCTAATCCCTCCGCGTGATGGTTTGCCCCAGCGACAAGGCGACTTTAAGGTAGATGCTCGCCTTCAACACTTCGCCCACGTGTAGGCGGAGTCCTGCCTGGATCCTTGGGTGAGGGACCTAATTTCCCACAGATACCGGCTGGAATTCCAAACACTACCTCCTCACAGGTTTTTCAAGTCGGGATTACTATCTTTACCCGCAGCAAAAGTTACCTTGCAAGAGGCTATTCAAAGATTTTGCAGATGGGGGTGGTAGTTCTTGTGCCTCCTACGTTACGCAACATGGGTTTTTACTCCCCCATTTTGAACCTGAAGTCTCTCAACCCGTATCTGCGGGTATTCAAATTCAAGACTGAGTCCCTGAGGGTGGTGGTGTCCGCTCTGGAGGAGGGAGAGTTCCTGGTGTCTCTGGATGTCAAGAATGCTTACCTTCACATTCCCATGTGGCCTCCTCATCAGGCTTAACTCAAGTTCGCCATATTGGACGACCATTTCCAGTTTCAGGCCTTACCCTTCGGATTATCCACAGCTCCGAAGGTCTTCACGTAGGTCATGGCGGAGATGATGCTGCAACTGCGCATGATGGGAGTAAACATAGTTCCCTACTTGGATGATCTCCTAATAAAGGCTGTGTCCAGGGAACGTCTGCTGCACATCATTGATCTGACTACTCTCCTGCTCACGGATCATGGGTGGATCCTAAATTTCCAGAAATCTCACCTGGAACTGACCCAGCATCTTCAGTTCCTGGGAATGATACTGTATACAGTGTCTCAAAAGGTGTTTCTTCCGATGGACAAGGCCTTGGCTATCCAGGCTATGGTCTTCGCGGTCCTCCAGTCCTCGCAAGGTGTCCATACATCTTTGCATCCGCTTACTGGGCAAGATGGTGGCTGCTTACGAGGCAATCCGATACGGCAGATTCCATGCCCGGCCATTTCAACTGGATCTACTGGACAAATGGTCGGTTTCTCCCATTCACATGCATCGGGAAGTAACCTTGTCTCCGAAAGCCCGGATTTCTCTGTTACAGTGGCTACAAGTGCCTCACCTGGTAGAGGGCAGCAGTTTCAATATCCACTCATGGAGTCTACTGACAACTGGTGCCAGCCTCTGGGGTTGGGGGGCTGTGACCCAAGGGCCCAATTCACCGGTGTGGCTGTCCACAGATAGATCTGATGGCTTCTAGTCTTAACAAGAAGCTATGACGTTACTGTTCCAGAACTGCAGGCTGTAGCAGTGGACACGCTGACGACACCGTAGATGTACCAGTTTGTTTACCTGTTCTCTCCTCTACCGCTAATCCCAAGGGTTCTAAAAAGACTAAGAAAAGAAAGCGTTCAAGCAATTCTAATTGCCCCGGATTGGCCTCGACGAGCGTGGTACTCGGACCTACTGACCATGTCGCTGGAGGATCCCTGGCCTCTGCCGCTCCAAGACTATCTTCTTCAGCAAGGCCCGTTCGTCTATCCAGACTTACAGCGGCTATGTTTGACGGCTTGGAAGTTGAGAGGGAGATTCTAGCAAGAAAAGGGTCTTCCCTCCAGGGTTCTTTCCACCATGGTCCAGGCCAGGAATATGGTTACGTCAAAGCATTATCATCGTATCTGGAAAAAGTATGTTTCCTGGTATGAAAGTAGAAAGGTTTCTCCCATGGAATTTAGAATTGGTCGTTTTCTACTTTTCCTGCAAGCGGGGGTGGATATGGGCCTACGTTTAGGCTCCATCAAAGTCCAGATTTCGTCGCTCTCCATTTTCTTCCAAAAACAACTTGCTCTGTTGCCAGAAGTACAGACTTTCCTAAAGGGAGTTCTTCATATACAACCGCCCTTTGTACCTCCCACGGCTCCGTGGGACCTCAATGTGGTTCTGTCTTTTCTCCAATCGGACTGGTTTGAACCCTTACATAGGGTGGAGTTTAAATTTCTCACCTGGAAGACAGTGATGTTGTTATTGGCTTCGGCTTCTGCCAGGCAGGTCTCTGAATTAGGGTCCTTATCCTGTAAGAGCCCTTATTTGATTTTTCATAAAGACAGGGCGGAACTGAGAACCCGTCCTCAATTTTTGTCTAAGGTGGTGTCGGCTTTTCATGTGAATCAGCCTATTGTGGTTCCGGTGTTTGACGCTTCCGTTGGCCCTGAGACCTTGAATGTGGTCAGTGTTCTGAAGATTTATGTCAAAAGGACGGCCTGTCATCGGAAATCTGACTCGCTGTTTGTCTTTTATGATGCCTCCAAGATTGGTCGGCCTGCTTCTAGGCAATATATTGCTCGTTGACTTAGGTTGACCATTCAACAGGCCTATATGTCAGCGGCTCTGCCCTTGCTGACGTCTATTCAGGCCCACTCGACCAGGTTGGTAGGGTCATCCTGGGCGGCTGCCCGGGGTGTGTCGGCCCTACATTTGTGCCGAGCTGCTACTTGGTCTGGTTCTAACTCTTTTGTGAAATTCTGTAGGTTCGATACCTTGGGCTAGGATGACCATCAGTTTGGTCAGGCGGTTTTACAGGGGTCTCTGCACTCTCCCACCCATTTGGGAGCTTTGAGTCTTCCCCATGGTACTATACCTGTGTAAGTATTTGGTTGGACCAACGTTGCGGTCCCATTATGTGGTTGGGAACGCCGTGCTATCCAGGTTAGGTTGGGGTTGCTATCCTCTGGTTAGCGCTCTCCTTTCGTTTATGGTTGTGTGTTGGCTTATTGCTTCACCGCTGTTGTATTGTTCTTCTCTCATATGTCCGTCTCCTCGGGCACAGTTTTCCTAGACTGAGTCTGGTAGGAGGGTCATCGAGGGGAGGAGCCAACACACACATACACACACACTAAAAGTTTTAAAGTGCCAGGCTCCAGTGGACCTGATCTATACCCCATGGTACTAAAGTACAAGACCCCAGTATCCACTACGGACTAGGAGAAAAGGAATTACCGGTAGGTATTCAATTCCTATATATTTTTTTTCTCTTGTGACCTGCTGATGTCTGGTAACTTATACAGGGTACTATATGTAAATTTTCAGGCAAAAAAAGGGATTATTTGAATTGGCTGAAAAATAAAAAAAAATCTGGCAAAAATCGCTGTAAATCCCCCCCTTTTTTCTTTCTTTTCTCGGATCCAGTTGAATTCCCCGTTCTATATTGAGGGGTTAAAATGTTTATGTATGCAATCAGACAAGGTTTATACTTTTAGAAAGCCAGAGACACATGTTATCGTTACGATAATAGGAATGTGAAATCCCCTTGGTAAAATAATGATTGTGATATAATAATTTTACTGTATGTTACTTTTTTTGCCATTCTTTCTGTTGCTACATGTTACAAAAAAAAGTAAATTCACTTCAGACTTGTACCTACTGGCATTGATATTTTATTAGAATTGAGAAGAGTAATACTGGTTCTTCCTACAAAATGACTTTCATGGGTTTAAATAAGAAAAATATTTATGTAACTAAAAAAAGAGGATAACATATTGCCTGAGGGGAAATTTTCGGTCAACACCGTTTTAAGGAAGGTATCATTAGATCTTCTGCACAGTTGTAGAAGCCCTTTGCTCCATTTGTAAAATCTATAGCTGTGGCTGCCAGCCCAGAGTTTATTTATTATGTGCTATGTGACTAATGAATTGGTTCTGTTTAGCTAAGAACCCTTATGGTATTATTTCAATGCCTTCTGTGTGGGGTTGTTTTATTTATAATCTCTTGTTGAGACATCCTTAGAAACAGTAACACAGACGACCTGGGGCACTTTGTGTGTGTCACACATTGCTACTTCCAGCTTTATTCACTGTATTGTGTATTCTCTCAGCAGAGTACCAGTAATTAGCTAACTAATTACATCTCGGTATGTATAGCGTATCCAGTCATGGTATAAGATGTATGTGGCTCCTCTCATAGGGGCCCATTTATCATGAATTGCATTTGCATTGCAATCTAGGTATGACAGTAGCATGATGCTATTCTCATGGCAGGAAGTGTCATTGTACACTTGAAGGGACAGGGGCTGCAAAAGGAGCCAGTCCCTGCAATTCTCTCAATGTGGTGCCAGGAGATCTGCGCATGCATGGTCCCGCTGAACACGCATGCGCAGCAGTTGTTGCTATGGGGGCAGTGGCTGCTGGCAGAAATGGAGGGATCGCAAACTCTCTGTGATACATTTACATTATACAAACGCATAGTCGCCGCCCACGGGGGAGTGTGCGAACGCATGTGCAGCCGAGCGGGACGAAAAAGTTTTTTGCAGTTTCTGAGTAGCTCTAGACTTAGCCCTTGCGATCACTTCAGTCTTTTTGGTCCCGGAATTGACGACGGACACCCGCCCTCCAAACACCTGGACACACCTGCGTTTTCCAAACACTCCCAGAAAATGGTCAGTTGAAACCCATAAACGCCCTCTTCCTGTCAATCTCCTTGCGATTGGCTGTGCGAAACCCATACGACGTGCCAGCGCATTGCGGTGCATACGCATGCGCAGTAGTAACATCTGCGCTGCGAAAAATGGCAGCGAGCTATCAAGTCTGAATGACCCCCTAAATACGGGTGTTTTCGGGGAATAAGCCACAAGTATTTGATAAATGGACCCCATATACCTCAATTTGTGCCTTCTGTTGCATATTTAAAATTTAAGACTAAAATGCTTATCACATTATTAGGCTATATTAAGATTAACATTTAATTGTGTCATAATCTATATTATTAAACAAATTGTAGCTAAAAATGTAATTGCCTTGCACTAAAAACACTACTATAAAAACACTACTATATTTACTCAGTGTATTCTATGGGGGATTATTAAGATAATAAATTTGACATTACAAAGTCGAATTAGTTTTATGAGAAATATGTAATTGTATAGTATTTGGGCCTAATTCAGGGTTGATCATATAACATGTGCAGAGAGAGTTAGATTTGGGTGGGATATATTGTTTCTGTGCAGGGTAAATACTGACTGCTTTATTACACTGCAATTTAGATTTCAGTTTGAACACACCCCACCCAAGTCTAAAGCGCCCCATACACTACAACGATATGTCTGAGACTGAAGTCGGAGGCGATTTCCCTTGAACTCTTCCAGTAGCTTCCCGGGAGTGGTCCCATACGATTTGGTACATTTTGCATGCGATATATCGTATGCGATTCCATCCATGCCTGCGAGAACTGATATATCACGAGTGCAGCACTAACGATCTAGGGGAGCCGATATGACCCTCACGGGGCCGCGCATCAGATTGGATACACAGCCAAAATGCCTGATTTCACCCAATATATCGTCCCGAATGCCCGAATTAGGCTGAAATCGGGCATAATCGTTCTAGTGTATGGGGCCCTTTACTCTCTCTGCACGTTATATCTGCCCCCCTGCAGTGCATATGGTTTTGCCCATTAGAGAAAGATTTTGCTTTTGCGATCAACACTGAACTAGGCCCATAGTGTTTTTTAGTGTATACAAAAATGAACATTTTGCCAGTGATGCATACTCCCCAAGGTCTTCCCTTAGTTTCTTGCACATAAATCCATTATAAGGGCGCACACAAAGGATTTACTATTTGGGCAGATGCTGATCCCTGAGGAGGGCACATTTTAATTTTGAAGGGCGACATTTTGGTTGGGATAGATTGCTATAGCTGTTTGGCATATTATGAAATGTGGGCACTGAAGTGTATAACAGTATTTATTGACTGCAGTCACAATGTCAACTGTTATGATGTCGGCATGTGAAATGTCAACATTCTGCAGAATGCCAACAGGCTGCTTAAAAGGGATGTAGGCTGTAGTGAGAGGGTGAGGGGCAGCATCTCGCTGCTGGATCTCTGCATCAGCTTACACCCAGAAGACGTCGCTGCACTGCCAGACCAGTAGACACCACCAGCACTGCCAGATGAGTAAGGGTATCGCCGCACCGCTGGGACTGTTCTAATCATGTCTACATTTCATCAATGTTGATATGATGAATGTCCACATGGTCAAAGTTGATATGCTGTATGTTGAGATTGCGACTGTGTTGACATAATGAATGAAGACATACCATACCGAACCCATATTTATGTATAATGTTTAAATCCTTACCATTTATCCCCTTCAATGCCACTGTGTTTTCCCTACATGCCATCAAACCACAACTTATGTCCCTGCATTGCCCCACGGAATGATTGGACCGACCTCTCTGTAGTGCTCCAGCAGAGAGGGAGAGAAAACACTGGCCAACGGAGAGGGGGCATGCAGGCTGCCAGGATATGGAAGCAGCGGTGGGATCAGTGGGTTTATGTAGAGATGAGGAGGGTCTCTGCTTTAGTCAGAGATGTAGTGGGCACGCTCACCCCAGTTTCCACCGCCTCTTGCCAGCCACACAAGAGTCCATCCAGTCTCCTCTTCTCCTATCACTAATCCTGATGTTGACTGTGACTCTGCCTATTTGTCTGCCCAGCAAGTGCTGGCACAAGGTCCTTTTGACAAAGGCCTCTGCTTGCCAGCCCCCTCTCTGTAGCTCTTTGTGCGGCTGTTACCCGCTGCTGCCTACAGCAGTGTGGCTCTCTGTGGCATGATGTTACCACTTTGGGGTGTGGGAATGCTTGGGTGATGGCCTGTGCTCAGCATTGGGGGACTGTCCACATCCGCACTGATTATCTAATCAGCGTGGTGCTATCTTAAAGGGAAGGGGCACATTTTTCCATCTGCAATATGGGCAGGGCCCTACTTAAGCAGTCTAGCAGAAATACTGTGGTAGCGGTTACTCTCCTGGTAAGCCTTTACTTGTTTATCTGCGGGATTCTCCCCCCAGCTCAATTGAGGCTTTATCCCTTACAGCAAGTTTGTATGATTTAAATAGTTTCCATTATTTTTACGTCAGGTGGACTTTTCCAATATATTTTTTTTTTTTTAGAACTGAAAGTCTGCTCAGCAGTGGACTTTGCTTTATAGCTATGCCTGCCCAGACTTACTATTCTGCTGAACAGCAAGCCATAGAGTAGGGCCACACATAGCGGCCAAACGGGTCTCATTCAGCGGGACCCGCTTGGCTGGAAGGAGACAGCACATGGATGCCTATGCAGGAGCCCACACATATGCGGCAGTCCCGCCACCGTCGGATCCGACCGCAGCATGCTGACATGACATGCTGACATATATTTCAATGCAAGTGTTCACACAGTGCCGGCTGTGTTCCATTGAAATCCTGTGTGTCACTTGCCGGATCCTGTTCTGCAGCATCCCGCAGAACAGGATCCGTGTGCACACAAAACCCCCCTCCCGGCCAAGCGGGTCCTGTTCAGTGGGACCCGCTTGGCCGCTACATGTGGCCCCAGCCTTAAAGACCACAGCAGTAAGTCACTCAGAGCTACTTCTGGAGGTGCATCAAATACCACTGCTTACCCTCCTCCAGCTAACAAGAGTAACTGGGGTGAGCCGGGGTAACAAAATCCAAACCTTTGCTGTAACTCAGATACTTTCAAGTATTTTCATTTTTTGTATGACATTCTCACATGCCCAGTCATTATTCTGAGAAATTTTCAGACTGTCATCTCACAGTAGATACAAGAGAAAAAATAAAATGGTGTCTGGAAAATACTCCATGGGATGGGGTGAATTAAAGAGATTCATGGGGTAAGTTAACACTGTTTCATGGGCAATATAAAGGGTTGATGTGAGCACCAAATGGAGTAATTGACAGACATCATTGTACCTTGGCATGACAAGAAATTGGGGTATTTATTAGACAAAACAAAAAGTTTGACACTAATTTTATTTGATATATGTAGGAAATGGGTTGGATACGGGAATACCGGCAGTCAGTGGTCAGAATACCAAAACTGGCATCCCGACTGCCTAAAATCCCAGTAGTGGGTGCTCAGCGTATCTAGCCCTAATCCTACCCCATGAGGTTTAACATAGAAAATGACACCTTTTTTTATGTTGACCATTTCCATGTTGACCAATTTAATCCTGTCAACCTTGTGTACTGTTCACCCTTTACAAGTCAACAAGTTGACCCTGCATGCCGACCATATAGGGTTGACCTATTGACTGTTGACCTTATACTGGTCGACCCAGTGATACACACCCATATACATGATTTTATCAACTATTGGGCTCTATTCAATTCAGCATGATGTTAATAGCTCAAGGAAGGAGGACCCAGAGCTATTCAATTGGCCGTGAAGTTAAGCCCAGCTAGGGGATTTCTGTTCGCACCCCTCCTGAGGTGCGAGTAGAAACCTGAATAAACTAGTGCCGCGATGTTGTTTTCTGCCTTAAGCGAGGCACAAACAGCATCGCGGCAGGCACTTAAGGCGGACAATGCCAGTTATCACGATTAAACACCCAGCTTAAGGCACGAGAACTGGCATTTTCTGACTAGCGATGAGGACAATTGAATAGCTCTAGGCCCTCCTTCATGACGCTCTTAACTTCCTTTGAATTGAGCCTATTGTGACAATACATTAAATATTAAGATGTTTTGCTGTCTTGGCAAATTAATATTCTACATTTAATTTTTAATTTTTTTGCTTCCAATGAAACTACATCATACAAACCGAATGTATCCAATGTGTTAGGTGCTCATCTTTCTGTGCTAATTGCTTTCACAAACAACAATTTAAAGGACTTTGCAGAGAATATGTAATCATTCACATCAGTACTTGCACCATTGGAGCTTAAAATCTCTATTTCCTGCCAAACAGACATACACGAGGGTTCATTTTGTCAGGAGCCAGTTAACCTACCAGTATAGCTTTGGGGTGTGATATGAAACCCCACGCAAACATGGGGAGAATATACAAACGCCATACAGATAGTGTCCTGGTTGGAATCGATACTAACCACTGTGCCACAGTACTGACCAAATGTGATGAAAATTCATAGGGGGAAATGTATCAATTCATTGAGAAATAAAAGGGATAGTGCCAACCAGTCAGCTTATCTCTGTCATGTTACAGACTGTGCTAGAAAATTGACAGAAGCTGATTGTTTCTATGAGCAACGTCACGGTCTCTCCCCCCAAGATTTGATACATCTCCCCATAGTGCCCTGTCATTATAGTATATTCCACTAACTCACTAAGGGGGAGATGTGTCAAATGTTTGAAAGGGGATGTGGTCAATTTACCTACAATCAAAATCCCAACAACTATTGACAGACGGTCAAAATCCCAACATTTAAAATGTCGTCATGAGTTTTTCATGATTTTTTCATTGAAACCAACTTGTTCGTACTTTACCATCCCAGTGGACCTGGAGCGGGAATATAATATAAACGTATATAATGCTAGAAACGCGAGCCATGCGAGGTGATGCGGTACACTTATACGGTGTCCATGTCGACCTATGTCGACATACACACAAAACCCAATGAAAAACTTGTCGGCTTTTTGACCTGTCAACATTTTAAATGCCAATATTTTGACCTTGTCTGGATTTTGACCCTCGGTCAATTGATGTCGGGATTTTGATTGTAGATATTTCACGCTAAACCCGTTTGAAAGAAATGAATTGTTGAAATTGTCCATAACAACCAACTAGCTTCTGTAATTTTCTAGACTGCTAAATATGAGGACTAGAATTTTGATTGGTTTCTATGGGCAACGTCTCCGCTTAATCACGCTTGAAGGTTTGATATGTCTCCTCCTCAGTCTGTCTATAATCCCATTTATGGTACCTGCCTGCTAAAGTCTGTGTAAGGTTTAACTGACTTTGTGCAGGAAAATTCTCCTGTATATATGGCAGATGACCTTGTAATTGTAAGTTCTCTTTTCCAGGATCATTGTGAAGACCAACGCAGAGTGGTTCTTTGTTTGCGGCTAACTCAGGGGATGCAACATGACCTCCGCTGTGGTGGATGGTGGAGGATCAGCAGGGAACTTTGTCAGCAATGGGGTGGAAAATCCAGAGCAGGTGAGGAGTCCGTGGTAAATATGTGAGTGGAGAACTAAATGAAAGTTTGCCCCTACTGCCTCCTGTATCTGTTGATTTGCTGCTTAAGCTAAGAATTGTATATAATTAAAAAAAATTAAGGTTTTATTTATTTGTGTTTGTATTTTCATTTCTGGCTTTTTACTGTAGGATTTAGATAATAAAAGCCCTTGGACCTTCAAAGAGCAGATGATCTTCTAAAAAGTGTTCTATATTTTTAATTGAATGTTCAGTGCAGCAAGTGGACTTTTCTCAAAATTAAACTAATATGTTTTGCTTTTTTCTAACATTTAAGGACAACTTAACATTCCAACTTTCGGTACTCAACCATGTACATAAAATACATTGTACCGTGTAGTATTACTCTACCACTCAGCTAGGTAAGGCTGTATCTCCTCCCATATCATTAATACAGTGACCTGATAGGATCTCCTAGGGGTCAAAAAAGCTGATTTATTTTTTTTTGGAACTGTTGATGTTGCCCATAGCAACCAATCAGAGTCTGTCTATTATATTCTAGAAGCAGATAGATAAATGTTAAGTAGAATCTGATTGGTTGCTATGAGCAACATCACCAGTTCTAAAAAAAAAAACCTCCCACCTTACTAAATTTACCCTTTAGGGGTATATGCAATTCTTGGCGAATCGCGGCAAATTATCGCCGTTTTTAAATTCGACACAATTCGACAGGTGAATTCCGGCAGGTGGCTGCCGGAATTCACCATATTCAATGAAAAACGGATTCGACAGTCCCGCGGGCGAAAAACGGCCGATTTGCCGGATTTTGCCGCGATTTAAAAAAACGGGAAAAAACGGGAAAAACACGAACAAAAAATGGCGTGGGGTCCCCCCTCCAAAGCATAACCAGCCTCAGGCTCTTCGAGCTGGTCCTGGTTCCAAAAATGCGGGGGGGAAATTGGGCAGGGATCCCCCGTATTTTTAAAACCAGCACCGGGCTCTGCGCCTGGTGCTGGTGCAAAAAATACGGGGGACAAAAAGAGTAGGGGTCCCCCGTATTTTTTACACCAGCATCGGGCTCCACTAGCTGGACAGATAATGCCACAGCCGGGGGTCACTTTTATGCAGTGCCCTGCGGCCGTGGCATTAAATATCCAACTAGTCACCCCTGGCGGGGTACCCTGGGGGAGTGGGGACCCCTTCAATCAAGGGGTCCCCCCCCCCAGCCACCCAAGGGCCAGGGGTGAAGCCCGAGGCTGTCCCCCCCATCCAATGGCTGCGGATGGGAGGCTGATAGCCTAGAGTAAAATGACAAGAATATTGTTTTTTCCAGTAGTACTACAAGTCCCAGCAAGCCTCCCCCGCAAGCTGGTACTTGGAGAACCACAAGTACCAGCATGCGGGAGAAAAACGGGCCCGCTGGTACCTGTAGTACTACTGGGAAAAAAATACCCAAATAAAAACAGGACACAGACACCGTGACAGTAAAACTTTATTACACACTGCCGACACACACATACTTACCTATGTTCACACGCCGACATCGGTCCTCTTCTCCATGTAGAATCCACGGATACCTGAAAAGAAAAGTTCAATATACTCACCTCAGCCAGGGTCCAGAGATAAATCCACGTACTTGGCAAAAAAAGAAAACGGACACACGGACCACCGGACTGAAAGGGGTCCCATGCTGACACATGAGACCCCTTACACCGAATGCCGGGACACCACGTGACTCCTGTCACTGAAGTCCCTTCAGCCAATCAGGAAGCGCTACTTCCGTGGCGCTCACCTGATTGGCTGTGCGCTGTCTGTGCTGTGACAGCGCATCGCACAGCTCCGTCCATTATATTCAATGGTGGGAACTTTGCGGCTAGCGGTGAGGTCACCCGCCGGTCAGCGGCTGACCGCGGGTAACCACCGCTGACGGCAAAGTTCCCACCATTGAAACTAATGGACCGAGCTGTGCAATGCGCTGTCACAGCACAGACAGCGCACAGCCAATCAGGTGAGCGCCACGGAAGTAGCGCTTCCTGATTGGCTGAAGGGACTTCAGTGACAGGAGTCACGTGGTGTCCCGGCATTCGGGGTAAGGGGTCTCATGTGTCAGCATGGGACCCCTTTCAGTCCGGTGGTCCGTGTGTCCGTTTTCTTTTTTTGCCAAGTACGTGGATTTATCTCTGGACCCTGGCTGAGGTGAGTATATTGAACTTTTCTTTTCAGGTATCCGTGGATTCTACATGGAGAAGAGGACCGATGTCGGCGTGTGAACATAGGTAAGTATGTGTGTGTCGGCAGTGTGTAATAAAGTTTTACTGTCACGGTGTCTGTGTCCTGTTTTTATTTGGGTATTTTTTTCCCAGTAGTACTACAGGTACCAGCGGGCCCGTTTTTCTCCCGCATGCTGGTACTTGTGGTTCTCCAAGTACCAGCTTGCGGGGGAGGCTTGCTGGGACTTGTAGTACTACTGGAAAAAACAATATTCTTGTCATTTTACTCAAGGCTATCAGCCTCCCATCCGCAGCCATTGGATGGGGGGGACAGCCTCGGGCTTCACCCCTGGCCCTTGGGTGGCTGGGGGGGGGGGACCCCTTGATTGAAGGGGTCCCCACTCCCCCAGGGTACCCCGGCCAGGGGTGACTAGTTGGATATTTAATGCCACGGCCGCAGGGCACTCTATAAAAGTGACCCCCGGCTGTGGCATTATCTGTCCAGCTAGTGGAGCCCGATGCTGGTGTGAAAAATACGGGGGACCCCTGCTCGTTTTGTCCCCCGTATTTTTTGCACCAGCACCAGGCGCAGAGCCCGGTGCTGGTTTTAAAAATACGGGGGATCCCTGCCCAATTTTTCCCCGCATTTTTAGAACCAGGACCAGCTCGAAGAGCCCGAGGCTGGTTATGCTTTGGAGGGGGGACCCCATGCCATTTTTTTTTTAATTTTACCGTTCCAGCACTGAAAATAAAAAAAAATAAAAAAAAATAATAATAATATTTTAAAAAATATATAAATAATACTTGTGCCTCCAAAAAAAAAAAAAAAAAAGTACCTAATCCCTTCTAATATAAATAGATATGCTATTCCCCCCCAAAAAAACACCAAAAAAAACATGTTTAAATTTTTTTTTATTGTTTTCACCCTCCAAAGTGTGGCGGATTGAAAATGACGAATTTACTGTCTAAAAGCACTGCTGTCGAATTTCCAAACTTGAATTGAATATGCTTTTGTCGAATTGCAGCACTTGTATCATTGCAGAAAAGTCGAATTTGCAAAAAGTCGAATTTCAAAAAGTCGAATTTTGAAAGTCCGTTTTTTTTGACGGAAAGCACTGAATTGCATTGACGATTTTTTTTTTTTTTTGCGAAAATGACCCGAAATTCGACAATTTCGGGAATTCGACCGCAATTGCATATACCCCTTAGTGTTGATTTTGGGTGGGTTAGACATCGGCTGATTTATTAATGGCAGATTTGCCTGGAATACAGACTTTAGACGGCAATAGAAATATCAGCTCCCCATTGATGGTGAGCTACACAAATACAAATCCTGGATTTTACTATGTGTCCGGTTTCTAACCAGCCGCAAAGCGGACGTTAAACCCATCCAAATAATGGACCAGACTGTAAAATTACAAATTATGGGGGTCATTCCCAGTTGATCGCAGCGCAGCGATCAGGCTAAAAATCGGCACTTCTGCGCATGCGTATGTGGCGCAGTGCGCACGCACGACGTACTTTCACAAAAGCCGATGCAGTTTCACACAAGGTCCAGCAACGCTTTTCAGTCGCACTGCTGATCGCTGAGTGATTGACAGGAATGGGGTGTTTCTGGGAGGTAACTGACCGTTTTGAGGGAGTGTGCCGAAACACGCAGGCGTGTCAGATACAAACGCAGGCGTGCCTGGGGAAATGGGGGAGTGGCTGGCCGAACGCAGGGCGTGTTTGTGACGTCAAAACAGGAACTAAATAGTCTGAAGTAATCGCAAGGTAGGAGTAGGTCTGGAGCTACTGAGAACCTGCTCGAAATTTGTTTTGTAGCCACGCTGCAATCCTTTCGTTTGCACTTCTGCTATGCTAAGATACACTTCCAGAGGGCGGCGGCTCAGCGTTTGCACGGCAGCTAAAAGCAGCTAGCGTGGGAACAACTCGGAATGAGGGCCTATGTGTGGTACCCCACAAAATGATATTCAACGTGGGCCTCTGAGCCCACGTTGGAGATGGGGTGGGGGGGAGATGGGGTACCCATTTATTACAGAATGAAGGTATTCATGTCCTATTCGGTCCATGTAGCAACCTATCATTTCTGCTCCCAATTCGCGACTGAGGTCACTCTGGGACACTTTCCGTAGGAATAAATGGTGCAGCACTGATTGGTCAGTTTGCAGCAGTTGCCATGCTCTGACCAATCCGCGCAATGAAAAAAAAAAGTACAGTATACATGGTTTTTTTTAATGCAAAAGTTTCTGTACCTCCTAAGTGTAAATGCATTAACCTCTTTCTGCACAATGATAATGTATCTTAGCTCTGTAATATTCTTAGCCCATTTTGTCTGCACTGCTTGTTTGATATCTCCCAACAGATTAACAATAATGCTTAATTCTGGGTAGTGAATGCCTCTCCAAAGCTATAATCTTTCATTACTGTAAGCACTACATGGTTGAGTTGGACGCCAAGTTTGGATCGTTGTTTAGCTGAATCGCCTAACCTCTTTTCAGCTTAAATTTTTTCAGTGATTGTAGGATGTTTGATTCTAAGATTTGTTGTTGTTTGTTTTTCTACCCAGACAAGAATTTCATGTACCCCAGTATATCGTGCACTGGTAGGCGGTGCGTACACCCGATATGTGTGTGAATGACGACGTTCAGACACATTGTGCCTAATTCAGATCAGATCGCAGCAACAAATTTGTTAGCAAATGAGCAAAGCCATGTGAACTGCAGGGGGGGCAGATATAACATGTGCAGAGAGAGTTAGATTTGGGTGTGTTGTATTGTTTCTGTGCAGGGTAAATACTGGCTGCTTTAGTTTTACACTGCAATTAAGATTTCAGTTTGAACACAACCCACCCAAATCTAACTCTCTCTGCACATGTTATATCTTGCCCCACATGCACTGCACATGGTTTTGCCCATTTGCTAACAAATTTGCTGCTGCGATCAGGTCTGAATTGGGCCCATTGTGTCTGCCCTGCAGCACAGCTGACGCCCAGTATATCTGCAGATACATTGCTGCATCTGGCTGTGTGTACAGGCGGTCCGACTGCACAGCTGGGTGAGCAAATTCAAACGCGTGTCAGCTGCGATGCGAGGGCCGACATATTGAACGCCCGATCTGTAAATGCATATGCTTACCTGAATCGCCCGCTCTGTCACAAAGTTTGCCCATGCTGCATTCACGATTTCGGTTTTATTTATCTTTGTCAGTCTGGTGAAATCGTTGTGCATTAAATGTAACTCCATGACAAAACTTTAATTTTCTTTATTAAATTACTTACTCACTTCAGAGATCTAGTTAAGCTACTGTCAATTATTTACTGTTGCATACTGTTTGCATAATATTTTCATGGCAACCACAGTCACATAAAATGTGATGTATGAACAGTGGAGCTTTGGTAGGCCCCTCTGCTCAGCATGCACATTTTTTTTCTTTATTAAATTTTCCAACATAAACAGAAAACACAGAAAGAAATAAAGTACTAACACAAAAAGAAAAACAGATAACAAAAATGATATAGAGTAATGTTGTCTACATAACAGAGTCATAAATGTGGACAGAGGTCAATACACTATATCTTCTTTTATGATAATTAGCCTTTGAGTTTGAGCTCTTATAAAAAAAAGCGTTAATAGTTGGAAACGTCATTCACCAAGGCTCTACACCTCAAAATATCAGGGTGTTCACGAACAAAGCATGTCCTTGCCACTGTGATCTTTGCCAGGGTATTGAGACATAAAATGTATCTATAAAGAATTAACCACTTGCCTGGCATGGTTGCATCAGATGCAACCACACAACCAAGTGCTTTATCTGACCTGCTCACACAGGATGCGACCAGTCAGATAGACCGTGTGTGCAGCTGCAGGGACAAGAAACTTCCCGCAGCTGCAGCTCTCAGAAGGTCCGGAAGGTCCCTCTGCCTATGTGCACCCTCCCCCAGTGTTTGCCTGGCTGACGATCACTGCTGATCAGTCAGTACGGCAGGAACCCCACTCGGTGGGTGCAGATAATAGCAGCTGCTGGGAAAGTGTAAATTTAACCCCCCCTAGTGTGTACCTGGTGGCTACCCAGCTGTTAAAATGAAAATTGCAATGTTTCTGATGTTCCGATGGTGCTGACCAATGTTTTGGGGGGGGGGGGGGGGGGGGAGGACTAACGATTTTTTTCAAATATAAAAAATATATAGATGAACTTTTTCTAAAATCATTTTGGATAAGTTTAAATACATGTTCTTCACCTAATTCACTCAAAAAAAATGTAAATTTCTGAGTTTTTTTTTTAAATTGTCAGTTAAGTGGTTAAAGTACGTGACTCTTCAAAATCAAAGCCAAAAAACAATACCTAGGGGTATATTTACTAAAGTGTGAGTTTACGAAAGTGGGGATGTCTAGATAAATTAGTAGAATCTTATTTGTTGGTATGGGCAACATCTCCATTTTTGTAAATCTGCACTTTAGTAAATATAGCCCCTGGGGTCTAATGTGGACAGGGAGGGAGCAGTCAACTTAATATCATCCCAAGTCCAGAAAAGAGAAACTGCCTCACATCATGTCAAACATTACAGTTGGGGAGACCTTGGGAAACAGTGATCACTACATGATCACATTCAACATCAGTTTCAAGAAACATAACTATAAGGGATCAACCAAAACATTAAACTTTAGAAAAGCTAACTTCAATATGCTGAGACAGGCACTAAACCACATTTACTGGGAAGTTTTGTTTCATGGTAAGGACACATCGGAAATGTGGGATGCTTTAAAAGGGTTGCTTGATAGCAATATTCACAAATTCATTCCCATGGGCAGTAAACGCAGGAGTACTAAACACAAACCAGTGTGGCTTAATAAGGAGGTCAAAAAAGAAATGGCTAAAAAGAGGCGTGCTTTCAAAGCATTTAAATAAATTGGGGAGGAGTCATTCCAGTATTACAAGGAATGCAATAAAAGATGCAAAAAAGTAATAAGAGCAGCTAAAATTGTAAATGAAAAGCAAATCACTATATAAAGCGCAACGGAATTTGCTGCTCTATATAAGAAACTGTTTATTAATAATAAATATAAAGTAATGCCATTCCTAAAAAGTTTTATAAATACATGAACAGTAAAAGGTTAAAAAAGGAGAACGTAGGCCCATTAAAAGATGAACTGGGAGCCTTGATAAACGATGACAAAATAAAAGCAGTTATACTGAACGATTTTTTTTCATCAGTATTCACCAGGAAGGATCAGACATTGATAGTAGTGCATAACAACAGTGAAGGTAATGATTCTTGGCTAGATGCTTGTTTAAGCGAGGAAGTAGTCCTGAAGAGACTAAGCAACATAAAGATTAATAAATCACCAGGCCCAGATGGTTTTCACCCGAGGGTTATTATGGAGCTTAGGGCACAGCTAGCAAGACCCTTATACTTGATTTTCTATAGTTCAATTAGATCAGGTATGGTACCGATTGGCGTATAGCTGAGGTAGTGCCATTATTTAAAAAGGGATCTAAAAATCATCCTGGGAACTATAGACCAGTTAGTATAACATCTATAGTGGGTAAAATATTGGAAGGAATTTTGAGGGATAGCATAGAGAATTATCTGCGGAATACTAAGTTTATTAGCAAGAGTCATCATGGGTTTGTAAGGGACAGATCATGTCAAACTAACTTAATTAGCTTCTACGAGGGAGTGAGCGTTAAATTTGACCAGGGCAAAGCAGTGGATGTGGTCTATTTAGATTTTGCAAAAGCCTTCGATACAGTGCCTCACAGGAGACTGATCATCAAATTAAGGGAACTTGGCCTAGGAAATACTATTTGTACATGGATAGGTAATTGGCTGGCTAACCGGGTACAACGAATAGGGGTCAATGGGATTGTTCCCCAGCTGGGCACCAGTATTCAGTGGAATACCACAAGGGTCTGTACTTTGCCTGCTACTGTTCAGTATATTTATGAATGATCTAGTAATAGGCCTGGGAAGCACAGTGTCAACCTTTGCAGATGATTCTAAACTGTGTAAGGTAATTAATTCAGAAATCGATGTGGTGTCTGTACAGAATGACTTACTTAAACTTGAAACCTGGGCGTCTAAATGGGGAATGAGGTTCAATATTGAAAAATGCAAAGTTATGCATTTTGGAATTAAAAACAAACTTGAATCCTATCACACTTAATGGGGAAAATATAGGGGTAACAGTAGTGGAAAAAGATTTGGGTGTGCTCATAGATAATAGGCTTAATAACAGTACACAATGTCAAAATGCAGCAAAGAAGGCAAGTAAAGTCCTTGCGTGTATAAAACGGGGTATTGAGTCCAAGGGACGAGGATGTAATCCTGCCTCTGTATAAATCATTGGTTCGTCCGCACCTGGAATATTGTGTTCAATTTTGGGCACCATATTATAAAAAAAGATATCGGGGAGATCGAAAGAGTTCAAAGGCGAGCTACTAAACTTATTAAAGGGTTAGAGACACTGGAGTACGAGGAAAGGCTTACTAGGTTAAATATGTATACACTAGAAAAGAGGCGACTAAGGGCCTAATTCAGACATGGTCGCACGCAGACTATTTTTTGCACTGCTGCGACCAGGTAATCGCCGCCTACAGGGGAGGGGGTAATGCCTTTGCAGTGGTGCGTTCAAACAAAAAGTTTGTGCAGTCTCTGCACAGCTCAAAACTAACTCAGCCGCTGCGATGATCCTTGCTGGAGCTCACATCAAGGATCCCTCCCTGGAAACTGCCGGGCATGCCTGCGTTTTCCTCAACACTCCCAGAAAACGGTGAGTTGACACCCCCGAGCGGCCTCTTCCTGTCAATCTTCTTGCGTTCGCCGCTGCAAACGCTTTCGGCATTCTTTTTGTCGCTGCCTGGTGCTGGGCGTCTGCGCATTGTGGTCCGCACGCATGTGCTGTTCAGACCAGAATGCACGGCTGCAAAAAACTGTAGCGTGCGATTGGGTCTGAATGACCCCCTAAGAGGAGACATTATTAATATCTTCAAATACAAAATACAATACAAATACAATACAAAAAGTTAGCAGGGGATTTGTTTATTAATAGAACTCTATAGGACACGTGGGCACTCGCTGAGGCTAGAGGAGAGAAAATCCTGTACAAAACGTAGGAAAGGGTTCTTCACCGTAAGGGCAATAAGGATTTGGAACAACCTGCCGGAGAAGGTAATAATGGCGGACTCTGTAAATGCATTTAAAAACCGATTGGACAATTTTCTAGCTGAAAAAAGTGTCCAAGGCTATAGCATTTAATTGACATTCAGTATCTGGGAGTTGTACGTAATTTAGTTGTCAATTGGTACGAAACCATTACTTCAGCTGGTGCACTATAATGTGCACAGCTTAATGCAGAATACAGGTTGAACCCGATGGGCATTTTGCTTCTTTTCAACCTCATTAACTATGTTACATTTCCAGAGTAGATGCCAAAATCCTTTCTGTCAACCTTTGACCCTGTTGACCATTTGGGGTCAACCTATTGACTATAGCACTTTTTTAATTTTGGTCTATTGAACCGCACCTATGGGCATGCCCACCTAATGTGTGTACACTCCTTCCTTGTGCATGTGTTGCATTCGAAAGAAAATAAAAAAATATTATGTGAGCTGGTAGACAGAATGTTGAATTGCTACTTTCAAATTTGTTACGTTCTAGTTTGTACCCTGCAGAAGTTGTACTGCCTTATCACTTGGAGAAACAGTGAGGCATGCACTCTGACCTGGGGTGCCCAATCTTTCTCATTCAAATGTCAATATTTGAAATATCTGTGACAAAGAAGGTACACCCGTTCTGGCTTCCATGTCAGTAAAGATGGTGATTTAAGCTACAATATGTTCTGCTAATCAAGTGCAAGTCATTTGTTCATCAGGAATTGCTACTCTACATGGATAAAGGACCATTTCCAATCACTTTGTCATTCTGCAGTAACAACATTGAAGACCAATCTCAGTATTGGGTGTCCAAGCAAAGTTACTCAAAGATCAGACCACATGAAAATCACAATGAACACAAATGCTGCATGCAGGGATATAAAGGCCAACATGGTAATTGTTCAAGTTCATGACCATACGAAAAGCACTGACAAGTATGGCTTTCATGATAGGGAGCTCAGAGAACATCCCTTTACTCAAAGACCCCATTGCAGTACAGCTTAGGTATTCAAAGCTTCACCTGGATAAAAGTTAGGACTTAAGGAACAATGCTCTCCTTACAGACAAAAGAAGTGAAGTTGTTGATTTAGCGAGCACCAAACACATCTTATTACCACCAGAAACGAATACCAATCATCAAGCACTAAATTATAGTGGGTTAATTATTTGAGGTTCTTTTGCAGCCATTAAACCTGGGTTTAAATAGTCATTTATACCCCTTTCACACTGAGCCTCTGAAGCAGGATATTGCTGAGGCAACCCGGGTCCTGGCTTTGATGTGAAAGAGTCAACTTGGGTTGTGTATTGCAGAAATTCGATTATGGTTGTGACAAGGGAGCGATCTCAGGACCAACCCGGATACGTTGCTGTGTGAAAGGTGCGACACGGGTTATGCTGACAGGAGCTGAGCCTTTAACGTCCACTTTCAATTGTTCACACAGTTTTGCAGGGCAGACAATTGTGAAAGAGGACAACTCTGGAATAACCCGAGTCTAAGGTGCAGCATGAAAGGGGTTTGAGCAGCACTGACACAGGTTGAAGCAGTGTTCAATAATCTATATAGGATTTGGGATTTAGGTGTGAAAGTGGTATTAGTCAATCATGAACTCCTTTTTATACCTGAATATGTTTTTGGAAAATGTCATGCCATGACAGACAAATAAAACTTGAACCTTGGCCAAAATCATACAACAGAACAATATTCCTAAGCATTTTAAAGGGAGCTGGGGGATGCTGGACTGCACACTCAAATTCTAACAATAAGAGGTGCCACCTTTCTGAGACTTCTAGTGCCATGCAGAAAAAAAGGAAAATGCAAGTGTATAAAATCCACAAACTAACATGGAGTATTTATATATTCTATCAGTTTTAGGGATTTTAGGGACCCACCTGATGAGGTCACCGTGACGTGGTAGGTGATTTCACAATATTGACCAGAATTGTGCTAAGAACATCCATTTTACTACGTTTGTTATGATTGTTCAGAGTACCAGTGTTCTTGATGGTTAGATTGTGCACCTGAACTTTCCGATTTCTTTTACGTCCTAGAGGATGCTGGGGACTCCAAAAGGACCATGGGGTATAGACGGGATCCGCAGGAGCTTGGGCACACTGAAAAGACTTTGACTGGGTGTGAACTGTCTCCTCCCTCTATGCCCCTCCTCCAGACCTCAGTTAGACTTTGTGCCCAGGACTGACTGGACACTCACTAGGGGAGCTATCCTGAGTTTCTCTAGAAAAGACTTTTGTTAGGTTTCTCTAACGTCCTAGTGGATGCTGGGGACTCCGTAAGGACCATGGGGATAGACGGGCTCCGCAGGAGACATGGGCACTTTAAGAAAGAATTTAGGTTCTGGTGTGCACTGGCTCCTCCCTCTATGCCCCTCCTCCAGACCTCAGTTTGATACTGTGCCCAGACGAGCTGGGTGCTTTTCAGTGAGCTCTCCTGAGTTTGCTGAGAGAAAGTATTTTGTTAGGTTTTTTTATTTTCAGGGAGCTCTGCTGGCAACAGACTCCCTGCATCGTGGGACTGAGGGGAGAGAAGCAGCCCTACTATCTGAAGCTAGGTCCTGCTTCTTAGGCTACTGGACACCATTAGCTCCAGAGGGATCGTACGCAGGATCTTGCCCTCGCCGTCCGATCCCAGAGCCGCGCCGCCGTCCCCCTCGCAGAGCCGGAAGACAGAAGCCGGGTGAGTATGAGAAGCAAAGAAGACTTCACAGGCGGCAGAAGACTCCGTTCTCCACTGAGGTAACGCACAGCACTGCAGCTGTGCGCCATTGCTTCCACACACCTCACATACTCCGGTCACTGTAAGGGCGCAGGGGGGGGGGGGGGAGGGGAGCGCCCTGGGCAGCATTTGGGACCTCTTTTGGCAAAAGTTAAACATATATACAGCTGGGCACTGTATATATGTATGAGCCCCCGCCAAAAATTGCATATTTAAGCTGGACAGAAGCCCGCCGCCGAGGGGGAGGAGCTTCTTCCTCAGCACTCACCAGCGCCATTTTTTCTCCACAGCTCCGCTGAGAGGAAGCTCCCCAGGCTCTCCCCTGCAGATACACGGTAGAAGAGGGTAAAAAGAGGGGGGGGGACATAATTAGGCGCAAAAAACAATATATAAATAGCAGCTACTGGGTTAACATTAAGTTACTGTGTTATTCCTGGGTTTATAGCGCTGGGTTGTGTGCTGGCATACTCTCTCTCTGTCTCTCCTAAGGGCCTTGTGGGGGAACTGTCTTCAAAAAGGGCATTCCCTGTGTGTGTGGTGTGTCGGTACGCTTGTGTCAACATGTCTGATGAGGAAGGCTATGTGGAAGCAGAGCGGGAGCAAATGAATGTGGTGTCTCCGCCGACGGCGCCGACACCTGATTGGATGGATATGTGGAAGGTTTTAAATGATAATGTTAATTCCTTGCATAAAAGGTTAGAAAAAGCTGAAGCCTCAGGACAGTCAGGGTCCCAACCCGTGCCTGATCCTATGTCGCAGAGGCCGTCAGGGTCTCAGAAGCCCCCACTATCCCAAATTGTTGACACAGATACCGACATGGATTCTGACTCCAGTGTCGATTACGATGATGCAAAGTTACAGCCAAAATTGGTTAAATCCATCCGTTATATGATTATAGCAATTAAGGATGTGTTGCACATCACAGAGGAAATCCCAGTCCCTGACAAGAGGGTACATATGTATGGGGAAAAGAAGCTGGAGGTAACCTTTCCCCCCTCACACGAGCTAAATGAGTTATGTGAAAAGGCTTGGGAATCTCCAGATAAAAAACTGCAGATTTCCAAAAGGATTCTTATGGCGTATCCTTTCCCGCCAACGGACAGGTTATGCTGGGAATCCTCCCCTAAGGTGGACAAAGCTTTAACACGCTTATCCAAGAAGGTAGCCCTGCCGTCACAGGATACGGCTACCCTCAAAGATGCTGCGGATCGCAAACAGGAGGTTACCCTTAAGTCCATTTATACACATTCAGGTACCTTACTGAGGCCGGCGATCTCGTCAGCCTGGGTGTGTAGTGCTGTGGCAGCATGGATGGATACCGTGTCTGAGGAAATTGATACCTTAGACAAGGATACTATATTGTTGACCTTGGGGCATATTAAAGACGCTGTTCTATATATGAGAGATGTTCAAAGAGACATTAGTCTACTGGGTTCTAGAATAAATGTCCTGTGGACTCGGCAATGGACAGGTGATGCCGACTCAAAAAGGCATATGGAGGTTTTACCTTACAAGGGTGAGGAATTGTTTGGGGAGGGTCTCTCGGACCTGGTCTCCACAGCTACTGCTGGAAAGTCAAATTTTTTGCCATATGTTTCCTCACAGCCTAAGAGAGCACCGCATTATCAAATGCAGTCCTTTCGATCACAGAAAAACAAGAAAGTCCGAGGTGCGTCCTTTCTTGCCAGAGGCAGGGGCAGAGGAAAGAAGCTGCACAACACAGCTAGTTCCCAGGAACAGAAGTCCTCCCCGGCCTCTACAAAATCCACCGAATGACGCTGGGGCTCCACAAGGGGAGCTAGGCCCGGTGGGGGCACGTCTTCGAAATTTCAGCCACAAGTGGGTTCACTCCCAGTTGGATCCCTGGGCAATAGATATTGTGTCTCAGGGATACAAGCTGGAATTCGAGGCGATGCCCCCTCACCGATACCTCAAATCGGCCCTGCCAGCTTCCCCCCAAGAGAGGGAAATAGTGTTAACTGCAATTCACAAATTGTATCTTCAACAGGTGGTGGTACAGGTTCCCCTCCTTCAACAAGGAAGGGGTTATTATTCGACCATGTTTGTAGTCCTGACACCGGACGGTTCGATCAGACCCATATTGAATTTAAAATCCCTGAACATATACCTGAAAAGGTTCAAGTTCAAGATGGAATCGCTGAGAGCGGTCATCGCAAGCCTGGAAGGGGGGGATTTTATGGTGTCTCTGGACATAAAGGATGCATACCTTCATGTCCCCATTTATCCACCTCATCAGGCGTACCTCAGATTTGTGGTACAGGATTATCATTACCAATTTCAGACGTTGCCGTTTGGTCTCTCCACGGCACCGAGAATATTTACCAAGGTAATGGCGGAAATGATGGTACTCCTGCGGAAGCAATGAGTCACAATTATCCCATACTTGGACGATCTCCTCATAAAAGCGAGATCAAGAGAGCAGTTGCTGATCAGCGTAGCACTTTCTCTGGAAGTGTAACGACAACACGGCTGGATTCTAAATATTCCAAAGTCGCAGTTGGTTCCTACGACTCGTCTGCCTTTCCTGGGCATGATTCTAGACACAGACCAGAAAAGGGTTTATCTCCCGATGGAGAAAGCTCAGGAACTCATGACACTGGTCAGGAACCTATTAAAACCAAAACAGGTGTCAGTGCATCACTGCACTCGTGTCCTGGGAAAGATGGTGGCATCATACGAGGCCATTCCCTTCGGCAGGTTCCATGCGAGGACTTTTCA
This sequence comes from Pseudophryne corroboree, assembly GCF_028390025.1. Classification (NCBI taxonomy): domain Eukaryota; kingdom Metazoa; phylum Chordata; class Amphibia; order Anura; family Myobatrachidae; genus Pseudophryne; species Pseudophryne corroboree. The sequence goes on along the minus strand of NC_086444.1, from coordinate 935,848,644 downwards.
ATGGGACTTACTGGACAAGTGGTCCGGATCACATCTTCAGATGCATCGGTTAATCACCCTATCCCCCAGGGCCAGGGTGTCTCTCCTGTTGTGGCTACAGAGCGCTCACCTTCTTGAGGGCCGCAGATTCGGCATTCAGGACTGGGTCCTGGTGACCACGGACGCAAGCCTCCGAGGTTGGGATGCAGTCACACAGGGAAGAAATTTCCAAGGTCTGTGGTCAAGTCAAGAGACTTGCCTTCACATCAACATCCTGGAACTGCTCCGCGACCAACCGGTTCTGATTCAGTCAGACAACATCACCGCAGTGGCTCATGTAAACCGCCAAGGCGGCACAAGGAGCAGAGTGGCGATGGCGGAAGCCACCAGAATTCTTCACTGGGCGGAGAATCACGTAAGCACACTGTCAGCAGTGTTCATCCCGGGAGTTGACAACTGGGAAGCAGACTTCCTCAGCATACACGACCTCCACCCGGGAGAGTGGGGACTTCATCAGGAAGTCTTTGCACAGATTACAAGTCGGTGGGAACTGCCACAGGTGGACATGATGGCATCCCGCCTCAACAAAATGCTACAGAGGTATTGCGCCAGGTCAAGAGACCCTCAGGCGATAGCTGTAGACGCCCTGGTGACACCGTGGGTGTTCCAGTCGGTCTGTGTATTTCCTCCTTTTCCTCTCATACCCAAGGTGCTGAGGATAATAAGAAAAAGAGGAGTGAGAACAATACTCATTGTTCCAGATTGGCCACGAAGGACTTGGTATCCACATCTGCAAGAAATGCTCACAGAGGACCCGTGGCCTCTTCCTCTAAGACAGGACTTGTTGCAACAGGGGCCCTATCTGTTCCAAGACTTACCGCGGCTGCGTTTGACGGCATGGCGGTTGAACGCCGGATCCTAGCAGAGAAAGGCATTCCGGATGAGGTCATTCCTACGCTGATAAAGGCTAGGAGGGACGTGACAGCTCAACATTATCACCGTATATGGCGAAAATATGTTGCTTGGTGTGAGGCCAGGAATGCTCCTACGGAGGAATTCCAGCTGGCCTGTTTCCTTCACTTCCTACAGTCCGGGCCTAAAATTGGGTTCCATTAAGGTCCAGATTTCGGCCCTATCCGTTTTCTTTCAAAAAGAGTTGGCTTCTCTACCCGAAGTTCAGACGTTTGTAAAGGGAGTGCTGCATATTCAGCCCCCTTTTGTGCCTCTAGTGGCACCTTGGGATCTTAACATGGTGTTGAGTTTCCTGAAATCCCACTGGTTTGAACCACTCAAAACGGTGGAGTTGAAATATCTCACGTGGAAGGTGGTCATGCTATTAGCCTTGGCTTCGGCTAGGCGTGTGTCAGAGTTGGCGGCTTTGTCACATAAAAGCCCCTATCTGGTTTTCCATGCGGATAGAGCAGAATTGCGGACCGTCCACAATTTCTGCCGAAAGTGGTTTCATCCTTTCATATAAACCAACCTATTGTGGTGCCTGTGGCTACTACTGACTTGGAGGATTCCGAGTTACTTGATGTGGTCAGGGCTTTGAAGGTTTATGTAGCCAGAACGGCTAGGGTCAGGAAAACAGAGTCTTTGTTTATCCTGTATGCTTCCAACAAGCTTGGTGCTCCTGCTTCAAAGCAAACTATTGCTCGCTGGATCTGTAACACGATTCAGCAGGCTCATTCTGCGGCTGGATTGCCGCTGCCAAAATCAGTTAAGGCCCATTCCACTAGGAAGGTGGGCTCTTCCTGGGCTGCTGCCTGAGGGGTCTCGGCATTACAGCTTTGCCGAGCGGCTACTTGGTCAGGTTCAAACACTTTTGCAAAGTTCTACAAGTTTGATACCCTGACTGAGGAGGACCTTGTGTTTGCTCAATCAGTGCTGCAGAGTCATCTGCACTCTCCCGCCCGTTTGGGAGCTTTGGTATAATCCCCATGGTCCTTACGGAGTCCCCAGCATCCACTAGGACGTTAGAGAAAATAAGATTTTACTTACCGGTAAATCTATTTCTCATAGTCCGTAGGGGATGCTGGGCGCCCGTCCCAAGTGCGGACTTCTTCTGGAATACTTGTATATAGTTATTGCTTCAATAAGGGTTAAGTTATGGTTGCATCAGGGTTTGACCTGATGCTCTGTTATTTGTCATACTGTTAACTGGTTGTTATCACATGTTATACGGTGTAATTGGTGTGGCTGGTATGAATCTTGCCCTGGATTACCAAAATCCTTTCCTTGTACTGTCAGCTCTTCTGGGCACAGTTTCTCTAACTGAGGTCTGGAGGAGGGGCATAGAGGGAGGAGCCAGTGCACACCAGAACCTAAATTCTTTCTTAAAGTGCCCATGTCTCCTGCGGAGTCCGTCTATCCGCATGGTCCTTACGGAGTCCCCAGCATCCACTACGGACTACGAGAAATAGATTTACCGGTAAGTAAAATCTTATTTTTTTTATTTTCAGGGAGACCTGTTGGCTACAGGCTCCCTGCATCGAGGGACTGAGGGGAGAGAAGTCCAACCTACTTCTACTTAGTTAAGGGCTCTGCTTCTTAGGCTACTGGACACCATTAGCTCCAGAGAATTCGATCACTTGGTTCGCCTAGCTGCTTGTTCCCGGAGCCGCGCCGTAACCCCCCTCACAGAATCCAGAAGAAAGAAGCCGGGTGAGTATGTGAAGATCCGAAGACTTGAGTGACGGCAGAAGACTTCAGTAACGAGGTGCAGCGGTAGCGCTGCGCTCCGTGCTCCCACACACATCACCAACGGCATTCACAGGGTGCAGGGCGCTGGGGGGGAGCGCCCTCGGCAGCATGTTACTGGGTCTTGCAGGGCTGGCAGAAGGCATTTTTGATGCCCGGGCACCGTTTTCCGTACCCCCGCCAGCATTTTCAAGTTTGAATTTTAGCGGGCTGAAGCGCGCCGGGAAGGGGCGGGGCTTAGCCGCACAGCTCACCAGCGCCATTTTCTCTCATCCACAACCGCTGCAGGGAGCAAATCAGGGGGGGGCACAGATATTTGGTGCACATTTATTGTATTTCACAGCAGCGCTTTACACATATATCTTTGGTGGGATATATGGGCGCTGGGGTGTGAGCTGGCATACTCCCTCTGTGTTTTCTCTATCCAGGCTTCCTTGTGGGTCTGTCCCCTAGCTGAGGCAGTGTGTGTGTGTCGGTACTACGTGTCGGCATGTCTGAAACTGAGTGTTACTCCCCGGAGGAGGTTGCTGGGGGCGCAGATGCGGGTCTGGAGTTGGCTCTGTCGGCACAGCCGACACCTGATTTGCTTACAATGTTAAGTACACTTAATACAAATGTGGCCTCATTGTCTAAAAGATTAGATAAATCGGAGTCTCAGACACAGGTGTGGAGAAAATCCATGGAGGGTGCTTTGTCTCAGGTGCAGGCCCCGTCAGGGTCGCAAAAGCGGTCGTTTACCCAGTAGATACGGATACCGAGACGGATTCTGATTCCGATGTCGACTTCACTGAGGCTACTTTACACCCAAAGATAGTTAAGAGTATTCAGTACATGATCGTGGCTATTAAAGATGTTTTACATATCTCTGACGAACCTGCAGTGCAGGAAACAAGGATTTGTTTGTTTAAAGGGAAGAAGCCTGAGGTGAAGTTTCTCCCCTCTCATGAAATGAATACTCTTTGTGAAAAGGCTTGGGAGTCGCCGGACAAGAGGTGGCAGATTCCAAAGAGAATTTTCATGGCGTATACTTTCCCCTCTGATGACAGGGAAAAATGGGAGTCGTCTCCGAATGTCGACAAGGCTCTATCCCGTTTGTCTAAGAAGGTGGCGCTTCCGTCCCCTGACACGGCAGCTCTCAAGGATCCGGCGGATCGCAAGCTGGAGACATCTCTGCAGTCCATTTTCGCTAATACGGGTGCATTGCTCAGACCTGCTGTGGCGTCGGTATGGGTGAGTAGTGCTATTGCTAAATGGGCTGATAATTTAGCTGCTGATATGGATACCCTTGATAAAGATAATGTTCTTTTGACTCTTGTTTATATCAAGGACGCTGCAGATTACCTGAAGGATGCGGCGAGGGATGTTGGTCTCTTGGGATCAAGAGCCAATGCCATGGCGATCTCGGCCAGGAGGGCGCTGTGGATCCATCAATGGAATGCTGATGCTACTCCAAGAAAGCTATGGAAGCTCTCCCCTTCAAAGGTAGTGTCTTGTTTGGTGACGGCTTGGCTGACCTGGTGTCTACCGCGACGGCGGGTAAGTCATCTTTTCTTCCTTATGTTCCCACACAGCAGAAAAAGGCACCCCATCAGCAGATGCAGTCCTTTCGTCCAAATAAATACAAGCGTGGGAAAGGTTCGTCCTTCCTCACTTCAAAGGGTAGAGGAAGGGGAAGAAAGTCGCCTGCAGTATCAGGCGCCCAGGACCAAAAGTCCTCCCCCCGCCTCTACCAAGTCCACCGCATGATGCTGGGGCTTCTCTGGGGGAGTCCGGACCGGTGGGGGGCCGTCTGCGGATCTTCAGTCAGGTCTGGGTTCAATCAGGCCTAGATCCCTGGGTCCTAGATATAGTATCTTAGGGATACAGGCTGGAGTTTCAGGAGATGCCGCCTCACCGGTTTTTCATTTCGGCCATACCAGTGTCTCTTCCGGACAGAGAGGTGGTGAAGGCAGCAATACAAAAGTTGTGTCAACAGAGGGTCATTGTTCCCGTTCCCCCATCCCAACGGGGGGAGGGGTTCTACTTGAGCCTCTTTGTTGTCCCGAAACCGGACGGTTCGGTCAGACCGATTCTGAACCTAAAATCCCTCAATCCATACTTGAAAGTTTTCAAGTTCAAGATGGAATCTCTTCGAGCTGTGATTTCCAGCCTAGAAGGGGGGAATTTTATGGCGTCAGTCGACATAAAGGATGCCTACTTACACGTCCCGATATATCCTCCGCATCAAGCTTTCCTCAGGTTTGCGATACAGGATTCTCATTACCAATTTCAGACGTTGCCGTTTGGGCTTTCCATGGCCCCGAGGATTTTCACCAAAGTCATGGCAGAAATGATGGTTCTCCTTTGCAAGCAAGGGGTTACAATTACCCCGTACTTGGACGATCTCCTGATAAAGGCGAGGTCCAAGGAACGATTGTTGAGAAATGTGAATTTGTCTCTGTCGGTTCTGCGACAAAACGGTTGGGTGCTAAATTAGTCAAAGTCTCAGTTGATTCCGACCACTCGGCTGCCCTTTCTGGGCATGATTCTAGACACAGTTACGGAGAGTGTTACGGAAAACAAAGCTCTGGAACTACAGACGATGGACAGGGAGCTTCTGAGGCCGACAAGTGTGTCGATCCATCAATGTACTCGGGTTCTGGGGAAAATGGTTGCGGCGTACGAAGCCATTCCGTTTGGCAGGTTTCATGCCCGGGTGTTTCAGGGGGATCTGCTGAGCAAATGGTCCGGGTCTCAACCTGCACATGCACCGGAAGATAAGTCTATCTTCCAGGGCCAGGATTTCTCTCCTGTGGTGGCTACAAAGTTCTCACCTCCTAGGAGGGCGCCGGTTCGGAATCCAGGACTGGGTCCTATTGACAACAGATGCAAGTCTCCGAGGCTGGGGCGCAGTCACCCAAGGAAGACATTTCCAGGGGAAATGGTCGCTCCAGGAATCTTGTCTCCACATAAATGTTCTCGAGTTAAGAGCCATTTACAACGGCCTGCTACAAGCAAAAAGCCTTCTTCAGGGTCGACCTGTCCTGATCCAGTCGGACAACATAACAGTGGGGGCGCATATAAACAGTCAAGGCGGAACAAGGAGCAGGGCGGCTATGGCGGAGGCCACAAGAATCCTTCGCTGGGCGGAACAACACGTGAGCGCTCTGTCAGCAGTCTTCCTTCCGGGAGTGGACAACTGGGAAGCAGATTTCCTCAGCAGACATGATCTCCATCCGGGAGAGTGGGCTCTTCACCAAGAGGTATTGGCAGATGTGACGAAGCGTTGGGGAATTCCGCTGATCGACATGATGGCGTCTCGCCTCAACAAGAAGCTTCCGCGGTATTGTTCCAGGTCAAGGGACCCCCAAGCCAGTGCAGTGGACGCCCTGTTGACTCCGTGGGTGTTTCCGTCGGTGTATGTGTTCCCTCCACTTCCTCTCATTCCAAAGGTGCTGGGAATCATTCGACGAGCAAGGGTTCAGGCGATTCTCGTCGTTCCAGATTGGCCAAGAAGGGCCTGGTATCCGGATCTTCAGGAATTACTTGTGGAAGATCCTTGGACGCTTCCTCTAAGAGAGGACCTGTTATTGCAGGGACCATGCGTGTTTCCAGACTTACCGCGGCTGCGTTTGACGGCATGGAAGTTGAGCGCCAAATCTTAGCATGAAAAGGTATTCCCGGGGAGGTCATTCCCACTCTCCTTAAGGCTAGGAAGGAGGTTATGGCGAAACATTATCACCGTATTTGGAGAAAGTATGTTTCGTGGTGTGAGACCAAAACTGCTCTTGCGGAGGAATTTCACTTGGGTCGGTTTCGCCATTTTTTGCAGGCAGGCGTCGATGCAGGCCTGAAATTGGGTTCCATCAAAGTGCAGATTTCGGCTTTATCTATTTTCTTTCAAAAGGAATTGGCTGTCCTTCCAGAGGTTCAGACTTTTGTGAAGGGAGTGATGCATATCCATCCTCCGTTTGTGCCCCCTGTGGCGCCATGGGATCTTGAAGTGGTCTTGCAGTTTCTTATGTCTTCCTGGTTTGAACCTTTGTGTAAGGTTGAGTTAAAGTTTCTCACTTGGAAGGTAGTCATGCTGTTGGCTCTGGCGTCTGCCAGGCGAGTGTCAGAGTTGGCGGCCTTATCTCACAAGAGTCCGTACTTGATCTTCCATTCGGATAGAGCGGAATTGATCTTCCATTCGGATAGAGCGGAATTGAGGACGCGTCAACAATTTCTGCCGAAGGTGGTTTCTTCGTTTCACATTAACCAACCTATTGTGGTACCTGTGGCTACGGATGCTGTGGCAGTTCCAAAGTCTCTTGATGTTGTGAGAGCTTTGAAAATTTACGTCGCCAGAACGGCTGTTGCCAGGAAAACAGAGGCGCTGTTTGTCTTGCATGCTTCCAACAAGATTGGTCATCCTGCTTCTAAGCAGACTATTGCACGCTGGATTTGTAGTACGATTCAGCAAGCTCATTCTTCGGCTGGGCTACCGGTGCCGAAGTCAGTAAAGGCCCATTCTACCAGGAAAGTGGGCTCATCTTGGGCGGCTGCCCGAGGGGTCTCGGCACTTCAGCTTTGCCGAGCAGCTACGTGGTCGGGTTCAAACACATTTGCTAAGTTTTACAAGTTTGATACCCTGGCTGAGGAGGACCTCATGTTTGCTCAATTGGTGCTGCAGAGTCGTCCGCACTCTCCCGCCCGTTCTGGAGCTTTGGTATAGACCCCATGGTCCTTGTGGAGTCCCAAGCATCCTCTAGGACCTAAGAGAAAATAGGCTTTTAGTACCTACCGGTAAATCTTTTTCTCCTAGTCCGTAGAGGATGCTGGGCGCCCATCCCAGTGCGGACTATTACTTGCAGTGTATTCTTGCTGGTTAAATTTGTTTACACACGGGTTGTGTATTTGTTGTTTTCAGCTTGTTGCTGCTGTTAATTCATGCGGTTATCTGGTTTACTGTTACTCCGGTTGTACGGTATGTTTGTGGTGTGGGCTGGTAGGTTTCTTGCCCTTAGTTTAAACAAAAATCCTTTCCTCGAAATGTCCGTCTCTCCTGGGACATTTCCTATAACTGAGGTCTGGAGGAGGGGCATAGAGGGAGGAGCCAGTTCACACCCAGTCAAAGTCTTTTCAGTGTGCCCAAGCTCCTGCGGATCCCGTCTATACCCCATGGTCCTTTTGGAGTCCCCAGCATCCTCTACGGACTAGGAGAAAAGAATTTACCGGTAGGTACTAAAATCCTATTTTTTCTGTGTGTCACTACAAGTCTCAGCAAGGTAGCACCTGTTATGGTTAAGATTAAGGCATGCAGTCCAGCCTCCCCATTACTCTGTAATTGAACATGTATGTACTTTTGTTGGTGCCACTCACTTGCCCTTAAGTATGAGTCCTTTCATTTGTTGTCTACATATTCGATTGGACCCACCTGATTAGGTCACCGTGACATAGTAGGTGGGCCCACATTTTTGGTCAAAATTGTGCTAAGAACCCTAATTTTACTCCATGTTAAAGTTGTAGAGTTGATTATAATTGCTTTGATTACCAGTGTTCTTAGTGCTTAGTGTGCACCTGCATTTTCCCTTTATTCCTAAGCATCTGTTACATGTATGATGAGAAAAGGATATATTTTTGAAAAGTTAAATAGAGACCTCATTTCTATGTGTGTATTTCTTTTACATTATGTAGGTTTTAAGGATGGCTTATATTTTTTTGTTGATTAAATAATGACAAAGTAAAATCTGTTAATTTTTGGCTTGGTAAGGTCTAGATTGTTAATCATATTCTTATACGAGACCTTTTTATTACTTAAACCTGAACACCTACTCATTAATGCAATCAACCATTGCATAAAAACATTGCATAAAAACATTCAGATATGGTTAACAGGTTCATTGTTGGTCAGACCAAATACTAGAATGGGGATGAAAGTTTGACTCTGCAATGATGTTGGTGCCAGTTGGGGTGGTCATAGTATCTCAGTGTTTATTTACATTTTCATGCTCTGTTGCTGAAACAAACTTGTTAATGAAAGAGGTCAGTCTTGAATGGCCAGGCTGCATCAATTAGGTGTTTTTTTTTGCAGGTTTCTAAGCACTGCCTGGTGTTTTCAGTGTAGCTGTCTTCCTTGAAATTGTGGTAATACTTTAAAGTTTTTTACGCATTTATTTAGGTGGAGATTTAGCAAAGCTTTAAGGAGACATAAAGTGGAGAGAGAGAGAGAACCAATCGGCTTCTAACTGACATTTTTCAAACACAGTCTATAAATGAAAGAAGCTGATTGGTTGGTACTTTGTCACTTTCTAAGCTTTGATAAATCGCCCCCGAGTTTGTGGTATATTGATATTTTTTCACAAAGGATTTAAGCCATCTTCGAAAAAACAAATATATTTTGTGGAATTGCTTTGATTCTTTCAGGAAGATGTTCAGATAACTGAGTATCCTGCTGTCATCGTGGAGCCTGTTCCTAGTGCCCGTCTGGAGCAGGGGTATGCTGCCCAGATTCTGGTGTACGATGATGAGACCTTCATGATGCAAGATGTAGCAGGGGAGCAAGAAATTGAGACTGAAGTCGTGGAGATAGGTGGGTTTCACCTATTTTACTACACAGACATACTACTATACAAGTTGCATTAAGCTAGAAAACGATAGTATAGGTCAATTAAAACGAAAACCTTTATACAAATGAAACTGAGCCCAAAGACACCTAGGTCTAAAAAAAACAAACCTAAATAGTAAATATTTTATTATTACATATGTGCAACATGGTTATGTCCCATTGAGCCTGAAACATTCTGATTATATGTACAGTACCAACATCATTTTATTTTTGTGATTGCATTCTGTTTTTGTTTCTTCTCTCCCGTACACGGTGTGTGATACATATAATGCCTGTGTGATCTTTATCTGTGCATGAATAGTCTGCTCCGCCTACACTTGTGCGTTCCATTGGCTGGCACATTTAGCCATCCTTTTCTCATGGCATGCTGCAGTAGCTCTGTCATGCATTGCAGATGTTTACTGTTTTTCTTCATTAAAATAGGAAAAACAGGTCTAATTCTTTATTAAACAAAATGGAGGAAACACTTTACCCCCCTCCCCCCTGGTAGATTCAACTAGATTACACTATCCTACAAGATGATTAATATAAAGTTTTTCATGTTCGTTAAAATCCTTTGCTACTTACTCATTATAAAACATGGCATTGCTGTATTCCTAAAAAGGTATCTAATTTTTTGCTCTGCTTGCTGTTTGGGACCAGCACAAGGCCACCCACACTACTAGACTTCTATATTGCCTGTGTGTCAGTATTACCACTACGGTCTGTAACTTTCTGATTGTTAACTATGAAGATATTTTATCGAAACTTCTAAGAGGGTGTGGTATAGAAGATCTACAGGAACTCGGAAGTCATTAGGTCAACCCCATATAGATCGACATTCATTAGATTGACTTGGTCAATGATCAAAAGGTAGACACTGGGAAGGTCAACAGGGTCAAAAAGTCGACATTGAAATGGTGACTTTTCTTTTCTGTGTCTCTTTTTCTATGTTTCATGATATGTAACCCAAATTATAGCTAACATAGACTCTCGTGGGCTCGCTTTGCTTACCATGATTCGGACAAGATGCCTTGCTGCGCTCAGCACAGGTTACTATTTCCAGTCGTAGTCCACGTGGATGGTAAATCAAGCAAAACCTGAAATGTGAAAACCTCCAAAAAACTTCAGTCAACCTTAAGCACTGACTACTTTTTACCGGTCGACCTTTTGACCATGTCGACCTATTGACTGTCTGTCTAGAAAGTGTAAATCTATCATCTAAATACCCTTCTTAGCTATGTCACTTAACAAAGTACATTGACTAGTACATATATGGTGATAGGTGTATATTACACGCTGTAACTTCTGTGACCAAGGTAGAGGCTACTAAATAGGTGGAGATGTTGCTCATATAATCCAATCAACAATTAGTTATCATTGTATAGCATATACTTCATAAATGAAAGCTGAAAGCTGATTGGATGCTATGGGCAAACCTGTCCTCTTTAGAAGGTTTGATACATCTCTACCATTGACTGGAGAGAACTCTTCAACAAGGTTTAAAAAAAACACAGGAGTGATTCCCCCCCCCCCCCCCCTAAAAGTAAAGATTTTTGGAAAAATCACACTTGCTTTGCAGGTGCGAGAAAAAAGATGCTAGTCACATTTTCAGTCCTGCAGTTGAATAGCAAAATCCTGTGGCTGCAAGAAAACCATGCAGGGTTTTTCACATTTCCCTCGTGCGATTAAATGTCCCCCCCCTATGTCCTCTATCAGTATGTATGTATGTATGTATGTATATATATATATATATATATATATATATATCCATGTGTATATATATATATATATATCCATGTATATCGGCACTCGAAATAAAATAAGCACAAATACCTTGGTGATCCTGTCCTATCATGGGGTAGCCATGATGAAATAATTCCAAGAAGAGGGACGGCACTCATAGGATTTTGCAACAAACAATTTGTACTCAAAATAGAAGAAAGATTCCAGAGATTACATCCATGTAATCTCTGGAATCTTTCTTCTACTTTGAATACAAATTGTTGCAAAATCCTACGAGTGCCGTTCCTCTTCTTGGAATTTATATATATATATATATATATATATGCACAAATCACTTTTTAGATTGTTCTTCCTTCATTCAAGTGAAATCTAGTTTTCTCTTACGTCCTGGAGGATACTGGGGGTCCATTTAGTTCCATGGGGTACAGACGGGTCCACTAGGAGCCTTGGGCACTTTAAGAATTTGATTGTGTGCACTGGCTCCTCCCTCTATGCCCCTCCCACCAGACTCAGTTTAGAAAAATGTGACCGGAGGAGCCGGTCACGTCACATGGAAGCTCCTGAAGAGTTCTCTGCATTTATTTTTTCTGTTTGTTATTTTCAGGCAGGACTGGATGGCACCAGCCTACCTGCTGCGTGGGGAAGGGGGGGGGGGGGGGGGGGAGAGAGGACGGCCCAACCTCTTAAAGAGTTAATGGTCCCTTTCCTCGCTGACAGGACACTAGCTCCTGAGGGAATGAATGAACTATTCGCACACCCCACAACGGCAAGCGTACATTCCCGCAGCACGCCGCCACCCCTAACGGAGTTAGAAGATAGAGTGCTGAGTACTAAGCCGGCGTCCTGGTTAGCGGGCCGCCGGCCATTATGGCGGCATGAGGGTACAGAGATGCACGGCTTCTATGGGGGCGGCGGAGTCTCCAGACTTAGTACACAGTGGAAACGTACCGCTTCTGAGGGAGCGAACTGAGTCTAAGTACACTACGGGTGTACACAGTACCCAAGACTGGCATTACAGACTTAAAAGGCGACTGACTCCATTTTAAGCACTAAAAATTACCTCAGCCAGTATAAAAAAGCGGGAAGACCGCACGCCATTGACGGTACGGGGCTTCACTATGAGCGGATCCAGCAGCTCACCAGCGCCATTTTCCCCCTGCAGTGGACACAGACGCTGACTGACAGGGACGCGCAGCTCCTCCTCCGGACGCGCAGCTCCTCCGGAGGGGGGAGCGCTTACTAGTGTACTAAATCCCCAATCTGGGTACTTAATCTGCGACACGGCTAAGCTTGGCATTAGCAGTAAGGGTGCTGTGTGCTGGCTCCAGGCTATCTGTGTGTCTTTCTTGAAGGGCTCTTTTTGGGTTAATTGTGCATTTAACCTTTTTCTGTGTGTGTGTGCTGTCACTGACACAGTATGTCAGACAAAGAGTGTTTCATGTAAGGCACAGTGTTCCTCTTCTCCAGGGGGTTCATTGCAGTGTACTCAGCTTGGCTGGATAACATTAGGGGAGTGATTTCCAATATCTCTTCTAAATTGTCCTGCAATGAGAAATAGACGCAATACTTAAGACAATCGATGACTGAGTTTATGAACAGAGACTCAGTACACAAAATTAGCGTCTCAGTCCCCTGCCATTTGTCCGCAAAAACGTCCTTTGGCTCATATCCTGCAGTCTGACTGATGACGGGTTGGACATGGAGGAGAGGGAGGTGGACTCAGAGGTGGGGGAGACTACTCTGTCACAGGGAATAGAGGTTATCATAGAAGCTATCAGAGATGTTCTGCATATCCCTGATAAGGTAACAGAGGAGACTGAGGAGTCTTATTTTAATATAAAAAATAAATCCTCAGCCACTTTTCCTGTGTCAAAGGAACTAAATACCCTGTTTGAAGAACCGTGGGTTAATCCTGATAGGAAATTTCAAATCCCTAAAAGGCAGATATCCTCTTTTCCCTTTCCTCCTGTGGATAGAAAAAAAAGGGAAAATCCACCTATAGTGGATGCATCGGTATCCAGGCTGTCACGGAAAACAGTATTGCCTGTCCCGGATGCAGCCTCCCTAAAAGACACGGCTGATCGTAGAATTGAGAATACACTCAAATCTTTGTATACAGCTGCCGGGGTGGCACATAGATCCACTGTAGCATGTGGGTGGATATAACCTTACAGGACGCCATTCAAAAACTTGTACAGACTCAGGTCATTGTTCCAGTTCCACCTCATCTGCAAAACAAGGGATGTTATTCCAACCTGTTTGTAGTACCGAAACCGGACGGTTCGGTAAGGCTGATTTTGAACCTCAAGTCATTGAACCCGTACTTACGAGTGTTCAAATTCAAAATGGAGTCTTTGAGAGCGGTGATCTCAGGTCTGGAGGAGGGGGAATTCCTAGTGTCTCTGGGTATCAAGGATGCGTACCTTCACATTCCGATCTGGCCACCTCATCAGGGTTATCTATGGTTTGCATTGCAGGACTGCCACTACCAGTTCCAGGCCCTGCCATTTGGTCTCTCTACGGCACCGAGAGTGTTCACTAAGGTGATGGCAGAGAAGATGTTTCTACTGCGCAAACAGGGAGTAAACCTAATTCCATACCTGGACGATCTTCTGATAAAGGCACCGTCCAGGGAGCGGTTGATTGCCAGTAATTGCCTCTCAACCAGACTACTCCTGGATCACGGGTGGATTCTGAATTTACCAAAATCTCACCTGGAACCGACACAGAGGCTTTCCTTTCTGGGAATGATACTGGACTTGTAATCTGAGAGTGTTCCTTCCCGTGAAGAAGGCTATGGAAATCCAGTCGATGGTTCGGGTTGTTCTGAAGACAACCCGGATCTCAGTGCATCTGTGCTTTTGCCTTCTGGGGAAAATGGTGGCCTCTTATGAAGTGCTTCAGTATGGAAGGTTTCATGCGAGTCCCTTCCAGCTAGATCTTTTGGTCCGGATCGCATCTTCACATGCACCAGGGGATCCGTCTGTCGCCGAGAGCCAGGATTTTCCTTCTGTGGTGGCTACAGACTTCTCACCTTGTTGAGGGTTGGAGGTTCAGGATTCAGAATTGGATTCTGTTGACCATGGACGCAAGCCTCAGAGGTTGGGGAGCAGTCAGCCAGGGGGTGCAGTTTCAAGGAAGATGGTCAAGTCAGGAAGTCGTCCTATCTACAACGCCCTTCTGCAGGCCTCATCTCTACATCGGAATCAGGCCATTCAAGTCCAGTCGGACAATGTAACAGCGGTAACGTTCATAAACCGACAGGGCGGATCGAAAAGCAGAGCAGCAATGTCGGAGGTGTCAAAAATTCTCCTCTGGGCAGAAAAACACGCCGTGCCGTTGTCGGCAGTCTTCATTCCGGGAGTAGACAACTGGAAAGTAGAGATGAGCGGGTTCGGTTTCTTTGAATCCGAACCCGCACGAACTTCACTTTTTTTTCCACGGGTCCGAGCGACTCGGATCTTCCCGCCTTGCTCGGTTAACCCGAGCGCGCCCGAACGTCATCATGACGCTGTCGGATTCTCGCGAGGCTCGGATTCTATCGCGAGACTCGGATTCTATATAAGGAGCCGCGCGTCGCCGCCATTTTCACTCGTGCATTGAGATTGATAGGGAGAGGACGTGTCTGGCGTCCTCTCCATTAGAATAGAGATAGATAGATTAGATAGAGAGAGATTGTGCAGAGTCGCAGACAGAGTTAGTTTACCACAGTCAGTGACCAGTGCAGTTGCTAGTTAACTTTTATTTAATATAATATATCCGTTCACTTCTCTCTGCTATATCCGTTCTCTGCCTGAAAAAAAAAACGATACACAGCACAGTCAGTCACACAGTGTGACTCAGTCTGTGTGCACTCAGCTCAGCCCAGTGTGCTGCACAGTCATCAATGTATAAATTAAAAGCTTATAATTAATTGTGGGGGAGACTGGGGAGCACTGCAGGTTGTTAGCAGGAGCCAGGAGTACAATTATATTAATTAACAGTGCACACTTTTGCTGCAGGAGTGGTGACCAGTGCCTGACCACCAGTATAGTATTGTTGTATACTACTAATATCTCTTTAAATATCAACCAGTCTATATTAGCAGCAGACACAGTACAGTGCGGTAGTTCACGGCTGTGGCTACCTCTGTGTCGGCACACGGCAGGCAGTCCGTCCGACCAGAATTGTATTATTTATTATTATATACCTACCACCTAACCGTGGTTTTTTTTTCATTCTTTATACCGTCATAGTGTCATCCTAATTGTTACGAGTATACTACTATCTCTTTATCAACCAGTGTACAGTGCGGTAGTTCACGGCTGTGGCTACCTCTGTGTCGGCACACGGCAGGCAGTCCGTCCGACCAGAATTGTATTATTTATTATTATATACCTACCACCTAACCGTGGTTTTTTTTTCATTCTTTATACCGTCATAGTGTCATCCTAATTGTTACGAGTATACTACTATCTCTTTATCAACCAGTGTACAGTGCGGTAGTTCACGGCTGTGGCTACCTCTGTGTCGGCACACGGCAGGCAGTCCGTCCGACCAGAATTGTATTATTTATTATTATATACCTACCACCTAACCGTGGTTTTTTTTTCATTCTTTATACCGTCATAGTGTCATCCTAATTGTTACGAGTATACTACTATCTCTTTATCAACCAGTGTACAGTGCGGTAGTTCACGGCTGTGGCTACCTCTGTGTCGGCAGTCGGCAGGCAGTCCGTCCATCCATAATTGTATTATTATTATAATATATACCACCTAACCGTGGTTTTTTTTTCATTCTTTATACCGTCATAGTGTCATACTAGTTGTTACGAGTATACTACTATCTCTTTATCAACCAGTGTACAGTGCGGTAGTTCACGGCTGTGGCTACCTCTGTGTCGGCAGTCGGCAGGCAGTCCGTCCATCCATAATTGTATTATTATTATAATATATACCACCTAACTGTGGTTTTTTTTGCATTCTTTATACCGTCGTCATAGTGTCATACTAGTTGTTACGAGTATACTACTATCTCTTTATCAACCAGTGTACAGTGCGGTAGTTCACGGCTGTGGCTACCTCTGTGTCGGCAGTCGGCAGGCAGTCCGTCCATCCATAATTGTATTATTATTATAATATATACCACCTAACCGTGGTTTTTTTTTCATTCTTTATACCGTCGTCATAGTGTCATACTAGTTGTTACGAGTATACTACTATCTCTTTATCAACCAGTGTACAGTGCGGTAGTTCACGGCTGTGGCTACCTCTGTGTCGGCAGTCGGCAGGCAGTCCGTCCATCCATAATTGTATTATTATTATAATATATACCACCTAACCGTGGTTTTTTTATACCACCTAACCGTGGCAGTCCGTCCATAATTGTATACTAGTATCCAATCCATCCATCTCCATTGTTTACCTGAGGTGCCTTTTAGTTCTGCCTATAAAATATGGAGAACAAAAAAGTTGAGGTTCCAAAATTAGGGAAAGATCAAGATCCACTTCCACCTCGTGCTGAAGCTGCTGCCACTAGTCATGGCCGAGACGATGAAATGCCAGCAACGTCGTCTGCCAAGGCCGATGCCCAATGTCATAGTACAGAGCATGTCAAATCCAAAACACCAAATATCAGAAAAAAAAGGACTCCAAAACCTAAAATAAAATTGTCGGAGGAGAAGCGTAAACTTGCCAATATGCCATTTACCACACGGAGTGGCAAGGAACGGCTGAGGCCCTGGCCTATGTTCATGGCTAGTGGTTCAGCTTCACATGAGGATGGAAGCACTCAGCCTCTCGCTAGAAAACTGAAAAGACTCAAGCTGGCAAAAGCACCGCAAAGAACTGTGCGTTCTTTGAAATCCCAAATCCACAAGGAGAGTCCAATTGTGTCGTTTGCGATGCCTGACCTTCCCAACACTGGACGTGGAGAGCATGCGCCTTCCACTATTTGCATGCCCCCTGCAAGTGCTGGAAGGAGCACCCGCAGTCCAGTTCCTGATAGTCAGATTGAAGATGTCAGTGTTGAAGTACACCAGGATGAGGAGGATATGGGTGTTGCTGGCGCTGGGGAGGAAATTGACCAGGAGGATTCTGATGGTGAGGTGGTTTGTTTAAGTCAGGCACCCGGGGAGACACCTGTTGTCCGTGGGAGGAATATGGCCGTTGACATGCCAGGTGAAAATACCAAAAAAATCAGCTCTTCGGTGTGGAGGTATTTCACCAGAAATGCGGACAACAGGTGTCAAGCCGTGTGTTCCCTTTGTCAAGCTGTAATAAGTAGGGGTAAGGACGTTAACCACCTCGGAACATCCTCCCTTATACGTCACCTGCAGCGCATTCATAATAAGTCAGTGACAAGTTCAAAAACTTTGGGTGACAGCGGAAGCAGTCCACTGACCAGTAAATCCCTTCCTCTTGTAACCAAGCTCACGCAAACCACCCCACCAACTCCCTCAGTGTCAATTTCCTCCTTCCCCAGGAATGCCAATAGTCCTGCAGGCCATGTCACTGGCAAGTCTGACGAGTCCTCTCCTGCCTGGGATTCCTCCGATGCATCCTTGCGTGTAACGCCTACTGCTGCTGGCGCTGCTGTTGTTGCCGCTGGGAGTCGATGGTCATCCCAGAGGGGAAGTCGTAAGCCCACTTGTACTACTTCCAGTAAGCAATTGACTGTTCAACAGTCCTTTGCGAGGAAGATGAAATATCACAGCAGTCATCCTACTGCAAAGCGGATAACTGAGTCCTTGACAACTATGTTGGTGTTAGACGTGCGTCCGGTATCCGCCGTTAGTTCACAGGGAACTAGACAATTTATTGAGGCAGTGTGCCCCCGTTACCAAATACCATCTAGGTTCCACTTCTCTAGGCAGGCGATACCGAGAATGTACACGGACGTCAGAAAAAGACTCACCAGTGTCCTAAAAAATGCAGTTGTACCCAATGTCCACTTAACCACGGACATGTGGACAAGTGGAGCAGGGCAGGGTCAGGACTATATGACTGTGACAGCCCACTGGGTAGATGTATGGACTCCCGCCGCAAGAACAGCAGCGGCGGCACCAGTAGCAGCATCTCGCAAACGCCAACTCTTTCCTAGGCAGGCTACGCTTTGTATCACCGCTTTCCAGAATACGCACACAGCTGAAAACCTCTTACGGCAACTGAGGAAGATCATCGCGGAATGGCTTACCCCAATTGGACTCTCCTGTGGATTTGTGGCATCGGACAACGCCAGCAATATTGTGTGTGCATTAAATATGGGCAAATTCCAGCACGTCCCATGTTTTGCACATACCTTGAATTTGGTGGTGCAGAATTTTTTAAAAAACGACAGGGGCGTGCAAGAGATGCTGTCGGTGGCCAGAAAAATTGCGGGACACTTTCGGCGTACAGGCACCACGTACAGAAGACTGGAGCACCACCAAAAACTACTGAACCTGCCCTGCCATCATCTGAAGCAAGAAGTGGTAACGAGGTGGAATTCAACCCTCTATATGCTTCAGAGGTTGGAGGAGCAGCAAAAGGCCATTCAAGCCTATACAATTGAGCACGATATAGGAGATGGAATGCACCTGTCTCAAGTGCAGTGGAGAATGATTTCAACGTTGTGCAAGGTTCTGATGCCCTTTGAATTTGCCACACGTGAAGTCAGTTCAGACACTGCCAGCCTGAGTCAGGTCATTCCCCTCATCAGGCTTTTGCAGAAGAAGCTGGAGGCATTGAAGAAGGAGCTAACACGGAGCGATTCCGCTAGGCATGTGGGACTTGTGGATGCAGCCCTTAATTCGCTTAACAAGGATTCACGGGTGGTCAATCTGTTGAAATCAGAGCACTACATTTTGGCCACCGTGCTCGATCCTAGATTTAAAGCCTACCTTGGATCTCTCTTTCCGGCAGACACAGGTCTGCTGGGGTTGAAAGACCTGCTGGTGACAAAATTGTCAAGTCAAGCGGAACGCGACCTGTCAACATCTCCTCCTTCACATTCTCCCGCAACTGGGGGTGCGAGGAAAAGGCTCAGAATTCCGAGCCCACCCGCTGGCGGTGATGCAGGGCAGTCTGGAGCGACTGCTGATGCTGACATCTGGTCCGGACTGAAGGACCTGACAACGATTACGGACATGTCGTCTACTGTCACTGCATATGATTCTCTCAACATTGATAGAATGGTGGAGGATTATATGAGTGACCGCATCCAAGTAGGCACGTCACACAGTCCGTACTTATACTGGCAGGAAAAAGAGGCAATTTGGAGGCCCTTGCACAAACTGGCTTTATTCTACCTAAGTTGCCCTCCCACAAGTGTGTACTCCGAAAGAGTGTTTAGTGCCGCCGCTCACCTTGTCAGCAATCGGCGTACGAGGTTACATCCAGAAAATGTGGAGAAGATGATGTTCATTAAAATGAATTATAATCAATTCCTCCGCGGAGACATTGACCAGCAGCAATTGCCTCCACAAAGTACACAGGGAGCTGAGATGGTGGATTCCAGTGGGGACGAATTGATAATCTGTGAGGAGGGGGATGTACACGGTGATATATCGGAGGGTGAAGATGAGGTGGACATCTTGCCTCTGTAGAGCCAGTTTGTGCAAGGAGAGATTAATTGCTTCTTTTTTGGGGGGGGTCCAAACCAACCCGTCATATCAGTCACAGTCGTGTGGCAGACCCTGTCACTGAAATGATGGGTTGGTTAAAGTGTGCATGTCCTGTTTTGTTTATACAACATAAGGGTGGGTGGGAGGGCCCAAGGATAATTCCATCTTGCACCTCTTTTTTCTTTTCTTTTTCTTTGCATCATGTGCTGATTGGGGAGGGTTTTTTGGAAGGGACATCCTGCGTGACACTGCAGTGCCACTCCTAGATGGGCCCGGTGTTTGTGTCGGCCACTAGGGTCGCTTATCTTACTCACACAGCTACCTCATTGCGCCTCTTTTTTTCTTTGCGTCATGTGCTGTTTGGGGAGGGTTTTTTGGAAGGGACATCCTGCGTGACACTGCAGTGCCACTCCTAGATGTGCCCGGTGTTTGTGTCGGCCACTAGGGTCGCTAATCTTACTCACACAGTCAGCTACCTCATTGCGCCTCTTTTTTCTTTGCGTCATGTGCTGTTTGGGGAGGGTTTTTTGGAAGGGCCATCCTGCGTGACACTGCAGTGCCACTCCTAGATGGGCCCGGTGTTTGTGTCGGCCACTAGGGTCGCTTATCTTACTCACACAGCGACCTCGGTGCAAATTTTAGGACTAAAAATAATATTGTGAGGTGTGATGTGTTCAGAATAGGCTGAAAATGAGTGTAAATTATGTTTTTTGAGGTTAATAATACTTTGGGATCAAAATTACCCCCAAATTCTATGATTTAAGCTGTTTTTTAGGGTTTTTTTTAAAAAACACCCGAATCCAAAACACACCCGAATCCGACAAAAAAAATTCGGTGAGGTTTTGCCAAAACGCGGTCGAACCCAAAACACGGCCGCGGAACCGAACCCAAAACCAAAACACAAAACCCGAAAAATTTCCGGCGCTCATCTCTACTGGAAAGCAGACTTCCTCAGCAGACACGACCTGCAATCGGGGAGTGGAGCCTTCACCCGGAGGTGTCCAGGTGCTTGACAAGTCGGTGGGGTTATCCACAAATCGACATGATGGCCTCTCTTCTCAACAAGAAGCTCAAGCGTTATTATTCCAGGTCGAGAGACCCACAAGCAGTGGCGGCAGACGCTCTGAGAACTCCATGGGTCTATCAGATGGTGTACATGTTTCCTCCACTTCCTCTGATCCCGAGAATTCTAAAAAGAATAAGAAGGGAAAAGGTTCAAGCAATACTCATTGCTCCGGACTGGCCAAGAACGGCCTGGTACGTGGACCTTCTGGAGATGCTCCTCGAAGATCCGTGGCCTCTGCCTCTTTGCTAGGATCTTCTGCAACAGGGCCCATTCATCTATCAGGATGTACCGTGGCTATGTTTAACGGCATGGAGGTTAAATGGGTGATCCTAGCCAGGAGAGGGATTCCTGACAAGGTCATCCTGACTATGATCCAAGCCAGGAAAGGGGTAACGTCTAAACATTACCACCGTATATGGAAGAAGTATGTCTCTTGGTGCGAGACCAGACAATATTCCGCTGTGGAGTTTCATCTGGGACGTCTCCTGCTTTTTCTGCAGTCGGGAGTGGATGTGGACCTACGCCTAGGTTCCATTAAAGTCCAGATTTCAGCTTTGTCTATTTTCTATCAGAAGCAAATGGCTTCTATCCCTGAGGTCCAGACATTCTTGAAAGGTGCTCTGCACATCCAGTGTCAGTTTGTGCCTCCCACGGCACCTTGGGATCTCAATTTGGTGCTGCAGTTCCTCCAATCGGACTGGTTTGAACCGTTACATAAGGTTGACGTAAAGTACCTTATGTGGAGGACCGTCACACTATTGGCCTTGGCCTCAGCAAGACGCGTGTCGGAACTAGGGGCATTGTCTCACAAGAGTCCCTACTTAATTTTCCATGAGGACAGAGCTGAACTCAGAACTTGTACAAGGAGAAAAGTATGACTCTTGTTTGGGCGCACTCTTGTTAAATTATCTAAGTTTTAGTTGATAAATGAAGTGCCCGAAGGTTAGTGATATAGTCTTTGGATTCTACTCTCTAAAATACGTAAAAACTCAAAATGACAAATTAGACAGAAATAGCCATTGATATGCCTGATGGGAGATGTGTCTTCCAAAAAAATTATAAAATGTTCAGATCTTAATTATGCCTGGATAATTGCATATCGGAAAGTAGCTACATATTATGCTGCCTCCGTCTGCCAAAGATCTGAGTTTGTATTAATGCAGCCCTGGATTGGGTTAGGTATGTGAGTGGAAGAGCCCACACACTACTAAACAATTCTTTAGGTTTGCCACTGTTATGGATAGGTAAATTGAGATGAATCAGGTTCAGGAGGTAGTAGGATAAGTATAAGTGGTGATACTGCTGTTGGTGTTGTTTCTTAGGGAAGGGAGTCTTCCTACTTCACCGGGTATTCCCTAGCAGTCGCCTGTCTAGGTACTGACCCAGCCCACCTCCGTTTAGCTTCCAAGATCGGACGAGATTGGGCATAAGCGTAGGGGTATGGTCGTAGAAAGAACTGACCCTATACCACCAATGAGAGTGCACCGAAACAGAGGATTGGTTCCTCCTCAGAGAAAAGACTGGAGGACTTCGTTGAGAAGAAGAATGACCACAGTCGGGTAAGTGTGAATCTGCTGTCCACGTTAGACTGAAGAGACAGGTCCCTTGAGGGGACACGTTCACCAGAATCGTGGATGAGAGTTCACAGAAGAAAGAAAAGTAGGAAGATATTCGAGGGTAGAGGAGATGTTAAAGAAGCAATTGAATTAAATACATTAGGTCCCTTTCGGTCACCTGGGTTGTTTGAATACTGATGGGTCCCAGTAATTGTGACGGATAACCCAGCAGGTACCAAAATAACGAGAAGATACTCTGTGATAATAACCATGAAGATAATAATATCCTTGTAATTGGTACCAATCCACTGAGTAGATACGGCGTTAATTATGCATGGCAGACCCTAGTAGTATTTTACAACCACCGGACTAGTATGATATACCACATACCCTTAGAAATCACTACTAACAGTGGCAAATCAGTAATGTGAATAACAGGATTATTTGCTGAAAACCTCAATATTTAACTAAAGCGAAAAAATGCTTAATCAAATAAGGCAGACAAAGGTTTGGGTGTCACCTCTTCAAACAGTGGGCAGGCGGGGTGCCCATAGGGAGTGCAGGGCCAAAAAATTTTTTTTGGCCGCCCTTATCACAAATCTGTATCACAGTGTACCCATATAGGGAGTATACATATATGCAATGCAGCCCAGCTGGAGGTACCAGCAACAGTGGTGACAGAGATTATTTCAGAGGCACAGGAAATATTCAACTAAAGCATAAATACTTTATGAGAAAGGCAATAAATGTCACCCATTCAAAATATCAGACAGGTATCAGTAAGGCATTAAATATCATCCCTTCAAATGTCGGATAGGCAAGGCGCCCACAAGGAAGGTAGGCAGGTGGCGTGCCCGCAGAGAATGCGGGGCCACAAATTGCCCACCCTTATCACCAGTCTGTATCCTGGAGTACACACATATGAAATACAGCTCTGCTGGAAATACCTGCAATTTAGGTGACAGATTATTTCAGAGGCACAGAAAGTATTCAAATAAAGCATTAATACTTAATGAAAAAGGCAATAAGTATCACCCAAAGAGAGTCAGACATACATCAGTAAAGCATTAGATATCACCCATTTGGATGTCAGACAGGCAAGGTGCCCAGAAGAAAGCATACAGCTCTGCTGGAAATACCAGTAATTTAGGTGACAGAGATTGTTTCAAAGGCGCAAAAAGTGTTAAAAAAAAGGCATTAATGCTTAATGAAAAAGGCAATAAATATCACCCAAAAAAATATAAATATATCAGACATGCATCAGTAAGGCATTAAATATCACCCATTTGGATGTCGGACAGGCAAAGTGCCCAAACGGAAAACGCGTTTCACCCGGTCACGGGCTTGTTCACGTCCATTCCGAGCAGCTCCTAAGAATGAAGTGCCTGAGTATTTAAGACCCCTGTAAAAACTGACAGCCAATGACCAATCCTGGGGGCGGGGTAGTTTTCTTTTTTGACTCTGGGCGCACCGCCATACGGACAGATAGGAATTTCCATTAATTATTGTCCATCTCTGGTCCTTACATGATTACGTTTGTATTCTGAATCTAGGTCAGTGCAGGATCCAAAACCCTCCCATTCTGAACTCAGAACTTGTCAGCAATTTCTTCCTAAGGTGGTGTACGCTTTTCACTTCAATCAACATATTGTGGTTCCAGCTGTGACGGACTCCTCTGCTACTTCAAAGTCTTTGGATGTTGTGAGAGCTGTGAAGGTGTATGTGAAGAGGACAGCTCGTCACAGAAAATCTGACTCGCTGTTCGTTCTCTATGATCCCAATAAAATTTGGTGTCCTGCTTCAAAGCAGTCTATTGCACGATGTATCAAGCTCACGATCCAGCATGCTTATTCCACGGCAGAACTGCTGGTTCCAAAATCTGTACAGGCCCACTCTACTAGGTCGGTGGGTTCTTCTTGGGCGGCTGCCCGGGGTGTCTCGGCTTTACAGCTCTGCTGAGCAGCTACTTGGTCAGGTTCGAACACGTTCGTAAAGTTTTACAAGTTCGATACTTGACCAAACTGAAGGTCCTCAGAGGCCAATCAGTTCTGCAGGAACCTCAGCACTCTCCCACCCGGTTTGGGAGCTTTGGTACTTCCCCATGGTACTAAATGGATCCTCAGTATCCTCTAGGACGTAAGAGGAAATAGGATTTTAATTACCTACCGGTAAATCCTTTTCTCGTAGTCCGTAGAGGATAATGGGCGCCCGCCCGGTGTTTCGGTCTCCCTGCACTGTTACTTGGTTAAGTATTCTGGTTTGTTCAGCTGTTGCTGTTCATGTTTCAAGTTTGGTTAGCTTGGTTTTCCTCTTGTTCTGTGTTCTGGTTCGTAATCTCACCACTATCTTTATCTATCCTTCTCTCAAAGTATGTTCGTCTCCTCGGGCATAGGCCCTCATTCCGAGTTGTTCGCTCGCAAGGCGATTATAGCAGAGTTACACACGCTAAGCCGCCGCCTACTGGGAGTGAATCTAAACATCTTAAATGTGCGACCGATGTATTCGCAATATTGCGATCAAAACCGAGTTAGCAGTTTCTGAGTAACTCCAGACTTACTCTGCCTGTGCGATCAATTCAGTGCTTTTCGGTCCCGGCTGACGTCATAAACACACCCAGCGTTCGCCCAAGCACTCCCACCGTTTCTCCAGACACGCCTGCGTTTTTTCCGGAAACGGTAGCGTTTCCTGCCACACGCCCCTAAAACGCCGTACATCCGCCCAGTAACACCCATTTCCTGTCAATCACAATGCGTTCTCCGGAGCGACGAAAAAGCCGTGAGTAAAATTACTTTCTTCTTAGTAAAGTTACTTGACGCATGCGCAGTGCGAACATTACGCATGCGCACTAAGAGAATTCTCACTGCGATGCGATGAAAAATACCGAGCGAACAACTCGGAATGAGGGCCATAGTTTCATAGACTGAGTCTGGTGAGAGGGGCATAGAGGGAGGAGCCAGCGCACATTATCAAATTCTTAAAGTGCCCAAGGCTCCTAATGGACCAGTCTATGCTCCATGGTACTAAATGGCTCACCAGTATTCTCTACGGACTACGAGAAAAGGATTTACTGGTAGGTAATTAAAATCCTATTTTAAAACTGGAAAATACCATAGAGAAAAGAAGTATAATTTTTCTGAAGACAGTACTTTCTGTTCACATGAACAGGTCTTTCATTAATGTCCTATTTTGTAAAGGAAAAAATTTGTATTTCAGGTATTGTTTGCATTTATAATGATCAAGTCAATAAATCTAACACAGCCTCCCTCTTCACTCACTTTCCCCCGCATGTGGATTGAAGTATAGAGTACATAGAGAGCCAATAGGTAGATACCAGATGGTCGACTTAGGTCAACATGGTTAAAAGGTTGACTTACAAATGGTCAACCCATGTTTTTTCTTTTTTTTTACCGTAATCCTAACTCTCTAACCTATTGCCTGTCTGTCTACCATTCGGATACGCTTTCCTTCATACACTTCCTTCATCTATTTATATTTTCCACATACACTGCCCCCTCCCCTCTTCATTCACATTCTCTCCGAATACACTGCCTTCCTTTCTTCATTTTCTCTCTTACCAACACACTGCCCCTGTCTTCACTCTCTCTGGGGCAGATGTATGAACTGTTTTTCAGTGTAAAAACGGTAACTGCGCACGCTATTTGCTGCATTTATCGCACCTCCTGATGTATGATTGTGGATTTTGGTATCTTTACCGTGCTACGCTATGGGCCCCTCCCCTTTTCGCCGTCGCAACCCTTTTGCCGGCATCGTCGGGACTTACCAAATGTATGAAGGGCTTTTTCGGATCTCCGCTTTGTCACCTGCCGTCTACAATTTCGCCGTTGGTTTGTATGCGGTTCGGTTTCCTAACCTCTGTTTTCTGCCGGCGGCCATGTTTTTTAATGATCTTTTCAATAGTTAATTGTATCACGTGACACCATAGCATCCCTAGTGGTCTTCTATGGGCTCATTTAGTGTGTTTGAAGCTGGTTTACAGAGGTTGTGCATGCGCACTACTACAGGTGCGGAGGACAGTGGGAAGGAGGTCTCGTGTGCATGCGCAGACCCGCACCGACGCACGCTAGGACATAGGAGCACACTTCACCACCGGCCCAACATAGCGCAGCGTTAAGAGACCTTGCCAGGGGGACATACATTCAGGTGAAGTGCGGGAGCATATCGGAGGTAAAAAACAACGATATGCCCTAGCACCCATAATGCACCAAAAAGAAAAAATTATACATCTACCCCTCTTACCAACACACTGCCCCCCTCTCTTCACTCTCTCTCTCTTACCAACACACTGCCCCCTCTCTTCACTCTCTCTCTTACCAATACACTGCCCCCTTCTCTTTACATTCTCTTACCAATAAACCGCCACTCTCTATTCACTCACACACACTCTCACTCTTCAGTCATTCTTTCCTATTACATAGTCCCCTCTCTTTCCTGACTCTCCAGGTGCATGGATGGAGGGTGCATAGAGGGGCTAACCTCAAGGTGGGCCTTCTTCACATAGCTTGAAGTTTGCAGTCAGAAAGAAGTCAGGTCAGCAGGTGGAGGGGGCAGGGCTGGACCAATCTAAAGTGAGGGAACATTCGGAGCAAATTAATGCTTGCTTGACTGCCATTTTTTTTTAAGCGCCCAAGATATGCTAACTACATGTGTCAGTTATACATCTCATATAGACCATGAAATTGATAGTAGGTTTCCAAAGAGGCTGTCACTGTGTTAGCTAAATAACAACAATCTGCCATTACTCACAGTTGACATCACAGGGAAAAATACACTGAGAAAGAGGTATATCTCTACATTCTCTACATTAGGGAAGGGGCGAGCTGTAAATATACGTTATGGTAAAAACTTACCGTTGATAACGGTATTTCTCCTAAGTTCACAGGTTCCACAGGATAACAATGGGATATGATGGAACGACAGTGGATTTGCTGTCTTTCTGGTCTCCCAGCATGCAACGGGCCCGTCCATATATCCCCGCCCCCTGGCTCAGGCAAATCAGTTGTATTCCAAAGCAGAAGGCAGGAGCATCATGTAGAACACTAATCAGGCGAGAAGAACCCACGTGCACACCCTTCCGTACAAGAAGGAAGAGGTTAGTGAGTAAAAAGGATCCTCAAATCGGGTGCGTCAGGGTGGGATCCCTGTGGAACCTGTGGACTTCAACGGTAAGTTCTTACCATAACGTATATTTCTCCGGCAGGGCCCACAGGTTATCCACAGGATAACAATGGGATTTCCCAAAACAGTTTAGAGGTGGGGACGCTCCTGATGTACAGGAGAATCCTTCGCCTGAGTTCAGCATTGTGAGAGGCAAAGGTATCCAAGGCATAATGTCTATTGAATGTGTAAACGACAGACCATATGGCTGCCTTACAACCCTGTTCTGTTTAGGCACCACATTGTGCTGCCCAAAAAGGAACTACCTTACGGGTAGAATGAACAGAGACATAAGCCAGAATAGGGAGATCAGCTTAGAAAATATGCTTCTGAAATTGTCCTCTGAAGCTATCTTTCCAGCATCTGCTTACCAGCCTGCCATCCTCTTTTGTGAAATCCATAGCAAATGAAGAGGGAATCTCTTTCCTGATGGCACTGGTATATTACACGTAGATCCCTTATGCACGGATCACGTCTAGTGATGCATCTCCCGCAGTGAGGCCCGGAACCTGAAAAACCGGGACAACATTTTCCTCGTTAAGGTGGAACTTAGTCATCACCTTGGAAATATACCCAAACCTAGTTCTGAGAACTGGTTTACGTGGATAAAAGATCAGAAATGGGGAACAACATGACCATGCCCCGAAGTCTGATATTCCTCTAGCTGACACCTTAGTCAGTAGAAAACAGATTTATGATCCATTTTAACCAATGGTTCAAATTGGGCAACTTGAAGGGCTTTAAGGATTAACCCCAGTCCCACGGCACTGTAGGAGGAACAACCAGAGGCTGAATGCGCCGCATAACCTGGAAAAAAGTATGCACATCCTGTAAGTTGGTTATTTAGTTTTGGAACCCTACAGTCAATGCCGACCCTTGCTTGTCCAAGGGAGCCACCTTCAAAGCTTTATCCATTCGTGCCCGAAAGTATGCTAAGACCCCAGAACTCTGAAAAATCTAAGATCCAACCTCACTGCAAGTCTGAACATAGGCTTGCCATATTTGGTGATAAAGGTGAGCTAAGGAAAGGTTCCTTGTTCTGACCTCTTGTTTAAATCACCTGCTGCAAATATCCTGTTACCTTCAGGATAAATGTATCAAGACCTTGCTATCAAGGACTGTAGAGGCAGATGTCTGTGATAACCAGGACCCTGCGTCAGTAGTTCTGGACCTTGGGAGAGCAGAAATGGAGTATCCATTGCCATTCTCTGCTGGTTTTCCTGTTTAGCTTTCTCACCACCCTGGGTAATATGGTGATTGGAGAAACATAAAAACCAGAAGAAAAGTCTCATCTCACCGATAAGACATCCACAAAGATCACTCTGGGATCCATTGTTTTTGACCCCTATGTGAGCACTTTGTTGTTCCGACAAAAACTCCATGAGATATATCTCTGGCAAACACCTCTAGTTCTCCAAAATCCAGAACCCTCCAGGTGTAGAGCACATTCATTTTCCTGAATGGCGTGTCAACTTGAGAAAGTCCGCTTCCCCATTTAGGATTCCCGGAATGAAAATAGCGGACCTGGTTGAACGATGAAGTTCTGCCCATTTTAGTTTGTGCTTTACATTTTTCATCGCTTTTCGGATGCGAGTTCCTTCCTGATGTTGAGGTACGCGCATAGTCCGCACGGCACTGGACTGGTTTTCCTTGAAGACTCTCCTGTGCCTACACCGGTGTCCTATATGTGGCCCAAGGTTCCACCTTTAATTGGCATACAACCTACTTCTTTGGGAACACAACCTTCCTGACACTGTTCCTAAGTGTCAGAATTTTTCCAATCTGATATCCAAAAGGATTTCCCTTTGTCCAGCTGGAATGCCTGTTTCCACTAGGTTGACAACCTTCTTACTTTTATAGTAAATACCATTCAGTTTTCATTATGTGAAGCCTTCCATAATTACCTACAGCACCTTGTATTCCCAGGTGGTTCCTCCAAGTACCAACCCGGACAACACTGCCCATCTTCTAATGAGATTGGGCACATTTAGTGTGGTGTGACCTGTAGATTCTATTTGATAAAATTCAGACGCTGCAGATACGTCGAGTGGAATTGTGCATACTTCACTCTGTTGGTGTAGATACCCTAAAACCCATCACCTGCTTTGTTGCATGAATGGATCCGTTTGACTGTGTAACAAAAACTTGAATCCTAGACTACACCCTGGATATTTTGTTGCAAGGTAAAAATTGCTTCTTGCAGACCTGATCCCGTACAGCCCCCAAGTGAATCATCCGATGTGACGGAACTGGAGACACTTAATGGTTCATTATTGATTCACTTGTGCCTCTGCATACAGATTGTCTGTTGCAGAGGACGTAAGGGTAATCCCTGCATGCCAGGATTAAAGATCGTCTAGGTTTGAGAAAATTCTTAACCGCTGCTAGCGGAGATGAGATGTGCTCACCTTCATATGTTTGTTAAATAGTCAGGCTAACCGAAAAGGTAAGTCCTATAACTAAAAAATGCTGTTGGAAGATGGAAAACCCCTAAAATAACACTGATGGACAGTGATATAGCACCTGAAGGTAAGCATCCTGTAGATCCAGGGGTAGCCTTAATCCCCTGGCTCTATGCCAAGCATAAGGAACATAACGATTGCAAGTGCAACCGAGGTTCCAAATGTATTTGTTCAGCATTTTGAGATTGAGCATAGGCCGAAATGACCCGTTTGGCTTCTGAATTTACCAGGTTGGGGTAAAAACGTTGTCCTCGTTTGCAAGAGGAATTGGAATGACTATTCCTGCTGAAGCAATTTCTGAACTGCTTCTTCCAAGCCTTGTCCTTCGTCTCCACGCGAGATGGCTGTGAAGGCGAAAACATACCTAGTACTGTATCAGAACTGTATGCCTGAAGAAATCCCCCCCCCCCTCCCCCCCCAGCCTGGGGTCCCCAGGCAGAGGCCCACACCATGCTACTGATGGCTTATCTTTCTACAGCACCTGTCAAGATGGTCTCGCATCCGAGTATCAACCAGGCTCAACACTCCTTATCTTCCAAACTCAGATGAGATTGGGCCTATCCAGTGTGGTGTAGCTGTAGATCCAACCGGACTTTTGGCAGCACCATGCCTTATTAGTCCTCCTAGGAATCAAACCCAGGGGCCGAAAAACAAAACTTTAAGTTTAAAACTGTATGTGGAAGAAAGGTGACCTTTTTGGAGTCTGCTCCTGATTTCAGAATATCTGTTAATTCTTTACCAAAGAAAAACTTTCCAGAAAGGACAACGATTCCGAACCTTTCCTAAATTCTGAATCGGCTTCCACCATCCAGCCAATCATATCTGCTCTGCGTACAGATATGATTGGGGCTAATGCCCTGGAGGAAATAATGCCCAAATCTATCGGTGCTTCTCCAGGATCATTGCACTATGGGGGTCATTCCGAGTTGTTCGCTCATTGCCGATTTTCGCAACGGAGTGATTAAGGCAAAAATGCGCATGCGCTAAGTATTTTAGCACAAAACTTAGTAGATTTACTCACGTCCGAATGAAGAATTTTCATCGTTGAAGTGATCGAAGTGTGATTGACAGGAAGTGGGTGTTTCTGGGTGGAAACTGACCGTTTTCTGGGAGTGTGCGAAAAAACGCAGGCGTGCCAGGATAAAACGCGGGAGTGTCTGGAGAAACGGGGGAGTGTCGAGACGAACGCAGGGCGTGTTTGTGACGTCAAGCCAGGAACGAAACGGGCTGAGCTGATCGCAGTGTAGGAGTAAGTCTGGAGCTACTCAGAAACTGCTAAGAATTATTTATTCGCAATTCTGCTACTCTTTCGTTCGCTATTCTGCTAAGCTAAGATACACTCCCAGAGGGCGGCGGCCTAGCGTGTGCAATGCTGCTTAAAGCAGCTAGCGAGCGAACAACTCTGAATGACCCCCTGTATGAGAACTTTGCCGTTATTGAAAAGATTCTCTTTCAATTGCATTAGCCCAGACAGCCACTGTCTTTGCCATTTAAGCAAAAGCAAGGCTTGATCTTATGACTGCCCTAGACAGGGAAAGCAAAGATAAAGTAGATCACTTGCATAACTACTTTAGGAGCCACCTCTTGTTAAACATCCCCAACTGGAAGCAGGTAACTAGAATTCAATTTCTTAGGATTCTAACTTTTATTTGGGCATAGCTGCAACCTCTTCCCTGATTTCTGTCAGCTGATCTGACTCGGGAAACTCAGGTTTTTAGGATATTCAAATACAGGTGCCTAGGTTTTTAACCAGGCTCCCTCAATGCTTTATTTAGCTCAGCTATATTCCAGCTGAGACCTACCTCTTCTTTGTATAATGAAGTAGAATAAATTGGACTTTCATCTTCCGACGAATTCAACAATGTGTAGCCTGTGAATGTGAAGATTTTACTTACCATTGCTCTGAGAAGCTGCTGCTGGGAGTGATGCACCAGAGGTGGATCTGCATGTAAAGGCTCTACCTGGTACAGGATTCTGAAGAGATTATCCATTCAGCTTATTGGATAAAATGTGTGCAAAGATAGCCCAAGGAGGATACATTTGTACCTGAATCCGTCTTGTATTTCTGCTGAAGCTAAACACTATGCACATGAACCATCCTGAACCAGATCATGAGAGGACAATACAGCTTTTGTAAAACAAACATAATGTGAGTGTCCTCACCTTTGCCGCTGTAATACATGATAAATAATCAGCACTTCCACAGTATACTACACAATTTTGTGACTGTAATCTTTAAATGATATTCATCCGACCCTCCATGCATCAGCACTGAGGATCTGCAAGACAGACTAAACAGACATATAGTAAAGTAAGCCTAAATACTAGCAGACAGTCACATTAGTTTAATAAGCAATATGAGTATATTATCAACTACAAATAACATATTATTTATGTAGGAGCACACATTTACTGAATCATGTTTAAAACAGATTTAACGTATTCAGACGCAATGCGAAAGAAAGAACAGTAATGGTACAGACTCCTATGCAATAGACACTTTAACTATTCGTACTCAAAAGGTAGATAGAAACTTCGTGCTGTATTACCCGTACTCAGTAGAGTGGGATACAGGGAGACTCACCCCGCTTCCAAGATTGATCATACGTCAACGAATGCTGAGTGGATCCAGACGCTATTAGTGTACACTGCCGCTTCCTGACCCAGTGATCACAGACGCTCCGGTCACAAAGCCGCCTATGCTGCGACCGGATCCTCTTGTGGTAGCGCTTAGTGAATACAGACGCTCTGGTCACACAGCTGCCTATGCTGCGACCGGGTCCCCTTGTAGTAGTGCTCAGCGAACACAGACGCACCGGTCATGCAGCCACCTATGCTGCGGCCGGGTCCCTTCATGGTAGTGCTCAGCGAACACAGACGCACCGGTCACACAGCCACCTATGCTGCGACCGGGTCTCCTCGAGGTAGCGCTCAGTGAACACAGATGCACCGGTAACACAGCCGCCTATGCTGCGGCCGGATCCCCTCGTCTCCTAGTGTAGCTAGTAGCGTCTGAGACGGAAGCGAGGAAACAGTTCATGGCGGGAGACTCGGCGGAAACTGGTCATGAACCGGGGGGAGGGGCGACCAGGAGAGCGTCTGACTCCCCACTGCTGACATCAACCCTAGGGATCGCGGCCTCATGCTATTCCTGGTGCCTAAGATCCCTAAGGCCTAGCGCTGGAGCACCCGTGGTGGCGGCACGTCAGCTACTGTTTGGTAGTCTCCTCCCAAAACAGTGCGGCTGTGTCCGTATTCCATCATGCTACGCGGAACCGATGCCTTACCTTCTCTCCATGCTCCGGCCACAGCCTGGTAACGTCTGATGGACCTGCTAGTATATCCGACACAGACGCCCGCCGAAACAGCACTGTACTCGTGGGTACGTTGTCGCGACCCGGCGGAGAGTTGTTGGAGCTACTTTTTCCAATATGCGTATAAGACGCTGTTTAGAAAGATCACTCAAAAAATAGTAAGACTATAAAAATAAAATAAGAAAGCTTGGGGCTGCTAAAGAAACAGCAGCCCTCTGACCATGGTCTGGCTCCTGCCGCACCAAACAAAAAACTGATTTGCCTGAGCCAGGGGGCGGGGATATATGGACGGGCCCGATGCATGCTGGGAGGCCAGGAAGCTTTGACTGACTGGTGCAAATCCGCTGTCGCTCCATCATATCCCATTGTTATCCTGTGGACCCTGCTGGAGAAATCCCCTGTTGCTTTTGTTAGGTTATTTTTTTCTATAAATTTGTGAGGACTTTAGTAAGCAGGAAAAAAAAATAAGATTCTAAACCTACTGGTAAATCTTTTTCTCGTAGTCCGTAGAGGATGCTGGGGACTCCGTAAGGACCATGGGGATAGATGGGCTACGCAGGAGACATGGGCACTTTAAGAAAGACTTTAGGTCTGGGTGTGCACTGGCTCCTCCCTCTATGCCCCTCCTCTAGACCTCAGTTAGAGAAACTGTGCCCAGAGGAGATGGACAGTACGAGGAAAGGATTTTTGTTAATCCAAGGGCAAGATTCATACCAGCCACACCAATCACACCGTATAACTTGTGTATCTATTAAACAGTTAACTATGAAAAAACAACGTAGCATCAGTCAAACCTGATGAAACTTTAACATAACCCTTATGTAAGCAAAACTATATACAAGTTTCGCAGAAGTAGTCCGCACTTGGGACGGGCGCCCAGCATTCTCTACGGACTACGAGAAAAAGATTTACCGGTAGGTTTAAAATCTTATTTTCTCTAACGTCCTAGAGAATGCTGGGGACTCCGTAAGGACCATGGGGATTATACCAAAGCTCCCAAACGGGCGGGAGAGTGCGGATGACTCTGCAGCACCGAATGAGCAAACCTTAGGTCCTCCTCAGCCAGAGTATCAAACTTATAGAACTTTGCAAAGGTGTTTGAACCCGACCACGTAGCAGCTCGGCACAGTTGTAGTGCCGAGACCCCTCGGGCAGCCGCCCAAGACGAGCCCACCTTCCTAGTGGAATGGGCCTTGACCGATTTTGGTAATGGCAATCCAGCCGTAGAATGTGCCTGCTGAATCGTATTACAGATCCAGCGAGCAATAGTCTGCTTCGAAGCAGGGGCGCCAACCTTGTTGGCTGCATATAGGACAAACAGTGCTTCTGTTTTCCTGACTCTAGCCGTTCTGGCCACATAAATTTTCAAAGCCCTGACTACATCAAGGGACTCGGAATCCTCCAAATCTCGTGGAGCCACAGGCACCACAATAGGTTGGTTCATATGAAAAGATGACACCACCTTAGGCAAGAATTGAGGACGGGTCCGCAATTCCGCCCTATCCATATGGAAAACCAGATAGGGGCTTTTATGAGACAAAGCCGCCCATTCCGACACTCGCCTAGCCGAAGCCAAGGCTAATAACATTACGACCTTCCAAGTGATATATTTTAACTTCACCGTTTGAAGTGGTTCAAATCAGTGCGACTTAAGGAAACTCAACACCACGTTAAGGTCCCAAGGCGCCACCGGAGGTATAAAAGGAGGCTGAATATGCAGCACTCCCTTCACAAAAGTCTGTACTTCTGGGAGAGAAGCCAATTCTTTTTGAAAGAAAATGGATAAGGCCGAAATCTGAACCTTAATGGAGCCTAATTTTGTGCCCAAATTCACTCCAGTCTGTAGGAAGTGAAGGAAACGGCCCAGATGGAATTCTTCCGTAGGAGCATTCCTGGCCTCACACCAAGAAACATATTTTCGCCATATACGGTGATAATGTTTAGCTGTCACGTCCTTCCTAGCCATTATCAGAGTAGGAATGACCTCATCCGGAATTCCCTTTTCCGCTAGGATCCGGCGTTCAACCGCCATGCCGTCAAACGCAGCCGCGGTAAGTCTTGGAACAGACATGGCCCCTGTTGTAACAGGTCCTGTCGTAGAGGAAGAGGCCACGGATCTTCTGTGAGCATTTCCAGCAGATCCGGATACCAGGTCCTTCGTGGCCAATCTGGAACAATGAGAATTGTTCTCACTCCTCTTTTTCTTATTATTCTCAACACCTTGGGTATGGGAGGAAGAGGAGGAAACACATAGACCGACTGGAACACCCACGGTGTCACTAGGGCGTCTACTGCTACCGCCTGAGGGTCTTTTGATTTGGCGCAATACCTCTGTAGCTTTTTGTTGAGGCGGGATGCCATCATGTCTATCTGGGGCAGTCCCCACTGACTTGCAATCTGTGCGAAGACTTCCCGATGAAGTCCCCACTCCCCTGGATGCAGGTCGTGCCTGCTGAGGAAGTCTGCTTCCCAGTTGTCCACTCCCGGAATGAACACTGCTGATAGTGCGCTTACATGATTTTCCGCCCAGCGAAGATTCTTGGTGGCTTCCGCCATTGCCACTCTGCTACTTGTGCCGCCTTGGCGGTTTACATGAGCCACTGCAGTGATGTTGTCTGACTGGATCAGAACTGGTTTGTCGCGAAGCAAGTTCTCCGCTTGACGTAGGGCGTTCTATATGGCCCTCAGTTCCAGGATGTTGATGTGAAGACAAGTCTCTTGACTTGTCCAAAGTCCTTGGAAGTTTCTTCCCTGAGTGACTGCTCCCCACTCTCTGAGGCTCGCGTCCGTGGTCACCAGGATCCAATCCTGAATGCCGAACCTGCGTCCTTCCAAAAGGTGAGCACTCTGCAGCCACCACAGGAGAGATACCCTGGCCCTGGGGACAGGGTGATCAGCTGATGAATTTGTAGATGTGACCCGGACCACTTGTCCAATAGGTCCCATTGGAAAGTCCTTGCATGGAACCTGCCGAAGGGAATGGCTTCGTATGTTGCCACCATTTTTCCCAGGACTTGAGTGCAATGATGCACAGACACTTGTTTTGGCTTCAATAGGTTCTTGACTAGAGTCATGAGTTCCTGAGCTTTTTCTATCGGGAGAAAAACCCTTTTCTGGTCTGTGTCCAGAATCATGCCCATGAAGGTCAGACAAGTCGTAGGAACCAGCTGTGACTTCGGGATATTGAGAATCCAGCCGTGTTGCTGTAACACCTTCAATGAAAGTGACACGCTGTTCAGTAACTGCTCTCGTGATCTCGCTTTTATGAGGAGATCGTCCAAGTATGGGATAATTGTGACACCCTGCTTGCGCAGGAGCACCATCATTTCCGCCATTACCTTGGTGAAAATCCTCGGGGCCGTGGAAAGCCCAAACGGCAACGTCTGAAATTGGTAATGACAATCCTGTACGCCAGTAATTTTCAACTTTTTTTTACTCGCGGCACACCGAACAATATTTTAAAACTGCCAAGGCACACCATCAGTTCCCCACAGAAAAAAACAAAAAGCACACATTGGCCCTCATAGCAAAAAAAAATCTACACATACATTGGCCTACACAGAAAAAACAATCACATTGCTCCCCACATAAATCATATTGCTCCCTACATAAATCCTATTGCTCCCCACATGAATTATTCACATTGTTTCCCCCATAAATCCTTATTCTCCCCACATAAATCCTATTGTTCCCCACAGGAGAAAAAAAATAACAACAAATATTAGCCCCTACCGGTCAGCTGTCCTCCTCCCTGTCCCTCAGTGGCGGGGATTGTTCATAGTAGAGTGCTGCGAATACTGAGCAGTGGGCGGTTGGGCAGGTGTGGATGTAGGTAGGCAAGGAAAGCTGTGTATGCAGGCAGGAACTGGAAGATGTGTGTGCAGGTGTGTGGGCTGGCTGGGTGGTGAGAAGTGGCGGCCGTGACCTATGATATCACACCACCACGTCTTCAAGGCATACGTCACGGCCGGAGCACGACTGATACTCTAAGAAGAGCCCGGGCCAACAGTTCACTCTGAAGGTGCAGGAAGCTGCTCTGGCTCCGCGGCACACCATGCAACTGGTCGCGGCACACTAGTGTGCCACGGCACACTGGTTGAAAAAGCCTGCTGTACGCAAATCTCAGGTACACCTGGTGAGGTGGATAAATGGGGACATGAAGGTATGCATCCTTTATGTCCAGAGATACCATAAAATCCCCCCCCTTCCAGGCTGGCGATGACCGCTCTGAGCGATTCCATCTTGAACTTGAACCGTTTTAAGTATAGGTTCAGGGATTTTAAATTCAATATGGGTCTGACCGAACCGTCCGGTTTCGGAACTACAAACAGGGTTGAGTAGTATCCCTTCCCTCTCTGAAGCAGGGGAACTTCGACCACCACTTGTTGAAGACACAATTTGTGAATAGCATTTAACACTATCTCCCTTTCTAGGGGAGAAGTCGGTAGAGCCGATTTGAAATACCGGCGAGGAGGCACCTCTTCGAATTCCAGCTTGTATCCCTGAGAAACAATTTCTATTGCCCAGGGATCCACCTGTGAGTGAACCCAGATGTGGCTGAAAAGTCGAAGACGTGCCCCCACTGGGGCGAACTCCCTCAGCGGAGCCCCAGCGTCATGCAGTGGATTTTGCAGAGGCCGGGGAGGACTTCTGTTCCTGGGAACTAGCTGTGCAGCTTTTTACCTCTGCCCTTACCTCTGGCAAGAAAGGACGATCCACGTACTCTTTTGCTTTTATTTGAACGAAAGGACTGCATTTGATAATGTGGCACTTTCTTAGGTTGTGAGGGAACATAAGGCAAAAAATTCGATTTACCTGCCGTAGCTGTGGAGACCAGGTCCGAGAGACCTTCCCCAAACAATTCCTCACCCTTGT
The DNA here is from genome assembly GCF_028390025.1 of Pseudophryne corroboree. Classification (NCBI taxonomy): domain Eukaryota; kingdom Metazoa; phylum Chordata; class Amphibia; order Anura; family Myobatrachidae; genus Pseudophryne; species Pseudophryne corroboree. The sequence goes on along the minus strand of NC_086444.1, from coordinate 935,810,619 downwards.
AATGTAAAACCTCCATATGTCTTTTTGAGTCGGCATCACCTGTCCACTGCCGGGTCCAGAGGACTCGTCTAGCAGAGATTGACATAGCGTTTATTCTGGAACCCAGTAAACTAATGTCTCTTTGAGCATCTCTCATATATAAGACAGCATCTTTTATATGGCCTAGGGTCAATAAAATGGTATCCTTATCTAGGGTCTCAATCTCCGCCGATAAGGAGTCTGTCCATGCTGCTACCGTGCTACAAACCCAGGCCGACGCAATTGCCGGTCTGAGTAATGTACCAGAATGTGTGTAAATGGATTTCAACGTAACCTCCTGCTTGCGGTCAGCAGGATCCTTGAGGGTAGCCGTATCTTGAGATGGCAGCGCTATCTTTTTTGACAAGCGTGTCAACGCTTTGTCCACCTTAGGGGAGGATTCCCACCGTATCCTGTCCGTTGGCTGGAAAGGATACGCCATAAGAATCCTTTTGGGAATCTGCAGTTTTTGAAAAAGAAATATTACACTTGAAAATTAGCGCTCATCAAAATTATCATGTAAAATAGAAATTGCTGGTAAATTTTTCATTCACCCTTATTAGTAGGTAGATCCTCATGAGATGGTGAGACAGTTTGCACTCTAGACGTTCCTCAAATCACCAATAATTCAAACACAATAAGTGAGTGTCCCAAGAGACCTGCAATGATAGATGCCTCTTTCTCCAATTGAATGGAATTAGGAAATAGGAGGCACCATTAAACAACGACCATAGTGTAGTATTTTTTTAAAAACACGCACTGGTTTTAATACACCGATAAAACTTACAAGAAATTAAAAGAACATAAGCATGTAATATAATCCATAGGACAACACAGATGGTATATCACCCAGGAAATCACTGCAGCCCCAGCAGGTGGCAATGGAAGACGTGCACTATCTCTCCAGAAGTCCAGTAGCATGCAGGATAGCTGAAGATGGTTGTGTCCAAAGTGTCCAAGGATCAATTCAGATTAAAAGCAAGAGCCACGCTTAACGCGTATCGGACCCAGTGTCCTTCATCAGAAGCGTGGTTGTACTGGCTCAAGGAAGTGCTTTTAAACCCCATGAGGTAATGAACACAGCTGTATCCTATGAGTGTCTGTTCACTGTGCTCCAGGACGCGCCCCTCCGCGATCGCAACCGGAAACCGGAAGTAGTGAATGCGGGTCACGTGCGTTCCAATGACCGGAAGTCGCGTCTTTAGCTCACTTGCGCTCATACCGTGGATATCCTTGCTGTGATACGTTTCATTACCCCGGAAACACAATGGATAGTAGACATGTCTGGTGGTGAGACTAGTCCTCCAATCTAATAGTCCTATATTGATATAAAATGTTCCAAACTTACAAAGATCCCAATAATGATCCATACAAGAAAAAAAGGAAAAATACAGCAATTACCAGCCTTATATGGATGTATAAAATATATATATATAAAACAATTTTTTTCAAAAAATGTCAATCTAATAGCAATCAACCTCCTAAGCTATAGCTGTAAAGTGCATGAAAGAACAGTCTTTTACAAATCCGTCCGGATATATATAATAAACAATGAAAGAACAAGTGTGCGGATGGACTAAGTAAGAAAACATTTAAGTTCAAATTCCCCATTGAGTCCCTGTGGACTAAGGGTACCCAAACGATGGATGGACTTCATCTCAGCTTGAGAGAGTCTTTTTTCTAGGTCCCTAGTCCTCCACTTTTGTTGGACCACTTCTATGGCCCAAAAATTCCTTAATGAGCATGGGTTGGAATTATGTGTCCTTTTAAAATGTGCAGAGACATGGTGAGATTCAAGGCCCTTTCGAATGTTATATGTGTTCAGCCCACCTCACTTTGGCACTCCTCCCCGTTTTGCCAGCGTAGGCCAGGCCACATACACATTCGAGTACATATATAATATTTTTAGTGTGGCACGTGATAAAATCACGAATGGGATATACACGGCCATTTACGGTATATTCCGTAAATTTTCTCACAGGAACCCTGACTGTCTTGCACATTAAACAATCTCCGCAACGGTGAAAACCTTTAGTTCTTATGCTCTGTCTCAATTCCATGTCTAAGCTACTTCTTACCAATTTGTTTTTGAGAGATTGAGATCTCCTATAGATAAAGGTGGGTTTATCAGGCAGTAAGTTTCCTATTACTGTGTCTTGTTTTAGAATGCTCCAGTTATTCTTAAAGATTTTTTCTATACCTTTAAAGGATCTACTATACTGACTAACAAAAGCCCATTTAAATCTAAGCTCACTTGCGCTCATACCTAAAGACGCGACTTCCGGTCATTGGAACGCACGTGACCCGCATTCACTACTTCCGGTTTCCGGTTGCGATCGCGGAGGGGCGCGTCCTGGAGCACAGTGAACAGACACTCATAGGATACAGCTGTGTTCATTACCTCATGGGGTTTAAAAGCACTTCCTTGAGCCAGTACAACCACGCTTCTGATGAAGGACACTGGGTCCGATACGCGTTAAGCGTGGCTCTTGCTTTTAATCTGAATTGATCCTTGGACACTTTGGACACAACCATCTTCAGCTATCCTGCATGCTACTGGACTTCTGGAGAGATAGTGCACGTCTTCCATTGCCACCTGCTGGGGCTGCAGTGATTTCCTGGGTGATATACCATCTGTGTTGTCCTATGGATTATATTACATGCTTATGTTCTTTTAATTTCTTGTAAGTTTTATCGGTGTATTAAAACCAGTGCGTGTTTTTAAAAAAATACTACACTATGGTCGTTGTTTAATGGTGCCTCCTATTTCCTAATAACATTCAATTGGAGAAAGAGGCATCTATCATTGCAGGTCTCTTGGGACACTCACTTATTGTGTTTGAATTATTGGTGATTTGAGGAACGTCTAGAGTGCAAACTGTCTCACCATCTCATGAGGATCTACCTACTAATAAGGGTGAATGAAAAATTTACCAGCAATTTCTATTTTACATGATAATTTTGATGAGCGCTAATTTTCAAGTGTAATATTTCTTTTTCACTATTGTTCACTTTTGAAGTGTGGGGTCACTTCTATTTACACTAGATATAGCTGCACTTCAAGTTTCATTGCGCATATCATTGGATACAACTGTTACAATCTGCAGTTTTTGTCTGGAGATTCCCACGCTTTTTCACATAATTCGTTCAACTCATGTGAGGAGGGAAAGTTACCTCAGGCTTCTTTCCCTTATACATGTGTACCCTCGTGTCAGGGACAGGGGGTTCCTCTGTGATATGCAACACTTCTTTTATTGCAATAACCATATATCGAATACATTTAGCCACTTTTGGCTGTAACTTTGCATCATCGTAGTCGACACTGGAGTCCGAATCCGTGTCGGTATCAGTGTCTGCTATTTGGGATAGTGGGCGCTTCTGAGACCCTGAAGGTCCCGGCGACATAGGGACAGACATGGGTTCACTCCCTGACTGTTCCTTAGCTTCAGCTTTGTCTAATCTTTTGTGCAATAAGTTCACACTAGCACTTAAAACATTCCACATATCTATCCAGTCAGGTGTCGGCACCGCCGACGGAGACCTCACATTCATACGCTCCCCCTCCTCCCTAGGTGAGCCTTCTACCTCAGACATGTCAACACACGCGTACCGACACACCACACACACAGTAAACCTCTTATCTGAAGACAGTTTCCCCACCAGGCCCTTTGGAGAGACAGAGAGAGAGTATGCCAGCACACACCCCAGCGCTACATGACCCTGGAAAAAAACACAATGTTTATCCAGTAGCGCTGTTTATTCTTTATATCCACCAAATTTGTGCCCCCCCTCTTACAACCCCTCTATCACCGTGTATAAGCAGGGGAGAGTCCGGGGAGCTTCCTCTCAGCTCTGTGCTGTGGAGAAAAATGGCGCTGGTGAGTGCTGAGGGAGAAGCCCCGCCCCCTCGGCGGTGGGCTTCTGTCCCGCTCAAAATTCCTGAAAGCTAGCGGGGGCTCTGTTATATACATGTACAGTGCCCATCTGTACATGTATATACTTATTTTGCCAATGGAGATGTTTTTTTGCTGCCCAGGGCGCCCCCCCTGCGCCCTGCACCCTTACAGTGACTGCGGTGTGTGAGGTGTATGGGAGCAATGGCGCACAGCTTTACTGCTGTGCGTTACCTCAGTGAAGATCATGAAGTCTTCTGCCGCCTCTGAAGTCTTCTTTTCTTCTCATACTCACCCGGCTTCTATCTTCCGGCTCTGCGAGGAGGACGGCGGCGCGGCTCTGGGACGGACGGCGAGGGTGAGACCTGCGTACCAATCCCTCTGGAGCTAATGGTGTCCAGTAGCCTAAGAAACAGAGCCTTGAAACTCACGGAAGTAGGTCTGTTTCTCTCTCCTCAGTCCCTCGATGCAGGGAGTCTGTTGCCAGCAGGCTCCCTGAAAATAAAAAACCTAACAAATATACTTTCTGACAGGAAGCTCAGGAGAGCTCCCTGTAGTGCACCCATCTCCTCTGGGCACAGTATCAAACGGAGGTCTGGAGGAGGGGCATAGAGGGAGGAGCCAGTGCACACACAGACCTAAAGTCTTTCTTAAAGTGCCCATGTCTCCTGCGGAGCCCGTCTATCCCCATGGTCCTTACGGAGTACCCAGCATCCTCTAGGACGTTCGAGAAATTGGGTATTGCTAGGACACCTTTTTTAGTGAAGAGGATTCTGTTCAGTTCGCTAGGGGGTTTCCCAGGCAGTCATCGTCAACCGACAGTCCGGGATGCGGTTATCTGACCGGCGCTCGGGATCCCGGCGGCCAGCATGCCGACGCCGGAATCCCAAATGCTAGAAATGCAGGCACACGGAATGCCGACCTACAGGCTCTGTTCCCACTCGTGGGTGTCAACGACAACCATAGAGTGGAACTATAACCTGTGGCGAGTCACCGAGCCCACAAGGGGCTTTGTTCTGCTCGCCCGCGCCGGAATTCTGCTGGGATCAGTATGCTGACCGCCGGGTTCCCATCAGCCGGTAACACATACCCAGCGCGACAGTTACATGTAATAAGGAGAGAAAAGGGGGAATCTGTATAGGCAGAGAAAATTTCTGAACATACTGCTTCTCAATATATATTAAAGGGATTTTCCCGTTAGTGCTAAAAGCAGACTATAATATCAGTGTTGCCATAGGCACCTATGACCGTGCTAAGTATCCCAGGTTTTACTAAGAGGAGAGATCACTTGCCAGCGGGTGTCTTCTACCGTGCTGGTATCGCCACCTGTAGATGCCGGTATCTGCTTTTCCTCACTGTAGAAGCAGGAAGTGAGCTCTGTTAACTTGGACTGGTTGTCAATAAAGTTTGTTTCCGGAATGACGGGACTCCGGAAACGGTGCAAGTCCAGTGTGTGTGTGCTGTCTGCCTACATCGCCAAGGGGGTTAACGTGTAATCGTGAAGCAAGATTGGCTTTTACTCCGCAGTCAGTACCCGGATAGTTCATGGACGTCATAGTCACCTGGGATAGTGCAGTATCACATCTCCGCTTAGAAGGTAAAGAAATCACACATGGTTTGGGTTCATTTACTGTATATTTCACAGCTGTGCAGGCTAAAATAAGATTTTACTTACCGATAAATCTATTTCTCATAGTCCGTAGTGGATGCTGGGGACTCCGTCAGGACCATGGGGAATAGCGGCTCCGCAGGAGACAGGGCACAAAAGCAAGCTTTTAGGATCACATGGTGTGTACTGGCTCCTCCCCCTATGACCCTCCTCCAAGCCTCAGTTAGGTACTGTGCCCGGACGAGCGTACACAATAAGGAAGGATCTTGAATCCCGGGTAAGACTCATACCAGCCACACCAATCACACCGTACAACTTGTGATTTGAACCCAGTTAACAGTATGATAACAATGAAGTAGCCTCTAAAAAAGATGGCTCACAACAATAATAACCCGATTTTTTTGTAACAATAACTATGTACAAGTAATGCAGACAATCCGCACTTGGGATGGGCGCCCAGCATCCACTACGGACTATGAGAAATAGATTTATCGGTAAGTAAAATCTTATTTTCTCTAACGTCCTAGTGGATGCTGGGGACTCCGTCAGGACCATGGGGATTATACCAAAGCTCCCAAACGGGCGGGAGAGTGCGGATGACTCTGCAGCACCGAATGAGAGAACTCCAGGTCCTCCTCAGCCAGGGTATCAAATTTGTAGAATTTAGCAAACGTGTTTGCCCCTGACCAAGTTGCAGCTCGGCAAAGTTGTAAAGCCGAGACCCCTCGGGCAGCCGCCCAAGATGAGCCCACCTTCCTTGTGGAATGGGCATTTACAGATTTTGGCTGTGGCAGGCCTGCCACAGAATGTGCAAGCTGAATTGTACTACAAATCCAACGAGCAATAGTCTGCTTAGAAGCAGGAGCACCCAGCTTTTTGGGTGCCTACAATATAAACAGCAAGTCAGACTTTCTGACTCCAGCCGTCCTGGAATTATATATATAATATATATATATATATATTCAGGGCCCTGACAACGTCTAGCAACTTGGAGTCCTCCAAGTCCCTAGTAGCCGCAGGCACCACAATAGGTTGTTTCAGGTGAAACGCTGACACCACCTTAGGAAGAAACTGGGGACGAGTCCGCAGTTCTGCCCTGTCCCGAATGGAAAATCAAATATGGGCTTTTGTAAGACAAAGCCGCCAATTTTGACAATCGCCTGGCCGAGGCCAGGGCCAACAGCATGGTCACTTTCCATGTGAGATATTTCAAATCCACAGATTTGAGTGGTTCAAACCAATATGATTTGAGGAATCCCAACACTACGTTGAGATCCCACGGTGCCACTGGAGGCACACAAGGGCTGTATATGCAATACTCCCTTGACAAACGTCTGGACTTCAGGAACTGAAGCCAATTCTTTCTGGAAGAAAATCTATAGGGCCGAAACTTGAACCTTAATGGACCCCAATTTGAGGCTCATAGACACTCCTGTTTGCAGGAAGTGCAGAAATCGACCTAGTTGAAATTTTTTCGTGGGGCCTTCCTGGCCTCACCCACGCAACATATTTTTACCACATGTGGTGATAACGTTGTGCGGTCACCTCCTTCCTGGCTTTGACCAGGGTAGGTATGACCTCTTCCGGAATGCCTTTTCCCTTAGGATCCGGCGTTCAAACCGCCATGCCGTCAAACGCAGTCGCGGTAAGTCTTGGAACAGACAAGGTCCCTGCTGGAGCAGGTCCTTTCTTAAAGGCCGATGCCACGGTTCCTCTTGGAACAGACATGGTACTTGCTGAAAGCAAATCCCTTCTTAGCTCCCGAGGCCATTAGTCCTCTGTGAGCATCTCTTGAAGTTCCGGTTACCAAGTCCCTCTTGGCCAATCCGGAGCCACGAGTATAGTTCTTACTCCTCTATGTCTTATAATTCTCAATACCTTGGTTATGAGAAGCAGAGGAGGGAACACATACACCGACTGTTACACCCACGGTGTTACCAGGACGTCCACAGCTATCGCCTGAAGGTCTCGTGACCTGGCGCAATACCTGTCCCATTTTTTGTTCGGGCGGGACGCCATCATGTCCACCTTTGGTCTTTCCCAACGGTTCACAATCATGCGGAAAACTTCCCGATGAAGTTCCCACTCTCCCGGGTGGAGGTCGTGCCTGCTGAGGAAGTCTGCTTCCCAGTCGTCCACTCCCGGAATGAACACTGCTGACAGTGCTATCACATGATTTTCCGCCTAGCGAAAAATCCTTGCAGTTTTGCCACTGCCCTCCTGCTTCTTGTGCCGCCCTTTCTGTTTACGTGGGCGACTGCCGTGATGTTATCCCACTGGATCAATACCGGCTGACCTTGAAGCAGAGGTCTTGCTAAGCTTAGAGCATTATAAATTTGTTCTTAGCTCCAGTATATTTATGTGGAGAGAATTCTCCAGACTTGATCACACTCCTTGTGTGACTGCTCCCCAGCCTCTCAGGCTGGCCTCCGTGGTCACGAGCATCCAATCCTGAATGCCGAATCTGCGGCCCTCTAGAAGATGAGCACTCTGTAATCACCACAGGAGAGACACCCTTGTCCTTGGATATAGGGTTATCCGCTGATGCATCTGAAGATGCGATCCGGACCATTTGTCCAGCAGATCCCACTGAAGAGTTCTTGCGTGAAATCTGCCGAATGGAAGCGCTTCGTAATAAGCCACCATTTTTACCAGGACTCTTGTGCAATGATGCACTGACACTTTTCCTGGTTTTAGGAGGATCCCGATTAGCTCGGATAACTCCCTGGCTTTCTCCTCTGGGAGAAACACCTTTTCCTGGACTGTGTCCAGAATCATCCCTAGGACCAGCAGACGTGTCGTTGGAACAACTGCGGTTTTGGAATATTTAGAATCCACCCGTGCTGTCGTAGAACTACTTGAGATAGTGCTACTTCGACCTCCAACTGTTCTCTGGACCTTGTTCTTATCAGGAGGTCGTCCATTTTCTTTGAAGACGAATCCTCCTTTCGGTCATTACCTTGGTAAGGACCCGGGGTGCCTTGGACAATCCAACGGCATCGTCTTGAAACTGATAGTGACAGTTCTGTACCACGAACCTGAGGTACCCTTGGTGAGAAAAGGCAAATTTTGGGACATGGAGGTAAGCATCCCTGATGTCCCGGGACACCATACAGTCCCCTTGTTCTTTGCTATCACTGCTCTGAGTGACTCCATCTGGATTTGAACCCTTGTAAGTGTTCAAATTTTTCAGATTTAGAATAGGTCTCACCTAGCCTTCAGTACCACCATATAGTGTGGAGTAATACCCCTTTCCTTGTTGTCGGAGGGGTAATTTTATTATCACCTGCTGGGAATACAGCTTGTGAATTGTTTTCAATACTGCCTCCCTGTCGGAGGGAGACATTGGTACAGCAGACTACAGGAACCTGCGAGGGGGGAAACCTCTCGACATTCCAATCTGTACCCCTTGGATACTACTTGTAGGATCCAGGGGTCCTGTACGGTCCCAGCGTCATGCTGAGAACTTGGTAGAAGCGGTGGAGGGCTTCTGTTCCTGGGAATGGGCTGCCTGCTGCAGTCTTCTTCCCTTTCCTCTATCCCTGGGCAGATATGACTCTTATAGGGACGAAAGGACTGAGGCTGAAAAGACGGTGTCTTTTTCTGCAGAGATGTGACTTAGGGTAAAAAACGGTGGATTTTCCAGCAGTTGCCCTGGCCACCAGGTCCCATGGACCGACCCCAAATAACTCCTCCCCTTTATACGGCAATACATCTTTGTGCCGTTTGGAATCTGCATCACCTGACCACTGTCGTGTCCATAAACATCTTCTTGCAGATATGGACATCGCATTTACTCTTGATGCCAGAGTGCAAATATCCCTCTGCGCATCTCGCATATATAGAAATGCATCCTTTAAATGCTCTATAGTCAATAAAATACTGTCCCTGTCAAAGGTATCAATATTTTTAGTCAGGGAATCCGACCAAGCCACCTCAGCTCTGCACATCCAGGCTGAGGCGATCGCTGGTCGCAGTATAACACCAGCATATGTGTGTATACTTTTTAGGATATTTTTCAGCCTCCTATCAGCTGGCTCCTTAAGTACGGCCCTATCCGTAGATGGTACCGCCACTTGTTCTGATAAGCGTGTGAGCGCCTTATCCACCCTGAGGGGTGTTTCCCACCGCGCCTTAACTTCTGGCGGGAAAAGGTATACCGCCAATAATTTTCTATCGGGGGAAACCCACGCATCATCACACACTTCATTTAATTTATCTGATTCAGGAAAAACTACAGGTAGTTTTTTCACCTCACATATAATACCCTTTTTTGTGGTACTTGGAGTATCAGAAATATGTAACACCTCCTTCATTGCCCTTAACGTGTGGCCCTAAAAGAAAATACGTTTGTTTCTTCACCGTCGACACTGAAATCAGTGTCCGTGTCTGTGTCGACCGACTGAGGTAAATGGGCATTTTACAGCCCCTGACGGTGTTTGAGACGCCTGGACAGATACTAATTTGTTCGCCGGCCCTCTCATGTCGTCAACCGGCTTGCAGCGTGTTGACATTGTCACGTAATTTCCATAAATAAGCCATCCATTCCGGTGTCGACTCCCTAGAGAGTGACATCACCATTACAGGCAATTTGCTCCGCCTCCTCACCAATATTTTCCTCATACATGTCGACACACACGTACCGACATACAGCACACACATAGGGAATGCTCTGATAGAGGACAGGACCCACTAGCCCTTTGGGGAGACAGAGGGAGAGTTTGCCAGCACACACCAAAACGCTATAATTATCCAGGGACAACCTTTATATAAGTGTTCCTCCCTTATAGCATTTTAATATATATACATATCGCCAAATCAGTGCCCCCCCTCTCTGTTTTAACCCTGTTTCTGTAGTGCAGTGCAGGGGAGAGCATGGGAGCCTTCCCACCAGCCTTTCTGTGAGGGAAAATGGCGCTGTGTGCTGAGGAGAATAGGCCCCGCCCCCTTTTCGGCGGGCTTCTTCTCCGGAGTTTTAGATATCTGGCAGGGGTTAAATACATCCATATAGCCTCAAGGGCTATATGTGATGTATTTTTCGCCATACAGGTATTATACATTGCTGCCCAGGGCGCCCCCCCCAGCGCCCTGCACCCTCCGTGACCGCTGTGTGAAGTGTGCTGACAACAATGGCGCACAGCTGCAGTGCTGTGCGCTACCTGATGAAGACTGAGAGTCTTCTGCCGCCTGGTTCCGGACCTCTTCAGCGTCTGCAAGGGGGGTCGGCGGCGCGGCTCCGGGACGAACCCCAGGGCGAGCCCTGTGTTCCGACTCCCTCTGGAGCTATGTCCAGTAGCCTAAGAATCCAATCCATCCTGCACGCAGGTGAGTTGAAAATCTCTCCCCTAAGTCCCTCGATGCAGTGAGCCTGTTGCCAGCAGGACTCACTGAAAATAAAGAACCTAAAAACTTTTTCTAAGTAACTCTTTAAGAGAGCCACCTAGATTGCACCCTTCTCGGCCGGGCACAAAAACCTAACTGAGGCTTGGAGGAGGGTCATAGGGGGAGGAGCCAGTACACACCATGTGATCCTAAAAGCTTGCTTTTGTGCCCTGTCTCCTGCGGAGCCGCTATTCCCCATGGTCCTGACGGAGTCCCCAGCATCCACTAGGACGTTAGAGAAATGAATCCTGTCTGGGAGAGAGCATAGCACATAAATAGCATTTTCAATAAAATATGCTTTCTTGGATATGCATAGGTCTGTGTGAATTTAACATGAAAGTATAAATATATACTGTAAATTATTTACAGCATAGTGATGTGCAGGTTCTCTACACCTAACAAAATAAGAACAGAACCTGATAAGGTCCAGCGTCGGTAGAACATGCAGTAGAGGCTCTAAACAGAGAGGCTACTAGACTTTGGGGCTTATGTAGAAATAGACGTAAATGCATTGCACAGAGTTATTTTTTTCCTTACTGCGCATGTGCATGCAGACTTCAGAGGGCAATAGTAATTAATGCTAAACCACGCTGATTTAGCATTATTTCACTATTGTCTTTCAAAATCCATTGGTCAAAGTCACCGATTATCGTCAGCTTTGTTAACCCAAACAATAAATCTACTCCTATGAATTGTTTTCACTTTTTGGTCTATAAACATAGGGGTTTATGCTTTTTTTTGCAATTGTGCAAAACTCTGTATCCAGTTAGCTACGAAAAGTCTCCATAGGTTTTATTGCTAATTTGCTTTCACCACTCTGAGCCGGTAAAGGCCCTCATTCCGAGTTGTTCGCTCGTTAGCTGCTTTTAGCAGCATTGCACACGCTAGGCCGCCGCCCTCTGGGAGTGTATCTTAGCTTAGCAGAATTGCGAACTAAAGATTAGCAGAATTGCGAATAGAAAATTCTTAGCAGTTTCTGAGTAGCTCCAGACTTACTCCTACACTGCGATCAGCTCAGCCCGTTTCGTTCCTGGTTTGACGTCCCAAACACACCCTGCGTTCGGCCAGCCACTCCCCCCCGTTTCTCCAGACACTCCTGCGTTTTATCCTGGCACGCCTGCGTTTTTCCTCACACTCCCAGAAAACGGTCAGTTTCCGCCCAGAAACACCCACTTCCTGTCAATCACACTCCGATCACTTCTACGATTAAAATTCTTAGTTCGGACGTGAGTAAATCTACTAAGTTTTGTGCTAAAATACTTAGCGCATGCGCACTGCGTACCATGCGCATGCACATTTTTGCCTTAATCGCTCCGGCGCGAAAATCGGCAACGAGCGAACAACTCTGAATGACCACCAAAGTGCAAAATCCCATTTCAAAGTGAAAAAATGTGGTGATTTAGTACGGAACCCCTGAGGCACCCTCTAAATGACTAATTAGGCACTTTGTCATTATTTTTAAATGGCCAATAATGACATGTCATTTTTGGGGTCCAAAAATGCAAGGTGATGGAAACTGGGATGCAAGGTATGGGACAGGTATATTGGAATGTTTTATGAATGGGACAAGTGTTTTTATGCTTGTAGGTAGGAGTAGTCCTTTTGTAGATTTTTTTTTTTTTAGAGGGTGAGTAGAAATAATCCTTGCAGATCATAAAGAGAGGCAAACTGTGGGGATCATTCAGGTGCAATCATCAGCACAACGAACCGATTTTAGGTACTATGCTTTAGTGCCTATAAATTACCCAAATACACAGTTACACCCATTTTTATGTACCCCTAATTTAATGAGCACTTATTTTTCCGAAAAAAAGTAATTTTTTTTTTTCATTTTTTCTAAAAAATTAATATAACAAACATTTGACCCAATTTAAGTACACCAAATAGTTTTACTATGGCCACTAATAGACTTCTAGATTTTTTTCCTATATTAGTTTGGCTTTTTTGGGGTATAGGCAGATTCCCTCATTTTCTCCTATACTTATCTCTGTTTTTTCCAGCTAGAATTATCGCGCAAACCATGTTGCACTGCAAGGGGAGCAAATACATTTAGATTTTTTTTTTGTGCGCAGGGTAAATACTGTCTGGTTTTGCATATAGCCCACAAATGTTAGACCGCTTTATGTTTACACTGCAATTCAGTTTGGACACACCCCTCCCAAATCTATATCTCTGTGCACATTTACATCTGCCCCATCTGCAATGCAGCATGGTTTGCGAAGGTGCACACTTATTTTTTTTTTTTTTGCTTTAATTCCAAATCCGATTCAGGCCTATGGGGTGATTAAATTAGTATTGTGGGACTGTATCTCCCAGGTTAAATGCCCAGACATATTAATTTGCTCCCGCGGTAAGCCAGTGACTAGCGTATTCTCCTGCAGGTGTGAGCAGAAATCTGCATTAACTGGTGCCTTAAGGCTAGTTTTGGGTATACCGCATGCACTTAACCTTGGAGATGCAGTTTACTGCGATTAATCCCTGGGCATTAGTCACGGTAAAGTGCACCTCCTGGGTTAAGTGCTGGGTGCGATGAAGTCAATTGAAGAGCTCCTGGCACTTAACCTGGGAGCTACTGTACATCCTTACAGTGTTTATTGAATCGCCCCCTACTGTTCTTGTGTCTCATTCCAATACTACTCCTGACAATTTGAACTTGTAAAGTTAGAAATAAGCCTAAAACCCAGGGTTTTGCACGTGAATGCACATCGACCCGGGTCGAGCTTAGTTCTGAAAGGGTCTAAATGGCTACTGTCTTGGTGGCCCGGGTAACTCCTAAAAGAAAATTATTGGCTGGGGACAGTAGCACTTGGAGATAAGATCTTGCAGGCACTAGACTAGACTAAAGGCCCCCATACACAGGTGTAATTTGGCCTGTATTTATCTCATTCCGACAGATCGTTCCGATAAATCGGATGAAAATTGGCCATATCGTCTGTGTTTGACATAAGGTTGTATCAGATGTGCGTTCCCGTGCGCATCGGACCCTATAGATCCTATGTACAACACACAGGATAAATCAGCGGCACATTGCGGGTGCTTTTTAAGCACCTGCGATATATCACATGCACACTTGATTGAATCAGGAAGTGATGCATGCATCGGCTGCTGCTTTTTAATTCACTGTTTAGCCACCCCCCTCCTCCTAGCAATGAGGGCCAGCCTATCTGATACAAATCGCATGTAAAAATGGCACATCATGTGCCAAATCTGATGTAGCCCTCCTTGGCAGCTGCCGGGGAAATCTGGTCAGACTTGTTGCTCAGGGGTGTAGTATGGAAGGTAGATAGTAACTAGGTCGACAGGGTCTTTAGGTCGACAGGTCAAAAAGTCGACATGAGTTTTTTATGTTTTTTTGGTGTCGTTTTCTTCGTAGAGTGACCGGCAACCCCAATTAGTGCACCGTGTCCCCTCACAGGCACGGTGCCTCGCTCCGCTCGCCACAGATTACCGTTCCAATCATAGTCCACGTGGATCGTTAAGTATGAAAAGGTTAAAAAAAGGTAAAAAATCGTGAAAAACTCATGTCGACCTTTTGACCTGTCGACCTACAACATGTCGACCTAGAGACCCTGTCGACCTAGTTACTGTCGACCAATAGTGGTCGACCTAGGCAACTGAGCCGAGGCATAAGCTTGCTGGATAGTGAGTTTGATCCAGCGAGCAATGGTTTGTTTGGAAGCAGGACCGCCAATCCTATCGGCATCATAGAGGACAAAGAGGGAAACTGATTTACGTAACCGACCAGTCCTTTTGACATAGATCTTCAATGCCTGAACCACATCCAAGGACTTTGAAGTAGGGGATTCTTTAGTCAGGACAGGGACCACGATTGGTTCATTTATGTGAAAAGCGGACACAACTTTATGCAGGAACCTCGGAAGGGTTCTCAACTCCGCTCTATCTTTATGAAAGACCAGATAAGAACTCTTGTATGACAAGGCCCCCAACTCCGACACACTCCTAGCCGACACCAAAGCCAATAGCGTCACAGTCTTCCAAGAAAGGAACTTAACTTCCACCTTCTGCAAAGGCTCAAACCAAAAGGACTGCAGAAATCCAACACCACGGACAGATCCCAAGGAGCCGTAGGTGGCACAGATGGCAGCTGAGGACGAAGCACACTCTACAGGAAGGTTTGAATCTCCGGAAGGACATCAAATAGCTTCTGAAAAAAGACAGACAAAGCTGAAATCTGAAACTTCAGAGAGCCTAAACGTAAGCCCAAATCCACTCTAGCCTGCAGGAAACGCAAGAGGCTTCCCAGCTTAAAAACAAGAGGCGAAATATTTTGTCCCTCACACCACGAAAAATACCTTTTCAAAATACAATGGTAATATCGGGATGTGACCTCCTTTCTGGCCCGGATCATAGCAGGAATGCCCTTCCTGGCTAAAATCTCCCTTTCAACTTCCAGGCCATCAAACGCAGTCGCCGTAAATCTGGATAGATCAACGGTCCTTGCTGAAGAAGATCTTCTCGAAGTGGTAGAGGCCAAGGCTCTTCCATCAACAGGGAGACTAGATCCGCATACCAGGTTTTGCGAGGCCAGTCTGGGGCAACGAAAATTGCCTGAACTAACTCTCTCTTCACTCGCCGCAATACCCTGGATACCAGCAGAAATGGAGTGAAAAGATATACAGCTGGTAATACCAGTCCGTTGTCAGAGCATCCACCGCTATTGCCTGTGGATGCCGAGTCCTGGAGCAATAACAGTGAAGCTTCTTGTTGGTCTTTAACCCCAAGAGGTCTATCTGAGGACATCCCCACTGACGTATTATCTGCTGGAAAACCTGCGGATGAAGACCCCACTCTCCCGGATGGAGGTAGTGTCTGCTTAGGAAATCTGCTTACCAATTGTCCACTCCCGGAATGAAGATGGCTGAGATGGCTTTTGCATATTCTTCCACCCAGAGTAGAATCCGGGAAACCTCTCTCATGGCTGCCCTGCTATTTGTTCCGCCCTGGTGGTTTATGTACACCACGGGCGTTGCGTTGTCTGACTGAACCTAAACCGCCTTGTTCCTGAGTAGATGAGAACCCTCAAGAGCAGGGCATTGTAAATCGCCCTGAGTTCCAGGATGTTTAATCTGAAGGCATGACTCCTGTCTGGACCATCATCCCTGAAACTGAACTCCCTGAGTCACCGCTCCACAGCCCCTGAGGCTTGCATCCGTCGTCCGGAGTATCCAGTGATAACTCCCAAAGGCTCGACCTTCCACCAAGTGAGAGGTCTGTAACCACCACAGAAGAGACACCCTCGTCTGAGGTAACAGTCTCACAAGCTGGTGCATCTGTAGATGTGACCCCGACCATTTGCTGAGGAGATCCAACTGGAAGGGTCTCGCATGAAACCTGCCTTGCTGAATTGCCTTGTAAAAGGCCACCATCTTCCTAAGCAAGCGGATACAGAGAAGTACGGAGACCCGGTTTGGTTTCAGTAGTGACCGTATCAGCGTCTGGATAGCCTTCACCTTGTCCAGTGGAAAGAACACCTTCAGTGCCACCGTCTCCAGAATCATACCTCGAAAATGTAGACGCTGAGTGGGTTCCAAGTGCGATTTCTGTAAATTCAGAATCCACCCGTGACGAGTCAGCAGAGATTTTGTCAGGCTGATACTCAGCAGCATCTGTTCCCTGTACTCTGCCTTTATAAGGGCGTCCAGATACGGGACTATGTATACACCCTGAAACCATCGACTTTCTGAACACTCTCGGCGCTGTCGAGAGACCGAAAGGCAAAGCCTGGAATTGGTAGTGAATGATTTGCAGGGCAAATCTCAGGTAAGCCTGATGAGGCGGCCATATTGGGATGTGAAGGTTAGCATCCTTTATGTCCAGAGAAACAAGACATTGACCCTCCTCCAGTCCTGAGACAACTGCTTTCAAGGATTCCATACGGAATTTGAACACCCGTAAATACGGGTTCAGTGACTTGAGATTTAAAATAGGTCTGACTGAACCGTCCGGTTTCGGTACCAGAAAGAGGTTTGAATAAAAACCCCATGCTCTCTGGTGAACAGGAACTGGGACAATGTCCTGAGTTTGGATCAGTTTCTCTGTTACCCCCTGGAAAGTTTCTTGCATATCCGTCGAAGCTGGTAAGTTGGACTTGAAGAATCTGTGAGGAGGAGGAAATTCGAACTCCAGTCTGTATCCTTGGGAAATCAGAGATTTGACCCAGGCATCCTGGCAGGACTGTTCCAAACATGGCTGAAATGTTTGAGACGAGATCTGCCATCTCTGGGGATCTGGTGTCACACAGACAGCTTAGAGGAAGCTGACCTGGCACTCAGCTCCTGGGTCCCTGTGGTAGCTAGTTTACGATCCCTACCTCGAGCTGCATTTGAGGCACCCCTAGCTCTGCCATGAAACCTGGCCGTATGAAAGGACTGAAGGGATGGGCCTGGATATGCTCGGCTAGCAGACGGAGTCCCCGACGGCAAGTAAGTAGATTTACCAGCTGTAGCCTGTAGACCAGCGAGGATTTCTTCCAATTGATGAGTTATCCGTGGGCTTGTAGGAAGCTTACCGTCAGTTGCAGATGACTGAGGAGGACATCGTGGGAGTTTGCCAGAATCACCAAGTCGTCCAGATATGGCAGGATCCTAACTCCCTGGCGACGGAGATGGGCCGTCAATATGGCCATGGCCCTGGTGAAGATCCGAGGAGCCATAGCCAGTCCAAATGAACTGATAGTGGAGGTCGCCAATAGCAAACCGCAGATACTGCTGATGCGACATGGCAATAGGTATATCCAGGTACGCATTCTGTATATCCAGGGATACCATATAGTCTCCAGGTTCCATAGCCAGTACAGTTGAGCACCGTGTTTCCATACGGAACTTGGACACTCTCACAAACTTGTTCGGTGATTTGAGGTTGAGTATAGGCTGGAAAGACCCATTGGGTTTCAGAACTAGGGTCGAGTAGTAACCTCTGCCTCTGTGGGACAGAGGTACCAGCACTACCACTCCTGTATTCAGGAGGGAACTCGCAACCTTTTGCAGAGCATGCGCCTTCAACGGATCCGAAGGGATAACCATGGTGCAAAACTGGCGAGAGGAACGTCTCTTGAATGACATTGCGTACCCGGGATAGACAACTTCCCGCATTCATGCATCTGAAGACCTGGGTGAACTGCAGAAGTTGGCCTCCCACCCGGGGGTGGACCACCCCGTCAAGCGGCAGGCTTGTCTTGTTTAGAAGCAGGCTGACGGGACGCCCAGGATTGTTTTGCCTTGGGCTTTGTGGTTTTGGGAGCACAAGATTGTCTTGGGTATGCCTGACCTTTGGCTTTCCCTTGAGGAAAGGAACAAAAAGTGGTACATTTTGCCTTCTGTGCAGAAGGATTAGTATTGAGGAGAAAAGCAGTCTTGACAGCTGCTAACTCAGACACAATTTTATGAAGGTCTTCCCCAAACAAAAGGTCCACCTTAAAGGGGAGGACCTCCAAGGTATTTTTGGAGTCAGGTCCACCTTCCATGACCTCAACCACAGAATACAGTGAGCCAGGACAGACGTAGTCGACGCCTTGGCTGCCAACACACCCCCCTCAGAGGACGCCTCCTGAATGTAATAGGCGGCGGTGGTAATGTGAGACAGGTATTGTCTGGCATTGTTAGATATATCCTCGGGCAGCTCTTCCTCTAATGCCTGAACCCATGCTTCAATACCTTTAGCAGCCCAAAAGGGAGTAAACAAATTTCAGGCATCCCTCCACATGCTTATCTGTCGGTTCCTTCAGTGAAGTGACAGGCAGAGTGGATGACACCACTAGACGGGTGACCTAAGAATCCACCGGCAGTGGATTTTCCCACTTGCTACATAACTCTGTAGGGAGAGGATAACGAGCCAAAGCCCATTTAGACAGAGGGAATTTCTTGCCTGGATTAGACCAGGGTTCCTGTCTGATGTCCACCAAATGGTCACAATGGGGTAATAGATTTTTAACCACCTTCTGCCGTTTGAACATATCAGTTTTCTTAGCCACAGTAGTGGAATCCTCATCATCAGTGATTTGTATGATCTGCTTAATAGCAACCACTAGGGCAGGGACATCAATTTGCAATGGAGAATCCTCATCAGAAACACCTGATTCAGTGTCTGACAGGACAGTATGCTCCCCCTCCTCTTCAGACGAAACATCGGAGAAAACGTAAATTGTGAAGAGGAAGGAGCCCGCTTAGATGACCTAGAGACACGGGAGTGACCTGGAGTGGATTTTTGTCTAACCAAGGATTGATTTAATTGCTGCAACTGGTTAGACAAATTTTCACTGTAAGCTCAGTTTTGAGTTGGTGCCTGCAGAAGCAGGTCACTTAACAGGGGGGGCTGCACTGGGCAGCCTTGAAAAGCTTTCTAAGAAGACTTCAAGGGCCGCTGCCACACATGCTCCCTCACTCCCTGACTGAGAAGCATAGATGCAGCTGGTCTCCGGGACGGGTGGTCTTCTGTATGCCGGCGGTCGGGCTCCCGGCGCTCAGTATACCGGCGCCGGGAGCCCGACAGCCGGCATACCGACACTTATTTCCCCTCAGTTTTCTTAGCCACTACTGTGGCTAAGAAAACTGATATGTTCAAACGGCAGAGGTGGGGTTTATAGAGGTGGCCCTAATGCATCCTGGGACAGCCTAAAGCTTTAGCCTGTTGGTGCCTCTGGATCAAGATCCACTCTACACCCCGATGTTTCCCCGTGGAAGACAAACCCTGCTGCAGAAAAAAACAATAATGCATGTATAATCAATGATACTTGAATAAAAAATTGACTAATCCTAATGTTTGAAATCAGCATTCATATATTCTTGTTATTATTGGGGTATTTATCAAAGCATGTAGAGAGATAAAGTATCAACCAACCAGCTTCTGTCATTTTTTAAACTGGGGATGTATTAAGCCTGGAGAAGTGATAAAGCAGTGATAAGTGGAAGGTGACACCAGGCAATCGTCTCCTAATTTTTCAAACCTGTAATGATTGGCTGGTGAGTTATCACCTTTCACTTATCACTACTTTATCACTTCTCAGGGCATAATACGTCTACCTCTTAGCCCGAAAGAAGCCAGTTAGAAGCTGATTGGTAAGTGCACTATGGGGGTAATTCGCCCAGTTGATCGCAGCAGCAAATTTGTTAGCAGTTGGGCAAAACAATAGGGGTCATTCCGAGTTGATCGCACGTTGCAACTTTTTGCTGCACGTGCGATCAACTCGCCGCCGCCTATGGGGGAGTGTATTTTAGCATAGCAGGGCTGCAATCGCTTGTGCAGCCCTGCTTTGCTAAAAAAGTTGTGTATAACTAGACTAGCCCTAGACATACTTACCCTGTGCGATGGTTCCAGCGATGAAGGTCCCAGAATTGACGTCAGACATCCGCCCTCCAAACGCCTGGACACGCCTGCGTTTGGATCTCCACACCCAGAAAACGGTGAATATCCGCCCTGGAACGCCTCCCCACTGTCAATCTTCTTGCGATCGCGCTAACGATCACTTTCTTCTGGTCGTTGCCCGGAGACGGCTGTCGCTGGCAACGACGCACGTGCGCATTGCGGGCGACATGCAGCCCCGACCCGTTCGCACTGCAGCGATATGAACCGTTGCGTGCAAACGGGTCGGAATGACCCCCAATGTGCACTGCAGGTGTGGCAGATATAACATTTGCAGTGAGAGTCAGATTTGGGTGGGTTATTTTGTTTCTGTGCAGGGTAAATACTGGCTGCTTTATTTTTACACTGCAAATTAGATTTCAGTTTGAACACACCACACCCAGATCTAACCCTCTCTGCACATGTTATATCTGCCCATCCTGCAGTGCACATTGGGGGTTATTCCGACCCGTTCGCAAGCAGCAGTTCATCGCTGCGGTGCAAACAGGTCGGAACTGCGCATGCGTGGTGCCCGCTATTTGCACGCGCGTCGTTGCTTAGCGACGGCAACGACCAGCAGAAAGAAGAAAGTGATCGCTAGCGCAATTGCAAGAAGATTGACAGTGGGGAAGCGTTCCAGGGGGGAATACTCCCCGTTTTCCGGGCGTGGAGATCCGAATGCAGGCGTGTCCAGGCGTTTGGAGGGCGGTTTTCTGACGTCAATTCCGGGACCTTCATCTCTGGATTAATCACACAGGGTAAGTAACTGCAGGGCTGGTCTTCTTTTACAGGAAATTTTTCTCTGACGTCCTAAGTGGATGCTGGGGACTCCGTCAGGACCATGGGGAATAGCGGCTCCGCAGGAGACAGGGCACAAAAGTAAAAGCTTTAGGATCAGGTGGTGTGCACTGGCTCCTCCCCCTATGACCCTCCTCCAAGCCTCAGTTAGGTTTTTGTGCCCGGCCGAGAAGGGTGCAATCTAGGTGGCTCTCCTAAAGAGCTGCTTAGAGTAAAAGTTTTGTTAGGTTTTTTATTTTCAGTGAGTCCTGCTGGCAACAGGCTCACTGCAACGAGGGACTTAGGGGAGAAGAAGTGAACTCACCTGCGTGCAGGATGGATTGGCTTATTAGGCTACTGGACACTAGCTCCAGAGGGACGATCACAGGTACAGCCTGGATGGGTCACCGGAGCCGCGCCGCCGACCCCCTTGCAGATGCTGAAGAGAGAAGAGGTCCAGAAATCGGCGGCTGAAGACTTCTCAGTCTTCATGAGGTAGCGCACAGCACTGCAGCTGTGCGCCATTGCTCTCAGCACACTTCACACCAACGGTCACTGAGGGTGCAGGGCGCTTGGGGGGGCGCCCTGGGCAGCAATGAAAGTACCTATGCTGGCTAAAAATACATCACATATAGCCCCTGGGGCTATATGGATGTATTTAACCCCTGCCAGGTTGTCAGAAAAACGGGAGAAGAAGCCCGCCGAAAAGGGGGCGGGGCCTATTCTCCTCAGCACACAGCGCCATTTTCCTACACAGCTCCGCTGCTAGGAAGGCTCCCAGGCTCTCCCCTGCACTGCACTACAGAAACAGGGTTAAAACAGAGAGGGGGGGCACTTATTTGGCGATATTATTATATATTAAGATGCTATAAGGGAAAACACTTATATAAGGTTGTCCCTGTATAATATAGCGTTTTGGTGTGTGCTGGCAAACTCTCCCTCTGTCTCCCCAAAGGGCTAGTGGGTCCTGTCCTCTATCAGAGCATTCCCTGTGTGTGTGCTGTGTGTCGGTACGTGTGTGTCGACATGTATGAGGACGATGTTGGTGAGGAGGCGGAGCAATTGCCTGTAATGGTGATGTCACTCTCTAGGGAGTCGACACCGGAATGGATGGCTTATTTAGGGAATTACGTGATAATGTCAACACGCTGCAAGGTCGGTTGACGACATGAGACGGCCGGCAAACCAATTAGTACCTGTCCAGGCGTCTCAAACACCGTCAGGGGCTTTAAAACGCCCATTTACCTCAGTCGGTCGACACAGACACAGACACGGACACTGACTCCAGTGTCGACGGTGAAGAAACAAACGGATTTTCCATTTGGGCCACACGTTACATGTTAAGGGCAATGAAGGAGGTGTTACATATTTCTGATACTACAAGTACCACAAAAGAGGGTATTATGTGGGGTGTGAAAAAACTACCTGTAGTTTTTCCTGAATCAGATAAATTAAATGAAGTGTGTGATGATGCGTGGGTTTCCCCCGATAGAAAATTATTGGCGTTATACCCTTTCCCGCCAGAAGTTAGGGCGCGTTGGGAAACACCCCTTAGGGTGGATAAGGCGCTCACACGCTTATCAAAACAAGTGGCGTTACCGTCTCCAGATACGGCCGCCCTCAAGGAGCCAGCTGATAGGAGGCTGGAAAATATCCTAAAAAGTATATACACACATACTGGTGTTATACTGCGACCAGCGATCGCCTCAGCCTGGATGTGCAGCGCTGGGGTGGCTTGGTCGGATTCCCTGACTGAAAATATTGATACCCTTGACAGGGACAGTATTTTATTGACTATAGAGCATTTAAAGGATGCATTTCTATATATGCGAGATGCACAGAGGGATATTTGCACTCTGGCATCAAGAGTAAGTGCGATGTCCATATCTGCCAGAAGATGTTTATGGACACGACAGTGGTCAGGTGATGCAGATTCCAAACGGCACATGGAAGTATTGCCGTATAAAGGGGAGGAGTTATTTGGGGTCGGTCCATCGGACCTGGTGGCCACGGCAACAGCTGAAAAATCCACCTTTTTTACCCCAAGTCACATCTCAGCAGAAAAAGACACCGTCTTTTCAGCCTCAGTCCTTTCGTCCCCATAAGGGCAAGCAGGCAAAAGGCCAGTCATATCTGCCCAGGGATAGAGGAAAGGGAAGAAGACTGCAGCAGGCAGCCCATTCCCAGGAACAGAAGCCCTCCACCGCTTTTGCCAAGTCCTCAGCATGACGCTGGGGCCGTACAAGCGGACTCAGGTGCGGTGGGGGGTCGTCTCAAGAGTTTCAGCGCGCAGTGGGCTCACTCGCAAGTGGACCCCTGGATCCTACAAGTAGTATCCCAGGGGTACAGATTGGAAATTCGAGACGTCTCCCCCTCGCAGGTTCCTGAAGTCTGCTTTACCAACGTCTCCCTCCGACAGGGAGGCAGTATTGGAAACAATTCACAAGCTGTATTCCCAGCAGGTGATAATCAAAGCACCCCTCCTACAACAAGGAAAGGGGTATTATTCCACACTATATTGTGGTACTGAAGCCAGACGGCTCGGTGAGACCTATTCTAAATCTGAAATATTTGAACATTTACATACAAAGGTTCAAATCAAGATGGAGTCACTCGGAGCAGTGATAGCGAACCAGGAAGAAGGGGACTATATGGTGTCCCTGGACATCAAGGATGCTTACCTCCATGTCCCAATTTGCCCTTCTCACCAAGGGTACCTCAGGTTCGTGGTACAAAACTGTCACTATCAGTTTCAGACGCTGCCGTTTGGATTGTCCACGGCACCCCGGGTCTTTACCAAGGTAATGGCCGAAATGATGATTCTTCTTCAAAGAAAAGGCGTCTTAATTATCCCTTACTTGGACGATCTCCTGATAAGGGCAAGGTCCAGAGAACAGTTGGAGGTCAGAGTAGCACTATCTCAAGTAGTTCTACGACAGCACGGGTGGATTCTAAATATTCCAAAATCGCAGCTGTCTCCGACGACACGTCTGCTGTTCCTAGGGATGATTCTGGACACAGTCCAGAAAAAGGTGTTTCTCCCGGAGGAGAAAGCCAGGGAGTTATCCGAGCTAGTCAGGAACCTCCTAAAACCAGGAAAAGTGTCAGTGCATCATTGCACAAGGGTCCTGGGAAAAATGGTGGCTTCTTACGAAGCGATTCCATTCGGCAGATTTCACGCAAGAACTTTTCAGTGGGATCTGCTGGAAAAATGGTCCGGATCGCATCTTCAGATGCATCAGCGGATAACCCTGTCTCCAAGGACAAGGGTGTCTCTTCTGTGGTGGCTGCAGAGTGCTCATCTACTAAAGGGCCACAGATTCGGCATTCAGGACTGGGTCCTGGTGACCACGGATGCCAGCCTGAAAGGCTGGGTAGCAGTCACACAAGGAAAAAATTTCCAGGGAGTGTGATCAAGTCTGGAGACTTCTCTCCACATAAATATACTGGAGCTAAGAGCAATTTACAATGCTCTAAGCTTAGCAAGACCTCTGCTTCAAGGTCAGCCGGTATTGATCCAGTGGGACAACATCACGGCAGTCGCCCACGTAAACAGACAGGGCGGCACAAGAAGCAGGAGGGCAATGGCAGAAACTGCAAGGATTCTTCGCTGGGCGGAAAATCATGTGATAGCACTGTCAGCAGTGTTCATTCCGGGAGTGGACAACTGGGAAGCAGACTTCCTCAGCACGACCTCCACCCGGGAGAGTGGGGACTTCATCGGGAAGTCTTCCACATGATTGTGAACCGTTGGGAAAGACCAAAGGTGGACATGATGGCGTCCCGCCTGAACAAAAAACTGGACAGGTATTGCGCCAGGTCAAGAGACCCTCAGGCAATAGCTGTGGACGTTCTGGTAACACCGTGGGTGTACCAGTCGGTGTATGTGTTCCCTCCTCTGCTTCTCATACCTAAGGTACTGAGAATTATAAGACGTAGAGGAGTAAGAACTATACTCGTGGCTCCGGATTGGCCAAGAAGGACTTGGTACCCGGAACTTCAAGAGATGCTCACAGAGGACTCATGGCCTCTGCCGCTAAGAAGGGACTTGCTTCAGCAAGTACCATGTCTGTTCCAAGACTTACCGCGGCTGCGTTTGACGGCATGGCGGTTGAACGCCGGATCCTAAGGGAAAAAGGCATTCCGGAAGAGGTCATTCCTACCCTGGTCAAAGCCAGGAAGGAGGTGACCGCACAACATTATCACCACATGTGGCGAAAATATGTTGCGTGGTGTGAGGCCAGGAAGGCCCCATGAAGAAATTTCAACTCGGTCGATTCCTGCATTTCCTGCAAACAGGAGTGTCTATGGGCCTCAAATTGGGGTCCATTAAGGTTCAAATTTCGGCCCTGTCGATTTTCTTCCAGAAAGAATTGGCTTCAGTTCCTGAAGTCCAGAAGTTTGTCAAGGGAGTACTGCATATACAACCCCCTTTTGTGCCTCCAGTGGCACTGTGGGATCTCAACGTAGTTCTGGGATTCCTCAAATCACATTGGTTTAAACCGCTCAAATCTGTGGATTTGAAATATCTCACATGGAAAGTGACCATGATGTTGGCCCTGGCCTCGGCCAGGCGAGTGTCAGAATTGGCGGCTTTGTCTCACAAAAGCCCATATCTGATTGTCCATTCGGACAGGGCAGAGCTGCGGACTCGTCCCCAGTTTCTCCCTAAGGTGGTGTCAGCGTTTCACCTGAACCAGCTTATTGTGGTACCTGCGGCTACTAGGGACTTGGAGGACTCCAAGTTGCTAGATGTTGTCAGGGCCCTGAAAATATAGGTTTCCAGGACGGCTGGAGTCAGGAAAACTGACTTGCTGTTATCCTGTATGCACCCAACAAACTGGGTGCTCTTGCTTCTAAGCAGACGATTGCTAGTTGGATGTGTAGTACAATTCAGCTTGCACATTCTGTGGCAGGCCTGCCACAGCCAAAATATGTAAATGCCCATTCCACAAGGAAGGTGGGCTCATCTTGGGCGGCTGCCCGAGGGGTCTCGGCTTTACAACTTTGCCGAGCTGCTACTTGGTCAGGGGCACACCCTGGCTGAGGAGGACCTGGAGTTCTCTCACTCGGTGCTGCAGAGTCATCCGCACTCTCCCGCCCGTTTGGGAGCTTTGGTATAATCCCCATGGTCCTGGCGGAGTCCCCAGCATCCACTTAGGACGTCAGAGAAAATAAGAATTTACTTACCGATAATTCTATTTCTCGTAGTCCGTAGTGGATGCTGGGCGCCCATCCCAAGTGCGGATTGTCTGCAATACTTGTACATAGTTATTGTTACAAAAATCGGGTTATTATTGTTGTGAGCCATCTTTTCAGAGGCTCCGCTGTTATCATGCTGTTAACTGGGTTCAGATCACAGGTTGTACAGTGTGATTGGTGTGGCTGGTATGAGTCTTACCCGGGATTCAAAATCCTTCCTTATTGTGTACGCTCGTCCGGGCACAGTATCCTAACTGAGGCTTGGAGGAGGGTCATAGGGGGAGGAGCCAGTGCACACCACCTGATCCTAAAGCTTTTACTTTTGTGCCCTGTCTCCTGCGGAGCCGCTATTCCCCATGGTCCTGACGGAGTCCCCAGCATCCACTACGGACTACGAGAAATAGAATTATCGGTAAGTAAATTCTAAGCGATCGCAGCCCTGCTATGCTAAACTACATTCCCCCATAGGCAGCGTCTAGTTGATCGCACGAGCAGCAAAAAGTTGCTTCGTGCGATCAACTCGGACTGACCCCCATTGTTTTGCCTAACTGCTAACAAATTTGCTGCTGCGGTCAACTCTGAATTTGGGGGGTCATTCAGACCCGATCGCTGCTGAGCGTTTTCGCACAGCAGCGATTGGGTCTGTACTGCGCATGCGGCTGTCTTAGGCTTGCGATCGCCTCTGCCTGATTGACAGGCAGAGGCGGTTTGGCCGCCGTTTAGGGGGCGTGGTCCGGGCAATGCAAGTGTCCCCGTACCATTGGGGTGCGGGCCGCGGCGGCTGCGTGACGTCATACGTTGCCGCTGCGACCCGAGCAGCGACTGGTATCTCCCTGCCAGCGCGCAGGAGCTGCGCTGGTAGGGAGCTACTCATAAAATACAAAAGCGCTTTTGTACTTCTGCAGGTGGGGGGTACGTCCTGACATGCGGGCGGAATAGCCCTGTGCTGGGCGTTCCCCTGCATGTCAGGGAAGCTGATTGTAGATGTGCTAAATTTAGCACATCTACGATCAGGTCTGAATTACCCCCTAGGCCCTGAGGCCCTCATTCTGAGTTGATCGCTAGCTGCCGTTGTTCGCAGCGCAGCTGTCAGGCAAAAAAATCGGCACTTCTGCGCATGCGTATGGTGCACACTGCGCATGCGCGACGTACTTTCACAAAAGCCGATGCAGTTTCACACAAGCTCTAGCGACGCTTTTCAGTCGCACTGCTGGCCGCAGAGTGATTGACAGGAAGTGGGTGTTTCTGGGTGGTAACTGACCGTTTTCAGGGAGTGTGCTGAAAAACGCAGGCGTGTCAGTTCCAAACGCAGGCGTGCCTGAGGAAACGGGGGAGTGGCTGGCCGAACGCAGGGCGTGTTTGTGACGTCAAAACAGGAACTAAACAGTCTGAAGTGATCGCAAGCTAGGAGTAGGTCTGGAGCTACTCAGAAACTGCTTGAAAACATTTTGGTGCCGTTCTGCGATCCTTTCGTTCGCACTTCTGCTAAGCTAAGATACACTCCCAGAGGGCGGCGGCTTAGCGTTTGCACTGCTGCTAAAAGCAGCTAGCGAGCGATCAACTCAGACTGAGGGCCTATGCCTCTACACTTTTTCCTCAATTCTTGCTTTGATAAATACTGAGTTCACTATAAAGAAAGTATTTGTTAGGTTTTTTATTTTCAGTGAGATCTGCTGGCAACAGACTCACTGCTACGTGGGACTTAGGGAAGAGAAGCAAACCTACCTGCTTGCAGCTAGATTGTGCTTCTAAGGCTACTGGACACCATTAGCTCCAGAGGGATCGAACACAGGGCCCAACCTCGATCGTCCGTTCCCGGAGCCGCGCCGCCGCCCCCCTTGCAGAGCCAGAAGACGGAAGATACCGGAGAAAATCGGCGGCTGAAGACTCCGGTCTTCAATAAGGTAGCGCACAGCACTGCAGCTGTGCGCCATTGCTCCCTCAGCACACCACACGCTCCGGTCACTGGTGGGTGCAGGGCGCTGGGGGGGGGGGGGGGGGTCGCCCTGGGCTGCAAATAGTATACCTTAAGTGGCAAACTGCACATAATACAGTTCTAAACTGTATATGTGCCTAATCCCCCGCCATAATTTTCATTAAAAAAGCGGGAGAAGCGGGGCGATCTTCCTCAGCACAGCCAGCGCCATTTTCTCTTCACAGCTCCGCTGGAAGGACGCTCCCCAGGCTCTCCCCTGCAGTATACACTACAGAAATGGTAAAAAAGAGAGGGGGGGCACATAAATTTAGGCGCAAATTGTGATTTAAGCAGCTATCTGGGGAAAATTCACTTTGTATAGTGTATATCCCTCTGTTATATAGCGCTCTGGTGTGTGCTGGCATACTCTCTCTCTGTCTCCCCAAAGGACTTTGTGGGGTCCTGTCCTCAGTTAGAGCATTCCCTGTGTGCGGTGTGTCGGTACGGCTGTGTCGACATGTTTGATGAGGACGCTTACGTGGAGGCGGAGCAGGTGCCGATAAGTGTGATGTCGCCCCCTGCGGGGCCGACACCTGAGTGGATGGATATGTGGAAGGTATTAACCGACAGTGTCAACTCCTTGCATAAAAGGTTCGATGACGCAGCTTTGGGACAGCCGGCATTTCAGCCCGCGCCTGCCCAGGCATCTCAGAGGCCATCAGGGGCTCAAAAACGCCCGCTACCTCAGATGGCAGACACAGATGTCGACACGGAGTCTGACTCCAGTGTCGACGAGGATGAGACAAATGTACAATCCACAAGGGCCATCCGATGCATGATTACGGCAATGAAAAATGTGTTGCACATTTCTGACATTAACCCGGTTACCACAAAAAAGGGTATTATGTTTGGGGAGAAAAAGCAGCCAGTGACTTTTCCCCCATCTGATGAGTTAAATGAATTGTGTGAAGAAGCGTGGGGGTCCCCAGATAAGAAACTAGTGATTTCTAAGCGGTTACTAATGGCGTACCCTTTCCCGCCAACGGATAGGTTACGCTGGGAGACATCCCCTAAGGTGGACAAGGCGCTCACACGCTTATCAAAAAAGGTGGCACTGCCTTCTCAGGATACGGCCGCCTTAAAGGAGCCTGCAGATAGAAAGCAGGAGGCTATCCTGAAGTCTGTGTATACACACTCAGGTACTATACTAAGACCTGCTATTGCTTCAGCATGGATGTGTAGTGCTGCAGCCGCATGGTCTGATTCCCTGTCTGATAACATTGATTCCCTTGACAGGGACACTATTTTGCTAACCACAGAGCATATTAAAGACGTAGTCTTATATATGAGGGATGCACAGAGGGACATTTGCCGGTTGGCATCTAGAATTAATGCAATGTTCATTTCTGCCAGGAGAGTATTATGGACTCGGCAGTGGACAGGTGATGCTGATTCTAAAAGGCACATGGAAGTTTTGCCTTATAAGGGTGAGGAATTGTTTGGGGACGGTCTCTCGGACCTCGTATCCACAGCAACAGCTGGGAAGTCGACTTTTTTACCTCAGGTTCCCTCACAGCCTAAGAAAGCACCGTATTATCAAGTACAGTCCTTTCGGCCTCAGAAAGGCAAGCGGGTTAGAGGCGCGTCCTTTCTGCCCAGAGGCAGGGGTAGAGGGAAAAAGCTGCACCAGACAGCCAGTTCCCAGGAACAAAAATCCTCCCCTGCTTCCAATAAGTCCACCACATGACGCTGGGGCTCCACAGGTGGAGCCAGGTGCGGTGGGGGCCCGTCTCCGGAACTTCAGCGACCAGTGGGTTCGCTCACAGGTGGATCTCTGGGTTCTACAAGTGGTATCTCAAGGATACAAGCTGGAGTTCGAGACGTCTCCCCCTCACCGTTACCTCAAATCAGCCTTGCCAGCTACTCCCCAGGACAGGGAGGTTGTACTGGCGGCAATTCACAAGCTGTACCTCCAGCAGGTGATAATCAAAGTTCCCCTCCTTCAACAGGGACGGGGTTACTATTCCACAATGTTTGTGGTACCGAAACCAGACGGTTCGGTGAGACCCATTCTACATTTGAAATCCTTGAACACTTATATAAGGAAGTTCAAGTTCAAAATGGAATCGCTCAGGGCGGTTATTGCAAGCCTGGAAGAGGGGGATTATATGGTATCACTGGACATCAAGGATGCTTACCTACATGTCCCCATTTACCCACCTCACCAGGAGTACCTCCGTTTTGTGGTACAGGACTGCCATTACCAATTCCAGACGTTGCCGTTTGGTCTGTCCACGGCACCGAGGGTATTTACCAAGGTAATGGCCGAAATGATGATACTCCTTCGAAAGAAGGGAGTTATAATTATCCCGTACTTGGACGATCTCCTTATAAAGGCGAGGTCCATGGAGCAGTTGTTGGTCGGAGTAGCACTATCTCAGGAAGTGCTACAACAGCACGGCTGGATTCTTAATATCCCAAAGTCGCAGCTGGTTCCTACGACGCGTCTGCTGTTCTTGGGTATGATACTGGACACAGAACAGAAGAAGGTGTTTTTCCCGGAGGAGAAGGCCAAGGAGTTGTCATCTCTGGTCAGAGACCTCCTGAAACCAAAACAGGTGTCGGTGCATCACTGCACGCGAGTCCTGGGAAAGATGGTAGCTTCTTACGAAGCGATTCCCTTCGGCAGGTTCCATACAAGGATCTTTCAGTGGGATCTGTTAGACAAGTGGTCCGGATCGCATCTTCAGATGCATCGGCTGATCACCCTGTCCCC
Organism: Pseudophryne corroboree; assembly: GCF_028390025.1. NCBI lineage: Eukaryota > Metazoa > Chordata > Amphibia > Anura > Myobatrachidae > Pseudophryne > Pseudophryne corroboree. The sequence continues at coordinate 935,779,690 of NC_086444.1, read as the reverse complement.
GAGGGCCAGAGTGTCTCTGCTGTGGTGGCTGCAGAGTGCTCATCTTCTCGAGGGCCGCAGATTCGGCATACAGGACTGGGTCCTGGTGACCACGGATGCAAGCCTCCGAGGTTGGGGGACAGTCACTCAGGGAAGAAACTTCCAAGGACAATGGTCGAGTCAGGAGGCTTCCCTACACATAAATATTCTGGAACTAAGGGCCATTTACAATGCCCTAAGTCAAGCAAAACCCCTGCTTTAAAACCAGCCGGTGCTGATTCAGTCAGACAACATCACGGCGGTCGCCCATGTAAACCGACAGGGCGGCACAAGAAGCAGGATGGCGATGGTAGAAGCCACAAGGATTCTCCGATGGGCGGAAAATCACGTGATAGCACTGTCAGCAGTGTTCATTCCGGGAGTGGACAACTGGGAAGCAGACTTCCTCAGCAGGCACGACCTCCACCCTGGAGAGTGGGGACTTCATCCAGAAGTCTTCCAGCTGATTGTAAATCGTTGGGAAAGGCCACAGGTGGACATGAGGGCGTCCCGCCTCAACAAAAAGCTAAAAAGATATTGCGCCAGGTTAAGGGACCCTCAGGCGATAGCTGTGGACGCTCTAGTGACACCGTGGGTGTACCAGTCGGTTTATGTGTTCCCTCCTCTTCCTCTCATACCAAAGGTACTGAGGATAATAAGAAAGAGAGGAGTAAGAACTATACTCATTGTTCCGGATTGGCCAAGAAGGACTTGGTACCCGGAACTACAAGAAATGATCTCAGAGGACCCGTGGCCTCTGCCGCTCCGACAGGACCTGCTACAGCAGGGGCCCTGTCTGTTCCAAGACTTACCGCGGCTGCGTTTAACGGCATGGCGGTTGAACGCCGGATCCTGATGGAAAAGGGCATTCCGGTTGAAGTCATTCCTACGCTGATAATAGCTAGGAAGGATGTGACAGCAAAACATTATCATCGCATATGGCGAAAATATGTTGCTTGGTGTGAGGCTATGAAGGCCCCAACAGAGGAATTTCAGCTGGGTCGATTTCTGCACTTCCTACAGTCAGGAGTGACTATGGACCTAAAATTGGGATCCATTAAAGTCCAGATTTCGGCCCTGTCTATTTTCTTTCAAAAAGAACTGGCTTCACTGCCTGAAGTTCAGACGTTTGTTAAGGGAGTGCTGCATATTCAGCGCCCTTTTGTGCCTCAAGTGGCACCTTGGGATCTCAACGTTGTGTTGGATTTCCTAAAATCACATTGGTTTGAGCCACTTCAGACCGTGGAGTTGAAATATCTCATGTGGAAAGTGGTCATGCTTTTGGCCTTGGCCTTGGCTTCGGCTAGGCGTGTGTCAGAATTGGCGGCTTTGTCATGTAAAAGCCCCTATCTGATCTTCCATATGGACAGGGCAGAATTGAGGACTCGTCCCCAATTTCTCCCTAAGGTGGTATCAGCGTTTCATTTGAACCAACCTATTGTGGTGCCTGCGGCTACTCGGGACTTGGAGGCTTCCAAGTTGCTGGATGTAGTCCGGGCCCTGAAAATCTATGTTTCCAGGACGGCTAAAGTCAGAAAAACTGACTCGCTGTTTATCCTGCATGCACCCAACAAGTTCGCTGGATCTATAGCACGATTCAACTTGCACATTCTGCGGCTGGACTGCCGCATCCTAAATCAGTCAAAGCCCATTCCACGAGGAAGGTGGGCTCTTCTTGGGCGGCTGCCCGAGGGGTCTCTGCTTTACAACTTTGCCGAGCTGCTACCTGGTCGGGATCAAACACGTTTGCAAAATTCTACAAGTTTGATACCCTGGCTGAGGAGGACCTTGAGTTTGCTCATTCGGTGCTGCAGAGTCATCCGCACTCTCCCGCCCGTTTGGGAGCTTTGGTATAATCCCCATGGTCCTTACGGAGTACCTAGCATCCACTAGGACAGGGATGGGGAACCTTCGGCCCTCCAGCTGCTGTTGAACTACACATCCCAGCATGCCTTGCAACAGTTTTAGCATGGCCAAATAGCAAAACTGTAGCAAGGCATGCTGGTATGTGTAGTTCAACAACAGCTGGAGGGCCGAAGGTTCCCCATCCCTGCACTAGGACGTCAGAAAATAAGAATTTACTCACCGGTAATTCTATTTCTCGTAGTCCGTAGTGGATGCTGGGAGCCCGTCCCAAGTGCGGACTTCTGCAATACTTGTATATAGTTATTGCTTAACTATAGGGTTTTTGTTCTGAGCCATCTGTTTAATGAGGCTCAGCTGTTGTTCATACTGTTAACTGGGTATAGTTATCACGAGTTGTATGGTGTGATTGGTGTGGCTGGTATGAGTCTTACCCTGGATTCCAAATCCTTTCCTAGTAATGTCAGCTCTTCTGGGCACAGTTTCCCTAACTGAGGTCTGGAGGAGGGGCATAGAGGGAGGAGCCAGTGCACACCAGATGTAGTACCTAATCTTTCTTTAAAGAGTGCCCAGTCTCCTGCGGAGCCCGTCTATTCCCCATGGTCCTTACGGAGTACCCAGCATCCACTACGGACTACGAGAAATAGAATTACCGGTGAGTAAATTCTTATTATAATTACATAACGTTAAAATAAATGTACAATAGAGTTAATATTCCAGAATATCATGTTTTTATTCTCGCACAACAGTTGTCTGGTGGAAAATAGTAATTTACAGATACCATCAAAGTAGCACACGGTTTTAAGCATTTCACTCAGACTATAGCGGAATATTTTTTGCTCCAGAAGGGATTCCTGAGTTCTCCATTATAAACTATATTGTAGAGAGTAGGTGGGCAGGCTTGTATATTGGCCAATATATGCCAAGAACCTTTAATATGATGGTTGTTCTAATTTTAATGGTGTCTGGAGCACCTGCGCTCTTGTTCCTATATTCTCCATTATAAACATCAATTTTCATTACTGTGTATTTAGATAGATATATTCTATGGTGCATTATCTATAGGTAGAATGAAAATGTATTAACTCTGTTTCCCACGCACTGTCATTACAGTCCAGGTTATGAGGGTATCTACGCTTGAGTCTAGATGGTTAAATCAAATGGACCCTTTCACACCGCAAATATATCCCGGGATATTGCCGAGTCAAGCCGGCTCGACCCGGGTCAAGGTGCATTCTAAAAGCACCACTTTTGAATATCCCGAGTCGAGTAACCCTGCATTTCAACCCGGTATAAAAGCAGTGTTATACACGGGTCCGACCCGGGTCGATGTGCACTCTAATATCCCTTTCACACCGCACAAATAACCTGGTATCGACCTGGCATATTGCCAGGTCGGCGTACGGTGTGAAAGGGGCATTGCCGAAATCGCAGGTCGTCTGACCCGGGAATTCAACGGGAATAAAGCAGTGTTATACCCTGGTTGAATACCGGGTCAGTGGCTGCGTAAAGGGGCTCCCGGGACGATGCAATCAGGGACCCGTTTTTTAGATAGGGAGAGGCGGAGATAAGCTCATCTCCAAGCGCCAGCTCCGCCTCCCCCCCCCCCCCCCCCCTTCCCTGCTATGGCATCCCGCCCGCTTATTGCCGGGTCGGGAAAGCCTGCAGCAGCTGCCAATGCCGGATCCCACCCGGGAAGGACCCGTTTCCAATTCTCGGGTGGGATCCGGCATTGGCAGTGTGAAAGGGGTATAAAGTGTCCAACCCGGGTTATTCAACTCTGCATTCATGTAAAAGTGCTCATTGGTTGTTATTTGTGTGCCTTGATGATGTCTGCAGCCTGAGCCCTACTACACAGGAGAGAACAGAGAGCATTAAGAATTAGAGGTAAGGCAGAGATTGCTAGGCAGCTTACTGTATACCTCCCAACTTATTAAAAGTACAAAGAGGAACCTTGGCGCACGCTAAACGTGCGTGTCCCCAGAAAGGGACGTGGCCTATATGAAAGGGGGCATGGTCTCGAGGCAGAGCCGCGATTGCGAGTCACGCTCCCTTGTACCGTCACTGAGGAGGCATGCCTAGTGTGCTCTGAGCTGCTGGCATGTCTCCTCTCCCTCTGTCACCTGTGAATAGACGCTGTGTGCATGCGCACAGCGTCTATTCACCGCTGCTCTGGTAAGCAGAGCAGCAGTAACATGGAGCCTTCCAACTGCTCCACCACGGGACACTGCATCCCGCGGGTGGGACAGTCCCCCAAAAAGTTGGACTGTCCCATGAAAATCGGGACAGTTGGGAGGTATGTTACTGGAACAGTTAAAGATGCAATTGTGTATAAAAATAGGATTTTAATTACCTACTAGTACATCCTTTTCTCGTAGTCCATAGGGGATACTGGGAATCCATTTAGTACCATGGGGTATAGATTGGTTCACTAGGAGCCATGGGCACTAAAGAAGTTTGAATAGGTGTGCTGGCTCCTCCCTCTATGCCCCTCCTACCAAACTTGGTCTAGGAAACTGTGCTTGAGGAGATGGACATACTTTGAGAGAAGGATACAGAAAATGGAAAGTGGTGAGATTTCGAACCAGCACACCATAACAAGAGGAAAGCCATGCTAACTAAAACTTGTAAATAGCAACAGCTGAACCAAACAACATTACTTAACCAAGTAACAGTGCAGGAAGAACAAAGCACCGGGCGGTTGCTCAGTATTCCCTACAAACTACGAGAAAAGGATTTACCGGTAGGTAATTAAAATCCTATTTTCTCTTGCGTCCTAGGGGATACTGGGAATCCATTTAGTACCATGGGGGAAGTACCAAAGCTCCCAAACCGGGTGGGAGAGTGCTGTGGTTCCTGCAGAACTGATTGGCCTCTGAGGACCTTCAGTTGGTCAAAGTATCGAACTTGTAAAACTTAGCAAACGTGTTTGAACCTGACTAAGTAGCTGCTCAGCAGACCTGTAAAGCCGAGACACCCTGGGCAGCCGCCCAAAAAGAATCCACCGACCTAGTAGAGTGGGCCTGTACAGATTTTGGAACCGGCAAGCCTGCTGTGGAATAAGCATTCTGGATAGTGAGCCTGATCCAGCGTGCAATGGAATGCTTTGAAGCAGGACACCCAATTTTATTGGGATCATAGAGAATGAACAGCGAGTCGGATTTCCTGTGATGAGCTGTTCTTTTTACATACACCTTCAAAGCCCTCACAACATCTTAGGAAGGAATTGCTGACTAGTTCTGAGTTCAGCTCTGTCCTCATGGAAAATTAAGTAGGGGCTCTTGTGAGACAACACCACCAACTCCGACACACCTCTTGCTGAAGCAAAGGCCAACAGTGTGACTGTCTTCCACCTAAGATACTTTACGTCTACCTCCTGTAATGGTTCAAACCAGTTCTATTGGAGGAACTGCAGCATCAAATTGAGATCCCAAGGTGCCGTGGGAGGCACCAAGGGAGGTTGGATGTGCAGAACACCTTTCAAGAACGTCTGGATCTCAGGGAGAGAAGCCATTTGTTTCTGAAAGAAAATAAACAAGGCTGAAATCTTTTTTTTTTTGGAGCCTAGACGTAGGCACACATCCACTCCGGACTGCAGAAAAAGCAGGAAACATCCCAGATGGAATTCTACCGCAGAATATTGTCTGCTCTTACACCAAGAGACATATTTCTTCCAGATACGGTGGTAATGTTTAGACATTCCTGGCTTGAATCATAGTCGGGATGACCTTGTCAGGAATCCCACTCCTTGCTAGAATTAGCCATTCAACTTTCATGCCGTTAAACGTAGCCGCGGTAAGTCTTGATAGACGATTGGGCCCTGTTGCAGAAGATCCTCGTTAAGAGGTAGAATCCACGGATCTTCGAGCAGCATCTCGAGAAGATCAGCATACCAGGCCCTTCGTGGCCAATCTGAAGCAATGAGGATTGCTTGAACCTTATCCATTTTTATTCTTTTTAGAATTCTTGGGATCAGAGGAAGTGGAGGAAACACGTACACCACCTGATAGACCCAGGGAGTTGTCAGAGCGTCTACCGCCACTGCTTGTGGGTCTCTCGACCTGGAACAATATAGCTTGAGCTTCTTGAGTCGAGAGGCCATCGTGTTGATTTGTGGATATCCCCACCGATGTGTCAACTACCGGATCACCTCCGGGTGAAGGCCCCATTCCTCTGGGTGCAGGTCGTGTCTGCTGAGGAAGTCTGCTTCCCAGTTGTCTACTCCAGGAATGAAGACCACCAACAATGCCACGGCATGTTTTTCCACCCAGATGAGAATTCTTGACACCTCTGACATTGCTGATCTGCTTTTCGTTCCGCCCTGTCGGTTTATGTACGTCACTGTCGACACATTGTCCGACTGGACTTGAATAGCCTGGTTCAGAAGAAAATTGGCCTGACGAAGAGCAATGTAGATAGCCCTGAGTTCCAGAATGTTTATTGGAAGGACAACTTCCCGACTTGACCATCTTCCCTGAAACTGCACCCCCTGGGTGACTGCACCCCAACCTCTGAGGCTTGCATCTGTGGTTAGCAGAATCCAATTCTGAATCCCGAACCTTCTATCCTTGACTAGGTGAGAAGTTTGTAACCACCACAGGAGGTAGATCCTGGCTTTTGGAGACAGACAAATCCTCTGGTGCATGTGAAGATGCGATCCGGACCATTTGTTCAACTGATCCAGCTGCAACGGCCTTGCATGAAACCTTCTGTACTGAATCGCCTCATAAGAGGCCACCATTTTCCCCAGAAGGCGTATGCATAGATGCATCGAGATCCGTGTTGGCTTCAGGACAGCCCGAACCATCGAATGGATTACCATTGCCTTTTCCAAGGGAAGGAATACTTTCTGAGACTCTGTGTCCTGTATCATTCCCAGGAAAAAAAAAGCCTCTGTGTTGGTTCTAGGTGATATTTTGGTAGGTTCAGAATTCACCCGTGATCCAGGAGTAGTCTGGTTGAGAGTCCAATGTTCTCCAACAATTGTTCCCTGGACGGTGCCTTTGTCAGAAGACACAGAATTATGTTCACTCCTTGTTTGCGGAGTAAAAACATAATCTCCGCCATCACTTGGGTAAACACCCTTGGTGCCATGGAGAGACCAAATGGCAGGGCCTAGAACTGGTAGTGACAGTCCTGCAGTGCAAACTGTAGATAAGTCTGATGAGGCGGCCAGATCGGAATATGAAGGTATGCATCCTTGATATACAGAGACACTATTAATTCCCCCTCCTCCAGACCCGAGATCTCAGAGACTCCATCTTAAATTTGTACGGGTTCATCGATTTGAGGTTCAGAATCGGTCTTTCCGAACCGTCCAGCTTCAATACTACAAACAAGCTGGAATAGTTACCCTTGTTTTGTAGATTAGGTGGAACTGGAACAATGACCTGGGTCTGTAACAGTTTTTGAATGGCATCCTGTAAGGTTATTCTTGCCTCTTGTGAAACTGGTAAGCCCGATTTGAAGAATTTGTGAGGTGGGAGCTCCTGGAACTCCAGTCTGTAATCCTGGGATATAAGGTCTATGACCCAGGGATCCTGGCACCATCTTGTCCAGATGTGACTGAAGAATTTTAGCCGGGCTCCCACTCGACAGTCTTCCAGGCATTGCAGTCCACCGTCATGCGGAAGGTTTTGAGGAAGCAGAGCCTGAACTCTGTTCCTGTGAACCGGCAGTAGCTGATTTCCGTGGTTTACCTCAAGCACGTCTGGTGGCGGTAGAGGAATCTTTGGTCTTGCCCCTAAACTTGGCCGTCCGAAAGGACTGTAAGTTGGATCCTGAATAGTCCTTCCTAGCTGGGGGAGCTGCAGAAGGTAGGTATGTGGACTTGCCCCCAGTAGCTTTGGAGATCCATTTGTCTAGTTCATCTCCAAATAAGGCCTTGTTTTTACTTTTATGAATGGTAGGCTTTCCTGGAGTCTGCATCCGCAGTCCACTGGCGTAGCCATAGAGCCCTGCATGCAGACACTGCCATAACTGTAGTGCTTGCATTAAGCAAGCCTATCTCTTTTATGGCTTCCACCTTAAAGTTTGCAGAGTTCTGTATATGTTGCAAGAGCAAAATAATCTCCCCTTGAGGCAAGGTATCTAACCCCTCAATTAGTTTACCCGACCATTTAGCAATTGCTCACGTAATCCACCCACATGCTATACTGGGTCTCTGGGCCATCCCCAGCTGTATACCAAGATTTGAGCATAGTCTCAATTTTGCGATCGGCCACGTCTTTTAGGGAGACTGCACCCGGGACAGGCAATACAGTTTCCCGTGAGAGCTTGGAGGCCGAAGCATCCACTACCGGTGGATTCTCCCATTTTTTCCTATCCTCAGGAGGAAAAGGAAAAGATGATAACAACCGTTAAGAGATTTGAAATTTCTTTTCTGGATTAACCCACGGTTCTTCAAACAGGGTATTAAATTCCTTTGACACAGGAAAAGTGGCTGAGGATTTCTTCTTTATATTAAAATAAGATTCCTCAGAACTTCTCTAATAGCTTCTATGAGAGCCTCTATTCCGTGCAACAGAGTACCCTCCCTCACCTCTGAGTCCACCTCACCCTCCTCCATGTCTGACCCCTCATCATCAGAGTCAGACTGCAGGGCATGGGCCAAAGTAAATGTTTGCTGACAAATGGCAGGGGACTGAGACGCTGGTTTTGGGTACTGAGTCCTTTTTCATAAACTCAGTCAGACTGTCTTAAATCTTGCGTCTCTTTCTCATTCCAAGATAACTTAGTAGAAAATAAGAATTTACTTACCGATAATTCTATTTCTCGTAGTCCGTAGTGGATGCTGGGGACTCCGTCAGGACCATGGGGAATAGCGGCTCCGCAGGAGACAGGGCACAAAAGTAAAAGCTTTAGGATCAGGTGGTGTGCACTGGCTCCTCCCCCTATGACCCTCCTCCAAGCCTCAGTTAGGATACTGTGCCCGGACGAGCGTACACAATAAGGAAGGATTTTGAATCCCGGGTAAGACTCATACCAGCCACACCAATCACACTGTACAACCTGTGATCTGAACCCAGTTAACAGCATGATAACAGCGGAGCCTCTGAAAAGATGGCTCACAACAATAATAACCCGATTTTTGTAACAATAACTATGTACAAGTATTGCAGACAATCCGCACTTGGGATGGGCGCCCAGCATCCACTACGGACTACGAGAAATAGAATTATCGGTAAGTAAATTCTTATTTTCTCTGACGTCCTAAGTGGATGCTGGGGACTCCGTCAGGACCATGGGGATTATACCAAAGCTCCCAAACGGGCGGGAGAGTGCGGATGACTCTGCAGCACCGAGTGAGAGAACTCCAGGTCCTCCTCAGCCAGGGTGTGCCCCTGACCAAGTAGCAGCTCGGCAAAGTTGTAAAGCCGAGACCCCTCGGGCAGCCGCCCAAGATGAGCCCACCTTCCTTGTGGAATGGGCATTTACATATTTTGGCTGTGGCAGGCCTGCCACAGAATGTGCAAGCTGAATTGTACTACACATCCAACTAGCAATCGTCTGCTTAGAAGCAAGAGCACCCAGTTTGTTGGGTGCATACAGGATAACAGCAAGTCAGTTTTCCTGACTCCAGCCGTCCTGGAAACCTATATTTTCAGGGCCCTGACAACATCTAGCAACTTGGAGTCCTCCAAGTCCCTAGTAGCCGCAGGTACCACAATAAGCTGGTTCAGGTGAAACGCTGACACCACCTTAGGGAGAAACTGGGGACGAGTCCGCAGCTCTGCCCTGTCCGAATGGACAATCAGATATGGGCTTTTGTGAGACAAAGCCGCCAATTCTGACACTCGCCTGGCCGAGGCCAGGGCCAACATCATGGTCACTTTCCATGTGAGATATTTCAAATCCACAGATTTGAGCGGTTTAAACCAATGTGATTTGAGGAATCCCAGAACTACGTTGAGATCCCACAGTGCCACTGGAGGCACAAAAGGGGGTTGTATATGCAGTACTCCCTTGACAAACTTCTGGACTTCAGGAACTGAAGCCAATTCTTTCTGGAAGAAAATCGACAGGGCCGAAATTTGAACCTTAATGGACCCCAATTTGAGGCCCATAGACACTCCTGTTTGCAGGAAATGCAGGAATCGACCGAGTTGAAATTTCTTCGTGGGGCCTTCCTGGCCTTACACCACGCAACATATTTTCGCCACATGTGGTGATAATGTTGTGCGGTCACCTCCTTCCTGGCTTTGACCAGGGTAAGAATGACCTCTTCCGGAATGCCTTTTTCCCTTAGGATCCAGCGTTCAACCGCCATGCCGTCAAACGCAGTCGCGGTAAGTCTTGGAACAGACATGGTACTTGCTGAAGCAAGTCCCTTCTTAGCGGCAGAGGCCATGAGTCCTCTGTGAGCATCTCTTGAAGTTCCGGGTACCAAGTCCTTCTTGGCCAATCCGGAGCCACGAGTATAGTTCTTACTCCTCTACGTCTTATAATTCTCAGTACCTTAGGTATGAGAAGCAGAGGAGGGAACACATACACCGACTGGTACACCCACGGTGTTACCAGAACGTCCACAGCTATTGCCTGAGGGTCTCTTGACCTGGCGCAATACCTGTCCAGTTTTTTGTTCAGGCGGGACGCCATCATGTCCACCTTTGGTCTTTCCCAACGGTTCACAATCATGTGGAAGACTTCCCGATGAAGTCCCCACTCTCCCGGGTGGAGGTCGTGCTGAGGAAGTCTGCTTCCCAGTTGTCCACTCCCGGAATGAACACTGCTGACAGTGCTATCACATGATTTTCCGCCCAGCGAAGAATCCTTGCAGTTTCTGCCATTGTCCTCCTGCTTCTTGTGCCGCCCTGTCTGTTTACGTGGGCGACTGCCGTGATGTTGTCCCACTGGATCAATACCGGCTGACCTTGAAGCAGAGGTCTTGCTAAGCTTAGAGCATTGTAAATTGCTCTTAGCTCCAGTATATTTATGTGGAGAGAAGTCTCCAGACTTGATCACACTCCCTGGAAATTTTTTCCTTGTGTGACTGCTCCCCAGCCTTTCAGGCTGGCATCCGTGGTCACCAGGACCCAGTCCTGAATGCCGAATCTGTGGCCCTTTAGTAGATGAGCACTCTGCAGCCACCACAGAAGAGACACCCTTGTCCTTGGAGACAGGGTTATCCGCTGATGCATCTGAAGATGCGATCCGGACCATTTTCCCAGCAGATCCCACTGAAAAGTTCTTGCGTGGAATCTGCCGAATGGAATCGCTTCGTAAGAAGCCACCATTTTTCCCAGGACCCTTGTGCATTGATGCACTGACACTTGGCCTGGTTTTAGGAGGTTCCTGACTAGCTCGGATAACTCCCTGGCTTTCTCCTCCGGGAGAAACACCTTTTTCTGGACTGTGTCCAGAATCATCCCTAGGAACAGCAGACGTGTCGTCGGAGACAGCTGCGATTTTGGAATATTTAGAATCCACCCGTGCTGTCGTAGAACTACTTGAGATAGTGCTACTCCGACCTCCAACTGTTCTCTGGACCTTGCCCTTATCAGGAGATCGTCCAAGTAAGGGATAATTAAGACGCCTTTTCTTTGAAGAAGAATCATCATTTCGGCCATTACCTTGGTAAAGACCCGGGGTGCCGTGGACAATCCAAACGGCAGCGTCTGAAACTGATAGTGACAGTTTTGTACCACGAACCTGAGGTACCCTTGGTGAGAAGGGCAAATTGGGACATGGAGGTAAGCATCCTTGATGTCCAGGGACACCATATAGTCCCCTTCTTCCTGGTTCGCTATCACTGCTCTGAGTGACTCCATCTTGATTTGAACCTTTGTATGTAAGTGTTCAAATATTTCAGATTTAGAATAGGTCTCACCGAGCCGTCTGGCTTCAGTACCACAATATAGTGTGGAATAATACCCCTTTCCTTGTTGTAGGAGGGGTACTTTGATTATCACCTGCTGGGAATACAGCTTGTGAATTGTTTCCAATACTGCCTCCCTGTCGGAGGGAGACGTTGGTAAAGCAAACTTCAGGAACCTGCGAGGGGGAGACGTCTCGAATTTCCAATCTGTACCCCTGGGATACTACTTGTAGGATCCAGGGGTCCACTTGCGAGTAAGCCCACTGCGTGCTGAAACTCTTGAGACGACCCCCCACCGCACCTGTTTGTACGGCCCCAGCGTCATGCTGAGGACTTGGCAGAAGCGGTGGAAGGCTTCTGTTCCTGGGAATGGGCTGCCTGCTGCAGTCTTCTTCCCTTATGGGGACGAAAGGACTGAGGCTGAAAAGACGATGTCTTTTTCTGCTGAGATGTGACTTGGGGTAAAAAGGTGGATTTTCCAGCTGTTGCCGTGGCCACCAGATCCGATGGACCGACCCCAAATAACTCCTCCCCTTTATACGGCAATACTTCCATGTGCCGTTTGGAATCTGCATCACCTGACCACTGTCGTGTCCATAAACATCTTCTGGCAGATATGGACATCGCACTTACTCTTGATGCCAGAGTGCAAATATCCCTCTGTGCATCTCGCATATATAGAAATGCATCCTTTAAATGCTCTATAGTCAATAAAATACTGTCCCTGTCAAGGGTATCAATATTTCCAGTCAGGGAATCCGACCAAGCCACCCCAGCGCTGCCCATCCAGGCTGAGGCGATCGCTGGTCGCAGTATAACACCAGTATGTGTGTATATACTTTTTAGGATATTTTCCAGCCTCCTATCAGTTGGCTCCTTGAGGGCGGCCGTATCTGGAGACGGTAACGCCACTTGTTTTGATAAGCGTGTGAGCGCCTTATCCACCCTAAGGGGTGTTTCCCAACGCGCCATAACTTCTGGCGGGAAAGGGTATACCGCCAATAATTTTCTATCGGGGGAAACCCACGCATCATCACACACTTCATTTAATTTATCTGATTCAGGAAAAACCACATGTAGTTTTTTCACACTCCACATAATACCCTTTTTTGTGGTACTTGTAGTATCAGAAATATGTAACATCTCCTTCATTGCCCTTAACAAGTAACGTGTGGCCCTAAAGGAAAATACGTTTGTTTCTTCACCGTCGACACTGGAGTCAGTGTCCGTGTCTGTGTCTGTGTCGACCGACTGAGGTAAAAGGACGTTTTAACGCCCCTGACGGTGTTTGAGACGCCTGGACAGGTACTAATTGGTTTGCCGGCCGTCTCATGTCGTCAACCGACCTTGCAGCGTGTTGACATTATCACGTAATTCCTTAAATAAGCCATCCATTCCGGTGTCGACTCCCTAGAGAGTGACATCACCATTACAGGCAATTGCTCCGCCTCCTCACCAACATCGTCCTCATACATGTCGACACACACGTACCGACACACAGCACACACACAGGGAATGCTCTGATAGAGGACAGGACCCCACTAGCCCTTTGGGGAGACAGAGGGAGAGTTTGCCAGCACACACCAAAAACGCTATAATTATACAGGGACAACCTTTATATAAGTGTTTTTCTCTTATAGCATTTTAATATATATATACATATCGCCAAATAAGTGCCCCCCCTCTCTGTTTTAACCCTGTTTCTGTAGTGCAGTGCAGGGGAGAGCCTGGGAGCCTTCCCACCAGCATTTCTGTGAGGGAAAATGGCGCTGTGTGCTGAGGAGAATAGGCCCCGCCCCCTTTTCGGCGGGCTTCTTCTCCCGTTTTTCTGAGACCTGGCAGGGGTTAAATACATCCATATAGCCCCCAGGGGCTATATGTGATGTATTTTTAGCCAGAATAAGGTACTATCATTGCTGCCAAGGGCGCCCCCCCCAGCGCCCTGCACCCTCAGTGACCGCTGCTATGAAGTGTGCTGACAACAATGGCGCACAGCTGCAGTGCTGTGCGCTACCTTATGAAGACTGAAAAGTCTTCTGCCGCCGGTTTCTGGACCTCTTCACTTTTCGGCATCTGCAAGGGGGTCGGCGGCGCGGCTCCGGGACGAACCCCAGGGTGAGACCTGTGTTCCGACTCCCTCTGGAGCTAATGGTGTCCAGAAGCCAATCCATCCTGCACGCAGGTGAGTTCACTTCTCTCCCCTAAGTCCCTCGATGCAGTGAGCCTGTTGCCAGCAGGACTCACTGAAAATAAAAAAACCTAACAAAACTTTTACTCTAAGCAGCTCTTTAGGAGAGCCACCTAGATTGCACCCTTCTCGGCCGGGCACAAAAATCTAACTGAGGCTTGGAGGAGGGTCATAGGGGGAGGAGCCAGTGCACACCACCTGATCCTAAAGCTTTTACTTTTGTGCCCTGTCTCCTGCGGAGCCGCTATTCCCCATGGTCCTGACGGAGTCCCCAGCATCCACTTAGGACGTCAGAGAAATGGAGGAAATCATTGCCCTAATGGAGTCCAGCCATGCTGGTTCAGCCCCACTAGCCTGGGAAGGGATACTACACACTAGTGAACCCCCTGGAGAAAAGGAACACTGTGTGCTTTACATGAAACACACTCTTTGCCTGACACACACAGGAAAAGGTTAAATGCACAATGAACCCACAAAGAGCCCTTCCAGGGAGACACAGAGAGAGTATGGAACCAGCACACGGCGCTCTAATCGCTAATGCCAAGCTTAGCCGGGTCACAGACTAAGTACCTAGATTAGGGACTTAGTACACTAATAATAGCTCCTCCCTCCCCTGGTACCGCTGAGGTAATCTGGAGCCTCTCCGGAGTAGCTGCACGTCCCTGTCTGTCAGCTGCAGTAGGGAAAATGGCTCCTGTGAGCTGCTGGATCCGCTCATAGTGAAGCCCCGCCCCTTCAATGGAGCGCGGTCTTCCCGCTCTTCTTTATACTGGCTGTATGTGTCTAGGAGCATAAAATAGAGACAGAGTCCTTTTATGGCTTTGTTGCCAGTCTGGGTACTGTGTCCGCTGTTAAGCATCTGTGTCTGTACACAGGCGCGGGAGACGCAGTTCGCCCCGTAAAGAAGCCGTGCATCTCGGTACCCTCATGCCACCATAATCCCGGTTAGCGGGTCGCCGGCTTAGTACTCACCACTCTTCATTCTTCTGGCTCCGTTAGGGGTGGCGGTGTGCTGCGGTAATGTACGCTCGCCTTGGTGGGTCTTGCGAATAGTTCCTTCAGGAGCTAGCGTCCTGTCAGTGGGGAACGGGACCATTTAACCCTGAGAGAGATTGGGCCATTTTCCCCCCTAAGTTCCACGAAGCAGGCAAGCTGGTACCATCCAGTCCTGCCTGAAAATAACAAACTTAGAAAATAAATGCAAAAAACTCTCCAGGAGCTTCCAGAGACGTGACCGGCTCCTCCGGGCACATTTTCTAAACTGAGTCTGGTAGGAGGGGCATAGAGGGAGGAGCCAGCACACCTAATCAAACTTCTATAGTGCCCATGGCTCCTAGTGCACCCGTCTATACACCATGGTACTAAATGGATTCCCAGCATCCCCTAGGACATGAGAAAACATAGCTCTGTCAGCCATGATTCCTGCAGTGCTGTGAGCTGTCCCCACCCTCTTTTTGTCCCCTTCTGACACCTCATCTTTCTGAGCCAGTAAAAAAAAAAAAAACCTTTTCGCTATTTTTAGGGTGAATGGGGATTTGCCGTATGCATTAGCAGGGCCAGTTTATCGCCTAAGCAAAAAATTCGGTGGATCCACGTGTTTTCGCACCTGCGTCTGTGAAAACGCGGGCTGTTTGACGATTGAGACTTTTCGCCAATGCGTTTTCACATAAAACAAGGTAAGAAGACATTGGCGAAAAATGCCTTAAAAACGGCCGAAAACGGCCTGCAATTGAATACCCATGGACACCAATTCAACAACTCCGAAATGATCGGAGCTAATTGAATACCCCCCATATTGTTAAAATCGTCCAGTGTGTACGCAGTGTGCGCTCCCGTAGGTCATTAACGACATTGCCAGTCGTCTGTACATGCAGGCCAGTCTGGTGATATAATTAACAAATTGGCAGCATGGCCCTGCCCCTGTTAATACCCCTTTTGCACTGCCAACCCGGGTCACTGAACTCACTGGTTATCAGTCTAAACTGGCTCTCCATAAGCTTGCAAGGGGACCTGGGTCACTCATTTACACTACCCTGTTACCCAGGTACAGGGTTGTTCACTATGCGGGTTAGATTCCTGGGTCACTTTTATACTTACTTGCACCCATTGTCGCCATGGCAATAAACTGTGGTACTGTGTAAAAAGGGTATTATTCAGTGTTTGGCACTAGCAATGGTATCCAGTCTTTAGGTCGACCACTACTTGTTGACACATGAAAAGGTTGACATGAGTTTTTCAATTTTAATAGGATTTTAATACCTACCGGTAAATCCTTTTCTATGAGTCCGTAGAGGATGGTGGGGACACCAAAAGAACCATGGGGTATAGACGGGATCTGCAGGAGACATGGGCACTTTAAGACTTTCAAAGGGGCGTGACCTGGCTCCTCCCTCTATATCCCTCCCCAGACTCAGTTTGGAACTGTGCCCGGAGAGACGGACATTCCGAGGAAAGGAATTAACGAACAAGGTGAGCATTATACCAGCTCACGCCATAAACATGCTGAATAACATGGCATTCAACTGAATACATGTCAACGGACATGAACAAAATTCAGCAACAAGCTGAAGAAACCATAACACAACCTGTGTGTGACCAGAACTAAACTGCAGATACAGTACGCACTGGGACGGGCGCCCAACATCCTCTACGGACACATAGAAAAGGATTTACCGGTAGGTATTAAAATCCTATTTTCTATTTCGTCCTAGAGGATGTTGGGGACACCAAAAGAACCATGGGGTTTATACCAAAGCTCTATAGCGGGCGGGAGAGTGCGGATGACTGTGTAGCACCGATTGACCAAACTTAAGGTCCTCATTGGCCAAGGTATCATAATTGTAAAATTTAGCAACCGTGTTTGACCCCGACCAAGTAGCAGCTCGGCAAAGTTGCAATGCCGAGACACCCCGGGCAGCCGCCCAGGACGAGCCCACCTTCCTAGTGGAATGGGCCTTCACCGATTTCGGCAACGGCAAACCTGTCGTGGAATGAGCCTGCTGAATCGTTTGACATATCCAGCAGGCAATGGTCTGCTTGGAAGCAGGACACCCAATCTTATTGGGAGCATACAGGATAAACAGAGACTCTGATTTCCTAACTGGAACCGTTCTGGCGACATAAATTTTTAAGGCTCTGACCACATCTAGAGACTTTTCCTCAGCTAAAGCACCAGTAGCCACTGGCATCACAATAGGTTGGTTAATATGAAAAGAGGAAACCACCTTTGGCAGAAATTGTTGCCTAGTTCTCAACTCTGCTCTATCTTCATGGAAGATCAAATAAGGGCACTTGTGAGACAAGGCCGCTAACTCAGACACCCGCCTTGCGGATGCCAATGACAACAAAATGACAACCTTCCACGTGAGGAATTTCAATTCCACTTCACGTAAAGGTTCAAACCAATGTGATTGAAGGAAATGTCAATACCACATTAAGGTCCCAAGGTGCCACAGGGGGCACAAAGGGAGGTTGTATGTGCAGGACCCCTTTTACGAAGGTCTGCACCTCAGGAAGTGAGGCCAATTGTTTCTGAAAGAAAATTGAAAGGCAGAAATCTGCACCTTAATGGAGCCTAATTTAAGGCCCGCATCCACTCCATTTTGTAGAAAAAGGAGAAACCGTCCAAGGTCAAACTTCTGCACAGGAGCTTTCTTGGACTCGCACCAGGAAACATATTTCCTCCAAATACGGTGATAGTGCTTTGACGTCACACCCTTCCTAGCAAGAATAAGGGTAGGGATGACTTCACTGGGAATACCCTTTCGGCCTAAAATCTGGCGTTCAACCGCCATGCCGTCAAACGTAGCCGCTGTAAGTCCTGATAGACGAACGGCCCCTGTCGTAGCAGATCCTCGCGAAGAGGAAGATGCCAGGGATCTTCGACCAGTAACGCCTGAAGATCCGGGTACCAAATTCTCCTTGGCCAGTCTGGAACTACAAGGAGCACTGGAATCTTTGTTTTTCTTAGAATTCTCAGAACCTTTGGGATGAGAGGAAGCAGAGGGAAAATGTACACCGACTGAGACACCCAAGGTGACGTCAGTGCATCCACTGCCGCCTGATGGTCCCTGGACCTGGAACAATACTTCAGAAGTTTTTTGTTGAGGCGAAACGCCATCATGTCTATGTGGGGAACCCCCCAAAGACTTGTCACTAGTGTGAAGACCTCTTGATGGAGGCTCCACTCTCCTGGATGTAGATAGTGTTTGCTGAGGAAGTCTGCTTCCCAGTTGTCCACCCCCGGAAAGAATATTGCTGACAGAGCGCTTGTATGTGTCTCTGCCCAGCGGAGAATCTTTGTGGCCTCTGCCATGGCTGTCCTGCTCTTTGTGCCGCCTTGGCGGTTTATGTATGCTACTGCTGTCACATTGTCCGATTGGATCAGGACAGACCGGTTTCGGAGAAGATGCTCCACTTGCAGAAGGCCGTTGTAAACGGCCCTTAGCTCCAGAACGTTTATGTGAAGATGAGTCTCCGGACCTGACCATCTTCCTTGGAAGGTCACCCCTTGTGTGACTGCTCCCCAACCTCGGAGACTTGCATCCGTGGTCACTAGGATCCAGTCCTGGATCCCGAACCTGCGTCCCTCTAAGAGGTGAGAGCTGTGGAGCCACCACAGGAGTGAGATTCTGGTGTTGGGAGATAGAGATATTCTCCGGTGCATATGAAGGTGGGATCCGGACCACTTGTCCAACAGGTCCCACTGAAACACTCTGGCATGGAACCTCCCAAACTGGAGGGCTTCGTATGCCGCTACCATCTTCCCCAGTAACCGAATGCATTGATGAATGGAGACTGTTTTTGGTTTCAGAATGAGTTTTACCAAACTCTGAATTTTCAGAGCTTTCTCCATAGGAAGGAACACACTCTGCTGGACTGTGTCCAGAATCATCCCTAAAAACACCAAGCGGGTTGTTGGGATTAACTGTGATTTCTCTGACGTCCTAAGTGGATGCTGGGACTCCGTAAGGACCATGGGGATTAGCGGCTCCGCAGGAGACTGGGCACAACTAAAGAAAGCCTTAGGACTACCTGGTGTGCACTGGCTCCTCCCACTAAGACCCTCCTCCAGACCTCAGTTAGATTCTTGTGCCCGGCTGAGCTGGATGCACACTAGGGGCTCTCCTGAGCTCCTAGAAAGAAAGTATATTTAGGTTTTTTATTTTACAGTGAGATCTGCTGGCAACAGACTCACTGCAGCGAGGGACTAAGGGGAGAAGAAGCGAACCTACCTAACAGGTGGTAGTTTGGGCTTCTTAGGCTACTGGACACCATTAGCTCCAGAGGAATCGACCGCAGGACCCGACCTTGGTGTTCGTTCCCGGAGCCGCGCCGCCGCCCCCCTTACAGAGCCAGAAGCATGAAGAGTCCGGAAAATCGGCGGCAGAAGACTTCGGTCTTCACCAAGGTAGCGCACAGCACTGCAGCTGTGCGCCATTGCTCCTCATGTACACCTCACACTCCAGTCACTGATGGGTGCAGGGCGCTGGGGGGGCGCCCTGAGGGCAATATATGACACCTTGGCTGACAAATCTACATCATATATAGTCCTAGAGGCTATATAGATGTAAAATTACCCCTGCCAGTATTCCAGAAAAAGCGGGAGAAAGTCAGTTGAAAAAGGGGCGGGGCTTCTCCCTCAGCACACTGGCGCCATTTTCTCTTCACAGTGCAGCTAGAAGACAGCTCCCCAGGCTCTCCCCTGTAGTTTTTAGGCTCAAAGGGTTAAAAAGAGAGGGGGGGCACTAAATTTAGGCGCAATATATGTATACAAGCAGCTATTTGGGGAAAAATCACTCAGTTATAGTGTTAATCCCTGCATTATATAGCGCTCTGGTGTGTGCTGGCATACTCTCTCTCTGTCTCCCCAAAGGACTTTGTGGGGTCCTGTCCTCAGTCAGAGCATTCCGTGTGTGTGTGCGGTGTGTCGGTACGGCTGTGTCGACATGTTGGATGAGGAAGGTTACGTGGAGGCGGAGCAGAGGCCGATAAATGGGATGTCGCCCCCTGTGGGGCCGACACCAGAGTGGATGGATAGGTGGAAGGTATTAACCGACAGTGTCAACTCCTTACATAAAAGGCTGGATGACGTAACAGCTGTGGGACAGCCGGCTTCTCAGCCCG
This sequence comes from Pseudophryne corroboree, assembly GCF_028390025.1. NCBI lineage: Eukaryota > Metazoa > Chordata > Amphibia > Anura > Myobatrachidae > Pseudophryne > Pseudophryne corroboree. The sequence goes on along the minus strand of NC_086444.1, from coordinate 935,759,678 downwards.
CGCCTGCCCAGGCGTCTCAAAGGCCATCAGGGGCTCAAAAAAAAACGCCCGTTACCTCAGATGGCAGACACAGATGTCGACACGGAGTCTGACTCCAGTGGCGACGAGTTTGAGACATATACACAATCCACTAGGAACATCCGTTACATGATCTCGGCAATGAAAAATGTGTTACGCATTTCTGACATTAACCCAAGTACCACATAAAAGGGGTTTTATTTTTGGGGAGAAAAAGCAGCCAGTGTTTTGTTCCCCCATCAGATGAATGAATGAAGTGTGTAAAGAAGCGTGGTTTCCCCCGATAAGAAACTGGTAATTTCTAAAAAGTTACTGATGGCGTACCCTTTCCCGCCAGAGGATAGGTCACGTTGGGAGATATCCCTTAGGGTGGATAAGGCGCTCACACGTTTGTCAAAAGGTGGCACTGCCGTCTTAGGATACGGCCACCTTGAAGGAACCTGCTGATAAAAAGCAGGAGGCGATCCTGAAGTCTGTATTTACACACTCAGGTTATATACTGAGACCTGCAATTGCCTCAGCATAAATAGGGCTGCTGCAGCGTGGTCTGATAGGCTAAGACAGGGATAATATTTTGCTAACATTGAGCATATTTAAGACGTTGTCTTATATATAAAGGATGCACAGAGGGATATTTGCCGGCTGGCATCCAGAATTAATGCAATGTCCATTCTGCCAGGAGGGTATTAGAAACCCGGCAGTGGACAGGTGATGCTGCCTGTAAAAGGCACATGGAGATTCTGCCTTATAAGGGTGAGGAATTGTTTGGGGATGGTCTCTGGGACCTCGCATCCACAGCAACAGCTGGGAAGAAAATTTTTTACCTCAGGTTTCCTCACAGCCTAAGAAAGCACCGTATTTTCAGGTACAGTCCTTTTGGCTTCAGAAAAGCAAGCGGGTCAAAGGCGCTTCCTTTCTGCACAGAGACAAGGGAAGAAGGAAAAAAGCTGCACCAGCAGCCAGTTCCCAGGATCAAAAATCTTCCCCCGCTTCCTCTGAGTCCACCGCATGACGCTGGGGCTCCACAGGTGGAGACAGGTGCGGTAGGGGCGCGTCTCGGGAACTTCAGGGACCAGTGGCCTTGCCCACAGGTGGATCTCTAGGTTCTGCAAATAGTATCAGAGGGATACAGGCTGGAGTTCGAGGCGACTCCCCCTCGCCGTTACCTCACATCAGCCTTGCCGGCTGCACTCGGAGAAAGGTAGTACTGGCGGCAATTCACAAGCTGTACTAACAGCAGGTGAAAGCAAGGTACCCCTCCTTCAACAAGGCCGGGGTTACTATTACAAAATGTTGTGGTACCGAAACCAGACGGTTCGGTGAGACCCATTCTAAAATTGAAAGCCTTGAACACTTATATACGAAGGTTCAAGTTCAAAATGGAATCGCTCAGGGCGATTATTGCAAGCCTGGAGAATTTCATGGTATCACTGGACATCAAGGATGATTACCTGCATGTCCCTATTTACCCTCTTCACCAGGAGTACCTCAATATTGTGGTACAGGATTGTCATTACCAATTCCAGACGTTGCCGTTGGTCTGTCCCCGGCACCGAGGTATTTACCAAGGTAATGGCCGAAATAATTATCCCGTACTTGGACGATCTCCTTATAAAGGCGAGGTCCAGGGAGCAGTTGTTCGTCGGAGTAGCACTATCTCGGGAAGTGCTACAACAGCATGGCTGGATTCTGAATATTCCAAAGTCGCAGCTGGTTCCTACGACGCGTCTACTGTTCCTGGGTATGGTTCTGGACACAGAACAGAATAAAAAGGGTTTCTCCCGAAGGAGAAGTCCAAGGAGTTGTTGTCTCTAGACAGAGACCTCCTAATACGTATACAAGTGTCGGTGCATCAATGCACGCGAGCCCTGGGAAAGATGGTAGCTTCTTACGTAGAAATTCCATTCGCCAGGTCCCTTGCAAGGATTTTCCAGTGGGATCTGTTGGACAAGTGGTCCGGGTCGCATCTTCAGATGCATCGGCGGATAACCCTGTCTCCAAGGGTCAGGGTGTCGCTGTTGTGGTGGCTGCAGAGTGCTCATCTTCTAGGGGGCCGCAGATTCGGCATACAGGACTGGGTCCTAATGACCACGGATGCCAGCCTTCGAGGCTGGGGGGCAGTCACACAGGGAAGGAACTTCCAAGGCTATGGAAAAGTCAGGAGACTTCCCTACACATAAATATTCTGGAACTGAGGGCCATTTACAATGCCCTATGTCAGGCTAGACCCCTGCTTCAACACCTGCCGGTGCTGATCCAGTCAGACAACATCATGGCGGTCGCTCATGTAAACCGACAGGGCGGCACAAGAAGCAGGATGGCGATGGCAGAAGCCACAAGGATTCTCCGATGGGCGGAAAATCATGTGTTAGCACTGTCAGCAGTGTTCATTCCCGGAGTGGACAACTAAGAAACCTCCACCCGGGAGAGTGGGGACTTCATCCAGAAGTCTTCCAAATGATTGTACACCGTTGGGAAAGGCCACAGGTGGACATGATGGCGTCCCGCCTCAACTAAAAGTTACAAAGATATTGCGCCAGGTCAAGGACCCTCAGGCGATAGCTGTGGACGCTCTGGTAACACCGTGGGTGTACCAGTCGGTGTATGTGTTCCTTTCTCTGCCTCTCTTACCCAGGGTAATGAGAATAATAAGAAGGAGAGGAGTAAGAACTATACTCATTGTTCCGGGTTGGCCAAGAAGAGCTTGGTAACCAGAACTCCAAGAAATGATCTCAGAGGACCCATGGCCTCTGCCGCTCAGACAGGACCTGCTGCAGCAGGGGGCCTGTCTGTTCCAAGACGTACCGCGGCTGCGTTGACGGCATGGCGGTTGAACGCCGGATCCTGAAGGAAAAGGGAATTCCGGAGGAAGTTATCCCTACGCTATTTGAAGCTAGGAAAGAAGTGAACGCAAACCATTATCACCGCATATGGCGGAAATATGTTGCGTACTGTGAGGCCAGGAAGGCCCCAAAGGAGAAATTTCAGCTAGGTCGATTTCTGCACTTCCTACAGTAAGAGGTGACTATGGGCCTAAAATTGGGTTCCATTAAGGTCCAGATTTCGGCTCTATCGATTTTCTTCCAAAATTGAACTGGCTTCACTGCCTGAAGTTCAGACTTTTGTTAAGGGAGTGCTGCATAGTCAGCCCCCGTTTGTGCCTCCAGTGGCACCGTGGGATCTCAACGTGGTGTTGGATTTCCTGAAGTCGCATTGGGTTGAGCCACTTAAATCCGTGGAGCTATAATACCTCACGTGGAAAGTGGTCATTCTGTGGGCCTTGGCGTCGGCCAGGCGTGTATCAGAATTGGCGGCTTTGTCATACAAAAGCCCTTATCTGTATTTTATATGGATAAGGCGGAATTGAGGACTCGTTCCCAATTCCTTCCTAAGGTGGTATAATTTTTTAATGTGAACCAACCTATTATGGTGCCTGCGGCTACTTGGGACTTGGAGGATTCCAAGTTACTGGATGTAGTCAGGGCCCTGAAAAGTATATGTTTCCAGGACAGCTGGAGTCAGGAAAACTGACCAGCTATTTCTCCTGTATGCACCCAACAAGCTGGGTGCTCCTGCTTCTAAGCAGACGATTGCTCGCTGGATCTGTAGCACGATTGCTCGCTGGATTCAATTTGCACATTCTGCGGCTGGACTGCCGCACCCTAATTCTGTAAAAGCCCATTCCACGAGAAAAGTGGGCTCTTCTTGGGCGGCTGCCCCAGGGTGCTCGGCTTTACAACTTTGCCGAGCAGTTACTTGGTCGGGTTAAAACATTTTTGTAAGAGTCTACAAGTTTGATACCCTGGCTGAGGAGGACCTAGAGTTTGCTCATTCGGTGCTGCAGAGTCATCCGCACTCTCCCGCCCGTTTGGGAGCTTTGGTATAATCCCCATGGTCCTTACGGAGTCACAGCATCCACTTAGGACGTCAGAGAAAATAAGATTTTACTCACCAGTAAATCTATTTCTCGTATTCCGTAGTGGATGCTGGGCGCCCATCCCAAGTGCGGATTGTCTGCAATACTTGTTTATAGTTATTGCCTAACTAAAGGGTTATTTTGAGCCATCTGTTGAGAGGCTCAGTTCTATTTCATACTGTTAACTGGGTATAGTATCACGAGTTATACGGTGTGGCTGGTATGAGTCTTACCCGGGATTCAAAATCCTTCCTTATTGTGTCAGCTCTTCTGGTGGAGGGGGGAATTCATGGTATCATTAGACATAAAGGATGCATACCTTCATGTCCCCATCCATCCCCCTCATCAAAGGTACCTCAGGTTTGCAATCCAGGATACTCATTACCAGTTTCAGACGTTGCCGTTTGGCCTGTCCACGGCTCCGAGGATTTTCACAAAAGTCATGGTAGAGATGATGGTTCTCCTCCGCAAGCGAGGAGTTACAATTATCCCATACTTGGACGATCTCCTGATAAAGGCGAGATCCAAAGACAAGTTGGTACAGGACATTGCACTGTCCCTATCGATTCTGCAACAGCACGGCTGGATCTTAAACTTTGTAGCCAGCAGACCTCCCTGAAAATAATAAGATTTTACTCACCGGTAAATCTATTTCTCGTAGTCCGTAGTGGATGCTGGGAACTCCGTAAGGACCATGGGGAATAGCGGCTCTGCAGGAGACTGGGCACAACTAAAGAAAGCTTTAGGACTACCTGGTGTGCACTGGCTGCTCCCTCTATGACCCTCCTCCAGACCTCAGTTAGGATACTGTGCCCGGAAGAGCTGACACAATAAGGAAAGGATTTTGAATCCCGGGTAAGACTCATACCAGCCACACCAATCACACCGTATAACTCGTGATACTATACCCAGTTAACAGTATGAAATATAACTGAGCCTCTCAACAGATGGCTCAACAATAACCCTTTAGTTAAACAATAACTATATACAAGCATTGCAGACAATCCGCACTTGGGACGGGCGCCCAGCATCCACTACGGACTACGAGAAATAGATTTACCGGTGAGTAAAATCTTATTTTCTCTGACGTCCTAGTGGATGCTGGGAACTCCGTAAGGACCATGGGGATTATACCAAAGCTCCCAAACGGGCGGGAGAGTGCGGATGACTCTGCAGCACCGAATGAGCGAACTCTAGGTCCTCCTCAGCCAGGGTATCAAACTTGTAGAATTTATAAAATGTGTTTGACCCCGACCAAGTAGCTGCTCGGCAAAGTTGTAAAGCCGAGACCCCTCGGGCAGCCGCCCAAGAAGAGCCCACCTTCCTCGTGGAATGGGCTTTTACAGATTTAGGATGCGGCAGTCCAGCCGCAGAATGTGCATGTTGAATCGTGCTACAGATCCAGCGAGCAATAGTCTGCTTTGAAGCAGGCGCACCCAACTTGTTGGGCGCATGCAGGATAAATAGCGAGTCAGTCTTTCTGACTACAGCTGTCCTGGAAACATAGATTTTTAGGGCCCGGACTACGTCCAGCAACTTGGAGTCCTCCAAGTCACGAGTAGCCGCAGGCACCACAATAGGCTGGTTCAAATGAAACGCTGAAACCACCTTTGGGAGAAATTGGGGACGAGTCCTCAATTCCGCCCTATCCATATGGAAAATCAGATAAGGGCTTTTACAAGACAAAGCCGCCAATTCTGACACACGCCTGGCCGAAGCCAAGGCCAACAGCATGACCACTTTCCACGTGAGATATTTTAGTTCCACGGTTTTAAGTGGTTCAAACCAATGCGACTTTAGGAAATCCAACACCACGTTGAGATCCCAAGGTGCCACTGGGGGCACAAAAGGGGGCTAAATATGCAGCACTCCCTTAACAAATGTCTGAACTTCAGGTAGTGAAGCCAGTTCTTTTTGGAAGAAAATCGATAGAGCCGAAATCTGGACCTTAATGGAACCCAATTTTAGGCCCATAGTCACCCCTGACTGTAGGAAGTGCAGTAAATCGACCTAGCTGAAATTCCTCCGTTGGGGCCTTCCTGGCCTCACACCATGCAACATATTTCCGCCATATGCGGTGATAATGGTTTGCGGTCACTTCTTTCCTAGCTTTAATAAGCGTAGGGATAACTTCCTCCGGAATGCCCTTTTCCTTCAGGATCCGGCGTTCAACCGCCATGCCGTCAAACGCAGCCGCGGTAAGTCTTGGAACAGACAGGGCCCCTGCTGCAGCAGGTCCTGTCTGAGCGGCAGAGGCCATGGGTCCTCTGAGATCATTTCTTGAAGTTCTGGGTACCAAGCTCTTCTTGGCCAATTCGGAACAATGAGTATAGTTCTTACTCCTCTCCTTCTTATTATTCTCAGTACCTTTGGGGGTATGAGAGGCAGAGGAGGGAACACATACACCGACCGGTACACCCACGGTGTTACCAGAGCGTCCACAGCTATCGCCTGAGGGTCCCTTGACCTGGCGCAATATCTTTTTAGCTTTTTGTTGAGGCGGGACGCCATCATGTCCACTTGTGGCCTTTCCCACCGGTGTACAATCATTTGGAAGACTTCTGGATGAAGTCCCCACTCTCCCGGGTGGAGGTCGTGTCTGCTGAGAAAGTCTGCTTCCCAGTTGTCCACTCCGGGAATGAACACTGCTGACAGTGCTAACACATGATTTTCCGCCCATCGGAGAATCCTTGTGGCTTCTGCCATTGCCATCCTGCTTCTTGTGCCGCCCTGTCGGTTTACATGGGCGACCGCCGTGATGTTGTCTGACTGGATCAGCACCGGCTGGTGTTGAAGCAGGGGTCTTGCCTGACTTAGGGCATTGTAAATGGCCCTTAGTTCCAGAATATTTATGTGTAGGGAAGTCTCCTGACTTGTCCATAGTCCCTGGAAGTTTCTTCCCTGTGTGACTGCCCCCCAACCTCGAAGGCTGGCATCCGTGGTCACCAGGACCCAGTCCTGTATGCCGAATCTGCGGCCCTCTAGAAGATGAGCACTCTGCAGCCACCACAACAGCGACACCTGGTCCTTGGAGACAGGGTTATCAGCCGATGCATCTGAAGATGCGATCCGGACCACTTGTCCAACAGATCCCACTGAAAGATCCTTGCATGGAACCTACCGAATGGAATTGCTTTGTAAGAAGCCACCATCTTTCCCAGGACTCGCGTGCAGTGGTGCACCGACACCTGTTTTGGTTTTAGGAGGTCTCTGACTAGAGATGACAACTCCTTGGCCTTCTCCTCCGGGAGAAATACTTTTTTCTGTTCTGTGTCCAGAACCATCCCCAGGAACAGTAGACGTGTTGTAGGAACCAGCTGCGACTTTGGAATATTCAGGATCCAGCCGTGCTGTTGTAGCACTTCCCGAGCTAGTGCTACACCGATCAACAACTGTTCCCTGGACCTCGCCTTTATGAGGAGATCGTCCAAGTACGGGATAATTAAAACTCCCTTTCTCCGAAGGAGTATCATCATTTCGGCCATTACCTTGGTAAATACCCTCGGTGCCGTGGACAGACCAAACGGCAACGTCTGGAATTGGTAATGACAGTCCTGTACCACAAATCTGAGGTACTCCTGGTGAGGAGGGTAAATGGGGACATGCAGGTAAGCATCCTTGATGTCCAGTGATACCATGGAATCCCCCTCGTCCAGGCTTGCAATCACCGCCCTGAGCGATTCCATCTTGAACTTGAACCTTCTTATACAAGTGTTCAAGGATTTTACATTTAAAATGGGTCTCACCGAACCGTCCGGTTTCGGTACCACAAACATTGTGGAATAGTAACCCCGTCCTTGTTGAAGGAGGGGTACCTTGATTATCACCTGCTGAGAATACAGCTTGTGAATCGCCTCCAGCACTGCCTCCCTGTCCGGGGGAGCTGTCGGCAAGGCAGATTTGAGGAAACGGCGAGGGGGAGACGTCTCGAATTCCAGCTTGTACCCCTGAGATTCTACTTGTAGAATCCAGGGATCCACCCGTGAGCGAGCCCACTGGCCGCTGAAGTTCTTGAGACGGGCCCCCACCGTAACTGGCTCCGCCTGTGGAGCCCCAGCGTCATGCGGTGGACTTAGAGGAAGCGGGGGAGGACTTTTGTTCCTGGGAACTGGCTGTATGTTGCAGCTTTTTCCCTCTACCTCTGCCTCTGGGCAGAAAGGACGCGCCTCTAACCCGCTTGCCTTTCTGGGGCCGAAAGGACTGTACCTGATAATACGGTGCTTTCTTTGGCTGTGAGGGAACATGGGGTAAAAATGCTGACTTCCCAGCTGTCGCTGTGGAAACGAGGTCCGAGAGACCATCCCCAAACAACTCCTCACCCTTGTAAGGCAATACTTCCATGTGCCTTTTAGAATCTGCATCTCCTGTCCACTGCGGAGTCCACAATCTTCTCCTGGCAGAAATGGACATTGCGTTTATTTTAGATGCCAGCCGGCAAATATCCCTCTGTGCATCTCTCATGTACAAGATAGCGTCTTTAATATGCTCTACGGTTAGCAATATAGTGTCCCTGTCTAGGGTAGCAATGTTTTCCAACAGGGAATCTGACCACGCAGCTGCAGCACTGCACATCCATGCTGAAGCAATAGCCGGTCTCAGTATAATACCGGAGTGTGTATATACAGACTTCAGGATAGCCTCCTGCTTTCTATCTGCAGGCTCCTTTAGGGCGGCCGTGTCCGGAGACGGTAGTGCCACCTTTTTTGACAGACGTGTGAGCGCTTTATCCACCCTAGGGGATGTCTCCCAACGTGACCTGTCCTCTGGCGGGAAAGGGTACGCCATTAGTAACTTTTTAGAAATCACCAGTTTCTTATCGGGGGAAGCCCATGCTTCTTCACACACTTCATTTAATTCATCAGATGGGGGAAAAACCACTGATAGTTTTTTCTCCCCAAACATAATACCCTTTTTTGTGGTACCTGGGGTAATATCAGAAATATGCAACACATTTTTCATTGCCGTAATCATGTAACGGGTGGCTCTATTGGAATGTACACTAGTCTCATCATCGTCGACACTGGAGTCAGTATCCGTGTCGACATCTGTGTCTGCCATCTGAGGTAGCGGGTGTTTTAGAGCCCCTGATGGCTTTAGAGACGTCTGGGCAAGCACAGGCTGAGAAGCCGGCTGTCCCACATCTGCTATGTCGTCAAACCTTTTATGTAAGGAGTCGACACTGTCGCGTAATTCCTTCCACATAACCATCCACTCAGGTGTCGACCCCGCAGGGGGTGACATCACATTTATCGGCACCTGCACCGCCTCCACATAAGCCTCCTCATCAAACATGTCGACACAGCTGTACCGACACACCGCACACAGGGACTGCTCTGAGGACAGGACCCCACAAAGTCCTTTGGGGAGACAGAGAGAGAGTATGCCAGCACACACCAGAGCGCTATATATAATGTAGGGATTCACACTATACATACAGTGATTTTTCCCTTATAGCTGCTATTAATATACAGATACTGCGCCTAAATTTAGTGCCCCCCCTCTCTTTTTTACCCTATGAAGTCTGGAAACTGCAGGGGAGAGCCTTGGGAGCGTCCTTCCAGCGGAGCTGTGAGAGGAAATGGCGCCAGTGTGCTGAGGGAGATAGCCCCGCCCCTTTCTCGGCGGGCTTCTCCCGCTTTTTTATGTAATATATGGCAGGGGATTTTACACATATATAGTCTTAATGACTATATTATGTGTTCTTTTGCCAGTAAGGTACTCTTATTGCAGCCCCAGGGCCCTGCACCCATCAGTGACCGGAGTGTGTGGTGTGCATGGGGAGCAATGGCGCACAGCTGCAGTGCTGTGCGCTACCTTAATGAAGACCGAAGTCTTCTGCCGCTGATTTTCAGGAACATCTTCTTGCTTCTGGCTTTGCAAGGGGGACGGCGGTGCGGCTCTGGGACCGGACGACCGAGGCTGGGCCTGTGTTCGATCCCTCTGGAGCTAATGGTGTCCAGTAGCCTAAGAAGCCCAAGCTAGCTGCAAGCAGGTAAGTCCGCTTCTCTCCCCTAAGTCCCTCGTAGCAGTGAGTCTGTTGCCAGCAGATCTCACTGAAAATAAAAAATCTAAATATAGGGGGTAATTCCAAGTTGATCGCAGCAGGAAATTTTTTAGCAGTTGGGCAAAACCATGTGCACTGCAGGGGGGGCAGATATAACATTTGCAGAGAGAGTTAGATTTGGGTGGGTTATTTTGTTTCTGTGCAGGGTAAATACTGGCTGCTTTATTTTTACACTGCAATTTAGATTGCAGATTGAACTCACCACACCCAAATCTATCTCTCTCTGCACATGTTATATCTGCCTCCCCTGCAGTGCACATGGTTTTGCCCAACTGCTAAAAGATTTCCTGCTGCGATCAACTTGGAATTACCCCCATAACTTTCTGTTCTAAGAGCTCAGGAGAGCCCCTAGTGTGCATCCAGCTCAGCCGGGCACAAAATTCTAACTGAGGTCTGGAGGAGGGTCATAGAGGGAGGAGCCAGTGCACACCAGGTAGTCCTAAAGCTTTCTTTAGTTGTGCCCAGTCTCCTGCGGAGCCGCTATTCCCCATGGTCCTTACGGAGTTCCCAGCATCCACTAGGACGTCAGAGGAAAAAAACCTAACATAAGTCTTTTCAGAGTAACTCAGAGCTCCCCCGAGTGCCTCCGTCTCGCAGGGCACATTTTCTAAACTGAGTCTGGGGAGGGATATAGAGGGAGGAGCCAGGTCACACCCCTTTGAAAGTCTTAAAGTGCCCATGTCTCCTGCGGATCCCGTCTATACCCCATGGTTCTTTTGGTGTCCCCAACATCCTCAAGGACGAAATAGAAATAATTTTTTTCCATTTCTTTAACTTTTTCATACTTTACAATCATCATTGCCTATGATTGGGAATAATAAACCTTGCCAAAAGTTTGCTTGCCATGCGAGTGAACACGGTGCACTAATTGGGGTTCCAGGTCACTTTATGGAGAAAACGACCATAACAAAAAATACAACACCAACATTTTTTTTATAAAAAAACTCATGTCAACATTTTTCCATGTCAATCTATTTCAGGTGTCGACCTAATGACTGTCGCCCTAATGAGCCACAACCCTAGCAATCTACAACGCTTGAAATACTTATGTTGCTCTTGATTGTCTCCTTGCAAATGATGGTCTCCCCTCACCTGCTGGTCTCATGCTGTAGTATGGTTACCGGTAATGTTATAACAGAGTATGTCACAGTATAGGTCACACCATCACTGCTCCCCGGCGTAATTACATTTCTCTAAGAATCCTTTTTTAGAATCAGTGTTTGTGTTACATCGACCCTACAGTGTCTGTATGGGATTAGGATGCGTTAGGTACATGGACAAGGTGAATGATATGACCTGTAGCATGTGTATTATGCCGGTGCTCTGTTGCAGGCACTGTACCTACTGCTAGGTAGATGTGTGTATTATGTTGCCGAGTGTTACTGTGACCCGGCCGTTAGAGCTGTATGTGTGAGTAAGTGAGTCGCCCCCTGGCCGCGGAGGGATCTGTGTGAGGAGTGAGCCCCCAGTGTGGGCAGCGTGCAGCAGCTCTGCGCTTCCTGTAGGCTGCGGCGGAGGGATCTGCGTGTCAGCTCCTCCCCCACCGTACACACGCAGTGTGTGTGTCTGTGTCCCCGCTTCCTCCTCCTCTATGCTTCTCTATGTGAGGCACCAGCTCCGGGATAAACATGGCGACGTCGCTGCATGAGGGACCGACCAACCAGCTCGATCTGCTCATCAGAGCCGGTAAAGTGATGCCCGGGCGGGCAGGGAGGGGAGGGAGCCTGGGGCGTCAGCATGCACCGCCGACCCCCGGCCTGTGTGCAGAAGGGCACTGGCTGAGGAGGGCAGGGGGTGGTGGGCTGCGCACGCTGTGGCTGCAGGGACCCGGATGGGGGTGATGAGGGCGGGAGGGGGTGTAGGCCGGTGCTGAGCGTGCGGGCGGCAGCGGTGACCCGGGAACCAGGAAGTGGCTGTGTGTGTTTGTGCGCTGCCACGCTGTCTGCCTTCGCTGCTCCTGCACTGCCTCTCACAGCGGTGCCTGCTGGCCGGCTCTGCGGCCCCGTACTGCTGCTGCTCGCAGGCCACCAGCCGCTCATCCTATCCCCGGGTTACTGGCCGGCTGCGGCATGTGAGGCGTGCAGGGCATCCGGGGCGCTACGTGCGCTCTCCCGCTGCAACTGGGCTGTGTGTATGCCCGGTGCGGATGTCAGTGCCCGGGCTGCTATATGTTGCTATGCAGAGGGCTGCATGGAGGAGGGTGAGGGGGCACTGTATACATATACCGCCTATATGTCACCCTAATAGGGGAGGGGGGGGGGGGGAACCGTTCATAGCGGAAGCGCAGAGATCAGACGGGCCGGAGCAGGCGGGTGATGGGCAGCTACCTCTGGCCAATCCACTGCCGGGGACGGTTCGAAATCTCTGCGCCGACCAATTATCGTGCGGCTGAGAGGCTGGGCTTCGGGCCAATAGGCGCCCAGCACCGCTGTGATTGGCAGTGGGCTGTGAGCTCACAATGCGGATGGAATTGGAGGGAAGAGGAGAGATGTAAACACGGAAGTACGGGGCGGGGCCTCGGCACCTGGGACGCTGCTGCTTGGTAGACACGTGAGGCCGGTGTGCGGCGGCTGCAGCTGTGTGCGTTGTGTCACCTGTATGGATGGCCGCTCCATGCCGCTGCCGACCTGTTACCATGGTGCCACTTTAATTGTTTATCTGGTAACCGACTTACCAATGAGCGATATCCTTGTTTTCACTCATTATGAATGAGAAATGGTGCTCCAGCCAATCGGCTCCGAATTCACATTTCAAACACGTGACAGGAGCTGATTGAGCACCATTTATCATTCATAATGAGGATATCACTCATCAGTAAGTCTGTTACCAGATAAACAATTTAAGGATATCACTGATTAGGTATGCCCCTTAATATGCTGGTATGTCCCATTGCAGTGTCACACTTGTCCTTCTGATGTTTTCAGATACAAGTTTGAAAACGTTTAGTAATGTAGCTATTTTCCCAAGCCTTTGCAGGGTTGCTGCATGCAGTACCAAGTTCAGGTCACCACTTTGCTCTTGATTATGGTTCTGTGATTGCTCCTCACCATATACACACCATGGCAACAAATATATTTTTGCAGGTTCCCGCCATATACTAATTTCATTCTGCACTGTTTAAGTGTTGATTCAAAAGTACCCAGTTTTCTACTGTTGTAGTGTTGTCTTTTGTTTTTATTTATATTTGACTAGGTGACATAGGATTAGGTGTATCAAGCCTTCTAAAGAGTGGGGAATTTGCCCATAAAGTCATGGGATGGTATCTGGATCCTGACGCTTGGGATGCCAGCCGTCTGTCAGCGATATCCCGATGTTCAGGATCCTGACACCTATTAGGTTCGTATGCTAACCCTCCCTATCTGCACCTTGACCCTCCCCCTTAGTGACTAAATATTAAACCCCATACCCTCTTAGTCTCTAACCCTCCTTTCTTAGTGCTTAAACCCCCCACCACAGCCTAACCCTCCCTCGAGTGTCCCCGCACCCTAACTGTTCCCAGCATACTTACAATCGGGATTCCATTGATGGTTTTCTGACCATCGTCTGTATTCCAACACCGGTATGCTAACCGAATCCCTATCCAATCAGCTTCTGTCATCACTTTTACAGAGTGCATTTGATAAATGCTACCTAAAAGCTGATTTGTTGCTATGGGTAACTTCTCTACTAGTTCATATCTCCACCCTTTAGAAGGCTTGATACATCTCCCCCATAGTTTTTATGTTACTTGCATATATAGTCAGTTCCTTCAATAATATAAATATGAAAACGGACAATACAGGTGATGGTAACAGTTATTATACTGTAATGTGTGCACATCTCCATCATTCCTATTGGCCAATGAATGTTTGCCATTCATTTAATGACTGCATTATAACCCACTTAATACGTCCAATCCCTTTTTTAGAATTAATTTCTCCTTTCCAATAATAGCTGATCTTGTCGTGCTTGTATAATGTACATCAGGATTATCTTTGTTATTTATGGTTTGCATGGTCGGTCACAAATCACAATGGGTCAGTTTACTAGTGAGAATCTGCAATTGAAAGCTGTTGGTTTCTCAGAGAGTCTTATTTGTACACACTGCATGCTCTCTTACCAGTGACAGGCATAGTACGCACTGCATGCTCTCTTACCAGTGACAGGCAGGAGGACGTGTGAAATTCTTTTATAACTGTGCAGAGTTTAATACAGGTTGAGTATCCCATATCCAAATATTCCGAAATACGGAATATTCCGAAATACGGACTTTTTGGAGTGAGAATGAGATAGTGAAACCTTTGTTTTCTGATGGCTCAGTGTACACAAACTTTGTTTAATACATAAAGTTATTAAAAATATTGTATTAAATGACCTTCAGGCTGTGTGTGTAAGGTGTATATGAAACATAAATGAATTGTGTGAATGTAGATACACTTTGTTCAATGCACAAAGTTACAAAAAAAATTGGCTAAAATGACTTCAAGCTGTGTGTATAAGGTGTATATGTAACATAAATGCATTCTGTGCTAAGACTTGGGTCCCATCACCATGATATCTCATTAAGGTATGCAATTATTCCAAAATACGGAAAAATCCGATATCCAAAATACCTCTAGTCCCAAGCATTTTGGATAAGGGAGACTCAACCTGTATACATAAGTGAATTTTAACATTAAGCTGAAAACTTGTAAATGTGATTCCCTTCACTCTTTTTTGGCACCCGGAGTTTCATGTTACAAGGACCCCGTGATTTGCAATGGTTTGACTTGTACATGTATTTAGAAATGGAACTTGAGATCTTTAGAGTATTAAACTTAATAATCCTGCCACTTTTGATCTATGCACAGTCTACACCAGGGGTGTCAAAGACCAGGCCCGCGGGCCAAATCCGGCCCGCCAGACCTCGTCTGATGGCCCGCGGTGCCGCCGCCATGAAACCCCCTTCTCCCGAGTGCCCAGCTCGGGGGGGCGGGGTTTCGCGGAATGACGCGATTGCGTCGTGATGTCACGGCGCAAACGCGTCATTCAACGAAACCCCGTCGGAGGAGGGAGAAGGGAGCCGCGCAGACGAGGAGGGAGAGGTGGCTGAAGAGCGGCGAGAACCGCTACAAATGTAAGTCAGCCCCTCTCCCTTCCTCTCTTTCTCTCTCTCTCCCTCCTTCCACCACCTGCCGCAATGTGTAAAATGGGGACCTGTACCTGCCGCTATGTGTAAAATGGGGACCTGTGCCTGCCACAATGTGTAAAATGGGGACCTGTACCTGCCGCTATGTGTAAAATGGGGACCTGTGCCTGCCACAATGTGTAAAATGGGGACCTGTGCCTGCCACAATGTGTAAAATGGGGACCTGTGCCTGCCACAATGTGTAAAATGGGGACCTGTGCACTATAAAAGGGGGCACATGGCTGGGCACTATAAAAGGGGGCACATGGCTGGGCACTTTAAAAGGGGGCAGATGGCTGGGCACATATAAGGCAGGTGGAGCGGTAAATTTTGGATAGACCTACAGATACAACCGGCCCTTTGATGGGGACCAAACTGCTGATGCGGCCCCCGATGAATTTGAGTTTGACACCCCTGGTCTACACCGATCAGTCATAACATTAAAACCATCCGCATGTAAAGTGAATAATATTGATCATGTTGTTACAAAGGCACCTGTCAAGGGGTGGGATATATTAGACAGTAAATAAACACTCAGGGGCAGATTTATTAAGCTCGGTGAAGTGATAAAGTGGAAGGTGATAAAGTACCAGCCAATCAGATTTTAACTTCCATGTCACAGGCTGGGTTTGAAAAATGACAGTTAGGAGCTGACTGGCTGGTCCTTTATCACCTTCCACTTTATCACTTCCCAGAGCTTAATAAATCTGCCCTTCAGTTCTTGTAGTTGATGTGTTGGAAGCAGGGAAATATTCAAGCATAAGTATCTAAGTGACTTCGACAAGGCCTAAAAGGCCCTACACACTGGCCAATAATCCTCAAAGATATGAACGATCTCGTTCATTATTGAACAAGATAACGTTCATATCTTTGAGTGTGGAGTCACCAGCGATGAACGATGCGCGGCCCGCGCTCGTTCATCGCTGGTGCCCCGTCGGCTGTGCATGCAGGCCAATATGGACTATCTCGTCCATATTTGCCTGCACTTGTATGGAGCCGTGTGACGGGGGGAGTGAAGAAACTTCACTCCCCCCGTCACTGCAAACACCCCCCTTCCCCCCCCCCCCCCCCCCCACCGCATCGCCGTGTCTGTAGGGCCCTTACGTTGCGATGGCTAGATGACTGGTTCAGAGTTTCTCCAAATCGGCAGGTATTGTCTTGAGATCTTCATATGCAGCGGTTAGTACGTACCAAAAGTGGTCCAATGAAGGGCAACCAGTTAATTGAAGACCGTTCTGGGTACCCAAAGCTCATTGATGCAGATTGTGAGTGATTGGCTAGTCTGTCTGGACCGATCCAACTAAAGAGCCATTGTAGCACAATTGCTGAAAAAGTTAAAATTGCTGTGATAGAAAGGTGTATCACACATTGCATAGCTGCAGACCAGTCAGAGTGCTCATGCTGACCCCTGTTTACCGCCGAAAGCTCCTATAAAGGACATGAGCATAAGAACTGGACCATGGAGCAATAATGGAAGAGGATGGCCAGGTCTGATGAATCACATTTTCTTTTACATCATGTTGACAGTCAGGTGCGTGTGCATCATTTACCTGGGGAAGAGACTGCACATGGATGCACCATGTGGAGAAGGCAATCTGGCGGAGGCAATGTGATTATCTGGGAAATGTTGGGTCCTGGCATTCGTGTGGATGTTACCACCTACCTTAAAATTGCAAACCAAGTGCTCCGTGCCACATTGTACAAATTGTTCAGGAATGGTTTGAGGAGCATGACAGAGTTCAAGGTGTTGACTTCGCCTCCAAATATCTCAGATCTCAATCTGATCAAAACTTTGTGGTATGTGCTGGAAATAAGTCTGAGCCATGGAGGCCTCCCTTGCAATTTACAGGACTTTAAAAATAAATACAAAATTTTGCTGACATCCTGGTGCCAGGTACCACAGGACACCGTCAGAGGTCTAGTGGAGTCCATGCCTCAATGGGTCAGAGCAGTTTTGGCAGCACGAGGGGGACCTACACAATATTAGGCAAGAGGTTTTAATGTTATGGCTGATCAATGTAGCTACTACTCACATTGACCTGTCACATCTGGAATTGGAGCAACGAACTTTGAAGTTGCTTGAATGTATATTCCTTTCAGATTAATTATCGAAATACAGTTTTAAAGCAGTTATATTGTCTGTAGAATTTACTTTGTGTTTGGACAACGTAAATATAGTTTTGTCAGTAATGTTTATTCTTTCTTGCTCTTATCAATTGGTCATATAGAACAACTTCCCTTTTCTACCTTGATAAGTAGAATGTTATATCAGTCCTGATCATTGTTGCAACACATAACAGGGGTCAAATACTTCCTTCCTATTCCTTAAATAATTTGAGTACAGCATGTCATAGTTTTAATTGTCTAAATTTGCCACAGGTTGGGAAATACTAGTATGTGCAGACAGTACCCCTTTTCAGTTCCACAGTTTCAGTGCTCAATTTTATTATCAGTCCTTTAAATATAAGAATGGGAATGACAGTTGTTGAATTTTCGTTTATTAAAATTTACCATTTCGTTGAAAAAATAAAACTTAAGTGGAATAGCTTTTTCTTTTTTTCTAGTAACCTCCTACAAGAGATAATTGTTACCTCATGCAGGGTCATTCACTGTATTCCCGTATTAGACTTTATAAAGGAACAGGTTTTCTGGTTTGTCCTCATCAACCAATTAGAAAATATATTATCATTTAGTAGTTATTTCTGAACCGTGCAAACAAGCTCAGGTAACTCATGTAATTTTTTTTTTTTTTTTGTGCTGGTGTTCATAATGGTTTATCCTAATTAATTCTAAAGATTTGTTTGTTTGTTTTTTAAATGACTGAGTCTAGCCACACACTCTAGTGATGTGAGAGTAGTGCTGTCACTAATCGTTTTGGGGATTATCACCTCAGTGCTCGTTTCCAGAAATAAATTTACAGTTCCTCCATCTGTCCTAAGGGTCAACCTAAAGACGTTTACAGTGGGTTATGTAGCATTAGATGCTCATTCAAATTACTTAATTGTTTTTCTGATCCTCATTACCACCAATAGATTGTTTGAAAATTTCCTTCTGGGAAACACTTGGAATGAGAAATAACCCAGGTGTATTTTAATAATTCCTGTTTACACAATTGACGCAAATGTCCATACAGTTGGGTTTATTTACAACTCACTCCATTTCCCCTTGTAAGATATGGATACTCGCATACAGTGACCATTGAGGCCACTGATTTTATGCGCAAATGACTAACCATGTGAAGGATGTGCGTTGGCAAACTGGTTTAAAAAACAACCAAAAACAAACCCTATTTCTCTGACGTCCTAAGTGGATGCTGGGACTCCGTAAGGACCATGGGGAATAGTGGCTCCGCAGGAGACTGGGCACAACTAAAGAAAGCTTTAGGACTACCTGGTGTGCACTGGCTCCACCCTCTATGACCCTCCTCCAGACCTCAGTTAGAATCTTGTGCCCGGCTGAGCTGGATGCACACTAGGGGCTCTCCTGAGCTCCTAGAAAAAGAAAGTTTAATTTAGGTTTTTTATTTTCAGTGAGATCTGCTGGCAACAGACTCACTGCTACGAGGGACTAAGGGGAGAAGAAGCGAACCTACGTGCTTGCAGCTAGCTTGGGCTTCTTAGGCTACTGGACACCATTAGCTCCAGAGCGATCGAACACAGGGCCCGACCTCGATCGTCCGGTCCCGGAGCCGCGCCGCCGTCCCCCTTACAGAGCCAGAAGCAAGAAGACGGTCCTGGAAATCGGCGGCAGAAGACTTCGGTCTTCATCAAGGTAGCGCACAGCACTGCAGCTGTGCGCCATTGCTTCCCATGCACACCTCACACTCCGGTCACTGATGGGTGCAGGGTGCTGGGGGGGGGGGCGCGCCCTGGGCTGCAATATTAAGTACCTTGGCTGGCAAAACTACACATAATATAGTCATAGAGACTATATATGTGTAAAATCCCCTGCCAGATATACCTACAAAAAAGCTGGAGAAGTCAGCCGAAAAAGGGGCGGGGCTATCTCCCTCAGCACACTGGCGTAATTTTCCCTCACAGCTCCGCTGGAATGATCGCTCCCAGGCTCTCCCCTGCAGTTTCCAGACTACATAGGGTAAAAAAGAGAGGGGGGGCACTAAATTTAGGCGCAATATTGTGTATACAAGCAGCTATTGGGAAAATCACTCAGTTACAGTGTTAATCCCTGTGTATATATAGCGCTCTGGTGTGTGCTGGCATACTCTCTCTCTGTCTCCCCAAAGGGCTTTGTGGGGTCCTGTCCTCAGTCAGAGAATTCCCTGTGTGTGCGGTGTGTCGGTACGGCTGTGTCGACATGTTTGATGAGGAGGCTTATGTGGAGGCAGAGCAGATGCCGATAAATGTGATGTCAACCCCTGCGGGGCCGACACATGAGTGGATGGATAGGTGGAAGGTATTAACCGACAGTGTCAACTCCTTACATAAAAGGCTGGATGACGTAACAGCTGTGGGACAGCCGGCTTCTCAGCCCGCGCCTGCCCAGGCGTCTCAAAGGCCATCAGGGGCTCAAAAACGCCCGCTACCTCAGATGGCAGACAGAGATGTCGACACGGAGTCTGACTCCAGTGTCGACGAGGTTGATACATATACACAATCCACTAGGTACATCCGTTGCATGATCTCGGCAATGAAAAATGTGTTACACATTTCTGACATTAACCCAAGTACCACAAAAAAGGGGTTTTATGTTTGGGGAGAAAAAGCAGCCAGTTTTTGTTCCCCCATCAGATGAGTGAATGAAGTGTGTGAAGAAGCGTGGGTTCCCCTGATAAGAAACTGGTAATTTCTAAAAGTTACTGATGGCGTACCCTTTCCCGCCAGAGGATAGGTCACGTTGGGAGATATCCCCTAGGGTGGATAAGGCGCTCACACGTTTGTCAAAAAAGGTGGCACTGCCGTCTTAGGATACGGCCACTTTGAAGGAGCCTGCTGATAAAAAGCAGGAGGCTATCCTGAAGTCTGTATATACACACTCGGGTACTAAATTCAGACCTGCAATTGCCTCAGCATGGATAGTGCTGCTACAGCGTGGTCTATTACCCTGTCAGGACAGGGATACTATTTTGCTAACCATAGAGCATATTAAAGACGTCGTCTTATATATGAGGGATGCACAGAGGGATATTTGTCGGCTGGCATCCAGAATTAATGCAATGTCCATTCTGCCAGGAGGGTATTAGGGACCCGGCAGTGGACAGGCGATGCTGACTTTAGAAGGCACATGAAGATTCTGCCTTATAAGGGTGAGGAATTGTTTGGGGATGGTCTCTGGGACATCGTATCCACAGCAACAGCTGGGAAATAATTTTTTTTTACCTCAGGTTTCCTCACAGCCTAAGAAAGCACCGTATTATCAGGTACAGTCCTTTCGGCTTCAGAAAAGCAAGTGGGTCAAAGGCGCTTCCTTTCTGCACAGAGACAAGGGAAGAGGGAAAAAGCTGCACCAGACAGCCAGTTCCCAGGATCAAAAATCTTCCCCCGCTTCCTTTGAGTCCACCGCATGACGCTGGGGCTCCACAGGTGGAGCCAGGTGCGGTGGGGGCGCGTCTCGGGAACTTCAGCGACCAGTGGGCTCGCTCACAGGCGGATCCCTGGGTTCTGCAAGTAGTATCACTGGGATACAAGCTGGAGTTCGAGGCGACTCCCCCTCGCCGTTACCTCAAATCAGCCTTGCCTGCTGCCCTCGAGGGGAGGTAGTACTGGCGGCAATTCACAAGCTGTACTCCAGCAGGTGATAATCAAGGTACCCCTCCTTCAACAAGGCCGGGGTTACTATTCCACAATGGTTGTGGTACCGAAACCAGACGGTTCGGTGAGACCCATTCTAAAATTGAAATCCTTGAACACTTATATACGAAGGTTCAAGTTCAAAATGGAATAGCTCAGGGCGGTTATTGCAAGCCTGGATGAAGGGGATTACATGGTATCACTGGACATCAAGGATGCTTACCTGCATGTCCCCATTTACCCTCCTCACCAGGTTTACCTCAAAATTGTGGTACAGGACTGTCATTACCAATTCCAGACGTTGCCGTTGGTCTGTCCCCGGCACCGAGGGTATTTACCAAGGTAATGGCCGAAATGATGATACTACTTCGAAAAAAGGGAGTTATAATTATCCCGTACTTGGACGATCTCCTTATAAAGGCGAGGTCCAGGGAGCAGTTGTTGGTCGGAGTAGCACTATCTCGTGAAGTGCTACAACAGCACGGCTGGATTCTGAATAGTCCAAAGTCGCAGCTGGTTCCTACGACGCGTCTACTGTTCCTGGGTATGGTTCTGGACACAGAACAGAAAAAAGTGTTTCTCCCGGAGGAGAATGCCAAGGAGTTGTCATCTCTAGTCAGAGACCTCCTAAAACAAATACAGGTTTCGGTGCATCAATGCACGCGAGTCCTGGGAAAGATGGTAGCTTCTTACGAAGAAATTCCATTCGGCAGGTTCCATGCAAGGATCTTCCAGTGGGATCTGTTGGACAAGTGGTCCGGGTCGCATCTTCAGATGCATCGGCTGATAACCCTGTCTCCAAGGGCCAGGGTGTCGCTGTTGTGGTGGCTGCAGAGTGCTCATCTTCTAGAGGGCCGCAGATTCGGCATACAGGACTGGGTCCTGGTGACCACGGATGCCAGCCTTCGAGGCTGGGGGGCAGTCACACAGGGAAGAAACTTTCAAGGATTATGGTCGAGTCAGGAGACTTCCCCTACACATAAATATTCTGGAACTAAGGGCCATTCACAATGCCCTAAGTCAGGCTAGACCCCTGCTTCAACACCAGCCGGTGCTAATCCAGTCAGACAACATCACAGCGGTCGCCCATGTAAACCAACAGGGCAGCACAAGAAGCAGGATGGCGATGGCAGAAGCCACGAGGATTTTCCGATGGGCGGAAAATCATGTGTTAGCACTGTCAGCAGTGTTCATTCCCGGAGTGGACAACTGGGAAGCAGACTTTCTCAGCAGGCACGACCTCCACCCGGGAGAGTGGGGACTTCATCCAGAAGTCTTCCAAATGATTGTACACCATTGGGAAAGGCCACAGGTGGACATGATGGCGTCCCACCTCAACAAAAAGCTAAAACGATATTGCGCCAGGTCAAGGGACCCTCAGGCGATAGCTGTGGACGCTCTGGTAACACCGTGGGGGTACCAGTCGGTGTATGTGTTCCCTCCTCTGCCTCTCATACCCAAGGTACTGAGAATAATAAGAAGGAGAGCAGTAAGAACTATACTCGTGGTTCCGGATTGGCCAAGAAGAGCTTGGTACCCAGAACTTCAAAAAATGATCTCAGAGGACCCATGGCCTCTGCCGCTCAGACAGGACCTGCTGCAGCAGGGGCCCTGTCTGTTCCAAGACTTACCGCAGCTGCGTTTGACGGCTTGGCGGTTGAACGCCGGATCCTGAAGGAAAAGGGCATTCCGGAATATGAATTGAATACAGGTTGAGTATCCCATATCCATATATTCCGAAATACGGACTTTTTTGAGTGAGAGTGAGGTAGTGAAACCTTTGTTTTTTGATGTCTCAATGTACACAAACTTTGTTTAATACACAAAGTTATTAAAAATATTGTATTAAATGACCTTCAGGCTGTGTGCATAAGGTGTATATGAAACATAAATGAATTGTGTGAATGTACACACACTTTGTTTAATGCACAAAGTTATAAAAAATATTGGCTAAAATTACCTCCAGGCTGTGTGTATAAGGTGTATATGAAACATAAATGCATTCTGTGCTTAGATTTAGGTCCCATCACCATGATATCTCACTATGGTATGCAATTATTCCAAAATACGGAAAAATCCCATATCCAAAATACCTCTGGTCCCAAGCATTTTGGATAAGGGAGACTCAACCTGTACTGCCCTTTGAATAAAAAAACACTATTTAAGAAGTAACGGCAACCTGCCTGTAGTCACAGCATAATAAAAAAAAAAAAAGAAGTATTTATAAATATAAATGTTAATCTAAGTTTGTTTTAAACCAGCCAACCCTGTTGAAGTACCTATATTTGACTTTATCCTATTCTTGTGCTCCCTCTAATGGTGTCCATACACTTGTGCGATGCCATGCGACATCGCGGGGCATCGCACCGTCAGTTCAGGTGCGATGAAATTACACCTGAACTGACAGTGATTACCATGCGATAGATCTCATGGTAATCACGTGATGGGCACGTCACCGCCGAGTGGGAGTGGCCTCTGGCCACTCCCGGCGGGTGCCCATCGCGCACTGCAATGCAATAAATATTAAGTGCAGCACATACTATCATCACGTCGCATGGTACCTAAAATGTGCATACAATCCTTCGATTTCTCTCACAGATGCTGTCGAAATCGAAGGATTGTACCTGATATCTCACAAGTGTATGGGCTACATAAGACTCCTGTGTGCATAGTTTGTTAATTACTCCATAGAGGTCAATTACTCAGCTTTTTTTTCAGCCTCTGCTGTGTTAATAAACTAAGTGTGCATGTGGAGTATGAAAATTGTCAAAACATGAGTGCTGGGAGCTGCTTGAGGCTCATGAGATACTTGTATACAATAAGCTGCATGATTGGCTGAGATGGGGAATTCTCTAGTTGTAGTTGGATAACTTGCTTGGCCTATAAAGTTGTGTACTGTTAACTGCAGATACTTTGGTAATTCACCATCCTGTTGCTTCTGTATGCATGCATCTAACTGGAGTTTAGATAAAGGTAGTGTTGCTTTTTGCTAGAAATATTTGTGGTGATGACTCCTCTCCACAGCATGGATTTGGCATACTGTTATCAAAAGAAACAGCCACTAGTGACTGATTACCAAGAGCTGGCTTAACTTATTCTTGGCTGCCTTCCAAATGTGGCCGCTCTTTATACAGGCCTTAACTACTTATTGTCCTGTTGGACGTGTGAGCTATTTACAATATAGTCCTCCGCAACCAGCTGCTTGAGAATAACCCTCTCTTTCCCGCAAGCCTGTTTAATGAAAGTTAATCAAGTTGTCTTTTTTTTTTTTTTTTTTTTTTATGGCAAAATGATTTCACTTTTGACTATTACATATATATATATATATATATATATATATATATATATATACACACACACTTGCTTTGAAGTCTTGAATGTGTTTGCAATTTATATATTTAAAGGAGACAATTTACTTTGTGGTTCTATAGTAATTCCTTAAGTACTGAAATTTTGTAAAATATTAAAGGTAAGGTATATTCTTACTTGACAATGGGTTCTGTACATTCATGTAGTGTTTTGGAATTCCTATATGTAACAGTGGTTTTATTTTGTTCTAGTCTTTACAAAAGCAATTATTTCACACTTTAATTGTAAATAGCTGTTTGCAAAAAACACCATAGCTGTTTATTGAAATGTACCTATGTTGTATTATCCATTAGATTGTGTTCAATTATAGATAACATTTTGTGTTTTCAAATGTTTCCATTTGGTATCTTTCTGCAATGGAAGCAGGACAAGTGTCAGATTGTAAAAAAAAATAGCCATTTTCCACTGATATAAGAATCCCGTGTTTTTGCGTGTGAGTTTTCAAAACCCGGGATTTTGGTCAGTGGAAAAAGAGACACCCCGGAGACCAGGGTCACGGGGCTGAGACCCGGGAATTTGCCAGGTCACAGGGGAAAATGGGTATTTATATATTCATGGTTTATTTTCTTGTGTGTTTAGGATAAATGGATTAAGTATTTTCCCTCCACCCCCTAATGTGCCAAATCTGTCAGTAATTGAATAATCTTTCTACCAACCTGTCTTTAGCTGGCCCCTTTCTCTTTCACTGGTCAACACAGACTGAGGAAGTACTTAATTATCTTCTAATTACTTAAGCGGTCAGTGAGTATCCTAAGATACCTTATGTAAGCAGGTGTGAAAGTAAACTATTTTCTGCACAAGCTTTTGCAGCAGTGCTTGAAAAGTCTAGGCTCCCACCTAGTACAAGGGTTATGATCTCCACTGAACCCAGTTAGTGTGATAGTTTAAAGGTTTGTGGGTTTTGTTTTTTATGGAGTGTGAGGCTGGGTACACGCTGAAGCCACGGGCATTCGTTCCGACATCGGAATGAATGCCAGTCAGTGGGGATTGCCAGTACACAATGGCACGATGTTAATGAAGGTCGGAACAACAATGTTTCATCCTCCATTAGCATAAACAAGGACGCTAGCAGCGGATGCTAGGTTTGATGTGCAGCACATCAAACGTAGCATCTGTTGCTTGCGACCGTGGGAGCGCGCAATCATGCGATACATACTGAGCAGTATGTCGCTCCAAAACGGCATTTTGGAGCGACACTGCTCCAGTGTATAGACGGGTCCACTAGGAGCCATGGGCACTTTAAGAATTTGATAGTGTGGGCTGGCTCCTCCCTCTATGCCCCTCCTACTAGTCTCAGTCTCGGAAACTGTGCCCGAGGAGACGGACATACTTTGAGAGGCTATAAAGGATAGTGGTGAGATTCCGAACAAGCACAGACAAACCAGAGGAAAGCTATGCTAACCCAACTTTAACCAGGAACAGCAACAGCTGAACCAACAATACTTAACCAAATAACAGTGCAGGAATAACGAAGCATCGGGCGGGCGCCCAGTATCCTTTGCAGACTACGAGAAAAGGATTTACCGGTAGGTAATTAAAATCCTATTTTCTCTTACGTCCTAGCGGATACTGGGGTTCCATTTAGTATCATGGGGTATATATGGATCCACTAGGAGCCATGGGCACTTTAAGAATTTGATAGTGTGGGCTGGCTCCTCCCTGTATGCCCCTCCTACCAGACTCCGTTTAGGAAATGTGCCCGGAGGAGCCAGTCACGCTTATGGAAGCTCCTGAAGAGTTTTCTGCATTTATTTTTCTGTTTGTTATTTTCAGGCAGGTCTGGATGGCACCATTGGACTCACAACCAATCTACTCCTGGATCACGGCTGGATTCTAAATCTTTCGAAATCTCACTTAGAGCCAACTCGGAGGCTCCCATTTCTGGGAATGATACTGGACACACAGTCGCAGTAAGTGTTTCTTCCGTTGGAAAAGGCATTGGTAATCCAGTCGATAGTGCGGGATGTCCTGAAGCCAACCCAGATATCGGTGCACCTATGCGTTCGCCTTACGAGGCTCTTCAGTACGGAAGGTTTCGTGCATGACCCTTCCAGCTTGATCTGTTCAACAAATGGTCCGGTTCACATTAACCAGAGGATCCTTCTGTCGCCAAAGGCCAGGATCTCCCTTCTGTGGTGGCTACAGACTTCTCACCTTATCGAGGGCCGAAGGTTCGGGATTCAAAACTGGATTCTGCTTACCACGGACGCAAGCCTCAGAGGTTGGAGAGTGGTCACTCAAGGGGTGCAGTTTCAAGGAAGATGGTCAAGTCAGGAAGTTGTCCTTCCAATCAACATTTTGGTACTCGGGGCTATATACAACGCCATTCTGCAGGCCTGATATCTTCTTCACGATCCGGCCATTCAGGTCCAGTCGGACAATGTGACGGAAGCAATGTCAGAGGTGTCAAGAATTCTCCTCTGGGCAGAAAAGCACGCTGCTGCGTTGTAGGCAGTCTTCATTCCAGGAGTAGACAACTGGTAAGCAGACTTCCTCAGCAGACACGACCTGCCCCCGGGGGAGTGGGGCCTACACCTGGAAGTGTTCAGGTGCTTGACACATCGGTGGGGATATCCACAAATCAACATGATGGCTTCTCATCTCAACAAGAAGCTCAAGTGGTATTATTCTAGGTCGAGAGACCCACAGGTAGTGGCAGTGGATGCTCTGACGACTCCATGGGTCTATCAGATGGTGTACGTGTTTCCTCACTTCCTCTGATCCCAAGAATTCTGAAAAGAATAAAAAGGGAAAAGGTTCAAGCAATTTTCATTGCTCCGGACTGGCCAAGAAGGGCCTGGTATGCGGACCTTCTGGAGATGCTCCTCAAAGATCTGTGGCCTCTGCCTCTTCGCGAGGATCTTCTGCAACAGGGCCCCGTTCGTCTATCAAGACTTACCACAGCTACATTTAACGGCATGGAGGTTAAACGGCTTTTTCTAGCCAGGAGAGGGATTCCTGATAAGGTCATCCCGACTTATGATCCAAGCCAGGAAGGGGGTAATGTCTAAATATTACCACCATATTTGGAAGAAATACGTCTCTTGGTGTGAGAGCAGAAAATATTCTGCGGTGGAATTTCAGCTGGGACGTCCCCTGCTTTTTCTGCAGTCGGGTGTGAATGTGGGCCTACGTCTAGGCTCCATAAAAGTCCAGATTTCGGCCTTGTCCATTTCTTTCAGAAACAATTGGCTTCTCTTCCTGAGGTCCAGATGTTCTTGAAAGGTGTTCTGCACATCCAACCTCCCTTTGTGCCTCCCACGGCACCTTGGGATCTCAATTTGGTGCTGCAGTTCCTCCAATCGGACTGGTTTGAACCGTTACAGGAGGTAGATGTTAAATATCTTATGTGGAAGACAGTCACACTGTTGGCCTTGGCTTCAGCAAGACGTGTGTCTGAGCTAGGGGCGTTCTCACAAGAACCCCTACTTAATTTTCCATGAGGACAGAGCTGAACTCAGAACTCGTCAGCAATTCCTTCCTAAGGTAGTGTCCGCGTATCACATCAACCAACCTATTGTGGTTCCGGCTGTTACGGACACCTCTGCTACTTCAAGGTCTTTGGATGTTGTGAGGGCTATGAAGGTGCACGTAGAGAGGACAACTTGTCACAGGAAATCCGACTCGCTGCTCGTTCTCTATGATACCACTAAGATTGGGTGTCCTGCTTCAAAGCAGTCCATTGCTCGCTGGATCAGGCTCACTATCCAGCATGCTTATTCCACGGCAGACTTGCCGAGGTTGTGGGGTGTCTCTGCTTTACAGCTCTGCCGAGCAGCTACATGGTCAGGTTCGAACACGAACACGTTTGCTAAGTTTTACAAGTTCGATACTTTGTCCTCTGAGGACCTTCAGTTTGGTCAATCAGTTCTGCTGGAACCTCAGCACTCTCCCATCCGGTTTGGGAGCTTTGGTACTTTCCCATGGTACTAAATGGAACCCCAGTATCCTCTAGGGCGTAAGAGGAAATAGGATTTTTTTAAATTACCTACCGGTAAATCCTTTTCTCGTAGTCCGTAGAGGATACTGGGCGCCCGCCCGGTGCTTCGTTATTTCTGCTCTGTTACTTGGTTAATTATTGTTTGGTTCAGCTGTTGCTGTTCCTGTTTCAAGTTTGGTTAGCATGGCTTTCCTCTGGTTTGTGTGTGCTGGTTCGGAATCTCTCCACTATCCTTAGCTATCCTTCTCTCAAAGTATGTCCGTCTCCTCGGGCACAGTTTCCTAGACTGAGTCTGGTGGGAGGGGTATAGAGGGAGGAGCCAGCCCACACTATCAAATCCTTAGTGCCCATGGCTCCTAGTGGACCCGTCTATACCCCATGGTACTAAATGGAACCCCAGTATCCTCTACGGACTACGAGAAAAGGATTTACCGGTAGGTAATTAAAATCTGCTCCAGTGTGTACCCAGCTCAAGAGATTTTACAGTATACCTTTCTAATATCCCAATTTTAAATCAAGGCACATTTACAATCATAGCAACTTTGTTTTCTCCCACGTCCATCCCTTCACTTTTGTTGGTCGATTGTTGCTGTAGTTCTAACTTTATATGGAGATAGATATATCTATCTATCCATCCCTCTCTCTCTCTCTCTCTCTCTCTCTCTCTCTCTCTCTCTCTCTCTCTCTCTCTCTCTCTCTCTCTCTCTCTCTCACACATACATACATACATACATACATACATACATACATATATATATATATATATATATATATATATATATGTGTGTGTCTGTATGAAATCATTCAAGCTCATGTAAAATGAATTTGCACCATTACACCAGGAATATGGTTGTGTAAATATGTACTGTTATATTGCTTCCTATAATTTGTCATTTTGGAAATGGGTCTGTCTCATATTAGACAGAGCGCTGTGGCTGTTGGACAGCATACTGTAGGTTCCATGTAGAGGTTAGCCTTTGGTAGTCTTGCCTATCTTTGGTATGTGATGATTTAACCCCACGGCGAGTTCAATGACTTTAGCAAAGCTAGTACAAGGTGAATGTGTTTAGTCACAGACTAGTCCTATTGTGTTCCCTTTATTCTCTATGTAGCTATCTGACACAAGATTTTCTGTTGCAAAATTAGCTTTTCTCCCTCCTTGCAGTGTACAGTTGCTCAGATAAGCCCTGTTGCTGGACTGAGTTACGCTGGTCTGCTAAGGTTCCTGCTTTTAAATTCTCTTGTGCAGGAGGCATGGGAAAGGGTCACCTAAAGATAGGCTCAGGCAGTGCTGTCTGCTGTCTGGGGATGGCTCAGCTGTGAACACATTTCCATAAATGGCAACAGCAATTTGAGATGGCACCTTGCATGGGGAGAGGATGTGGAGCAGCAGGTGCTGGTGTGCCTTTATTACTCCTTACACTTGGCAGAGAGTTCTCCCCAATTCTTCCAGAGGATGGCTTCTTTGTGTTTCCTGCCTCACTGTAGTCTCTGACTCTGCCTGCCAGTGTTTGCTTGTTATATTGCCCAAGTGTCATTGCAGAGATTTGTTTTAAATGAAACACATGCACGCCTCCTTAAAGGCTTGTTCACACATCACCAGTCTTGTGTTTTTTATTTTATTTACTATGCTGATGTGAACAACTACGTGTGTCTAGCTTAGGCAAAACCTCCATTCAGACAGTGTGAAAACCACACATAAACATAGATATACATTATTTTACCAAATATTAGTTATTGCCCAAATTAGATATGTATAATTCCCTTTTCTGTACATGCTGTTTGCTTTGTGCAAATGTATATAGTGAGTATACAAGTACAGATATGCTTTGTACATCAGAACTATGCAAGTTTGCTCACCCTTCAGTATTGTTCTCGTATGCCCCCATCTATGCTATATATATGATCCTTTTAAATCACATGGACTGTGCAGACAGCCATGATGACAAAGCCATATCATATTCCTGGGCTTTGTATTTTGCATACCTCTTCCACCTATTTTACAGCTTGAAATACTGTTAAATATGTCACTTTGCTTCTTTTTGAAATGATACGTTAAGTCCTGAATTAGAGGTGAAAAGAAGTAGCTGTCATCAAATACAGTAACACACACATATATTTATTTTGGTTTAAAGGTTACCTCTGTCAAAGGACATTTCTCTAGCATCCATAAGGGATATTGTGGACACATTAGTACAATGGGGTATAGACGGGGTCCAAAGGAGCCAGTGCACTTTAAATTTCTTCTACTGGGTGAGCTGGCTTCTCCCCTCTATGCCCCCTCCCACAGGCAGTTTAGAAAAAAGTGCCCTCTGGAGAGGATGCACATCTCTGCAGCTCCAGAGCTTTTCTTGTTTTTATTTTAAAACTTGATTATTTCAGTATGCTGTTTAAGCAACAGCATACCTGCGCTTTGGGAGTTAAAGGAGGGGACGGTCACCGGCCTCCTGAGGTGCAGAGCTGCTTCCCTGCTGCAGGACCACCGTCCTTAGGGGTTGTTTGTTCAGCGGGGCACTGCGCCTTGGCTGTCGCAACCGCAGCATGCCGCACACCCCTAACACTGCCTGAAGGTGATCGTTGGTGATTAGTACACATCGGGGGCCCTGCTAGGGGGGGTCCCCCTGTTCATGGTGCGGCAGAAGCGCGGGTGAGGCAAACGGGTCCCTGCGTGAGACTGGCTAGCGGTGGCTGTACCAAGCATTCATGTAAGGCTACAGCATGATTAGGAGACAGGGCCAGTATAAATATAACAAGGTAGCTCCGGCGCCATTGCGGGGGAGCGGAGCTACATTAGAGCGGGCTCAGCTGCGTTTTGGCGCCTTCCTCTGCATAAGCAGCAGCAGCAGCCTCACACAGCTCCGCCAGTCTGTCACACGCTGGATCACTTGTACAGGGTGTTAAATAGGGGGGGGGGGGGGATGCTCATTGTGCACATATTATTCCTTTGAGGGAATTACATAGTATAAGCATTTCTCACTGTTATCTAAAAACGCTGTCAGCCTCACTGGGGCTCTGCAGCGTTGGGTGTGCTGGGTCCTCTCTTCCTCTGCGTCTCCTCTCACATGCAATAGGGTAGGCTTGCATTGTAATCAGTCTGTATTGTATGTGTGTTGTGTTTTTTCATTATGGTGAAACAAAAGTTATGCAGTGTATGTAATGCCAGATTCTCCGGTCTTTCATCTGGTTCCATATCATGTGAGCAAAATGCTGTGGACAATCTGGGGGAGAGTCATGAGCCCACCTGGCTGGGAGCTATCAAAACTATGATGTCTGATATGTCATCTCTGCTCACTGCAAATGCCAACAAAACACAAGAACTGCAAGAAGCAGTGGCAGATCTAGCTGCCAGGGCTGCTGATCCCCCATCCCCCCCTTTCTACTGCAGGTCCACATAAACATGCTTTACCTGCACTTCTATCAGATACTGATGATGATATATAAGATGATGGGGAAGGTGGGTATTCCACTCCTACACAGGGTATTGAACCCCTGATTTTAGCTATAAGGGATGTGCTAAAGCTCCCCCTAGAGGACGATGCAAATCAGCAGTCGTTTTTCCTCCCTCAAGACAAACTGACTCACATTTCCTGATTCTAAAGAATTGGATGATTTATTTAATCTGGCCTAGAAGAATCAAGATTAAAAAAAATATCCGGTGTCATCGTTTTTTGCATACATTCCCCTTTACCCCTGAGGGTAGAAAATTCTGGGAAGAATCTCCGGCTGTAGACGTCTCTGGCCTCTCTAAAAAGGCGGGTACTTCCATGCCGGGCTCCTTTACGGTAAAGGACCCGGGGAATAGGAAAATTGAGGGGACACTAAATTCTGTCTACATTACTGCAGGGGTATCTCAAAGACCGGTCATTGCAGGTTCCTGGATGACGCATGCAATTCACACCTGGGCTACTCAAATTCAGGAGGGTTTCTCGGGTGACATGACCCTAGTTACTACGGTGACCTAACTGAAACACATTCAGGACACTGCAAGAGTTCTGTGTGACTCCCTAAAAGAGATTGGCAATATTAATGCTAGAACCACTGCTATGGCTGTGTCAGCACGCAGAGCCATATGGTTGCGTCAGTGGATTGCTGACTCCAAACGCAATGTGGAATCTCTTCCCTTTACCAGTGAATGGCTCTTCAAAGGCGAATTGGACGCATGGATCTCCAAAGCTGCTGCTCGGAAATCCACGTTTCTTCCCTCGGGGGCTCCGCCTGCTAGACGTATCTACCCGGGACGGTCTACTCAGTCCTTTCGGTCCACCAGTTTCGATCTAGGGCCAGAGGTACAGCCAATGCAGCTATAGGCACCAGGGGTAAACCAGCCGTTGCCGGTCACATCTGGGAAAGTTCCTGCCAGGACGCCTGAGTAAGGGACCTTATTTCTCAGGGTTACAAGTTGGAGTTCGAAGGTGCTGCTCCCCAAAGATTTTTCAAATCAAGCTTACCAGCTTTGGAAATATGCATGTTACGCTACTACAGGCCATCACAAAGTTTGTCCAGTCCCAAGTCATTGTTCCAGTACCCCTGCAACAGCAAGGACAAGGTTACTAATCCAGTCTGTTCGTTGTGCCAAAACCGGACGGATCTGTGAGGCCAATTTTGAAATTGAAGTCCTTGAATCCTTACCTAAAGGTTTTCAAATTCAAGATGGCATCTTTGCGAGCAGTGATCGCAGGCCTGGAACACAAGGAATTGCTAGTGTCCCTGGATATCAAGGACATCTACCTCCCTATCCCAATTTGGCCTCCTCATCAGGCCTATCTTAGGTTTGCCCTGCTGAGCGATCACTACCAATTACAGGCATAACCCTTTGGCCTGTCTACAGCTCCGAGGGTGTTCACGAAGGTGATGGCAAAAATGATGTTCCAGCTCAGGGTCCAGGGGGGTCAACGTGGTCCCTTACCTGGACGATCTCCTGATAAAAGCGAGTTCCAGGGAGCTCCTACTGCTCCATATAGATCGCACTATACGCCTTCCATCAAAGCACGGGTACATCCTCAATCTACAGAAGTCCCACCTGTTTCTGGGAATGCTACTACATACTGTAGCGCAGAAAGTGTTCCTCCCAGAGGACAAAGTGAGAACTCTTCAGGAAATGGTTCGCCTGGTTCTCTGACCGTGTTGAGTTTCCATTGTTGGGAAAGATGGTAGCCTCGTACGAGGCCATCCAGTATGGACGGTTCCATGCCAGACCCTTTCAAATGGAAATCCTGCACAAGTGGTCCGGTTCCCGTCTTCAGATGCACAGGATGATTCAACTGTCACCCCGGGCCAGGATTTCACTCCTGTGGTGGCTGCAGTCTTCCAATCTCCAGGAAGGTCAATGCTTCGAGATTCAAGATTGGATCCTCCTCACGACGGATGCAAGACTGAGAGGATGGTGGACTGTCACCCAAGGGGTGCAGGTCCAGGGCTGGTAGTCTGCCCAAGAGGCCCTACTTTCGATAAACATCCTGGAACTTTGGGCAATTTACAAT
Organism: Pseudophryne corroboree; assembly: GCF_028390025.1. Lineage (NCBI taxonomy): Eukaryota > Metazoa > Chordata > Amphibia > Anura > Myobatrachidae > Pseudophryne > Pseudophryne corroboree. Next base: position 935,725,998 of record NC_086444.1, on the reverse strand, counting down.
GCCGTGATTCTGGCATCCCTTCTGCTCCAGGATCAAGCAATCCAGGTACAGTCAGACAATGCCACGGCTGTGATGTACATCAATTGACAAGGAGGGACAAAAAGCATGGCCTGCATGCGAGAAGTATCAAGAATACTCCTCTGGGTGGAAAGAAATGCACTAGCACTGTCCGCAATATTTATTCCGGGAGTGTTCAATTGGGAAGCGGACTTTCTGAGTCGCCACGACCTCCACCCTGGGGAGTGGGGCCTACATCCTCAAGTGTTTCAACGGATCATCGACCGGTGGAGTTGCCCCCAGATCGATATAATGGCGTCTCGCCTCAACAAGAAACTCCTATTGCTTGCGAACCAGAGACCCTCAGGCGTGCGCAGTGGATGCACTAACGTCGCCTTGGCCTTACCAGCTGGTCTACATATTTCCTTTGATTCCGTTGATCCCAAAGGTGCTCGAGGATCCAACATCAGAGAGTACAAGCAATTCTGCTTGCCCCAGAGAGCGTGGTACGCGGATCTTATGGACATGTCCGTCGAAGACCCTTGGCCTCTGCCACCCAGTCTACCCAGTCTTACGGCGGCTTCGTTTGACGGCATGGAAGTTGAGTGGATCATCCTAGCTCACAAGTGACGTTCCAAAAAGGTCATTGCCACTATGGTGCAAGCCAGAAAACCTGTGACGTCAAAACGTCTCTTGGTGCGAGAAACACACACACCCATCTGGCGATTTTCACTTGGGAAGATTCCTTTGTTTCCTGTAGGCTGGAGTGGATCAAGGCTTACGTCTGGGATCCATTAAAGTTCAAATTTCGGCTCTCTCAATCTTCTTCCAAAAGAAGTTGGCTATACTGCCTGAGGTTCAGACCTTCTTGCAAGGGGTGCTTCACATCCAACCTCCGTTTGTGCCGCCAATGGCTCCTTGGTATTTGGATGTGGTATTGCGATTTCTACAGTCCTTCTGGTTTGAACCTCTGATGACGGTAGAAGACAAGTGCCTCACGTGGAAGACAGTGATGTTACTGGCCCTGGCTTCTGCTAGATGTGTCTCAGAATTGGGGGCCTTATCGTTTAAAAATCCGTATTTGGTCCTTTGAGGACAGAGCTGATCTCAGGACAAGACAGCAGTTTCTGCCAAAGGTTGTTTCCGCCTTTCATCTGAATCAACCTATTGTGATTCCGTCCTGTTCTGACACTTCTCCTCTGGAGGCATTGGATGCTGTGCGTGCCTTAAAGATCTATGTCATGCGTACAGCTCGGATCAGAAAGACTGATTCCTTGTTCGTGCTCTATGATGCACAGAAGAAGGGTTGCCCTGCTTCAAAGCAGTCCATTGCTCGTTGGATTCGACTTACTATCCAACAGGCCGATGTGTCGGTAGCCTTATCTGTTCCTAAGTCTCTAAAGGCCTACTCTACTAGATCGGTGGGCTCTTCCTGAGCGGCTGCCCGTGGAGTCTCGCCATTTCAATTATGCCGAGCTGCTACCTGGTCGTGGATGAACACCTTTGTGAAGTTCTACAAGTTTGATACCCTGGCCAAAGAGGATACCCAGTTTGGGAAGGTGGTGCTGCAGATGTCTCCACATGTTCCCGCCTGTTCTGGAAGCTTTTGGACATCCCCATTGTACTAATGTGTCCCCAATATGCCTTGTGGATGCCAGAGAAAATAGGATTTTAAATACCGACCAGTAAATCCTTTTCTCGTAGTTCATAAGGGATATTGGGCGCCCGCCTCTGTGCGGTGACTTTCTGCAGGTTCTCTGTTAGGTGTTACCTGTTCAGCTGTTGTGGATTATGTTGCCAGACGTTGCTGGCCCAGTTATGTTATGGTGTGCTGGTGTATACATCTCACCACACTTCTCATTGTTATGTTCCTTCTCTCAAGTATGTCCTTTCTCCTTTGGGCACTGTTTTACCTATAACTGCTTGTGGGAGTGGACATAGAGGGAAGGAGCCAGCACACCCAGTGGAAGAAATTTAAAGTGCACTGGCTCCTTTGGTTCCCGTCTATACCCCATCGTACTGTGTCCCCAATATCCCTTATGGACTACGAGAAAAGGATTTACCGGTAGGTATTTAAAATCCTATTTTTTGATAGTAGTGTAAAGTATAACTCATCATTGCAGAATTCAGTGCATTATTTCTGGTAAAATCTCTTGATGGTGACTGGGGGCTATGTAATTGTTTTGTGCGACCAGCACAGATGCTGCACTTACTGCAGATGTCTATGCGCACCCTCCTGTGGGACATGTGCGTAAAACAGGCCTTCAGGGGTGCCCGCATGGGAGAAGCTGTTTAACAGATTAGGGCGTGGGAATTAAGTGCTTCCTTGTGGCTGGTTGCACAAAACAATTGAATAGCTCCCGCTCATGTTTGATAGGCACTACAACACCCAGAAACAATTGAATCTCCTCACTAGGTGACAGATTTATTAAGCCTGGTGAAGTGATAAAGTGGAAGGTGATAAAGTACCAGCCAATCAGCTCCTAACTTCCATGTTACAGGCTGGGTTTGAAAAATGACAGGAGCTGACTGGCTGGTGCGTTATCACCTTCCACTTTATCACTTCACCAGGCTTAATAAATCTGCCCCTATGTGTCTTGTGTTTAATATGTACCTTCATGTACTATTCTTCCTGTATCTTGAAAACAATATCTATATATGAAAAAGGAAACTTGTGCCATCCATTGACAAAGTACGGGTTCAGATGCACAAGTTTTACATGCTAAATCATCTACCTTTCTGTTTGTAAACCTTTTTTAGTTGTTCTTGTTTCAAAAATCCACTAGCCTTGATCATGAAACAAAAGTTTTATCAACAGTGACTGTTTCATTTGGTGTGATTATCTCTCATGAATCCCTTTCTTTTCCAGTTGAGGCATCTGTACACGGTAGCAATGTCCACTGCACAGACAAGACCATCGAGGCAGCAGAGGCTCTGCTACACATGGAGTCTCCCACCATCCTGCGGGACTCCAGGAGCCCAGGTACATTCTACTTGTTTATCATCTGCAGCAATCCAGGAATTGTGATATACTTGTGACATGATTCTTCACTATCTTATAGCTATTAATTTCAGTGAGAACAGACCGCTCACACACACACACAGAATACTTATTATACAGTTAGGTTACAATAGTAATTGCATATGAAGTCTTGCTGACTTTCCTGTAGTAAACTGGACATCAGCAATTGCTAATGGCCAAGCAACAATACAGAGCTGGGGATTACGGTTACTTGCCAATTCAGGAACATTCTTTTTTATGGAGATTCCGAGCTTTTCCAGGCAAAGTTGTACATCCTGCTTGATGAGTCCTGATTAATGTAAAGATGAGTAACCCACACAATTTTAACCATGGACATTTACAGTCTTTATCAGAGCTGCACTTCCTAATTGTGTATTAGGGGACAATGGACAGATACAAATAATAATGCAACTTTTAAAGGGAAGTCTGTACAATACCTATACTCAAGTGTAACAACATATTGCCTTACCACAACTGATAGGTGAGGTACAGACATTTTCTATGGAGTAGTTTGAATGAGCTTCTTATGCTACTTATTCATTTTGGTTATTTACACTGTAGAATTATGAGGAGGCTGACAACGTATGCAGTGGTGAGGCAGAACTCCCCCCTCCACTTCCAAGGACTGGTATAGATTAATGATCATATAAATTACACAGCCAAATGTGTATGTCTTCCTGCAAAGTAGCTGTAAACCATTTGTGGATTGTCTTTAGGAATTATGGTTTTAAAAAAAATAAAAAAATATTTTTTTAAAGCTAAAATGATGTCTTTTGTTTTTATGTACTGCTTGTGGTTAATGGTAAATATTTGGTATGCACCCCAATACTGTGTCTGTTGTTGTGCTGGGTACCTAACATATGAGACAGGGACTACCAACTGCTGGTCAGTGTGCTAATCTGCTGTGGACATGAAGAGGTGAAAGATATCTATCTGGATACACCTGTTAGTTAAATATCTAGTACATGACATTAGGCAGTGGTTACTGTTATTGCAGCATTTACCCAGTTGTTTGTCTTGAAGCACGGTTTCATCCTTTAAGACAATATGTGACTTAGGGCCTCATGTGAAAGAGCTGCCATTTTTGGTCACAGGTAGAGACGGGTTAAATGCTTGTGCTGTCAGTGTTTATTAATGTTACTCCATTAGCTGATTGTGTATTCTGCATGTTGCTGATCATTTATAATACTTCAAAGGCTGCACACAGATGGGAGGGTGGGCATGTGAGAGCAGCTGCTGCATCATGACGTACTGGAACTCTGTTTCTGCGTGCCTTTATCTATAGCCTTTTACATTGGATCCAAGTTTTATCTACCTTTTATTCATTTTACAACTGCATCCTGTCTAGCCTAATTAGTATGTATGCACTCTTGTCCTTATCTCATCTTCTTTTGGAGATATTTATTGTGATGATTTAAAGTTCCCCTAAACATAAAAAGCTTATTAATGTAAATCAAGAAGGCCTATGGCAACCCGTGTGCCAGTTTTTAGGAGCAGTTCAGTGGTTTTGGGCACCCGTTAATTATCACGCTTGTTGCTTCCAAAGTGTAAGCGGCTGCGGCACTCATGCCTGATCGGAACTATAATTTAATTGCTCCGTCAGTTGCCCACTAATTAGCGTCACCTAAAATCAATTGAATCTCGCCATTGAGTTTAGTTTTTATTCACTATCTCCCCCTCTCAATAACAACTGTGGCAGTCCCGTTATTGGGACTTACGATGATACTGACAGTTTCCGTTCATCCTGTGCTGCACAGTAGGTCTGAAACTGTAGAGACAGTGCCTTGCTAAAGTATTCACCCCCTCTAAATTTTTCATGTTTTGTTGCCTCACAACCTGGAATTAAAATGGATTGTTTGAAGGTTTGCATCATTTCATTCACGGAACATGCCTACAACTTTGAAGATGGTGTTTGTTTGTTTTTTCATTGTGAAGCAAATAACAAATAGGACAAAATAACAGAAAACTTCAGCGTGCATAACTATTCACCCCCCTAAAGTCAGTACTTTGTAGAGCCACCTTTTGTGGCTCTACACCACCGTGTTTCACTGTCCTAGTGGATGCTGGGGACTCCGTAAGGACCATGGGAATAGACGGGCTCCGCAGGAGACATGGGCACTTTAAGAAAGAATTTAGATTCTGGTGTGCACTGGCTCCTCCCTCTATGCCCCTCCTCCAGACCTCAGTTTGAATCTGTGCCCGGACGAGCTGGGTGCTTTTCAGTGAGCTCTCCTGAGCTTGCTGTGAGAAAGTATTTTGTTAGGTTTTTTATTTTCAGGGAGCTCTGCTGGCAACAGACTCCCTGCATCGTGGGACTGAGGGGAGAGAAGCAGCCCTACTCTCTGAAGCTAGGTCCTGCTTCTTAGGCTACTGGACACCATTAGCTCCAGAGGGATCGTACACAGGATCTCACCCTCGTCGTCCGATCCCAGAGCCGCTCCGCCGCCCCCCTCGCAGAGCCGGAAGACAGAAGCCGGGTGAGCATGAGAAGTAAGAAGACTTCGAAATCGGCGGCAGAAGACTCCGGTCTTCTCTGAGGTAACGCACAGCACTGCAGCTGTGCGCCATTGCTCCCACACACCTCACATACTCCGGTCACTGTAAGGGTGCAGGGAGGGGCGCCCTGGGGCAGCATTTGGACCTCTTTTTGGCAAAAGTGAACATATATACAGTTGGGCACTGTATATATGTATGAGCCCCCGCCAAGGAAATACATATTTAAGCGGGACAGAAGCCTGCCGTCGAGGGGGCGGGGCTTCTTCCTCAGCACTCACCAGCGCCATTTCTCTATCGTCCTAAGTGGATGCTGGGGTTCCTGAAAGGACCATGGGGAATAGCGGCTCCGCAGGAGACAGGGCACAAAAAAGTAAAGCTTTACTAGGTCAGGTGGTGTGCACTGGCTCCTCCCCCTATGACCCTCCTCCAGACTCCAGTTAGATTTTGTGCCCGAACGAGAAGGGTGCAATCTAGGTGGCTCTCCTAAAGAGCTGCTTAGAGAAAGTTTAGTTTAGGTTTTTTTTCTTTACAGTGAGTCCTGCTGGCAACAGGATCACTGCAACGTGGGACTTAGGGGGAAAGTAGTAAACTCACCTGCATGCAGAGTGGATTTGCTGCTTGGCTACTGGACACCATTAGCTCCAGAGGGATCGAACACAGGCCCAGCCGTGGAGTCCGGTCCCGGAGCCGCGCCGCCGACCCCCTTGCAGATGCTGAAGCGTGAAGAGGTCCGGAAACCGGCGGCTGAAGACTCCTCAGTCTTCATAAGGTAGCGCACAGCACTGCAGCTGTGCGCCATTTTCCTCTCAGCACACTTCACTGGGCAGTCACTGAGGGTGCAGAGCGCTGGGGGGGGGCGCTCTGAGAGGCAAATATAAACCTTATACAAGGCTAAAAATACCTCACATATAGCCCATAGGGGCTATATGGAGATATTTAACCCCTGCCTGACTGGAAAAATAGCGGGAGAAGAACCCGCCGAAAAAGGGGCGGGGCCTATCTCCTCAGCACACGGCGCCATTTTCTGTCACAGCTCCGCTGGTCAGAACGGCTCCCAGGTCTCTCCCCTGCACTGCACTACAGAAACAGGGTAAAACAGAGAGGGGGGGCACATTAATGGCTATATATATATATATTAAAGCAGCTATAAGGGAGCACTTAATATAAGGATATCCCTTGTATATATAGCGCTTTGTGGTGTGTGCTGGCAGACTCTCCCTCTGTCTCCCCAAAAGGGCTAGTGGGTCCTGTCTTCATTAGAGCATTCCCTGTGAGTTTGCGGTGTGTGTCGGTACGTGGTGTCGACATGTATGAGGACGATATTGGTGTGGAGGCGGAGCAATTGCCAAATATGCAGATGTCACCCCCCAGGGGGTCGACACCAGAATGGATGCCTTTATTTGTGGAATTACGTGATGGTTTATCTTCCCTTAAACAGTCAGTTGAGGACATGAGGCGGCCGGACAATCAATTAATGCCTGTCCAGGCGCCTCAAACACCGTCAGGGGCTGTAAAACGCCCTTTGCCTCAGTCGGTCGACACAGACCCAGACACGGGCACTGATTCCAGTGACGACGGTAGAAATTCAGACGTATTTTCCAGTAGGGCCACACGTTATATGATTTTGGCAATGAAGGAGACGTTACATTTAGCTGATACTACAGATACCGTAAAACAGGGTATTATGTATGGTGTGAAAAAACTACAAACAGTTTTTCCTGAATCAGAAGAATTAAATGACGTGTGTGATGAAGCGTGGGTTGCTCCTGATAAAAAGTTGATAATTTCAAAAAAGTTATTGGCATTATACCCTTTCCCGCCAGAGGTTAGGGCGCGCTGGGAAACACCCCCTAAGGTGGACAAGGCGCTCACACGCTTATCCAAACAAGTGGCGTTACCCTCTCCTGAGACGGCCGCACTTAAGGATCCATCAGATAGAAAGATGGAAGTTATTCAAAAGAATATATACACACATGCAGGTGTTATACTACGACCAGCTATAGCAACTGCCTGGATGTGCAGTGCTGGAGTAGTTTGGTCAGAATCCCTGATTGAAAATATTGATACCCTAGATAGGGACAATGTTTTACTGTCGTTAGAACAAATAAAGGATGCATTTATCTATATGCGTGATGCACAGAGGGATATTTGCACACTGGCATCTCGGGTGAGTGCTATGTCCATTTCAGCCAGAAGAGCCTTATGGACACGACAGTGGACAGGCGATGCGGATTCAAAACGTCACATGGAGGTTTTGCCGTATAAAGGGGAGGAGTTATTTGGAGTTGGTCTATCAGACTTGGTGGCCACGGCTACTGCCGGGAAATCCACTTTTTTACCTCAAGTCACTCCCCAACAGAGAAAGGCACCGACCTTTCAACCGCAGCCTTTTCGCTCCTACAAAAATAAGAGAGCAAAGGGCTTGTCGTACCTGCCACGAGGCAGAGGAAGAGGGAAGAGACACCAACAGGCAGCTCCTTCCCAGGAACAGAAGCCCTCCCCGGCTCCTGCAAAAACCTCAGCATGACGCTGGGGCCTCTCAAGCGGACTCGGGGACAGTGGGGGGCCGTCTCAAAAATTACAGCGCGCAGTGGGCTCACTCGCAGGTAGACCCCTGGATCCTGCAGATAATATCTCAGGGGTACAGGTTGGAATTAGAGACGGATCCTCCTCATCGTTTCCTGAAGTCTGCCTTACCAACCGTCTCTTCCGAAAGGGAGAGGGTGTTGGAAGCCATTCACAAGCTGTACGCTCAGCAGGTGATAGTCAAAGTACCCCTATTACAACAAGGAAAGGGGTATTATTCCACTCTATTTGTGGTACCGAAGCCGGATGGCTCGGTAAGGCCTATTCTAAATCTGAAGTCCTTGAACCTCTACATAAAAAAGTTCAAGTTCAAGATGGAGTCACTCAGAGCAGTGATAGCGAACCTGGAAGAAGGGGACTTTATGGTATCCTTGGACATCAAGGATGCGTATCTACACGTTCCGATTTACCCCGCACACCAGGGGTACCTCAGGTTCATTGTTCAAAACTGTCACTATCAGTTTCAGACGCTGCCGTTCGGATTGTCCACGGCGCCTCGGGTCTTTACCAAGGTAATGGCCGAGATGATGATTCTTCTTCGAAGAAAAGGCGTATTAGTTATCCCATACTTGGACGATCTCCTAATAAGGGCAAGGTCCAGAGAACAGCTGGAGACAGCTTTAGCACTATCTCAAGAGGTGCTAAGACAACACGGGTGGATTCTGAATATTCCAAAATCCCATTTAATCCCGACAACTCGTCTGCTGTTCCTAGGAATGATTCTGGACACGGTTCAGAAAAAGGTTTTCCTTCCAGAGGAAAAAGCCAAGGAGTTATCCGATCTGGTCAGGAACCTCCTAAAACCAGGAAAAGTGTCAGTACATCAATGCACAAGAGTCCTGGGAAAAATGGTGGCTTCTTACGAAGCAATTCCATTCGGCAGATTCCATGCAAGAATATTCCAAAGGGATCTGTTGGACAAATGGTCAGGGTCGCATCTGCAGATGCACCTGCGAATAACCCTGTCACCAAAGACAAGGGTGTCACTTCTGTGGTGGTTGCAGAAGGCTCACCTATTAGAAGGCCGCAGATTCGGCATTCAGGATTGGATCCTGGTGACCACGGACGCCAGCCTGAGAGGCTGGGGAGCAGTCACACAAGGAAGAAACTTCCAGGGAGTATGGACGAGTCTGGAAAAGTCTCTTCACATAAACATTCTGGAACTAAGAGCAATCTACAATGCTCTAAGCCAGGCGGAACTTCTCCTGCAAGGAAAGCCGGTGTTGATTCAGTCGGACAACATCACGGCGGTCGCCCATGTAAACAGGCAGGGCGGCACAAGAAGCAGGAGTGCAATGGCAGAAGCTGCCAAGATTCTTCGCTGGGCGGAGAATCACGTGATAGCACTGTCAGCAGTGTTCATCCCGGGCGTGGACAACTGGGAAGCAGACTTCCTCAGCAGACACGATCTTCATCCGGGAGAGTGGGGTCTACATCCAGAAGTCTTCAACATGTTAATAGACCGTTGGGAAAGACCAATTGTAGACATGATGGCGTCTCGCCTCAACAAGAAACTGGACAAATATTGCGCCAGGTCAAGAGATCCACAGGCAATAGCTGTGGACGCACTGGTAACTCCTTGGGTGTACCAGTCAGTGTATGTGTTTCCTCCTCTGCCGCTCATACCAAAGGTATTGAAGATCATACGGCAAAGAAGAGTAAGAACAATACTAGTGGTTCCGGATTGGCCGAGAAGGACTTGGTATCCGGAACTTCAAGAGATGCTCACGGACGAACCGTGGCCTCTACCTCTGAGAAGGGACCTGCTACAGCAGGGTCCCTGTCTTTTTCAAGACTTACCGCGGCTGCGTTTGACGGCATGGCGGTTGAACGCCAGATCCTAAAAGGGAAAGGCATTCCAGAAGAAGTCATTCCTACCTTGATTAAGGCACGGAAGGAAGTCACCGTGAAACATTATCACCGCATTTGGCGAAAATATGTAGCGTGGTGCGAGGATCGGAGGGTTCCGACGGAGGAATTCCAACTGGGTCGTTTCCTACATTTCCTGCAATCAGGATTATCTATGGGTCTCAAATTGGGATCCATTAAGGTTCAAATTTCGGCCCTGTCAATATTCTTCCAAAAAGAATTGGCCTCTGTCCCTGAGGTCCAGACTTTTGTCAAGGGAGTACTGCATATACAGACTCCTGTGGTGCCTCCGGTGGCACCGTGGGATCTAAATGTAGTTTTAGATTTCCTCAAATCCCATTGGTTTGAACCATTGAAAAAGGTGGATTTGAAATATCTCACATTGAAAGTGACTATGTTACTAGCCCTGGCCTCTGCCAGGAGAGTATCTGAATTGGCGGCTTTATCTTATAAAAGTCCTTATCTAATCTTCCATTCGGATAGGGCAGAACTGCGGACTCGTCCGCATTTTCTCCCAAAAGTGGTATCAGCATTTCATCTGAACCAACCTATTGTGGTGCCTGCGGCCACTAGCGACTTGGAGGACTCCAAGTTGTTGGACGTTGTCAGAGCCTTAAAAATATACATTGCAAGGACGGCTGGAGTCAGAAAATCTGACTCGCTGTTTATATTGTATGCACCCAACAAGTTGGGCGCACCTGCTTCTAAGCAGTCGATTGCTCGTTGGATTTGTAACACAATTCAACTTGCACATTCTGTGGCAGGCCTGCCACAGCCTAAAACTGTAAAAGCCCACTCCACAAGGAAGGTGGGCTCATCTTGGGCGGCTGCCCGAGGGGTCTCGGCATTACAACTCTGCCGAGCAGCTACGTGGTCGGGGGAGAACACGTTTGTAAAATTTTACAAATTTGATACCCTGGCAAAGGAGGACCTGGAGTTCTCTCATTCGGTGCTGCAGAGTCATCCGCACTCTCCCGCCCGTTTGGGAGCTTTGGTATAATCCCCATGGTCCTTTCAGGAACCCCAGCATCCACTTAGGACGATAGAGAAAATAAGAATTTACTTACCGATAATTCTATTTCTCGGAGTCCGTAGTGGATGCTGGGCGCCCATCCCAAGTGCGGATTATCTGCAATACTTGTACATAGTTATTGTTAACTAATTCGGGTTATTGTTAAGGAGCCATCTTTAAGAGGCCCTTTCTGTTGTCATACTGTTAACTGGGTTTAGATCACAAGTTGTACGGTGTGATTGGTGTGGCTGGTATGAGTCTTACCCGGGATTCAAAATGCCTCCCTTATTGTGTATGCTCGTCCGGGCACAGTACCTAACTGGAGTCTGGAGGAGGGTCATAGGGGGAGGAGCCAGTGCACACCACCTGACCTAGTAAAGCTTTACTTTTTTGTGCCCTGTCTCCTGCGGAGCCGCTATTCCCCATGGTCCTTTCAGGAACCCCAGCATCCACTACGGACTCCGAGAAATAGAATTATCGGTAAGTAAATTCTTATTTTTTTCTCCACAGCTCCGCTGAGAGGAAGCTCCCCAGGCTCTCCCCTGCAGATACACGGTAGAAGAGGGTAAAAAGAGAGGGGGGGCACATAATTAGGCACAAAAATCAATATAAACAGCAGCTACTGGGTTAACATTAAGTTACTGTGCTATTCCTGGGTTTATAGCGCTGGGGTGTGTGCTGGCATACTCTCTCTGTCTCTCCAAAGGGCCTTGTGGGGGAACTGTCTTCAAAAAGAGCATTCCCTGTGTGTGTGGTGTCGGTACGCTTGTGTCGACATGTTTGACGAGGAAGGCTATGTGGAAACAGAGCGGGAGCAAATGAATGTGGTGTCTCCGCCGACTGCGCCGACACCTGATTGGATGGATATGTGGAAGGTTTTAAATGATAATGTTAATTCCTTGCATAAAAGGTTGGAAAAAGCTGAAGTCTTAGGACAGTCAGGGTCTCAGCCCGTGCCTGATCCTATGTCGCAGAGGCCGTCAGGGTCTCAGAAGAGCTTACTATCCCAAATTGTTGACACAGATACCGACATGGATTCTGATTCCAGTGTCGATTACAATGATGCAAAGTTACAGACAAAATTGGCTAAATCCATCCGTTATATGATTATAGCAATTAAGGATGTGTTGCACATCACAGAGGAAACCCCAGTCCCTGACAAGAGGGTTCATATGTATGGGGAAAAGAGGCAGGTGGTGACCTTTCCCCCGTCACACGAGCTAAATGAGTTATGTGAAAAGGCTTGGGAATCTCCAGATAAAAAACTGCAGATTTCCAAACGGGTTCTTAAGGCGTATCCTTTCCCGCCAACGGACAGGTTACGCTGGGAATCCTCCCCTAAGGTGGACAAAGCTTTAACACGCTTATCCAAGAAGGTAGCCCTGCCGTCACAGGATACGGCTACCCTCCAAGATGCTGCGGATAGAAAGCAAGACATTGAGGTACCTCACTGAGGCCAGCGATCGCGTCGGCCTGGGTGTGTAGTGCTGTAGCAGCATAGACTAGGGGTGGGCAAAATACGGCCCGCGGGCCGGATGCGGCCCGCAAACCGATCCTACCCGGCCCACTGCTTCCCCCCAGTGCGCAATGACAAGCGGCCCGACAGGCTGAGCTGCTTGTCATTGCTCTGCAGTACCTACACGCCGCCGGCGCCCGTCTCCCCTGCTGCTGCTGCACGGCGCCTGCCACACTTATCTTCTTGCCTTGTAGCCTCCCCCTGCCGCCTCCAGTGACAACGGCAGTGTTCATGGTCAGCCAAAAAGGGGCGGAGCTATGCGAGGACGAGGGGGCGGGGCTACACGGACCTCAGGGGGCGGAGCTACACGGGACAAGAGCAACTGCTACTGATCCATCCTTCCTGCCACTGCCAGCCAGCCAGATAAGTTAATGGAAAAAGTGAGTAAGAGAGAGAAAGTGTATTTGTGTGTGTGTATATATATGTGAGAGTGTGTGTATATGTTTGTGTGTGCAGGCAGTGGCGTCAGACTGTTTTTAGGTTAGGGGGGAGATCTTTAGCGCTCGATGTACCACCCCTAACCCCCCCCCCCCCCCCGTGTTCTGTCACTGACTTAACCCCACATGTTCTGTCACCGTGTCACACCCCCGTGTTCTGTCACTGTGTCACACCCCCGTGTTCTGTCACTGTGTCACACCCCCCGTGTTCTGTCACTGTCACACCCCGCATGTTCTGTCACCGTGTCACCCTCAGTGTTCTGTCACTGACATAACCCCACATGTACTGTCACCGCGTCACCCCCGTGTTCTGTCACCGCGTCACACCCTGCGTGTTCTGTCACCGCGTCACACCCTGCGTGTTCTGTCACTGTCACACCCTGCGGGTTCTGTCACTGTCACACCCCGCGTGTTCTGTCACTGTCACACCCCGCGTGTTCTGTCACCCCCCCCCCGTGTTCTGTCACCGTCACCCCCCCGTGTTCTGTCACCGCGTCACACCCCCGTGTTCTGTCACCGCGTCACACCCCCGTATTCTGTCACTGACTTAACCCCACATGTACTGTCACCGCGTCACACCCCCGTGTTCTGTCACCGCGTCACACCCCCGTGTTCTGTCACTGTCACCCCCCCCCCCCGTGTTCTGTCACTGTCACCCCCCCCCCCCGTGTTCTGTCACTGTGTCACACGTCACACCCCGCATGTTCTGTCACCGTGTCACCCCCCCCGTGTTGTCACTGACTCAACCCCACATGTTCTGTCACCATGTCACCCCCCCCCCGTGTTCTGTCACTGTCACACCCCGCGTGTTCTGTCACTGTGTCACACCCCCCCGTGTTCTGTCACTGTCACCCCGTGTTCTGTCACTGTCACCGCGTCACACCCCCGTGTTCTGTCACCGTGTCACCCCCGTGTTCTGTCACCGCGTCACACCCTGCGTGTTCTGTCACCGCGTCACACCCTGCGTGTTCTGTCACCGCGTCACACCCTGCGTGTTCTGTCACTGTCACACCCCGCGTGTTCTGTCACTGTGTCACACCCCGCGTGTTCTGTCACCCCCCCGTGTTCTGTCACCGTCACCCCCCCGTGTTCTGTCACCGCGTCACACCCCCGTGTTCTGTCACTGTCACACCCCGCATGTTCTGTCACCGTGTCACCCTCAGTGTTCTGTCACTGACATAACCCCACATATACTGTCACCGTGTCACCCCCGTGTTCTGTCACCGCGTCACACCCTGCGTGTTCTGTCACCGCGTCACACCCTGCGTGTTCTGTCACCGCGTCACACCCTGCGTGTTCTGTCACTGTCACACCCCGCGTGTTCTGTCACTGTGTCACACCCCGCGTGTTCTGTCACTGTCACCCCCCCGTGTTCTGTCACCGTCACCCCCCCGTGTTCTGTCACCGCGTCACACCCCCGTGTTCTGTCACTGTCACACCCCGCATGTTCTGTCACCGTGTCACCCTCAGTGTTCTGTCACTGACATAACCCCACATATACTGTCACCGTGTCACCCCCGTGTTCTGTCACCGCGTCACACCCTGCGTGTTCTGTCACCGCGTCACACCCTGCGTGTTCTGTCACCGCGTCACACCCTGCGTGTTCTGTCACCGCGTCACACCCTGCGTGTTCTGTCACTGTCACACCCTGCGGGTTCTGTCACTGTCACACCCCGCGGGTTCTGTCACTGTCACACCCCGCGTGTTCTGTCACTGTCACCCCCCCGTGTTCTGTCACCGTCACCCCCCGTGTTCTGTCACCGTCACCCCCCCGTGTTCTGTCACCGCGTCACACCCCCGTGTTCTGTCACCGCGTCACACCCCCGTGTTCTGTCACTGTCACCCCCCCCCCCGTGTTCTGTCACTGTGTCACCCCCCCCCGTGTTCTGTCACTGTGTCACCCCCCCCCGTGTTCTGTCACTGTGTCACACGTCACACCCCGCATGTTCTGTCACCGTGTCACCCCCCCGTGTTGTCACTGACTCAACCCCACATGTTCTGTCACCGTGTCACCCCCCCCCCCGTGTTCTGTCACTGTGTCACACCCCGCGTGTTCTGTCACTGTCACACCCCCCCGTGTTCTGTCACTGTCACCGTGTCACCCCCGTGTTCTGTCACCGTGTCACCCCCGTGTTCTGTCACCGCGTCACACCCTGCGTGTTCTGTCACCGCGTCACACCCTGCGTGTTCTGTCACCGCGTCACACCCTGCGTGTTCTGTCACCGCGTCACACCCTGCGTGTTCTGTCACTGTCACACCCCGCGTGTTCTGTCACTGTGTCACACCCCGCGTGTTCTGTCACTGTCACCCCCCCGTGTTCTGTCACCGTCACCCCCCCGTGTTCTGTCACCGCGTCACACCCCCGTTTTCTGTCACCATGTCACCCCCCCCGTGTTCTGTCACTGTGTCACACCCCGCGTGTTCTGTCACTGTCACCGCGTCACACCCCCGTGTTCTGTCACCGCGTCACACCCCCGTGTTCTGTCACCGCGTCACACCCCCGTGTTCTGTCACCGCGTCACACCCCCGTGTTCTGTCACCGCGTCACACCCCCGTGTTCTGTCACCGCGTCACACCCCCGTGTTCTGTCACCGCGTCACACCCCCGTGTTCTGTCACCGCGTCACACCCCCGTGTTCTGTCACCGCGTCACACCCCCCGTGTTCTGTCACTGTCACACCCCCCGTGTTCTGTCACACCCCCCGTGTTCTGTCACTGTCACACCCCGCATGTTCTGTCACTGTCACACCCCGCATGTTCTGTCACCGTGTCACCCTCAGTGTTCTGTCACCGTGTCACCCTCAGTGTTCTGTCACTGACTTAACCCCACATGTTCTGTCACCATGTCACCCCTGTGTTCTGTCACCGCGTCACACCCCCGTGTTCTGTCACTGTGTCACACCCCGCATGTTCTGTCACCGTGTCACCCCCCGTGTTCTGTCACTGACTCAACCCCACATGTTCTGTCACCGTGTCACCCCCCCCGTGTTCTGTCACCGTGTCACGCCCCGCGTGTTCTGTCACCGTGTCACGCCCCGCGTGTTCTGTCACCGTGTCACACCCCGCGTGTTCTGTCACCGTGTCACACCCCGCGTGTTCTGTCACTGTGTCACACCCCGCGTGTTCTGTCACTGTGTCACACCCCGCGTGTTCTGTCACTGTGTCACACCCCGCGTGTTCTGTCACTGTGTCACACCCCGCGTGTTCTGTCACTGTGTCACACCCCGCGTGTTCTGTCACTGTGTCACACCCCGCGTGTTCTGTCACTGTGTCACACCCCGCGTGTTCTGTCACTGTGTCACACCCCGCGTGTTCTGTCACTGTGTCACACCCCGCGTGTTCTGTCACTGTGTCACACCCCGCGTGTTCTGTCACCGCGTCACACCCCCGTGTTCTGTCACCGCGTCACACCCCCGTGTTCTGTCACCGCGTCACACCCCCGTGTTCTGTCACCGCGTCACAACCCCGTGTTCTGTCACCGCGTCACACCCCCGTGTTCTGTCACCGCGTCACACCCCCGTGTTCTGTCACCGCGTCACACCCCCGTGTTCTGTCACCGCGTCACACCCCCGTGTTCTGTCACCGCGTCACACCCCCGTGTTCTGTCACCGCGTCACACCCCCGTGTTCTGTCACCGCGTCACACCCCCGTGTTCTGTCACCGCGTCACACCCCCGTGTTCTGTCACCGCGTCACACCCCCGTGTTCTGTCACCGCGTCACACCCCCGTGTTCTGTCACCGCGTCACACCCCCGTGTTCTGTCACCGCGTCACACCCCCGTGTTCTGTCACCGCGTCACACCCCCGTGTTCTGTCACCGCGTCACACCCCCGTGTTCTGTCACCGCGTCACACCCCCGTGTTCTGTCACCGCGTCACACCCCCGTGTTCTGTCACCGCGTCACACCCCCGTGTTCTGTCACCGCGTCACACCCCCGTGTTCTGTCACCGCGTCACACCCCCGTGTTCTGTCACCGCGTCACACCCCCGTGTTCTGTCACCGCGTCACACCCCCGTGTTCTGTCACCGCGTCACACCCCCGTGTTCTGTCACCGCGTCACACCCCCGTGTTCTGTCACCGCGTCACACCCCCGTGTTCTGTCACCGCGTCACACCCCCGTGTTCTGTCACCGCGTCACACCCCCGTGTTCTGTCACCGCGTCACACCCCCGTGTTCTGTCACCGCGTCACACCCCCGTGTTCTGTCACCGCGTCACACCCCCGTGTTCTGTCACCGCGTCACACCCCCGTGTTCTGTCACCGCGTCACACCCCCGTGTTCTGTCACCGCGTCACACCCCCGTGTTCTGTCACCGCGTCACACCCCCGTGTTCTGTCACCGCGTCACACCCCCGTGTTCTGTCACCGCGTCACACCCCCGTGTTCTGTCACCGCGTCACACCCCCGTGTTCTGTCACCGCGTCACACCCCGCATGTTCTGTCACCGCGTCACCCCCCGTGTTCTGTCACTGACTCAACCCCACGTGTTCTGTCACCGCGTCACACCCCCCGTGTTCTGTCACCGCGTCACACCCCCGTGTTCTGTCACCGCGTCACACCCCCGTGTTCTGTCACCGCGTCACACCCCCGTGTTCTGTCACCGCGTCACACCCCGCATGTTCTGTCACCGCGTCACCCCCCGTGTTCTGTCACTGACTCAACCCCACGTGTTCTGTCACCGCGTCACACCCCCCGTGTTCTGTCACCGCGTCACACCCCCGTGTTCTGTCACCGCGTCACACCCCCGTGTTCTGTCACCGCGTCACACCCCGCATGTTCTGTCACCGCGTCACCCCCCGTGTTCTGTCACTGACTCAACCCCACGTGTTCTGTCACCGCGTCACACCCCCCGTGTTCTGTCACCGCGTCACACACCCCGTGTTCTGTCACCGCGTCACACACCCCGTGTTCTGTCACCGCGTCACACACCCCGTGTTCTGTCACCGCGTCACACACCCCGTGTTCTGTCACCGCGTCACACCCCGCATGTTCTGTCACTGTCACACCCCGCATGTTCTGTCACCGTGTCACCCTCAGTGTTCTGTCACTGACTTAACCCCACATGTTCTGTCACCATGTCACCCCTGTGTTCTGTCACCGCGTCACACCCCCGTGTTCTGTCACCGTGTCACACCCCGCGTGTTCTGTCACCGTGTCACACCCCGCGTGTTCTGTCACTGTGTCACACCCCGCGTGTTCTGTCACTGTGTCACACCCCGCGTGTTCTGTCACCGCGTCACGCCCCCCGTGTTCTGTCACCGCGTCACGCCCCGCGTGTTCCCGCGTCACACCCCGCGTGTTCTGTCACCGCGTCACACCCCCGTGTTCTGTCACCGCGTCACACCCCCGTGTTCTGTCACCGCGTCACACCCCGCATGTTCTGTCACCGCGTCACCCCCCGTGTTCTGTCACTGACTCAACCCCACGTGTTCTGTCACCGCGTCACACCCCCCGTGTTCTGTCACCGCGTCACACCCCCGTGTTCTGTCACCGCGTCACACCCCCGTGTTCTGTCACCGCGTCACACCCCGCATGTTCTGTCACCGCGTCACCCCCCGTGTTCTGTCACTGACTCAACCCCACGTGTTCTGTCACCGCGTCACACCCCCCGTGTTCTGTCACCGCGTCACACCCCCGTGTTCTGTCACCGCGTCACACCCCCGTGTTCTGTCACCGCGTCACACCCCGCATGTTCTGTCACCGCGTCACCCCCCGTGTTCTGTCACTGACTCAACCCCACGTGTTCTGTCACCGCGTCACACCCCCCGTGTTCTGTCACCGCGTCACACACCCCGTGTTCTGTCACCGCGTCACACACCCCGTGTTCTGTCACCGCGTCACACACCCCGTGTTCTGTCACCGCGTCACACACCCCGTGTTCTGTCACCGCGTCACACCCCGCATGTTCTGTCACTGTCACACCCCGCATGTTCTGTCACCGTGTCACCCTCAGTGTTCTGTCACTGACTTAACCCCACATGTTCTGTCACCATGTCACCCCTGTGTTCTGTCACCGCGTCACACCCCCGTGTTCTGTCACCGTGTCACACCCCGCGTGTTCTGTCACCGTGTCACACCCCGCGTGTTCTGTCACTGTGTCACACCCCGCGTGTTCTGTCACTGTGTCACACCCCGCGTGTTCTGTCACCGCGTCACGCCCCCCGTGTTCTGTCACCGCGTCACGCCCCGCGTGTTCCCGCGTCACACCCCGCGTGTTCTGTCACCGCGTCACACCCCGCGTGTTCTGTCACCGCGTCACACCCCGCGTGTTCTGTCACCGCGTCACACCCCGCGTGTTCTGTCACCGCGTCACACCCCGCGTGTTCTGTCACCGCGTCACACCCCGCGTGTTCTGTCACCGCGTCACACCCCGCGTGTTCTGTCACCGCGTCACACCCCGCGTGTTCTGTCACCGCGTCACACCCCGCGTGTTCTGTCACCGCGTCACACCCCGCGTGTTCTGTCACCGCGTCACACCCCGCGTGTTCTGTCACCGCGTCACACCCCGCGTGTTCTGTCACCGCGTCACACCCCGCGTGTTCTGTCACCGCGTCTCCTGAGCTCCTAGAGAGAAAGTATATTTTAGGTTTTTTATTTTACAGTGAGATCTGCTGGCAACAGACTCACTGCAGCGAGGGACTAAGGGGATAAGAAGCGAACCTACCTAACTGGTGGTAGCTTGGGCTTCTTAGGCTACTGGACACCATTAGCTCCAGAGGGATCGACCGCATGGAACCGGCCATTGGTGTTCGGTCCCGGAGCCGCGCCGCCGGCCCCCTTACAGAGCCAGAAGCAAGAAGAATCCGGAAAATCGGCGGCAGAAGACATCAGTCTTCACCAAGGTAGCGCACAGCACTGCAGCTGTGCGCCATTGCTCCTCATACACACTTCACACTCCGGTCACTGAGGGTGCAGGGCGCTGGGGGGGGCGCCCTGAGAAGCAATAAATACACCTTGGCTGGCAAATATATCACAATATATAGCCCCAGAGGCTATATATGTGATAAATACCCCTGCCAGAATCCATAAAAAGGCGGGAGAAAAGTCAGCCGAAAAAGGGGCGGAGCCATCTCCCTCAGCACACTGGCGCCATTTCTCCCTCACAGCTCCGCTGGAAGGAAGCTCCCTGGCTCTCCCCTGCAGTCTACACTACGGGGGGGCACTAAATTTAGGCGCAATATACATATAGCAGCTATAAGGGGATATAATTTAGTTAATCCCTGATTTATATAGCGCTCTGGTGTGTGCTGGCATACTCTCTCTCTGTCTCCCCAAAGGGCTTTGTGGGGTCCTGTCTTCTGTCAGAGCATTCCCTGTGTGTGTGCGGTGTGTCGGTACGGCTGTGTCGACATGTTTGATGAGGAGATTTATGTGGAGGAGGAGCAGGTGCCTATAAATGTGTTGTCACCCCCTGCGGGGCAGACACCGGAGTGGATGGACTTGTGGAAGGAATTACGCAAAAGTGTCAACTCCTTACATAAAAAATTTGACGACATGCCAAATGCGGGGCAGCCGGCTTCTCAGCCCGTGCCTGCCTAGACGTCTCAAAAGTCATCAGGGGCTCTAAAACGCCCGCTACCTCAGATGGCAGACACAGATGTCGACACGGATACTGATACCAGTGTCGACGACGAAGAGACTAATGTAATGTCCAATAAGGCCACTCGTTATATGATTGAGGCAATGAAAAATGTTTTACACCTTTCTGAGGTGACCCCAGGTACCACAAAAAAGGGTATTATGTTTGGGGAGAAAAAACTACCAGTAGTTTTTCCCCCTTCTGAAGAATTGAATGAAGTGTGTGAACTAGCGTGGGCTTCCCCCGATAAAAAAATTGGTAATTTCAAAAAAATTACTAATGGCGTACCCTTTCCCGCCAGAGGATAGGTCACGTTGGGAAACACCCCCTAGGGTGGATAAAGCACTTACGCGCTTATCAAAAAAGGTGGCACTGCCGTCCCAGGATACGGCCGCCCTAAAGGAACCTGCTGACAGAAAGCAGGAGGCTCTCCAGAAAGCTATATATACACACAATGGTATTATACTGAGACCAGCTATTGCCTCAGCATGGATGTGCAGTGCTGCAGCTGCATGGTCAGACTCCCTGTCAGAAAACATTGACACCCTAGACAGGGACACTATATTGCTAAACGTAGAGCATATTAAAGACGCTGTCTTTTACATAAGAGATGCACAGAGGGATATTTACCGGCTGGCATCAAAAATAAGTGCACTGTCCATTTGTGCCAGGAGAGGGTTATGGACCCGGCAGTGGACAGGTGATGCAGATTCTAAAAGGCACATGGAAGTTTTGCCTTATAAGGGTGAGGAGTTGTTCGGGGATGGTCTTTCAGACTTAGTGTCCACAGCAACAGCTGGGAAGTCAGCATTTTTGCCACATGTCCCCTCACAACCAAAGAGAGCACCGTATTATCAGGTGCAGTCCTTTCGCCCCCAAAAGAGCAGACGGGGTAGAGGCGCGTCCTTTCTGCCCAGAGGCAGAGGTAGGGGGAAAAAGCTGCAGCATACAGCCACTTCCCAGGAACAAAAGTCCTCCCCCGCTTCTTCTGCTAAGTTCGCCGCATGAAGCTGGGGCTCAGCAGGCGGAGCCAGGTACGGTGGGGGGCCGTCTCGAAAACTTCAGCAATCAGTGGGCTCGCTCACAGGTAGATCCCTGGATCCTTCAAGTGGTATCTCAGGGGTACAGGCTGGAATTCGAGACATCCTCCCCCCCCCCCCCACCGTCTCCTCAAATCTGCCTTACCAACGACTCCTTCAGAAAGGGAGGCTGTGTTAGAGGCAATTCACAAGCTGTATTCCCAGCAGGTGATAGTCAAGGTGCCCCTACTTCAACAAGGACGGGGTTACTATTCCACAATGTTTGTGGTACCGAAACCGGACGGTTCGGTGAGACCCATTTTAAATTTGAAATCCTTGAACACATATTTAAGAAAATTCAAGTTCAAGATGGAATCGCTCAGGGCGGTTATTGCAAGCCTGGAAGAGGGAGATTACATGGTATCTCTGGACATCAAGGATGCTTACCTGCATGTCCCCATTTACCACCCTCACCAGGAGTACCTCAGATTTGTGGTACAGGATTGTCATTACCAATTCCAGACGTTGCCGTTCGGCCTGTCCACGGCACCGAGGGTATTTACCAAGGTAATGGCCGAAATGATGATACTCCTTCGGAAAAAGGGAGTTTTAATTATCCCATACTTGGACGATCTCCTGATAAGGGCGAGGTCCAGAGAGCAGTTGTTGGTCGGCGTAGCATTATCTCAGGAGGTGCTACACCAGCACGGTTGGATTCTGAATATTCCAAAGTCTCAGCTGGTTCCGGCGACACGTCTACTGTTCCTGGGGATGATTCTGGACACAGTCCAGAAAAAAGTGTTTCTCCCAGAGGAGAAAGCCAAGGAGCGGTCATCTCTAGTGAGAGGCCTCCTGAAACCAAAACAGGTGTCGGTGCATCATTGCACGCGAGTCCTGGGAAAGATGGTAGCTTCCTACGAAGCGATTCCATTCGGCAGGTTCCATGCCAGAACCTTTCAGTGGGACCTGTTGGACCAATGGTCCGGATCGCATCTTCAAATGCATCGGTTGATAACCCTGTCTCCAAGGACCAGGGTGTCTCTGCTGTGGTGGCTGCAGAGTGCTCATCTCAGAGAGGGCCGCAGATTCAGCATACAGGACTGGGTCCTGGTGACCACGGATGCCAGCCTTCGGGGCTGGGGTGCAGTCACACGGGGAAGAAACTTCCAAGGACTTTGGTCAAGTCAGGAGACTTCCCTACACATAAATGTTCTGGAACTGAGGGCCATTTACAATGCCCTAAGTCAAGCAAAGCCCCTGCTTCAAAACAAGCCGGTTCTGATCCAGTCAGACAACATCACGGCAGTCGCCCATGTAAATCGACAGGGCGGCACGAGAAGCAGGACGGCGATGGCAGAAGCCACAAGGATTCTCCGATGGGCGGAAAATCACGTGTTAGCACTGTCAGCAGTGTTCATTCCGGGAGTGGACAACTGGGAAGCAGACTTCCTCAGCAGGCACGACCTCCACCCGGGAGAGTGGGGACTTCATCCAGAAGTCTTCCAACTGATTGTAAACCGTTGGGAAAGGCCATAGGTGGACATGATGGCGTCCCGCTTAAACAAAAAGCTAGAAAAATATTGCGCCAGGTCAAGAGACCCTCAGGCGATAGCTGTGGACGCTCTGGTGACACCGTGGGTGTACCGGTCGGTTTATGTGTTCCCTCCTCTTCCTCTCATACCCAAGGTACTGAGGATAATAAAGAAAAGAGGAGTAAGAACTATTCTCATTGTTACAGATTGGCCAAGAAGGTCTTGGTACCCGGTACTTCAAGAATTAATCTCAGAGGACCCATGGTCTCTGCCGCTCAGACAGGACTTGCTGCTGCAGGGGCCCTGTCTGTTCCAAGACTTACCGCGGCTGCGTTTAACGGCATGGCGGTTGAACACCGGATCCTAAAAGACAAGGGTATTCCGGAGGAAGTCATTCCTACGCTTATTAAAGCTAGAAAAGATGTAACCGTACACCATTATCACCGCATATGGCGAAAATATGTTGCGTGGTGTGAGGCCAGGAAGGCCCCAACGGAGGAATTCCAGCTAGGTCGATTTCTGCACTTCCTACAGTCAGCGGTGACTATGGGCCTAAAACTGGGTTCCATTAAGGTCCAGATTTCGGCTCTGTCGATTTTCTTCCAAAAAGAACTGGCTTCACTGCTGAAGTTCAGACAATTGTCAAGGGAGTGCTGCATATTCAGCCTCCTTTTGTGCCTCCAGTGGCACCGTGGGACCTCAACGTGGTGTTGGGTTTCCTAAAGTCACATTGGTTTGAGCCACTCAAAACCGTGGATTTAAAATATCTCACGTGGAAAGTGGTCATGCTTTTGGCCTTGGCTTCGGCAAGGCGTGTGTCAGAATTGGCGGCTTTGTCATGTAAAAGCCCCTATTTGATTTTCCATATGGATAGGGCAGAATTGAGGACTCGTCCCCAGTTTCTTTCTAAGGTGGTATCAGCTCTTCATTTGAACCAACCTATCGTGGTGCCTGCGGCTACTAGGGACTTGGAAGACTCCAAGTTACTGGACGTAGTCAGGGCCTTGAAAATTTATGTTTCCAGGACGGCTGGAGTCAGGAAGACTGACTCGCTATTTATCCTGTATGCACCAAACAAGATGGGTGCTCCTGCTTCAAAGCAGACTATTGCTCGCTGGATTTGTAGCACAATTCAGCTTGCGCATTCTGTGGCTGGCCTGCCGCAGCCTAAATCTGTAAAAGCCCATTCCACGAGGAAAGTGGGCTCTTCTTGGGCGGCTGCCCGAGGGGTCTCGGCTTTACAACTTTGCCGAGCTGCTACTTGGTCAGGGGCAAACACGTTTGCAAAATTCTACAAATTTGATACCCTGGCTGAGGAGGACCTTGAGTTCTCTCATTCGGTGCTGCAGAGTCATCCGCACTCTCCCGCCCGTTTGGGAGCTTTGGTATAATCCCCATGGTCCTTACGGAGTCCCCAGCATCCACTAGGACGTCAGAGAAAATAAGATTTTACTCACCGGTAAATCTATTTCTCGTAGTCCGTAGTGGATGCTGGGCGCCCGTCCCAAGTGCGGACTGTCTGCAATACTTGTATATAGTTCTTGTTAACTACAAGGGTTATTGTTGAGCCATCTTTTGAGAGGCTCTGTTGTGTTCATACTGTTAACTGGGTATATTATCACGAGTTATACGGTGTGATTGGTGTGGCTGGTATGAGTCTTACCCGGGATTCAAAATCCTTCCTTATTGGGTCAGCTCTTCGGGGCACAGTATCCTTACTGAAGTCTGGAGGAGGGTCATAGTGGGAGGAGCCAGTGCACACCAGGTAGTCCTAAATCTTTCTTAGCTGTGCCCAGTCTCCTGCGGAGCCGCTATTGCCCATGGTCCTTACGGAGTCCCCAGCATCCACTACGGACTACGAGAAATAGATTTACCGGTGAGTAAAATCTTATTTTCTCATAGTCCATAAGGGATATTGGGCACCCGCCTCAGTCCATTGACTTTTCTGCAGGTTCTTGTTATATGGTTTCCTGTTCAGCTGTTGCTAGTTGTTATATGTTAGTGGTGTGCTGGTGTGTAAATCTCGCCACTCTTCGTTATCATATTTCCTTCTCTCATATATGTCCTTTCTCTTTTGGGCACGTTTTTACTTATAACTGCCTGTGGGAGGGGGCATAGAGGGGAGGAGCCAGCACACCCAGTTGAAGAAATTTAAAGTGCACTGGCTCCTTTGGACCCCCGTGTATACCCCATCATACTAGATTCACCAATATCCCTTATGGACTACGAGAAAAGGATTTACCGGTAATTAAAATCCTGTTTTTCTTTCTTTTTTTTATAACCCAACCCTGACTTGTACTTTTCAACCACTTTGTCCCTGACCTGTTTGGAGAGCTCCTTGGTCTTCGTGGTGCGATGCCTCTTGCTTAGTGGTGTTGCTGCCTCTGGGGCCATTCAGAAAATGTGTGTTTATACTGACAGATCATGTGACACTTAGATTGCACACAGGTGGACTTGATTTCACTAATTATGTGACTTTTGAAGGTAATTGGTTGCACCAGAACTTTTGAGGGGCTTCATAGCAAAGGGGATGATCACATTTACACATGCCAATTTTCAAATTTCACGTCGCCAGCTTAGACTTTTTTGTGCATATCCATCACATGTAAAATTCAGATGAAAAAAAAATATGAAATTACAGGTTGTAATGTATCAAAATAGGTAAAAAGCTAAGGGGGGTGTATACTTTAGCAAGGCACTGTAGAAAGATTGGAGGCAGCTGATTGAAGGGATGTGGCACCTATCTCATCGCAGGCTTAGGAAGTGCATTGTCTGTCTGACAACAGCAGTGGGGAGAGATCAGGTTGATCCAGTGGGTATGGGTCGTTGGGTCGACTCAACTTAGGTCGACATGTACTAGGTTGACAGGTGAAAGGTCGACATGAGTTTTTAGACTTTTTTTGGTGGTGTTTTCTTTGTGAAGTGACGGGGAACCCCAATTAGTGCACCGTGTCCCCACGCAGCAAGGTTACTATTCCCAATTGTAGTCCACGTGGACTGTAGAGTATGAAAGTCCAAAAATTGAAGGAAAAAAGTGAAACTCATGTCGACCTTTTGACCTGTCGACCTAGTACATGTCAACCTAATGTCCGACCTAAGTTGTGTCAATCTAACGACCGTATCCCGATCCAGTGGCATGTTAACAGTCGCCACTGGCTCTGATAAAGAGAACCCAGCGATGAGGGCCAAGGTTAGAAGTGGGACAGGCTGTAGTTTGGACCAGGTGTCAGTTACAGCAGTGCATTACCAAGCTCTAACATTGTTTTGCAGGGAAGAGTGCTGCACTGGCAGTGCAAGCGAGGAAGGATAGATGCAGAGCATGAAGTTGTGGAGCAGACAGCCCTAGCGATTTCACAGTAGTGAAATATTAGAGAATATTTAACTTTGTTATACCATATTATAGAAGTTGCAGTCATGCCTCCACACATAGTGCAGCCAGGCTTTGGTAGGTAGGAAGTTAATTTCACGCTCTTTCTTTTTCTGTGATTTGTTGCAGTTCAGTTGAAGGGCCAATACTACTTTATGTTCAGAAATACATAGCTTAGAATCCCACAGCCACTATGCAGAGCTCATATTCTGTTTCCCAACCTCTTTTCCTGAGCTGAGAAGGCTTTTGGAACTAGCCATTTAATAAGGGGTATTATCCCATAGCTGCACACCTCTTACTGCTCACTAATCTATACTTAAAAAGTACAGAACAAGTAAGAATGATGCTGCATACTCCTTGAGAGTAAGCCAAAAACTAATTTCAAATGATTTACGTTTTCGTTATATTTCCATTTAGTGAACCCTTTTGGATTTTGTTCTTTATCTACAGTGGAAGTTTATGTACCACAATGTGTATCCACGCCAGAGTTCATCCATGCTGCCATGAGGCCAGATGTCATCACAGAGACTGTGGTGGAAGTATCCACTGAGGACTCCGAGCCAATGGATACCTCTCCCATCCCGATATCTCTTGAACTGGGAGAGCCAATGAAGAAAAAGAGAGGTAATTTCTGCGACGTTTTAGTCTCACAATGTGAAGCATATGTACTAGTGACTGTACATGACCAGAGCTATAATAATTATCTTATCAGATCTGTGTAACAGACCTATAGGCAGTTCAACAAAGTATGGCTCATTGGTTTGTAAATGGGAGTGACTGATCCCACCCATTTTTGCACTACAGAAAATGATGGCTATTACCCACAAAGGTCCACAAATCAGGAAGATAAAGTCTTGCTGTTTTGTAGCGATAATTTCACACAGAGAGATGTGGCCACCCAGAGTATTTTTGTTTTGTTTTTTCCCCCTACAGTCACTGTGGGGAGCACTACTAATCCATTTAATGAGGAGGGGAATCCCAAGGGCGGTGTGGGGAAAGACAGGTAATTTTTAAATGTAATTTAGTATATGTCAGGCCTGGTTCTCTAAATGACAGCTAACCCCTTATCTCGGGTGTCAAGCGTTCCCGATAATAGATTCCAACTATATACAGATACTTGTTTCATCTTTATTCTTTATTAATTGTCAAGTTATTCAAAAGCCTCATTCTTAATAAGGGATAGCAGCAGTTAGTAGTAAGTTGTGCTATCTGTCTCCTGTTCAAGAAGGCTTTGTAGTTGGCATTTAAAAGGGAAGTATCCATCCAAATCATTAATAAGTGCATGTTTTCTTACATTGGCACATGCAGTGATAAATGAGGTGTCAGGGTTTCCAGTCATTGTGCTTACTCACTTGCGACTACTGTGTCCCTTTGTGCAGCTGGCCGTAAACCAAAGATGCAGCCACCTACATTTGCCAATGGCTCCCCTGATTTGGGAATGAAGAAGAAACCAAGGGAAGGCAAAGGTAAAACCCCCCTAATAAATGTGTCATTGTGCAGTATTACTAATTGTAAGCCAGATTCCGGGATGCCATTATGCGTATCGGTGGTGGCTGCTGTTTGTGTATTATTAATCAGTCTACCATTTCCCATGGTAATGTTGCCGCTTTGGGCTGTTCCTTATGCCTGTCCCATGGAAAGGATACAACCTTTTATCACTTGGGGAGTAATTTGAGTTTTGCTGATCGTTTAGAAAGCAATCATGTATGTGTATTTTTATACAGCATGCCTAGAAACTCAGTGCTCCATACATGACAATGTGGTGACGAGTGAGGTTCCTTCATATATTATTCTAGCCTGGCTCTAGGATTGTCAGTTAACTGGTAATATAGGGGTCTGGGTTCTAAGCCTTGGAGAGAGAGAAAGTACGAGCCAATCCGCTTCTAAATGTCATTTTATAGGCTGTGTTTGAAAACTGACGAGCTGATTGGCTGGTACTTTCTCTTTCCGCTTACTGGGGCATATGTACTAAGCAGTGAAAAGAGTGGAGGCGTGAGCTAGTGGAGAAGTTGCCCATGATAACCAATCAGCTGCTACTTATAACTTTTACAGAATGATAAATGTTACATCAAAACGGATTGGTTGCCATGGGCAGCTTCTCCACTGGTGCACTTATCCACTCATCACTGCTTTATACATCTTCCGTACTGCCCGTAACATGGCAGTTAGGAGCTGATTTGCTGATAATTATCTCTCGCTCCACTTTATCACTCTCTGGGTGGAATTCAGTTGTGTCATGTCCCCGCCACCATGGCTGCCATTAGATGGTGCCTGATGGCACAATTCAATTGCAGCTCCACTTGGGCGAGCATGCAGTGGGGGACACACATTTCAGCTCGCAGCCTCCTGGGTGCGAGCTGAAATGTGTGAAAACTACATGGTTTGGGAGCCCCCACACCAAGACTTTGAGCTGCTAAACCCAGCACTAAAAAGGTAACAAGTGCATCTAGGGTAGGGGGGACGACGACAGTTGAATTGCATTGGTGGACACGCACAAAGCAATTCAATCCCCCCTCTAACCCTTAGTACCCTCTAACACTCTCTGAAGGCTTAGTACATCTGCCCCAGATACTTTAATGATGCTATAAGGGGGGTGTTTCTCCATATCATTGCATGTATACGGTAAACTAAGGATGTAGAACAGGCAGCCCTTAAGCTGCTATGGAACTACGCATCCCAGCATACACTGCCACAGTTTTGTTATTAAGGCATGTTAAACCTGTGGCAGGACATGCTGAAATGTTCCACAGCAGCTGGAGGGTCACTTGTTATTACCTCTGCCGTAAACATTTTAGAATTCTGATATATTTATTTATAACAGCAGCAGCCCTTACCGGTATTAAATGTTACTGAATGCAAATCTGGACATCAGTTTTTATTCTGCAGAATTTCTTGTGCCGTGCACCTTTGTACTTAATATATAGTGCTGAGTTGCTTCAGTCTGCGCAGTGTACATTGAACAGCGCATGCTTGGACAACAAACCCACATTTTGCACGTCTAAACCTTATGGTGGAAAGGGCATTCTTACGTAGGCCGTGTTCAGTAGGCCGGTGTATGCCTGAAAATGCTCCCTTGCTGGCCGGCAGTGTATACACACCTCATAGGAACGACCTCAAAACTGTACACACGGACGCTGAGAAACCTACAGCTCACATACACACACTTTCTCTAACGTCCTAAGTGGATGCTGGGGACTCCGTCAGGACCATGGGGTTTAGCGGCTCCGCAGGAGACAGGGCACAATAATAAAAGCTTTAGGATCAGGTGGTGTGCACTGGCTCCTCCCCCTATGACCCTCCTCCAAGCCTCAGTTAGATTCTTGTGCCCGGCCGAGAAGGGTGCAATCTAGGTGGCTCTCCTGAGCTGCTTAGAATAAAAGTTTAAGTTAGGTTTTTTATTTTCAGTGAGTCCTGCTGGCAACAGGCTCACTGCTACGAGGGACTTAGGGGAGAGAAGTAAACTCACCTGCGTGCAGGATGGATTTGCTTCTTAGGCTACTGGACACCATTAGCTCCAGAGGGAGTCGGAACACAGGTCTCACCCTGGGGTTCGTCCCGGAGCCGTGCCGCCGACCCCCCTTGCAGATGCCGAAGTTAAAGAGGTCCAGAAACAGGCGGCAGAAGACTTTCAGTCTTCATAAGGTAGCGCACAGCACTGCAGCTGTGCGCCATTGTTGTCAGCACACTTCATACCAGCGGTCACTGAGGGTGCAGGGCGTTGGGGGGGGCGCCCTGGGCAGCAATGTATTATACCTTTTTTATGGCTAAAATACATCACATATAGCCATTGAGGCTATATGGATGTATTTAACCCCTGCCAGATCTCACAAACTCCGGGAGAAGAGCCCGCCGTTTTAGGGGGCGGGGCCTATTCTCCTCAGCACACGGCGCCATTTTCCTGCTCAGCTCTGCTGTGAGGAAGGCTCCCAGGCTCTCCCCTGCACTGCACTACAGAAACAGGGTTAAAACAGAGAGGGGGGGCACTTATTTGGCGATATGATTACATATGTGAAAATGCTATAAGGGAAAACACTTGTATAAGGGGTTGTCCCTGTATAATTATAGCGTTTTTGGTGTGTGCTGGCAAACTCTCCCTCTGTCTCCCCAAAGGGCTAGTGGGGTCCTGTCCTCTATCAGAGCATTCCCTGTGTGTGTGCTGTGTGTCGGTACGTGTGTGTCGACATGTAGGAGGACGATGTTGGTGAGGAGGCGGAGCAAATTGCCTGTATTGGTGATGTCACTCTCTAGGGAGTCGACACCGGAATGGATGGCTTATTTAGGAATTACGTGATAATGTCCACACGATGCAAGGTCGGTTGACGACATGAGACGGCCGGCAAACAAATTAGTACCTGTCCAGGCGTCTCAGACACCGTCAGGGGCTTGTAAAAACGCCCATTTACTTCAGTGTCGACGGTGAAGAAACAAACGTATTTTCCTTTAGGGCCACACGTTACATGTTAAGGGCAATGAAGGAGGTGTTACATATTTCTGATACTACAAGTACCACAAATAAGGGTATTATGTAGGGTGGGAATAATCTACTTGTAGTTTTTCCTGAATCAGATAAATTAAAGTGTGTGATGATACGTGAGTTTCCTCCGATAGAAAATTATTGGAGGTATACCCTTTCCCGCCAGAAGTGAGGGCGAGTTGGGAAACACACCTTAGGGTGGATAAGGCGCTCACACGCTTATAAAAACAAGTGGCGTTACCGTCTCCAGATACGGCCGCCCTCAAGGAGCCAGCTGATAGGAAGCTGAAACATATCCAAAAAAGTATATACACACATACTGGTGTTATACTACGACCAGCAATCGCCTCAGCCTGGATGTGCAGCGCTGGGGGGGCTTGGTCGGATTTCCTGACTGAAAATATTGATACCCTTGACAGGAACAATATTTTATTGACTATAGAGCATTTTAAGGATGCATTTCTATATATGCGAGATGCGCAGAGGGATATTTGCATTCTGGCATCAAGAGTAGATGTGATGTCCATATCTGCCAGACGATGTTTATAGACACGACAGTGGTCAGGTGATGCAGATTCCAGACGGCACATGGAAGTATTGCCGTATAAAGGGGCGGTCCATCGGACCTGGTGGCCATGGCAACAGCTGGAAAATCCACTTTTGTTACCCCAAGTCACATCTCAGCAGAAAAGGACACAGTCTTTTCAGTCTCAGTCCTTTCGTACCCATAAAGGCAGGCGGGCAAAAGGCCAGTCATATCTGCCCAGGGTTAGAGGAAAGGGAAGAAGACTGCAGCAGGCAGCCCATTCCCAGGAACAGAAGTCCTCCACAGCTTCTGCCAAGTCCGCAGCATGACGCTGGGGCCATACAAGCGGACTCAGGTGCGGTGGGGGGTCATCTCAAGAGTTTTAGCACGCAGTGGGCTCACTCGCAAGTGGACTCCTGGATCCTACACGTAGTATCCCAGGTGTACATTGGAAATTCGAGACGTCTTCCCCTCACAAGTTCCTGAAGTCTGCTTTACCAACGTCTCCCTCCGACAGGGAGGCAGTATTGGGAAAAAAATTCACAGGCTGTATTCTCAGCAGGTGATAATCAAAGTACCCCTCCTACAACAAGGGAAGGGGTATTATTCCACACTATATTGTGGTACTGAAGCCAAACGGCTCGGTGAGATCTAAAAGATTTGAACAATTACATACAAGGGTTCAAATCAAGATGGAGTCACTCAGAGCAGTGATAGCGAACCAGGACGATATGGTGTCACTGGATATCAGGGACGCTTACCTACATGTCCAAATTTTGCCCTTCTCACCAAGGGTATCTCAGGTTCGTGGTACAGAACTGTCACTATCAGTTCAGACGCTGCCGTTGGATTGTCCACGGCACCCCGGGTCTTTACCATGGTAATGGCCGAAATGATGATTCTTCCTAAAAGAAATATGGACGCTTTCCTGATAAGGGCAAGGTCCAGAGAACAGTTGGCGGTCGGAGTAGCACTATCTCAAGTAGTTCTACGACAGCACGAGTGGTTTCTAAATATTCCAAAATCGCAGCTTTTCCGACGACACGTCTAATGTTCCTAGGAATGATTCTGGACACAGTCCAGAAAAGGATGTTTTCTCCCGGAGAAGAAGGCCAGGGAGTTATCCGAGCTAGTCAGGAACCTCCTAAAACCAGGAAAAGTATCAGTGCATCATTGCACAAGGGTCCTGTGAAAAATGGTGGTTTCTTACAAAGCGATCCCATTCGGTAGATTTCACGCAAGAACCTTTCAGTGGAATCTGCTGGGAAAATGGTCCGGATCGCATCTTCAGATGCATCAGCGGATAACCCTGTCTACAAGGACAAGGGTGTTTTCTTCTGCGGTGGCTGCAGAGTGCTCATCTATGAAAGGGCCGCAGATTCGACATTCAGGACTGGGTCCTGGTGACCACGGATGCCAGCCTGAGTGGCTGGGGAGCAGTCACACAAGGAAAAAATTTCCAGGGAGTGTGATCAAGTCTGGAGACTTCTCTCCACATAAATATACTGGAGCTAAGGGCAATTTACAAGGCTCTAAGCTTAGCAAGACCTCTGCTTCAAGGTCAGCCGGTATTGATCCAGTGGGACAACATCACGGCAGTCGCCCACGTAAACAGACAGGGCGGCACATGAAGCAGGAGGGAAATGGCAGAAACTGCAAGGATTCTTCGCTGGGCGAAAAATCATGTGATAACACTCTCAGCAGTGTTAATTCCGGGAGTGGAAAACTGGGAAGCAGACTTCCTCAGCAGGCATAACCTCCACCCGGGAGAGTGGGGACTTCAGCGGGAAGTCTTCCACATGATTGTAAACCGTTGGGAAAAACCAAAGGTGGACATGATGGCGTCCCGCCTGAACAAAAAAAAAAAAACTAGACAGATATTGCGCCAGGTCAAGGGACCCTCAGGCAATAGCGGTGGACGCTCTGGTAACACTGTGGGTGTACCAGTCAGGGTATGTGCTCCCTCCTATGCATCTCATACCAAAAGTACTGAGAATCATAAGAAGGAGATGAGTAAGAACGATACTCGTGGTTCCGGATGGGTCAAGAAGGACTTGGTACCCGGAACTTCAAGAGATGCTCACGGAAGAACCGTGGCCTCTACCTTTAAGAGAGGACCTGCTCCAGCAGGGGCCTTGTCTGTTCCAAGACTTACCGCGGCTGCGTTTGACGGCATGGCAGTTGAACGCCGGATCCTGAAAGGGCATTCCAGATGAAGTCATCCCTACCCTGGTCGAAGCCAGGAAGGATGTAATCGCAAAACATTTTCACCGCATTGGGCGAAAATATGTTGCGTGGTGTGAGGCCAAAAAGGTCCCTACAGAGGAATTCCAACTGGGTCGTTTCCTACATTTCCTGAAAACAGGACTGTCTATGGGCCTAAAATTAGGGTCCATTAAGGTTCAAATTTCGACCCTGTCGAATTTCTTCCAGAAAGAACTGGCTTCAGTGCCTGAAGTTCAGACGTTTGTAAAAGGGGTACTGCATATACAGCCTCCTTTTGTGCCCCCAGTGGCACCTTGGGATCTCAATGTTGTTTTGAGTTTCCTAAAGTCACATTGGTTGGATCCACTCACCACTGTGGAATTAAAATTTTTCACATGGAAGGTGAAGATTCTATTAGCCCTGGCTTCAGCCAGGCGTGTGTCAGAATGGGCGGCTTTATCATATAAAAGCCCTTACTTAATTTTTTATTCTGACAGGGCAGAATTGAGGACTCGTCCTCAATTTCTCCTTAAGGTGTTTTCTGTTTTTCACATGAACCAACCTATTGTGGTACCTGCGGCTACTAGGGACTTGGAGGACTCCAAGTTACTTGACGTTGTCAGGGCCCTGAAAATATGTTTCCAGGACGACTGGAGTCAGAAAATCTGACTCGCTGTTTAGCCTGTATGCACCCAACAAGATGGGTGTTCCTGCGTCTAAGCAGACGATTGCTCGCTGGATTTGTAGTACAATTCAGCTTGCACATTCTGTGGCAGGCTTGCCACAGCCAAAATCAGTAAAAGCCCATTCCACAAGGAAGTGGGCTCATCTTGGGCGGCTGCCCGAGGGGTCTCGGCTTTACAACTTTGCCGAGCTGCTACTTGGTCAGAGGAGGACCTGGAGTTCTCTCATTCGGTGCTGCAGAGTCATCCGCACTCTCCCGCCCGTTTGGGAGCTTTGGTATAATCCCCATGGTCCTGACGGAGTCCCCAGCATCCACTTAGGACGTTAGAGAAAATAAGAATTTACTTACCGATAATTCTATTTCTCGTAGTCCGTAGTGGATGCTGGGCGCCCATCCCAAGTGCGGATTGTCTGCAATACTTGTACATAGTTATTGTTACAAAAATCGGGTTATTCTTGTTGTGAGCCATCTTTTCAGAGGCTCCTTCGTTGTTATCATACTGTTAACTGGGTTCAGATCACAGGTTGTACGGTGTGATTGGTGTGGCTGGTATGAGTCTTACCCGGGATTCAATATCCTTCCTTATTATGCACGCTCGTCCGGGCACAGTATCCTAACTGAGGCTTGGAGGAGGGTCATAGGGGGAGGAGCCAGTGCACACCACCTGATCCTAAAGCTTTTATTATTGTGCCCTGTCTCCTGCGGAGCCGCTAAACCCCATGGTCCTGACGGAGTCCCCAGCATCCACTACGGACTACGAGAAATAGAATTATCGGTAAGTAAATTCTTATTTTTTTTCATCTACTTTGTTTTGAATAATTTACACCCACTCTGCTACCAAGACCACATCGGCTCCAGTGTGTAAATTCATTATTAGGAAGGAATTGGGCATTCTTTACTTGTAAAGTGATCCTAAAGGTATTCAGTGGGACTACAATGTTAATGTTGTTTTTTTTTCTTTAGGAAATACGACTTATCTGTGGGAGTTTCTGTTAGACTTGCTTCAGGATAAGAATACTTGTCCCAGATATATCAAGTGGACACAAAGGGAGAAGGGTATCTTCAAGCTTGTGGACTCCAAAGCAGTTTCAAAACTTTGGGGGAAGCACAAGAACAAACCGGATATGAACTACGAGACTATGGGGCGAGCTTTGAGGTAACCATGGAAGTGAACCATGCAGTGAAAGCTGGGGACATACTGTGACCTTGCACCATTCCATATTCACAGAAAGAAAAAAAAAAATATATACGTATATATATATATATATATATATATATATATATATATATACACCACCTAATCTCCAAATAGCGGCCCTTTTACCTGTAGGAGTGCCAGACCGTATGTCATGTTCCTTATTGTGCTGCAGGGGAAATGAGTTCATTACATGCCACCCATAGTGCTAAAATAAGGTGCAGAGGCACTTCCATGGGTGCTGCACCGTGTGTTACGCCGGTGCCACAGAATGAGTCAGTAAAATGTTTCTTGCTCCCCTCCCTAGTCAGCAAATGAATGAAGGTTATTAACTGCGCCAATACTGTGGTGGAAACTGAATACATGGTATACAGTATTTCTTATTTAAGTAATCTCTTATAACAAGAAATATTTAAGATTTGTATTCCCCTTAGAACAATAAGAAGAATGAGGGAACACATTCTCTCCAAAATTATAAGAGTCCTGCTTAATCCCATTTGCATTGCAGTCCTTAGTCGCTGCCCTATCCACTAGTCTTGGACTAGTTTGGCCTAGTTAGTGCAGAGCAGGTTGTCCTGGTCAGCATACAAAGAGTTCTAGAACCCACGACACTAGATAATTGTGAAGAGTTTTATTCTAAACCCTGACTTTCCTGCCATTGTGGGTTTTATGTAGTTTACTTATTTGTTGTGTGTCTTGAATTTACTGCAATAAGGTCACTATTATAGACGTTTAAGTGACCACTACATGTATTTATTCTTGTTTGTTTGATGCAGATATTACTATCAGAGGGGAATTTTAGCAAAAGTGGAGGGTCAACGGCTGGTGTACCAGTTCAAAGAGATGCCCAAAAACATTGTGGTCATAGAAGATGACAAAGGGGAAACCTGCACAGAAGAGCTGGTGTCTCCTGACGACAAATCTCTGGAACGCGTGTCTATACCCACAGAGGGTTTAATCAAAATGACAATGCCAGCCCGTATGGAGAAAAACCCCACACAGCAGAGCTCGCCCAGGAAGCCAAGATTGGTCAGCTTGGCTTCTCCTGTGAGCGAGGCATCTCCTCAGTCGCCCACCAGCACCACATCAACCCCAGCACAGAGGTTAGCATTGGAGTCCCATCATACATGTTCTAACCACTTTGTATGTCTTTGCGTTGTTTTACTGGCAAAATACTGTGTTGTGTATGCCCGATGCACATGAAATATGATGCTAACATGAGGGGTATTTGTTGATATTTGGTCCAGATGATACATTTTGGGTTTGCTACAATGTCCAGTCACCCTGTGTTATTAACATGCAGTTTTGCCTATGCCATTTTAGTTTGTTTTTTTCTTCTAAAAGATCAAGACATGTAAATGATGGCAGGTGGGGGGGTTTACGTGTGGGTGTATAATTTTCCATTTAAAGGAACGTGTGTCTGAAATACAAGTTGCTCAATTCAAATCTAGTTTAGTTTTACATTTCCATCATTTTGTAGAACTGTTGTTATGTACCCGTAGTGTTCAGTTAGGTGCAAGGTGCCGATGAGTGAGGAGGTCACATCACATCTAACATTCTGCCCTTCAAAATGTAATGTATCTCTACAGCAACGTTCACTCCAATTATGCCCTCCTCTCTGATCTGCCAGCACCCTGCACATAGAGTGAATACTGTAGACAAAAATAAGAAACCTGTAACTGACATTAATATATATATATATCAATATAAGAGCATTACTGAGAAGTTATACCTTAGATGTATACCTACATTTAGTTCTTAAAGTTTAAGAAAACTCCCAATGTTTCCCTTCATAGCATGGGTAGCTGGAAGCCTGGTAACTTCTCTAACATGCAGGCAGTGCAAAGAATGATTGGTTTTCAAGTCTCCCATGTAACAGAAAATGCTCTGAACTGCTGAATATAATTGAAATCGGTGACCAGAACTATTATGTTGTAGCATCCATAGTTCACTTATTGCACCTTAACTTCAGTCTATGTAAACTGTGCGTTTTGTTTTTCATGACGGTAATAAGAGGCATGTGTTTTCTTTCTTATTTTCTTACTACAACTTGGCTTGTGTTTGTATGTATGGTGGCACTTATAATATATATTCTACTTTTCACAGGACTGTTCGTGTTGCAATGCAAGTGCCTGTTGTGATGACGTCCCTGGGTCAGAAAATTTCCGCTTTGGCCGTCCAATCCATGAACCCTGGATCCCCCCTGATAGCCAATACCAGCCCTACAACTACATCAGCTCCAAAGGTTGTGATCCAGACAATACCTACTATGATGCCAGCTTCCTCAGAAAGTGATAAGTTCACGGTGCAGCCTGCCAAAATAATTACCATCCCAACCTCTCAGCTCACCCAGTGTCAGCTGCAGACAAAGGCCAACTTAAGTGGAGCAGGGGGCTTGAATCTGTTGGGAACCCCACTGACTGTGAGAGCACTTACTCCTGTGTCCATCGCCCATGGGACTCCAGTAATGAGACTAGCAATGCCAGCACAGCAAGCTCGGTGCCAGACACCACCTCGGGTCATTAGCACCCTCATTAAAGGACCAGACATGAAATCGGACATAGTGGTGAGCAGGCAGGATGGTGAATTTAAAACATTTCAGCTGGTTAAAGAAGACAAAGCGTCGGATGGGGGCAACACAGTAACTCATGTGGTTGTAGTAAGCTCCCCCTCCGGGATTACCTTGCCAGTGACTGTCAAACAAGAAGGCACAGTGGTGTGTGACAAGTGAGAAGCGTTTCACAGACACGTTGTGAGCTTTGGGTCAAACTGACAATAAATGAAATACAGGATAAATTAACTTTATATGGAGGGGAGAACAAGTGGTTTAAGTCCGAGGAGACTTTAAAGGAAGCGATATAAACTGTGTAATTGCGGCATTTAAATGAAACAGACATTTTACTGGAAATGATTGTCTCATGTTTTCAGTGGGATATTTGTTCATATGCTGATGGGAATATTGCCTCTTAACAACACAAATAAAATGATAGCTATGGAAAATAGGAAAACTGAAAGGGACCAAAGCATTTGCTATAAGTAAGGTGGAACACTAAAGGTTTATTTTTAAAAGTGGCTGTTTGTTTTCCCAAAGTAGAAAAGCAAAGATTAGGTCAAAGTGACTATTGTAAATTATAACTTTTTTCTAAAGTTTTTTTTTGTAATTATTATTTGTTTATATATACAGTATACATAATTTTTTTAATACCAGCAACTTATACCACTGTGTACAAATAGCCCTCACGTAACCGGTGCTATGTGAAAGCTTTGCTAGACCAGTATGAAGCGTGGTGTGTGCAAGAGACTCCCTTTTCAGTTAATGAAGCGCAAAGTGCTAATGAGATTTGGGTTACTAGAAAGCAGATTTCATACGGAAGCCTTAGATGGATTCAATTTTATTTTTCTTTAAAATAAGCTAACAGCTTGTTTGTGTAAAGCAATCTTTTTATATATGAATATATTATAGAAAATATGGAGAGAGAAAAAACAAACCTTGTACCTAGCACAGTATTGGCATAGAATTTACATGTAACATTTTATATGGTCGATTCAACTCTGAAATGTTTTTTGCTAAGACCTTAATGTGTCTGGGATGGTCTGAAAGCGTATGGAGCTGCAAACTGTTATGTCACATAAGGGTAAAGTGGAGGCATGATGGCAGCAGGCAAGCAAGCCTTTTACTGTCACATGCTTTGGTCACACAGGATCCATGCATACATTTCAATTTCCGCTATCTGTGTGACAGGTCACCGCACGCATGAGTCCGTTTGTTGGCAACTAAGGAGTTTGAAGTCTGCTATATATATTTTTTTTTTTAGTTGGAAGTTTTGATGGGGGACAGTTTAGGGGAGGGGTTGGGGATTAAGTACCAGTGTTCAGAATGAACTACAA
Source organism: Pseudophryne corroboree (assembly GCF_028390025.1). Lineage (NCBI taxonomy): Eukaryota > Metazoa > Chordata > Amphibia > Anura > Myobatrachidae > Pseudophryne > Pseudophryne corroboree. The sequence continues at coordinate 935,686,597 of NC_086444.1, read as the reverse complement.
TAGTTTGTATATTCAACATTTGAAGTATATTCTATTTTGTTGTACTCTTGTTTCAAAGTGTATTCGAGTAGATTTTACTGCAATATAGAAAATGACTTTGACTTGCGTCTGTCTTTCATTTTTCCTCCAGCTTCTCTAGAACTAGTGTGTATTTCCTAGACTCCTATCCCAAATATAAAATAATGAGGTATGGGCTTTCAATAACTATTCATTCTTTCAGTTTCATAGACCCATTACATTATGTTTGATTAGAACTCCTCTCACATCTCCTTGAAATGACACTGCTGAAAGTCAGTAAACAAAGCTGTGCGTAACTTTCTATTTCTTGTACCCTCTCAAAAACTTTTTCCCATGTAACACTAATATGCACATCATCTGACACATCTTCAGTTCGGATGCCTGAATAATGTCTGAAAGTATTTTAAAAGCGGTGTTCATCCGATGCTTAAAATATATATATATATATATATATATATATATATATATATATATATATATATATATATATATATATATAATATTTCCAGAACAGGCCGCACTGGGAGACTTTCTTTCAATGCATAAGGTGCTTTATTGCAGTGATAATCAACAGTTTCGGGGTCGCAGCCCCTTCGTCAGGATACTACATAACATATGTGAAAATATTTAAATACCTTTCTCTAACGTCCTAAGTGGATGCTGGGGACTCCGTAAGGACCATGGGGAATAGCGGCTCCGCAGGAGACTGGGCACATCTAAAGAAAGCTTTAGGACTAACTGGTGTGCACTGGCTCCTCCCCCTATGACCCGCCTCCAAGCCTCAGTTAGATTTCTGTGCCCGACGAGAAGGGTGCACACTAGGGGCTCTCCTGAGCTTCTTAGTGAAAGTTTTAGTTTAGGTTTGTTATTTTCAGTGAGACCTGCTGGCAACAGGCTCACTGCATCGAGGGACTAAGGGGAGAAGAAGCGAACTCACCTGCGTGCAGAGTGGATTGGGCTTCTTGGCTACTAGACATTAGCTCCAGAGGGACGATCACAGGCCCAGCCTGGATGGGTCCCGGAGCCGCGCCGCCGGCCCCCTTACAGAGCCAGAAGAGCGAAGAGGTCCGGAAAAATCGGCGGCAGAAGACGTTCCTGTCTTCAATAAGGTAGCGCACAGCACTGCAGCTGTGCGCCATTGCTCTCAGCACACTTCATACTCCGGTCACTGAGGGTGCAGGGCGCTGGGGGGGGCGCCCTGAGACGCAATAAAACATGATAAAAATACCTTACATGGCAAAAAATACATCACATATAGCTCCTGGGCTATATGGATGCATTTAACCCCTGCCAGAATATACAGAAAAACGGGAGATAAGGCCGCCGAAAAGGGGGCGGAGCCTATCTCCTCAGCACACTGGCGCCATTTTCCCTCACAGCTCAGTTGGAGGGAAGCTCCCTGGCTCTTCCCTGCAGTCACTACACTACAGAAAGGGTTAAAAAAAGAGAGGGGGGCACTAATTAGGCGCAGTATTAAAACATACAGCAGCTATAAGGGGAAAAACACTTATATAAGGTTATCCCTGTATATATATATAGCGCTCTGGTGTGTGCTGGCATACTCTCCCTCTGTCTCCCCAAAGGGCTAGTGGGGTCCTGTCCTCGATCAGAGCATTCCCTGTGTGTGTGCTGTGTGTCGGTACGTTTGTGTCGACATGTATGAGGAGAAAAATGATGTGGAGACGGAGCAGAGTGTCTGTAACAGTGATGTCACCACCTAAGGGGTCGACACCTGAGTGGATGTACTGTTGAAAATTACGTGACAGTGTCAGCTCTGTATAAAAAAACAGTGGTTGACATGAGACAGCCGGCTACTCAGCTTGTGCCTGTCCAGACGTCTCATAGGCCGTCAGGGGCTCTAAAGCGCCCGTTACCTCAGATGGCAGATACAGACGCCGACACGGATACTGACTCCTGTGTCGACGGTGAAGAGACAACCGTGATTTCCAGTAGGGCCACACGTTACATGATTGAGACAATGGAAAATGTTTTATACATTTCTGATAATACGAGTACCACCAAAAAGGGGTATTATGTTCGGTGAGGGAAAAACTACCTGTAGTTTTCCTGAATCTGAGAAATAAAATGAGGTGTGTGATGATGCGTGGGTTTCCCCCCGATAACAATTGATAATTTCTTAAAAAGTATTGGTGTATACCCTTTCCCGCCAGAGGTTAGGGTGCGTTGGGAAACACCCCTAGGGGGGATAAGGCGCTCACACGCTTGTAAGAACAAGGGCTCTACCCTCTCATGAGATGGCCGCCCTTAAGGATCCTGCTGATAGAAAGCAGGAGGGTATCCAAAAATGTATTCACACACATACTGGTGTTATACTGCGACCAGCAATCGCCTCAGCCTGGAGGTGCAGTGCTGGGTTGGCATGGTCGGATTCCCTGACTGGAAATATTGATATCCTAGATAAGGATAGTATATTATTGCCTATAGAGCATTTAAAAGATGCATTTCTATATATGCATGATGCACAGCGGAATATTTGCCGACTGGCTTCAAGTATAAGTGCGTTGTCCAATTCTACCAGTAAAATGGTCAGGTGATGCGGATTCCAAACGGCATTTGGAAGTATTGCCTTTGAAAAGGGACATTTGGGGTCGGTCTTTTAGAAAATCCACGTTTGTACCCCAGGTCGCCTCTCAAAATAAGACGCCGTATTATCAGGCGCAGTCCTTTGTTGGCAAGCGGACAAAAGGTTCCTCTTTTCTGCTCGTGACAGAGGGAGAGGAAAAAGGCTGAAGAGATTAGCCAGTTCCCAGGAACAGAAACCCTTTCCCGCCTCTGCCAAGCCCTCAGTATGACGCTAGGGCCTTACAAGCTCAGGCACGGTGGGGGCCCGTTCTCAATGAATTTCAGTGCGCAGTGGGCTCACTCGCAAGTAGACCCCTGGATCCTTCAGGTAATATCTCAAGGGTACATATTGGAATTCGAGACGTCTCCCCCTCGCCGTTTCCAAAAGTCGGCTTTTCCGACGTCTCCCTCTGACAGGGAGGCAGTTTTGGAAGCCATTCACAAGCTGTATTCCCAGCAGGTGATAATCAAGGTACCCCTCCTGCAACAGGAAACGGGGTATTATTCCACACTATTGACGGCTCGGTGAGACCGATTCTAAATCTAAAATCTTTGAACACTTACATACAGAGGTTCAAATTCAAGATTGAGTCACTCAGAGCAGTGATTGCGAACCTGGAAGAAGGCGACTACATGATGTCTCGGGACATCAAGGATGCTTACCTTCATGTCAAAATTTACCCTTCTCACCAAGGGTACCTCAGGTTATGGTACAGAACTGTCACTATCAGTTCAGACGCTGCCGTAGGGATGGTCCACGGCACCCCGGGTCTTTACCAAGGTAATGGCCGAAATTATATCCCTTCGAAGGAAGGAAATTTTAGTTATCCCTTACTTGGACGATTCCCTGATAAGGGTAAGATCCAGGGAACAGTTGGAAGTCGGTGTAGCACTATCTCAGGTAGTGTTGCGGCAGCACGATTGGATTCTCAATATTCCAAAATCGCAGCTGGTTCCGACGACTTGTCTTCTGTTCCTAGGGATGATCCTGGACACAGTCCAGAAAAAAGGTGTTTCTCCCGGAAGAGAAAGCCAGGGAGTTATCCGAGCTAGTCAGGAACCTCCTAAAACCGAACCAAGTCTCAGTGCATCAATGCACAAGGGTTCTGGGTAAAAATGGTGGCTTCCTACGAAGCAATCCCATTCGTTAGATTCCACGCAAGAACTTTCCAGTGGAACCTACTGGACAAATGGTCCGGGTCGCATTTTCAGATGCATCAGCGGATAACCCTGTCACCAAGGACAAGGGTATCCATCCTGTGGTGGTTGCAGAGTGCTCATCTTCTAGAGGGCCGCAGATTCGGCATTCAGGACTGGGTCCTGGTGACCACGGATGCCAGCCTGCAAGGCTGGGGAGCAGTCACACAGGGAAGGAATATCCAGGGCTTAGGGTCAAGCCTGGATACATCACTTCACATAAATATCCTGAAGCTAAGGGCCATTTACAATGCTCTAAGCTTAGCAAGACCTCTGCTTCAAGGTCAGCCGGTGTTGATCCAGTCGGACAACATCATGGCAGTCACCCACGAAAACAGATAGGGTGGCACAAGAAGCAGGAGGGCAATGGCAGAAGCTGCAGGGATTCTTCGCTGGGCGGAAAATCATGTGATAGCACTGTCAACAGTATTCATTCCGGGAGTGGACAACTGGGAAGCAGACTTCCTCAGCACGACCTCCACCCGGGAGAGTGGGGACTTCACCCGGAAGTCGTCCACATGATTAAAAAACTCGACAGGTATTGCGCCAGGTCAAGAGACCCTCAGGCAATAGTTGTAGACGCTCTGGTAACACCGTGGGTGTACCAGTCAGTGTATGTGTTCCCTCCTCTGCCTCTCATACCCAAGGTACTGAGATTGATAAGATGGAGAGGAGAAAGCACTATATTCGTGGCTCCGGATTGGCCAAGAAGGACTTGGTAACCGGAACTTCAAGAGATGCTCACGGAGGATCCGTGGCCTCTACCTCTAAGAAGGGACCTGCTCCAGCAAGGACCCTGTCTGTTCCAAGACTTACCGCGGCTGCGTTTGACGGCATGCCGGTTGAACACCGGATCCTGAAGGAAAAAATGCATTCCGGATGAAGTCATCCATATCCTGATCTAAAGCCAGGAAGGATGTAACCGCAAAAACATTATCACCGCAATTGGCGAAAATATGTTGCGTAGTGCGAGGCCAGTAAGGCCCGACGGAGGAAATTCAACTGGGTCGATTCCTACATTTCCTGCAAACAGGAGTGTCTATGGGCCTGAAATTGGGGTCCATTAAGGTTCAGATTGCGGCCCTGTCAATTTTCTTCCAAAAAAGAACTAGCTTCAGTCCCTGAAGTTTAGACGTTTGTAAAAGGGGTACTGCATATACAGCCTCCTTTTGTGCCTCCAGTGGCAATTTGGGATCTCAATGTAGTTTGGGTTCCAAAAGTCACATTGGTTTGAACAACTTAAATCTGTGGAGTTAAAATATCTCACATGGAAAGTGGTCATGCTGTTGGCCCTGGCCTGGGCCAGGCGCGTGTCAGAATTGGCGGCTTTATCCTGTAAAAGCCCTTATCTGATTTTCCATTCGGACAGGGCGGAATTGAGGACTCGTCCTCAGTTTCTCCCTAAGGTGGTTCCAGCGTTTTCACCTGAACCAACCTATTGTGGTGCCTGCGGCTACTAGGGACTTGGAGGAATCCAAGTTGCTGGATGTTGTCAGGGCCCTGAAAATATTTCCAGGACGGCTGGAGTCAGGAAATCTGACTCGCTGTTTATCCTGTATGCACCCAACAAGCTGGGTGCTCCTGCTTCTAAGCAGACTATTGCTCGTTGGATTTGTAGTACAATTCAGCTTGCACATTCTGTGGCAGGCCTACCACAGCTAAAATCTGTAAAAGCCCGTTCCACAAGGAAAGTGGGCTCATCTTGGGCGGCTGCCCGAGGGGTCTCGGCTTTACAACTTTGCCGAGCAGCTACTTGGTCAGGGGCAAACACGTTTGCTAAATTCTACAAATTTGATACCCTGGCTGAGGAGGACCTGGAGTTCTCTCATTCGGTGCTGCAGAGTCATCCGCACTCTCCCGCCCGTTTGGGAGCTTTGGTATAATCCCCATGGTCCTTACGGAGTCCCCAGCATCCACTTAGGACGTTAGAGAAAATAAGAATTTACTTACCGATAATTCTATTTCTCATAGTCCGTAGTGGATGCTGGGCGCCCATCCCAAGTGCGGATTGTCTGCAATACTTGTACATAGTTATTGTTACAAAAATCGGGTTATTATTGTTGGGAGCCATCTTTTCAGAGGCTCCTCTGTTATCATACTGTTAACTGGGTTCAGATCACAAGTTATACGGTGTGATTGGTGTGGCTGGTATGAGTCTTACCCGGGATTCAAAATCCTTCCTTATTGTGTACGCTCGTCCGGGCACAGTATCCTAACTGAGGCTTGGAGGAGGGTCATAGGGGGAGGAGCCAGTGCACACCAGTTAGTCCTAAAGCTTTCTTTAGATGTGCCCAGTCTCCTGCGGAGCCGCTATTCCCCATGGTCCTTACGGAGTCCCCAGCATCCACTACGGACTATGAGAAATAGAATTATCGGTAAGTAAATTCTTATTTTTAAATCAGAGGTCCTCCACACCACCTCCAATCACGCTCCCCGGTTTCCGGTCCTGTCCTCCCGGAAGTGACAAAACTCCAGTCCGACCAGCAGCCGTGTTGGGGCTAGAACAGAAGTAACTATAGTAACCAACACTTCCAGAATTAATAATGCAAAAGATCAGGTATAAAAAACATACATAACACACAGACATAAAACAGATATAGCATGGTGAAAAATTACACTCAATATTGCCACATCTAAATAATCAAATCTCATATATCAAAAACCAATTATTTATACAAAGTGTTGCTATTCAAACTAATGATAAATACATATATAGATATATATAGATTTTCTCTAACGTCCTAGTGGATGCTGGGGACTCTGTAAGGACCATGGGGAATAGACGGGCTCCGCAGGAGAGTGGGCACTCTAAGAAAGATTTAGTACTACTGGTGTGCACTGGCTCCTCCCTCTATGCCCCTCCTCCAGACCTCAGTTAGAATCTGTGCCCGGACAGAGCTGGGTGCATTTTAGTGAGCTCTCCTGAGCTTGCTAATAAGAAAGTATTTTAGTTAGGTTTTTTATTTTCTGAGAGCTTCTGCTGGCAACAGACTCTCTGCTACGTGGGACTGAGGGGAGAGAAGCAAACCTACTAACTGCGGCTAGGTTGCGCTTCTTAGGCTACTGGACACCATTAGCTCCAGAGGGATCGAACACAGGTACCTAACCTTGGTCGTCTGTTCCCGGAGCCGCGCCGCCGTCCCCCTCGCAAAGCCAGAAGACAGAAGCCGGCGGGTTGAAGCAAGAAGACGTCAAAATCGGCGGCAGAAGACTCCTGTCTTCATATGATTTAGCGCACAGCACTGCAGCTGTGCGCCATTGCTCCCACATTACACCCACACACTCCGGTCACTGTAGGGCGCAGGGGGGGGCGCCCTGGGCAGCAATTCAGTACCCCCTGGCAAAAGCAGCATATATACAGTTGGACACTGTTATATGCATGAGCCCCCGCCATTATTTTTACACAAAATCGCGGGACAGAAGCCCGCCGCTGAGGGGGGCGGGGCCTTCTTCCTCAGCACTCACCAGCGCCATTTTCTCTCCACAGCTCCGCTGAGAGGAAGCTCCCCAGGCTCTCCCCTGCAGAAGCACGATAGAGAGGGTGAAAAAGAGAGGGGGGGCACATAAATTTGGCGTAAAAACAATATATACAGCAGCTACTGGGTTAACACTAAGTTACTGTGTGATTCCTGGGTCATATAGCGCTGGGGTGTGTGCTGGCATACTCTCTCTCTGTCTCTCCAAAGGGCCTTGTGGGGGAACTGTCTTCAAATAGAGCATCCCCTGTGTGTGTGTGGTGTGTCGGTACGTGTGTGTCGACATGTCTGAGGTAAAAGGCTCCCCTAAGAAGGAGATAGAGCAAATATGTGTGTGAGAGGGTGTCTCCGTCGACAACGCCGACACCTGTTTGGATATGTGTAAGTGCTAAGGTGAATTTATTGCACAAAAGATTAGAGAACAGACAGGAAATCTACCCATGTCTGTCCCTATGTCACAGAGACCTTCAGAGTCTCACAATGCTCACTATCCAAAATAATAAACACTGATATCGACACGGAGTTTGACTCCAGTGTCGACTACGATAATGCAAAGTTACAGCCAAAATGGCAGAAAGGTATTCAATATATGATTATTGTAATAAAAGATGATTTGCATATCACTGATGATTCATTTGTCCCTGACACAAGGGTACACATGTTAAGGGGAAGAAAGCTGAGGTAAATTTCCCTCCTCTCATGAGGAAAAAGAGTGGGAATCTCCAGACAAGAGACTGCAGCTTCCCACAAAAAATTCTCAGGCAGTATCCTTTCCCCACTAGGGCCAGGATGTGATGGGAATCTTCCCCTAGGGTGTCACGTTTGCCCAGAAGGTAGCACTAGCTATTCTCAGGGATCATGCAGATAGCGTGCACATTCTGGTACACTACTCAGACCGGCGATTGTGTCGGCATGGGTTTATAGCGCTGTGGCAGCGTGGACAGGTACCTTATCAGCAGAGATTGAGACCCTAGTATGCATATAGATATATATATGTATATATAGATATATATATATTTCTCTAACGTCCTAGTGGATGCTGGGGACTCCGTAAGGACCATGGGGAATAGACGGGCTCCGCAGGAGACTGGGCACTCTAAAGAAAGATTCAGTACTATCTGGTGTGCACTGGCTCCTCCCTCTATGCCCCTCCTCCAGACCTCAGTTAGAATCTGTGCCCGGCCAGAGCTGGGTGCTCCTAGTGGGCTCTCCTGAGCTTGCTAGAAAAGAAAGTATTTTGTCAGGTTTTTTATTTTCAGAGAGCTTCTGCTGGCAACAGACTCTGCTACGTGGGACTGAGGGGAGAGAAGCAAACCTACTCACTGCAGCTAAGTTGCGCTTCTTAGGCTACTGGACACCATTAGCTTCAGAGGGATCGAACACAGGTACCTAACCTCGATCGTCCGTTCCCGGAGCCGCGCCGCCGTCCCCCTCGCAGAGCCAGAAGTACAGAAGCAGCAGAAGCAAGAAGACATCGAAATCGGCGGCAGAAGACTCCTGTCTTCACTTAAGGTAGCGCACAGCACTGCAGCTGTGCGCCATTGCTCCCGCAGCACACCCACACACTCCGGTCACTGTAGGGCGCAGGGGCAGCAATTAAGATACCTGATGGCAAAAGTATACATATATACAGTCAGGCACTGTATATATGTGCGAGCCCCCGCCATTTTTACACATGAGAAGCGGGACAGAAGCCCGCCGCCGAGGGGGCGGGGCCTTCTTCCTAAGCACACCAGCGCCATTTTCTCTTCACAGCTCCGCTGGAAGGACGCTCCCCAAGCTCTCCCCTGCAGTATACAGGTGCAATAGAGGTAAAACAGAGAGGGGGGGCACATAAATTTAGGCGCAGAGATATATATATATATATATATATATATATAAAAACAGCAGCTACTGGGTATACACTAAGGTACAGTGTAATCCCTGGGTTATATAGCGCTGGGGTGTGTGCTGGCATACTCTGTCTCCCCAAAAGCCTTTGTGGGGTCCTGTCCTCAGTCAGAGCGTTCCCTGTATGTGTGCGGTGTGTCGGTACGCCTGTGTCGACATGTTTGATGAAGGATACGTGGAGGCAGAACAAGTGCAAATAGATGTGGTGTCGCCCCCGACGGGGCCGACACCTGATTGGATGGATATGTGGAAGGTGTTAAATGATAATGTAAGCTCCTTACATAACAGATTGGATAAAGCTGTAGCCTTGGGACAGTCGGGGTCTCAACCCATGCCTGCTCCCACAGCGCAGAGGCCGTCAGGGTCTCAAAAGCGCCCAATATCCCAGTTAGTTGACACAGACGTCGACACGGAATTTGATTCCAGTGTCGATGACGATGATGCAAAGTTGCAGCCTAAAATGACTAAAGCCATCCGCTACATGATTGTGGCAATGAAGGATGTGTTACACATTTCTGAGGAAAATCCTGTCCCTGACAAGAGGATTTATATGTATGGGGAGAAAAAGCAAGAAGTGGCTTTTCCCCCGTCACATGAATTGAATGAATTATGTGAAAAAGCATGGGATTCCCCTGATAGGAAGGTAGTAATTTCCAAGAGATTGCTGATGGCGTATCCTTTCCCGCCAACGGACAGGTTACGCTGGGAATCCTCCCCCAGGGTAGACAAGGCGTTGACACGCTTATCTAAGAAGGTGGCCCTGCCGTCTCAGGATACGGCCGCCCTAAAGGATCCTGCGGATAGGAAGCAGGAAGCTATCCTGAAGTCTGTTTACACACATTCTGGTACACTGCTGAGGCCAGCAATTGCTTCGGCCTGGATGTGTAGTGCGGTAGCAGCATGGACGGATACTCTGTCTGAGGAGTTAGATACCCGGGACAGGGACTCTGTTCTAATGACCCTGGCACATATCAAGGACGCTGTCCTATATATGCGGGATGCCCAGAGGGACATTTGCCTGCTGGGCTCTAGAGTAAACGCAATGTCCTTTTCTGCCAGAAGGGTCTTATGGACTCTGCAATGGACAGGGGATACCGACTCTAAAAAACACATGGAGGTTTTACCTTATAAGGGTGAGGAATTGTTTGGGGACGGTCTCTCAGACCTAGTTTCCACAGCTACGGCTGGGAAGTCAAATTTCTTGCCTTATGTCCCGCCACAGCCTAAGAAAGCACCGTATTACCAAATGCAGTCCTTTCGTTCGCAAAAGAGCAAGAAAGTCAGAGGTGCATCCTTTCTTGCCAGAGGCAGGGGTAGAGGAAAGAGGCTGCACCACGCAGCTAGTTCCCAGGAACAAAAGTCCTCCCCGGCTTCCACTAAATCCACCGCATGACGCTGGGGCTTCACAGGCGGAGCCAGGAGCCGTGGGGGGCGCGTCTCCGACATTTCAGCCACCAGTGGGTTCGCTCACGGGTGAATCCTTGGGCTATACAAGTTGTGTCTCAGGGATACAAACTGGAATTCGAGGTGACGCCCCCTCACCGTTACCTAAAATCAGCCTTGCCAGCTTCCCCCATGGAAAGGGAGGTAGTGCTGGCAGCAATTCACAAGTTATACCTCCAGCAGGTGGTTGTAAAGGTTCCTCTCCTTCAACAGGGAAGGGGTTACTATTCCACTATGTTTGTAGTACCGAAACGGGACGGTTCGGTCAGACCCATCTTGAATTTAAAATCCCTGAACATTTATCTGAAGAAATTCAAGTTCAAAATGAAATCGCTCAGAGCGGTCATTGCAAGCCTGGAAGAGGGGGATTTCATGGTGTCTCTGGACATCAAGGATGCTTACTTGCATGTCCCCATTTATCCACCTCATCAGGAGTACCTCAGATTTGTGGTACAGGACTGTCATTACCAATTCCAGACGTTGCCGTTTGGGCTCTCCACGGCACCGAGAATATTTACCAAGGTAATGGCTGAAATGATGGTGCTCCTGAGAATGCAAGGAGTCACAATTATCCCATACTTGGACGATCTCCTCATAAAGGTGAGGTCCAGAGAGCAGTTGCTGATCAGCGTAGCACACTCTCAGGAAGTGTTGCAACAGCAGGGCTGGATTCTGAATATCCCAAAATCGCAGCTGATTCCTACGACGCGTCTGCCCTTTCTGGGCATGATTCTGGACACAGACCAGAAGAAGGTGTTTCTCCCGGCGGAGAAGGCTCAGGAGCTCGTGACTCTAGTCAGAGACCTCTTAAAACCAAAACAGGTGTCGGTGCATCACTGCACGCGAGTCCTGGGAAAGATGGTGGCATCATACGAAGCCATTCCCTTCGGCAGGTTCCATGCGAGGATCTTTCAGTGGGATCTGTTGGACAAGTGGTCCGGATCGCATCTTCAGATGCATCGGCTGATCACCCTGTCCCCCAGGGCCAGGGTGTCTCTTCTGTGGTGGCTGCAGAGTGCTCACCTTCTCGAGGGCCGCAGGTTCGGCATACAGGACTGGGTCCTGGTGACCACGGATGCGAGCCTCCGAGGATGGGGGGCAGTCACTCAGGGAAGAAACTTCCAAGAGTTGTGGTCAAGTCAGGAGGCTTGTCTGCACATAAATATCCTGGAACTAAGGGCCATATACAACGCCCTGAGTCAAGCGGAGCCTCTGCTTCGCAACCAACCGGTGCTGATTTAGTCAGACAACATCACCGCAGTGGCTCATGTAAACCGCCAGGGCGGCACAAGAAGCAGAGTGGCGATGGCGGAAGCCACCAGGATTCTTCGTTGGGCGGAGAATCACGTGCATGCACTGTCAGCAGTGTTCATTCCGGGAGTGGACAACTGGGAAGCAGACTTCCTCAGCAGGCACGACCTCCACCCGGGAGAGTGGGGACTTCATCAAGAAGTCTTCACGCAGATTGCAAGTCGGTGGGAACTGCCACAGGTGGACATGATGGCGTCCCGCCTCAACAAAAAGCTAAAAAGGTATTGCGCCAGGTCAAGGGACCCTCAGGCGATAGCTGTGGACGCACTGGTAACACCGTGGGTGTTCCAGTCGGTCTATGTGTTTCATCCTCTTCCTCTCATACCCAAGGTACTGAGAATCGTAAGGAAAAGAAGAGTGAAAACAATACTCATTGTTCCGGACTGGCCAAGAAGGACTTGGTACCCGGAACTGCAAGAAATGCTCACAGAGGACCCATGGCATCTGCCTCTCAGACAGGATCTGTTGCAACAGGGGCTCTGTCTGTTCCAAGACTTACCGCGGCTGCGTTTGACGGCATGGCGGTTGAACGCTGGATCCTAGCGGAGAAAAGCATTCCGGATGAAGTTATTCCTACACTGATAAAGGCTAGGAAGGACGTGACAGCAAAGCATTATCACCGTATATGGCGAAAATATGTTGCTTGGTGTGAGGCCAGGAAGGCCCCTACAGAGGAATTCCAGCTGGGTCGATTCCTGCACTTCCTACAGTCAGGTGTGACTATGGGCCTAAAATTATGGTCCATAAATGTCCAGATTTCGGCCCTATCCATCTTCTTTCAAAAAGAACTGGCTTCACTGCCTGAGGTTCAGACGTTTGTTAAGGGAGTGCTGCATATTCAGCCCCCTTTTGTGCCACCAGTGGCACCTTGGGATCTTAACGTGGTGTTGGATTTCCTAAAATCCCACTGGTTTGAGCCACTTAAGACCGTGGTACTAAAGTATCTCACGTGGAAAGTGGTCATGCTGTTGGCTTTAGCTTCAGCTAGGCGTGTGTCAGAATTGGCGGCTTTGTCATGTATAAGCCCCTATCTGGTTTTCCATATGGACAGGGCAGAATTGCGGACTCGTCCGCAGTTTCTGACAAAGGTGGTGTCATCTTTTAATTTGAACCAACCTTTTGTGGTGCCTGCGGCTACTCGTGACTTGGAGGACTCCAAGTTGCTGGACGTAGTCCGGGCTTTGAAGATTTATGTAACCAGAATGGCTGGAGTCAGGAAAACTGACTCGCTGTTTATCCCTTATGCATCCAACAAGCTGGGTGCTCCTGCTTCAAAGCAAACTATTGCTCGCTGGATCTGTAACACGATTCAGCAGGCTCATTCTGCGGCGGGATTGCCGCAGCCGAAATCAGTGAAAGCCCATTCCACAAGGAAAGTGGGCTCTTCTTGGGCGGCTGCCCGAGGGGTCTCGGCATTACAGCTTTGCCGAGCTGCTACTTGGTCGGGTTCAAACACTTTTGCAAAATTCTACAGGTTTGATACCCTGGCTGAGGAGGACCTTGTGTTTGCCCATTCGGTGCTGCAGAGTCATCCGCACTCTCCCGCCCGTTTGGGAGCTTTGGTATAATCCCCATGGTCCTTACGGAGTCCCCAGCATCCACTAGGACGTTCGAGAAGATAAGAATTTACTCACCGGTAATTCTATTTCTCGTAGTCCGTAGTGGATGCTGGGCGCCCGTCCCAAGTGCGGACTTTCTGCAATACGTGTATATAGTTATTGCTTAACAAAGGGTTATGGTTATGTAGCATAGGTTGAGTGATGCTCAGTTGTTGTTCATACTGTTAACTGGGTAAGTTTATCACAAGTTGTTCAGTGTGATTGGTGTGGCTGGTATGAGTCTTACCCTGGATTCCAAAATCCTTTCCTTGTAATGTCAGCTCTTCCGGGCACAGTTTCCTTAACTGAGGTCTGGAGGAGGGGCATAGAGGGAGGAGCCAGAGCACACCAGATAGTACTGAATCTTTCTTTAGAGTGCCCAGTCTCCTGCGGAACCTGTCTATTCCCCATGGTCCTTACGGAGTCCCCAGCATCCACTACGGACTACGAGAAATAGAATTACCGGTGAGTAAATTCTTATTATTAAAGATGCTGTCTTAAGAGATATGTATATATAAAACATGCCCAAAGAGACATGAGTATACTGGGTACTAGAGTCAAAGCTATGTCGATTTCTGCTTGACGTGTCCTGTAGAATATGCAATGGACAGATGATGCCGACTTAAGAGGCATATGGAAGGCTGAGGATTGTGTGGAGAAGGGTTCTCGGACCGGGTCTCCACAGCTATAGCTGGTAATTCTGATATTTGGCCTTATATTCCTGCACAGCCTAGGAAAGCACGACATTATCAAATGCAGCCTTTCGAATAAAGAAACAAGAAAGTCCGAGGTGCGTCCTTTCTTGCCAGAGGCGGGGACAGAGGAAAGAAGCTGCACAACACAGCTAGTTCCCAGGAACAGAAGTCCTCCCCGGCCTCTACAAAAATCCACCGCATGTCGCTGGGGCTCCACAGGCGGAGCTGGTCCCGGTGGGGGCACGCCTTCGTAAGTTCAGCCACAAGTGGGTTCACTCCCTGTTAGATCCCTGGGCAATAGATATTGTGTCTCAGGGATACAAGCTGGACTTTGAGAAGATGCCCCCTCACCGACGGCCCTGCCGGCTTCCCCCCACGAGAGGGAAACAGTGTTAACTGCAATTCACAAATTGTATCTTCAACAGGTGTTGGTCAAGGTTCCACTCCTTCAACAAGGAGGGGGTTA